>NC_133455.1:96343587-97622754 GCF_048565385.1 Saimiri boliviensis
CCATACATTTAATCAGAACAAATCACTGAGTCTACTTTTTTTTTTTAACATAAAATAATCCTTTCACAATCTTTTCAGTAAAAGCCAGAAAGAAATACATACATGATGGTGTTAATGCCTGAGAGCTGTTGGAACATTTGTAGGCCACAACCCACAATTAAAGCTCGGCGAGTTGGGGGATAACTCAGCATTCTGCAGATCACAGGTCCAGCTTTTTTAAAAAAGAAAGAAAAAAGGATACATCTATTATTTTTAGCTCTCATAGTAATTATTCCCAATAGAATAAATTTTCCCAAAGCTTCATGAAATCAACATGACTAGGCATTTTAAATTTGAACAACTCTATTTTTACAGAAATCTGGGTGCAATGTTTTATGTTGCAAACAGATAGTACATTTTTGTTTTCGTTTGAACCATAAAAGTGACAAGAAATAATTTAAGTTTAAGCAATTTATGGGTACTAGGAAGACCTATATAACTAAAACTCTTCCTTAAATTCCTGCAAGCTCTAGCGATTAATCACTTTCTTTGTTCTTCAACTTTCTTGACAATTAAGTATTATTTAAAATCCATCCATGTGGGACTACTTAAAAGTCACTAGCAAAATCGCTTTAATCAACCAAAAGAAAAGTATTCATTACAAACAATTAAACAAAGAACAAAATTCATTTCATTTTACTAAAGTTACAGAATTTGGGCATGATGTCAGCCTTAGTAAAAGCTACAATGGAGATTATTAATAAAAGTTGCCAAAAAGTTAGTAAAAGAAAAACAATAAAAAATAACTATTATCTACCAATGTGTGTGTGTGTGTGTGTGTGTGTGTGTGTGTGTGTGTGTGTTTTGTGTGTGTATTTCTAAATTTTGAATAGTCCCCTAAGAGGCAATCAGTGGTTATTTTAAAACATAAATTGACTTTCAAAATGGCAGATATGCCTTGGTCTTTATCAGAACTCTGGATCAATTCTGGAAAGCTGTAGATCTGAACCACTCAATCCCTAAGAAGGGTTACTAACCTTATTGATGCCTGTTGTCAGGGTATAATAACTAAAAGTGGCCCTTCCAGCCTCAAAAGTGTTCCAGTTACAGTGTCACCTTAGCTTTAGGAGTCATTCTATATGGTGTCCTTAATGCAGCTAGAGTCCCAGGACCTTTATTATTCCTACTGTTAGAAGAGATGGCCTGGGATCATTGTGATGCTGATTGCTTAATTAGAGGTATTTTTCCTGAAGTCCAAGTTCTGCTAATGAACCCTAAGACAAATCTAATAAACTAAAATCCAAAGACATCTCACTATTTCTGGATCTTTTGAAAATCTAATAATTCACAGAAATGAAATAGAATATGTTGTCTTAATAATAAAAGTTAGTATGAGATGTCAAGACAGGGCATTAGTTAGAACTAAATATTATAGGGGTGAGAATATTCTATTCCTACATGGATATAAGTATAACCATAAAACTTGGGTTACTGCAAACGATTTTCTTTCTAAGTGGCAAAAGAGAACACAGATTAGTTCAGAGAACTGTTGATGGCCATTCAAAGCTAAATGTAATGATGATCCATTTGGAAAGCAGGCTGAGGGTATTATAAATGTCAAATTGCCTTAGATTCTAGCAAAGCAGTATCAAAGCCTAATATATCGGAACAACTGTGTGAAACCGGTGGATTTTGAGAGTTTGATTGTAACAATGCTGAAATATATCTGGATCAGCTGCCTGAAAGATAGGCAGATTCATCTGCAAATACAGATATCTACAAGTGAGCCACAAAAAAGCAATGTACTACCTTTTTCCATCAATCAAAACTGTCAAATAAGAGTAATATCATTTACTTTGTATACTGTGAATTTTTTTTTTCTTAAATGACAACAAAACAAAAACAAAAGCCCTTTCTCAGAGGAGAAATTAGTCTTTCCTCCTGCAAGAAGTCTATGATAATCTCTGGAGAGCTGCATCTACTTTCACTATTAAACTGTCTCATGAGTTGATGGTCAGGTTAGGTAATACTGATTGTGGAGGACAGAAATACAGAATATTTTGGTAAATTACAACCAAAGTTTGACTTGCCATAAAAACAAGAGATAAGCTATTGCATAAACATCACATATTTATTTCCTAGTTTTTAAAAATCTGGAATTTATATTTTCTCTTGTGGATTTCCTGTTAAAAATAAACGATGATAGTTCCTTTATTAGACTGGATTTTTTAATGGATAAATTTTGTTCCTAGCAGCTGCACATCTGATTATGCATAAACAAAATTAAAGAATTTCCTTTCATTAAAATTATAAACCTAGCTTTATTAGGCAGTAAAACTTACTTTACAAATGAAAACCATCATTAATCTTTATATCACAGAATCTATGAGGCAGAAGAAAAATATCAAGTATATTAATTGGCTGAATGTTCGTAAGTGAAAATTTAAAATGTCATGCTCTGCTTAAGACATTTCTTTTGCTTTTGTAATTAAAAATGTTTTGTGCATACAAATATTTCACATTTAATTTTCTTTTAAACGTTTATCCTTAAAACTAGAAATTCTCACATAAAAAAACTAAAACCTTTAACCAACTAGATTAGAAATTAAAGACCTAAAACATAACATATAATAAAGCAGTAGATTCAAGATCCTAAAATGAGTTCCTCCTTCTTTCTTCGTTCTGAACACCTCATACTACCAAGTTGCTAAGTAACTTGCACAAGGTTGCCCAGGTAGCAGAGGCTCTGGCAGCAAGGATGAAAAACACAGTCCCACAAGGGCAGCCACTTTTGTGGCTAGGTTGTCCATGAACCTAGCCTACAGAAGGTGTTCTGAGTATGAACAAAAATGCACTAAAAGCCAGTTTGTACAAAATCCCAGCTCTTGACTTTCACTTCTAGCTTTCCCTTTCTACAGGAGTCAAGTACAAAGCTATGCGAAAATGCATGAAACAACTGTTCTCATGCTAGTGGATAATAGGCAATGACGTGAAGTGATTCCTGAGATTTGGGAAACAAATGAGGTGAACTCTATTAAATTGTCCCAGCTCAGTATCTTAAAAAAGTTTCCAGGCTTGCCTCACAGGGCGGGAAAGCCAGGCAAACCTTGGTGTTTCCTTGAGTTGATAAAATGCAGCTCAGAAGGGATGCCAAGGGTGCTAGGGTTCAGATGGCAGAAGTCCAGGGAGGATAGATTCAGAGAGGGACGAGGAGAACTCTAGAGATCTTTGGAGTTACCCTTGAGTATTCAGTTGAGTACTGATCAGTGGAGGTGTGTGAGGAAACAACCCAAGGCAGGGAAAAAAGCTACTGGAAAAGATGAGGGAAATCAATCCCAGGAGCTCATATGGGGCTGGGGACAGTGCCTGTTTGATCAATCAGAGTGAAAAACCTGAAGCATAGGAAGCCATGTTCAGAAGGGATACACCTCAGTAATAGTGTAAATTTAGTCCTAGATTAAATACTGCTTGAATGTCATCTAAAACAGCATAAAAACAAGACTCAACTGCTTCCAAGCAGCTTAATAGTATCCCAGAACAAAACTCAACAATGAGATAAAATTTTATAATGTGGACATACAGTAAAAAATAACTAGGCATGCCCAAAGACAGGAAAATAAAATCTGTAAAGATAAAGCAACCAATTCATCAATAGAATATATAACAACCCTAAACCTGTATGTACTTAAAAGCTTCCAAATATTAATACTTGAAACAAAGACTGACACACCAGCAAAGGGAAATTGAAAAATCCACAATTGTACTCTCATATTTCATCACTTCTTCCTCAGTAACTCATAGAACAGGTAGCCTAAACATCAGCAAGGATAGAGAAGCCTCCAACAATACTATCAACAAACTTGACCTAATAAGTGACATTTAGTCTACCAAATAAGAGCAGGACATGCATCCTTAAATTGTATGGCCAATGTCTTAGAATATTTACCCAAGGTAGATTATATTCTGAGCTCTAAACTAGTCTCAACTAACTTAAAAATATTCAAGTCATATTAAAAATATCCTGACCTAATAGATAAAGATAATGTGGCACATATACACCACGGAATACTATGCAGCCATAAAAACAGATGAGTTCATGTTCTTTGTAGGGACATGAATGAATCTGGAAACCATCATTCTTAGCAAACTGACACAAGAACAGAAAACCAAACACCACATGTTCTCACTCATAAGTGGGTGTTGAACAATGAAAACACATGGACACAGGGAGGGGAGCATCACACACCAGGGCCTGCTGGGGGTTTGGGGGGCTAGGGGAGGAATAGCAGGGGGTGGAGGAATTGGGGAGGGATAACAGTAAGAGAATATCTAACGTAGGTGATGGAGGGTTGGATGCAGCAAACCACCATGGCATGTGCATACCTGTGTAACAATCCTGCAAGATCTGCACAAGTACCCCAGAACTTAAAGTATAATAAAACTAAAGAATATCCTGACCATAATGAAATTAATCTAGAAATCAGTAACTGAAAGACAACTGGAAAACATCCCCCAAAAAATTGGAAACTAAGTAACACATTTCCATGAAAATTAGTAAGTATATAAAACTGAAAGAATCTAAACACATAACCTATAAAATTTGTGGAATGGAGCTAAAGAAGAACAAATAAAACTACGGCAATAAATTCATAGGAAACCTTTAACCTTAAGAAACCAGAAAAAGACAGACAAATGAAAAGTAATACTAAATATCAAAATGGAAATTCATGAAACAGAAAAGAAGACAGTAGAGAAAAATCCATAAAATCAAAACTGCTTTTTTGAAAAGATCAATAAAATTGATAAGCTTTATGCCAAACTATGGTAGGCTAAATAAGGGACCCTCAAAATATATTCGCAGCCTAATCCCTGAAACCTGTATTGTCTTAGATGGCAAAAAGGAACTTTGTAGATATCATTAAGTTAAAAATTTTGAGATGGGAAGATAATCTGAGATTATCCAGGTTGTCCCTAAATGCAATCACTTGTATCCTTATCAGGGAGGAGGCTGAGGAAGATTCAAGATAAAAGCGGAGAAGATAAATGCAGAGATTGAACCTATACAGCCAAAAGCCAAGGAATGATGGGTGCCCCCAGAAGCTGGAAAAAGAAAGGAAGAAGTTGTCCTCTAGGGATTCCGGTGTGGGTGTGGGACAGGAGTGGATACCTGGCCATCACAACTGTGAGAAAATAAATGTCTATTACTTTAAGCTACCAAGTTTGTAGTAATCTGTTTTAATAACCACAGAAAATAAACACACAGACTATCCAGGAAAAAGCCAGAAACACAAATGGCCAATATCAGGAATAAATGAGGTGAACTCAGGACAGATATTAAAATAATAAGAGTATCATGAACAATTTTATGCCATTAAAATCAACATCTTCAATGCAACAGACAAATTCCCTAAAAGATGTAATCTTCCAAACTCAAGAAGAAACAGCCTGAGTAGCCAACCCTACAAGCTATTAAAAATACTTAATTTGTTAAAAAAAAAAAAAAGGTTCCCCCAAAGAAAACTCCAAGTCCAAATAGATTGATAGAAAGCGGATGAGTGGTTGCCTGCAGAGGGAGAATGAAAAGCGGCACCCAAGGCAGTTTTGGGGAGGCAGAAATATGTTCACTCTCATGGTTGTGGCAATAGTTTCACGGTCTTCACATATGCCAGCGTTTCAAATTATATGCTTTAAATACATGCCTTTTATTGTATGTAAATTATCCCTCAATAGAGCTGCTAAAAATCAACAACAAAAGTAAGAAAAAGCTTCACCAATAAATACACTCTAGATGTCAGGAAGGCTGAGATGGTGAACAGTATGATAAGAAAAAAATTCAATATTCAAAGAGCATGATACTCACTTAAATAAGAACACTAAGGGGTTACTAGAAGCAACAATATTTGATCAAACTGGACTAATGAAGTCTGCTGTGGGATTGCTGAAAGAGAACTGTCAAAGATGCAGGCCCCTTAACATCTCTGCAAGGTTTTCCTTGCTCTTATTCTTCCCTTTCTTTTGTTTTATTTATTTATTTTACCTTGTATTAATATTAAATAAAAGTTAAGAAGGAAAAAGTGGAACACTTTATGACTAATGGATTACAAGATGTAAACTGTGGGAGGCTTCCCCACTGCTGACAAAGTAAAGATGCCTCTGTGGAGAAGGCAGGAGCCTCACCGGGAGCAAAATCATCACTGCTCAGCTTCAAATATTATTCTCTCCACTCCTCAATTTAGGGCCCTATAATTGGGCTACAATCAAACACAGCAAGGCCCCCCAACACCAGGATCCTTTCCTGAATGCAGCTAGAGGAGGCCATTTTCACACGATCACCAAGAGTATTAAGCATCTGCTCGAATCTCAATGGATTACCTAATATTTCAATAACTCTTCAAGCCTTATGAGCAATTTCCTGTCATCAACAGACTCCTGTGAAGTCAGAGAGAACAGGTGTTGCTACCCCATTTTAGAAGGGAGGAAACTAAACACAGAGGGATTAGATAACTCTTCCAAGGTCACAAACTACTAAGTGTTTATAGCGAGAACTTGGGCCAACATCTTGTTTATGCCACAAATGCCAAGAAATTCTGTATGTTCATTTAAATAAGCTGATCTTTCTTAGCATAAAAAATCAACAACTTATGAACAGTAGGAGTAATAAAAGACAAAACTAAAATACTTCCAAGCTATAGGAACACACTTATTCTGTGCTCCTTATGACTTCAATTCCTCCAATTCATTTTCTTCATTGTTTTCATGATCCACCTGCCACTGTACCCAGCCTCATTTCCAGATTTATCTACTACAAGCCATTCATTTCAGTCTACCCTTTATCCATTCCCACATCCAAGGAATTAAGCATTGTTTGAGAATAATTACAAAAATAAGCCACATTCATTTTGGGAAAAATTCAGCGTGCTGTTAGGGGAGCCTTTCACTCATGTCTGCCTGGCTCCCAACCATGTTCTCACAATATCCATTTTAAGCACTCCTCCTCCTTGGACTTCCATTGATTTCTCCTATCTCTCTGGCCCAGAATCCTCTAGTTCCTTCTCATACCTGAAGCGCTTCCCACGAACCTACTCCATGCTATGGAAAGAAACATGAAGAAGCCCAGCCCCTGAGGAGCTCATAATACTGGGATGGGGTCACCCAAAGAAACAAAACCACCTACAACACAATGGTGTAAGTGCTCTAACAGACATACACACATACAGTATTATGAGAATAAGGCATAAGGAAGGACCCACAAGAGCTATGCCACTCAAGTACACACAAAACGGAAGTCCTCCTCTCTCACTCCAAACTTGTTCTTTACCCTGTGTTATCTCATTTCAAAGTAAATCAAGATGCATGGCTTTTGAGTGCTCCTTCACCACTGCTGGGTTTTGTAAACATTTCCTTTTAGCATTCAAGCTTTAGATATGTCTTTCTATATCAGTACCCGGAGCAAGTATGGGTACTGAGAACTCATGGATGAAGCAATTTGAGTACACTCCAAGTTGCTAAACAATATTGTGATTAATTATAAACTACCACTAAGATCCTGAGCGCACCCATGCTGTTTTCCTCTTCAATATGCAGCAGATGATGTTTGTGATTACAAGCTGGTGCTTGGCACATGTTCTGTTTGGAAGAATGGGCTGCTGCTATTGATAAATTCAACCCCATGTGGTTCAATCATTCCTTCACACTCTGGCATTTATGCCAATACATTCTGAAATCCTCCAAGGCAATCAATTTGCCAAGATGTTGTGATGGGCCAGTTGTCTATAGATGCGTGCTTGTAAGCTGACCATGGTACATTAGGGCCTGTATGCAATGACTGTGTGAATCTAGTCATTATTATTCCAGGGTGCTAAAGTAAAGATTATTATCTACTTAGAAGAGGAGATGATTATAGATCTTAATATCGTTTTCAAAAACCACTTTCTGTTACTATCAAGAATTCTTTCTAAATTCTAAAATATTTTCTTTGTCAAAAGTATCTACATAAACGAAGCAGACATAAAATGCATTCCTCAGCAATTCTCTACTAAAGGAACTTCAAATGTCATAACAGCCATGGGAGTGTGGTATGTCGCTAAGGAAAAAATAAGGAAGAATTACTGTTCTGGAAAACTTGTCTTTAAAAAGGAGATGTATCCTTTCTAAATAAATAATTTTCTTTTTTAAAAATTTTCTTTTATTTTACTTTAAGTTCCGGGATATACGTGCAGGATGTACAGGTTTGTTACACAGGTAAACGTGTGGCACGGTGGTTTGCTGCACTTATCCACCCATCACCTAGGCATTAAGCCCCACATGCATTAGCTATTTATCCTGATGCTTTCCCTTCCCCTGGCCCCCTGACAGGCCCCAGTATGCGTTGTTTCCCTCCCGGTGTTCATATAATTTTCTGAAATAGATATATTCTTAGCATTAATATTGTCTATAGGCAAAGCCACTTTTAAATGAAAGGACAGACATTCTTGACTGATGGTATTCTGACAGTATTTTCACAACATGCTGTCGTTCTTAGTGATGTAATAAAGTTTTCTCACCTACCCGGTTTTTCAATACATATAAAAGAACATATATGACTTTCACCTGCTAAAGACTACACAACCATAAGCAGTGTTGAATAGCATGATTTCTCCAAATCAGGGAAATGCAGGTTTGACTCCATCTTGGCTATTTAGAAGCTGTATGATATTGTGCAACTTCCTTACCTTCTCTGAGCTCCATGTGCTGCATATGTAGTGACACCTATTTCACAGGTATTTTCATAATTAAAGGTGGAAATGCATGAGAAGTATATCCCACATTAACTCAACTACTGATGCTATGAGTTCATCCGTAAGCTCTCTAGTAGAATTTTTCCATAGCTGAATACAATTTCCAAGTTTTACATTAAAAACAGCCAGTAAATTGTATAGGTTTTCCTTCTCTGTAATCAAATAAACAACTGCCCTTCACATTTAAGATTCCACAAAATATTTCAAATAGCTTCACTGGCATAAAGAATAAATGGATTGTATACTTAAAACTTATTTTCTTTATAGTTAAAACTCCAACATAGATTACTAATAATCCACTAGGGATAAATCAGTAAGTCCTAGACCACAGGCTCCCATAATAAATGACAGTTCTATCAAGTTCAATGATATGTACTGCCAAACTATTCATAAAACCACAGATAAATCAGAATTGTTTCATTCTCCTGCCTTCATTTTAGATCATATGTAGACTCCCAAGAAATCAAGTATTCTTGAATCTATTAGATCAGAGCATTTTGACATGACCTGTGCTACTAAAGATTAATCACTTGCTTGGTTAAATAAACTGTATTCATATAGATATGTAAGTTTTATATGGATATTGAGTAATATTCTATTAGCATGTTCCTTTTTTAGATTCAGACATTCAACAAATAAGTACCAATGAGAATGAAGGTTGAAAACTAACCATGCATGATTCATGCTATACTGGCTTTATATATAATAGTTATCAAAAATAAAAATATCAAAAAAATAAACATCAGCCTGAATTAAATAGACTATGCTCTTCCATTGGGGCAGAGTATCTCTAAAAAAAAAATTGCTGTTGTCCCCCAGATTCTGGAAGTATGATTACTGCAAATGCATGGGGGTACCTTGAAATAAAACATCTTAAAAGAAACAGATGATGTTTTCCGTCAGCATCATTCTCAGAAAATCATAATTATTCTAAAAATATCCAGGAACTATATATAAATGGACTGACTATATGAGCCAGTAATGTATTCTCTAATTTCAAAGTAGTTCTTGTCCCATCCTTAACTTTCTTTTCCTACTTTTCTATTACCTGTACCGCCAAAAAAGGAAAAGAAAAACCACTGTCTTTTACATTTTAAAAAATTCAGTGGTCATCATCAAATGAGTAAGAGTAAAGATGTCTATAAAAGGGCAGTGCTAAGTTCTCCAAAATGTGGTAGGAAGTAAAGCATTATGTTCATGGAAAGGAAGAGTTAATTCAAAGTATGGATTTTCCAGTCTCTCATCTTTCACTTACTTATAAAGGTACCATTCCTAAAATAGATAAACATAAATACTTAAGGAAGAATGTAAATGCTGTGGGAAAGGAAACGGACATATAACCAGATCTTCCATTTGTTTAGCTATGCTAGGACACTTGAGATTTCAGGTATCTTTACCATGCTGTGAGCATAACCGACAGAGCCTTCAAGGTAGGTGCATACAAGAATATGGTCACCATATGCAAGAGTGTTGGTACACAGGGTCCTGGAGGTCATAAGGTGAATGCTGGATCTTAGGATCTATTTTTCTCACAAAGACAATCTCATAATATTCTATAGTATCGCATATAAATTTTTTAAAAAATCTCTCTTCTTAGGGCTGATGTACACATAGGCTATCTTGGGCAATTGTTTCCATCAAAGCTATGAGAGGCCGCTGAACCTGCTTTCAGTTAGTAAAGATCGCCAGCCACCTCTGAGAACCTTAGCCGGAGGGCTGACCTATACACCAAATATGAATCAAAATCTAGATTTTTATAGGGAAAAAATAATTAAGATAAGCTATTTAGTCTTCTTGTCTTATTTTACAAATTTTCAGGAAAAAACTGTCCAATAAAATAATCAGATACATATAATATATTTCCCAAGTAAATACAACTTAATAGAAAAGATATCAGCTAACGAGCATAAACGGTTTCATTTATTCCTGAAAGATCTGTTAAGAGTATCATAATCCCAGTACAATTCCTTTAATTTTCTTTGTCCCAAAGTATTTTATGGCCTAAAGCAGTTCATAACTAAATAGCCCCTTATGAGATCAATACCAAAAATAAATTAATATTGAAAAGCGAGTTTATGGACATTATTAAGCTAGTACATTAGTTTTAATTTTACAGTGCTATTGGATTATTATGAAGGATTGATCTTTTTATTGCAGAAAATGTTTTAAGGTTTTCTGTTAAAGACTCATCTTGTTACATTTAGCAAAACTGAAGAGTACAAAATCAGACAACACAGTGAAAGAGACTGAGTAATCTGAATAAGTTCATATAACTTTAAAAAACTACTTACAAATCTGGCTTAGAATAAAGTAATCTAATTTACACAACAAGAGACAAAAATAAGACTTTAAAAATAAATTTCACAGATTTCTACTTACATATCCAGTGATACACACTAGTGAGGGGCTTTGCTTTGTAAAAGAAAATGTTTAGGTTTATTCATATATTGTAAAAATTAGCTCAGGAGTGGGGAGTAGGGGGGAAAAAGCATTAGTTCAGAAATTTCAGTGACCTTTTAGGGTAGAGTATAATTTTCAGAGTTTTTGGCCTATGAGGGTAATTTCCTTCAGGATTATAACTGTATTTGATTTGAAGGCATATCTGATATATCACTATGTCTGAAACACAATCACTGAATCAAATTCAATAAAATACCACTACATTAAAAGGAAAGTAAAGGAAAAACTAAAGCTCTTGAAGAACATTTAGGAATTATTAATATTGTTAATTTTGGGCAACTGGTATATCCCTGAGTGCTCAGATTTAAACAAAACTTGGACATGAGAGACCTGCTAGCATAGTACTACACCTGTGTGATGCAGGGCTTGCCTGTCCACAAAGAGGATATTAAAATCTTTTTCTCATCTATCTATCTATCTATCTATCTATCTATCTATCTATCTACCTATCTACCTACCTACCTATCTATCTATCTATCTATATGATACGTATGTGTATGTGTATGTATGTAGAGAAGTACACACACACACACACACACACACACACACATATAGAGAGAGAGACAGAGAGAGACAGAGGTGGGGGTGTGTGTAGAAAGACAGAAGTGTGTATACGTATAAATATATAAACACAGAGTGAGAGAGAGAGATTTTGTAGTTACAGTCATCACACATTCAAGAATCTTACTACTTGCAGACCTTTACTTCCTGAATCCCCTTTTCTGGCCCCTTCTCCACTCCAATTTTGATAAGAGAAATTAGGTACCACTGAATATATAAATACATTTGTTCCAAATTCCTGCAACAATTCTGCTCCTTCTTTCATGTTTTTAATTCATAGACACATGCCCATAAAGCTAAATGTTCTGGAAAACTGTGGCAGAATTTCAATAGAGAATGTTTAACAGGAGGAAACCACAGAAGTCAGTTCCACATGCTCTACTCTAGAAATTCTATAATAGAAATCAGAAAAAATAATATTGGTATTCGATTAGCACATCCAGCAGACAGACTAGCAGTCATTTGCATCCAGTGACTGCTAGTCTAAGAAGGAATACGCATACCAAGCATTCCTATTGATCATCCCTTAAGCATTGCACTAAATCCACTCTGATGGCTATAGCACATGATAGATTTTAATGCTACTTTTATGTGTTTTCCTACTGTGTATAAGGACTGGGCAAGGAGAATTCAAAAGACACAAATCCAGATGCCTTTGCTTTTAAATGTCTGTGGGTACCTAACCTTATTTTCCTTGGCATTTTGTTCTTAACTTGTGATTGTTTTTCATTAGGCTGATTCTTCTAATCTTCAAAGATGACACAAACCATAATTTTACTTGATATGTCTTGAGATGCTCTTCTAGATAAATATGGCTCTCTAGGGATGAGGTCAGTATTTGAAAATCTGCATATGGCTGTTTTATTTTGAGGCATGTCTGCAGTTACCATATGGTCAGTGGCAATCTGTGAAGGGAGTCAGGATGTGTCTATTTAAAATACTGACTGAAATTTGAGTTTCTACTTAGAAATTGCTTTGATCCAGCTACTTTTTCTGAAGGCTAAATCTTATTTTGTCTTTTAAAAA
The DNA here is from genome assembly GCF_048565385.1 of Saimiri boliviensis. Taxonomy (NCBI): domain Eukaryota; kingdom Metazoa; phylum Chordata; class Mammalia; order Primates; family Cebidae; genus Saimiri; species Saimiri boliviensis. The sequence goes on from NC_133455.1 coordinate 96,356,391, forward strand.
TGCAGTCTTCCCACTGTACTGCAAAACTCAACTGTAAAATAAAACTTGTTTCTACATATTTTCATTGATTAAATCTCAGTTATGCATATATAAAAAGTCTAGCATTATATTCATTAGCAAAGATGTAGACATGATCTTAGTCTTGCTATTCAACTTATTGATGACTTATTTAGACTATAGTTTAGCATGGCCCATGATCACTGGAATACACATTAGACAGAAGTGAAGCAATGTCTAGCTGAATGTCTCTCAGGGATATTCTAGAACATCCTGTCCTCTGAGATCTCTTAAGACACTGAGATTCTATGACTCTATTGAATGGAACTGTTTAAGCAACATTTACATTAAAAATATATGACTCCTTATGTAAAATATAGCCATGATGTAACTGCTATGTAGGAGTATAAACAAGTATTCTATTTGAGTGAAGTATGTGGCTATTATAAATTATTCCCATTCATTATTCATCAAGTTACTATAAATGTTTTAGGAAAATAGTGAAGAACCATTTTCCTAGCACTTTTCTAAAAGGTACTATTCATAAATATTCTACTTAGCCTGTTGGTATAAAGCTGATTTACTTCATTGTTATATATATCCATTTGCCCTTTTAATGAAAGGAGAGAAGAAGAAGGGAAATAAATACATCTGTGGGAGTTGAATGGCGTAAAGGAGCAAGGCAAGCTAAATTATTTCTGAGAAAGCAAAGAACTGACATATTCAAAGCCAGAAAAATGCTATCTGCATAAACTCAAAAAAGTATGTTCTAAGCATGGTATTTTGACCTGAAGAGTCTTGACTTAAATAGATTCCCTATCCACACACAGTTTCACCTCACTTTGCAAATTATCTCAAAAATCTTGAACCACTTAGAAGCCAACTGTAGCTTCCCACCTGTATTAGTCTATTCTTATGATGCTAATAAAGGCATACCCGAGACTGGGTCATTTCTAAAGGAAAGAAGTTTAATTGACTCATACTTCAGCATGGCATGGGAGCCTTAGGAAACTTAAAATCATGGCAGAAGGGAAAGCAAACAAGTCCTTCTTAACATGGCAGCAACAAGAAGACATGCAGAGTGAAGGGTGGGGTGGGGTAGGTCGGGGAGCCCCTTATTAAACCAGCAGATCTCATGAAAACTCACTCACTATCACTAGAACAACATGGAGGTAACTGTCTCCATAATTCCATTACCTCCCATTGGGTCCTTCCCAAGATGCATGAGGATTATGGGAACTACAATTCAAGATGAGACTTGGGCAGGGACACAGCCAAACCATATCACCTCCCTTTCAACACAAAGTTTCTCAGTATTTCTGTTTGTCCTTCCCTTGTAACTCAGCAAAAAGAGTGACTCTTTCTTCTCTGAGCCCCATCTATTTTGAGCATCTTAGGTCTCCCTCCTCCTCTGCGATCTTGCACATTATTATTCCCCTTACTTACCTGCCAATTAATTGCTCTATCTCAAGTCTACCAACCTAAAATTCTGTCACCTCTACCCTCCTTGAAAGAAGAGGTCCGTACACACTTTCCCATTTCTGCCAGTTTACTTTCTAAGGCTGCCCTTTCTCATTCTATTGAAACCACTCTCAGAAGATCATTAAACTCTAATTGTTCATACCAACAGTGAAGTGGTCTCTTTATATTTCATATCCTTGGTTGATTCTTTTTTGAAACACTCATTGGTATCTTTTGCCTTTTCTGATGCTACAGAATTTTGTCCCTCCTCTGACATTTCTTTGTTTCATTTCGGCAACCTTTATGGGATTCTGCTCTTCTGTTACCCTTAACGCAGGCCATCTCCAAGATTTTACCCTAAGTCCTTACGTAATTCTACCACGGCCCATCTCTTTCAAATTTTACTTCCAAAATTCAATCTTTTAGTTTTAAAAAACAAACAAAACACATACACACACACACACACACACACACACAATTTTCACCTCTAATTCTAATCTTTTTCTTGACCACCAAAATAAAACAAGCGTCCTCATGCTTTGAGAAGTAACTTTATAAGTCACATTATTACACTGGCTGTCAACACTTTTCACCACTCACACTGGGTATGCCCCATAGGAAAACTCATGTAAAATACTATATAAATGCCAGTGCAAGTATTTTTTCCCTTGAGTGACTTTTTTTCCCCTTGTAAACAATAAGAATTATGTAACCAACTGAATTTTTCTTTCCAGTATGGCTGAAATGAAGCTCAGACTCAAATATGGAACAAATCTTTACCAAGTGTTTATGCCTTTATGGTCAATAATATAAATATATATTTTAGCTCTCCCCCTAGTGTTGATTTTCTCTTCAATTTTTAACTTCCAATGTCATTAGTTTTTATTTTATTTAGTTTCTATTTTACAATATACATTTATTTACATTTTTTAATGTATCTTCCATAAGCTTCCTAAAATCATTTCGGGAACCTGACAAAATACAACCAAACAAACAATATAGAACAGCTGTAGGTACTCAATAATTTCAAGATCAAGTTCATTAAATCACTTGTAATTATACAAATGTTTATTCCCATAGTTTAGCTTACTATAAATGCTCAATGAATGATTACTGAATTAAATAAAAACATAATTTCATTTTTAATAAAATATTTCCTTTAAAAGTTTGTCACCTAATAAGCATTTATTTCCATTAAGGTCTAATATTAATAAATAATTTGAAATACTACCTTTTCTGTCAAAAAGTACAAGAAGTTTATTAACCAGAACCTGTTTCCATCATTTCAGAATTGGCATGGGTCATGTCAGCATTTCTGGATGGATAAAAGGCTCTATAATGTAACTTCTCTATGACAGGGAGTAAATTTATGGTGTGGTTGTTTCTTCCCATTACCTTCTGACCCACTCTATAACAATCTATATAGTTTATATTAGGGGTTTGGAACAACATATATGCCTTCAAGAGAAATAAAAATGTGTCCAGGTGCAGGGGCTCACACCTGGAATACCAGCATTTTAGGAGGCTGAGGCGGGCGGATCATCTAAGGACAGGAGTTTGAGACCAGCCTAGCCAACATGGCGAAACCCTGTCTCTATTAAAAATACAAATATTAGCTGGGCATGGTGGTGTGTGCCTGTAAGTCCAGCTACTCAGGAGGCCAAGGCAGGAGAATCGCTTGAACCCAGGAGGCAGAGGTTGCAGTAAGCCGAGATCATGCCAAAAAAAAAAAATGTTATATATATATATAAATTGATTTTGCTGCTTCGCTTCTTAGACTACCATCTGATAAAACATAATTGACAGTGAAAAGATGAAGGTATAAAGTAGGCTCTTCATTGGGAACCTTTCATTCATACCTCACTGCTCAATTGTCATCTCTAAGAATTACATGGCATGAACACAGGAACAGCATTTATAGCCAAAGTAGGACAGGGAACATAACCCACAAAGCAAAATTCTGTTGGGAAATGATCTCCCAAGAGCCTGCTGCCCAAGGATGCGGTTTATGCAGATGATGGTTAATTAACATGACTCATCCATCATACTGCACTTGCTAATGACCTCAGTTCTTATTTCACTGAGGAAACAAGCAATTAGAAGAGAACTAATTCATCTTCCCACCAAATCTGCAATCTCCCTGTTACTTGGCCCATAGTCTCTGCCATTCAAAATGTGAAAAGGTCAACCTCTCTATGTTGAATGTTGATCATACCCTTTAAGCCTGTGTAGAACATCACTTCTGTAATAATTATCTATCCCTCAATCCCAATGTCAGTTACTCCCATCTATTAGATCTTCTTCATTAGCACAGAATGTTGATGTAGCATCATCTGTAGTAAAATAAAACTGAAAAATCAAGCTTTTAAAAAACCCACATTATTTTCCAGTTCATATCTTATTCTGTCCTGGTTTACAGAAAACCTAATTAAAAGTCTCTATACCTTTTATTTCTACTTCCTTGCCTCTACTGTCTCCTCAACTCCATTTTAAGCAGGCTTTCCTGTCTACCAATTCACTGAAATTGTACTTGTTAAACTCCACAACTCCTCCGCTAAGCAGATTCAATTGATCATGCCTCTGCCATCTCATCTAAACTAAGGGCCGCATTGGAAACAGTGGCTTTCTCCTTGAAACACTCCCTTCACTGGTTTTCAGAAACTTTCTCTTGGTTTTACTTCTATATGACTGGAAGCCTCCTTTGCTGGATTCAGCTTTGCTTCCTGACATCCAAACTTTGGAATGCCCTGGAACCCAGATTTCTTCTCTTCTCCCAGTACAGGGATTCCTCATGCATCTTTTCCAATCTCATGACTCCCAAATCAACACTGTCACGCCAGTCTGTCCTCTGAGTTCCAGTGTCACGCATCTGACTTCTTATTTCACATCTGCACTGAGATATACAAATGGTATCTCAAACTGTACTGGCCAGAAGAATACTCCCAATTCCTCGGCTACGCACTTCCCCTTCAGCATTCTCCCTTTCATGAAATAAATCCCCCATTCACCCACCTGCTAAAGCAACTAGAGTCATCTTTCTCTCACACCTGTCTGTTAAATCTATCTATCTCGGCTGCATTTCTTCAGAGCACTTACTACTAGCAGAGATGAGTTATGGATATATTTGTTGTCTTGTTTCTCTCTCTTAGTAGACTCTAATTTCCATGCATTTGGTTCCAATTTCCATCTGCAGAGTGGCCCATAATTTGTATATTTTTGGAAAGAGTTTTTCTACTTTAAAAACGACAACTGCTTGTGATTCAAGGCACATTTCCATACCATTCTGTCTGATCTTTTCCAGGACCAGAGTCAGTGGAAAAAGCATGGGCTCTGGAATTAGACATGCCTCATTTTCTCTAAGAAATGCCCTACCATCCCCACCACCAACAGCAGCAGCAGCTTTATCTTCATCATGGACAATGTTTCAGCACTTGCTATCTTCCACAAACCATGTTAACTTATTTATATACTTTGTTTAACTCTCACAACAAATATATGAGGTTAGTGTTATCATTCCTGTTTTACAGATGAAACTTTATAGAGATCCCAGAACTGATAAGTACTACAGCTAGAACTTAGTCAAGAATCTTTCACCAAAGCTCTTCCTCTTGACCATGTATTCGCCTGCAATCCTGGTTCAGCAGCTTGTCCAAAGTCACCCACACACATATCAACAGCACAAAGAGGGCTCAGGCCATATCTGACCTCAACCCATGTTCTCGCTAACCTGTTTTTAGTGTCCTCATTTATAAAATAGGATGGTGACACAAACCAAGATGATGCATGCGTACTGCCTGGACAAGGCACACACTCAATAGCTGCGGCTCCTCTTCCAGGGTTCTGACATTTACAGGAAATTGACTGCAGTTTTGTTAAAGCATCACATTGTTTACCAAAGTTTTTTTAGTCCCTGTAGTATCTTCTACAACTTCTGAAGCACTTCACTGAGACTCTAAATGCAAAACTACAAAATTTATGAGATGTTAAAATTATTAAAATATCATATTATGTAGCAATTTATACAATTCTAGACAAATGGCATGGGGTAATGATGAATATCACTGAATACCTTTGCTTATAAACTATACAAGAAGCTTTACACCGTGAATTTTCAAATATAATTATCCTGCAACCCTTACATGCTTATACCTTACATTTTTCTGTAAGCCTTTTACATAATTTTTCACTGAAAACCTAGGAGCAAAGTTCATTTCTATTGTCAATAAGTCTTAAATTTTGAATTAATCTAATGTTTTGTGTTTAGGCACTTTTATGTATTATAATTGGATTCTATAGCTAAATTTTTTTTCCATGCAGGTATCTTAAAACTCATATTAAAAAGGCATGCATTCTTTCTTTTCAATACTTTAATGTCACATGAGCAAATGCTTTTGCTAGGCCAGGAAGGGGCTGAATTACTACTCATTATGGTGATGCTTTTTAATAAATATTTTTAGTTTAGACAGACAGACATGCAACAGATAGATTTGAAGGGCAAATTTCACTCAGACAAAATATATACTTAATTTCTGTTAAATCCTAATTTTAAAGCTACTCCCCACCACCTGACTTATATTTCAGTTTGCTAATTTGTTATGGAATAGGAAGAAAATAATGCCAAAGGAGGGAAGTGAAAAAAATTTATATTTCCTAATATTAGACAAACAAAATATTTTAACTACATACATCCTTATTAAACTATCTAAGTTCAGACAATCTAAGTTTAGACATTCTGAATTCTCATAAAATACGTTCATTTAATAAGGTTTATTCAGTGATGACTTAGTCAGTGCCTAAATTTTTACCATATTTGTGCCATGCCACTAAAAGGTAGTAGACATATTCTAAATTTCTCCATGGCAAGCCCCATTAATTCGAATTGAAGCTTTCCATTGTCAGCTTATCCTTGGCAGATAGAACAGTTTAGAGACTGCAGCTAAATGTAAGATTTCCCAGAGGGAACTGAAAATAAGTTAGAAGTATTCAAGTAAGCCACCTGCCTGGAGGAAGATTTATTTATTTGATCAGAATAGTTGTCCAAACGTCAGATGACTCATGCACAAAACAGATGTAGCTCTTTAAATGCAACTATTTTTATTTCACTCTCTATTAATATGTATCACAAATGGATGGAGCAACTCTAAGGAGCCAAAGGATATAAATGTTCAATAATGTATATTTGCCTATGAATCTTGAGCTGTAAATAAAGTCAGAACGTATTCTTAAAGTTGAAGATTCTAGATAGCTATGTGTACTAAAAAAACAGCAGACTAGGAATGCTCCATTCTAAGCTAAGTGTCCAAATATAACTGCTACATCAAAACAGTGACATCACAATTCGGATGCGTAAAACGCAGAGGCACAATTGTCATGTGGTGTCGGCCCTGCTCAGGAGTTCATCTTCTTGTCTTCTAATAGGGCTGAAAACAGACAGCTGTCCCTTAGATAAGCACCTGGGGTACCCATTATGACAGCACTACAGCAAATTCAAGGCATAGTTGCCCCCACCAACATCCAAAATTAGTGAGAACAGGCAAGTTACTTAACCTCTCTATATACCACCATTTTTTTAGTTACTGTCAAATACAATTCACCATCAGCAACAGGACTCTGTATGGTGGCCTTCAAGATAAATTAGACTTGGTCCTTGACATCAAGAAACAGAATGGTACATGGCAGTTACCAAAGCAGACAAGCCATAAGGCTTGACTTCATGACCTGAGAGTTGAGAACAAGAGACATGCATTCTAGCTGAAGTGGACCATATATGAACACATTTGCTAATTCCATGATTCATTTGAAATTAGAGTAATTAGTTTTCATTAATGATGTTACTTCTGGTATTTCTCAATTGTAATAGTGTTTCAATTTTTAAATCTTCATTTTTCTTTTTAAGGACTAGGGTCTCACTGTTGCCCAGGTTGGTCTTGGAACACCTGACCTCAAGCAAACTTCCTGCTTCAGCCTCTCAGGTAGCTTGCATTAGAGGTCCGAAACTGCTGTTCCTGGCTATGTTTCAGTTTTTAATAATCAGTACGTTGGTATTGCGTGTGTGGAGAACCAAACTGACTTACTTTATTAAATATTTTATAGAAGATCTTTTCATTGTATCCTTTCTACCCACCCAAACCAAAACTTCCACCTTTCTGGACACTTAATATCTCTTGGCACTTTCTGGCCTTATTGTTAAGATACAGAATGAAATCCACCTGAAGAAAAACTCAAGGATGTTGTCTTTCTCTAGCCCTAACCCTAGCATTGCCATCTTACGCAATGTATTAAAATGTTTTCCTAAAAATTAACTTTAAAACATACCAGGAAGGAAAGCATGAGAACATATGTACTTTAAGCTAAGTGACTGGATTTCACAGAGTTTGACATCTATGGTAAAAGATAAAAGGATGAGGGGTTTGGAAAGAGGAAGTTGGGCATGAACTCACATTTATTTAGTTCCTCCTCGATTCAATCTCTATATAGATTAATCTGCAGGGCTCCCTGAAAGGTTTGTAATATTAATCCCATTGGGTAGTTTAGCAAACAAAGGCTCAGAGAGATTCAGTAACTTTTCAAAGAACAAAGAGCTAGTGAGTGGTAAGGTCAATGTTTATCTGACCCCAAAGCCCTCAAAGTCTCTAATGTTCCCACATACCAAACTGTTTATCTGATCTCTTTCAGACATTGAATTAGCAACTGAGTCAAACAGAACATTCTTGGTTGTTGCAGAGATTATTCTGTCTCAGTGTTCACTTTCTCAAGAAGGAAAAGTAGACTGAGCTTCTCTGAAAAGAGGCAGAGTCTTTTTCTATTCTCATTACATTAAGAATTGTTATTAAATAATGGGGCTGAAAAACACATCAGAATTTATAAATACGCTTCCTTCAAAGTCATCTTGGGAGGCAGGTTACAAAATTATTTCCTTGATGCTGTTACAGCCCAAAGCATAACTTAAAATCTTTGAGAACGATCTTCAGAGCCAGCTGCACACTCGGAATATCCTCAGTGGTCACAAATCTTCACCCTCTGCTAATCGAGGTAGCTTTTGGCAGTCATCCAGAGGCAAATATTATTGATAAAATGGCTTATTCAGTTGAGTGCAAGCATTTGAGATTAAAAAAAAAAAAAAAAGGAGATGCCTATAAAATAATGAGCTGTTCCAAGTTGAGGCTCAATCCAGGGCCTTCGCTCATGGTCTTCACCTTTTCTCTAGCGTTACCAGAGATACCTTCCCTAAATGCCCACTTCCCTCCTATGTTATTACCTTAATAATTTTTCTTAGAGTCCTATGTATTTCATGTGTGTGTTTTCATTAGTGTCTCCCCCACTACACTGTAAACTCTGTGAGCTCAGTAACCATGTGGCTTTCTCACTGCAATATATCTGGCATCCAAAGAGAAGTGACAGAAGTAAGCCTTCAATAAATTTTTGTTGAAGGAGTGAATGAAACATTTTGACTCAAAAACTGGCTCTCAAGGCAATTCTAATAAAACCAGAAGTCTTCTGAGCAACAAATGGCAGCATCACAAAAATACAGTCCACTCCCCCAAATGGAAGAATTCTTAATTGGTTAAGAAACCTACTTGTACTTTCAGAGTCACACTACCTCTTTAACGAAGTATTTATAAAATATTATAACAGGGCAACAGTAAGCGTAATCTTCGATAGAGTGTTTAATAAAAGAGAAGGAAATAGAAATAAGTTTTTCATTTGACTTTCATTTTTACCCAATTTAAGTGTAAATTCCTGGTACTAAAACTAGAATACGATATTGTGTAATATATAATAGATGAAGTTAATTTTTAGAAAAGCATTACTGCTGTTAATTATGAAGGTTTAATGCAGAAGTTCTGGATTACTAATATCTAGTGAATATATTCTATTCATAATTTTTAAACACTGCTTTAAAAAAATCAAAGCCATTTACTTTTTTGATGACATTACTTAAAAGGTAGTCAACAGTTTCTCTCAGTTTTTTAAGTGGCTAATGTCCTTGTTGATGAAAAATGGAGACTATCTTATAGGGATTCAGAGATTTCTGTCAACATCGTTATGACTTTGTAAGTCACACACACAGCCCTTAGATAGATAGCTTTTCACATGCTCATTAACTGGCAGAGATTTGCTGTCACATATCTTTACAAAGACGAAGCAATCTATGGGAGGTCACCAGGGAACTCACCAACAAGGAAGAGTCTGACAATGATTTTTATGCTCCACAAAAGCAAGAATATCATAACTAGAATACCGAACCCACCAGCTTGCTTCTGTTACCTATACTTAAGTTACTTACGTGTATGGGGGGAGGGATATACACAAACAATTTTCAACTGTAATAATACATGGTTAATGTTCAGAATCTGGAAAATTACAAAAACTGAAAAATAAAAGGGAAACCGTCTCCAAATCATAGGAAACCATGATGATCGTGGTTGTGTCTCTCTTCCTAGAGCTTTGTTTTCTACTCCTCATGCTGTTTGTTTCTTAGTGTCAGATAGTTCATTAGAATTATTTTAGCTTCCCTTTATTTCTATGCCTATATCTGCCTGTTTCTCTTTTCTGAAGTTAGCCATTATTTGCATTATCTGATACATATTACCTCTGCTTATTTAATAAAAGTGAAATAAAATTATTCATGGGAGGTAATAATGGTTAATGAAAGTATTAATGAACTGACTAAAATGATTTATTCATAGTCTGTCTCTAGACAGCTTCTGTTTGAAGTATCAAAAGAGAAATGAAAGTTATAAAAGTATTTCAGAAGCTAAAAAATTAGGTTAGGAATTCAGTACATGCAGAGGCTGTTTTATGCTTTTGGGAAGGTTGCCTTTGGGAAAGCATAAAACAATCTATTGATATAGAAAGACCTATCTAAAGCTTGAATACTTAAAAAAAAATGTTTACAAAACCCAGCAGTGGTCACATACCTTATAGTCTGCCCCTTAAATGTCAGACTTGATATCACAGGCAGCTTAATCAACAAAAATCAAACTCCAGACCTTTTCTGTTCTCTGCAGAAAGGTGATTCTTTACCTCTTTTCATGCTACCATATCAAACCTCCAGCAATAAGTCATTATATCAAAAATAGGGTAAAGAATTTGTCTTAGTCCATTTCAGCTGCTATAATAATACCATAAATGGAGTGGCTTATATACAATAAACATTTAGTTCTGGAGGCTGGGAAATCCAAAATCAAGGCTCCAGATGATTTACTGTGCAGTGAGGGCCTGCGTCTTGGTTCAGGCAGCAGCATATAATTGTGTCCTCACATCATGGGAAGGAAGAGATCTCTCTCAGGCTTTTAAAATAAAGGCCTGGGTTCCAATTGTGAGGGTTCTGCCAGGAGCCAATCACCCCTCAAAGGCCTCATCTCCTAATATAAATCCTAACCTGTGGGTTAGAATTAATACTAGGAATGGGGTCATTGGGAAATGGGGCATAACCCTGGAGTTAGAATTCCAATATATGAATTGGGGGGTAGGGACACAAACATTTGGCTCACAGCAGCATTATTTTCAAAGCGTACACATTTTCTGGAGATACTGATCCATGCCTGCTTACTACACATTCACCCACCTCTCCACCAGTGATTTATCTGAGCCTTCAATCCATGATGTGCTTCCTGATGTCATAAGCCAGTGCACTGTTTCTCAAACTGTGGAGGACGGACCAATTCTTTTCAGGTTCAATCTGTTGCAGATTGATACCTTTGTTAAATACAATAAAATGAATTACTGAAAATAATGAAAAAAGGCACACAAAATACAACAATTGTAAAAACTAAATTCAACAGGCATAAAGTTACTGTGACTGACTGCTATAAAAGTTTCTATATGTCAGCTCTCTATTTCTGTATTTAACCCATATTTAAGCAGACCCCACCAAAAAAAAAAAAAAGATTTTTTAAAAAAAGTATCTTAGCAGACAAAAAAAAAAAAGGGTGGGGAGGAGGGGCTTTATGGACAGAAACCAGTCTGTGGACCACACTGATCAAACCTACCAATTTCAAAAAGAATAAATCTCAGGTGTATCTGCAGTGCTTGTCAACAGTCTGAGCTGGCATGAAGTTTATTTCCTCCAAGACCACAAGCCTGGTCTTGGTTAAGCTCACATTTGTGCCTAGATTATGACCATGTACTGAGCTGAGCTATCAAAAGGCATGTCACTTCCTAGAGACACAAGGATATCAGCAATCGAGGGCAAGATTTAAATACCTAGAGATGATAAAATCTTAAGCTTTGATCATAAACTATAAATTTACCAACCTGGTTTCTCCTGTGGCAGCTTTTAAGCTTTAACCTTTTGGTTTTAAGAAAAATGGCTTTCCCTGGACCAAGCCTCAAGTTAATCATAGCTCCAGTCAATAATATCCAAAGAAAACAAACCTACAGCTTCATACCATGGTGAGGTTGCCGTGAATGAAAGATTAAAATGTCAAACCAGATGTGGTCTCTGCCCCCAAGGATTTTAATGTAGACAGACTAATATGTCAACAAACAATGACAAAATAATGAGGTAAGTGCTGTAACTGACACATGTATAAAGATCATGATACATCTATACACTGCTGATTCCCAAATTCATATCTCCAAATTTGCCCTGTCTCTTGAACCGAAAACTTGCTCACCAACTGTCTACTTAATTTCTTCACTTGGATGTCTAAAAGACATCTCAAATGAAATGTGTCAGAAACAAACTCCTGATTCCCTTCCCCCAAATAATAATAACCTGTTTCTTCCACAGTCTTTCTTGATTAATAGCTACTGCATCCTTTGAGATACTCAAATAAACAACTATGAATTTAGTAATCAACAGCATGTAGAAGGTATCTGAGACCATGATCTTTATATATTTAGCAGGCAACACTGCTAAAGAGGAAACCAGGTTGTTAAATTTATTAGGGCAATGCTTAAGATTTTTATCATCTCTATGTATTTAAGTCAAAAAACTTTGGGTCATCTTTATTCCTCTTCTTCTAATACCCCCGTCCAATGCATCACTAAATACTGTTAACTCTATACCTCACCTCTTCTCACGACCCCCATAGCAATTATCTAGGCCTAGGCCACCAGCCTCTTTCCCAAATTATTCCAACAGTCTCCAATTAAAGGGGCCAGATTCCACCATTGTTTCACTGCATCTACTCTGAGCACAAGGAGGAGCCAGATTCGCCTTTTTAAACCTAAATCTGCTGTCAGTCCTCTGCTCATAAACCTTCCGTGGCTTCCCTTCTCATTCTTGCATAAAACCCTGTCCTTACAGTCCCTACATAATCTTCTCTTCTGACCTTACCTCCCGAAACCCTCCATGCCATTCTGCTGTAGCCAACTAGCTCAGACAGCCACATGGCTCACTCTCCACTTATTTTAGTCTTCTGAACACATGCCACCTCTCTGACTTTCCTGGACCAACCCATAAAAAAGTGCAACCCTTTTGCCTCACTATTAACAACCATTCTGATTCTGCTCATTAAGTTTTACCTTTTGTCACCATTGCCTGCTAACCTTTATCACCACCCTCATATGTTTATGGGTTTCCGGGTCACCTCTCCCAACTAGAAATAAAACTTGAAGCAGGCTTCCTTTCATTCATCACTGCCAAATCCTCAGTGCCCAAAATGGTACCTGGCATGTGACAGGTATGTATTTTCTGAATGGAGGAATAATCAAAGACGGATGCCTTGCGTGCTCCGGCTGGGTTATGGAGAAGGCCAGGGAAGGAGACACACGAAGTGGACAACACTGAAACTAGGTCTTGAAGAAGATTCAGGCTTTGCTGACATGAAAAGGACTAAAAATATCACTGCCATATGCACAACTTTTTTTCTACAGTCTTGTTGCATAAGAATACACTGTAGGGAGGCAGACTTTTAATGTTCGAGTTGACAGAATCCCCAGTAAAGAAATTAATCCCCATGATCCAGAAGAGGATCAAGGTTTGGGTAAACAGAAAGAAAATTGCCACGAGTGTCAGGAAATTTTACAGATGAGAAATCACTGTAAAATACATCAAGCACCTAAATAATGGAAATGTGTTCTTACTGATCTGTGTATGGTTGTCTCAACACTTGTTTTTTTGCGGGGGGGAGGCACAAAATCACAGTTTTATTCTCCTGGAGTTTTCTCTGATAGGACTATAGCTCTGATTTTTAACAGGAAGCCAGTGAGGAGAAAATATTATTCCAAGTCTAGGACTACTTTATTTTAGATACAGTTCTATTGTGGTATAACTATTCTGGTAACACCATGTATTCTGGAGTCATAATTATCAAATATTACTTCCTTTTATTATATGAAGTAGTCTTACAAATATTTATTTACTTGTTTATTTATCATCTTCCTCCCACTGGAAAGTGAGTTCCTTCTAATAGGGCAGGAATGCCTTTATCTCTTCACAGTATCCCTGAGGACGGAAGAGGGCCAAGCACACAGAGTACTCAAAAAATGCTCAATGATTGAATGAATAACATTCACGTGAGAGATAAATACATATTTTAGATGAGGAGTCTTGACTTTAACTTCTAACACATGTTCCAGCAGGGCATTCTCCTCTGAGTAAGAGTTCTTCTACTTAACAACATTATCAAAAGTATAAGAAGGCTGTGTGCATACTTGCATTTTTAGCTGTACTATATGCTGGGAATGGTATGTCAGCACATACCAGGGAAGCTCAGTATCTGGGGAATGGGCGCTCTAATGACACAGTGCTGGAGACAGGCAATTACAGGCAAAGGGATTTTCCTGCAACCCTTGTGCGAGGGCTACAGTCGGGGAAGTGACACCATGGGGAGCGAGGGGGGGGCTTCCATCGCCCCCTAGTGGCAGCTGTGCTTGGGACACTTCAATATATTAATATCTACACTTTAAGCATTATATGATCACAGTTTAGAAACTTTAAGCAATGCCAACTATCTCTACAAAAAAAAAAAAGCTCTAGTCAGACCTTCTCAAACCTCCAAACTCACACACATACTCAAATTAGTCTCGACTGTATTCGATTCTCAACCCTAGGCATCAAGGTTCAAGTCTCTTTTTTTCATCAACCCAGCTCTATCCCTCCTCCTGAAGTATGTGCCAAACACTGATTTTCCTCCTGTAAAATGAAGGCTTGGACTAGATAAGGTCTTTCCTAAAAATCAATCCGTGGACCTGTGCCGGTCCACAGAGAAGTTTCCTCTGATTTGAAGCCAATTTAGAAAAGTAAGTGTTTTTTATCTGTTTCCTTATACAGTCTTAACTTCTCAGAGTTCAACCATGAAAGACTGTGTCTTTCTCTACTTACTCCACACAGCAGTGCTTTGTAGAACTGTCCCTAATTTCTCACAGACAGCAGTTCTCAAATTCTTTTCCTCAATTTTTGTAAGTGCATTTGCTTTAAAACTTCAATCTTATATAACTGGGTTTTTCCTTCATCTTGAATGGGCTCCAGGTGACATCGCAGCCCTGCCACGACAGTTGTTCAGGCCACTCCAGTGCTCTGCTCTGCTCCCACCATCTTCCGTATTCCCCCCTCTCCTGCTGCCATCACACTCCAGTGTTCCTTCCTACTCAAGTAGACACAGGCGGCAGATTAGCAAGGGCGCCTCATGAGTGCATGTCCAGCTAGGCAACAGGATGCCAGTTTCTCCCAATCAAGCGGGTCCCTCTCATTTTTACTGATGATTTTCTTGATCTGTATTGGGTGGCTTGGGATGTGAGGAAGACCCCCCTCTTCCCACATGGGTGCTCTGTTTAGAATATAGGCTACTTAATTGCCCCTTTATCCTCTGCTGCTTCGGACCCCCACCTATCCATAGTATCAAGTCAGAGCAATAAAAAAAAGTCCCACTCACCATTGTATTAATTTTTCATGTGTTGGTATAAAGTTGCCTAATATTCTTTGTTTGAAAGTACTGTCCTTTATTTCAAGACTATATTCTACTATCTTTTTGTTCTTTTTAAAAAGGAAATGGTGATGGTAGTTGGGTTATTTTGTTTCTGACATAAAATTAAAAGCTTTTAGAGCTCTCTCATCCTGCCCTTAGAGCTCACACATCCTGCCTTTACAGCTCACACATCCTGATTTGGTGAGCCTGAATGTTCTCCAGGCATTCTTGTTCCTCTTCTTTGACTGCAATTATGCTTAAGATCTCAGTAAGATGCATGCTATCATTGCCCTAAAGCTGATTTACAACGGAGAGAGAAGCCACTGTAGCAGGGATTACAGCTTTATCCAAAATACCACCAACGAGCTCTCCCCTGGTATCTGTGACCTTGCGCAGGGCTGCCTGATGCAGGGGTAAAAGAGAAGAGTAAGGGAGGTGCCTTCATGTGCTCTGAACTGATGTTGTGAACGGGTGGGGGTCCAAAGCAGGAGAAGACAAAGGGGCAAAAAAAGCAGCCTATATTCTAAAGGGAGCACACACATGGGGACCCAAGTGATGACGTTGTGCTTTTCTACCCTTATTCTATTTTTCATTCTGAATATTCCATGGATCACACCATTTCCCCCTGGTAGATGCTATCATGATTTGCAAACTCCATACTAGGCAGGAGAAAAACAGAATATGACTACCGTAGAGGCAGAAGGGAGAAAGATGTAGCAGGTTGGCTGAACTCTCCCACTCTATCTTTTACAGGTCATAGCCATTTTCTTTCACTCATTTTCATCTTTCTTTCTATTTTTCTCTTGCTCTGTTTTGCCACTTTCCACAGTCACTCTTTTTCTTCCTTTTCATCCCCTTCCTGGGGTTAATTATGGAAAATGGCTGTGACAGTTAAAAATCAAAGAGACGTCACTTAAGATTCTTATAACCCAAAAAGCTCAACAAGCTATGTTCTCAGTAGCATTAATAGGTATATGTCATTATAGTTTACATTTGGGTCCACCAAGATTAGGCAGAAAGATTAAATGGCAATACAATACATAAAAGTACAAATTCATTTTGTAGCTTCTCTTTTCCAAATGTGTTAAAACGGACACAATGGAATTACTACCATTTTCTCAGAGAAAAACTGGAGCTGTGTCATTATTTTCCTTTTTTTAACCAAAATAAAATCTATCACTTAGCTTACAAAGCATTTTTCAATTTGCTGATCTAAATATTTAAAATTCACAGATATGAGTACAGTTATATATGCATACATATTCATGTAATATATTTATGTTTTATTGGTCTCTCTTAAGGAAAACAAAACTAAGATACATCTTTTTTTATATTTCTAGAGTACTTATACATTTAAGAGGAATAATATTGCCATAAAGATTTTAAATCTCAAATATAGAACAATTTATTTAATCTCTGTATCACCACATTTCTACATATACATAAACAGCAATGACTATTCAAGAAATATTACCACTGATAAAAATTTCCAATAATTTGACTTTAATATTTCATCATCACTACTCAATTTTTAATGGTAATCTTTTATATGATCCTATTTTAGAAACTAATAATCATAAAAGGCAAGCTTTTAGTGGAAACTATGAGGAGAAACAATGCAGCCTGGGTACCATTTCTCGGATGCTGTTTAAGAGATGCAGAGCAAGTCCCTGATGGCTTCACTCCTGCATCTTCCACATGTGAGTCAGTTGCTAGGAAACGTGAAAGACAGGGATTCAGTAAGAACTGCAGAACAATGAGCTAGCTTAAGAGTCATCTTAATACTAACACATATCCTTCATAAACTGTTGTCAACCTTAAGAGACTGAAGATTACATGTGACGTTTGTCCAGGGAAATTGATTTTGATGTAGCCCCATCTCTTTTGGACTGAAAAACATAACCGAGATATAAGTAAGACTTATTGCTTATTTAATAGGTCATGAGCAATTAATTGCTATAGAAGTGTTATATTCTTATGTAATGATTAGGAATATCTTTGTATTCATTTGTAAAAAAGGTAGAGAAAATTCAAAAGCCTACAAATATTTCTGTACAACTTTGAATTTGCTATTACTTCTAAGAAAAAAATATTTGTTTCTTATCTACTTAAACATCATTTAAATCTAATCAGAAAAGTAAGGAGCAAAGGAAATATATATAGATTTGTTTAATAATAATAAATTATCATCCTTTAGCTTTAAGAAACAGGTTCTGGTATTCACTGAAATAAAAGACATCATAAGTGTAGACATTTTACAATCTTTTTTTTTCCAGCCAGAAGTTGTATCCATCTTATCAAACTTACAGATGATAAAAACTAATTTCACACTTCAAGCTGCATTTTGATACTGTTGTACATAGATATGTGTGTGCACACACATAAAAGAGAGAAAAAGACAGAAAACATACCCACATCACCACCACCATAATAACCAGAAAAGAGAAGAACTCAAAACAAAGGAAATACCTTCTGTCTCACATTACAAACACACACAAGCACATATGTGCATAGAGTCTTAGGCACATTTCAAATGCACTTCTCAGTTCTTGGGCTCTTCATCTACTTGGGCATAAAAAACAGAAAAAGAGCTCTGGGCGGAGAGTCAGGAAACATGGGATCCATGAATTTACTGTATGACTCAGAAAGTACCTAAATGTCTCTGGAAAATGCTTCTTCATCTGAAAGTTAAGGGGGTAATGCTAATCTCTACAGGTTTTTGAAAGGATGGGATGCAATGATGCATGGGCAAGAATCATCAACAAATAGCACAACATCGTATATGAAAAGACAGTACCATTTTCTTACCTATAAAACAGTTATTTCAGTGAATAGGCTTATCAACAGGACTCAATAATTAAACACCAAAATTAGGCCAACTAAAAACATGAATGGATAAATGTCATCTTCTCCAAAATTTGTGCATAAATTAGACTGTCTCATAACATCAAAACAGTACTTGATCTTAGTTAACCAGTACGAGAAAGCATGATGATATAAAACAAACCAACAAAATATAAAAATAATACATATTGTACAGGTCTCTTTCCAAAAAAGATTTATAATGATACATAATAATGGTATATATTTTTAGGTACATGTGGTATCTGATATATGCATACAATGTGTACTGATAAAATCAGGATAATTAGGATATCCATCACCTCAAACATTTATCATTTGTTTGTGTTGGGTGCATTCCAAATCTTCTCTTCCAGCTATTTCAAAATATAAAATAAATTACCATTAATTATAACCTCCCTACTGTACTATCCAACACTATACTTTATTCCTTTAACTTCTCATTCTCCCTCCCCACTACCCTTCCAATCTTCCAGTAACCACCTTTCTACTCTCTACCTCTATAAAGTCCACTTTTTTAGCTCCCAGATATGAGTGAGAAGATGCACGTCATGTAGACATTTTGAGCCACTTGTGTACTCCGATTTTAAAGAGGAAAAAAGCATATCAAACTATCAAAGATATAAAAGTAAGCACACAAATGGACTTTCTCAAATATTGTTCTCTTTGTCTTTTCCACACCAAATGTAGCTTTGCCATCTGATATGGTTTGGCTGTGTCCCCACCCAAATCTCATCTTGAATTCCCATGTGTTGTGGGAGGGACCTGGTGAGAGGTAACTGAATCATGGGGGCAGGTCTTTCCCATGCTGTTCTTGTACAGTGAATAAGTCTTATGAGAGCTGATGGTTTTAAAAACAAAAGTTTCCCTGCACAAACTGTCTCTCTTTGCCTGCTGCCATCCATGTAAAATGTAACTTGTTTCTCCTTGCCTTCTGTTATAATTGTCAGGCTTCCCCAGCTACGTGGAACTGTAAGTCCATTAAACGTTTTTTGTAAATTGCCCAGTCTCAGGTATGTCTTTATCTGTAGCATGAAAACAAATATAATTTGGTACCTGGAATGGGGCTCTGCTGAAAAGATACCCATTGGAACTCCCTAGAGACTTAGGAATGGTTTTGCCCACGATGCTGATAGTGATATAGACAATGAAATCCAGGTTGAGTTGGTCTCAGATAGAAATGAGGAACTTGTTGGGAACTGGAGCAAAGGTGACTCTTGTTATGTTGAAGCAAAGAGACTGGCAGCATTTTTACTCCTGCCCTAGAGATTTGTGAAACGTTGAACTTGAGAGAGATGATTTAGGGTATCTGGTGGAAGAAATTTATAAGCAGCAAAGCACTCAAGATGTGACTTGGGTGCTGTTAAAGGCATTCTGTTTTATCAGGGAAGAACAGCATAAAAGTTTGGAAACTTTGCAGCTGATAAAATTCCATTTTCTGAGGGGAAATTGAAGCCAGCTGCAGAAATTTGCATAAGAAATGAAGAGCCAAATGTTAATCCCCAAGACAATGGGGTAAATGTCTACAGGGCATGTCAGAAGTCTTCATATCAGCCCCTCCCATCACAGGCCCAGAGGCCTAGAAGGAAAAAGTGGTGTTGTGGGCTGGGGCCCAGGGTCCTGTGCTGTGTGCATCCTAGGAACTTGGTGCCTTATATCCCAGCTGTTCCAGCCATGGCTGAAAGGGGCCAATGTACAGCTCAGGCCGTGGCTTCAGAGGGTGCAAGCCTTAAGCCTTGGCAGCTTCCACATTGTGTTGAGTCTGCCAGTGCACAGAAGTCAAGAATTAGAGTTTGACCTCTTACAAAGCTGCAAAAAAAATTAAAATACTTAGGAATATACCTAACCAAGAAGGTGAAATGGAAAACTACAAAACTGCTCAAGTAAATAATAGACAAAAACAAAACAAAACAAAACAAAAAAATGAAAACACATCCCATGCTCATGGATGGGTAGAATCAATATTGTGAACATGATCATACTGCCAAAAGCAGTCTACAAATTCAGTGCAATTTCCATCAAAATACCACCATTATTCTCCACAGAATTGGAAAAAAAACAATTCTAAAATTCATATGGAACCAAAAAAGAGCATGCATAGCCAAAGCAAGACTAAGCAAAAAGAAAAAATTTGGAGGCATCACACTACCTGATTTCAAACTACACTATAAGGCCATAGTCACCAAAACAGCATGGTACTGATATAAAAATAGGCACATAGACCAATGGAACAGAATAGAGAACCCAGAAATAAACCCAAATACTTAAAACCAACTGATCTTCAACAAAGAAAACAAAACGTAAAGTGATGAAAGAACACCCTTTTCAACAAATGGTGCTGGAATAATTGGCTAGTCACATGTATAAGAATGATATTAGATCCTCATCTCTCACCTTATACAAAAATCAACTCAAGATGGATTAAGGACTTAAATCTAAGATACTTCTCAAAAGAAGGTAAACAAATGGCCAATACACACATGAAAAAATGCTCAACATCACTAATGATCAGGGAAATGCAAATCAGAACCACAATGTGATACCACCTTACTCCTGCAAGAATGTCTATAATAAAAAAATTTTAAAATAGATGTTGGCATAGATGCAGTGAACCAGGAACATTTCTACACTGCTGGTGGAAATGTAAACTAATACAACCACTATGGAAAACCATGTAGAGATTCCTTAAAGAACTAAAAGTAGAACTACCATTTGATCCAGCAATCCCACTACTGGGTATCTATCCAGAGTAAAAGAAGTTATTATACAAAAAAGATACTTGAACATACATGTTTACAGAAGCACAATTCAAAATTGCAAAAATATGGAACCAACCCCAAAACCTGTCAATCAACGAGTAGATAAAGAATCTGTGGGGTGTACACACACGCGCGCGCGCGCGCGCACACACACACACACACATTGTGTATATATATACACACATATATACATATACATACACACACAATGGCATACTACTCAGCCATAAAAAGGAATAAATTAATGGCATTCACAGTAACCTGCATGATATTAGAAACTATTATTCTATGTGAAGTAATTACTCAGGAATGGAAAACCAAAAATCCTCTGTTCTCACTCATAAGTGGGAGCTAAACTATGAGGATGCAAAGACATAAGAATGAAAGAATGGACTCTGGGACTCAGAGGGAAGGGGTAGGAAGGGAGTGAAGACTAGAAGACTCTTCCACAGTGGCAGAGCTGCCCAAGGCTGTGGGAGCCCACCTCTTGCATCAGCATGACCTGAATGTCAGGCATGGAGTCAAAGGAGATCATTTTGGAGCTTTAAATATTTGTCCCACTGGATTTCGGGCTTGTGTAGGGCCTGAAACCCCTTTGTTTCGGCCAATTTCTCCCACTTAGAACAATGCCTATACACCCATTTTGTCTAGGTAATAACTAACTTGCTTTTGATTTTATAGGCTCATAAGCAGAGGAACTTGTTTTGTCTAGGATAAGACTTTGGACTATGGACTTTTGATTTAATGCTAAAATGAATTAAATTTGGGGAACTGCTGGGGAGGCATGATTGGTAGTGAAATATAATAACATGAGATTTTGGAGGAGCCAGGGCAGAATGATATGCTTTGGCTGTGTCCCTGCCCAAATCTCATCTTGAATTCACACATGCTGTGGGAGGGATCTGGTGAGAGGTAATTGAAATATTGGGGCAGGTCTTTCCCATGCTGTTCTCCTGATAGTGAATAAGTCTCAAG
Organism: Saimiri boliviensis; assembly: GCF_048565385.1. NCBI lineage: Eukaryota > Metazoa > Chordata > Mammalia > Primates > Cebidae > Saimiri > Saimiri boliviensis. The sequence continues at coordinate 96,378,304 of NC_133455.1, forward strand.
AGAGCCAATGGTTTTAAAAATGGGAGCTCCCCTGCACAAGCTCTCTCTCTTTGCCTGCTGCCATCCATGTAAGGTGTGACTTGCCCCTCCTTGCCTTCCACCATGACTGTGAGGCTTCCCCCGCCATGTGGTATTGTAAGTCTATTAAACCTCTTTCTTTTGCAAATTGCTCAATCTCACATATGTCTTTATCAGCAGCATGAAAATGGACTAATACACCATTAGTTCTACATTAAAAAACAACAATAACAAAACCCAAAAACGTACAGGCTATATCAAGCTGTGTAATCTGTGAACTTCTACCCTTTACTAAATTTAATCTGAAACTCAATTTGCATGAAGGTTATCAGGTCTTTTAAGGTGCTTTTCACAGTCCTAATGGCTGACACATACACTTGGTAGTAGCAAGCACCTGGGCAATCTCCATCTATTGGTTTGCCAGGGCTGCTATAGCAAAATACCACAGACTGGGTAGCTTAAACAGAAGTTTACTTTCTCGCAGCTTTGGAGGCTCAAAGTCCAAGATCATGGCATTGGCAGGTTTGGTTTCTCTGGAGGCCTCTCTCTCCTTGACTTTCAGATGGCCACCTTCCCACAGTATCTCGACATGATCTTTCCTATGTGTGTGCAAATCCCTGGGGCCTCTTCCTCTTCTTATAAGAAAAGCAGTCATAGTGGTTAGCATTCACTCATATGACCTCATTTAACCTTAATCATCTCTAAAGGCTCTATCTCCAAATGTAGTCACATTATAAGTTACTGGGGGTTAGGACTTCAACATATAAATGTGCAGGGGACACAATTTATTATATAAAGCCCCACTCACTACTTGATCTCAGTGGAAAAGTAGACACTAAAAAAGCCTGGCTGGCCAATTAGTATCACATACAGGCTGCAATCCATTCCCCAGTGTCCAAAAGCTCCAGGTACTCACCAAAAACAGAAATGATAAGAGAGGCATGGATGCTCACGAGAAATTCTTTTAGCATACATAAACATTGACATGACCAAGCAAACAGGAGTCTCCTGGACTCACACACTCAATGGATAAACACTGGTATGTTTAGCTGTTTTCAGAAAGTTTCCTCAACTCTATTTGCTAATATTGGCATTCACTCTAAGTGGGCTTTAACAACAACAAAAAACGGCATTGCTAAAATCCAAACTGGCAGCACATACTGGGGAAGGGAACACAAATAACAAGCCATCCCGTAATTTGTAAATTTTCTTTCAAAGGGAGCTAGAAAAAGACATTAAGGACAATATTTCTGACATTAATTCTGACAATATTTCTGACATGGGTTCAAAGTCCACTAAGGAATAAAAAGTCAGGTGAATGGATGCATTTTCACTGTCTTAGCCTACATGCCGTAATCACTTCTAAAAATTGCCTTACACCAAAAATAATATTTTCAATTTTCACAGTCTTCACCATTCTTAGATGTTTTTTCATTTCATTCTCCCAATGACTCCATGAGGTAGACAACGCAGGAAAAGATGAAGAAAATGAAACTTGGTAGTTAAATGACTCATCCAAGGTCACAGACTAAGAACTGATGGAATTAGAATGAGAATGCGTCTTCTGACATCTAAGTCAGCACTCTTTATTCTTGGGGCTTAATGACATTCAAGGCACTGAAACTATGATCTTGCAAAATTCACTTGCACTTAGCACCACTGGGATGTAAAAGTCTATAAATAAAATTAAATGTGCTGAAATTCTGTACATAATCACAAAGTGAATTTGTTCTGAATAAAAATAATTCTGACTTCTTCAATAAATATGACATTTCTAAGTTATCAATCATCCCAATGAAAATTTCAGAGGCAGCATTTTTGTTGATAATTTATTTCACTAGGATAAATAACTGGGTTAAAAAAACGTAATAAAATTTCAAAGCAAGGAAATGAATTTTCATAATTAATAATACAAAGCAAAATTTAACCTTGCAGCTAGATGATTTTATTAACTAGATGATCTTACTGATCTATCACACACATTTTCATTAGGCAGTAAACATTTCTCCAGCTAACAACTGAAATTAAGGATAATAAATCAATCACTGGACGACTTTAAATAATCAGGTTTAAGAAAACCACACGTTTTTAGCATGAAGGGAAAACCAACTATCTAAATGTCGACAACAATAAAATCTTATATTGGGCACTTGTTATGCACCAGCCTAAGAATGTTGTGTGCGCCCTCTCACTCAATCCTCATTATTATCCTCTAAAGTGGGTACTGTTTCATACTCATTTTACAAATGAAGAGACAGTAGTGAGGTTAAGTAATGTATCCAACAACAACATTTAAAATAACATGGCAAAGCCCCAATTCACACCCAGCTCTGTTTGACTCCGAAGTCTGTATTACACATCCCTCTAATGCCTTGATCCAAAACACAAAGAATAATGAGATACTGCCTCACAAATGATGCAGACTGAAAGATGGGCCCAGAAAGCAACAAAAATCAACAAAATTTGTAAGCAATACGTGCTATTAGACATGAAATGAATGAATGAGGTCGTGGAACTTCCACTAAAAGTCTTTTAAAAAGGAACAAATAATCTTCATTTCAAATTTTTTCATGCAGCAAAACTACTGAGCACATGTCATAAGCTAGGAACTCTCTTAGGTTCTTGAGACTCAGAATAACATGACACAATCCATCCCCTTGAAGGGTTCAAACTCCACTGAGGAAGGTAAAGACACAGAGGAAGTTTTTAAAGGCATTAATATGAATGATGACATAGACTAAGGTTACAAAAATGCCCAGCATGTATGCGGCTCTGATTTCTAAGGCATGGCTAAGTATAATGTATATGCCCCTATGGGAGAAGGAACTTCATAAAGCTGCTTTTCACTCTCCTTGACAGTCAGTGACATAATGATACTCTGTTAGCTAAAAAAAGCAAACTAGGGATCAATACTTTAGATCCATGATTTGTAAATAGAAAAGGGGCCCTCACTCGACACACACCAGTCATAGGCTCATTGTCCTGCTCTGTGCTCCAGATCCACCCTCTCCCCTGGTGAATAATAATGGGATCATAATGGACTGGGACAGGGAGAGATGTTTGAAAACCACTCCTGTAAATATGGACACTTCTACAGTTCACCCAGCACAATTCTGTACATTAAAACAGTTATATAATCAGGAATAAAGTTAAATTTTCAAAAAGCAATACCTATCCTCAATAGCTTATGAATTATGCTAGCCTCGACTTCTGCTTCAAAAAGAATAGCATATTAATTATCCTATTTAACAACTAGAATCTTAGATAAATTTCAATGCATATCATTTTTAATGCAGTACTAACTTATTAAAATTATAATGATTATCTCCAAGGAAGAGCAGAGACAAAAACAACACTTAGCTAACAAGTGAGTGGGGGCTGATGGCAATAACAAAACTCGAAAGTCAGAGGTGCCCTGTACACAAATATTTTTGAAGGTTCTCGAATCTATAAATCTAAGCCTTGGACATGCTATACAGTGGGGTAGCTTAATCTCTTGGTTTCCTATCAATGTGTATTACTGAAAGAAATAATGACATGCCAGGTCCCTAATATGCCTTAATCCCTGTTCTGTAAAAAAGCAAGTCATCTCCAAGGAGAAGAAACACTCAAGAGGCATCATCATGGGTTTTTATAAATACATTTAGAAATGTATTGAATTTATAATTTATTACAAAGCACCAGACATTTTTTCTTATTCTCTCATATAATACCACACACAAAAACTCTACAAAATGGGAATGATTATTATTCTCCTTCTATAGACGAGGACACCGAAGCACAGAAAGTTTAAGTAATTATCCAAAGACACAAAGTTAGTAATAGGTGGCAGTGGAGTTTAAGCCCAGGTAGCCTAATTGCAAATTACCATCTTATTCTGTTCCTTGAACTTATACAAATAATAGTAATCAACATTAATTGTGTGCTTGGTGTATGCTTAGCACTGTTTTAAACCATTTAGCGGTATTAACTAATTTAATTCTTACAACAACTCAATGAAGTTTACAGATGAGGAAATCAAGCCAGAGAGGTTAAGTAACTCATAAGGGTCACCCCGCTCCTTAGCAGCAGAGATGGGCACCACACTGCTTCCCATATACTGCTTCATTTCATCTATTCATCAGTTTCCTGAGGAGCTTTCATCCCTGTCATACACAGCTTATTCCTAGGGAGAAAGGAAATATGTTTGCATAAGAAGGCAAGAGGCTTTGGGAAGCAGCAGCCCAAGACCCCTTCCTCAGCTCCCTGAGTGGTGAAGTTAGGGAATCGTGTACAGGGAGATGTTTTCACAGCAGAACAGGAGACATCCTGACAGAAGCCTAGCGGCAAGGATGTAAGTCAAAATCTCTGACACAAAAATTGGTACTTGCAGGAAGGAAAGGACCTAGGCTAGTGACTTGAGCACAACGCCATCATTTGAGAGCTTATAGAGAAGAGCAGAGCACGTGCCTACTACAGGAGGTGCCTCAGAGCTCACTGCTGTACTATACGGAGCAGTAACAACATTTGGAGGTATGACCAAAAAGGCACTGTAACCTGGTGTGATAGGAAAAGGCATGGCCTCCCGTCAACAAGGATTTCCATGTCCCGATCTCAGAATTTCAGCCACTGGTCTTTATTCTGTTATCTATTATGCTTTTATTGTATCATATGGTAAAAGGGATATTGGAGATGTGATTACGGTTTTAGATCTTAAAATAAGGATATTATCCTGGATTAGATGGGCCCCAGAGTGGGCCCAATCTAACCATCTGAGCCCATAAAAGCCGAGGAGGAAGACAGAAGAGTCAGTGAGAGAAACACAGGCTAAGACAAGCAAAAGAGATGAAGCAGAAGACAAGGTCGGAGAGATCTGAAGGGTGGGAAGGACCCCAACTGCTCTTGATGCCTTTGAATGTGGAAGTAGACCATAAAAGGAGGAACCCGGGTGGCCCCTCAAAGCTGACAATGAACTTCAGTAAGAAAATAGAGGTCTCAGTCCTAAAGCCTCATGGAAATGAATTCTGTCAACAACCTGAAGGACCCCAGAAGCACATTTCCCTCTGGAGCCTCTGGATAGGAGCCTATGCTGGCAGCCGACACTTGCCTTTTAGACTTCTACAATACAAGTAAAGAAACCAGTCAAGACAACCTGGACTTCTGACCTACAGAGGCATGATATAATACATCTTCATTGGTGTTAAGCTGCTACATTTATGGTAATTGGCTATGGCAGCCAAAGGAAACTAATACATCACGGTAGCCACATAAAACAAAACCTCTTTGTGACCTGGGCAGGAATCAGAAAGCTTACCCCAGTGGCAGTGGGTTCCATGATAGTACTGGCCTAATGAGATGCCAGTTCCCACCTGTCTCCCACCCTGTGGGCTGAGTATAGACCCAGATTTCCAGACAATTCAGGCGGTAGGCTTGAAGTTGGGGTAATTTTCAAAACAGTGATAATGAACTTCTTGAATAAGGCAAGTAACAGGGTTCCAGTGACTTTGGTAAAAAGAAATTTAAATGACGTAACCAAATTTGTTACTTAGAGCTATAAATTTGACTTGGAGAGCATATCAACTATTTCAAATATATAATGGGAACTCATTATTTACAACTCTACTGATGAATTGTCTATAAACTCAGTTTCTCACATAAGAAATGTACTTAGAGTGAGGTAAAACTGAATACTAAATCAAATGTCTGGGTTTGTTTTTTTTTTTCAGCAGGGAATCTAGTAAGTTTGAAACACATATGCTGGTTAGACCTGAATGATAACCTAACTTTGAGAATCAGTCTAGCTTCCCAAAGACGTCCAGGCAAATGGTGAAAATCCTTGGACCTTTTAATGGTGTTCAGCACACAAGTCAAGCTGGAAAATACATTTGGTAATCACCATTCTACCCCATCACTGTTCCTAACTCTTTACAAACTTTATCTCTTTTAATCTCCATGACAACCCAGTTAAGATAGGTATTGCTATTCCTATTTTTAAAATAAAACATTAAAATTTTAAATTAAAACATTATGATTAAGAGAAGTAACTTCCCCACAGTTACACAGCCAACAAAGAACAGAGCTCTTACTTAAACCTGGTCAATCGTAGTACAGAGAACAGACTAACACATTTTATCCTGATTCATAAACATGAAGGTGCAAAATACATTTAGAAGGAATCCTAAAAGGTGGTGAAACAGCAATATTTTTCCAGGAACTGACCAACCTCTCAATTTCTACCTCTCCGACTTCCCCTCTCCTCCTTCCCTTCCAGCCTATTTGCCTCATTCTGAGTTTCAACATACAGTCCCATATCAAAAAGGAAAATATAGTAAAAATCATTTTAGCAATTTTATATTTGTATCACAGAACCAACACATCACAAATATTGACCTTCTTTATTTTCTCTTACATTTAAATTATGTATACAAAACACTCTCCTAAATTAATACGTTCTTAATATTGCTTGAGAGAGAGAGAGAAAGGGATGGAGGTGAAATTCTTAAATCTACTATTTTGCCATAATCATCCTCTTCCTCTCCTCTATTTTGTCAGCCCCTATCACCTGCCTTCCTCTGTTCTCAATCTGTGTACCTTACTATTTAGAGATATCAGTATCAACTAATATTTAGCTTAATATAGATACAGATAGTTACAGATAGAAAAATTTATAAATGTATAAATCTGTATGGGTTTGCAGACATGTATTTACTTCCTTGGTCAGCTGATACGGCCTAGAAGCAATAACATGTAAACAGCAGGGAGCACGCCGAGAGCCCAGGTCTTAGTAGCTATTACCATTTTCCACTGAAGGAACTTGGAGCCATCTCTGATTCCAGGACACATGTAAGATAACCCTTGCAGTGCTGGAAAAGTAAGAAAATGCTCAAAAACAAACAAAACAAAACCCGACAATAATAAGAGTATGTTGGAGGGACATACAGGTCAACTAGAAAAGCTTCCAGAGGCCATACCTGAACAATTTATGAAACAAAACACATAAAGTATATTGGGTTATAACACAAAGTATCAAATAACTATCCATGAGTTCATACTGATATGAATAAATGACCAAATTAAATGGATGAGGGGAAAAAAGGCAATTTCCCACACAGAAGAGTTTCAAATAATTTTTATAGACGCTTGTCCTCAAGGAGGTAGACTCTAACTCCCTACTCATTCAGTAAGGGTTGCACTGGGACTTGATTCCAAAGAGCACAGTCAGATGGATCAAAGTCAAATCAGTAGTGATGAGTCATATTGCTGGCATATACTTCTGATATGACGTTATGAAAGTGTCACTTTATCTCAGTGGTCTTCCTCCCAAAAAACATATAACCCCGGTCTAATCATGAGAAAAATGGCAGATAAATCCTAACTGAGGGACTTACTACAAAATAGCTGACCAATACTCTTCATATCTGACAGGGTCATCAAAGTGGAGGAAAGTCTGAGAAACTGTCACAGTCCAGAAGAGTCTAAGGGGGCATGATGACTAAATGTTATGTGGTATCTTGGAAAGAACCCTGGGTCAGAAAAAAAAAAAAGCTATTAGGTAAAAACTAATGAAATCCAAATAAAGTTATAAGGCTTAGTTAATAATAATGCATAAATACTGGATCATTAATTTTAACAAAATTACCATACTAATGTAAGATGGTAATAACAGAGGAACTGGGAGCAAATGGGAACTCTCTGTACTGTCTTTGCAATGTTTCTGTAATTTTAAACATTTCTAAAATAAAGAGTTTACTTTTTTTAAAAGCCTAGAAGAGAGTCTTTAAAAATATAATCATAGTACACTATTTGTTTCTACAGTAAAGCAAAGAAGAGAGTCACAATAATATAAAGTGATTATAGAATTCATATGTAATAAATATATATTGTGATGGTGGAGGTAGGGATGTGACAGGTATAATATGGCATTACCGTAAATTCACATCTATCAGTTACATCCCCATCTTCTATAACCATAGGGTAACAGATACTGCCTAAAACTGATGAGTCAAGAAATAACAGTATAAACATATTACTCTATATTTGATGGTAAATATCTCTACAGGAAGTGAAGCGTTTGGCCCTATGAACTAGAAAGATAGGAGATAAGACAGGCTGGACACTACTATTTTGGTAATATAAACCTCTATAACTATTTGACTTCTTTAAAACTTAGCTATCTACTATTTTCATACTTTTTAAAGAAAGTGTAAAAAAATGAAAAAAATGACTTTCGCAATTTGACTTATGACCTACAGAAATGAAAGCATCTGCTAATAAGCAGCAGAATCAGAATTAGCACCAAGGCTGCATGAGTTTAGAGTCCATTTGCTTAGCTTTATGCTATAGCTTTCTATGTGGTTCTGTGATTATAACAAAATAGCACCACTGTTCTATAGGAGACAATGAATGGTAAGTATTGTTATAACAAAATGCCAATGTAAATTTTTTAATGGAAGAACTTACTGAAAAAGAATCTATTACTTTTAATACTTCTGCTTTCCACCCACACTTTCCCTCTTAAATGCCAACATAAAAAGACAATTTGCTAACTAATAAGGTAACTAATATCTAGGACCATCCACGAAAGCATAAATGATATATTTTGACATACTTTATAGTTTTGACATCCATTTTATGGCATATATACAGTATGGTATAATTTATGACAACCTTTTATAGGTACCTAGAACAATCACGTTCATACAGACAAAAAGTAGAATAGTGGTTGCCAAAGGCTGGGGGAAGGAGGGAGCAGGGTTTAATGGCTACTGAGCTTCAGTTTTCCAAGATGAAAAGAGCTCTGGAGATGAACGGCGGGAATGGTTGCACAACAATATGAATGTATTTAATACTATTGAACCACAATTTAAAAATTGTTAAGAGGGTAGGGATTTTTTACATTATATAGAACCATGACACTGATTATACAAAAAAAAATATAAGAATTTAGCATGAAATATTATTAACACTAAAGTTCATTTATTTTATATGCCAATCTTATGATGGTAGATTTTATTTTGTATGTATTTTACCACAATTAAAAAAAAATAATGCCAACTATACCCAGTTATGTGCTGACAATGAGAAAGTCACTTTACACTTAAAGACACAGTAGGCTAAAACTGAAGAGATGGAAGAAGATATTCCATGTAAATGGTAACCAAGAGAGCAGGGATGGCATTAATTATATCAGAAACTACAGACTTAAGTCAAAAACAATCACAAGAGACAAAGAATGACATTTTATAATGATAATAGGGTCAATGTATCAGAAACATGTAACAATTATAACCGTACAGACACATATATAGGGCAAATATTGACAGAACTTAAGAAACAGGCTGCAATACAATAATACAGGAAACTTTAATACCCCAGTACAAATAATAGATAGAACATCTAGACAAAAAAGAAAGAAGAAAACAGAGGATTTTTGAATTACACTACAAACCAAATGAACCTAACAGAACATTCTACCTAACAGCAGAGAGTATACATTCCTCTTAAAGACATGTGAACTTTTCTTCAGGACAGATCATGTGTCAGGTCACAAAACAAGTCTTAACAAATGTAAGAAGACTGAAATCAGGCCAAGTAGCTTTTCTGATCTCACAATGCTATGAAATCAGAAATAAACAGCAGACAAAAAGTGAAAAACACACAAAGATGTGAAAATTAATGCAGTCTTAAACAACCATTGGATCAAAAAAGAAATAAAAAATTGAGTAAATATCTTCAGACAAATGAAAACAAAAATACACGATACCAAAACTCTTGGGATGCCATAAAAACAGTACTAAGAGGGACATTCACAGTGAATAACATTTATATTAAAAAAGAATAGCTCAAATAATCTAATTTTACACCTCCAGGAACTTGAAAATGAAGAATAAACAAAGCCCAAAGTCAGTAAAAGGAAGAAAATACCAAAATTAGAACAGAAATAAACAAAATACAAAACAGAAAAAAAAATCAACAAAACTAACAGTTGGTTTTTGAAAAAATATCCAAATTAATAAACCCTTAGTAGAGAAATGACTCAAATGAATCAAATCGGATGTGAAAGAACAGACATTATCAAAAATAACACAGAAAATAAAATAATGTTTAAGAGACCACTATGAACCATTATATACCAACAAACTGGATAACTGAGAATAGATCTATTTCTAGAAACAACCTACACCAAGACTAAATCAGGAATAGGAAGTCTGAACAGACCTTTAACTAGCATGAGTCAGTAATTGAAAGCCTTGCAACAAAGAAAAGCCCAAGACAAGATGGCTTCACTGGTAAATTCCATCAAGCATTAATACTAATCCTTTTCAAACTTTTCCAAAACTGAAGATAAGAGACACTTTCAAACTCACTTTATGAAGTCAGATTACCCTGACATCAAAGCTAAAGAGAGACATCACAAGAAAAGAAAACTATAGGTCAGTATCTCTGATAAACACACATGCAATATCCTCAGGAAAATACTAATAATTGAATTCAACAACACATTAAAAGAATCGGGACCAACGGTGGCTCTGACCAGTTGTCCTGGCATTTGAGGAGTTGAGGCTATGCATTCAAAGCCAACCTGGGCAAAATTAAGAACCTCTCACTGATTAAAAAAAAAAAAAATCATACACCATGACCAAATGAGAGTTATCCCTGGGACGCAAGGATGGTTCAACATACACAAATCAATCAGTGTGACAGAACACATTAAAAGAATGAAAGGAAAAACTCATGATCATCTCAACATACACAGAAAAAGCATTTGATAAAGTTCAACACCTAGGAATGGAAAGAGATTACATCAACAAAATTAAGGTCATATCTGAAAAGCCCACAGCTAACATAATTCAACAGTGAAAAACTGAAAGATAAGGAACAAGGCAGAGATGCCTCATCTCAACACTTCAATACAGTACTGGAAGTGCAGGCCAGAGCAATTTGGCAAGAAAAAGAAATTAAAGGCATTTATATTGAAAAGGAAGAAGTAAAATTGACACTATTTTCAGACTATATGATCTTAAATATAAAAAACTCTCAAGACTCCACAAAAAAAAGTTAACACTAATAAACAAATTCAGCAAAGTTGCTGGATATAAAATTAAAATACAGAAATCACCTGGATTTCTATATACTAACAGTAAACTATCCTTTAGGGATTTAGGAGGGTAGCTATTTATAGTAGCAATAAAAAGAAAAAAATACCTAGATAGAAACTTAATTAAAGAGGTGAAAGACTTGTACATAGAAAAATACAAAACACTGATGAAAGAAAGTAAACAAGACACAAATAAATGGAAGTCATCCCATATTCATGGATTGGAAGAAAAGGTCTTTACTATCCAAAGTGACCAGAATCAATGGGATGACTAACAAAATCCCAATGGTATTTTTATAGAAATAGAAAAAAATCTAAAATTAATATATAGACCCCCAAAAGGCCACAAATAGCAAAGTCAATCTTGAGAAAAAATAAAACAGAAGACATCATAATTCAGGTTTTCAAAATATATTACACAGCTATAGGAATTAAAACAGTATGTTACTGGCATAAAGACAGAAACATAGACCACGAAACATAATAGAGAGCCCAGAGAAACCCACACATATACAGTATCTTAGTCCATTTGTGCTGCTATAAGAAAACACAGTTAACTCTCAATATCTACGGGTTCTGCAACTGTGGATTCAACCAACCACTAATCAAAAATGTTTCCTCTGTAGGCTGGGCGTGGTAGCTCATGCCTGTAATCCCAGCACTTTGGGAGGCCAAGGCCAGTGGACCACCTGGGGTCAGGAGTTCAAGACCAGCCTGGCCAACATGGTGAAACCTGTCTACTAAAAATAATAAAATTAGCTTAATGTGGTGGTGGGCGCCTGTAATCACAGCTAGTTGGGAAGCTGAGGCAGAAGAATTGCTTGAATCCGGGAGGTGGAGGCTGCAGTGAGCCAAGACTGTGCCATTGCACTCCAGCCTGGGCAACGAGAGCAAAACATCTCAAAAAAAACCCCAAAATTCCCCCCCAAAAATACAAAAAATAAAAATAAAAAATACAAATTAAAAAATATACAGTATAACAAGTATTTGCATAACATTTACACTGTATTAGGTATTATAAGTCATCTAGAGATTATTTCTAGTATATGGGAAGATGTACTAGGTTATATGCAAATACATTTTATTTAAATGGAGTTTCACTCTTGTTGCCCAGGCTGGAGTGCAATGGCGCGATCTTGGTTCACTGCAACCTTTGTCTCCCAGGTTCAAGCAATTCCTGCCTCAGACTCCTGAGTAGCTAGAATTACAGGTGCCCACCAACACGGCTGGCTAATTTTTAAGTAGAGACGGGGTTTCACCATCCTAGCCAGGCTGGTCTTCAACTCCTTGAACTCCTGAGCTCATGATCCACCCGCAACGGCTTCTCAGAGAGCTGAGATGACAGGTGTGAGCCACTGCCTGGGCGATATTTTTCAAAATTATTGAAGAAAAAGGGGCCTGTAACTATAATATGAAGAGACCTCTAAACTAATCTGTGTAGTTTATACTTCACAGAATAGAAGAAGGAAAGAATAAAATTCATCTGAGGTTTTCCCAGGTGAGTCACAACAAATCTCTCAGCCAGAGATACAACTACACTTTAATATTAGTGCAGGCATCTGGGGGCTCCTAGTAATGCTTAATAATAGCTTATAAAGGGTATGTGGGTGTGTATCTGGTGGGTAGTGGGGTGTGGTGATCACTCAAACTTCTGATCACAAACTAAAAGGAAGTTTAAGTCATCAACTCAGAAAGTAAGATTCTAAATCAGTGGTTCTCAAAGAGTGTTAACTAAATCTGAAGCGGTTCTAAAAGGGCAGTCCAAAAAAGAAGCACTGGCATCACCTGAAACTTGTTAGAAATGCGAATTCGTAGGCCTCACCTTAGACCTACTCATTCAGTGTTCTGTGCATGATGCCTAGTAATCTGTGTTTTAATAAGGTCTCGCACCAGCTGGTTCGGATGCATGCTAATGAGGAACCACTGCTCTAATAAACTCCACTAAGCGGCAGTGTGCCACCAAAAGGCTATTTTAAGTCCATGGTTCTCAACCTTGGCTGCATATGAGTATAATGAGGAAGCTTCCATGTAAGGCCCTATCTCAGAGAATCTGATTTCATAGTTTTTGCTTCCTCCGATGGTCATCCAAGGTTGAGAATCATGTCTTTAGATGATGTAATAACTTCAATCAAACAGGGTATAATTTGAACGAAGAAAAACAGTATATGAATGTTTTAAGTCTAAACATACTCATCTTCCTGCCATATAAGTATGCATTAATAAATAAAATAACCCATACAGTCAGCTAATACTTAGGCAAAATATAAAGTTGAAATTCATAACACAGGATTAAAATGAAACCTAAATGTTTATAGGAGTTCACTAGGAAAACATAAGAATACAAAATTATGTTTTTTCCAAAGGAAATTTTGAAATATATAAGCTGTAACAGAATGGCAGGAATACTTGACTTTGTATCTCAGGTATACCTGGGCAAGAGATTTGGCTCTGTCTTCTGTTAGCTGTAACATTTTGGTTAATTATAGTTTTCTATCCTAAGCCTGCACTTCTCCTCCACAAAACAGTCAATCTCCTGACTCTCTAACAAAGAGATGTGGTGAGGATTAAACAAAACAAACCATGTAAAGCACTGAACACCAAAACTGGCACATAGTTTATGCTCATTAAATGTCAGCTTATTAGTAAGAAAATTATGTTAAAATGAAAATATAGTAACAAAATAGTAAAATCTAAGAGTCTGGTAAAATTTCTTTTTGATATTCTAAGCAAAGAAACAGATGTATTAAGAGAACAACAATAGTAAAGATTTAGGGGAAGGTCTCCATACGAGATGCGCAGAAAGCAAGTACAGTTAGATAGAAACAGTGTACTCACTTCCCTTATCCTCCTGTCAATGGAAACAATCACTTAATCACTCAGGTCTCTGGAGGAAGTGCTCATCCAGGGTAAATCCATCTCTATAGTGTCTGCTAGACAAATCTCAAACACACATAACAAACTTGTATTCTCTGATGCCAAGATCGTATTTTAATTCCTTCATATATTTAATCATTCATAATGTAAAGAAATTCCCATCTGAGTATTTATAATGCTAGCAGATCACACTTCTGATTCTTCCAGTTTCCAGCAATAGGTCACTGATCAGTTTATTTATTTATAAAGAAGATGACTCACATCTTTTAAATAGCTAACAGTCATATGTATTCAACTTTCATTTATTTATTTGTTATTAAATTTGACCCAGTACGAGAATTTCTTGAAACTAATGAGCCCTTCCCACCTTTGCCCTGTGGCTGGGAGGAAAAGTGTGCAATGTGAAGTGGGCACGCAGATGCTGCCAGCAGGGAACTCATTCATAATTTGCTGTTAAGAAATGGTGATGGAATCACAGGAAATATTAATCCTTTCCTTATATGTTAGGTTTTCATATTTTCCATAATAAACATACATTATTTTTAAATTTTCAAAATTTTAAGCATAGGGTCTAGTATGATAGAAAAATCTATAAATAGTTCAAGAATATATAAATATCCTAAAACTTTATAAGTTCTTTTTTGCCATTCGAAAAGAATACCACACAAAATTAACTGTGTCTGTCCACTAAACTATTTAATCTACAATTACTGCTGAAAAAAATCTTTAAAATTTTTTGTTAAAAAAAAGATCATTACTATTTCAAAAATAACCATAATCCTGGAAAACTAGACTCACACAGTTTTTTAAATGATGAGAAAAGGGTACCGTTATATAGTATGTTGGAGAGTATATACTGTTCTAATAAGATAAGCTTTGTTTTCAATTCTTAGTTCTTCTATTTCCTAACAGGGTAACCTTGGGCAAGACTGTTAACTTGTCTATCAATTTTTATAACTATAAAATGAGAATGGCTCTCATTCTAGTTCTTTGGCTTCCTGTAAGAATTAAAAGAAAAAATATGGCACAATACCTCGTGCATAGAAGCCACTAAATATGAGTGGTAGTATAATTATTCTGGTGAAGAAACACTATTCAAATAAGGAAGATATTGTTTATCAGCCTTAAAGATTCCATACATGGAAAAGTGCTGTATCTATGTTACATTTATAATATACAGTGGGTTTTACAGGAAAACCCAGATTTTAAACATAAGCACTTTTTACTTCTGAGGTAGTTAAACAGTATCAAAGGATTCAGGTAGTTTAAACCAACATGTATATAATTCTTAACTAAGCAGCATCCCAAAACATTTAAGGAGTTTTTGAAAAAAACTATCCAGATTTTTTTAAAAATTTTAGACTCAATATAGAACACACCTGCTAAAAAGATTCTTTATAACAACATTTTCTTATCTGAAATTCTGTTAACAAAAGTAGAACAGAGATGCCAAAACGATTTGACTAAAGCATAAGCAGCAGCAGGGTGGTGGTGACGAGAGATAGCTCCAAGGTCAAAATACTAAATGTTAAAGAGCACGGAGAAACAATTGAACTAATCCTTTATATTATAAGACAATACCTGAGCTTTGATTTCCAAAAGGTGGTGATTCAGTGACTTCCGACCAATATACTTTGAAGCTTAGAAAGAAATTGCCCCAGAATCAAATGAACTAAAACACTGTAACAGCATGAGATAAATGGTTGTGCACAATTCTACTTCTAAATATCTACCCTAAAGAAACACATATACATCTGCTCAAGAAAACATATACAAAAATGTTCATTACTGCACTGTTTATGATAATCCCAAATTTAATTTTTTTTTTTTTTTTTTTTGAGACGGAGTTTCACTCTTGTTACCCAGGCTGGAGTGCAATGGCGCAATCTCGGCTCACCGCAACCTCCGCCTCCTGGGTTCAGGCAATTCTCCTGCCTCAGCCTCCTGAGTAGCTGGGATTACAGGCACGAGCCACCATGCCCAGCTAATTTTTTGTATTTTTAGTAGAGATGGGGTTTCATCATGTTGACCAGGATGGTCTCAATTTCTTGACCTCGTGATCCACCCACCTCGGCCTCCCAAAGTGCTGGGATTACAGGCTTGAGCCACTGCGCCCGGCCTTAGTGCCTATTAATAAGAGAACACATAAACAGAATGTGACATATTCGTATGTGGAATATTGCAGAGAAGTTCAAAGGGATGGACTAGATTTGTTTAAGATCTGACTCAAATCAACTCAACTTGAAAGAAAGCAACCAAGTAACTTAACAATTCATGCGTTAATACTATTACCAGAAAAATTATCTAGGTGTGTGTGCATGTCTGTGTCTGGAAGAATATTCCCCAAGTCTGTAACAGTTATTATGGCCGGGTTTGAAGCAGAGAGGTATAAAATGTGTGGGATCAATGTGATGGGCAAAGAGAAATTTAGCTTTATCTGTCTTGTTTTAACCTTCCAAAGAGAGGCTGAATTTATCTATCACTTGTTACCTTAAACTAATGCAAGAAGAAAAGGGCCTGGTATCTTTGATCATAAATGATAAAACATTTTACTAGCCAAATAGCATGTTTATGGCTTTAAATTGTTAGATAATGCTTACAAAATTGTGACTATTGATGGGAAATAGAACATTAAGGTGTGTTTGTTTGTTTGTTTGTTTGTTTGTTTTGAAACAGGGTCTTACTCTGTCACCCCAGGCTAGTATACAATGGCATGGACATGGCTCATTACAGCCTTGACTCCTTGGGCTCAAGCAATCCTCCCACTTCAGCCAACCAAGTAGCTGGGGCTTCAGGTATGTGCCACCACACCCAGCCAATTTAAAACAAAATATTTATAGAGATGAGGTCTCACTACGTTGTCCAGGCTGGTCTTGAACTCCTGACCTCAAGCGATCCTCCCACTTCAGCCTCCCAAAAAGTGCTAGGATTACAAGCATGAGCCATCATGCCTGGAAACATTTTTCTTTTAACAAGTTCAAGATTAAGAGGCCAGAACTCTGTTCTTAAGTTCAAGGAGAGATATGGGTCCTTAAACAAAATAACACTAAGCCAAAAGCCATCTGAAAAAAAGGCAGACTGATAATTAATGTCTCTTTGCTCAATTCTAACAGTATTTTGATATTATTTGACTATAATTCTGATTAAGATTTACACTTGTTCAATTCTAAAGGAATGTGACCATGTGATGAAAATCCCAGATGCCGCTAATCTATACAGGCACATGGAAAACTCAAGGAAGAAAACATATGCACTGAAAAGGAAGCGCAGCTCTTCAACATTTCAGTATTGAATCTGCCAAGAGACAGATCTCATGTTGGTGTCTATGGAGTCAAAAACCAAATGAATATCTCCTTAATGCATAAGGTAGTGTTAAATAAGGAATATTATTCAGAGACATCACTGAACTGAGAGTTGTTTAGCTATGGAAGTGAGAAAAGTAGAATATTTGATATTTTTCCCACTGAAAAATAAATGTAATAGATGCCCTGTTGTCTGAAATACTGATTATTAGGGAAAGACAGCTAAGGTTACATTTATAAATAATTTTATCCACCTAAAATATATAAATTTCATTCATTCTTCCATCTTGTGATATATGCAAGGCCTTTTTTCTCTGAGCATGGATCAGCTGACTAAAGCATTTTCTTGCAAAAAACACACAAAAAAATGTATTGTTACAATCTCCATAAAGAATGGTGAAAACTTAAGGCAGTTAAGCAATTTCAACATAGGATCCATCTAATTTTAATGATTTTTTCACAAACCTTTTAAATTCATCTTGCCCACAGTTTGAGAGCAGTTTTCTTTAATAACATCCTTATTGAATCTTTCCAAAACATTCAAGTTAGATTTTCACTGAAATTGGTCTCCTTTTTCATATTTTTCTTTCTTTAAATTTCTGTAATAGTTGATTCCACCGCATAATTACAAGCAGCACCATGGCATAAACAGATTTAGAAACAAACCTAAATGACTTGGTAAACAGCCCAACAGACCACATCACAAGTGCCGGGGTGTCCTGGAAAGTCATCTGCCAGCTGTGAGTGTGTTGTGTTTTAGAGGTTTTAAGAGTCTGAGGCCCGCCAGTTGGTTGGGTAAGTGTGACATGTAAAGGCCCGTAAGAGAGCATCTGTGTACTGTATCTCACGCAAATGGTAAGTTACACTTCCTACTCACCAGCTTCTTTCTTCAGTCTTCATGTGGAAAAAAAAAAAAAAAAAAAAAAAAAAAGACAAAAAACAAACAAAAAAAAACACCTAAGCTCCAGGCTACAGCCAGAGGCTCAACAAACTTTTGAGTAACCTACCAGGCCCAGTACAAGAGTTGGAGACACATAATAATGGTAGGGTTTACCAACATCACCAGTGTTGAGTGTTGACTTTTTGGGCCAAAAAGTTGTATGCTGTGGGAACTGTTCTATGCATTTGTAGGATTAAAGACTACCCACTAGATGCCATCAGCATATTCCCTGAGCTGTGACAATCAAAAATGTCTCCAAATATTGCTAAATGCCCACTAGGGGGCAAAATCGCTCCTGACTCAGAAAAAGTGAGGGTGGATCCTGAGCTTTAAGTTTCTAATAAACTTTATTGGGTCCTTCCCTTTATTGGAATTCAGACTTGGCTCTATCAAGAATCTTTTTCTTCAAGTTTTATTTTAGATCCAGGGGAAACGTGCAGGTTTGTTACACAGACCTATTGTGTGATGCTAAGGTTTAGGGTATAAATGATCCTGTCACTGAATAGTGAGCACAGGACCCAACAGGTTGTTTTTCAACCCTTTCCTCTCTCCTTCCCTCCTACCTCTAGCAGTTCCCAGCATCTACAGTTCCCATCTTTATGTCCATGTACACCCAACGCTTAGCTCCAGAATATTTTCGCTGCCTTCTCTCAAATTCAGAGAAGCTGTCAACAGCCAGTTGCGGCTGCCTAATTTGTAGGGATAAGGTCTAAATGAAAATCTGAGTCCCATGCTCAAAAATTAAGATTTTGATGACAGCGACAGGAGAGGATTAAACCAAGGGCTCTCGGCAGCTGCAGAGGTCACATGTCCACGAAGTCAGCCCTGCAATAGCCACCTAGTGATAGGCAGAGCAGGAGTTACGATCTGTCACTCTTTGCACTAAACTGACAGTCACACGAAGATCTGCCGCATCTCAGTAAACCAAGAGGTATTAATACTCCAAGTTCCTAATTTTTATTAAATTTTTTGCCAATATTCCTTATACTTAGCAAGAAAGGTTGTACCTAATAGTGAATTAGTTTCTCATCTCAACTTTTTCAAATAGAATTTTTCAACAGAAACCTACTAAATTAGATTGACAGTCCAATTATAGACTACAAAATAATTTGTGTTTTATTGGAAACAACCATGAAGAGTTTATTTTATTTTATTAGTAGCATCTGTCTCCTGTCTTGGAATGCTAGAGGAGAGATTAATGATGTTCTTTTGCCATTTGGAAACAGATACTCTTTTCTCAAAAATCATCTTGGGCTCTGGATTAATTCTCTAATTTATTCTTGTCATTTGGCAAGCATTTTAACACCAGGTGTAGAAATTAGCGTTGTTTCCAGAAAGATCAAGGGAAATATACAATTTATTACAGAATGTCAGAATGTGTGTTGCTTAAAGATGTGATGTTATATTTTTCTATTACATGGATGTGACCATCATGACCCTAAATTCTAGCTTAATATCATCAGTTTAGTCTTACTTGGTAAAGATCACCAGGACATACTTGCCTCTACCTTTTATTGCTCTGACTTTTTCTTTTTCAACATTCTTCCAAATGTAAAACAGCAAGGCCATAAGTGTCACAGAAAACGTTGCTTCCAAAATACAAGTAGTGGGTTATTATGTTGGTTCAGTAATGTTCAAAACAGCGTATCGCAAACTTCCCATCAAATGTTTGGAATCCAATGTTATGGTCCCAGAATGGAAAGTGACGCAGGAAATCACACTCCAGCAGTCAGAGACAGCAGGCCTCTGGGACTGAATGACAATGCTGTAAGAAATTTTCGCCAGGGAGTGTTTGACAGGAGATGCCACTTCTAACTCTGTGCTTTCAGTTTTGAAGTTCAAGTGTGTTGGTAAGAAAAATCCTGCTAAAGACATTTATATGACTCTTTAGACATAAGGAGACAGTAAAGGAATATGCAGTAGCAGCTACAGTAAAAATGTTTTTAGTTTTTATAATCAAAAGATACATGTAGAGGATAGCTTCCAAAAAACCATTTGCAAAAAGGGCTCCAAATCATCAACTAGTTTTACAAAATGATTAAGAAAAAAAAAAAAGCCTGAATAAAATAAACTATTTTCTACAAAGTTTAAATGAGGTTTAAAATTTACAGTACAGTGAGAAAGGGATGGATTACGCTTTTAAGAGTAGGGGATCTTGTTTACCACCCTCTTCTCATGTCTAAAAATACTACTGAATGAATACTTTTACAGAGCTTATAATGTGCCAGGCACTGTTCTCACAGCCTTACACATTAAATCATCCGATCTTTAAAATAATTCTCAGAGACAGGTATTATAACTATCCCCATGCTACCAAAGAAGACACAAACACAGAGAGGTCAACTAAGTTGCTTAAAGTTGCAGAGCTGCAATTTAAACCCAGGCAATTTGTTTCTAGATGTTAAATAACACCCAATGGCACACAGCCTTGAACCACTCAAGTCTGTCTTTCTGAAAAGCTGATCCCACTATATTATACAAGAACCACTATTTAAATCTACAATGGTAAGCCACTCAGCCACTACATAGATTTGTATAATGAAAATAACTGCATTATAATCTCCTTTGGTGTTTATTTCACTAATGTACAAAACAAAAGATGAGAAATCCACTTTGAAGGAGCTCTTCCTGTGTGTGGCCCTACGCAGGCACTATATTTCCTTCATGTCATCCACTTCTCACCAGGATGTGGAATGGCCTTCGGCACTTGACTTTACAGAGGAAGATACTAAATACTTGGTGGAAAAGCTAAATCACCTGCCCAATTGTGTAACTGATGAGACTCAAACGAAGCCACATAATTTCAAGAGAAATACAGAGGAAATGCATTCATATATATGTATATATTTATTTTTGGTATTTAGAACATATCTATACTCAAACATTATACAGCATCAACTTCTTGCTTCCTTGCTTGAATACCTGATCTTATCTAGTATATTATAAAAGCTCCTAGAAATGAAAGCCTGTTTTTAAAAACTTTATACACCACATTACTTTTAATATAGTAACATGCAAGTAATAAAAGCCCCATAAACATGTGTTAAATAGTGGATGAATATGTATTTCTGGCCCAGAGGTAAGCAAAACTCACCTAACTAATGTATGAATATGTGGTATGCTAATTAAGTCAATTAAGTATAAAGTACAAAACTCTAACATCTGTGGGGATCTCTAGCTTCCACTGATTTACCTCAAAACAGAAACTGTTTCTCTCTTTTGTAAAACAGGAAGGTTTTCCAACTCTAGCAGACTGGTACACTGAAACTCCACGTTGAGAGAAAATTCACCTAAGAATTCCATAAAAAGATTCTATTTGATACTTTAAAATTAAGTGTTGGACTCATCCAGCTTATAAATGATATTCTTAAGTTATCACCTTCATATACAAAATAAGATTTCTATCATAATGCTATATTAGATCCAGCCAATCTCTATCTGAGACCATTACAGAAAACAAATGTTTTATGCAAATGACTACATTTTGAGAAAAACAATTTTCTAAGACCACTGAATTGCCAAAACTAAAGTAAATATATATCTTGCAGGTATATATGTATTGCTGCTGGTATAATTTTACAAGTAATAAAGTATATGAAAGAATTTTTAAATGGCCTATTTCTCACATTATATATGTCTAGTTAGTACCTATAATTTATTCTTATCTGTGTACTTAAGAATATTATAACAATAACCTTCACTGGCCCGCCCATTTAAGAGAAAAAAAATTTCCAAGGAATTCAACATAGGTTTGAATTCTGAATTTGGCCACTTAGTAGCCAAGGAGACCTATGCAATTTATATTCTTGGCCTTTCTTTTTTCTCAAAAACAGAGGTGATTCTGATATTGAAGAAAACACTTTTCTAAAAGTTGTTCAACGTAGTTTTATGGTAAAATACTACTGAACCCTTCTACCTAATGAAATTCCTTATCAGAACAAGTCTCTAACACCAGGTACCTGTTAGTAATTAGGTCTCTGGCCTGTTTACCTGAGTAGCTTACTAATCCACTTGGCAGGCAGAGATGCTCAGTCCAGATTTTCCTTTCGAATAAAATAAAGGCAAATGTATATCTGGGTTTCCTTTCTGGAAATGTACTACTCAGTTCCTCAGGTTTCAGAGGGCACCTCATCGAATGGACCATGACTCACCTTTCTAACCCCAGGCTTCCAGCACTCTCTCTCCGTGATCTTTCCCTAACACACTCATTGCTTCTTGGTGTTTTATATATTCCTTTATTGTCTGTGTTCCTCCACCAGCATGTAGATCCATGAAAGCAGACATTTTACTGTTCTCCAGCAAAATAAAAAGGCCAATGGGTTGGAATTCTGAATTTGGCTAGTAGCCAAGGAGATTTATGCAATTTACTTGAGGTTTTTCTCATCTCTAAAAGAGCATAGTAATAATAATGATAATAATAATGATTTCACACAGGATTGTTATAGAATTAAAAGACATAATAATACCATGTGAAGTATGACAAACAGTACACGACACAGTGTAAATATTCAAAAAAGATTAATGCTCTTTTATTAGTTTCCAAAAAAAATGCTAACAGATAAAATCAGAAAAAGTCTTATGGTTGCTTTCAAACTTTGCTCTTTAAGAGAAAAAAAGAGTTTAAATGATATTATTCCTCTTTGTTGCCACAAATATCACCTGCGTGGGTATGCAGGTATAGCCATGATTCCATATGAGAATAAAGAATTTATAATTTTAAAACATACTACCCCCCCAAAAAAAAACTCTCCAAATTTGAATATTCACAGGACAATTATTAAGCTTAAAATAGAAAAATCTACAGAATTATTATATAAATGATGCCAATTGTGTTTCAGTAATTCTTGTGAAATGAACAGAAACCCTGATAAGCTGTTTCAGAAAGTAAAATTAAAAGTTTTTACAGAACATTTTGAGAACTATGAGTTTCCAATTACTTCTCAAAGTGGTTATACATAAATATAAACTAGTGAATGAGAGTAGCAGAAACAGAACACACACCAAATTTCACATCTAAGATTCTAACTACAATTCTATGGTCAAGATAATCATTTGTCTTAAAAGTACTGAAGCCACTATAGTTATAACTAGTGAAAATATATTTGAATTTCAAAGGCTCACCTTTCATAGTAGAGAGAAACCCCATCACATCTTGAGGTGTACATACCTATAATAAAGGCCTAGTCTGAATTATCATCTATTCTCTAGAGTTATAAATGAAACCTAGCTCATTAAATAGTAAGTGGTATTTCCTAAATTCAGACATTAACAAGGGTCTGCTTCAAAATTAATTCCAAGATAATAAATCACATGAGATTTTATAACTTTCATATTTGACATTTCATTGCACTAATAAATACTTGATGTCAAAAAATAAGTTTCTGCCATGGGCCCAACATGTCAGCATCTGGAAGAAAATACTAATAACTCCTAATGTACACATAAATTCCAAGCAGTTTTGCCAAAAGTCTACAGTGAGAATCTAAACATATACACATGCCTTTGGGATCAGGGCCGTTCAACAAATAGTCATTGTGCACTGACTTACATCTCCTCCTCACCAACCACACTTCCCCCAGGGTCTCAGGATGACTAAGCAGCACAGAGGGAAGGAGTCTACACATTCTAAGAACTCCATTTCCTCCTCCAAATCTCAGGAGTCAAAGATCAGACATCACCAGCCACTGCTCTCACGTAAAGAGAAGGTCAGAGAAACATTTATGAAGTGCCTTTCTAACGTCAGGCAATGACTGTATCTGGCAGTGGGCATGCAAAGATAAGCAAGGCCAAGCTGCTAGTGGAAGCAAATCTAATGCTGACTGCTCCAGACACGGATCACCAAGGTTTCCAGGGAGTCGACAGAAGGAAGGCACTCTGCCTTCTCATACTGCAACATAAGATTTCTTCCAGCCTTCCTTCTGACTCCCTTGTTTACATACTCTATAAAATCGCAGGATTTCTCCCTCTTCTTAAAGATTTCCTCATTAACAAACCTTCTCTCTATTGCAAGAGCCTGAATAAAACCATCTCCTTAACTGTTTGGTACATTTTAACTTTCACAAAAGTATCATCTTGCTTTGACTGCAATTCGTGGCAAGGGAGCTGAGATTTCTGTTGATGAGTCAAGCCATTTTGATAGTGCAGCTGGCCACAGTCTCAATGAGAGACTCAACTCTCATCATTCAACCTTGGCCTTTCTTGGTGCCCCTTAGATCAAATATGACATCACATGCTGAGATGGACCTGTTGGGCTGTGACATATGCAGAAGTGATTGTTGCTGGGCCTTGAAGAAGCAATGTGCTCTGAGCAGTGGTCTCATCAAAGTTTGTTGCTGCAATTATCCAGAGGCTTCCCTGAAATACATTCTTACAGGTTCCTCTGTTACTACACACACTATGCACATTTATACATGGACATAAACATTGACAACTTTACCTTCTGCACAGAAACCAAAACCCACCAGGACATATCATGTTAAAGAGGCGTCAATGCACATAATTTAAAAAAGAAAGAAAGAAAGAAAAAGAATGTGAATTAACATCCTCAAAATAGTCCAAAGAATAAAAACTGAGGTAACTGATAAAAACAGATACACTTAATGGTTAAAGAAGGAATCGGCAAACTACAGCTCGTGGACCAAATCTGGCCAGTTTTCTGTTTTTATAAATAATAAAACATAACAAGCACAAAATAATAAGCTTCACACTCCTGGAACAAATCCATACTCATTTTTAAAATATACTTTCTATGGTTGTACTACAACAGCATAGACAAGTAGTCACAATGAAGACCACTGGCCAAAAAGCCAAGTATTACTATTCTGCCCCTTTACAGAAAAAGTTTGACAACCCCTAGGATAATGCATCAAAATTAATGTCTAACCCTCAACACAGAGAAGAGCCTCCAATCTCTTAGATTCAAAGTATAATTGAAATATCACCATTCTAATTTCTCAATAGTTCTTTCTTTTGGATGAAATATGATTTTTCCTAATTTGTAGATCTTCTATTCTTGTGCAACACAATTAAAATAATACCAGCATCTATGGGACTAAGCAGGAAGAAATGCTTAAGCACTTCTAGTTCAGCCTTTTTGTAAACTGAACAATGAATTGTGTTAAATTTTGCTAATGGAGAAAAATCAAAAGGCCTTCTTAGCCCAGAGAAAACTCCTAATATGCTACTTCTTTTCAAATTTAATATAATTCTTTTTGTGAGACAATAACTGCATTTTATTTGCAGGGTTCCGTGATTAAACAGTGGAGGTCAAGGGATGTGAATGATCTCAGGGTGTCTCCCAACTCCACCTCACCTCCTCAGATCCCACCCACACCATATCCCCCTCACCCCGACAGTCAGGAGGCACCTGGTAATGTTGAGTGCTTCTTGCTTTCTCTCTTGGTCTGATGATGAAGGCTGGGCACTACTGAAATAAACCTGGAAAGATACATTCAAACAACATTGTAAAGGAAGTTTAATAACAAGTTAAGGAACATGTTTCTGAAGAGGAGAGGGACATGATCCAGTTTGTGTGTTGCAATGACAATTTTGGAGGCCATGGGGAAAGGCTGGAGAAGGAAGATACTAGAAGCAAGAACAGCTGACACTGCTACTCAGGCAAAGAAAATAAGCACCAGAAACCTCACCCAGGCAACGTCAGCAAGAATCGAGAAAAGAGACTGGAAACAAGCTCAAGGTAAAAGCAACTGAGCTATTTTGCCAACTGATTTTGAAGGTCATTGTCTTTTTTCCTATTTTTTATAGTTGTGTGAATGCTTGAATACTTTCCTTTTAGAAAAGGACATTCTTAAGCATATTTGATTGTTAGGTTCTAAGCTCTTTAAGAGCAAGGACAATGCCTAATTTCTTTCCTTTCCTAATATTTACATTCAAACTGCATGGCACAGATGTGCCATGAGATGCAGGGTCTGCAGAGCAGAACAAGGAAAGACTGGAGTGGTAGCAGCTGAGCCCCAAATCCCGCCTCCTTTATTTCCTAGCTGTTTGCTCTTGCCAGCACTCCATTTTCTCAGTACAACATGGATTATATTGTCTGTTTTAGGATAGCTTTAAGAATGAGAGAGAAACAGAAAGGGAGAATGTGTTTATATAGATGGGCATGCAACATTTAGAGAAATGGGCATTCAGGAAAAAGAAATTGTTACCAACATTTTCACACTAGTTGCCCCTCCCCTTTAGAAAAGAACAGTTATTGGCCTCAGTTTTCCTAAAAAATTATCTCGAAGGTTTATTTTATTCTAAGAGATGTTTAGTGGGAGTCATTCTCAAGGAAGAACCCTGAAAAATTCAGGGGGAAAAACTGTACTGAAAAACATAAGACACTTAAACAGTAACTGATTATAGTTCTAGCTTCACAGACCTATTAATTTTCCCCTCTCTGTATCCTGCTAAAGACACACCTCCTTATTGAAGGCTCAACGTTTCAAGAAATATAGGTGTTAATAAGTAAGTTAACTGAAATTGCATCTAAGGTAAGGTATTCAGTAAGATGCTGATTAAAAATACTGCTCAGTAGCAGAGGGTTTAGAAGGCCTCAGGTAGAGCAGTAACGAGAGGAGAAAATTAATGGCATTTGAACACTTTAGCTTCCCGGTATAAATCCAATTTAAAATATGAGGAAAAAAATAAGGTTTCTTTAATTTTTGAGAAACTTTTGAGAGAAGAACTCTTCTGACAGTTGAGAACAGGCAAGTTTCTTCGGATAGTGCATGACATGGTGATATGCTTTGGCTCTGTGTCTCCACCAAAATTTCATGTAATCCCCAGGTGTCAAGAGAGGGACCTGGCGAGAGATGATCAGATCATGGAGGCAGTTCCCTCGTGCTGTTCTCCTGATAGTGAGTTCTCATGAGCTCTGACGGTTTAAAATTGTGCGGTTTTCTTCTCTCTTTCTCCTGCTGCCCTGTAAGACATGCCGTGCTTCCCCTTTACCTTTCACCATGATTCTAAGTATCCCGAGGCCTTCCCAGCCATGCAGAACTGTGAGCCAATTAAATCTCTTATCTTTATAAATTACCCAGTCTTGAGTAGTTACCGCAGTGTGAAAATAGACTGATACACATGGCCACTGACATTCCAATTCTAGAGACGATCCGTGGAATGGTTTTGTTACACTAACGTGTCCCAACACTAGAATGGCTTCTGTGCCTTCCCCTTTGAGGTGGAAAAAGGAAATGGGTTTTCTTCAGGACCTTCATCTAACCTCCTCCAAAGATCAGGTAACCTTTAAAGGGCATAGCAATTTGTTGTTCCTTGAAGAAAAAGTCTCCAGATCGTGGTTTTATTTACAAAGCTGACTATCACCTATACTGAGTGATGGATTTCAAGTTAAGTTGGAAGTGAGCTACCCTGAGTGGCAACTCATGAACGATATTCATTTTCAAATGTCTACCTTGTAGGTTTTTTTAAGATCCCATTTAATTGTATTAAATACAGACCACTAAAATACAGTATGAACCTCACGGTGAGTGGGGAAAAAAGAGATCTTTGACAAAGTCACAGTTCTTTCAGCATGGATCTTTTTTAATGAGATATAGATTTAAGTACATCTTATCAAGAAAACAAAAATATAGAGCTTACTACTTACTAAGACTTACTTATCTACTTAGTAAGACAATCTGGATTTTCAATATAAATCAAGGAAGATGACTTAAAAGTCATCAAGTAATCTGAAAAATGTTTTCTTCTCCTGTGAGTATGCTTGAGTGGAAAATCTCTTTGCTGTTCTTTATCCCTATGTAACAGGATAATCAATGATATTTTAATGTAAAATCCAAGAATGATTCCAATTCTGTGTAAAAATTTAAAAGTTCTCTGGGACATAGAAAAATGATGGCAACCTTTATTTAAAGCCATATTGAATGAAACAGCATTTCTTTTAAATAAGTCAGCATGCCTAAGAAAATAAGTTTTACTAAAAACTGAACAGAGTTGTATATTGTTTTAATAGTCCTTCAGCTTAAAGCTTGTTAACACAAGGACTGAGAATTAAAGCAGCTTTTTATGTGACCTTTCATTTTAACCTACTGTTTACCAGCCTAATACTTTGACAATTTTTGGAATTTCACAACAACCTCTAGAATATTGGATATACAATTTTTTTGCCAATATTCAGAAAATTGCAGGTCATCTTGCCAAGAACAATTTATCAATATCTATTTAAAGTTCACCTGGTAAATGACATGCATGCATTGTCTTGGGTCACCTAACAATGTATTACCACCGCATGAAAAAGATAAAAGCAAACTACCAAATATATTGGGGAGAATGACTACTTGCCTCTAAGCGCAGCAGACGTCAACTGCGATGTGTATTTGACTGCAGTGTCATTATGCTGAAATTGGATTTCTAAAGAAATACAGAATAATTTCTACCGAAATATGATAAATATTTACCCCCTCTGACCTCTCTGCAGAATACGATTTGCTGTAAGGGCCACAGGCAATATCAATTCACAGAAAAAGAAAATGACTTATGGGAAGGTAAGACTTCATGACCAAACTGCAAAATTACTGGAGTAAAAAAAAAAAAAATGCAGCTGTCCCTTCCTATACATGACAGCCATGATCCCCCCCAAAAAATAGCCATTTTCTTTTAGCAGAAAAAAGACCCATGACCATTTTTAAGTTCCTTGGATTGAACCTGTACTATAAATAGACTTATAAGAGGCCACTCTCTACTGCCCTAAGGTGTACAGTCAGTGTTCCCCTTGCCTTCATCCCTTTACTCAGTCTGTCATTGCACTGCTGCTGTCCTAATAACTTCATTCTCCCTAAAATACTGCTTTGTTCTTTCCCTAGCTTTTTGCAGTAGTTCTAACACCAACTCCAGTATGTTTCTCTAGAGAAAGCTTTCGTAGTTCATGCTTTCCTTCCAGTGATCCTGCCTTAGCACCACAATTCAGAGTGGAAAGGTGGCTGGATTCATCTAAGACCTCCCAGAAGCTCTGCCTGCGGAGCTCCTCCAGCAGGGCCAAGGGGCTGCTTCTGACAAGGCATGGGAGCAGCAGCCTTTGCTTTCCTTTCACCTCCTCCCGGGGTACACTTGTTCTCTGGTACAAGACAAGAAACTAAAGAAGTCAAATAAGTGCAATGAAACAAGGCTGTATAAAGCACATGAAAATATACCTCTCATTTCTGGATTGTTCCCTAAGACTGACTTCAAAAGAATCCTCTCTCTTTTATTGGTTGGTTTTACCTTCTTTCTCACAATTTTTAACTTTTCGGAACTAAAGCTCCAAACAAAGAATCTTTGCCTTCTATATGCCCAGTCATTTAAGACATGACCTCTCATCTCTAGTGATATAGACGGACCCTACTTTTAATACCATGTCTAATGAATTTGCCCAAGAGAGAAACTCCAAACTCTTTCAGTACATGTCTGTCAAACTGAGGGATACATATCCCAGAGATATACATGAGAGAGTGATGGGTTCCATGAAGTCAATGAATGAACACTGGAACTATTTAGAAAAAAACATTTTTCCAGTCAAGTAAAACAGTTACTTTATAAACAGAATACAAACTTTGGTTAAGGTCTAAGATAAAGCAGAAAAATTCAAATATATATGAGCTTACTACAGCTGCCTCCTGTTATAATTAACCGGCCCCAAAAGGCCTACCTCTCTTCACTTAACTCTGAACCTAAGCAGAAAAGTTTGCCAGTCATTGCTTAAGTAACTACCTATGTCTCTGTAAAGATTCTGTATCTTTTGACAATGCAACCCATGACTCTAATAAACAACTGTCCAAATAGGACATAGACTAGGAACACAGACCAGACATACCACAAAACGATGGAAATGACATTTATATCACTTTGTGTTTAAATTTGCTTTCAATTCTGAAAATAGCAATTGTGTCCCTACTAATTGAACACTTAGGCTCCAGAACCTGAGATAAAAGATGCATAGTTAGTTCTTGTTGCGGTATCTTAAAGTGTACAGTTTGTAGCTATGATCAAAACCTGCAAAAATCCATCTGGCCCACTTAATAAAATGGAATTTTGCATTTGCTGTTTCCTCTCTCTGGAACGGTCTTCCCTCCAGTTCTCTGTATTGCTGATTCCTTTTCACCCTTCAAGCTCATCTCTTCAGAGAGGCTTTCCTAACCACCCCATGTAAAGTATCTCTTTTTAGTCCCTTTTATAAGCATTTTATTATTCTGTTCTTTTTTTTTTTCAAAGTAATTACCATAATTTGTAGTTATCTGGTAGTTAATTGCTCTTTCATTTATTATTTGTGTGCCTCATCCCATGAGAATGGACCAGAATCTTGTCAGTCTTATTTATTGCCACAGCCCCACCTCTGAAGCACATCATTCAATAAATAGTTTTGAAAGAAATTCTGTATAGCATTTAGAAATAAAGAGGAGGCACTTCTCACAGACTTTCAAAACCCTAAAAAAAAATCAGACCCTGGAGCTATTATAATCTGGCTTTCTTTTCTTACAAATCTAAAAAGAAACTGAGGCTCGGCAACTCTCCCGAGATTCACTGAAGATGGCAAGTTTGAGACAGAGCCAGTAATATTCTTCCATCACCCTGTCTCCCACTCCAGAGAGCTCTCCAAACCAAGCTGTTGTTTCTGCTAGTCTTACTTTATTATTCCTACAGGATGTATAAACAGTGCTGAGCACACGTGAAAACCAAATGTTTGCTTCTTTCCCCATACTGCCTTTTCGTTGTTGTTTTGCCAACTATCGTGGAAAAAAACACACAAGACATTGTATGTCATGCAAAGGAGTCTGACCTCAATGCCATGGGCAGAAGAGATGAGATTCCACTGTAGTCCAACCCTATTTCATGGGATGGCCTGGAAGCCTCAACTTTGCTGCTGACATGGCCAGAGCAACTGCCATATCTACTATATAAAGTGTGCTTTTAAACCAAGAGAAATGCTGTATACACAGACAATCTCACACATCCAAAAAACAAATTAATGTAGCCAATATACACTTTAGTAGCTAGGCCCATTTTCCTCAAAGAGGTCAAGTTTAAATTCAAGTGACCAAGAAAAAAAAATTCCCATGAAGAAAGAAGGATGACATATGCAAGTGTCATAATTGTCACAAGTCACAAATCCACTGAGGAACTACTAGACAAGATACGGTTTACTGATCTGGAATCAGACCTATTTATTAGTAAGCTTGACGGGAACAAGTATCTAAGCCACCATGTCTGATTAAACATTCCTCCTTATAAGAAACAGAGTGTCTTAACTTCTTTCTAAATTCCTGGAATATCTGGATAATTTGTGGTGCCTACGTCAAGGTACCCTCCAGGCAGCTGCACTCACTGCCCACAGTCCCCAGGCTTGATGTCGTGGCTCAAAATTCAACTGCTCAGGATCCATGGACAGATTACCAGGCCATTCTCTAACCCTCCAACACAGTGACTGACTCATCTTTTCTGAGCCAGGGCATTTTTATTCCTTTGAAGTTAGCTGTTCCTTCACATGTATTTGTCCATCTAGCCTATCATTCTTGAATGAAGCATGCTGGAGGGCCAAGACCATGTCGGTTAACATTAAGTCCCTGCACTGGTTGGTCTCTGTTTTGCAATTAAACTGGCCCAGAGTCTTGCTCCTGGACGTTACAATACCGATATGCAATTCCCAGTTTTGCAGACCATGTTTTACTGTGGTTAAGTTTCTTAATCATAAAAAATCAGGTCCCCAATCACTGGTGCCATGTAATGTGGCAAATCTGTGTGCGTGCGTTCGTGCCATAATGCTCTTAACTGTGTACTTTTTTTAAAAAAGAACATGAGATTAGCTTTTAAATTAAGCAAGATGATATTACTTCAAATAATACAAATACAGAAATGGATAGGTTAATAATCCTATTAGTTGCAAAGTTTAGAGTATTTACTCAAGCATGAGAAATGTTATTAGGATCCAGTGAATAACATTACAGTATTTTTAAAAACCTGTGCCAAATGTGAATCTAAAACAATACTGGGGAATAGGGAATTATTTTATCTATATCCAAGAAAAGGTGCTCTAGTTAGCTCCCAAAGACTTCTGATAAAAACTAAAGTAGATGTAGGTAATTGCAACCTTATGTACCCCAGATTTCCTTAAAAATCCATTTGGTTATATATTCCAAATAAGGTATAAAACTCAAATAACATACACAGTCAACACTGCATGGCTACAGTAGTCAGACATATTTTTAAGCAGTCAAAATGAAGCTATATGCTTAATGATTTGTAGTAAAATCGATGATATCCCCATCCTGAAACAAGAAGGCTTTTAAATATTTAATTGTCTTGTCCTTTATATAAATTAATAAAAATACAGGCCCTAAATAGTATTTAAAAATTTTTCTATTACTCTGAAAAGTCTTTCCACGTAAACATTATTTGTATGTGAGCTTCAAATGCACTAATTACTACAATTAAAACAAATTCATGGCTGGGCGTGGTGGCTCAGCCTATAATCCCAGCACTTTGGGAGGCTGAGGTGGGCAGATCACCTGATGTCAGGAGTTCGAGACCAGCCTGGCCAACATGGTGAAACCCTATCTCTACATAAAATACAAAAATTAGCCAGGTGTGGTGGCACGTGCCTGTAATCCCAGCTACTGGGGAGGCTGAGGCAGGAGAATGACTTGAACTTGGGAGGCAGAGGTTGCGGTGAACCGAGATTGCACCGCTACACTGCAGCCTGGGTGGCAGAGTGAGATTCATCTCAAAAACAAAACAAAACAAAACAAAAAAAAACAATTAATATTTCGTTTGAGCTCCTGAGAAGAGGAATTTAGACAGGCACATAAAAGAAGTTACTTGTAATTTAAATAGATATTTTAAGATAATTTTTTTTTTTTTTGAGACGAGTCTTACCTTGTCACCCAGGCTGGAGTGCAGTGGCATGATCTCTGCTCACTGCAACCTCTGCCTCACAGGTTCAAGCTATTCTCCTGCCTCAGTCTCCTGAGTAGCTGGGCCTTCAGGCATGTGCCACCACACCTGGCTAATTTTTATATTTTTAGTAGAGACGGGCTTTCATTATGTTGGCCAGGATGGTCTTGACCTCATGATCTGCCCACCTCAGCCTCCCAAAATGCTGGGATTACAAGCATGAGCCACCATGCCTGGCCAAAGATAGTATTTTTTAATGAACACAATGTTGAACTCAGTAAATCATTCTGCTAAAGCAAAATTCTCCTTAATCTTTGTAGTAATATGTTACTCTGGAAATGCTTACTTTGCTGGACACCAAGCAGATGCTCAAAAAGTGTTAAAAAAAAATGACCTTCACGTAGCATGAGCTCACAGTTAGTTAGCTGAGGCTTTGATCTGAGCAAGAAAGTAACAGCATCATGCTACAGATACGTGAATTTAAATGAAGCCACATGTGGCTAACACAGAGTCCAGCTTCTTCAGAGTGCTCATTCTGTTGTTTGAGGAAGACAAACATGGTCAGCTTCATCAAAGATGCTAGGAGAAGGTGACCAGACAGATCTTCTAACACCTGTGTATGACATGTAGCAACAAAGGGTGGGTGTGCTTGGCATTTTCTCAGGTAAGAAAAATAATTTGAGTAATAAAAATCTGCCTCTCCCCTGAGCTACCAATTAATGCAGAGGCAAAAGGAAGCTCAACAGAAAATAAGGCCAATTTGGGAAATGTGAAGTGAACAGGCTGTTATTGTTGAAAAAATGTATTTTGAAATGTCTACCTTTTCCCATCGTTTACATCCTACAAATCACTTACCCAAAGCAGACTGTCAAGATTATAGATGCTGCCTCAGAATTGTTTTGTAAATCTCTATATGATATCTTCTTCAAAAATAAATTCATCAACATAAATTAACGAGACTTTTCTTTTCTTGGTTTTCTGACATGGTGAATTTCAGAATAGACAGTGAATTAAATATTTTAATGAAAATAGGGAAACACAAACTTATTCCCATACTAGTACATAGAATACATAAAATATGAGGTACTCATATTCTTTATAAAAACTAGTGTGAAAATTAATTTAACAAACGTAAACAAAGCATTTTAAATTTTTTCTTTTTCCTTTCTTTTTTTTTTTTTTTTGAGATGGAGTCTCATTTTGTTACCAGGCTGGAGTGCAGTGACATGTTCTCGTCTCACTGCAACCTCCATCTCCCAGGTTCAAGAGATTCTCCTGCCTCAGCCTCCCAAGTAGCTGGAACCACGAGTGTGCACTTCCACACCCAGCTATATTTTGTATTTTTTTTTCAGTAGAGATGGGGTTTCACCATGTTGGGCAGGATGGTCTCGATCTCTTGACCTCGTGATCCGCCTGCCTTGGCCTCCCAAAGTGCTGGGATTACAGGTGTGAGCCACTGTGCCTGGCCTTAATTTTTTACAAAGATTATTTTGAAAACAGTTCAATAGCTTTTAAATTAATATGGAGAGTTAATAATACACATATAATTTTATATATGGATATATATATAAATATCCATATATTTTAAATATATATATTTAAAAATATATGTATACACACACACAAAATAATGACAAATAAGATCACTGTATAGTATTTAAATTCATATAAGTATGAAGTCTACATACCTGAGCCAACTTCTTTTTCCTCCTCTTCAATGTTGTTTTTGATGCTATCATATTCCTCATCAATGGTCTGGTTACCACGCATCTGAGATAAAATTCTACGGGCCTTCTGAGTCTGTCCTTTCTGAATAAGCCATCGAGGGCTTTCAGGCAAAAAGAGAAAGCCAAAAAACTGTATAACTGCTGGAATTGCTGCAAGTCCCAACATGTACCTGCAAGAAAAAAATCCACTTTTATTGTAAAACTTGCTCCTACTGACATGTGCTCACCCTATACTTTTGTGTTGTGTTAACAATGGTAATGTTTCATGTAAAGTTAGTCAGAATTATCTTCTTATTTGTGAGTTTCTTCGTGTGTCTGTGTGTCACTAGGAAAAAATATTTTTGTGCTATACTGAAAATTGAAAAATCTAATTATTCATTTGTGGAGAGATCGAGATCTCTCCACAAATTACATTGAAAATGAATGACCAAAAGTTACAATAATTATGTATACACATTCTAAACCAAACATATCAAGCAAATCATCATAATCACCATTCCTATGCATACTAACAGATAATTTTGTATTTTATAATATAAAATGGGGCTATGATAAAACTTCCTAAAAAGTGTGCTTAAAAGGCACACTTTTCATTAAAATAAGTTCCCGTTTGTTTCTTTATAGTTATTTCTGATTTGTGAATCATGAGTTATAATTTTGTTTTTACAATTTTCCTATCTCATTTTGCCATCAAGCATCCTGTTCATCATTATTAAGTGAGAAATGGGAGCCTACAGGAAAAAAAAAGATGGAGTCAGAAACCAAAAAAATCCTAATTAAAATGACGACAAATATAAAAATCTGCTCACATAGTTTTAACTTATCTGTTATCTCCTTTACATGTCTATTTTTTTTTTTTTTTTGAGATGGAGTTTCGCTCTTGTTACCCAGGCTGGAGTGCAATGGCGCGATCTCGGCTCACCACAACCTCCGCCTCCTGGGTTCAGGCAATTCTCCTGCCTCAGCCTCCTAAGTAACTGGGATTACAGGCACGCGCCACAATGCCGAGCTAATTTTTTGTATTTTTAGTAGAGACGGGGTTTCACCATGTTGACCAGGATGGTCTTGATCTCTTGACCTCGTGATCCACCCGCCTCGGCCTCCCAAAGTGCTGGGATTACAGGCTTGAGCCACTGCACCCGGCCTACATGTCTATTCTTAATGGCTGGCAAAATTCTAAATAGCAAATAACAATGTAATTTTAACTCTATCCAAGGAATAACAAAAATAGTAATGAGTATATCAATATCAAAGATCTCTCCAAATTATCATGATCACCAGACTGATTTCCTAACATCTCTAAGGCCTCCATCTTTTTGAACCAATGGGGTTCAATTAGATAAACTTCAAGATTTCTTTCAAATGGAAACTTCCATGCATCCAGGATACCTGGATGTTTTATATTAATCCAACTTCTCTAGGTATGTTCCAGGGTAGATTCCTAACAATAGAGCTCAGCAGGCCAATTCTATTTCTATAACAAACCACGCTGATATGCGGAAGTCATGGAAAAGTCACCTGGCTCAATATCTATCAAAGCTATTCTACCTTTTAAGCTATGCTACACTGAACATATAGAGTAGCCTTAAAGGCTTCAGAAGGCTTCAGAGATAAATCTCACAAAGTAAGTCTGCTATTTTCCATGCAATTTCATTTTAATTCTAAAACAAGTAGAAGAAAAATATAATCATCACATGGGTAGTAAGAATACCTCTTACTCCAAACTACAAACTAAAACTACACATGGAAACAGAAAAATTAACCAAGATTTAGAAAGTAAATAAACAATTTATGAATGACTGACTAAAGGAATCACTTGACCTGCAGTTTTAAATCTTATTAGAGGTGTCTTATGCTTTAAGCCATGGATTGTGATAATTACACCAACATTCCTACCTCTACTCACCCACAGAGCACACAGTTTTTAACCTTAATTTATGTCTCTGTATCTGGTATTATAATACATTACTTACCTATCCCAATCAATTGGTTAATGTTATTTAACTTTGTATTCAACATAGTATCTAATCATCTTGCACACAGTAGGCATTTAGTACATATTTTATAAAATAATACATAAGCATATCTAAACTTTCCCTATTAACCAGAAAATAACCATGCTTTGGATTTACATGACAATATTTTACGTGACAACTCTTCTGGGTCATTTATCTCTGCAAACTTACTTGCACAGTAATTCCTTCCCACCAAACTATTCATTATTCTAAATATAACTAGACCTTTTCTTCTGGAAAAGTCCTTGCATAAGAGCTACAGAGATCAGCTCACAAAAATATATACTTCTGACCTCTTCTCCTTCAGATGTTAACTGGTATAATTAAATCTCTTATTTAAATGTATGTTTTATTGCTGTAAATCAATAAAATTTCCATCTGAGCTGTGTCAAAGAAATGTTTATACTATATTACGAATTATTTAAAAGTGATTTTTTAAAGGTAGACCCTAAATATACTGGATTACAAAATAAATTTTGAAAGTCCTAAAGGTGAAAGTCTTTATGTTTCATTTATTTACCTATACCTCTCATGATCTTTCCAAAGAAAGATCATAAATTAAGATAGAAAAGCTGCAGATAATACTTCAAAAAGCACTGATATGAATGTAGAAACTGAATCATTTTAAGGTTCAAGATGCTCACATAATACTTTGCACTCTACCACTTGCTATTAAATCCCAGGATGCAGTATTTTTATAAGTTTTTTTTAAACAGAAAAAAAGAGAAGGGAAGAGAAGACAAAAAATAAAAGGAAAATATAGGCATATATATTAGCCTATGTTTCTTAAGTGAGCTACAGAAGACAGAATAAGCCTTCCCACCTTTTGAAATCTGTGCAAGAGTCTGGGTCCAAAATGTACAGTTCAGTTGCCCTCCACTAACATGGGGGAAAGGAATTTGTACCTGTTTCTAGTCTTTAAGAATATTAAAACTTCTTTCCAAAGATTAGTCAAGAAAAAAATGTTTTATGCATTTGTATTCTAATACTTCTAAAAGTAAAATGAGAAAGCTTTTTTTTATTATGTTTTATTTACCTTTCATGATGAAAATATTTTGACATGAATAATTTTCATGGCTTTGTAGAAATGCAATACACAAGATCAGAGGTAGCTGTGTTATATGTCTGAGAGGATACAGGAACAGATCTGGCTATCACTTCAGCTCTGGGCAGACAAACCATGAGAACCTGGTCAAGTTACTTAACATTTTACTTATTTATTTATTTATTTTTGAGATGGAGTTTTGCTCTGTTGCCCAGGCTGGAGTACAGTGGCACAATCTTGACTCACTGCAACCTGTGTCTCCCAGGTTCAAGCAATTCTCCCGCCTCATTCAGCCTCCTGAGTAGCTGGGACTATAGGTGTGCACCAACACACCCGGATAATTTTGTATTTTTAGTAGAGACAAGGTTTCACCATATTGGCCAGGCTGGTCTCGAACTTCTGACCTCATGATCTGTCCACCGAGGCCTCTCAAAGTGCTGGGATTACAGGTGTGAGCCACAGCACCTGGCCAAATAATTTAATATTTGAACACACAGGTGACAGTGTCTATTTCATAAGACTGCTGGGGGAATTAAGTGAAATCATTCAGCCAATACCAAGGCAGAGAGGATGCTCGGTAAAAAATGTTTCACCTCCCTGAACTCCTAACCACGCAATCAATTCATTGCAACTTGTTTGTTCTGGCTTTATCACCCAACTAAATTTTCAGCAGGTAGAACAAACCAATTTCTTGAGAAAACCAGTCAATCCTCTACTGACGTGCAGACTGGAGAATAGGAAGTAACTAAGAGGCTGTTTTTGCTGTGGTACTAACAAAAATTTCAACAGAAGACGAAAAGAGAAGGATTTTTAGAAACTAAACTAAGGCAGTAGCAGGACTATCAGTCGTTCTAAGTCCAAGAAAAGCAGCAATTAGATGAATGACAGAATATTGTGATACACTAGGGCAGGCAGTCCCCAGAAAAGCAAGTATTCTCCTATTGATACAGGAGATCTCATTATTCTAAATTAAGCCAGGGACTCTACACCTGGTTTCACATTAGAATCACCTAGGAAGCTGGTAAAACCCATCAGTTTCCAGCCCCACCCTCCCCCAGGGATTTTGATTAATTGGTCTGGGCTCTGGGCCCAGGGAGTTCTGTTTTATTAAAAGCTCTCCAGGTGGTGCTAATGTGCAGTTGGAGCTGAGAACCAAGGATCGAAATATTTTTAAATCCCAGGGAGTAAACATGGACAAGAAGCACCCAAGGTCCACACCTTACGGGAAACGCCATTTATCTTCTGCAGGCAAGTAGTGCACCTATGAACACAAAGTCAAGCAGAAATCCCAAGTTCTCATGAGCTCTAAAAATCTGTAGTATATTCTTTACCATCGTGATCACTCATCTAAAGATTTAAAATTTTCTAAACTTACGGTTGCGAAATAAACTATTTTCTGGCACAGCTAGCAGAACCAGCACCTGCCTACACACGCAGGTCATTTAAGGGGAGAAGAATGCTTCCAAATGACAAGGTTAGGCCAGCTATCCACCAATTTCGCCCCGGGTGAAGCCTTCTCAGTTTCAGAGACTGAAGCTCTGTGAATCATGCATCCTGCATTCCCGGGCCAGACCTCCTTCTACGGCTCAGCTGAGCAAGCCTGCTATCTCTTCCATTAGATGGCCGGGGGCTCACAACAAACCAAACAGGTCCTTCACTGTACATTCCTGTTTTAAAACAATCCTGTTGCTCTCACCTATGTAACTAAAGACAAGAATCCTCTAACTTCTGCTACCTTAAGTCACAAAATTTTGCACTTCATGATCATTGACCTTGTCTCTGAACTAATAAAATGAGTTAGCATGTTATCTCCTCTTCAGTAGTTCCAGAGATGTGCTGATTATGTTCCCATAGTGTGAAAACCTAGTTGAATGCACAAACTCAGCATAGACATATAATTATTTACTAACAACAGTAATAGCAATAGTAATAGCTACTGTGTACCACCAGTTACTGTGTGCCAAGCACTGCTCAGAAGAATTAAGAAACATTAACTCCTATGATTTTACAACGACCCTATGAGGTGAGTGCCATTATTATCCCCACTTTATAGACAAAGAAATGAGGCACAAAGAAGATACATGGTTAGTATGGAATAGAACTACAGTTAAAATCCAGGCAGTCTACCTCCTACAATAAATGTTTATTGTCAGTCAAGCTATATTAAATGTTCAATAATTACTTGATAATTAATTCTGTAGCACACATTAAAAGGGGCATTAATTTACCTTAGCTTCATGTTTAAAGAATTCAGAGATTCCCTCTGGAACTATTATTCCCTCACCTCTGTTAAATGTGGTAAAACACTGCAGCAATAGCAAAGCAAAGCTGGCTGGCTGGGAGCTGTCACTCCTAATTGAGCCCAGCACAGGTGCCCAATACAGTACCACCCAATGGGCTGGGTAACAGCAACCTGGATTTAAACAACACAGAACTGCTAGTAGGAAATGGAATATCCTGTGATTCTCTCAACATCTATCCTTACAAAATCAGAACTCCCTAAGAGCATTACTATTAAAATAGCTTACTACTAGTTAAAATACCTCATGTGTAAAGGGTAAATTTGTACTTCTTATTTTGAACACTGTAGCAATCTAACATTTTGTTTAATGTTTCTTTAAGATACACAAGTAGATTTTTCATGCAGGAAAACAAGAAGGTGGGTATTTAAAAAAAAATCCATTAGGAGCAAAAATATTCACTTGAAAGATTTTAAAGGATTTGAGCCTTTTAAAGTATTGTATATGATGAATATAATAAATCTAAAGTTGCTTTTTCTTTATTTTTCAATCTCTGCATCCCAAAAGTTTCCCCAAGCCTCACTTCTCCTGAAGAAACTGTACAGGCGTGAACAGTTATGTTCTGCATTCGTGTTCCGTTTCTTTCCCTTCTCCCTTATGTTCCTGTTCATCTTTAAATTCCCAAATGACATGAAAAGGTTGCCAACGCCTTACAGTGTTAAGATCTATATGATCTGTGGTTTTAACTGCAGGTCAAGTTGTAATGGAAAAACTATCCTCGTTAAGGGAAGTTTATTACAATGCATTACAAATTTTAAAAACATGCAATTGTTTTTATAGCCCTTGAGCAGCTGAATTCTACCAAGGGAAGACACTTTTCACTTAGAGAGGCACAGTAAAGGTTTTCAGACACCACAATCATTTAGCCAGTTATCCTCCCAACAGGCCACGAGAGCATTAAGGTACAGGTCAACTATCACTTCCTTACTGGTTTCCCAACTTCATGTTGTCAAAACTATGGTTCCAAGCAAAATAACCACCTCATACTTTTTAGTCACGGATAATCCTGATACTTTCTGAAACACTAAGATTGGCTCACTGATAATCTCTGAAATGTCAACCTGAGTACAGTGAGGTTTTTTGCAAATTCTCTAATGATATCCAATACTGTCTTAAAATGAACTAAGAAAAAATAAATGAAAAAACTGTATCTGTTATTCCAATTAGGTTTTATTGCCACTGTCTTCTAGTTTGAACTTTTGCTATTGATTATCATGTCCATGTTAGTCCATTCTGAATAGTTCAGAGGAATATTATAAATGTGAAGATGATTTATTCTTTAAAATTCTACAGCTTCAAGTTGGCGTCCTTTCACATATAACTATAAAATAAACAGCAAATCTTTTTTTTCTTGCAATAGTTCACTGGAAATAAAAAGGGTTGGCAATTAGAATCAGTAGATTCTTTGAAAACATTACCTAATGAAGATGTATTGTGTTTGCTTGGAAAGCTAAGCCTGAATTCCTTGTGATTTCTCTGAGCTGTTACTCAGCTATTTACCCAGCAAACATCTCCTGAATGTATGTTAAATGCTGAGCACTAAAGCTAATCACTGAGCATCATGAATAAACTTTCCCAGAGATGGCATCCCCTGAGCTGGAACTTTCCAGTGATAAATAGGACAGTGAAACATTTCCCTTAAAAAAGGATAACTCAAACACCTTCAACCTCATCCAAGACACTGTGCCCTCAGCCCTACATCCAGAGCTATCCAGCTACATTGTTTAATGTTTAAATGCATTTTGAATTTTTCATATACTAAAGGAGCGAATAATCACCTGAGTGATATATTTGCTAAAAGATCTTTATCCCTGGATTTACAAAAGAAACAGTCATCATTACTGATCAATAACAAGATATTTACATGATAACATGGTCATGAAACATAAATTATGATTTATGTAATATGTTTCTACTTAATGCAGAAGTTTCAGATGCACACAGATAACACTGAATTTCGTCAATTTCGTCACTTGCTAGAGTTATGTTACAGCAACTTACTTGATAACGTATTTTTAAACTTTAGTTCATGCTTCACAAGTTTATTTTAGGAGGAAAAAAAAGCATTGCCACATTGAGATCCTAGGCTGGAAAGTTACTTTTCCTCTGCCCCCATGGGCCATGTAAACATGCACACTGGTAACTGATACACTTGATAATCAGACGGCAGCGAGAGGATAAACATTAGACCACGGCTCAAGGTACAAATTTAATTGTGCACAATTGGAATCGAAACAAGTTAGAAGCAGGTGATATACGATCTGAAATGATCAACTCCTGTGTTACTTAGAGAAAGATTCTGTGTAAACTGTAAACAAACAAACCATCATTGCCGGGTACATATGCCTAACAAAATATTAACTCTATCTACATAGCTTAGGAGAAGACTCCTGCAAGTAAATTAAGATCAGCATATAAGTGGCTTGGCCAAGGTTACTTAAAATGTCATGATTATAGCAGAAGAACCAAAATATGTTCTGACAGAATGCGAGATTGTTTACATCAATGGAGTGTGGCATTTTGTACAAATATTAGGTAGTTTTAAACTGTACGGTAAAATATGTTAAGATCTGCACAAAATCCACAGTACTGTTGCTGAAAATAATGTACACACTTCTTAAATAGACACATATCCTTTTCTTTTCTTCCCCACCAACCTCTGAGAATCACCCATGAAAAGCTTTAGGCTAGGGAGTGTAGAGAAATAGTAACTTCAACAGACATCCCTGGATTCCAGTAACCTATACTCTAGTAATCATCCAACAAAACAGGATTATTCAACTGCTATCATGGGGGTTTAGGCCCAGTGTAGGTGGAGTAAGGAAAGGAGTTATGCCAACAGAAGCCATTAAAAAAATTTCTTGCAGAAACATTTATGTTATTCATTGGCCAAGGCAGAACAGGAATATAACAGGGAAATCTACCATGAGATTAAAATTAATTTATTTTTTAGGTAAAATTTATATATGAGAAAATGCAAATGTCCAAGGTGTACCCATTCTAAATTTTAAGAAAATATGCACACCCTTGTAACCACTATCCCAGTCAAGAAAAAGAACCTTTCCATAATTCCAGGAAGTTCTCTCGAACCCCTTCTCCATTCAATTGCCATTGCCATAGACAACCACTGATCAAATTTCTGTCCCCATAGCTTATTTTGCACATTGATTAACTTCATAGGGAATCGTGGGAAATGTACTGTTTTATGTCTTGCTTCTTTTAATCAGCACAATGTTTTAAAAATTCATTCATATGGTTGTTCCTTCTATTTCAATGATTCATTATCTACTGTTACCAGACTGTCTTGATTACTTTAGCTTTATAATAAATCTTGAAATTAGACAGTGAATCCTCCAACTTTGTTCTTTGAAATAGTTTAGCAATTATAGGTCTTCTGATTTTCCATAAAAATTTTTGGAATCAACTTTTCTGGTTGATGAATGTAAGTGATGATACTGGATATTTTTGCCTAGCAACCAGTCATAAGAGAAAGCATCATTTTTTTCACCAAGAATAAAGCTGGCTGCAAATTTTTGTGTGGATATCCTTTTCTATTCTGCTCTGCAGAAAAGTTTTATCATAAACGAACGTTATTCTCTCAAATATTTTCTCTGCATATACTTAGATGATCATATATGTTTGCCTCCATTGAATAATTTCAATATGGTGACTTGCACAGATTATTTTTCTATATGCTAAACCAATCAACCTTCCTGGGTCATGATTTATTCCCCTTTTACATACTGCTTGGTTCATTCTTACCAATTTTTTGTTAAGGATACTTTTTGGTCTGTGTTCATGAAATTGGACTAGAATTTTCTTTTCTTGTAACAACTCAGGCCACAATATTAGAATTATGCTGGCTTCAAAAACCTTATTGGGAAGTTATGTCTTCTACCTTTGTTTTCTTCAAGTTTTTGTTTAAGGGTGAAGCTATTTCTTCCTTAAATGTTTTATGGAATTCACCAGGGGCTCGGTGCAGTGGCTCATACCTGTAATCTCAGCACTTTGGGAGGCTGCAGTGGCTGGATTGCTTGAGCTCAGGATTTCAAAACCAGCCTAGGCAACAAGGTGAAACCCCATCTCCACAAAAAATATAAAAATTTGCCAGGTGTGGTTGTGTGTGCCTGTGGTCCCAGCTACTCAGGAGGTTGAGGTAGGAGGATCTCTTGAGCCTAGGAGGTCCATGCTGTAGTGAGCTGTGATCGTGCCACTGCACCACAGCCACTTGAGTGCCAGAGTGAGACCCTGTCAAAGAAAAAAAAAATCTATATGGGCCTAGAATTTGCTTTGCAGACAACTTATTAATAATGATTTAGCTTATTTAATAAAATAGGATACTCATCTTTTCCATTGTATGTCCATTTCTGGTAAGCTATAATTGTCAAGGAAATGACCATCTCATCTAAGTCGGTAAATTTATTGGCAAAAAGTTGTTCACAGTATTCCTTCATTATCCTTATAATGTCCATAGAAATGACATGCCCTCTTTTATTCTTGATATTGATAATTTGTACTTTATTTTTTTCTTCTTAATCAGTTGATCAGTCATAGCCAGTTTATCAATTTTATTAATCTTTTCAAAGAACCAACTGTTACACTGACTTCTGCTCTTATCTTTATTATTTCATTCTTTGTTTTGTTTGGGTTTAATTTGCTCTTATTTTTCTAGCTTCTTAGCATGAAACTTAGATCACTGACTTTAAACCTTTCCTCTTTTCTACTGTAACCACTTTAAGCTACATACTTTCATCTAAGGACTGCTCTAGCTGGATTTCACAGATT
Organism: Saimiri boliviensis; assembly: GCF_048565385.1. Lineage (NCBI taxonomy): Eukaryota > Metazoa > Chordata > Mammalia > Primates > Cebidae > Saimiri > Saimiri boliviensis. The sequence goes on from NC_133455.1 coordinate 96,423,267, forward strand.
TTAATATATTGTATTTTCTTTCCATTCAAAGCTATTTTCCAATTTTCCCTCTGATTTCTCCTTAGACCCATGAATTATTTAGAACATGCTATTTTAATTTACAAATATTTGCAGCTTTTTCGGGCTATCTTAATTGTTACTGGTTTCTAATTTAATTCTGCTATGGTCAGGGGACATATTTTATGTATTCAATTTATTTAATAAATTGTTAACATTGATTTTAGACCCCATGATATGAATAATTCTGGAGACTGTCTAATGTAAACTTGAAAAATAATGTGTAAGGCCAGGCGTGTTGGCTCAAGCCTTGTAATCCTAACACTTTGGGACTTGAGGCAGGTAGATCAATTGAACCCAAGAGTTTGAGACAAGCCTGGCCAACATGGCAAAACCCTGTCTCTCAAAAATAATAATAATAATAATAAGGGGCATGGTGGCATGTGCCTCTAGTCTCAGCTACTCAGGAGGCTGAGGCGGGAGGGCTGCTTGAGCCCAGGAGGTTGAGGCTGCAGTGAGCCATGTTCATGCCACTACATTCCAGCCTGGGTGACAGAGCAAGATCCTGTCTTGAAAAGAAAAGAGGAAAAAAAGAAAAATAATATGTATTGTCAGGTGTAGTAGTCTATCAATGCCAATTTTGACAAGGTACTTATTAGTATTGTACTGCTTTTTTACAACCTCTTTTATCTAGTTGTTCAATCATTGTTTAAAAAAAAGAGTTAAAAATTCTGCAAAACTGGATTTGCCTATTTTTTATTGTGGTAAAATATAAATAAAATTACCATTTTATCCATTTTTCAGTATACAGCTCTACAGCATTAAGTGCATTCACGCTGCTGGGTAACTACCAACTGATAATTTTTGCTTCATGTATTTTGAAGTTCTCTTACTAAGTAAACTACACATTTAGTATCATTATTATTTCTGATGACTTGGCTCCTTTGTCGTTATAAAATGTCCTTCTTTATCTCTGCTAATACTGTCTCTCTAGAAGTCCACTTTGTGTGACTATTAGTATAGCCACACCAGCTATCTTATACTTACTTTTGTATCCTATATCTTTTCCCAATCTTTCACTTTCAACCTGTCAAATAGCATTAAAGTGTGTCTCCTTTAGACAATGTAAATCTGAGTCACATTTTTAGTGTACAATAATTTTTTACATTTAATGTATTTATTACCATAAATGGGTTTTAGGTATACCATTTTGCTCTTTGTGTCATCTCTCATTTATTCCTATGTTCTTAATATACTGCCTTTATTCGGCTTATCCAAACATTGCAAGTATTCCATTTTAATTTTAATTTTCATAATCTTTTTGTAATATATTCTAGTTGTTTTCTACAGATAAAAACATGCATCTTTCACTTATCAATCTACCTAGAGATACTACTGCGCCATTTCACAAATGTGTAATTCCATTTACTGCCCCCAACCTTTTTGCTATTATCATAAAATTGAGAGGAAGGTAGAGATATCCCATATACTTCCTGCCCCACATATGCACAGCCTCCCTGATTAGCAACATCTTCCACCAAAGTGGGATATTTGTTGCAAGTGATGAGTCTACATCAGCATATCATTATCACCCATAGTCCAAAGTTTACATCAGGTTTGATTCTTGGTGCTGTATAGTTCATAGGTTTGGACACATGTATAATGACATGTATCTACCATTACAGTAAAATAAAGAGCATTTTCACTATCCTAAATATCCTCCATGCTCCATACATTCATACATTCTGTCCATGGTTTATAACGGCCATGTTCAGGGGAATTAGACTTGTACAAACTGTTCTGCCATTTACCAAACCATGTTTACGTTTTCTTGGAAAAATATCAAATAACTGAAGGTGAGAGCAATTTTTTTTGGCCAGCTTAAATGCAGAATATAAAGACTTAACCTAAAACATTCTAAAGATAACAGCAAGAAATACCTAATAGCATTGAAAAGTTTGTAAGTATGTTCACTACTACTAACTCATCTGATACTCTAAATAACATTGAATGACTGCTGGAACATCAGATATGTGAGAATATTAGAGCTTAGATAAATTAATTCATACGCTGTGAAAGCAAGTCTTAAACATATTCTTCCCACCACACTGTAATATCTTTATGACAAACAATCTTATTTGTATCTTCAGCACTAAGGTATTTACTTTTTTTTTTGAGACACGCTCTCACTCTGTAACCTAGGCTGCAATGTAGTGGCATGATCTTGGCTCACTGCAACCTCTGCCTCCCAGGTTCAAGATTCTCCTACCTCAGCCTCCTTAGTAGCTGAGATTATAGGCATACACACTACATCTGGCTAATTTTTTTTATTTTTGGTAGAGATGGGGCTTCACCATCTTTGCCAGGCTGGTCTCGAACTCCTGAGCTCAGGTAATCCACCTGCCTTAGCCTCCCAAATGAGCTCAGGTAATCCACCTGCCTTAGCCTCCCAAAGTGCTGGGATTACAGGCGTGAGCCATGACACCCGGCTGGTATTTACTTGTAATCAGACTGTTTGCCACCAATTAATACACGTGTTATCTAAATCCATCATTCTTAAAATGGCCAATGCATACTTATATTTTTAAGATAGCGACTGACTCATATTCCATATTTCATATAGAGCCAAGTACTATTGATCTATTAGCATGAAATTATAACAACACATTCTCCAGCATGAATTTGTTTAGAAATAATATCCCCTTTTAAATATCACTCTGAGAAGCATCTTACTGACATGGATTTTAAAATTATAAAATATTATCAGGGAGAGAGGCTCATTTATTCATTCATCTAAAATTAATATTGATTTTTAAAATATTTTGAGGCTTTCAATAAACAAACCCAAAACTAATGTGTTATGAAAGTGAGAGAAAGGATTTCAAGTTCCATCCACATCCACCAAAGGCTGGCCTTTCCACTTCACCCCCAAACTCTCAGATGATCATTATAGCCCTCCTCCTAGCTGCCCTAACTTCTCACTCTTTTCCAAACATGACTGGCTCTTTCAGACAACAGGGCCTTTGAAGATTACATTTCACCTAGAATTTCCCTCTCCCTCACTGTACCTGGAATTCTTTTATTCAAAAAGTCAGCTCAAGTATCTTTCTGTTGTGAGGCTAAGTTATTCACTCCTCTTGGGAGCTCCCATAACACTATATCCATCATTTAATTAACAGGCTGAAAAAACATCTCTCCTACATTAGGCCATTAAAGGCTTGAGGAAAGGAGCACTTATTCATCTTTCCACCTCTAATTTTAACTACAAGAGTAGTTTGCAAAAAGTGTCAAGAAACTTTTTTTTTGAAAATAAAAGGCTGAATCATTTCCATACCAACTGATGACTCCAAATGTATGACCTCACCCCTGTACCTTGGCAGCAGCCTCATAAATAGGTTTCTTAAATCCACCCAGTGGTTTAAGAAAGAGCCAAGAGTCCCAGTTAATTCTAGGCATCACTGCCATAGTGATCTTTGACTCCTATCATGGCTCACTCTGCTAAAAAAAATAATAAATTCCCTTTATCAGTAGGTAGAAGTTGGACTTGAATTCATAGACCACTAGAATCCAGCTTCAGCCTCTCATGTAAATCACCACTGTAGTCTTAATCCTCCCTGATCCTCTCCTGGTCTACACTCTGCCTCCCACATCCACCTGTATAAACCTGAGTCCCACTAATTCTTCAAAACTTAGCAAGTCTCACTCTGTGCATGAGTCAGCCTCAGGATACTCAGGAAAATCTCCCCTACAGTGGTTGCCAGGACTAGTATTTTGTATTTCTCATTCAATACCTTACACATCAATTAAATTATGAAGCATGAAAATGTCTAGTACAACCAGACATTTAACAAATGGTTGTACATAGTTTAGTGAGGTGGAATAAGATAAGCCTGGTTTTTTAAAAAAAGAAAGAAAGTAAATTTAGAAATAAGATGAGTAAAAATCAGCATAAAACAGAAAATTTTAGCCTCTCTGTATATATACCTATCCCTATTAATACAAATCACATGATGATTATATACTTGTAAACACAGAAATACTCATTTGAAAAACAGCATTAAAAAAAAGAATGAAAGTTTTCAGGTTCCTATGGAGGTATATTCTTTTGAAGGAGATAAATTTTCAATTTTCTTTCTCTTCATTTTTATGCTCAGTGAGATACATGTATGATTAATAGTTTAATTTTCAGTTATGTACGAAGTATATCTATCCCTCTGTATAAATTAATAATTTGGCATTTGGGGTTATAATCAATATCTTTTTATGTTGATTAAGAGTCCCTTCCCAAGAGCCCTGTCAATTTCAGCTCAGTTCAATAAACATTTACTGAATATTTACTATATCTAGTCCTTCCCAGATCTAGAAATGAGTAAAAGGTCAATGACATTCAGGAGTTCCAAAATGAAGAGGAGACTGAAAAACAAGCAAGTAGTGCAAAATAATATGGTGAGTATAAAAATGGAGCTTTGTACAAAGTATTGAAAAGACAAAGGAACAGGGTTTCCATGATACACAGGCAGAGACTTATAGGATGAACAAGGGCTGGATCAGAAACCCAGGAGCTAGACCAGAAACCAGGATAGGGTAGGGAGACACTACAGGCAAAATTAGCATAAAAAGGAAAAAAAATCCCTAAAAACATGACAAAGCAAGATGCGGTTGGTTTATAAGCATGGATATTACATAAAGTGGGGTGGGAGTTAACACTAGTTGGAAATATCTTTAAAGCATGCATGGATTGGGTACTACAAGCCATGATAAAGAATTTATTTATTTTTTCCAGTAGGAAATAGACAGACTTGAAACATTTTACCAGAGGCATGGCCAGATAAAGTGTTCGAGACAGATAATTTTGATGGCTAAATTCACTTACTATATATTTATTGAAAGCCTGTTATAAGCCAGGATTTAACTAAGCAATTTTTTAAAAGAATATCTTTGGTTGCTTGAAGCATAGAGCATAAAGCTATGTTCATGAAGTAAGATAAACAAGTATTAGCAAAGAAGCCTGGCATGGTGATTCACACCTGTAATCCCAGCACTTTGGGAGGCTGAGGCAGGCAGACCACTTGAGGTCAGGAGTTCGAGACCAGCCTGGCCAACATGGTGAAACCCCATCTCTAATAAAAACACAGAAAAGAGTATATATATATATATATATATATATATATATATATATATATATATATATATACACACACACACACACACATATATGCACAAAGAAACGGTGATAGAACTTTATCATTAATATTAACTATCGAAACATCTCTGCCAACACTACAATATATTAGGAAAAAACAAGTTATCCTCATCACTATTACTCATTAGAAAAATGCAAATCAAAACCATAATGAGATGCCACTTCACACTCACTAGGATGACTGTAATAAAAAAAGACAACAAATGTTTACTAGGTCACAGAAAAATTGAAACCCTCATACGTTGCTTGTGGGAATATAAAATAATACAGCCACTCTGGAAGCAGTCTGATCAGTCCTCAAAAAGCTAAATACAGTTTATGATCTGTATTTAGTCATATGACCTAGCAATTCCACTGCTAGGTGTACATCCAAGAGAAATAATTGCCTATGTCTATCCTAAAATTTGTACACAAATGTTCATAGCATCATTATTATGATGGCCTCAGAATGTTAACAATATCCATAAACTAATGAACAGATAAACAAAATGTGGTATGTCCACATTATTATTTGCCATAAAAAGAAATGAAGTACTGACACATACTATAATTTAGATGAGCACTGAAAACTTGCTAAGTGAAAGAAGTCAGTCATAAAGAACAACATATTTACATATGAAATACACAGAATATATAAACCTACAGAAACACACAGTAGATTAATGGTTGCCTAGATGTGGGACAGTTTGGGGGTTAAGGGGGTGATGGCTAAGAAGTGCAAGGTTTCTTTTTAGGGTGATTAAAATAGTCTAAATTTGATTATGGCAATGGTTGTATAGCTCTGTTAATATACTAAAAGCCATGTAATTGTACAATTTAAACGGATAAGTTAAATGGTACATGAATTACATCTCAATAAAGTTTTTATTTAAAAAATCAAATCTTGAACAATATTTTCCAAATTCTATTTCCCCCTTCTTCATCAAGCCAGATGGTGTCCTTCCCAGTACAGAATGTACTATGACACTCAAGTGCCAGAAAAATGCCAACGTTTTCTGTTACTGGCAGTTATTTTTTCTAGAAAAAGTAAACTTCCAGTTGTTCAGCAGAAAACAGTATTTCTATGATATCTAAACAATAAGAGAACAGAAATTTTGACCCATCTGGCATGAAAGGTGAACTATAATGTTTCTACAACATCAAAATCTAAAATGCTTTTCTATCAATCAATTTCATCTTCCATCTGTCTTAATCCAATCACTAGCGTAAAAATTTTCAATAACTAGGGCTGTTAGATTATAAACTTTTGAAAGCAAAACCATGAGGAAGAAAGGCGTTAGCTTTTGAAAAGAAGAATTGAATCTAATCTCTGCCAAGGCCAAGTAAAAGCCATGTGGTCTCAGCCAAATATTTAACTTCTCTGAGCATCAAGTTTTTAATCTGCAAAATGGGAATAATACCAGTTTCCCTAACCTGTCAAGATTTGAGGTAGCATCAAATGGTATTTGCTACCAGACTCTGAAACTGTTCATCAATATAATGCAAAACCAGTAAATCTGAAACACTGGATATTGTAGTACAAAATTAAATATTAGTAACTTAAAGTAGAGTTTTAGAAGCAATAAAGTCAAAAAGGGAAATAAAAAAATTTAATATTCAAATTCTTTCAAGACTAGGGACATCTAAAATGAAGATATACAAAAACATAAGTGTGAGAAAGAAATTTTACATGACATATTTACACGTACATTTTCCTAAGAATTTTTGAAACATATTGGTATAATGATGAGTTATCTATTGTTATAATTATGAATAAGTTATCATTGTTGGAAATTCCAGAGTTAAAGTTAATGCTAAGGTAGCATTTCAATTTTTATTCGCTTATAACCACATTCCTATTAGCCCAGGAGTCAGATGAGATAAATATACTGATAAGGATACTAAATAACAGAAGACAGGAACCAAGAAAAGGAAACCTAAAAAAAGGAAACATGTTTGCATGTATATGTAATTAAATATGTATTCATGCAAACAAGGAATTGGGTTCAAAACAATCTGCTTGTTAACATCTTGGTCTATATATAAACCCAAGTTAGTTTTCCCATAATCTTATTTTATTTTTTTACCCCTGGACATTCCAATATTGCTAGAAAAATAAACACAAGCATGCTGATTAATTGGCTTTACTGCAAATACATATCTCCAGCTTCAGCTGGGATTCCATGATTACTTGGAAATCAGGTGTTGTCTCTAGTCTTTCTTCCTTCTCATACTTCCCGCAGCAGCTATACACTTTAAATATTATTTTCTCTGGGCCTCTGCTCTACCATCTCAAAGAACCATTCTTGCCAATAAAGAAAACAGATACCATAGAATGTTGGTTTTCTTTCAGCCTTTCTTACAGCAATATCTATAGTAGCACCCATCCTTCATTCATCAGAACAGCAACTAATAATGTGATTCTTCATTTATTATCTGCCACGTGCAAAGCATTAGGCTGAACACTTTGCATATAATAAGTAATTTGGATCCTACAATAATCTTGTAAGTGTTTCTACTTTACAGAAAAGTGAAGCTCAGAGGCGCTAACTGACTTGTTCGAGGTTCATAGCTAATCAATGGTAAAAAACAGATTTGAATCCAGGTCTATGTTGTCTCCTTGCCTCTGAAAAGGGGTTTCAGGCTCGTCCCAACATTTCCACTTTTACAGAGCAACACCACATTCATAAATGTATTGTCACTATGGTGTGACTTTCTCTTTCCTAATCAGGACTAAGAAAAGACTTCTTAATTGTTATATTTAGTGAAAAATGTAGTTTATGCAACTATACATGCTATGCATTTGAATATATATCTATATTAGTTACATTAACAAAAATTTTTCACAAAATGTAAATTGATGATTTAGATCTTCCTAAGACATGAAAGTTGAAAGAGTGACTTCCATTGCATTACAAGAAAAATTCAAAATACCAGGTTATGCTGAAAACAGTTACTATCTTTCCTCTTTCTCTTCATCTACTGAGTAGAAAACAAACAAACAAACAAGATTTCCTGCTTCAGTTTAGCAACATCTGCAGACACATCGGTTTTTAAAAACTGTGTCCTCCTTTAATGGTCCTTACTAATCTAGGCCCTCACTAGCCTCAAAGAGTTTTCTCACATGACTTTTAATTAAAACTTCATCAGTTTAGGTCTTTAATGTCTCATCTAAGTCACAACGTTTATGGTGCTTCTTACATAGAGGTTTAATTCCCTGGGACCACATCACATTTCACCCTTTTTCATTTTCTTTCTTTCTTTTTTTTTTTTTTTTTTCTCGAGACCAAGTCTTTCTCCGTTGTCCAGGCTAGAGTGCAGTGACACAATCTTGGCTCACTGCAACCTCTGTCTCCCGGGTTCAAGTAATTCTCCTGCCTCAGCCTCCCAAGTAGCTGGGATTATAAGTGCATGCCACCACACCTGGCTAATTTTTGTATTTTTGATAGAGACAGGGTTTCACCATGTTGGTCAGGCTGGTCTTGAACTCCTGACCTCAAGTGACCTGCCCACCTCGGTCTCCTGAAGTGTTGAGATTACAGGTATGAGGCATGCCCACACCCTTTCATCTTCTACTGTTGAGGATTAACATCAACACCGTAAAAGCCATACAAGCACGGCCTTGAGTTTATCTTCTTGAATATTCTATTCCCCAGTACGTACAGAGAAGTAAATGCTAAATAAATATTTGTTCTAATAAGCAGAGGCAAGAAAACAAGTTAGGCAATATTGTATAACCTCTACTACCTTCTAATAAAATTTCTCTGGAACAGTTATATGCGTACTATAAAGACATCAAAATCCACAGCCCATAATATCTTTAAGCTTTAATGTAATATTTTGTTTTAATAATAGTTTGTATTTATTTTAAAGCAGTTTTAAAGTCACTTTTGTCATTTATTGATTCAAAATAAGCCAAATATCAAGGAATAATTTGTGTATTTTAAACTCATGTGTAACTCTTTTTAGAGCTAAATTTTTATCTTTAAAGTCTAGGTTTCTTTCAGATCAGAATGTAGCTTCCAGAATGCAAAAAGGATGTTAGCTATATCTGCAGTTCATAAACAGCTTGTCAATCATTGTAGATTTCATGAACTCCATACATATTTATCACTGCATTCATTTTTAAACAAATATTGTGAAAGAGTGCACACAGTGTGAGAAATGTCATCTAAATGCTAAAAAAGGCCTGTAAATATCAATTCTTAATGTTAGGTTCCTTGTCTATCATCAAAATAAATATCAGCTTCTTGTCCACTTTCAATTTTGCTGAATACCACCTACTTATAAATTAGCTATAATGATTCAAAACACACAGTTCTATTTTGACCATGATTTCTCAATTTTCCTCCCCTTCCCCAAAATCATGATTTGAAAAATTAAATGTAAAAAGTATTTACAAACCTCCATCCATCCTTCTGGAGGTAACTGAAGGCTCCATCAACAACACTTGCAAAGAACTGCCCTCCTGTGATGAAGAGGGTATTAATGGTGACTAATCGGCCTCTTAAATTGGGTGGTGAGACCTCCGCAATGTACACTGGCACTGTCATAGAAGCAATGCCTGTAAAAACAACGAAAAGTAAACGTGAGACATTTACTCAAGATTTCTGTTGTTATAAATGCTTATGCTAGATTTAGGCATACACTTACATATATGGGCTTGGTTTTCTACTTTAAGCAAAGGTTTACCACATATTTAAGATTTTGTTCTTAACTAACTCGAGGCTACTGCAGACAAGTAAAAATGTATGTAAGATATCATTTTGCTTATTATCACTTGAAAGCCTACAAATGAAAGCATCCTTAAAGGCTAAGATAATTTCAGAGTGAATGTAAGTGTACTTTATAACTTCTTGAGGACTAAAAATACAAAAAAAAAAAAATTCTCTAGATAGAATGATTATAGAAAGATTTTTAGTCTATATGGAAATGTAATCAGACAATAGTAAGAATAAAAAATTATCTTAGGATACATATTAACTATTCAAAGACATAATTAGATGCCAGTAAATGCACCAAAACTTTCCACTGGTTTACTAATAAAAAATTCACATATTAAATCACCTTATTCAATTGGCTGGGTGTACATCTCAGAATAAAAGAGTTTTACAGCTAAGGTATATTTAGTTACATTAGCTTTAAACCTTTTTCCTATCTGAAATTAATGCAGCATTCTCTATTGCTGTAGTTCTAACTTCACTGATAACCAGAATTACTTATGTGACTTTTTTCTTTAAATAAAGTTGCTCCTACCTCACCTACCCCAGACCTACTAAATAGAAAACCTCAAAGGTCAGGAAGAGTTTGCCTTTTTAAAATTCTCCAGAGGTGATCTTGAGGCTTACTGTGTATTTAAAAACCTAAAGTTCTATAGTACAGAACATTGAACCAATCCAAATTATTTCTTAAAGTCTCACCCGCTTGTGGCATCTGCAATTTCCATATATGTCTGATTATTTACACTACTTTAGCATTTAGTATTATTTAGCCTGTTGTATTCATCCTTAACCAAATGTTGGACATCTATGGATTTGCTTTATCTAATCAACATTCACCAAAGCCTCCATAAAAAAAAAGATTGCCTAAAAAAATTTAATTTTTTATGTCTCTAGATATAATAAATCAATCCTTAGATTAAGCCAGAACATCAATAAAATGAATAAAACAGATCTATATAGAACTGCTTTTAACAAACTGCTTTTTAATGAATTTATGATGGCAAAAAAATAGTTTGTATTGCAGAAATCAGTACTAAGAAACCTGCTGTGTGTTTTCTTGAACAAGGGCTGCCGAAGGTGCTGTTTATCACATTCCATAATGCAAGAGGCATTTCTCTATGGTCTCAATAACTGCAATAGTTGTGATTTTTGTTAGTTGATGGCTAATAAAAATCGCAGGATTTTTTCTTTATTTCTCTTTTAATGTACACAAAGAGGCCCACCTCTACCCAATTTTTTGGACTTCAAGGTATTATTTTGTGACCCAAACTCTCTCCTAATGCCATAACAGTCTGTAATTTCTCCTATTATATTTTTCATCTATTTTTATTTGCTTTATTGTATCTTTGAAGAAGGCAAATAAATATATAAATGAACAGAGAAATGAGATTTATTTAATACATATTTATTTGGGAAAATTCACTGTATTAGCACATAACTCCTGATAAGTAGTTATTAAATCTGCACACAAGTCAAACCATTAAGTCTCAGAACTAGATACTAATTTCCACCAATGTTATTTACTACTGTAGTGGCTGTCAATAATCTTATGACTTCTAGTTTCACACAGTAGTAGGCATGTACTAATAGACACAGAATTAATAAATTATTAATTTACATTGTATTAATTTAATACATATTAACTTAAATGTATTAATTTACAATTAAATTGTCACCTAAGCAAATGAAGTTTCCATTTGACTGCTAATTAATTCAGTAACACAGACCACCTTGAAACGCCCTCATCTGACTTGGAAAAAGGAAGCAAATATCTGCTGCAAATGTTGACGAGGTACTTGTATATTCCTTTTAGTTCTCTTACTATTAAAACATCTCAAACTTCCATAAATCAAACAATAATTTAGAATTTGGATTTCATTTTCTGCTTTGATCTGACTATAAATAGGATTTTGGTTGCTCTCTTTAGACAGAGATCTTACCATGTAGCCACGGAATTGAGTATGGGAATTCAGGTCTGTGGTTTTAGGCAACACATGCTCATCAAAAAAACCCAAAAAACAAAAAAACAAAACAAACAAAAAAAATTACATAGATTTTACTTGATGGAAATGCAAGTATGTCCTCAGACTCTGATAAAGCTTGATTGTTTAAAACACCAGAGCTTTGAAAGTAACACATACTGAAAAGGGTAAAGACTGAAGACAGATTCACTGGATTTGGAGTTGAAAAGAATCATAAAAGACCTTCTGTCCAATGAGAGTTCAAACTGACTTAACACTGCGACAACTGCCTACGCTCAAGAGATATTTTACAGGAACTAATTATCTTATTTAATCATCAGGACATCCCTTTAAAGGGCATGTAATTATCTCTATTTTTCATATCCCAGGTCACACAATGAGTAGGTAGAAGAATCAGAATTTAAAGCAGACAGGAAGATTCTAAAACCCAATTAAGATGGCACAAACTATATGGACTGATCATCCTAAGTAAGGGGAGGCTCTGGAACCAGTGGGTTTCAATTCCTGCCTTGCCACTTAACAGCTGGTTAAGTGTGGCAAACTCACTTAACTTTTCTGGGTCTGAAGTTCCTCATCTATTAAATGGGATGAATAAAAGTAACTCCTTCATAGGAGTTGAGAGGATTCAATGAGTCAAATAAAACACCTAAAATTGTGCCTGGCATAGAGAAGGTGGTCAATAATGTTAGCAATTATTTTTATTCTTATTATCATCTCTAGTTGTGAAGCATCACCAACTCTTTCTATTCAATTCAACCTATAGTAGGTGACAGAATTATAAGAATGAATACAAACAAATAAAATAGGGTCCCAGCTATGAAGGAAAGTATACAGAAGACCTACTCACAAAAGCATACAATCCAGAAAATAACTGCAAAATAACATGGTAAGGGTCATAATAAAGCTATACACTGGATTCTACTGTGGCATGCTGACGATAATCAGGTGGTAGCTGGAAAGGTTGGGCAGATAATTCTGCACAGAACAGGAGCTTAAAATACGTGAAATGGCAGGGGGTTTTCTGAGAGATAAATAGAAAATGTGAGAAGGAATATGTGTGCAGATAAGATGTGAGAGACAGAGAGCACCCAAGTCTCATGGAAGCAGCATCCATTAAGCAGTGAGTATTTGTCAGATGCTAGGTCTGAGCTGGGCACTGTGTTAAGCACTTTGGATATAGTGCTGTAGGAGAGAGACATGAGCTCTGTCCTCATGGAGCTTAGGGTCTGCTGCTCAAACTGAATGGGTCTTACCGTAGGGGAAAGTTGAGGAATATCAGGCTATAGCAAAGCGACTGGCCCAGCCTAAGGAGTCAGAGGGGACTTGAATGAAGTCATGTTTAAGCTGAGATGTAGTAAATGAGTAAGTGAGAGTAGGCTGGAGATAGGGGAGAGTTGGGAGGTACTGCAGATGATCAGATCAACTTAGATAAAGGCCTTGAGGCAGAAAGCAATGCATCCTGCTGAGGAAGGGGGACTACATTTAGAGAAATGGGGAAGGATCAAACACAGTGTAAAGAATCTTAAAGGCAAAATGAAGGTATTGGTACACAGAAGCCTCTGAAGAGGGTAGAAGAGGAAGATGGATGATCAGGTTCACATTTTTAAAGGATCATTCTGGTTGGAATATGGAAAATTGATTGCAGGGAAGCAACATGTAAAGTGGCAGCAATGGAGATGGACTGAAATGATGAGATTTGAGAATTATGTCTTTGGTATCTAAGCTAAAGAGAATATGGATAGGATGTGAAGGATAAGGAGAGAAGGAAGTTGAGGATGATGTTTTGATGTCAGGAAAAAGCAACTAGGAGCATGATGGGCACATTGTACAGGGATGAGGGGCAAAAATTAAGTTTGGGTGCAAGGTAACAAGGTCAGGTCATAGAGGGATTGAGTCAGAGGAGTTTTGCAAAATACAGAAGTAGATAGTAAGTGGCGTGCTTGATGATGTGCTGTGAATATAGATTATTTACATGTGAGTGTTCCACCCCCTCACTCTCTCCCTGACCCGATAAGGTCTTTATCAGAATAACCTGTCTTCTCCTTTATCCTCAAGGGACAATTTGGTCTTTGTCAGACTAGTTCTTGGGATTTTATCATGTTGGGCAAAAAAAAGGTGGAGAAAAGAAAACATGGGCAAATAATGTGGTTTGTAGGGAGAAGTTAAGAGCAAAAAAAGGCAGAAAACAGTTGGGAGAGTCTTGGGGTCGGTCTGGGTAAAATGGGAGCCTATAACAAAGGGAGTAAGCCTTGAGTGGTGAAGCGAGGAGATGACAGCGAATTTAAGAAATAATGTTGATTTGTAACCTACCTGCTATTATATTCTTCAAGAGACATAAGTTAAGAGCAGTTCTGTCTTGCTATTGATTTTAGTTGCTGGACTATATTTCTTCAAATGCAACATCAAACTGAGACTTGGCCAGGTAGGGCTTGGGAGTCATACAACTATGTGGAGCTCAAAGGATGGTTCTATGTGGACAATGAACATAACTGAAACTATGGAAATGGATAAGATCACTCAATGGCATATGAGAAGAATGCTTGGAATAGAATCCTGAAACAGTCCAACAACTAAGACCTCGGAGTGGGGAACTGAGAAAGCAGATGACCAGCAAATATCTACTTTACCTTTCAATACTATGTTACTTTTAAAGTCTTTCTATGTTATTGTTTTGTCTTATGTAAAATCATACTATCAACAGGCAGATGGGACAGATATAATTTATTACTCCCCTATGAAAGGTAGTGAAGCCCAGTCCCAGAAACAGATACAAAGAGATTTCCAGAAAGTCACATGGCAAGTGAATGTCAAAATGGGTCCCACAGATCTAGGTCCCCTAACCTTTGTAATATGTCATTCGAGGACTGTGATCCTTTGGAAATGTCTCAGAAACATCTCATTTTTGACCTTATTTCTTTGACTAGCATACATAAACTTCTAGAAGCAGAAGAGTCTTCTTTCCTCCCTGCCCCTGCTGCCTGCTGAGTGACTTACTGCCCCCAGATGTCATGTTAAAGAGCCTGAACCAATTGGTAAGAAGAATGAATACTGAATGTGATTAATTGTACGATTTGGGGCGAGGCAAGTTTAAACCATAAAACTGCTTTATGAAACTGGAAAAGTAGGAGGATCCGTGCTCAGACTACTCACACCCGCCCAATACATACATGTTAAGCACAGACCCTGTTAACTCTTCTTGCTTTTAATAAAAGCAACCCATGCAAACTATAATTTATGGATTTCTGAACATGGAGCTCACTTTTGGAAAACCCTGGACATGAGGCTATGTCAACCCAAAATCTGCTTTCCACTTTAGGGAAACAAATGAAATTTTGTCCCTTGACAAAGCTCATTATTTTAATGAAGGAGGAATGGTTAAGTAAAACTACTGCTTAACTTTAGAGTCTATTTCAAATCACTATTATGTATTTGTGTAGCTCAGCCCTCAATTTATATAAACCACAGCAATATTCAAATAAAGAAACAAAAACATCCTCTGTTATTTCCCTAAAATCTGCCTTAAAGAAAGAAAATATATCAAGGCTCACATTTTTGCTAGGGTACTATTATTCAAAGATAATAATTTGAGATCTTCAAAATGAAGAGTTAAGTGCTTTAAAAATCAATGTAATAAATAATATTTAAATATGATTTAAATATTTAAAGTGCAGGAGAGTTCTACAAAGAGCTTTTGATTTATTTCCTATTCGAATCACGAACCAAATAAAATAAATGCCTGATAAGGAAAAAGTAAGTTATTAATAGTCCATAATAAACTCATACATTGAAATTAACATAAGGGGCTGGGCACAGTGGCCCGTGCCTGTAATCCCAGCACTTTGGGAGGCCGAGGCAGGCAGATCATGAGGTCAAGAGATCGAGACCATCCTGGCCAACACAGTGAAATCCCGTCTCTACTAAAATACAAAAATTAGCTGGGTGTGGTGGTGCACGCCTGCAGTCCCAGCTATTCAAGAGGCTGAGGCAGGAGAATTCCTTGAAGCTGGAAGGCAAATGTTGCAGTGAGCCGAGATCACGCCACTGCACTCCAGCCTGGCACCTGATGAAAGAGCAAGACTCTGTCTCAAAAAAAAAAAAAAAAAAAAAAGAAATTAACATAAGGAATATAATGGTATAAATTCCTGTTAACAGCTTATTAGAGTAAACATCACCACCAAAATCCATGTTGGTGTTATTCTAAGTATTTTTAAAACGCTCAATTTCTTAGACAATTTCTTACAAAATTATAAGATCTACATCAATGAACACTCATTATCACACTTGGCTTGAGAAGTTTCACCAGAAAACTGCATCTCAGACACCGCAGTGCAACCGGATTCACACACTACCACGCTGCCAAGCTGATTCACCATCTCAACAGCATAAAATGCTCTGGAGTGCAGAAGTTGGCTCTCAAAAACGGCTGGAAGCCCTTTTAAAGGCCTGAGTCAGAAGTATAAATAATTTCATAACCAAATAGCATTAGAAAATCCTGTTGTGATGGATAAATACCCATGAATCACAGCTGTCTCTCAGCATGATAAGCCAGGCAGCAACTAATTAGCTTCTTAGAAGCACATCAAGCTACCTTTTAATAATAATGCTTCTTGAACAAGAAGGATTACAATGTTCTAATTTCGTATTGCAAATTATTGCTTTATTATCTCTAAAGAAATAATTTTAATAAAAAGGAACAGAATCTGTCAAAGGGATCAGTATCCCTTGATGTAGTTATTTTGGTTTGGCTGTCTTGCTCAGGGCTGGTATGTTTACATTTTTCCAAATAGTCAAGTATCTACAGTTACCAGGTTGTTAACAATTTAGAATTGTTTCTACTTTTCTCTAGTAAGGCTTAAGACACTCAGAAAAGATGCTGGGAACTAAAATGCACAAAATACCAATAAAAAATGCCTGTAACAGAAAAGTCACGTTATGAGAAAGATTCTCTCTATGGAGATAACTGGAAATATCAATGGTCTACAGACTTAAATAGCTCTTAACAAATTATTATAAACACGTCATCAACCTTTTAACTCAGTGCGGTCTCCCATGACCTAAAATGACCACTTTGGTTAGATTGCTTGAGAATATTCTATCTGCCTTTGTCCTTTTTCACTGGTAATAATCGCAGTAGAGCCTGTATCACATTTGTCTCTCCAAGCAGGACTACAAGCCTGTTAATGGAATGATCAGATTTCATGTATCTTCTGTACTGTAACTTGCCTAAGTGTCAAGCCTAAGTGCACAGAGTAAATTATTAGTAAAAAGTTATTGATTAGAACTATGGAATACATACACAAAACTATATTTTTTTAAACTAGTGTTAACTGATTGGTTTTCCTAATTATATTCATTAGGGAAAATTTGGAAACTACAGGTAAGAAGTAAAGGGAGTAAAAATCTCTTCTACACCCATAGATAACCATTGTTTACATTTGGTTGTAACTGTCAGTATTTTTTTTCTACAAATCTATAGTTTTCACTTGTACTGCATTTTCCTTCTTTTTAAAATATTCTTTTCCAAAAAGGGTCTCCAGCTTCTTATATAAGCTAGGCAGGTACCACAAATATAAGAGGTCAACTGAGTGGAAGATGTTAAGCTGCTTGCATAACAGCTAAGGTACAACAAATCCCACAGGCCAAAAAAAAAAAAAAAAAAAAAAGCCAAACAAAACATATCTCTACAGAGCCACATACCACAAACCCTGGTCTGACACCTTTGTAGTACAAAATCATTTAAAATAACAGTATAATATTCCAATATTAAGATATAACTTACGTAACCATTCCCTTCATAGTCTATGATAGATTCTTACATACATATTAGAATGGGAAGCCTGTAACTTTCAGGTATTGAAAGTAAGTCCTGCTTTTTGGAGAGAATATTCGTCAATTAAATTAAGTTTAAATTTAGTATCAGAACAATAGTATTATAAAGAGAACACCACTGGATGAGACAGACCAGGGAAAAAAAACACAGAGAAATAATTTCTTGACAGGAAGTGATGCCAAAATAAGAAATTGATATTCAAGGAATTTCCTAAAATAGACTTAAGAGGTTATAAATATAAGGGAACGGTCACCGTATGAAATGGTACATAAGCAGAGGCAATATGTGTTTCCACCTGACAAGTGGAATGCACAAAGGTTAATAAGAAATCAATATGCTTTCCCCAAGGCAGTGAATTTAACAAGCAGCAACATAAGTGGTGCTTTGTCATATTTAACTCTATGTGACATCTAAAGGCAAATGTTCTAAGAACAACAATGTGGCCTAAATCAGAGCTAAGAGAATGTGAATCACCTGAATACAGATGATAATTGCACAGGTGTCCATGAAATGCACAAGAAATATGTACAGAATACGACTAGCCCAGGACTAGAATTTAGCTGCAGAAATGTTCATGCAATAAAGGGCTGAGGAGTAAAACAGAAGAAACAATTGAAGGAAATACTAGAGTTGCAAAATAGTAAATGAACACAGCCCCCCAATTTTTTCAAGCTGTTCTTCAATATAAGATGATTTGACCTTGCCTGAAAAGCAGAAATGAAGAGCCATGAGGAGGGAAACAAATAAAAAGACAATTAACTAAAATTAAATAGGGAAATGAGTAGCATAAGGAAGGATTGTAAAACGCACAAATTTAACACAAATAATAAGGAAAGTAAAGCCCATACTGGTGCTAGGATTACAGGCGGGAGCCACCACGCTCAGCCTTGGACACAGTAAAGAGCAGAAATGAAACTATGTGAAGTCTGAATCAGAAATATGGATCAATTTCATATGCTCTCCATGATCAGAAAGCAATAGAAATTGCAATGATAAAAGATATTTTTGAAAAAGAAACCATTATAAGGAAAATAAATGGGCTCAGGTAAAGCAACTAAAGTTGGAACCATCCTAGACAATTTTCTGATTTGCAAGGTTAAAAAACATTGATTTTAAAGAACTTGTACGAATGAGGCAGGAGGAAAAAACAGCTTGCCTAAAAAGTAATAAAAAGCAGGTAACATGGAATGTCACAGAGCAACAACTACAGATATTTGAGGGAAAATTATTGCGACTTGAGTACTTTAATATTTTACTTAATATGAACTATAGAAATCCAGCTGAATAAGTACACCACTGAGCGTTTACTTAACCATTTTTCCTATGGTTCTATTTTCCTTGTTCTAAGTAACATATTTCTTGAGCTACACTGATGGAATTTCTTGACTTCTCTCATAACCACTTCAAAGCATTAACTGGTCTTTTTCTGTTCTATTATGTGATAACAATGGCTAAGAATTTTACTTAGTTGGAACAATATGCCTGAATTAATTTTTAAATTAAAATTTTTGCTAATTTTTTCAATGTACAAAGAGGCACAGATTATAGAGCAACATAATGTCCACCTTAATTACCAAAGATCTCTATTATTTCCTGTGTCTGAAATTTAGACTGAATGGTTCTGGCCTTTGAATTTTTAAGTGGTAAAAATAATAAAAGCCACCCACCAACAGATAGTATCTTTATCAACCTCTTCTAATATTATCTTTACATCTAGGGCATATAAATGTCCCTATGCTACCTACACTTGAAAATTTATCTCCAGATAGATAGATAGATAGATAGATAGATAGATAGATAGATAGATAGACAGATTTGCTATATATATTTTACATATAAATATTTAGTAAAATCTTAACCAAGTAAAAAAGCAGAAGAAAAAGGCATATTTTTAAGATCTACAAACAATGTCACATAACTTGTTTTCCCAGAGCCTTCAATGATAATCCACGGCAATCATAGTCCTCTGTAGACAGATTTCCAAAGTTTGAGAAAGAACACAGCCAAGCTGGCCTTCACTTTCTCTTATTTTATTACTACAGAATAAGGAATTATTTTCTACATGCATACCTTTTGCACTTGAACTTTGAAGATAGTTTTAAATTACAAAATATAAAAGTCTGTTACAGAGCAATGAGAAGAATTAGAAACTGCCATCCGAAAATGAAACAAAAAGTCTGTTTATGGAGTTCTAGTTCTATATCACCTGGCTTTCATCATAAAGCTAGATCTCACTAAGGATAAAAAGGAATGGAGTTATAATAAAAAAGAGAGAGGGAGGTTCATTTGATTCTCTTTACCATGCAGCCAAAATTATTTTAATGGACTTTGCCAATTTCATATTTTGTTCTTCAGTAAACCAGCTATATACACATAATTCCAAGATTGCTTAGTTCTTTGAAATGGCAGGCACTAATTATGATGAAACATTTTACAACATTTGAGCAAACATTTTTCCTGTAGGGCTGAAAAACATTGTAAAGCTACCTGACACTTAGGAAGGATGGTAAGATGCCATAACTATGGCTCATAACATTCTGAGAAACAGACTCCACATTACATGACAAATACTTCATGAACAAGTCAGATGACTGTGAAAAGGGCAGTATCATCTCTTTTAGGCCAGCTTTAGAACAAGCTGATTAAAATAAACCCACGTATTACTCTCCATGGCTTTAAAACATCTTTTCACTCTACTTGTAGATCTAATGGCAGCTGTGACTGGGTCAACAGAGCCTAGCCCTTGCACCAATTAACTGGCATGAATGCTGTGCTCCAGCAACTCTGAGACACTGACAGAGGCAGAAGAGAAGTAGTGATTTCCTTTGACATATGATGAGATAACATAACTTTTAGCACTGCTGCTATTCATACTCTACTTCAATGATTTGATTGTAAAACACCTAGGTCCATTGTCTTACCTTTTTTTATTAGATTTTTACAAACTCTCCATCTACAAGTATGCTAACGGCACATTTCAATTATGCAGAGTCAATACCCGATACCAGAAGAGACAGAGGAAGTAGATACAAAACTGGATGACAAATAAATAAGACAGACACATAGGTAAAATAGATACACATTGAGTATGGAACACCTTAAACTGCTTTTCCTCTGCTCTCACACCACAACAATCAACTTCTGACCAACCAGCTTCATATTGGGGTTCCCATACTCCCCCTTTAAGTTTTATTTCTTTGCTAGAGCAGCTCACAGAACTCAAGGAACCTTGTTTACTAGTTTGTTCTAAAGGATATTATGAAGAAATACATAGGACAATGTATGGGGGAAGGAGCACGGAGCTCCGATGCCTTCCCTGAGTGTGCCACCCTCAGGGAACCTCTATGTGTTCAGCTAGTTTCTTGGGCCTTTTATGGAGACTTCATTGAAAAGTGTTTTCATGATTAAATCTTCATGATTAAAGCATGAATAACCATGACAAAATGTGATCAGACAAAAGGGTATGATCTTACACTAACAGAATGAATGAAGAAAACCAGAAAGGCCTATCTGTTTAAATAATTCTTGGCCCTTCTGTGTGGCATTCCTTCCTCCAAGGATATAGGGAGGAGCCTCTCTGGACTGGGGGGCTTTACAATCCACAATGGAAGATTAGAGTCCTGTCTTGGACACTGAAAGGAGATTAAGAGAAGGCCAGGGAGAGAGAGATTCTTTTTCCTGATCCTACTTCTGGGGCCCAAAGTGCCCCAATATTACTTTAAAAAGACTGTAACAAGGGCTATAGGATTTGTAAGCCAGAAATTGTGGATGAAGTTCTATATCAACAGATGGATGGACACATAGATGGATGGATGCATGGATGGATGGATGGATGGATGGATGGATGGATGGATGGATGGATGGATAGCTCATAGTATCACAGACATAGATGTGAAAGGATCTATATGACTTCCAACTATACTACAAGATGACACATAAATAATAGATGACACATAAATAATACATGATAGCTATATGGCTAAAGATAATTTACATTCGTTTTCTTTTTTTCTTATACTTTAAGTTCTGAGATACATGTGCAGATCTTCCAGGATTGTCACTCTAAGGCAGGCGTCCTCAAACTACGGCCCGCGGGCCGCATGTGGCCCCCTGAGGCCATTTATCCGGCCCCCCGCCGCACTTCAGGGAGAGGCACCTCTTTCACTGGTGGTCAGTGAGAGGAGCACAGTATATGGCAGCCCTCCAGTGGTCTGAGGGACAGTGAACTGGCCCCCTATGTAAAAAGTTTGGGGACATCTGCTCTAAGGTATACACATGCCATGCTGGTTTGGTGCCTCTATCCCCCAAGTCACCTACATTAGGTATTTCTCCTGATGCTATCCCTCCCCAACTTCCCCACTCCCTGCTATCCTTCTCCTAGGTCCCAAAACCCCAACAGGCTCCGGTGTGTGATGCTCCCCTCCCTGTGTCCCTGTGATCTTATTGTTCAACATTCACTTATGAGTGAGAACATGTGGTGTTTGGTTTTCTGTTCTTGTGTCAGTTTGCTGAGAATGATGGTTTCCAGGTTCATTCATGTACCTGCAAAGGACATGAACTCATCCTTTTTTATGGCTGCATAGTATTCCATATGTGCCACATTTTCTTTATCCAGTCTATCACTGATGGGCATATGAATTGGTTCCAAGTCTTTGCTACTGTGAATAATGCTGCAGTGAAAATACATGTGCGTGTGTCTTCATAATGGAATGTTTTATAATTCTTTGGCTATATACCCAGTAATGAGATTGCTGGGTCAAATGGAATTTCTATTTCTAGGTCCTTGAGGAATCACCACATTGTCTTCCACAATGGATGGACTAATTTACACTCCCACCAACAATGTAAAAGTCTTCCTATTTCTCCACACCCTCTCCAGCATCTGTTGTCTCCAGATTTTTTAGCTATTGCTATTCTAACTGGCGTGAGACAGTATCTCACTGTGGTTTTGATTTGCATTTCTCTAATGACCAGTGATAATGAGCATTTTTTCATATGTTTGTTGGCCTCATATATGTCTTCTTTTGTAAATTGTCTGTTCATTTCCTTCACCCACTTTTGAATGTTTTTTTTTTTTTTTTTTTTTCCTTCTTGTAAATCTGTTTCAGTTCTTCGTAGATTCTGGGTATTAGCCCTCTGTCAGATGGGTAGATTGCAAAAAAATTTTCCTATTCTGTTGGTTGCCGGTTCACTCTAATGATTGTTTCTTTTGCTGTACAGAAGCTCTGGATTTTAATTAGATCCCATTTGTCTATTTTGGATTTTGTTGCCTATGTTTTTGGTGTTTTAGTCATTAAACAACAAATGCCTATGTCCTGGATGGTTCTGCCTAGGTTTTTTTCTAGGGTTTTTATGGTGTTAGGTCCTATGTTTAAGTCTTTAATCCATCTGGAATTAATTTTTGTATAAGGTGTAAGGAAGGTGTCCAGTTTCAGCTTTCTGCACGTGGCCAACCAGTGTTCCCAATAGCATTTATTAATCAGGAAATCTCTTTCCCCTTGCTTGTTTTTGTCAGGTTTGTCAAAGATCAGATTGTTGTAGATGTGTGATGTTGTCTCCGTGGCCTCTGTTCTGTTCCATTAGTCTATATCTCTGTTTTGGTGCCAGTATCATGCTGTTTTGATTACTGTAGCCATGTAGTATAGTTTGAAGTCAGGTAGTGTGATGGCTCCAGCTTTGTTCCTTTTGCTTAGGATTGTCTTGGCTATGCAGGCTCTTTTTTGGTTTCATATAAAGTTTAAGGTGGTAAAAACCACCTAGGAAAACCTAGTTCTGTGAAGAAGGTCAATGGTAGTTTGATGGGGATAGCATCGAATCTATAAATTACCTTGGTAGTATGGCCATTTTCACAATATTGATTCTTCCTAACCATAAGTATGGAATGTTTTTCCATCTGTTTTTGTCCTCTCTTATTTCCTTGAGCAGTGGTTTGTAGTTCTCCCTGAAGAGGTCATTCATGTCCTTTGTTAGTTGTATTTCTAGGTATTTTATTGTAGCAACTGTGAATGGGAGTTAGCTCATCATTTGGCTGTTTGTCTGTTATTGGTGTATAGGAAGGCCTGTGATTTTTGCACACTGATTTTGTATGCTGAGACTTTGCTGAAGTTGCTTATCAGCTTAAGAAGATTTTGGGCTAAGATGACGGAGTCTTTCAAATATACAATCATGTCATCTACAAATAGAGACAATTTGACTTCCTCTTTTCCTAATTGAATACCCTTTATTTTTTTCTTGCCTGAATATCCTTTATTTCTTTTTCATTGCTCTGGCTAGAACTTCCAATACTATGTTGAATAGGAATGGTGAGAGAGGGTACCCTTGTCTAGTGATAGTTTTCAAAGGGAATGCTTCCCGTTTTTGCCCATTCAGTATGATATTGGCTGTCGGTCTGTCATAAATTGCTTTTATTATTTTGAGATATGTTCCATCAATACCTAGTTTAATGAGAGTTTTTAGCATAAAGGGCTGTTGAATTTTGTCAAAGGCCTTCTCTGCCTCAATTGAGATAATCATGTGGTTTTTGTCTTTGGTTTTGTTTATGTAATGGATTATATCTACAGATTTGTGGAAGTTGAACCAGCTTTGCATCCCCCAGATGAAGCCTACTTGATCGTGATGGATAACCTTTTTGATGTGCTGTTGCATTCAGTTTGCCAGTATTTTATTGAAGATTTTCATGGATATTGGCCTGAAGTTTTCTTTTTTAGTTGTGTCTCTGCCAGGTTTTGGTATCAGGATGATGTTGGTCTCACAAAATGATCTGGGAAGGATTCCTTCTTTTTGTATTGTTTGGAATAGTTTCAGAAGGAATGGTATCAGCTCCTCTTTGTATATCTGGTAGAATTCGGCTATGAATCCACCCAGACCTGGACATTTTTTGGTTGGTAGGCTATGAACTGCTGCCTCAACTTTAGCCCTTGCTATTGGTCTATTCAGGGATTCAACTTCTTCCTTGTGAAGGGTATAAATGTCCAGGTATTTATCCATTTCTTATAGATTTACTGGTTTATGTACATAGAGTTGTTTGTAGTAACCTCTGATGGTAGTTTGTATTTTTGTGGAATTGGTGGTGATATCCCCATTATCATTCTTTATTGCATCTATTTGATTCTTCTCTCCTTTCTTTTTTATTAGTCTGGCTAGTGGTATACCTATTTTATTGATGTTTCAAAAAAACCAGCTCTTGGATTTATTGATTTTTTGAAAGGTGTTTTGTGTCTCTATCTCCTTCAGTTCTGCTTTGATCTTAGTTATTTCTTGCCTTCTGCTAGCTTTTGAATTTGATCTTGCTCCTCTAGCTCTTTTAATTTTGATGATAGGGTGTCAATTTTAGATCTTTCCTCACTTCTCTTATGGGCATTTAGTGCTATAAATTTCCCTCTAGACACTGTGTTAAATGTGTCCCAGACATTCTGGTATGTTGTATCTTCATTCTCATTGATTTGGAAGAACATCTTTATTTCTGCCTTCATTTCATTATTTAGCCAGTAGTCATTGAGGAGCAGGTTGTTCAGATTCCATGCAGTTGTGTGATTTTGAGTGAGTTTCTTAATCCTGAGTTCTAATTTGATTGCACTGTGGTCTGAGAGACTGCTTGTTATGATTTCCATTCTCTTGCATTTGCTGAGGAGTGATTTACTTCCAATTATGTGGTCAATTTTAGAGTAGCTGTAATGTGGTGCTGAGAAGAATGTATATTCTGTGGATTTTGGGTGGAGAATTTTGTAGATGTCTATCTACTAGGTCTGCTTGGTCCAGATATGAGTTAAAATCCTGGATATCCTGGTTAATTTTCTGTCTCATTGATCTAATATTGACAGTGGAGTATTAAAGTCTCCCACTATTATTGCATGGGGGCCTAAGACTCTTTGTAGGTCGTTAAGAACCTGCTTTATATATCTGGGTGCTCCTATATATTTAGGATAGTTAGTTCTTCCTGTTGTATTGGTCCCTTTACCATTATGTAATGCCCTTCTTCGTGTCTTTCAATCTTTGTTGGTTTGAAGTTCGTTTATCAGATACCCAGATTGCAATCCCTGTTGGTTTGGTTTGTTTTGTTTTGTTTTGTTTTGTTTTGTTTTTTGCTCTCCATTTGCTTGGTAAATCTTCTTCCATCCCTTTATTTTGAGTTATGTGTGTCTTTGTATGTGAGATGAGTCTCCCGAATACAGCACACCAGTGCGTCTTGACTTTATCCAATTAGCTAGTCTGTGTTGTTTGATTGGGGCATTTAGCACAGTTATATTTAAGGTTAATATAATTATGTGTGAATTTGGTCCTGCCATTTTGATACTAACTGGTTGTTCTGCCCATTAGTTGATACAGTTTCTTCATTGTGTCCATGATCTTTACCATTTGGTACATTTTTAGCGTGGCTGGTATTGGTTTTTTTCTTTCCATGTTTAGTGTTTCTTTCAGGAGCTTTTCTAAGGCAGGCCTGGTGGTGATGAAATCCCTCAGCAATTGCTTGTCTGTGAAGATTTTATTTCTCCTTTGCTTATGAAGCTTAGCTTAGCTGGATATGAAATTAACAATGTTGAATATTGGCCCCCACTATCTTCTGGATTGTAGGGTTTCTGCCAATTGATCTGCTGTGACTCTGATGGGCTTCCCTTTGTGGGTAACCCGACCTTTCTCTATGGTTGCCCTTAGAATTTTTTTCTTCATTACAACCCTGGTGAATCTGATGATTATGTGTCTTGGGGTTGCTCTTCTTAAGGAATATATTTGTGCTGTTCTCTGTATTTCCTGGATTTGAATGGTGGCCTGCCTTGCTAGGTTAGGGAAGTTCTCATGGATAATATCCTGAAGAGTGTTTTCCAGCTTGGATTCCTTCACCCCATCACATTCAGACACACTGATCAAACACAGATAAGACTTCACATAATCCCATATTTTTTGGTGGCTTTGTTCATTTCTTTTCACTCTAATCTTGCCTTCTCATTTTATTTCACTGAGTTGATCTTCAATCTGATAACCTTTCTTCTGCTTGATCGATTCAGCCAATGAAACTTGTGTATGCTTCGCGAATTTCCCATTCTGTGTTTTTAACTCCATCAAGTCATTTAAGTTCCTCTCTAAGCTGGTTATTCTAGTTGGCATTTTGTCTAACCTTTTTTCAACATTCTTAGTTTCCTTGCATTGGGTTATAACATGTTCCTTTAGCTCAGAGAAGTTTCTTATTACCTGCCTTCTGAAGCCTGCTTCTGTCAATTCATCAAACTCACTCTCCATCCAGTTTTGTTCCCTTACTGGTGAGGAGTTGTGATCCCTTGCAGAAGGGGCATTCTGGTTTTTGGTGATTTCATTTTTTTTGCGCTGCTTTCTTCCCATCTTCATGGATTTATCTACCTTTGGTCTTTGAAGTTAGTGATTTTCAGATGGGGTCTCTGAGTGGACATCCTTATTGTTGATGTTGAAGCTATTTCTTTCGGTTTTTTAGTTTTCCTTGTAGCAGTCAGGCCCCTCTGCTGCAGGACCGCTGGAAGTCCACTCCAGACCCTGCTTGCCTGGGAATCACCCATGGGGGCTGCAGAATAGCAAGAACTGCTGCCTGCTCCTTCCTCTGGTAGCTTCATCCCAGAAGGGTATGTGCCAGATGTCAGCCAGGGCTCTCCTGTGTGAGGTATCTCTGGATATACAGGAGTCAGGGAGCCACTTGAAGAAGAAGTCTGTCCATTACCAGAGCTCAAGTGCTGTGCTGGGAGCTCTGTTGCTCCCTTCAGAGCTTCCAGGCAGGGATGTTTAAGTCTGCTGCAGCGGAACTCACAACCGCCCCTTTTCCCAGGTGCTCTGTCTTGGGGTTTTATTTATAAGTCCCTGATCAGCTGCTGCCTGTTTTCAGAGATACCCTGCAGCAGGAAGGAGTCTAGTCACAGTCTGCCTGCAGATGTATTGCTGAGCTACAGCAGGCTCCACCCAGCTGCTTTGTAAACTTCCTTGCAATTTTGTTTACACGGGTAAGGTTAGAAATGCCTCAGTAATGGCAGACTGCCTCAGTAATGGCAGATGCCCTTTCCCCCACCAAGCTCAACCGTCCGGGTTCGAGCTCAAACTGCTATGCTGGCTGTGAAACTCTCAAGCCTGTGGGTTTCAGTTTGCTGGTCTTTGGGGGGTGGGACCCACCAAACCAGATCACTTGATTTGCTGCCTTCAGCCCCTTTTTTTCAGGGGAATGGGTAGCTCTGTCTCATAGGCATTCCAAGCACCAGCTAAAACAACCACCCAGATTTGTGCTGGAAACCCTCAGCCCTCGTTGAAATGGCCACCCAGTTCTGTGCTAGAAACCCATGGTGCTTGTAGGCCCAGTGGGAATCTCCTGGTCTGTGGTCAGTAAAGACTGTGGGAGAAGCACAGTATCTGAACCAGAGGGCTGGAGTGGCCACAAAAGTCCCCAGTGGCCTCCGTTGGGTGAAGGGGTCCTCCAGCCTGCTGCACTTCCCAGGTGAGGCAGTGCCCCACCCTGCCTCGGTTTGCCTTCCTTGGGCTACACCCACTGTCCAACCAGTCCCACTAAGATGAACCTGGTACCTATGTTGGAAATGCGGAGATCACCTGCCTTCTGCATCATTCTTCCTGGGAACTGTGCTCTGGAGTTGTTCCTATTTGGTCATCTTGGCAGAAGTCTCTACATTCATTTTCAAAGGCTAATCTTAACTGGATGAAAACTACTTAAATAAGTAGAATTCAATGCAAAAACTCAGAAACCTCCTTTTGTTACATTTGTCCTGGCATGTTATAAAGGATCCCAAAATTCTAAAGTTTCCTTTCTTTATGTCTGTTCAACCTTAAGCTTGTGTGTTTATCTTCATATTTATGGGAAGGTATCAGAAATCAAAGCAGAATGTGAAATTCTTATGTATAATGGGTTGTTTTTTGTATTTGTTTTTGTTTTACAAAAGTAGGAAACAAATAATAACTGCTTTGAGTATATTCAATATTCTCACTGCTGTTAGAATTTATTAAACCACAGCTGACTTTGCAACAGTAACAATGGAACCCAGAAAACAGTAAAATAGTATCTTCATTGCGCAATCAACTTATGTTTCCAGTCCAACAGAAAAAAAATATCTTTCAAGAATAAGGGCAAAAATCTCTAAATAAGGAAATTCTAAAAGTGAATCTTAGATAAACAGTGATTCCAAATGGATAGTGCAAGAATAAAGATGCAGGAGGAAATGAAGAGCATAGAAAATGGTGAAGATGAAAAAAATTTTTTCAGTCACTAACAGTATTTTGCGTTGTAGAAATGAAAACTCAAGAAAAGAAAATTAAAAGATATGACAACAAAAAAACTAAAGCTGGGAGAAGGTTGAAGAAAGTTAATGTGCTTTAAGTTGCAAATATTATTCAGAATGAGGATAAAGATATTATGTAACTTCAGATGTTGTTATGTTAAATATGCATGAGTAAAATTTCCGTGACAACTACTAAAAATAAATGCAAATATAACTTTCAAACTCCTTGAGAAAAAGTTGTATGAAAAAATACATATATGCAAACATGCAAGGCAATTCAAAAAGGCAAAAAAGAATAAAAGAAGCATAAATAAACTGGGAGAGAAAAGGCAACATAAAATGGTAAGTCTAATACGTATAAATAAATCAAATATATCATGTAAAAAGAAGAACAATCAGCCTGGACTTAAAATTAATACTTTTACTCTTGTACAGGAAACATAACTAAAAATGATAGGAACAAGATTAAAAGCAAAACGATAAAAAATATAAATAGAAAAATCTAAACAAAAGAAAGCAAAAATCACCATATTAATCCAGACAACATAAACATTAAGGCAAAAAAACATAACTAGGAACATAGAGAGTCATTCTGACAAAGAAATACAATTAATAAAAACTAATACAAAGTTTAAACAACACAGTGTATCAAATACTTACACAGCATCTACGTGGAGTTAGGTACTACAAATAATCTAGAGATGGTTTGAGGTACGCTGAAGCATATGTGCAGAATATATGCCAATACTACACCATTTTATACAAGGGACTAGGACAGCCATAGTATTTGGTATCTACAGGAGTGAGGTTGTGAACCCAATCCCCCATAAACATCAAAAGATGACTGTACTTTCCAAATTAATATACAAATTTAATATACTTGACATCAAAACCAAAATGAGTTTGTGGGGGGTTTCAAATTTGACAGTCCAAAAATATTGGAAATTTAAAAGTTGACACTTTGCTGAAAGGACAAGGGGCCAAGATTAGTCACTACTCTTAAAAAGTAAAGGGGGACCTGTCCTTCCCCATATCAAGATTTATTAGAATGCTAATGTAATAAACACAGTATATATAGGAAAAGAAAGACCACCAAAACAGAATAGAAAGCCCAGAATGAGACTCAGCCACACATCAGTCTTGACATATTACAGAAGAGCTATTGCAGATCCTGGGAAAAAGATGGATCTTTTAATAAATGGTAGTAAGACAACTGGGTAACCATGTTTAAAAAAATAAAATTGAACCCCTACCTCTTATTATATATGAAAATCATTTCCAGGTGGGTTAAAAAAATACACACCAAAAATAAGCCTATTAAGTTTTTAAAAGATAGGTAATCTTGTGAGGTTACAGTTTTATAATGAGAAATCCAGCAATCTTCAATTTAATCTGCCCTAGCTGATGGCAGAGGGCAATCCCCTGACCAGAAATCAAGATTATTAACCATAAAAAACATTAAATTTCTTATTTTCCTACTTTTGTAGCTTCAGGGGAAAGAAATCCCAAAACCTCAAAAGATCCATCACTTGCAAACATCGATACTGATGTAAAGAAGTACTAATTAATTGCTGATAATGCAAAACGGGGGAGGAAAAGCATATATATTTGAGGACTATAAGGAAAAAAAATAAAAGAAGACAATTGTAACTTAAAATTAAAATGTCAACTCTCTAAGACATCTTAGGAGTACTTTCAGAAGAGAAATCAATGGCTAAACTAAGTACTGCATTGCATAAGCTCCCATATTTCTAGAAGAAAATTATACTAAATTTCCATGTTAAAAAGAAAAGTCATTTTATGAGACCAACATCATCCTGATACCAAAACCCAGCAGACACTCAACAAGAAAAGAAAACTTCAGGCCAATATCCATGATGAACATAGACGCAAAAATCTTCAATAAAATACTGGCAAACCAATTGCAATAGCACATCGAAAAGCTTATCCATCACGATCAAGTAGGCTTCATCCTGGGGATGCAAGGCCATTTCAACATACACAAGTCTATAAAGGTAATTCACCACATAAACAGAACCAAAGAAAAAAACCAGATGATTATCTCAATACATAGAGAGAAGGCCACTGACAAAATTCAGCAGCCCTTTATGCTAAAAACTCTCATTAAACTAGGCATTGATGGAACGTATCTCAAAATAATAAAAGCTGTCTACGACAAACCCACAGCCAATATCATACTCAATGGGTAAAAACTGGAAGCACTCCCTTTGAAATCTGGCACTAGACAAGGATGCCCTCTCTCACCACTCCTATTCAATATAGTATTGGAAGTTCTAGCCAGAGCAATCAGGCACGAAAAAGATATAAAGGGTATTCAACTAGGAAAAGAGGAAGTCAAATTGTCTCTATTTGCAGATAACGTGATTTTATATTTAGAAGACCCCATCGTCTCAGCCCAAAATCTCCTGAAACTGATAAGCAATTTCAGCAAAGTCTCAGGATACAAAATCAGTGTGCAAAAATCACAAGCATTCCTATACACCAATAACAGACTTAAGGAGAGCCAAATCAAGAATGAACTGCCATTCACAGTTGCTACAAAGAGAATAAAATACCTAGGAATATAACTAACAAAGAATGTGAAGAACCTCTTCAAGGAGAACTACAAACAACTGCTCAACAAAATAAGAGATGACACAGACAGATGGAGAAACATTCCATGCTCATGGTTAGGAAGAATCAATATTGTGAAAATGGCCATACTGCCCAAACTAATTTACAGATTCAATGCTATCCCCAACAAGCTGCCAATGACCTTCCTCACAGAACTGGAAAAAACCACCTTAAACTTCATATGAAACCAAAAGAGAGCCTGCATAGCCAAGGCAATTCTAAGCAAGAAGAACAAAGCTGGAGCCATCACACTACCTGACTTCAAACTATACTGCAAGGCTACAGTAATCAAAACAGCATGGTACTGGTACCAAAACAGATATATACACCCATGGAACAGAACAGAGGCCTCAGAGGCAATGCCAGACATCTACAACCATTTGATCTTTGACAAACCTGACAAAAACAAGCAATGAGGAAAGGATTCCCTGTTTAATAAATTGTGCTGGGAAAACAGGCCAGCCATGTGCAGAAAGCAGAAACTGGACCCCTACCTGACACCTTACACCAAAATTAACTCCAGATGGATTAAAGACTTAAACATAAGACCTAACACCATCAAAACCCTAGAAGAAAACCAAGGCAAAACCATTCAGGACATAGGCATAGGCAAGGAATTCATGACTGAAACACCAAAAGCATTGGCAATAAAAGTCAAAATAGACACATGCGACCTAATTAAACTCCAGAGCTTCTGCACAACAAAAGAAATAACCATTAGAGTGAACTGGCAACCAACAGAATGGGAAAAAAATTTTGCAATCTACCCATCTGACCAAGGGCTAATATCCAGACTCTACAAAGAACTAAAATAGATTTACAAGAAAAAAAGAAATAACCCCATTAAAAAGTAGGCAAGGGATATGAACAGACACTTTACAAAGGAAGATATATATGAGGCCAACAAACATGAAAAAATGTTCATCATCACTGGTCATTAGAGAAATGCAAATCAAAACTACACTGAGATAGCATCTCACATCAGTTAGAATGGCAATCATGAAAAAATCTGGAGACAGATGCTGGAGAGGATGTGGAGAAATAGGAACACTTTTACACTGTTGGTGGGAGTGTAAATTAGTCCATCCATTGTGGAAGACAGTGTGGCGATTCCTCAAGGACCTAGAAATAGAAATTCCATTTGACCCAGCAATCTCATTACTGGGTATATATCCAAAGGATTATAAATCGTTCTACTATAAGGATACATGCACATGAATGTTCACTGCAGCACTGTTTACAATAGCAAAGACCTGGAACCAACTCATCGATAGTTGCCCATTTTCCCTGCCCATCGATGTGTACACAGGACAGGGAAAATGTGGCACATATACACCATGGAATACTATGCAGCCATAAAAAACGATGAGTTCGTGTCCTTTGTAGGGACATGAATGAACCTGGAAACCATCAATCTCAGCAAACTGACACAAGAACAGAAAATCAAACACCACATGTTCTCACTCATAGGCGGGTGTTGAATAATGAGAACACATGGACACAGGGAGAGGAGCATCACACACTGGGATCTGCGGGAGGGGATCTAGGGGAGGGACAGCAGGGGGTGGGGAGTTGGGGAGGGATAACATGGGGAGAAATGCGAGATAAAGGTGATGGGGAGGAAGGCAGCAAACCACACTGCCATGTATGTACCTATGCAACAATCTTGCATGTTCTTCAAATGTACCCCAAAACCTAAAATGCAATAAAATATACATTAAAAATTTAAATAAATTAAAACAAGGGTTTAGTATAAACATTCAAATTAAAATTGTAGGAAAAATTTTCCTAAATTCTTCAAGGGTAACATTAACGTTAATTATGCTCTAAATTTAGAGAAAAGTTCTTCCTTTTGAAAGACTGATGTACTTATCTTGCTTTATCTATATGAGAACTTGGTGATGGAAGAATAAGCAGTCATTACAGCTCACATTTTAAGTGACATTTACCAAAAAATTAATAAAAAGCTAGCCACCACAAATACCATTTTTTTCAAGTATCTATTTTACAAGTTGTTTTATATAGATAATCCTTCATTGATGCTTCTATAAATACCATTTTTCTAGTACCTATTTCAGTTATTTTGTAAAGATACCCCTTCAGTAATGCCCCCAATCAACTTTTTATTTTATCCCAAGAAATGGGATAAATCCATAAATTTCAATAATTAAATATCTCTCAGTGAAGTTTGTCAGTTACTGATTATTCCACAACTTGTGACATTTCAGTGTTTAAGATAAAGGACAGAAAGAAAAAACAGTTACAGGACTACTTTCTTACAAAAGGCGTTAAAGAAACTTTCACAAACCACATGCCTCAATATTTACTTGAAATCCAAATTAGTTTTTCCTTTGACAGACAGGAGAACAAGGAGATATTCCTGCCAACAATTCATTGAAGCATAATGTCTACATCTAAATTAGTAAAAAAACTGAAGGAAAAAAAAAAGCATCTGCTATGTCTCTATTCAAAATCACACAGCAGCTGTGAAAAGGGTTTTATTCTTCCATTTCCAAGTCAGTCCATCAACACCCTTGCCCAGAAGTGTGCCAGCAACCACCACACTAATTGCAAAATTGCCATGGCAATGAAATGACAATAGCCATGCACGTTCATTTGGATGACCAAGCCAGAGCTATTTATAACTG
This sequence comes from Saimiri boliviensis, assembly GCF_048565385.1. Lineage (NCBI taxonomy): Eukaryota > Metazoa > Chordata > Mammalia > Primates > Cebidae > Saimiri > Saimiri boliviensis. The sequence goes on from NC_133455.1 coordinate 96,457,498, forward strand.
GAAAAGTGACTCCAACAACAGTCATAGAGGACAGACTAATTAATTAAGGTGTGCTAGTCCAAAAATGTTAAAGACTTCATGTTTTATTCAGCTTACCCCAAAAAATGACTATAATTTTATTAACTTTTTACTTTTTAAAAAACCAAGTATCAGTTAGTACACAAAATATATGAAACTTCAAATTATTTTTCTCCAGTGAATTCTGTATGAGAAGTCTTCAGTACCAATAATAAATATCATTTAAAATATAAAATATATGGCCACATGCAGTGACTCATGCCTGTAATCCCAGCACTTTCAGAGGCCAAGGTGAGAGGATCACTTGAAGCCAGGAGTTTGAGATCAGCCTCAGCCACACAGTCAGAAGACATCTGTACAAAAAAATTTTTTAATTAGCCAATTATGGTGGTGCACACCTGTGATCCCAGCTATTCAGGCAGCTGTGGCAGAAGGATCACTTGAGTCCACAAGTTCAAAGCTACAGTGAGCTATAATCACACCACTGTATTCCAGTCTGGGTGACAGAGAGAGAAAGAGAGAGCCCTGTCTCTAAAATATATATATTGTGTATACATATATATTAATGTATATACACACACATACACACACACCCCTAATCCATTTCTCACAAGAAAGTGGTCTTAAACTTTTAACATATAAGTTTCAAAAATAAATAGTAAATATTATTTTGATATATTTTAACATAAATAAAAATATCTAATGTGGAATAATTATTTACTGGTAAAAGAAGGAAGAAAAGAATAAAAATGACAACAATCTCTAAAAAAAAAACTAACAGACTCCTGCAGTGCAGGGAAATTCTTTTTAGGATCAAGGGAAATTCATTCCAAGTAAGTTTCCCACAGTGTTCTTCTGCCTTCATAAAATTATCAAAATCGGAATCCATCCCAAGCGAGCTATATCTCACAGTAAAAGCTCAGTAGATTGATTTTCCACCATAACAAATAGAGCAAAATATTTCATCAAAATTGTTACTGTTTCCATCAAGGATGCTGTTCAAGGCTACCATAAAAGACTTAAGTATTAGTGATAAGAAACAACAGCAAAAATCACAATGAATCATTAGCTATATTTCTAGAAATCCTTCAAAAACCTGTCACTGATGGTTAATTAATTACATCAAACCTTATCAAATAAGAATTCAATGTAAAAATTAACCTCAAAGAAAAATTATTTTTCTCAAAACTGAATATTGATTAAAAAGAACATTTAAAAACATTGATATCCTTAAAATTAAGTGACACAGCAAAACAATCCCAGCTTTTTACTTCTAATTCATTCAGCAAATACTGTATACACTGACACCAGTAAGTTACACTTAATCTTGAAAAGCTTAAAGTTTAGATACTAAAAAAATGAAGAGGTAGAGAAGCAACATTTAACTAAGATCAGAAAGCAAAATGAAGATAACTCCAGTCCACAGAAGGCTACCTGAACAGGAATATCAACATGAAAATTAATTGCTGAGAGTACACAATAATTATAGATTGTTCTGGCTATGCTAAGAACTTAACTCACATCTCTCTGCTGCCCTGTAAAATCTGCCCTTTTGTTAACTATTGTCACCAAGCACGGTGGCTCACACCTATTTATAATCCCAACACTTTGGAAAGCAAGAGGATTGCCTGAGCTTAGGAGTTCCAGACCAGCCTGGGCAATATCATGAAACCAAATCTCTAACAAAAAAAAAAAATTTTTTTAATTAAGTGGGCATGGTGGTGCATGTCTGTAGTATATACTCAGGAGGCTGAGGCAGGAGGATCACTTGAGCCCAGAGGTTGAGGCTGGAGTTAACTGTGATCGCACCACTGCACTCCAGCCTGGGTAACAGAGTGAGACCCTGTCTCAGACAGACAACAAAAATTATCAGCTGTCATCTAAGACTCTATAAATGTTCTATATGGCTTGGACACCTTATAATTTCTGTACCACAACCTGAAGTGACCCAAAGATCCAATTATTTTGAGAGGATACAAATATTCTATTGTGATACTTTATTACAAAATGTAACCACAATGGAGACAAAGTGAGTCAGGAGCTAAACAGTAATTTCTTAAATACCTACCATAAGGCAGGTTTTACATATGTGCTTTCTTTCAAAGCTTCAAAACAGCACTTTAAAATAGGTATTGTTATGCCCATTTTACAAGTAGCTATAAAGTCAGAAGCATGACAAAACACCCAAGGTTACACAGCCAGTAACTGGCAAAACTGTCTAATCCTAATATTTATGCTTATGTGGCTAAATAATCCCTCTAAAATTATTTATACTTGACACACTTTTCAAAAAGCTTTAGAAAAGTTATACAGTCGAATTAACTTAGGAGAACACACATGCAGTAAACGGAGCATCCTAATGGAGGAAACTAAATGTAGAGGTTTGAGATTAAATATTTATGAATTTAACTTTGAATCCCTGCAACCTAGCACTCTCTCCAGGTAAAGAGGTCAACCAGAAAGTTTCAGGCCCTCATCTCATGATGTATAATGCAATGAGTGAAGAACAAACTGTCCTGAGTATACCATTCAGTTAATGGCCCCAAAGCTAGCCATAAACCAAACCTATACATATTCCTGCTAGTTCTGCTTATCAAAAATATCACTATCCTAAAGGAAAACTAAGTAGCATGCATGTCTGGTCAGAGAAATAACATGCAATCCTAAAGAGAGGGATAAAGCAGTAAAGACTATCAGCTCCTTCAGACTCTGCCTAATAAATATTCACCAGGAGACGATGCCCCACTACGTACTAAAGGTAGAACTAAGATATAAATAAGCAATAAAAATCCATCACTTATTCAGAAAATGTTTAACAGATACCAGAATAAAATGTCATGCCTGTACATAAAATGTAAAATACAAGAAACCTGTGAAGTAACTGGAAACAAAAACATACAGTTAACAAAAATGTATAATTGTGATGATGCATAATGCAGTAAGTGTACTCCTATGGATAAGAAAGACTCATGAGTTCGTAAGATGGGGAAGACTGCTTTGAGTTTGTCAGGCAGTTCTATGAACTAAGTTTGCAAATTAAAATGAAGTAGTTAATGAAAAGAAAATTAAGTCTTCATAAAAAAAAAATCAGGCCGGGTGCGGTGGCTCAAGCCTGTAATCCCAGCACTTTGGGAGGCCGAGGCGGGTGGATCACGAGGTCAAGAGATCGAGACCATCCTGGTCAACATGGTGAAACCCCGTCTCTACTAAAAATACAAAACATTAGCTGGGCATGGTGGCACGTGCCTGTAATCCCAGCTACTCAGGAGGCTGAGGCAGGAGAATTGCTTGAACCCAGAAGGCGGAGGTTGCGGTGAGCCGAGATCGTGCCATTGCACTCCACCCTGGGTAACAAGAGCGAAACTCCGTCTCAAAAAAAAAAAAAAAAAAAAAAAAAATCAGAGCCACATAAGTATCAAAAGCTAAGTATCAAAGTAGACAAAACCTTTTTTTGGCTTAAATCATGAGATTTAAAAATCTTAAAAGATGGAGAGGGGTGGTGGCTCACACCTGTAATCCCAACACTCAGGGAGGCCAAGGCTGGTGGATCACGAGGTCAAGAGATTGAGACCATCCTGGCCAACATGGTGAAACCCCATCTCTACTAAAAAATACAAAAATTAGCTGGGTGTGGTGGCATGCACCTATAATCCCACCTACTCAGGAGGCTGAGGCAGGAGAATTGCTTGAACCTGGGAGGTGGAGGTGGCAGTGAGCTGAGATTGCACCACTGCACTCCAGCCTGGTGCCTGGCTACAAAGCAAGACTGCCTCAAAAACAAAACAAAACAAAACAAAACAAAAAACTTAGAAAACTTAATTTTACAATTTTTAGGGAAATTAATTTAAACAAACTACAAGTAAATCAAAAATGTTATGTGGCATAGAGAGAGAACATGTTTGAATTCCAATAATGAACAATATTTGAGTTGTAGCTTTGCCACTTACACTTCATATGTAACCATGAGCAAATTACTTATCTCGTTCCCGGTGTCCAAAATTGTAAATCAGGAGTGATACCATGATCCAGTTAGCTAATGTATAGGATACATGAGGAAAGCATAAGTGCTAGCTTACTATACAAATTCATATTTAATAATTTATTATGTATGTATGTATGTATTTTTAAGCAATAGGGCCCTCTCCTGTGCTCAGGCTGGAGTACAGTGGTGCAATCACAACTCACTGCAGCCTTGAACCCCTGGGTTCAAGTGATCCTCCCACCTCAGCCTCCCGAGTAGCTAGGACTACAGGCCCTTGCCACCGCACCTGGGTAATTTTTTTTTATTTTGGTAGAGAAGGGGTCTCATTTTGTTGCCATTGCTGTTGTTGGTATTGTATTTGTATCTAAGAACCATGTTTATTTGAAAGAACTTTACTCTTTAATAATGAGTGTATTATTTAAACACAGTAAACATGGTTAATGTTTCCAAATCCTTTTAAACCATTTTATCATTTACATAGACATGTTAATTCTATGCAATCAGTGTTAATTTCCAGTATCATTCTGCCATCTCCCTAAACATACAGCTTTCTACTTATTTTTTTTTTCATTATTCTACTAATAGTATTACACATCTATTCACAACTGAAGAAACTACTAATTTATTACACATCTATTCAGGACTACAGAAATATTAATGCACATACAACTGCATGTTTCTTCTCTCTCCCCAAACTTTGTATGAGTCAAAGAATATTTAGCATAAAATCAAATTTTTCTATTTACATTTTCTCTTCTTTATTCTTCACTGTTTAATCTCATACACAGGTTGCTTCTGGTGAAAACTGCTTACTCTTTTCTTCTTGTTAAACACAAAGGGTCCCACTCTGACACCCAGACTGGAGCACACTGATGCAATCTTGGCTCACTGCAGCCTGGACCTCCTAGACTCAAGAAATCCTCCTGCCTCAGCCTCTTGAGTAGCTGGGGTAACAGGCAAGCACTACCATGCCCAGCTATTTAACATATATATATATATATATACACACACACACATATATATATATATACACATATATATGTATATATATATAAAATTGCATTAAGGCTTTGGGGTACATGTGAAGAACATGTAAGATGGTTGCATAGGTACACACATGGCAGTGTGGTTTGCTGCCTTCCGCCCCATCATCTATATCTGGCATTTTGCCTCATGTGATCCCTCCCAACTCCCCAAGGTCTCACTATGTTGCCCAGAGTGTTCTCCAACTTCTGGCCTCAAACGATCCTCCCACGTCAGCATCCAAAAGTGCTGGGATTACAGGCTTGAACCTCTGGCAAGTTTTACTAAAGAAAAATGATTTTGCATGGTTTACTTTTCACCAGTATCTTCTGGCATGCTTCTAAAGATATCAGAATAACCTGAATCAATGATAGCCAGTATGTACCATCTATGGTATTTTCCACATGCTGTGCCCAATTCAATATTATTACCACTGTAGTGATGAACACCAGTTTGGGACAACATGGTACAGTACCTACTGGGGATTTTCTCAATGCTGGGCACTTGTTGGTGAGGATGACAAATCATCTTCAGAATCTGCTTGTACCCCAGCATGTACTTGCTCCACTTTTCATAACAAGTTGAAGCCTAGAGCTGATCAACTCCAGTGAGTTTTTCATCTTTTTGCCACCTTCCTGGCTGAGGTGCCAGTTGTCCTCCAACCAAGAACAGCCACCAAGATGGCCAGGGAATGAGAAAAGCAAATTGCTCATTCTTATCATGATGAACAAATACTTTGTTTCACAAAAAATTTAACCTTCGGAATTATAAATTTTCCCATATATTTAAAAAATAACATACTCCACAAAATGTTATCATAGACACAGCTGATAAATATCAAACTAATTAACCTAATATGAGTTCTCTTGTTTTTTCTCATCCATTCACTGATGAGAGGCAAAAACAGCAAGAATATGACCCAAAAACAAATCATGATGAAAGAACTTGGCAGTGCTTGAATAATCAAGAGCTGACCACAGTGTCTTCCTATAAGAAATGTGCCCACTTGGTGAACAGCCATGTTTAGGAATATCTAGACATAAACCCGGCAGAGGAAGATAGTCTTGAATACATTTTTGCATCTCATTTGTACTTAGCTAGTGGTTAACTACATACTTCGCCATATAGTTATAAAAATAATGTATTAGGAGACTCTAGTATAATTTTGGAAATATTAGGTACTTCGTGTCTGTCAAGGGCAGGAGTGAGGAAAGGAAAAGAGAAATGGAAGGGATAAAAAAAATACAATGTATCTAAGATCTCACTCTTTCCCATATTCACTCTTTCTGGTATTCATTTCCAGAAATAATACATTCAAAAAAACATGCGTATCTTAATGAAAGGAATTATGCATTATGCTTATTAAATGTTTCCAAATAATTCTTTTAGTGGTATTCATTAACCAATTTCTCTTTTGCATCCATTCAATAAAAAAATTAATTGGGTAAAAACTATATGCATCTTAAATATGTCAAGAAATACAAAGAAATTAAGTCAGAGAAAAAAGAAAAGTCTCTTGAACTATGGACTCCAGTATAATAGCTGACATTTCTGTAATAGTACCTTTTATTATAAACCATTAGCAACTCCTAAACTACCGGCATCTACAGATGATATCGTGCTACCATGGAAATGCAGAATACATGAATTAATTAGGACTATGGTTGAAAAACAAAGGACAGAAGGGTGCCTAGTTTCTACAGAAAGCAGTTTCCTTCAATAGTTTCTTATTATTATTATTCATCTAACAAATACCCCATGTTTTAAAATCTAATTATTTGGACTTAAGCTTTTTTTCAAACCAGACATCAGTTCAACATTACTTACTTGCTATGTCTTCTTAAATTCTGGATGTAATCAACAGGTTTCACATCAATACTGTGCACCACTAACTTTTTGCCGCTCATTATTTCTTACATACAGTGAGTTTAAGAGAGCTATCTGTCACTGTTGCAAAAACTATGAATTTCACACTATGCACAATTTCTTGTATGTTAATTATACTATAATAATAAAGCTGGGGTTTTGTTTTTGTTTATTGTTGTTGTTGTTGAGATGAAGTCCTTCTCTGTTGCCCAGGCTGGAGTACAGTGGCACAATCTCGGAACTTTTCCTTAAGAGTAGTTTATAAACAAATTCCTGAATGGAGGTTTCCAAATACCAGTTATTGTAAATGAATACAATAACAATATTCCTTCTGAAAGGCATAAAGAGAATATGATGTAACCTAATTTGTCATATTATTATTAGTTTGACAAAGGGTATTATTAGAAGGCCAATTAATCTATATAAAATCCCTGTCAGAAAAACAATAAAAAAAAACCCCACAAACTCAAAGACTGTTCAAAGTGTCTCCAACAGAGACAGGGTAGAGTGCCCTGACAAACCAGTGAAAAGTTCTGCTTGATTTGGTAGATTTCTCTATATATTGGAAAGAAACCAAAAGAACATGAATATTTATCAGCCACCAACTACACTGTACTAGGAATGCAAATAACTGCTTTGTTCTGACTACCAGTTCACCAAACAACTTTCCATAAAGGTGTCAGATCCTTCTGAAAGAAGAGATAGAACAACAACAACAACAACAACAACAAAGTCCCAAAACACTGACCAGCTAAACAGGGCATTTCAATTCGCTTGGTACTTCTCCTTACTTTACAAAAAGCATTCTGGTCCTTTCTCCGTCTATTTTAGGTTGGGTTAATGGAAATAATCAGTCCTATCCCCAATCAACCCAATAAGAACTAAAAAAAAAAAAAAAAGCCGGGCGCGGTGGCTCAAGCCTGTAATCCCAGCACTTTGGGAGGCCGAAGCGGGTGGATCACGAGGTCAAGAGATCGAGACCATCCTGGTCAACATGGTGAAACCCCGTCTCTACGAAAAATACAAAAATTAGCTGGGCATGGTGGCTCGTGCCTGTAATCCCAGCTACTCAGGAGGCTGAGGCAGGAGAATTGCCTGAACCCAGGAGGCGGAGGTTGCGGTGAGCCGAGATCGCGCCATTGCACTCCAGCCTGGGTAACAAGAGCGAAACTCCGTCTCCAAAAAAAAAAAAAAAAAAAAAAAAAAATCATCTTTATAGACCAGAAAAATGGAAGGCCAAACCTGTGCTTGGGTGACACCAAAGTAATGCCATCCAACAAGATCCTGTTTGAACAGCCATTTCACATCTTCCCTTAAATATCAATCTCTATTCAAAATATTTTTCCTTCAGTTGTGACCATCCTAATTACTTCCCTTCACCTCTGGACATCCTTTAAGATTTTTTTATTTTAGCATTTTCTTATTCCTAACCACATAAAATAATAGAATGTGGAGTTTTTGTCAAAGCACTTCCAAGTCATTATCTCATTTGATGCTTACGGCCGTTTTCTGAAATAAGCAGGGCAAGTATCAGTGCATATTTATAAAAAGGAAAAGACAACCCAACAGGTTCCATGCAGGGATTTCAAGATATGGATTAGGGCAGAGGTTCTCAGATATGGCCCCCTGAACCTTCCTCCCTAGGACTACTGGCACCAACAGCACACATAGTCACAACCACCAGCAGGAGTTCTGCTACTGGTACTTAGTGGATACAGGCCAGGGATGCTGCTAAGCATCTTACAAAGTCCATTTCTGGGCACTCTGTCTCACTGATCTACACATGTCTATTCTTTCACCACAATGTCTTGATTACTGTTGCTTTTTAGTCATTCTTTTTATTTTACTATTATTTTTTAAGAGATAGAGTATTGTTCTGTTGCCCAAGCTGGTCTCAAACTTCTATCGATATGATGTGATTATTTAGTCTGTTGATGTGTCTGAACACCAACTTTGAAAAGTTGAATAAGTCCTGCATACTTGGGACAAACCCCATTTGATTCTGGTGTATAAGTCTTTCTGTGTAGTGTTGAATTCAGTTTTAGGATACTTTGTTGATGATATCTACATCTACATACCTGAGAGATACTGGTCTATAGTTTTCTTGTAACACCTTTATCTGGTTTTGGTATTAATACTAGCTTCATAAAATGAGTTAGAAAGTATTCCCTCTCCCTCCATCTTCTGAAGGAAGTTCTAAACAATTGGTACAGTTTCTTTCTTAAATCTTTGGTAGACTTCACTTATGAACCCATCTGAGCCTGGTGCTTTCATATCAGATATTCTTAATTTATGTAGTTTTTTTTTTTTTCTTAGCCTGGCTAAAACCCTGTTTCTTCTACCTTTTCAAATAACCAGCTCTTTGTTTTGTTAATTTTCTTTATCAATTTCCTGTTTCCATTATCATTTCCACTCCAATATTTACTATTTCTTATCTTCTGCTTACCCTTTTCTTGTCGCCTAAGGTGAAAGGTTAGAAGACTGACTCTAACACTTTCTGCTTGCCTAATAAATATATCAAACACTATAAATTTAGAAGCACTGCTTTCAGTGAATTCCACAAATTTTCATTTTTCACTTTCATTTAGCTCAAATTTTTTTTTTTTTTTGAGATTTCATGGCTTGTGTTATTTAAATTGCAAACATTTTGGAATTATCCAGCTATCCTTCTGTTATTGATTTTGTTTAATTCCATCATGGTCTAAGGATAGTTATGATTGTATTATTTTTAAATTGTTAAGGTGTATTTCATGATTCAGAATGTGTTCTATATTGGTGAGTGTTCCATCTGAGCTAAGGAAGAATGTGTATTCTCTTGTTGGATGACGTAGTCTGCAAATACCAATTATACCCAGTTGAGTAATGGTGGTGTTGAGTTCAACAATGTCTTTACTGATTTTCTGCCTGCTAAATCTGGCCACTTCTAATAGAGGGGTAATGAAGTCTCCAACCACAGTAGTGATTCATCTATTTTTCCTCACAGTTCTACCAGCATTTGCATTTGAGAATTTGGTCACTCTGTTATTAGACACATAAGGTAAACTGGAACACTTTTACCATTACAAAACACACCTCTCTTTATCCCTGATAACTTTACTTGCTCTGAAATCTGCTGTTTGAAATTAATATAGCCAATTCCACTTTCTTCTGATAAATGTTAGCATGGCATGTCTTTCCCATGCTTTTAATTTATATGTAGTTATATTTAGAGAGTTTCATGTAGAGAGCAATATATTTGGGTCCTGTTTTTTCATGCACTCCCACAATCTGTCTTTTAATTGGTACATTTAGACCACTGACATTTGAAGTGATTACTGATAGTTAGATCAAAGTCTACCACATTTATTATTTTCTATTTCTTTATTTTTGTCATCTACTCTTTTTCTTCCTTGTGTGGATTTAGTTGAGCATTGTACATGATTCTGCATTTCTGTATTCTCTTCCCACCCCCCCCGCTTTTTTTTTTTTGAGACGCAGTCCACCTCTGTTGCCAGGCTGGAGTGCAGTGGCACGGTCTCAGCTCACTGCAACCTCTGCCTCCCGGGTTCAGGCAATTCTCCTGCCTCAGCCTCCTCCTGATCATCTGGGACTATAGGCGCATGCCACCATGCCCAGCTAATTTTTGTATTTTTAGTAGAGATGGGGTTTCAACATGTTGACCAGGATGGTCTAGATCTCTTGACCTCATTATCTGCCCATCTTGGTCTCCCAAGTGCTGAGATTACAGGCATAAGCCACCACGCCCAGCTTTCTCTCCTTTCGTACCACATCGGTTATACTATTTTCATTACTTTTTCTTTGTGCTGGCCCTAGAGTCTGCAATACACATTTACAACTAATTCAGGTCCACTTTCAAGTGCCACTATATTATTTCATGTGTAGTATGAATACCTTAGAATAGCAAAACAATGCTAATTCCTTCCTTCCATCCCTTGTATAATTTCTGTCATGTATTTCACATGTATACACATATACACACACATGCACACACAAGCACATATACACACAAGGAAGAATCTCCGAGCTTGAGGACATATTCAACAGAACCCTCCAAAACTGATAATCAAGGAGAAAAAATGCTGGGGGGTAAACAAACCATAAACAAACCATGGATATATGTGCTTAAGTATAAACCAGTATATACATAGACAAGCACACCCCATCAAAGGCATTATTGCTATTACTTTCAATAAACTGTTGTCTCAGATCAATGATTAATTTAAAAAATGAAAGTTTTACTTTCAATTATTTCTCTCCAATGATTTCTTATGTAGATCTGAGTTTCTGACATACCATTTTTTAAAATTCTTGCATGGCAGGTCTACTGGCCACAAATTTCCTTTGTTTAAGCAAATTTCTATTTATCCTTCAGTTTTGTAGGAAATACTTAACCAGGTACAAAACCCTAGATTGGTAGGGCTTTATTCCCTTAACGCTTTAAATATTTCACTCCACTCTCTTCTTGCTAGCACAAGGCATTCTTATCTTTGCTCTTCTATAGATACGGTGTTTCCTTCTCTCTCTGGCTTCTTTCAGGATTTTCACCTTTGATTTTTCTGTAGTTCAAAAGTGACATGACTTCATGTAGATATTCTGCCATTTACACTGCTTTATCATCTAGGAACTTGTGGGATCTGTGGTTGGGCTGGGAAATTCTGTCATTATTGCTTCAAATATTTATTCTTTTCCTTTCTCTCTTCTTGATATTTCTTTTACATGTATGTTACACCTTTTGTAGTTGTCTCAAGGTTCTGATATTCTGTTACGTTTTCCCCCAGTATTTTTTCACTTTGCTTTTCAGTTTGAGAGATTATTTTAAAGATATGCTCAAGCTTGAACATTCTTTCTTTAGCCATGTCCAGTCTACTAAAGCCTATCCTATCAAAGGCATTTTTTTTTTTTTGGTCAGAATCTTGCTCTGTCAACCAGGCTGGAGGACAGGGGTGTGATCACAGCTCACAGCAGACTCCAAATCCTGAGCCCAAGGGATCTTCCCACTCCAGCCTCCCAAGCAGATGGGACTAGAGGCATACACCACTATGTTCAGCTATTTCTTTAAAAAAATTTTTGGCCGGGCGCGGTGGCTCAAGCCTGTAATCCCAGCACTTTGGGAGGCCGAGGCGGGTGGATCACGAGGTCGAGAGATCGAGACCATCCTGGTCAACATGGTGAAACCCCGTCTCTACTAAAGGTGCAAAAAATTAGCTGGGCATGGTGGCGTGTGCCTGTAATCCCAGCTACTTAAGAGGCTGAGGCAGGAGAATTGCCTGAGCCCAGGAGGCGGAGGTTGCAGTGAGCCGAGATCGCGCCATTGCACTCCAGCCTGGGTAACAAGAGCGAAACTCCGTCTCAAAAAAAAAAAAAAAAAAAATTTTTGTCGAGCTGCAATCTAACTATGCTGCCTAGGACATTCTCAAACTCCTGGCCTCAAGTGATCCTCCTGCCTCAGCTTCCCACAGCATTGGGATACCCAGCCCAACATTCTTCATTTATGGTATAGTGTTTTTGATCTCTATCATTTCTTTTAGTGAATTCTTAGAATTCTCATATCTCTGCTTACATTATCTATGTGTCCTTGCAAGCTGTCTATGTTACCCAATAGAGCCTTTAGCTTATTAAAGGTGCTTTTAATTCCCAATCTGAGGATTCCAGTACCCCTGACATATCTGATTTTGATTCTGATACTTGCTTTGTCTCTTCATTCAGCCCATTTTTCCCCCTTTCAGTATATTTTCTAATTTTTTTCTTGATACCCAAACATGACAACTGGTTAAAGGAAACTGATATAAATACATCATCAGTAATAAAATGGTAAGGTGTGGGGACAGGGGAAACATTCTACAGTGTTATGATTAGGTCTCAGCCTTTAGTGAGGCTGTTCCTCTGGATTGTGAACTTCACAAATGCTTCTCAGTTCTCTTCTCTCTTGGTTGGAACAGAATGGCTAGAGGGTGCAGGAGCTTAGTAATCCCCTTTCCTCAAATAAAAGGCTAGAGAGAAGTAGAATTGGGTGTTTTTGCTTACCCGTAGTCACCTACACTGTGTTTAACCAATTTTGGAGGCGGAGGCGGGCAAGGCTAGGCACGATAGCTCAAGCCTGTAATCCCAGCACTTTGGGAGGCCGAGGCAGGTGGATCACGAGGTCAAGAAATCGAGACCATCGTGGTCAACATGGTGAAACCCTGTCTCTACTAAAAATACAAAAAATTAGCTGGGCATGGTGGCGCGTGCCTGTAATCCCGGCTACTCAGGAGGCTGAGGCAGGAGAATTGCCTGAACCCAGGCGGCGGACGTTGCAGTAAGCCGAGATCGCGCCATTGCACTCCAGCTTGGGTAACCAGCGAAACTCCGTCTCAAAAAAAAAAATAAATAAAGCAAAACAGAGTATTCTGGTATACTTCAAAATGGCTGTCCTTTGGATGGGGCTTTTTGCTTTCATATTCTTTGATGCCCTTGAGGGTTTGACAGTGGTCTAAGTTGTGTTAAATTGATTGGCTTTATGTCTGGATGACTACAGGGGACCAAGGCTCAGCTTAGCATTCCTAGGCTGTGTGTTCTAACCCTGGGGGCCTGGGACTAGGCCCACAGCCTTTTTTCTCTGGCCCCTTGAGGTTAAGCTCCTGCTGTGCTGAAAACGACAAGGTGTTCCCAGTCTGCTGGTAACACTCCAATGGGGTGTGCCAGCAAAAGGGCTTTGACAAGGCAGTTGGGGTCCCTGCATGTGTGTGTACCAGTGGCAGGGTGGCAGTGAGGTCAGCATGCACACATGGTGTTCACTGAGCAATCCTGTAACTCAGTCCTACAGAGGTAAAAGCCAGGAAATTAAGAAAGATGACACAAATACTAAATTCAGACATACCAGTTTGTCTTCAAATTTTGACTTCCCTACTCAATCTGCCCGCTTACTTTTCAGAATCCTCAGTTGCATTCTGCATTATTTCCAGAGTTTTTAGTTGTAATCATTTGCACCCACCAGAGAAGCAGCACGGGGAGGCTGCAGGCAAACGCATGCCAGTGAAGTAATGAGGGGAGGCTGTGAACAAGTGCGTGCTGGCAAGGGAGGGCTGTGGGTGGGGCATGCCAGCAGGGGCCCACCTACGGAAGCTCTCTATGCGGCAGGATCTTCTGACAAAAAAGCTATGGCAGTAGCTGCCAGCAAGTGCCCAGCTGGGCAGTCAAGGTCATGTTGTAAGTAGATGTGGCCAGGCAGGAACCTTGGGATAGGACAGTAAATGGGGGATACTCAGAGCAGACAGGCCCCTTCCCATGAGCAAGATATACTCTGTCCAAGTCTGACAGCCAACAAAGGCTAAAGACACCTAGAGAAGTATGGTGGGCCCTGAAGGATGAGCACCCACGACCATGCTCCACTGCAGCCATTCCCACGCCAGACCCCTGGGGTTCCACGCATGCTGGAGTTCTGTCTCTGCCAGCTCAAATATTCATGGGGGTCCTGAGGTCTCCTGCAGCCAGAACACCAGAGGTCTGTGACAAGAGTGGGCCACTCCAAGCCTATTTCACTCGCCCCTTCCCCAGAAACTGCTCAGGGTTAGCAACAACTCCTGGTGCTCAGCAACTCCATGCAGGATTTCCTCCCCATCTTTAGCCGGGATCTGCATCCTCCTTCTGTCTACGCTCAATACTTTCTTTCTGAAGATCTATTGGGAGTGTGCAGTTCTTCCTGATGGTCTGGTCTCTAAGTGGGAGAAGCTCTTCCTGTCTGCACCTAGTCGGCCATCTTGTTAAATAGCAATTTTCAATAGTCTGTCATTCAGATTACTCATGAGATACTAGGGACTGTGTGGTAACTTATGTCACAGTTCTGTACTCAAAACATTTGCTATACCCCTTTGGGTCTGAAACGTGCATGTGCTGCTTAGGAGTGAGCTCGGGACTTGTTTCAGCTTATACACAGAAACACAGATCCTCTTTTTCAACTCCCTTCTCCACCACTTTCCCTGATATGCTCTGCTACGCAGACAACCAGGATTTTCTCTTAGAACTTAATCCCTTACACTGTTTTTCAGTTCAACATAATTGGGACTGTTCTTGCAGCGTAACAGCAAAAGAAACTACAGAGAAAAAAAAATAACTGATTCCCTCCCACACTTTCTAGACTCTAGGTATCCCTTTTCTACTTCCTCTGTACAGAAAGAGGGGCTGTATCTCAGCATTGATAGCGCTACACTACTGCCATCACCACTGCAGCAGTGCAGGTTTTTAACTGGGCTGGCCTCAAGGCAGGGCAAGGAGAGAAAGAAAAAAAAAAAAAAGGAGAGGGAACTCCTTCCATTTCTTCTGGCTCACAAGGGTCCCTATTCTGAGTCTTTTGACTAGAAGGAGGGGGTTTCTGTTGAAGTTTTCTGCTATATGTGTTCACTGAGCAGTACTGGTACTCAACCCGCCAAAGGTAAAAGCCAGGAAATTAAGAAAGGAAAGATGGCAGAAACAGTAAATTCACTGCCAGTCCAGTTGGTCTTCAAATTTTGACTTCCCAACCCAATCTTCCTGCTGTTTACTTTTCAGAATCCTCAGTTGCATGTTCCATTATTTTCAGAGTTTTTAGTGGCAATCACTAGAGAGACAGGCTGTGGAAGACTTACTCCATTTTGATCAGCACCAAGTATCATTCATTACACTTTAAAATGCTTTTTACTGTATACTTTTACTGTATACAGTACCACAAACAGAGATTTGAGAGGCAGTAAAAGGCATGCCAACAAAACCAGAATAAATGCTCCAAATACTGGATACTGAACCAACAGCTCTTTAACTGATAAATTTGAATGTATCTAATTAAAGATGAAGTACACATCTGGCAGGGTAACCGCAAATCTATTCTAAGATATTGCAAAAATGATCAAACAGGAAACTCTAGACCTGGCTCATGCTGTGCTTTCTTCTTACAAATACTTCAAACATCTAGCACCAGGCTCTCAAGTACTTACCTGTGTGTTCTACCCACCAATAGCTATTTTGAAACTGTGTCATTTGGCTTAGAATTGTGTGGTCTATAAAAACACAAAGCCACTTTTTAATGCAACAGTTTTCCATTAAAAAGCACTCTTTCAAAGAGTGCATGCACTATCCAACTTCAGCAAGATGTCTTAAATAACAAGGAACACATTAATAGCCAGCAAGGCCAGCCTACTCACGGGGCTGACTCAAATAACAAAATTCAACCTAAGTCAGGGCACTGGAAGTGATTTGTCCAGGATTGAGCACCAAATCCAATGGAGCATCCTATTAAAAAGTTAAAATATTTTTAGGGTAAATATAAAAAAAAATCATACAATAGGGCAGCACTAGGCTTATACTTCATTTTTTAAATGAACTCATGCTATCTATTTAGCATTTTATAATTGTATGTGACTAGGATTGAGGACTCCTCTTAAGGCTTGACACTCCACTTTCTGTCTGTGATAGTGTGAAATATTTATTAGGTCTTTCACCCTTGTTGCACAGCGGCATACAGCTCCTAAAATCCTTAGACTCTCCAAAGTGATGTCTTTTTGTATGCTAATAAGTTGACAGCTGACTGGTAGCCCCTAAGCAGCTTCAGGATAAGGGCTGGTCACTGGAAAAAACCACGGCAGATTAAGAGGGTTGGGACATTCAGCCTGATTCCCCAACTTCCAAGGGGAGAGAAGCTGAAGCTTAAGTTGGTCACCAATCACGAATGGTTTAATCAATTATGCCTAGGTAATGACATACTTGATTATGACACTTCTATAAAAAGCAAAAAGGGTTGAGTTCAGAGCATTTCTAGGCAGCTGAACACATGGAGGTTGACAGGAAGAGAACAAGAACTTATCCATGTATCAGCAGCGGTACACTTCACCTCCACGGGGACGGAATCTCCTGAGCTCGGGATCCTTCCGAGTCTCGCCCTATGTATCTCTTTCTCTGTTTGTATCCTTCGAAATATCATTTGAAAGAAACCAGTAAACCTAAGTGTTTCCAGATCTCTGTGAACCACCCTAGAAAGTTAATATAACCCAAAAAAGGTGTTTGTAAAAACTCCAATTTAAAATAGGTGGTTGGCAAAGTTCCAGAGACCCAAATTTGCAACTGATGTCTGAAGGGTGTTGGCACTGGGGGTGATGGGAGGTCTTGGGGACTGTGCCCTCAGCCTGTGGAATCAGACGCTATTTCTAGGCTGTCAGTGTGAGAACTGAATTAGAGGACACCCAGCTGGTGTCTGCTGCAAAACTGATTGCTTGTTGGTGGGAAGAATTCCCCCACATTTGGACACAGAAGCCTTCTGTGTTGACTGTTGAGAGAATTTTTAAAAAATATGCTTTTGAGTATGGTTTTACTCTCACGGTGTCCACTTCACATTGTGGAAGGGGCCCAAGTAGATGGCAGATCATGACAGTACTCCTTTTTCTTTCTCATCTGGCCAATGAAATGCCTATGGAAGAAGGAACTTTACATATAACTCTTACCTTACAGAAGAGAAAGAACGCCCAAGCATTAAGTGACTTACCTAAAATCGCGCGTTTACATAAAAGGTTTGAAAGCAAGACACAGGATTTCCAATTTCACATCCCACACTCCTTCCACTATTCCCTGCTGCCTTTTTTTTTTTTTTTTTTTTCAGACGGAATCAGGCTCCGTCGCCCAGGCTGAAGTGCAGTGGCACAATCTCGGCTCACTGCAACCCCCACCTCCCAAGTTCAAGTGACTCTCCTGTCTCAGCCTCCCCAGTAGCTAGAAATAAAGGCACGTGCCATCATGCCCAGCTTATGTTTGTATTTTTAGTAGAGACGGGGTGTCACCATATTGGTTAGGCTGGTCTTGAACTCCTGACCTCGTGATCTGCCCGCCTCGGCCTCCCAAAGTGCTGAGATTACAGGTGTGAGCTAGCACACCTGGCCCTTCCTGATGCCTTCTAAAAAAAAGCAAAAGCTGGGGAACTTCTGAAGAGATGGCACCTGGGAGATGCTGATCAAGGCACCAAACACAAATGCATTGGCAGTCAGCATGCAGGTGGCATGGGAGGGTAGTTTTGTTTTGTTTTGTTTTTAAATCCCACTACTCCCCACTGGAAATTACCTCTCTGAACAACAGGTTCATCTGAATACTTTTCATTTTACATAGTAATAAAAATAAATAAAAACAAACACCTATTGCCAGGATAAAAGAAAATGTGGTCTTTTCCTTTAGTGCCACCTGTTTTTGTAGCTGGCTAAAAAAAACAAAGCAGTAAATGTAAACTGAGAAATGAAGACAGGCCATCAAACAAGCAGCTACATGTCTATTCTCTAGCTACATGTCTATTTCATCTCTATAGATAAGAACTATTGTCCCTCATTGGTTAAATACACCACATGCTTTTTCTTACTACACCAACAGCAGAAGGTAATGCAGACCCGACAGTTTTAAAAGCGAACCAGTTACAAACAAGAAATGCATTGTTGTCTACCATCCACCACCCGAAAGACAAGGAAGAACTGGGCATTCATAGGTGTCAGGACTAAACTGATGGGTAATGTGATTATGTGTTGCCTCTAAACCAAGGACAGATTAGGGTTTGTCTCCTGGACCTAACACTGCAGTGTTTCCTCCAGAGAAATTTCCAAATCGAGGAAGACCTGTCAAGCTAATTTTCTCTAATGCAGTTACCAACAGCCAGTCCCAAGACATGTTTTCTTCACCTCACCCCAAGAGGCATAATTAGGTCTTGATACAGGACATCAAAACCAACTCTAGAAATGCAACACGTTACCTCCCAATTGCTTGGTAGCTCTGACAGTGGAAGTGAACAAAATGTACCCAGTCCTCAGATCGATTTTCTCTTAATCCCAGGCCGTTTGCTCCAGTTACTCAAGACAAAACCACACACATCCTCCTCAATCTTCCATACCTCTCACTACCACCTTGGCTGTATCTTTCACTGGGAAAGGATCCTTCAAAGTCTTAAAGGCAAGTAATGTTTTAAATAAAGGCTAATCATCTAATTGGCTTTCCAAAGGCCCCTGATAATTGAGCTAAGACTCTTGAAGCCACTCTCAAGAGTGTAACTTTAGAGTTTAACATTTCCACAGGACTTAATAAGTCTCCTAGTCTTTCTCTCCCTCCGTCTTTTCTCTTCCAGTCTGTATCCCTCTGTGTTTCTTCCTTTCATCAGTCATGGTCATATTAGTTGTAATAGTTTAGAAGTAAATTATCAAAACGCTTTAAGCTTTAAATGAAAAAAACTGAGTCTTTAAAACCCCTGTGGCTTTCAAATGACCTTTCTCCCCTGGAAGAATGTTTCCTACAACAGAAAAATTTCTACACAATCTTCTGTTCGTTGTTCTTCCCAATGCTCCTATTTATGTATCCTGCAAGCATTTACTAAATAAACACCTACTTTGTGCCAGAGGCTGTGATAGATCCTGAGATAAACACAAAAATAATAACCAAACATGGTCCCTGTACTTAAGGAACTCTTACCTCATAAGAGAGCAGAGTAAACCAACACTACCAGGAAGTTACATGTACCAGTTACCCTTCTGTACTACTACTTACTTAAATACTCATAAAACCACCATGAAGTGGATAAAGCTGAGAAACCTAGGGCCCAGAAGGGGTTAATCTGTATAAATTAATGAAACAACTCACTAGTATAAATTATGTAATTTCTACTAATTAGAAGTATAAATAACTATAATTCATACTGATTATAAGTATAAATATCCTTTTAAATTATTCCACTGAGGCAAGTGCATGGTAGATATATTAAAAACTAAAATGCAAGAACAGATAACATTTACTACATACTACCATGTGCCAGATACTGTTCCAAGAGCTTTATATAGTTTGTCTTATAATCTGTAAGACAGGTTTTTTTTAAAAATAACCTGAAAATATGTCTAATCTATTCAAAGAAGTAAATGGCATAACATTTCTTTAAGACTTAAAGCTCAAAAGGGAAACAGGTAAAGGCAATTAAGTCCAAAAGTATAGATGGTTCTCTCAAATTGAGAAAAAAACTGCTTGGTAGAACATGAACACTTCCTCAACATCTAAACTGAGAAAGATGACGCAAACACTGTTTAATTAGACCATTTTATTTTAATTGCTCTCTCTCAAACCTCAACATCATGTATTAGAAAAAATTACAACTTAGAAGAAACTGCAGCTGACTAGTCACTCAGCTCTTTGCCGGGAGAAGTGTCAATTTTTCAAAAGAACTTTCTTTACTTTTTGAAGCCAATCATCCATCATGGCTATGTTTTGAGGAAATTAACCATTACCTCAACAGTTGAAGCTCCGAAGCTCTACAGAGGTAGGATCTGGGGGTGTTAGTCTAGCTGTAGAAAAGCTAGAGGTATTGTCTTAAAGCTGTGTTGTCACAGCAATATATTGTATGTTACAGATCAATAAACATGGCAAAGCGTTCTAAAAATGCTTTTTATTCACAATTTACATAAGATTAAGAAACCTCAAAAACACCAAAGTGTGGTGGGGGTGTAGAAGGGGAGACAAAAAAAGAAGATACAGGGAGTGGTTGGGACCCTAAGCCCCAAAAGAGGTATGTGATGAAATGCCTGGTATAATAAATTCCTTGAAGCATGTTTTTTAACAACAACAAAAAAATTGAAGATGCATGTTTATCCTAGCATGGTAAAAT
Organism: Saimiri boliviensis; assembly: GCF_048565385.1. Classification (NCBI taxonomy): domain Eukaryota; kingdom Metazoa; phylum Chordata; class Mammalia; order Primates; family Cebidae; genus Saimiri; species Saimiri boliviensis. Next base: position 96,478,008 of record NC_133455.1, read on the forward strand.
GTGTAGTATGAAGGCAGCACCCACTGGTTTTAAGAGTCTATTAATCTCTGAATATCTGATCTAAATAACTCAATTACAACGAGTGAAGAAATAATTTCTAGTTTTCAGAAACTGGAAAATTTACCAAAAATGTGCTTAAGAGCCCAAGATTATTTGCAAGTCAATCACCTCAAGAACACTAAGTAATTGGTTTTCTTCAGAGGAATCATGCAAATGACAGCATTAATCATTTAAAGAGTCAGGAAAGAACTGAGGTGCTTCAGAGGGTGCCAGGGGCATATAGTTTTCAGAGTGGTCATCTTTGGACTTTACGAACTCTCGCTGTAGAAAGAACATGAAATAATATTCTTGATTTCATAACAAAAGACCTAATACATTCAAGAAAAGTTAATCTGTTAATTTAAAAGACAGGAGCCAAAAGTAATCAAACAGAATGACTCAGGTGTTATCAGTGAGCCAACCAATGTCTACTAAACTCTCATAAAAGTTATAAAAAAGAGACACTGTCCTCCCCTTTACTAATTTGAAATCTTGAGGATCTCAGACGATTTATTCCGTTTCAAAGGACAAATCCTCTGGCAGGTTTGATGAAACCATTTCTCAATTGTAATCACTAAAGAAGCCTGAGAATTTTAGAATCATGAAGGACTAAAGAAGCTGTTCAGTCAGGCTTGGAATACAAGGAAGATTTAATCTCTTGAACAAAGGTCACTCTGTATCTTATGCTGACTGCCTCCCTGTACAGACTTCCGTAAACTCTCTCCTAGTGTTCTCTGGAAGGAGCCTGTCTCACTGTTGGTCAGCTCTAAGAGTGGATCAATGGCAATAATGCAAATATATTTAAAATGTAAAATACAAGGAGATATATATCTTATATTTCCTATGAATTTTAACTTTTCTTGATTTTTAAAAGCATTCCAGTATCTTAAAGTTATTTTTAATATTAGTTCTGTTATCAATCATAACAGCCATTTAGCTTGCTCTGTGCTCCCTGGATTTGATAGACACGGAAGCTGAAGGCCTGAGCTTTCAGTTGCACCCCATTAGAGACCTTCTGGGCTCACTTTTCAACCCTGACAAGGTATCCCACTAAACCATGTTTTTTTTAATTTGCCAAATTTCAGAGATTTGTCATCAGTATCCCCATGAGATTAAACCTTATTTTGCTTTATTTTGCTTATAAACGCAAAGTAAATGTTCTACAAATATATTCAATGAAAGAGAAGTATGCCAAATGCTTAGAATTTTCCTAATCTCCTTACCGCAATGCACTCAAAGAAAAAACAAATGAAATTATTTAGTAAAGCATATTTCTAGTGAACACACAAAAGTTCCTAATCATCAGATTCTTTTCTAAATGCTTCCAAATCTTCATTAATATTTTATAATTTAGCTAAAAACCAGTCATGCTTATTTATCTTAATTCCTAGAATTCATTCCTTTTTGAACGATTAAGGCACTATTTGCTCATATGGCTCATCTCTGGGAATCTTATCCTCATGACTGCTTAAAAATAGAGAAAAATTTACTGACAGTGTCTTTGAGTTTACGTCTGTAAATTATTTTGAGTTAGATTAAGTTAGCCAGATGTTCACTTAAAGCAAATTAAAGGTAACTATTAACCATAGCAGTAGCTATCCATAGGCAAAGTTTTAATGCTTATTAATAACTATAAATTCTGTATTCTTTATATTTTCATTTAAAAATGTGTCATATTTAGAAACTAAAATTTTGAAAATAATCCAGACCTTAATGATCTCTTGCACAGATGAATAACTTTATAATTACCAAGCAAATGTAACAGTCATGTGTTTCTTTTCCAACATTCATGTTTTTCTTAATCAGGTCATAAACCTTTTTTTAAAAAAAGGTTCTTACCTCCCCAGCTTCAAGAACTATTCATTCATAATAAATAATGTACTTTAGATTTGTCTATTTTATATTACCTATGAAAAAGTAAAAGTCACTGCCTCAGAACTTTAGTAAGATATTCTTGGTAAAGATGCGCACATGCAGATATAATCAAGCACTGCCACGGAGATACATTCTCAGGAATACATTTTGCAAACTTCATAGAGTAGCCTTACATAAACCTGAATGGTAAAGCCCCCTATATACCTAAGCTATATGCCATAGCCTAATGCTCCTAGGCTACAAACCTGTATAGCATGCTATTGTACTAAATAGTGTAGGCAACTGTAACACAATGGTATTTGTGTATGAACATGACTAAACATATAAACATATAAATGGGACAGTAAAATAGAAATATTATCATCTTATGACAACACTATCCTATATGCCTCCACTGAAATGTCGTTACGTGGCATATGGCTGAACTTTATGTTGTGTAAAATAAGTTCCCTGAATTCTATTTTATGCACTGTAATTTGTACAGTAAGTCAAAAATAGAGCATCCTCATTCACCTGAGTATCATTAGATTTTTTATAATTTACTTATGTTGACACTATTGTTAAAATTTTATTCTACAGGATGAGGAGGAAATCTAATCTAAAATTAAAAGCTTTTTGCTACTATCTTTTGCTGTGATGTTGCAAACTATTACAAAAGCCAAAACTTCAATTAAAGTTGAAATTGGCCAACTACTGGCAACAAAGAATAATGACATGTCATATACTTGATGCTTTAAATTCCCTTTTTGTAGAATCCTAAATTTCAAGGTTCAAATTACGAACTATGAAAATTTCAAAGTGTCTTTCTCTCTTTAACCAGGAACTATAAAGGTGAAATGAGGTAACTCACCCATATGCATTCCTACTATCTAATATGCAAATTATAGTCCTACAAAGGTTTTAATTACACATGAGCCAGGAAAACTTAATTCAGGACAATCTGGTTTTGTTCGCCAATCTAAAAAGATGTTGATGTCCGTCTCCAATAGAGATAAAATGGGAAGAGAAATTCTTATTAATTAAAAAACAATGGCTAATGTTTTCTGAGCATATACTAAGCATCATGAATTCTTGTTGAGCTTTTAACAGAAAACAGTTTATCAATTAATCTATACAATAACTCTATGAAGTAGGTTTTTGTAAAACCTTACTTGCCAGCTCCAGGTGGCCCTCATCAATTTTTCTCTGCATTACTGTGTCTTAAATATTTTTCTATTACTGTCTTTATTAATGACATAGGAGTTTCACTATGGGCAGTAACAGAAGTATCACAGAGAAAGGTACAATAACGTCTATCTGGGGTGGCAGGAATGGCTTCACAAGTTTAGGGGGTTTACGGGATTTATCAGATTAAAAACTAGAAGAGTAAATCAGGAAACATGGCTCAAGTCAAGTCTTCACAGCATACTTTGACAATGTGAGTTTCCACATTTATTTGAATCAGTCCTTTTCAAATATAAGCTTAAAATACAATATGAAGACCAGTTTTTTAATTATCACAATTTGGACCGGTGAAAGTGCCACTCCATTTGCTATGAAGAGCTGCATATTGACTTCACTTGAAACATAACCCCATCCAGAATTAAAATTTTATCATTTAAAAGAGTCAGATCAACTTCAAGATCATGGTACTTATTTTTTAAATTCCATATATGTAATACCATCTTTAAAAACTTATCACATCATTATACATTTATACATGTTTTTTGTCCCCTAAATTTATAATCAGACCATAACGAGAAGTAAAGCATGTCTTATTTTTTGAATCCCAAGCCACATTGTGCCTGGCCCAATACAGATGCTTAATAGCTACTTAGTGAAATTTATTATAGAATCTGAAACATGGATTGGCTGCTAAGGAGAGAGTAAACGGAGATTTCAAATTACGTATTTCCATTCTCCAGGAGAAAGATTCACTAAGGTTTGAAAAGGTGTGTCATCAGACAGAAGATATGAAGGTCAGGGAAAACTGATCAGGCCTCTTTACAGCCTGGATGACCTACGACCCCAACACCCTTCCACTCCTGCTTTAAGTCAAGGTTAAGACACAAAGATGCAACTGTGTGCATCAGTAATCCCTCTTCCCACAAATCTCTCTGCCAGAAAAAAGAGGAGACATTAGAGCATTAATAACACATGGAAAAGATACATCCCTTGTAATAAGTTTACACTTCTGTTGATCCCACTGTCGCGTCTAAGTGTAATTACTCCATGCTCATCCCTGAGAGTCTATCAGATCATTTTTCAAACACAAATCAACTTTCGTTTTTTTAGGCTCCCTAGACACAGGGAGATACCCATTTCATTGCAGGCACTGAGAACAATGTTAGACTTAAAAGTCTTAACTGAAGTTAAAAGTAACACCTATTTTCCCCCAAGTACTTTAAAAAGTTAGAAACCACAGAGTAGTGTCAGAAGCAACTCTAGAGAACATTTAATTACTTCCATCCACTACACAAATTTCCCACAATATCCTTGATCCAATCTTAGCTCAAAATTATTCCTTAGGATTATACTGTTATAGTTTTTAATCTATAAATATTTACTGGATGCCTGTTGTGTACCAGGCACTACACTATGCAATGGTGAAACAGCAATAAACAAAATAGAAAAATTAAAATCTACCTTCATGGAGATTACACTCGAGTGGAGAGAAACAATCAATAAGTAACATAACTATTAAGTGTTTTGGATAGTGAAACTGCTATAGAGAAATATAAAGCAGGGAATGCCAGTGGTGGGGGCTGCAACTTGAAACCGAGTGATCAAAGAAGGCCCTGATAAGAAGCTATGCTTGAGGAAGCACAAGGGAGAAAGGAAAAGAGTACTCCAGGTATCTGGGGAAGAGGCTTCCCAGCAGAGGAAACTGCACACAAAAAGGTCTGGAAGGACGTCTAGTGTGTTCCTAGAGGCGGGGGCGGCTGAAAAGGAGGGAAGAAAAAGCAGTAGGAAATCAAGTCAAAAAAGAAGTGGGGATGGGCAAGATCCCATGGAGGGCTGCAGACCACCAGCTTTTACTCTGAGGTGAGGAGCTAAACAAAAATCTGAATGTGAAGTAGAACAATGATTAAAAAGGGAAGAGTAAAAAAAATAAAATGTAAAGGCCCTTTGCCATATGTAAACTAAACGTACACCTTTATTCCTTCTTCCAAACTCTATGTCCAGCTGTAATTTTTTAGGTAGCTGGAATCAATGTGTCCATACAGCTAAGTTCTATGCTTTGGGCTTATTATTTGCAGAATGTGTGTATCTGAAGTCTACAGGTTTTTTTGTTTAACGTCAATTCAATGTGGTCTAACTAATCATTTCCCAATCACTAGACACTTGGAGGTTCCTCCTAGCTTTTTAAAATTACATACTGCACATCTATAAATACCTTTATACAAAATTAGTCTTTTTTTCATTCAAATATGTATTTATTTAGAATGCACACTAACAGCATGATAAATTGTCATTCACAAACCTGTAACAAGAAGCACATCATTTTTAAAATGTATTGTTTTTCACAAGTAATTTAAGTATAACAGTATTATCATTTGGTACTTGAGTCAAAGATGACATTTAGATTCTTCAGCTTTGAGGCATTTAGTAACATTATTGTCTAGTCAGGCAGAGGAAAGAAATTCAAAAGCAGTTTCTTTTCTTCTGTCAGTGTCTTTGCAGTAAGATCCATCTTCTAACGTCAGAAATCATTATAGGGAGACCTTGAACAAACTTCCAGGTCTTATTCTTGATTACAACAGGGAATGAGTAGAGCACATCATCAGGAACACCACGGGAGTTGCCATCAGAGATAACACCCATGGACACAAACTCCCCCTCTGGGGTTCCAAACCAGATGTCCCTGACGTGGTCACAGATGGTTTTTGCAGCAGACATTGCACTGGATAGTTTTCGAGCCTTGATGACAGCAGCGCCACGCTGCTGCACAGTCGTGACAAATTCTCCCTTGAGCCAGTTGTCATCTTTCAGAGCTTCATAAACACCAACTTCCTTTCCTTGCAATTTCACCTTGACATGGTTGACATCTGGATACTGAGTCGAGGAATGGTTTCCCCAGATAATGACATTCTTTACATCATTAGCAGTCACACCAAGTTTAAGAGCAATTTGAGCTTTAGCTTGGTTGTGATCCAAAGGGGTCAAACAACTGAAGTTCTGCTTGGGGATGGATGGAGCTGACCTGGAGGCAGTCAGGCAGTTGGTATTGGCTGGATTACCCACAACAATAACCTAAACTGACTTCTTTGTGTATTTATCCAAGGCAGCACCCTGGGATTTGAAGATTTTCACGTTTGCTTTCAGTCAATCTTTTCTCTCCATGCCCTCTCTTCTTAGCATGGAGCCTAAGAGAATGGCCACATGCAGGTCTTTGAAGGCAACCTCTTCTTTATCTGTTGCGATGACATCTTTCAGGAGGGGAAGGGCACAGCCCTGAGGTTCCATTAGGACACTGTCCAGGACACCCATCATGGGGGTGATATTCAACAGCACAAGAATTATAGGCTGGTCTTTACCAAAGACAGATCCATGTCCAATACTGTACAGCAGTGAATATGCAATCTGACCACCTGCTCCAGTCATAAGGACTCTGATTAGTTAAGACGTGACTGAAAACTGTGAGGACAATTTCAATGCCTGCAAAATGAGCCTCAGAACGTCAGGTCCCCTCTACCATGGAACTGACTCAGTTTTTCTTTATTTCCTTATATTATAAACCCTCAAGTGAAATTTCCAGATCAAAGAATTATTAGTAATTTTACAACTAAACTGCAAGAGCAAAGACCTAGCCATATTAACCCCTGTATTCCAACTATTTACTTCAGTATGTATCAGTAATTCAAAATAAATGTGAATGAAGAACAAATGAAGCATGTTAAATATGTCAGCTTTTTATCTAGAAAATTATTCCAATTTATTTTGCAACCAGAAAATGTTTTCCTAGGCAACAACTTAGCCATGAGTTTTTAATTTGCTAATTTAGTAAGTATGGTGTTCTCTTAATTTTCACCTCTAATTAGTAACAAGACTTAACACTTTCCCAAGAGTATTTACTAACTGTATTTTTCTTGTTGTCAATAGTCTATGTAGTATACTTTGAGGATAAACATCTTTTCTTTTAGGTAAATCAATTTACCACAATATTTGGAGGTTTTAAAAATTATAATAAAAGATGTCATCAATATTGATAAGAAAAAAACTCCATTAGTAGAGACTCTTAAACCAATATACTACAGAGAATGAGACCTAAATTTAATTTACATTATTTTAAATTCACATTCCTATTTCCTCTTGTCAGTTACTTCTTTCTTTTCTCTGTTGTCTTACCTGATTTGCCGAATACTAAACTCTTTCAGTTGGAGCTATCACTGGAATTCTGAATCTGTTCCATTCATCCTATTCTTGTTTTAATAATATATAACATATACCCTATATAGTATATACATCTTATTTATTTGCAGTAATTACTTCAAACTACTGTCTTACTAGTGTTCCCCCAATCTGATTACAATCATTTTGTCAAATTCTAGAAAGTATCGTGTTGAGATTTTCACTACTAGCACATTAAATACTAATTTAGGAAGCATTATGGCGACTATATTTAGCTCTCACAATCAAAAACTGGATTTATCAGCTGAGCACGGTGGTGCACACCTGTAATCCCAGCACTCTGGGAGGCCGAAGCGGGCAGATCACCTGAGGTCAGGAGTTCGAGACCAACACGGCCAACATGGTAAAACCTTGTCTCTACTAAAAATATAAAAATTAGCTGGATGTGGTAGCAGGTGCCTGTAATCTCAGCTGCCCAGGAGGCTGAGGCAGGAGAATCGCTTGAACCTGGGAAGCAGAGGTTACAGTGAGCGGAGATCACCCCACTGCACTCCAGTCTGGGGAACAAAGAGTAAAACTCTGCCTCTGGCTCTTGGTCAGAAATCTGGGTTTAAATCTCAGCACTGTAACTAACAGTGCTAATTTCCCTAATTTCTCTGCACTTCCTTTAATTCATACTTAAACTAAGGAAAACACTCATGTTCCTAATTAATGAGTGCATGCAAACACACACACATACAGGCATAAAGAATAGACTTTGTTTTAGAGTCTACTTTTTATAACACCTCAGTTAAGCTGCTTAAAACTATTATATCTTGGAAAATGAAGACTACATATTTTCACAGTCAATGTATTCTAGGGAACAAAATGACATATTCCTAGAAGTAAAATTTAGTATTTTATGAAAATTCCCAAAACCTTACTCTCAAGGGGCATGACAAATGACTCCAACAATTTTAGTTTTGAGTGCAAAAAAGACAAATAGGACATCAAACTTAAAAACTGCACATCAAAGGACACGATCAATAGGGAAAAGGCAACCAATGGAATGAAAGAAAACATTTTGCAAATCATATATCTGATGGAGGTTAATATTCGGAATATATAAGTAAATTCTACAACTCAACAGCAACAGAAACAAACCAATTAAAGATAGGTAAAAGACTTAAAAATACAATAAACAATTTTCCAAAGAAGATATACAAATGTACAAGTGGCCAAAAATGAAAAAATGTTCCACGTCACTAATCCTAAGAGAAATGTAAATCAAAAATACCATGAGATATCACTTCATATCCATGAGATGGCCACTGCCAAAAGAAAACAAAACATCAAACGTTGGTGAGAATATGGAGAAACTGGAACCCTGTATGCTGCTGGAAGCAATATAAAATGTTGCCACTAGGGAAAATGGGATAGAGGTTCCTCAAAATATCAGAAATGGAACTACTACATGGTCCAGCAATCCCAATTCTGGGTATATACCCAAAAGAACTCAAAGAAGGATCTCAAAGAGATGTCTGCACTCCCATCTTCATTGCAGCATTATCCACAATAGCCAAGAGGCAGAGGCAACTCAAAGGTCTATCAACAGATGAATGGATAGATTAAATGCTGCCCCCCCTACACACAATGGAATATTACACAGCCTTTTAAAAGAAGGAAATTCTATCACATGCAACACCATGGATGAACCTCAAATAAAGTAAGCCAACAAAGGACAAACACTGCATGAAGTATCCAGAGAAATGAGAATCACAGAAACAGAAAGTAGGAACGTGGGTTGCCAAAGGATAGGGCAGAGAGGCTAGGGGATTTGTGTTTAATAGACATAGTGTTTCAGTTTTGCAAGATGAAAATGTTCTAGAGCTCTGTTGTGCAACAATGTGAATATCTTTAACAATACTGAACTGTATGCCTTAAAATGGTTAAAAGTATAAATGTGTTCTTTACCACAATAAAAAAAATCTATACTAAAACAAACAAAAGTAATGTCCATATGACATACCATGGTAAAGACCAATTATGCCAGTTTCAGGGAGGAGTGTCACAGACTGGGAAGCCATACCTCTTGGGTATGAACTCCAGCCCCACCCAACAGCTTTGTGATCATAAAAAAGTTACATCATCTCTTTCTGCCTAAATATCCTTATCTTAAAATAAAGGTAACCCTATTATCCCCCTGGGTTATGATGAAGACTATGTGAATTACTATGTGCAAAATGTTCAGCAGTATAAGCATTCAGCAAGTCTTAGGTACTACTTCCAGGGCATTGCCAGCTAAGTTGATTGTCAAACCACACCCTGCCATGAGGATGGACTTCCTAGACTCCTCCCAGTGCAGGTCAGGGAGGCGCTGAAATCAGAAGAACACAGGTGCCATCACTTGCTGGTGACCAGCTGTCATGGTGCTTGGCCCTGCTGTGAAACAATGCTCCTGCCAGGTCCCCTTGGACACATGCTGCAGACCGTCCCATTTCAAATGGTGGCCTTTAATAAAAGGCCTAACTAGAAAGCATGTAGTACTCGCAACTTGAGTTTAGAAGTAGCTGTGAAACATTTTTCTCTCTTTCTACAACCAGAGAAATTCAATTTTATATGTGGGAAAAGTCTGAGGCTTTTCTGGTGAATACCGATTTTTCTTCTGACACTGGAAGTTTTGATACTATCAGCAATAGCTGCTATTAAAGTGTTGCTACTATTTATTGGCTCTGATAGGTCACAGGAAAAAGAAAGGCAAAGAAATGGAAAAAGATGTACACAAGAAAGATGTAAAAAGGAGCTAAGCTCAATAAGAGAAAAAGAAATCAGAATCATGTGATTTGGGGTAAGGACGGCAAAGACTGCTTGATATTTCAGTTCTCTTAGCAGTTTCTACATCATTAAAGGTGTTCAAACAAAAGATGATAGTGTGAAGTCAGTAAACTTTGACTGTGTTCTTACTTTAAATTTATAAACCACAACAGGGAAAAATGAATGAATGAAAAAGAACAATGTTTTCCAAGGAAGTCACGTGAACCATTTCACATAACTCATGTTAACAGACTTATCTTGAAGAGGGTGTTGCTATACTACTAGGCAAACACAATTAGATCATAATCCTCACTATAAATGCAATGTCAGTCCTGCTGCTGCCAGACAGAAAAGGGAGGGAACAAAGCTGTTAATGCGTACAAAACAAGGAAATACAAGAAGTCAAAGGAGGCTTTATTTTATGTGTCAGTTTCATACCAGTAGGGAGCATAAACCCAATAAAGATTTCCTGCCTTCAAAGACAGAAACTGGGGAATAGTGGAAAAAAACAAATTTAATCACCTCCCCCAAAAACTGTGTATTAGCTGATTAAGTATTTGAAAATTAGTAGCTTCTGCCCAGCTATGCTTAGCTTAAATGAAATTATTTGTTGACACTGATCTCAAAATTGCATATTTTTTCATCAAACAAGATTTTACATTTCATTTGCAATGAGGAAGAATTCAAAGTGCTGTTTGAAAAAAAATGTGGTATTTTTAAAAGTATTACTCAACAGGCCATAATATACTAATTATAAGCTGCAATATACAGCTACAAATTGTATTCCGGTAGACGGAGTCCTAAAACAGAGGCTGACAGAGGAGAAACTGATGTAAATCTAAGGTTAATTCAATGAATCCAGTGCTGTATAAGCCAGTATGTCAATTCTCAGGAAAGGTTTCGAATACTGGTGACTATCAAATTTAGAGACTTCTTGATATTCCCTCCACAGGCTCTAAATCGCCACTTAAAATGAGCAGTAGAATAAATGCCAACACCAGGTAGAAACAGCTAATGGGTATGCTTTTGCGCTGACTGTGCACGTGCTAACAGTGATAACAGTACCATGCTCTTGTACTTTGCCTTTTCTAGACAATTTCTTGTGTGTTATGCATGGGAGATACATGGTCATAGAAAATGAAGCAAAGAAGCAAATTCATATTCTTCAATCCTGTTGTAACTGAGCCTACTTAAAAACCTTAATTATAAGTATAATACTGCTAAACACCTGCAAATGGGACTGTGTGTAAAGAACCTACAAAATGAGATTAACCCTGTTAGGATACAATCATTTCTGGGATGGAAAATTTATGTCCTGTTTGAAATGTGAGTTTTCAACTTTAAAACATTCAGGTGATCATGGTAGCAGGCAGAGACAATGGAGGAAGTCTAGTGTCAGGACTCAAGTGTAAGAGAAAAATAAACTACAGGAACTCACCTATGCTTCAAATACTGCTTTTTCTGTGCCTTTACACCAGCTATTAACTCCACCTTAAATGCCCAGCAGGGTAATAGGGCAAAAGACTCAAGATATTTTTTAATCCTGTCTCTGTAATCAGTGCCATTTAACTGTTTTCACACCCCACAAAAGGGAACTCATTTCCCAGACTCAGGAGATTAAATGAGGTAATATGTGTTAAGTACTACCACTAGGCCTGGCACATACTACAGCACTAAATAAGCACTTTCCTGGCTTTATCTACATCATCTAGTGAACACCACTCACTTTTCAAACCCTACTCTGAATATCCCACTGTAGAACCTTCCTCAATCCTGTGTTCTATTTTTTCCCCTCAAAGAATCAACTGGTCGACCACTCAATCTTCTGTGTGTCATCTGGCACTACAGAGAAATGTCTATTTTAATTGCTTGTTTATGTATCTTTCTACTCCATCACAGAATGAACACCTCCAGGGTGGGATTTTTATCTATCTAATTACTGCCTACCCCATATCTGACAGAATCAATAAAGACAGCTTAATTAGCAAGTGTTGAATAGATGAATGTTTTCATTCAACTATTACAACCAAAACCTTAAGCTAGCCTTTCAAATACTTTGATAATGCACTATTTTCTACCAACTAGCAATGGAAACTGTTCGGTTTTTTTCATTTCTGCTCACCATTCATTTATTCAACAGGTATCTCCTATGCGGCAGGAACCCATCAGCGAACAAAATGAACAGAATCCCTGACCCACATGGGCCTTATATTTACCACAGGTAAATGTATGGAGGAAAGACGTTCTTACAGCAAACTTGTCTGAGAAAGCTATCAGAAGCCACATGTTGTTAGTCATCAACATTTACTAAATATCATAAAGACAAAACAATAAATCCCTGACTACACATAAAATTTAACTACTTAAAATAAAAAGCATAAAATTAACCCAGATTTAGTGTACCAACCAAGCAACCTGATTCAATGGTCTTCAAAAAACACTCATGTTAGAAACCCATTTCCTTGTAGCAAAAAAAGAAAAAACAAAAACTTGTGATTTATTTTGAAAGGCTAGTAATCTTTGTGAGTTTTAATGATTTTATGTGTGTAATTACATGTTTTGCATAGATCCTAATTTTAATCCTAATTTGAAGTTTTTTTTTAAATATTGTTTTATTTTGAATGCGGCCTATTTCCAAGTCTGTTTATGATCTTAGAACATTCTTTATTTTGTAAATGACAAGGGCTTTTATGAAATTGCCTCTGGGCTTCTATTCTGAGAGGTATGTTTCTGGAAGTGAGATGGGCCACACCAGAACTGAATGGAGACCACACCTAAACTGGCCTTCTCTGTTGAACCAACCAGCCCAGAGACCACAGAATGAGGCTACAAGACAGAGGCCTCCACAGCTCTGGCACACCAACACTTTCAATCTGATCTCCTTTATTGCTGCTTCCATCTATTCCCCAAGTATGCCCTATGCTTTTCTTCCTTTACTCATTTTATCCCTTGCTTAGAAGGCCCTTTCCTTGTTTCTCTTAAAATACTGACATGTCAACGTACCATTTTCATCGGTAAGAGCTTCTGGCTTCCCTCTGCTGGGGATAACTGTACCCTCTCTGAATTCATCAGCCATCTCTGAGAATCTCTCTTATATAGCTTACCAAGTTCTGTTGCTTTGTCCCACCTTGCTACATTTGCTGAAATATAATACATTCTCCTCACTGTTCTGCTCAGAACATCTGGCAGGGGACCTTACAAAGAACAGGGGCTCAATATGCAGGTCAGATAAAAGAGTAAACATAATACCCAAAATTTTACCAAATACTTGAAAACACTAGAAAGCTTCATTTAGAGAGCTCTGCAAAGCATGATTCAATTTCAAAATCACAAAAAAAGATTCAGGGTGACAGAACAAATCTTACTACCTAAAATGATGTTATTTCTATTGCAGAGCAACAAAAAAGTCCAGATGTTCCAAGCAGACAATGCTGAGAAAAGAATCATGGTCGCTGGACATTAAAAGTGGGTTATTCGTTGAAGGGTCCTGCAGGCACAGGTAGTTTCCACACACAGAGGTTTCCTTGCAGCTGGATTTTTTTTTTAAATCACTTTGGACATTTTTGTGCCAACTTAATGGGTTACTGAGAGCCTTGCCCTACCTTTGCTAATTAGCAGTACAATAAACAAGCAAAAGCAAGGTCACTACTGACAAACTTCGGATATAAAGTGCTGTGAACTGGGTTTTAAGCTCATGGTTCCCACATGTGGAGTTGAATATATGGCCTTTGCTTTCCTTCAGAACCCACAGAAAAATGGAGAAAAGCACAAACATCAAACAAGTGGTGAATACACAGATCAGCAGCAGCCCCAGGTTTAAAGCGCTTTCATCAAGCCCCAGCCACAGGGAAGAAATACTTCAACAGCACCCTAAGGGAAACAAAAAACTGAATTATGAAATGAAACATTAAAAACACATCAGAGGTGTGCCTTAGAAAAATTACTAGTGAGATTTAAGTCGCAACCCCCACGTTCCCTCAAAAGTGCTTTCTAATAATACTGAGCACATTCCAAATATCTTCCCTCTGCCGAAAACTTGACAATTGTACCTCCCCTGCTAAGCAAAAAAAAAAAAAAAAAAAAAAAAAAAAAAGAAGCCTGGAGAACGTTAATGGCTTCATTTTTGAAGTAAATTCCAAACATTTATCTCGCTGGGCATTTATCCACAGGGGGAGTAGCTCCTAAATGAATTTAGGAAGTGAGCATGACCCTTAATAGATAATTTGGTTCCCAACTGGAGAGCACGAGAGGCAACACAAAGAGGAGGCTGGATGAAAATGGATTCAAATGAAAAAGTTGGAGAAACAGAAGGTAACGGAATTTACCTGGGGAAAGAATGAACGCTGAAAGGCAATACAAAAAGCATCAAAGCAAAAGGAGATGCCATCTAAAGACAAATGCTAGAGAAGGAAAGAGGGCAGGCGTAGCTCATAAACCTTTCAGAGTTCAGAATTACTTCACTCTAAAAATATCTCACTGTGACTTGACGACTGACTGGGTTCCAGGCTGGGAGCTCTAGAAAAGGAAATGGTCTAGTAGTGGAGAGACAAGGTGGGACAGTGCAGGAAAGTAGAGACCCTCGTAAGGTCCAGACGCAGCATCAGGTTAGGCTGGATCAAGGAAAAAGCTGGTGCTCAGCTGGGTTCCTGGAAGTGCTGAGAGGCAACAACCACTCGACATGAGTGGTCGGTGGGCGATCAAAGATTCCACGTGGGCTCGAGCGAGACTACAGTGGACCCCCCGCCACCATGTCCCCACCTTCCCGGAGAGCCTTGGAGGCTGGACCAACAAACAGATGGGCTCTGGAGGCCAGAGAAGTGGAGGATTCTCTGACCCGGCGAGACCCGACGGGGACCCCCAATGGGCAAGAGGCACGAAACGCCCACGCAAGGGCGGTGACACTGGGGTCCCGGGCGCCCCTCGCGGAGCACGAACTCACCGATGCCGAGCCCCACGACCAGGCGGCCGGCGAGCAGCGTCTCCTTGTTGTTGGCCGCGGCCAGCACCGCGGAGCCGGCGGTGAAGAGGGCACTGGCCAGGAGGATGGCGGCGCGGCGGCCGAAGACGCCGTTGAGGGCTCCCCCGGCCAGCGCCGAGACGGCGGCCGCCCCCACCGTGCTGGACACCAGCAGCTCCTGCCACAGCGCGTCCAGGCTGAGCTGCCGCTTGAGCAGCAGCATGGCCCCCGACACCACCCCGGTGTCATAGCCAAACAGGAAGCCGCCGAGCGCGGAGAAGACGGCCACCACGTACACGAAGGCGGGGGTCTCGTCCTGCTGGAACTGCCGCCGCGCCGCGCGCTCCAGGTCCCCGACGCCGCCGCCGCCCGCGCCCGCGCTCTGCAGGCTGGTGCTCGACTCGGCGGCCGCCAGGAGGCTGCACTCCCCGGCCGCGCTCGCCGCGTCCGGCTCCTGCTGCTTCCTGCGCCGCTCGCCCATGAGGCTGCTCAGGCTCCGCAGCGTGTACTCCACATTCTCGCTCGCCTTGCGGGACATAGGGCAGGGGCCCGGGGCTGCCCGGGGGGACGCGGCTCCGCGGGCCGGCGGTCTCGGCGAGCTGGACGGCCCGAGCCGGCGGGGGCAACCGCCGCCGCCTTCTTCCTCCCGGCTTCCGCTACGGCTGCCACGGCAGCAGCCGCCGCCACGGCCGCTGCGGGGAGAAAGTTGCTGCCCGCCGCGCTCCGGCGCTGCGGAGTTGGAGCCCGGCGGGTCTCACTCCACACTCACGCCCCGCGCCTGCCGAGCTGGCGCTGCGGAGTGGGCGGGAGGCGGGGCCGCGGGTCACGTGCAGCCCCGGG
Organism: Saimiri boliviensis; assembly: GCF_048565385.1. Lineage (NCBI taxonomy): Eukaryota > Metazoa > Chordata > Mammalia > Primates > Cebidae > Saimiri > Saimiri boliviensis. The sequence continues at coordinate 96,493,843 of NC_133455.1, forward strand.
CCGGCGGGGCGGGGCCCGGGGAGCGTCCCGCCCCCTCCCTGGGCGGGGCCGGGTTCCGCCCGCCCCGGACCCTAAACCCCGCCCTCCCGGTGGGTGCTACCTCTGACCTCGGCTCCTGCTGTATGGAAGGAGCTCTGGCAACTGTATGGAATTATCCCTGCCTTCGGAGCTGCGGCGGTGGAGCAAGCCAATGTGGAAATAGATGCCAGGTAACAGGCTTCCAGACTGAGGAAGCCACCCAAAATGTTTGCGCTGTTGGGAGGGTAGGGAGAGACCCCCTAAACCAGCCTCACACTCCTTCCCGCAGCCTGGAGATAAGGCTGGAAAAGGGCTGGAAAAAATGTCCTAGAATAACACCTAGAATAGCACCCTTCCTTTTATAGCATTGTGACATTACCCAGCGGGGTCTGCTTCCCTGGCATTAAACGTGTTTGTTCTGGAGCAATTCAGGACAGCATTCTCTCATTTCTATAGCTCAGGCGTCCCCAAACTACGGCCTGCAGGCCGCATGCGGCCCCCTGAGGCCATTTATCCGGCCCCCGCCGCACTTCAGGAAGGGGCACCTCTTTCATTGGTGGTCAGTGAGAGGAGCACAGTATGTGGCGGCCCTCCAACGGTCTGAGGGACAGTGAACTGGCCCCCTGTGTAAAAAGTTTGGGGACGCCTGCTATAGCTAGTCTCCACTCTCCTCGCCATCCCTCCTCAATTTATGCTTATTTTAAAGGAATGGTGCCTTTGATTCTTTGAAGACAGAGATAACATATCTTCTGGGGTGAATCCCAAACCTCCTTCCGTGGATCCCTGACTTGTACAAAAAAATTCATATATATGCATTCCACCCATGAAAAAGTTAATTCCCAGTAATAGAAAGAAAACCCAAGACCCTGATGTGTGATCCGGCAGGCAGTCTCCACCTCTCTGCCCCAACATGCTAACCAAAAGGTAGGATATCTTCTGCCCTGAGAATCCTCACTGTTGCCCTCGATGAGGCACTGTTTTAACTGCCTCATTTACTTGAAACAAAGACATTATTTGCAACCAAATTTTTAAACTGTTGAGTGAGTTGACAGTTGTTGGTTCATTTGGGTTTCTTGGTTATTTTTCCCCCTTTGATTTAAATGTTTTGTAAATTATATAGTTCTGCATCAGGGGCTAAATTCTGTTTTCGTTTTTGTTTTTGAAACAGTCTTGCTCTTCCTCTTAGATTGTAGTGCAGTGGTGCTGTCTCGGCTCGCTGCAGCCTTAAACCAGCCTCCCAGGTTTAAGCGATTCTCCTGCCTCAGCTTCCCGAGCAGCTGGGCCTACTAAAGATGTTTTGCCTCTCTGATTTGCTTTCCTTCTTCAGGCTGAGGTCAAAAAGTCAAGCATCATAGGATTCTATTCCTACAATTCCACTCCTCTTTTATTTACGCTGTTTGAGCAAAAGCTTTCTTAGCCGGGGGCCTATTTTCTGTACAGTCTAAAACTTTTTTTCTTTTAGACAAAAGGACTTGTTATCTCTATTTCAATAAAAACTTATATTAGAATTTGTCAAAACTGCTTTCATTTTGTTTATTAGTCGCGGTTATCTCCCTAATATAGCACTTTCCTTGCCAGCGACAAGGAAAAATAAATTAACGAACCCAGAGGGCTTAACTAGCTTTAAAGCAAGGCTCTACCGTCATTCCCGGGAATCAGTTAAACAGAAAGAGCCTTTAGATGTGCAGCAATGAAGTCTTTAATATTCAGACCTCAGGCGGTATTGCAGGTGAGAGCGCGCCTTTTCCGCGGCATACTACGGTACTGAAAACTGCGCCCCCTGGCGGTAAGCTAATTCCCAATGCTTCTAAGAGACTGGCTCCGCAGATGAGAAGCAGCTGGTACTTCGACAGTTCCCTCTTGCAGAGCTGAAACAAGCTACTTTTTGCCCCAGCGGGTGTAGTGAACACCTTGGTTCCCGAGCACCCCTTGCTTGAAATTTAGCTTTGGGGTCATAGAACAAGAAACTACTTTAAAAAGTTCTGTTCCATATTAGGGCATTTATGTATCTGTGATCAGGTTACATTTGAAAAGAATTGTAACGTGAAAAAAAGGCATCGGAGAGTTAAACAGAATTCTTCTCAACCTTAAGAGGGAGCCCAGTTCAGCTTACCACCAGCGTGTGAATCTAATATGTAGTTCCCCGAAGTCTGCCCCAGCTGTGGATTATGATGAACTGGAAAGCCCATGGGCTGAGAATCAAAAGAAATGAGTATCGGCACCACCGTTGTTTTACTGTAGAACTTTCCAGAAACCATCAGATTAGCTGTGCTTTACTTTTATTCTCATTTGAAAAGCAGATAATGTGCAGCAACTACTCACTGACTAGCAGAATAAGTGTTAAAAGGTATTTCTTAAATAAAATTAATTGCTATTTCGGGGCAAATTTCCTTACAAGAGTCATTATTGGTTTGCAGTGAGTTCTATAGTTCTAGTTTTGAGGACATTTGCTTTGCAACCTCCAGGAATATGTTCCAAAGTAATCTAACTATGAGGAAAACTAAAAGTCCCTTCTCAATCATCTTTTCCATCATAACAGACCCCTTTCACCAGAGAATATGAAAGGATAGAAAGAGCATCTTTGTCCAAAGCCCTAGCAAACTTCTTATTATCTCTAACTGGGTTTGTCAACTGTGGTCCCATTCCTGATCCAGTTACTGCAGCTGGGAGATTAGTTTGATGATCAGTCTGGGGCCAATCAACACCCACATCATGAGCTTTGAGTGAAGGTAAATCACATGGACTGAGACTATAGGAAGTGTTCCCATAAGAAATCTTTTGCCAGAAGGCAGGCAAACAAATGCTGGCAATAAAACCGACATATTTGAGTTGCCATAAGTAATTAGTAAGTTAAGATGGCATAAAAGCCAAGTAAACCATTTCAAGAAGGAAGAACTGGCTAATAGAATCAATTATATTACAGAGAGATGAAAGAGAATGAAAGCTCATGGGAAATCTTTAAATTTTATTACAGAAAGTCAATGAAAGGCTGGATGCAGTGGCTTACGCCTGTGATACCAGCACGTTGGAAGGCTGAGGTAAGTGGATCATCTGAGGTGAGCAGATGGCACTGTGAAACCCCATCTGTACTAAAAATATAAAAATTAGCTGGGCCTGGTGGTATGCACCGGTAACCTCAGCTACTGGGGAGGCTGAGGTAGGATAATCGTTTGAACCCAGGAGGTAGAGGTTGCAGTGAGCTGAGATTGCACCGCCACACTACAGCCTGGGCAACAGAGAGACTGTCTTAAAAAAAAATGGAGAGAAAGTCAATGAATGTTGACTGCTGAGAATCAGAATGTTATTTTGAAGGTATTATAGCCACGAAACCTAATAACACCAGAATCCTATCCTTTTGATTATTCCTCCTCTCTGTATGTATAATATGAGAATTAATAAGCAACAGCAGCATCAGAATAAAGATATTATTTAATAAGTACAAAGGTAAAGTATGGGTCCTATGGTTTAGTTATGAGGTATAAGAGATACTTAAGTGTTTAGTACTTTCTGCAAGAACGTGTGTTTCTTTCACTTGCTGTAAGGAGGTGGAGAAAAAAGATGAAAGGAAGGAGGAAAGAATGGAGAGAAATAAGAAGAGATGACCAGCATACCCCAATGGCCAATGCCCTGTCTAGATCTGCTACTACAGAGAGACAGGGGGCAGGGAGCACAAGAAAGCACGAGGCATGAATGACCTTTTAACATACACTGACCCTGCCCACTAGTAAGCGTGACCCAACCAGGAATAGAGCCTGTGACACATCATGATATCATCTCCTCCACCTTTGGATAGGGAGAGTTGCATTGCCTCTCCCCTCAGAGACTATCAAAAGAGCAATTTCAATTAAAATGAAATTAGTGAAAACATCAAACATGGGCTGCATTTTCTATAAGTCTCTTGCTAAATGTAATAAGAGAGTAGCTTAAAAAGTTATCAGGATCAAGAGAAAGAGTGTGGGCATGGATTAGGCTTGATGTGAATTTATTTAGATGCTGGAGTAAAAAGAAATAGACAATTCAAGAGCTGGAATGTTTAATATGACAAAGTCCCAAAGAAGGGAGAAAGATAAAAGAAGAACATACGGGGTGAGGCAAGGATAGCCTAGCCATAAGAAGAAGGGGAGACACTTCTTCCTCTGAGAAAAAAAAGGCAAGGAAACAAAAAATAATGCCATCATAAGAAAAAGGTTGATAGGTTGATACTAACAAGAATAGGTAATAGTTCTGTTAAATGGGTAATTGTTTGTATTTGGAGGTGAGGAGTGGAGTGAGCCTAAATATAGTCAGAAAGACCTCACTTCATTTCTTCGCTATGCTACTTCCTTGACTGTGTAACCTTGGGCAACTTATTCTTTGCAAACTTCAGGTTTCTTGTAACAGAGAATAATAATACTGTATTCATATTTAGATGATTTCAATTCTAACAGAAATCCGTATTCAAACTATCCTAAACACTATAGAAATATATGACATGAATCTGAATGTCCAGCTGTTGGGCAGCATCAGGAATGTATGATCAGTTTTTTTTTGTTTTTTTTTTCAAAAATGTTACCAAAGACCCAGGTTCTATCACTTTCTTTACTCTGCTGTTCTTAGCATATTGGGTTTGCCCTCCACTGGCTTCTCCCAACGTAGCAAAAGGACTTCAACATTTTCAGGTGTCATAGGTTTCCAATGTATACTCATAAAGATACTACCTTGTTCCTGTCCTCAAATGTAATATATTTCAGCTAGTAAAAGATCCACATGACCAAATAAAAAGTAACTAATAATACACAGCACAATGTACCAAATCATTGCTACAAGAAAAAAAAAAAAACAAGTAGTTGAATATTGGTTATGGAGTATCAAAATATTCTTTATTGACCCAGATTAATAGCTACAAATGATCAGAGTTAAAAAGAAACAAAAAAACCCAAAGAGTTTGGCTTGTGATTTCAAGAAATGCTTTAATTAAGCAGGATCCAGCAATCTGAAATGAATGAAACTAAGAACAACTCACTTTCTTTCACTGAGAAGTTATTAATTTGGTTTGAGTCTGGTTCTTTATGCAGTTCCAATGTTTGAGCTAGTTAGTGGAAAAATACTTTTATTTTTATTTATTTGTTTATTACATTTTGAGACAGGGTCTTGCTTTGTAGTCCAGGCTAGAGTACAGTGGCGTCATCACAGCTTCCTGCATCCTTGATCTCTCAGGCTTAAGCGATCCTTCCACCTCAACCTCTCTCCTTCCTCGGCTTCCCAAAGTCCTGGGATTACAGGCATGAGCCACCAGCCCTGGCTGGAAAATACCTTTTAAATTGAGCTTGTAACACAGATGAGCCCCTTACTGATCACTCTCTTTTTAAACAATTTTATATATTTTGTTTTACATTTTGAATCCAAATTGTAAACTCAATTGTAACACTGACTCTGTTGGAAATTGTAAGCACAGTAAGCATAGTACCACTATGACCCTACTTAGCCAAATTAAATGAATTTATCAAGTTAAAACTAAGCAAAGTATGCAGATGAAACAATCAACATATATTTTATAATTGGCTAATGAAGTGAGTTATTTAAATTAAAAAATTCCTGTTTCCTTATACTCTCAACTCAGAAAAACAAAAAACTTTTAATTTGATAATACAAATTGTGTAACTCATTGTCCATATAATGTTGCATGGCATAAACAAACACTATTTGGAAAGATACTTTGTCTTCCCAGCCAGTAGTACTTACACACACAAAATAAAATGATCATTTAAATTAACTTGTGCAAAAAACATTTCGGCAAGAGTGGCCAACCTCAAAATATCCAAAAGCATGCTACTGTAATTTCCCTTCAGATTCTCTCATGCAATTTTTATAATGTTGATGTGGATTGGCTCTGTGTTCCACCCAAATCTCATCTCATAATATAATCCCGACATATTGAGAAAGGGACCTGTAATCCCCAGGTATCAAAGGAGGGAGGTGATTGGATCATGGAGGCAGTTTCCCCCGTGCTGTTCTCATGAAAGTTAGTGAGTTGTTACTAAATCTGATGGTTTTATAAGTGTTTAGAAATTCCTCCTTCATGCCTCTCTTTCCTGCTGCCTTGTGAAGAAGTGCTTCCTTCCTGTTCTGCCATGATTGTAAGTTTCCTGAGGCCTAGACACCCATGCAGAATGGCAAATCAATTAAACCTCCTTTGTTTATAAATTACACAGTCTCAGGTAGTATCTTTATAGCAATATGAAAACCAACTAATACAAATATATACCATGGAACATTTTTATACCTAGAATACACTGAACCGCCTTTGGTTAATGTGAAGTTGCTTTCACATTTGATTTTCATGCTGAGAAGCAATAAATGTGAGACAGAGATCCTTTATTGTGGAAGTAGGAGCATTCACTACTCTCTTCCTGTGATTTTCTTAAACTGGGAATTCTTATAGGAAACTCATCATTATAGGTACAATTAGAGAGGTTTGATCTACAACTTGGCCGGCAATTAAAGAAGAGTGTCCTTAGTAAATCACAGCGAGGCCTGTGTTTGCTTTGTTTAACGCTAAAGCCCTTGAGGCCAGCTAGTACACTGCTGCCACATGCAGGGGCTCAGGCATTTATTGCAAGAACATATGAATGAATTCATGAATGGTATCAGCCTGTATGGACTCTGATTGACATGGGTATATAAGTCATGACTTTCCACATTTAAGCATAATATAATGAAATAATAACAACTTGTGGTAGCACAAAGTGCCTGTAGAGCATGACATCTAAACCCCAGCTGTAGTCCCACCAGTGTCAGATTTGAACTGAGCAACCCAATCAGACATAGCATAATTTTTACTTAAGAAACACATTGTATAATTGTAGATTTTAATAGAAAGGTACTGTTTTTTGAGGATTTACTTTATTAAAAGCTCTTTATTTTGCACTGTCCTTAATTGTTCCTATTTTCAAGTGGGAAAACTTTTTACATATGAGCACTGCATGCCCATATGTAAAAATAGATGATGATATAAATTATTCTATACCAAAGAATTGATGAAGACAAATTTCTAGTCAAGTTCATGGGAGGTAAGAGTTGGATGGGCTGAAATTTAAAAATTATTTAAATACATTTTTTTTCTCCATTTAGAGACAATAATATAAAAAACAAAACTGTAGAGCTGGGCGCGGTGGCTCAAGCCTGTAATCCCAGCACTTTGGGAGGCCGAGGCGGGTGGATCACGAGGTCAAGAGATTGAGACCATAATGGTCAACGTGGTGAAACCCCGTCTCTACTAAAAATACAAAAAATTAGCTGGGCATGGTGGCGCATGCCTGTAATCCCAGCTACTCAGGAGGCTGAGGCAGGAGAATTGCCTGAACCCAGGAGGCAGAGGTTGCAGTGAGCCGAGGCCACGCCATTGCACTCCAGCCTGGGTAACAAGAGCAAAACTCCGTCTCAAAAAAACAAACAAACAAACAACAACAAAAAAAAACAAAAACAAAACTGTAACAAAAATAGTTATTACTAATTGGCACCAGAATTATTTATGAAATCTCAGCTGATCAAACTAAATAGTTAATAATTTACTTTGCTTCAGTTTTAAAAGCTGCTTAGTTTCTACCTTTATCTGGTCTACTAGTGATCACTGTCTGTCTTATCAATTTGGGGAGCTCTAGATTGCAAGTGACAATGCACAACTTCTGTGTGTATTGTCTTCATATTAATGAACATCTGACTTAGCTCCTAGCCAGGCAAGGGATCACTCTGCTTATCACCCTGTGGCTTTTACACATTCTTCTTAAGAAACCTCTTCAAAGACTAGAAAAATTACATAAACCCATAAATCTCAAAACATAGACTAGGAATCAATACTTTGAAAATCTTTGAAAAAATTCTTGAAAATTTTGAAGCTGAAAGCTAAGTCTATATACTTACCAATCAATGATCTCTCATCTTGGAAAATTACTCCGAACGCTGTAGAGAACTAGAAAGGGATGAACCATTTTAGTGGCTCTTTCTAATTCTAAAAGAAAAAGAAAGCTTCCTAGTGAGAAAAAAAAAAAGCATTTCTCAGAATGCAATAAGAAAAAGAAATGTCTTTCTCAGCTGAAGAGCCAAGATAATTTCATTATTTTCTTTTGAGTTATATATTTGTTATAAGAGATGTTTGGATGAGTATAGAAAAGTTCAGTAAATATGTTATTGCCACAGGCTAATGATGACAGATATTCATCAAGGAGTGATTTTTAAGAAAATAGAATGTAATAGTGCACTGACAAGAAAAGCAAAGTCAATTTCTTCTGTATGATCTTTGTTTTGTAAAATTGCTGTGAAATTTCCATGCAGAAGCCCTACAGTAATCACAGCTATTTCTCACAGACCTACAGGCTAAGTGTAGACTGAGCTTTCAATTATCATCCTGATGGATGCGAGAGTCACAGTGTGAATGATAGAGGGAAAAGCAGTCAACTAATATACACCCATAATTTTAAAGCTCTTGCTGATATTAAAAAATAAAGCTTTAGGTTTCTGTTATACTTTAGGTGTGTAACAAAATTGCTTTGTGTCTTTATTTTTAAAACCATGTTTTCCACTTAGATAAAATATATACATATATTTTCTCTCTCAACAGATATTATACTTTTTGCTCACTTCCTACATTTGGACCCTTTTTGTCTGTTTGGGGTAGTGCCTGAATTGTGAACACTGCCTTGCCAAAATAGAAGCCAGAAGCTCACTTTCCCAGCATTCGCTGGAGTGAGGGGCAGGCGTGTGACTCAGGCTCAACCAAGCAACAAACCTGCACAAGACTTTAGCTGGAAGAGAGTAACATGAACAGGAAGGCTATCCATTAAGTACATCATAGTGAGGGTGGTAGGGACTGACAGAGAGACGTACGCCCTGAACAGGTAGCCACAGCAGTTGTAGTGGAGAGGTACTATGTCTGCATTTAGCAGCAGGGGCTGTAGTGCCTTTTCCTAGTACTAGCAGCAGCAGAAGGGTCTCTACTGCAGCAGCCAATGGAAGAACTAACATGTACTTCAAAACAGCCTCCAAATCTGATCCTCTGGCCCTTGCCAAATTTCTGAGATTTTAAATGTAAATTATATATTATAAATTTTATATAATTTATATTCTATAAATACACAACATACTCTGTGTGTGTGTGTGTGTGTGTGTGTGTGCATTATGTAGTGTATGACAGCCATAGTACAAGTGTCAGGACAGAAATGAAAATATGCACTTGCACTTGCGAAGTGGTAGCACATCAATAAATGAAAGATGTATACTATAATATTTTAAACAAGCATCAAAATAATGCAAAAGAAGCCAACAAGAGGTAAATGAAAGAAAAGGCAAACTTTTAAAGGCAGAAAAAAAGAATAAAGAGGAAAAGGGGAATGAAGAACAGGTGGGGAATATAGATGAAAAATAGCAAGATGGTAGATTTAAGCCCAACCATATCAATAATCACATTGAAGATAAGTAGTCTAAGCACACCAGTTAAAAGACAAAGATGGTGCTGGGCACGGTGGCTCACTCCCGTAATCCTAGCACTTTAGGAGGCCAAGGCAGGTGGATCACAAGGTCAGGAGTACGAGACCAGCCTGACCAACATGGTGAAACCCCGTTTCTACTAAAAATACAAAAATTGGCTGGGCAGGGTGGTGAGTGCCTATAATCTCAGCTACTTGGGGGACTGAGGCAGGAGAATTTCTTGAACCCAGGAGGCAGAGTTTGTAGTGAGCCAAGATCATGCCACTACACTACAACCTGGGCAACAGAGTGAGACTTTCTCTAAAAAAAAAATTTTTTTAAGGCAAAGATGGTAAGATTGAATAGTTAAGTTTGCAAAACTCAACTATATCCTGCCTATAACAAACTAATTTTAAATATAATTAATGTATTAAATATTATGTATATATTTAATTATCAGAGGTTAATATAAAAGTATATATAGAAACACCATACTAACACTATTTTAAAAACAAAAAAGAAAAGAAAAGGTAACCCAGGTATGGTGGCTCATGCCTAGAATCCCAACTTGGGTGTCCCAGGTGGAAGAATTGCTTGAGGTTAGGAGTTTGAGACCAGTCTGGGCAACATAGCAAGACTTTGTTGATACAATAGAAAGCAATTGTTTTAATCTGCTGGGCATGGTGGCACACTCCTGTAGTCCCAGCTACACGGGAGGCTGAGACAGGGGTTTCCCTTGAGCCCAGTTATTCAAGGTTACGGTGAGCTATGACCATGCCACAGCACTTTAGCCTGGCAATGGAGTTAGACTTGGTATCAGGCCATCTTGCATTGCTGGATAATTTTTAAAGAAAAGAAGTTTAATTAGCTTATTGTTCTGCAGGCTATACAGAAAGCATAGCAGGATCTGCTCTTAGTGAGGCCTCAGAAAGCTTATAGTCATGACAGAAGTTCAAGGGAGCAGGCATATCACATGATGAAAGCAGGAGCAAGAGAAAGTGAGGTGTCACACACTTTTAAACAGCCAGATCTCATGAGATGTCACTCAGTATTGCAAGGATAGCATGCTAAACCATTCATGAGAAATCCACTCCCATGATCCAGTCACCTCACACCAGGCCTCACCTCCAATACTGGAGATTATAATTCAATATGACATTAGGGTGGAAACATATATCTAAACTACATCAGATCCTGTCTCATAAAAATAAAAAGAAAAGAAAGAAAGCTAGAGTGGTTATATTAATACAGACACATTAAATTTCTGAGCAAACAATAGTACCAGGGTCATTTCTTAATGATAAAGGGGGTCATTCCAGCAAGAGGACATAAATCTAAAAGTTTAAGCACCTTAAAACAGAGCTTCAGCCTGGGCAACATGGCAAAACCTTGTCTCTACAAAAAATTGGCTGAGTATGGTTGCACACACCTGAAGTTCCAGCTACTTGAGAGGCTGAGGTGGAAGGATCACTTGAACCTGGGAGGGTGAGGCTGCAGTGAGCTACTGCACTCCAAACTGAGCAACAGAGTAAGACCCTGATTAAAAAATAATAAAATAAAAAATATAAATATAAATAAACAGAACTTCCATATGCATGATTGTGATGAAATAAAAATAGAAAAAAATCACAATTACAGTTAGATGTTAATACAGTCTCAATAATTTATAGAACAACAAAAATTAGTAGGTAATAAGGATGTAAAATATTTGAATAACCCTATCAACCAACTTAACCTGACACTCTATTCAACAACAGCAGATACATATTCTTTTCAAGTACACACAGAGCATTTACCCAAGTTAGAGTATATCTTGGACTTTAAAACTAATCTTAATAAGTGTACAATTTAAGACATTCAAAGCATATTCTCTGACTATAATAGAATTCAATTCAAACCAATAGCTCCCAAATATTTAGAAACTAAGTAGCACACTTCTAAATTAACCATGGGCTAAGGAAGGAGCTAAAAGAGTGAATAGAAAGTTTTTTGAACTGAATGAAAAAGAAAATATAATAGATCAACATTTGTATGATGCCACTAGAGCAGAGCTAAGGGGAAGCTATAAGCTAAATGCCTGTAACAGAACCAGAAATCGTCTCAAATCAGTGATCTCAGCTTCAATCTTAAGAAACAAAAAAATGAAAGAGAAGATGACATTTTGAGAAAAGAAGTCAAAGAGGGAATCAGTGGAATGGAAAACAGAGACAATAGAGAAAAATCAATGAAAATAAAAACTGCACCAACTGGACCCCTTCCTGACACCTTACACTAAAATTAACTCCAGATGGATTAAAGATCTAAACATAAGACCTAACACCATAAAAACCCTGGAAGAAAACCTAGGCAAAGCCATTCAGGATGTAGGCGTAGGGAAGGACTTCATGACTAAAATACCAAAAGCAATGGCAACAAAAGCCAAAATAGACAAATGGGACCTAATTAAACTCCAGAGCTTCTGTACAGCAAAGGAAACAATCGTTAGAGTGAACCAGCAACCAACAGAATGGGAAAAAACTTTTGCAATCTACCCATCTGACAAAGGGCTAATATCCAGAATTTACGAAGAACTAAAACAGATTTACAAGAAAACAAACAAACCCATTCAAAAGTGGAAGAAGGATATGAACAGACACTTTACAAAAGAAGACATCTATGAGGCCAACAAACATATGAAAAATGGCTCATCATCACTGGTCATTAGAGAAATGCAAATCAAAACCACAATAAGATACCATCTCATGTCAGTTAGAATGGTGATCATTAAAAAGTCAGGAGACAACAGATGCTGCAGAGTATGTGGAGGAATAGGAACACTTTTACACTGTTGATGGGAGTGTAAATGAGTTCAACCATTGTGGAAGACAGTGTGGTGATTCCTCAAGGACCTAGAAATAAAAATACCATTTGACCCAGCAATCCCATTCCTGGGTATATATCCAAAAAATTATGAAGTGTTTTATTATAAAGAGATATGCACACGTTATGTTCATTGCGGCACTGTTTATAATAGCAAAGACCTGGAACCAACCCAAATGCCCATCAACAATAGACTGGATAAAGAAAATGTGGCACATACATGGCATGGAATACTATGCAGCCATTAAAAATGATGAGTTCCTGTCCTTCCTAGGGACATGGATGAATCTGGAAACCATCATTCTCAGCAAACTGATGCAAGAACAGAAAACCAAACACTACATGTTATCATTCATAGGCGGTGTTGAACAATTAGAACACGTAGACACAGGGAGGGGAGCATCACATACTGTGGTCAGTTGGGGGGGCTAGGGGCAGGACAGTGGGGTTGGGGAGGGTGGGGAGGGATTACGAGGGGAGAAATACCTAATGAAGGTGACTTGGGGGATGAAGGCAGCAAACCATCTTGCCATGTATGTACCTATGCAACAATCCTGCATGATCTGCACATGTACCCCAAAACCTAACATACAATTTAAAAAAAGAAAAGCTGGTTGTTGACAAAGATGAGTAAAATTGATAATCCTCTTACAAGACTAATCAGGAAAATACAATAGAAGCCACAAATTATCAATATCAAGAATGAGAGATATTACATCATTGTAGATTTCACAAGTATTAAAAGGACAATAAGGTAATATTATAAATATTTCATACTGGAACAATTTATGAAATGGACGTACTCCTTGAAATAGACTAATTACCAAAGCTCACTCAAAAGAAAATGGCTTATTCCAATGGCCTTTTAGCTATTAAGAAACTATTTGTAGTTTAAAACTTTCTCATAAGGCAAATTGCAACCCCAGGCAACTTCACTGGCAAAGTCTACCAACATTTAAGGAAAAATAATGTAATCCTGTAACAATTCTTTCAGAAAATTGAAGAGTACAGAATACTTCCCAACACATTCTATGAGGTCAGCATTACCCTGGTTCCAAAACCAATTATAAGAGAACTACAAAATCAGTTTCCTTATGTACATAGATGCAAACATTCTAAACAAAAAGTTAGCAAATCAAATCAAACAATATATTCAACATATTAAAAGAACGATAATACATCATTTGTTGTTCCTTTTCTTGTTTCCTAAGGTTGAAGCTTTCAACGCAGTGAAAGAGAGTTAAGTGGGAAGAGATAGTCTTTTCAATAAATTATGCTGAAATATTTGATATCTGCCGGCAAAAAAAAAAAAACAAAACTTCATAGCTTAAGTCATATACAGAAATTAACTAAATGGATGATAGAATGGAAGGTTAGAACCAAAAGCTGAAAATCTTCTAGAAGAAATACTAGGAGAAAATCTTTGCTACCTTGCATTAGGCAACACATTCTTAAATATAATATTGAATGAACAGGTGTGGTAGCTCATGTCTATAATCCTAGCACTTTGGGAGGCCGAGTCTGGTGGATCACTTGAGGCAGGGAGTTTGAGACCAGCCTGGCTAACATGGTAAAACCCAGTCTCTACTTTAAAAAAAAAAAAAAATTAGCTGGGCAGGGTGGAGCGCACCTGTATTCCCAGCTATGAGGGAAGCTGAGGCATGAGAATTGCTTGAACCTGGGAGGCAGAGTTTGCAGTGAGCCCTGTTCATGCCACTGCACTCCAGCCCGAGTGAAAGAGTGAGATTCTGTCTCAAAATAAATAAATAAATTAATTAATTAATTAAAATAAAATACTGAAAACACAATCCCTAAAAGAGAAACATTAATAAGTTATATTTCACCAAAATTGGAAATTTCTCTACTTCAAAAGACACTTTGTTTTAATTAAACTTGTTCACATGAAGTTCTCAGAAATAACACACAAAAATCCCATGTATCCTTTACTCAATATCCCTTAATAGCAACAGCTTGCAAAACTACAGTACAATATAAAATATCACAAACAAGATGTTCACACTGATACAGAACGTTTCCATCACCACAAGGCTCTATTGTGCTATCCTTTTATATCTACACTAACATTCCTCCTGCCCTTACCTTCTCCTTAGCCTTGGATATTACTAATCTATCCTCCATTTCTATAATTTTGTCACTTCAAGAATGTTATTTAAAGGGAATCACGGCCGGGCGCGGTGGCTCAAGCCTGTAATCCCAGCACTTTGGGAGGCCGAGGCGGGTGGATCACGAGGTCAAGAGATCGAGACCATCCTGGTCAACATGGTGAAACCCCGTCTCTACTAAAAATACAAAAAATTAGCTGGGCATGGTGGCGCGTGCCTGTGATCCCAGCTACTCAGGAGGCTGAGGCAGGAGAATTGCCTAAACCCAGGAGGTGGAGGTTGCGGTGAGCTGAGATCGTGCCATTGTACTCCAGCCTGGGTAACAAGAGCGAAACTCCGTCTCAAAAAAAAAAAAAAAAAAAGGGAATCACACAGTGTATATACAAATTCTTGGAAGTGATTGTTTTCAATCATGATAATTCTTTCAAGATTGATCTAGGTTGTTGCATATATCGACATTTCATTCCATATATATACATATATATATATGTATGTATATATGTGTGTGTATATATATATGTATGTATATATATTGCTGTGTAGTATTTCATGGTATGGGTATACCACGGTTGCTTCAACCATTCACTCACTTGAAGACCTGGGTTATTTCCAGCATTTGGCTATTATTTAAAAAACAGCTATAAATATTTATGTACAAGTTTTTTTTGTGAAAATAAGTTTTTCATTTATTTGACATAAATACCCAAGGATGTAATTGATGGATTATTTGATTGGTGAGTAGCATGTTTACTTTTTTCAAGAAAATACCAAAATGCCTTCCGGAGTGGCTGTACCATTTTACATTCCTTCATTCTCTAGATCCAGATCCTCCAGATCCTCATCAACATTTAGTGTTGTCTCTTTGTATCTTTTAGCCATTTATATAATTTTGCAGTGTTATCTCATTATGGTTTCAACTTGCGTTTTTGAAAGACTAATCATGGTCAACTTCTTTTCATGTCCCTGTTTGCTGTCTTTGTTTCCTCTTCAGTGAAATACCACTTCATACCCTTTGCCCAGTTTCTTATTGTATTGTTTATTTTTTCACTCTTGATATTTGAGAATTCTTTATATATTTTAGGTAGTAATCATTAGTTAGATATGCAGTAAGCAAATATTTTCTCCCCATCTATAGCCTTCTTTTCATCTCTTAACAGAGAGTTGATAGCTCTTATTTTGACAGTTGAACGTGTCATTTTTTTTCTTGTATGGGTTATATATTTGGTTTCAAGTCTAAGAACTCTTTGCCTAACCCTAGGTTCCAGAGACTTTTTTCTTATGTTTTTATTTTTGTAAAAGTGCTATAATTTTATGTGTTGCATTCAATCTCTTGACCCATTTTGAGTTAATTTTTGTATAAGACATGTGACTTAGGTCAGTTTTAATGTTTTTGCCTATGTATCTCCATTGGCTTCAGCACCAGCTTTGTGGAAAAGGCTACCTTCTCTTCTATTGGACTACTTTTGCATTTGGTCAAAAATTAGCTAGGCCTGTTTATGGGCTTATTTTGGAGTTCTCTGTTTTGCTCCATTGATTTATATGTTTAATCTTCTCCCAATACCATACAATCTTCATTACTGCAACTACCTAGGAAGTCTTGAAACTTCCTAGGTAGTTGCAGTAAACTGATTCCTTCCCCATTTATTCTTCTGTTTTGAAATTGTTTTAGCTATTCTAGTTTTTTTGCATGTCCATATACATTTTAGAGTAACCTATATATACCTGCAAAATTTCTTCCTGGGATTAATGATAGAAATGTGTTAAATCTTATATATATCAATTTGGGAAGAATTGATATCTTTACTGTATCCAGTATGTTGAGTCTTCAAATCCATGAACAGGGTTTGTCTTTCTATTTATTTAGATCTTCGTTGATTTCTCTCATCAGTATTTTGGAGTTTGGGGTACACAAGTCTAATACATGTTATGTTAGATTAACATCTAGGTAGTTCTTTTTTTTTAGTGATCATAAATGGCATCTATTTTTAATTTTGGCATCCACATTTTCATGGAAGGTATAGAGAAATATCATGAATTTTTGCATGTTAATCTTGTGTAAGGAGACCTTATTAGTTCTAGATGTTCTTTTGTCAAAAGGCACTTCTTAAAGAATGAAGACAAGTCACAGACTGGTAGAAATATTTGCAAATCATATATGGGATAGAGGATTCATATCCAAAATATATGAAAAGCCTTGATACTCAATAATAAAAAAGCAAGCAATTCAATTAAAAGATGAAAAATGCCTCACCAAAGACAATTTATGGATAGCAAATACATACATGAAATGATGCCTTAAGTCTGTTAGTTTTTAGGAAAATGTAAATTAAAACTGTAGTAAGGTATTACTATATACATAATTAAATACCTAAAAATCAAACCTATTGACGATATCAGCTGTTTTGAGGACGTGGTGGGACTGGAACATTCATCTGCTGGTGGGAATGTAAAATGTCATGACCATTAAAAAAATACTTTGGCATTTTCCTTAAAAAGTTAAAAATACACATATTACATGATCCAACCATTTCACCTTAAGTATTTGCTAGAGAGATGAAAACATAAGTCCATCCAAAGTCTTGTTAATGTTCACAGAAGTTTACTTGTAGTAGACAAAAACCAAAACCAACCATAATGGGCATCATAATGTGCATCAATCAACAAATAAGCAGTTATGCTATGTATCTATACACCAAAACTAATCAGCAGTACAAAGTAATGACCTATTGATACATGTTACCAGTAGATCAATCTCAAAATAATTATGCTGAACTAAATAAGCCAGATAAAACAGTACATATTACTATTCCATTTATTTAATTATTTTGAGGCAAGTTCTCACTCTGTCACCCAGGCTGGAGTGCAGTGGTACAATCATGGTTCACTGACCTCCTGGATTCTAGCAATCCTTCCACCCCAGCATCCCAAGTATCTGTGCCTACAGGCATACATCACCACTCCCAGCTAATTAATTAATTATAGTAGAGATGAGGTCCCACTATGATGCCCAGGCTGGTCTCGAACTTCTAGGCTCAAGTGATCTTAATACCTGAGTCTCCCAAAGCGTGGGAATTATAGGCATGGGCCCCTGTGCTAGGTCTGTTATTCCCTTTATATAAAGCTATATTAAATGCAAACTAATCTGTAGTTAAAGAAAGCAGGTATTCATTGTCTGGGGACCTGGTGGGAATGGGGAGAACAGTAGGAAGAGATTTCAGAGTGGTTTTGAGGAAATATTTGGCCTGGATAGTTAAT
Organism: Saimiri boliviensis; assembly: GCF_048565385.1. Lineage (NCBI taxonomy): Eukaryota > Metazoa > Chordata > Mammalia > Primates > Cebidae > Saimiri > Saimiri boliviensis. Next base: position 96,511,539 of record NC_133455.1, read on the forward strand.
TTCATTATCTTGACTATTATGATGGTTTCACAGGTATGTACATATGTCAAAAGTGACCAAATTGTATACTTTAAATATGTGCAATTTCTTGTATGTTAATTATACAATAATAAAGCTGGGGTTTTGTTTTTTGTTTGTTTGTTTATTGTTGTTGTTGTTATTGTTTTTGAGACAGAGTCCCTCTCTGTTGCCCAGGCTGGATTGCAGTGGCACAATCTCAGCTGACTGCAACCTCTGGCTCCTGGGTTCAAGTGATTCTCCTGCCTCTGCCTCCTGAGTAGTTGGGATTACAGGTGCCCACCACCATGACTGGCTAATGTTTTGTATTTTTTAATAGAGATGGGGTTTTGCCATGTTGGCCAGGCTGGTCTTGAACTCCTGACCTTAGGTGATCCACCTGCCTTGGCCTCCCAAAGTCTTGCGATTACAGGCGTGAGCCACTGCACCCGGCCCAATAAAGCTGTTTTTAAAAAGCTTAAATGCTTCCATACCTTTTAAAAGGGATTTTTCCCCCTATTTTATATGCTGACTTTAATTTTGTTTCATTTGTCTGTTTTTTTAAGCATGGAATGTCTTTTGTCCATGAGAATGGGAAGGTTGGGTGAAAAATATAAAGATTCCTGTGTCCGATAACGTAATGAAGTCTCCATATCAGCAATCTGCCCAGTTCTATATTCCTCATACATGATGAGAAAATGAAAAGCACTTATTTTTTTAAAAACAGTTGCTCTTTGGACTTCCTGTTACATGCAATGTAACTCAAATTCTGACCAATTCAGCAGTTGTAACTGAATTGTCGAACTAAGCCCTCGAAATAGTTAAAATTGAATTATAGTATTATTAAGAGTTGTGTGTCCTAGGAAACAGGAAGTACATGTTTTAAATATAAGGCTCCATCCACATCAAAGGTGGCCAGAAAATGCATGTAAACATCTTAAGTGCTTATAAAGGACAAAACCAACCACATAATATAAGTGGCTAGGCTACGACAGTGAGAAATCTATGGAGTTGGTGGAAGAATCAGATACTTGTAAGCTGAACTCAATGATGTGATTCATTTGGGGTGTAGATCACATTGATATATGATAGATAACAAGTAATGCTAAACCTATTCCATGATCCCCTAATAAGAATCCAAAAGAGACAATAAAAGATCTGGTTGTGAAAGCTCAAATGTTGGGAAAGCGATGCTGAAATTGTCTTTAGATGACATAATTGTTTCCTAAGTAAGCATCCTCTATCAGAATATTTAGAATTAAGTACAACTGTTAAAGAAAATCAAAATTATCATATTAATATTTCTATCTTGTGGAATCTGAGCGCATTTGGAATGTCCTTGAAATGAAAAAGAAAATTGGCTTTTTAGAGAAACATGTAAAACATTTAATTCTAATTTAAAATGAGTTATTTTGTTATTGATTTAGACTTTAAGTCAAGCCTTTATTAAAGGTACCTATTAAAATATTTAAGAGAACTTAAGAATCAAATTATTTCAAAGTTTATCATCATTTGAGAGCTAATTTTATATTTGAAAGGATTTTAAGTTATATAACTGAAGTATTTAAGAAGGAAATTGAATATTTTTAATTATAGTTTAAAAATGTATTGAATGTAACCTATCAAACATTATTCAGAAACTGCTAAAATTTTGGCTCAGCACAGTGGCTCACACTTGCAATCCCAGCACTTTGGGAAGCCAAGATGGGAGGATTGCTAGAGGCCTGGAGTTTGAGACCATCCGGGTCAACATAGCCAGACCCCATTTTTACAATAAAATAAAATACAATAAATTAGCTGGTGTCATGGCACATGTCTCTAGTTCCAGCTACTCAGGAGACTGAGGCAGGAGGATCCTTTGAACCCATGAGTTCAAGGCTGCAGTGAGCCAAAATTGCATCATTGCACTCCAGCCTGGGAAACAGAGAAAGACCCTGTCTCAAAAATTAACATTAAAATCAAATAAACTGCTAAAATGCAAAGTAGAATAGATTTGCCTGTTGAATTCAAAACTTTAAAAAGGGGCCTTAAAAAACTGAATTTCAAATTTTAATATCATAGGAAATGATGCTTTTGTCATGAAAAACTGTTCTTAAAGGTATAAATATCTCACATATAATAAGACCTTCCTGTTTTCACTATGAACTTTGTGCCACGTTTTTATTGTCTCTTAAATTCTTTTGTTTTTAGCCTACAAATTATCCTGTCACTGAGGTTTCAAGAACATAATTCTCAAGGTTAAAGAAAACTGTGTATGCGTATATCTGTTTCTTTTATTAGACTCTTCGTTTCATGAAAGCAGACATTCCATTACATAATTCTTTATCTTCTATGGACTTGGTTTAGTGCTTGGAACAAAGCAGATTCTCCATAGCTACTCACTAGGAAGTAGCAGTTGAACAAATTTGCTTGCTTTTCTTAAATAGAAATGTTCTCCAGCCCATGTACACAGTCAATCCCAGCATGAGGACTGTTGGTTCTTGTACACAATTCTCGGAGACTTTTGACTACTTAGCCCCTGACTCCCCTACTGAAATGTTGTTCTTGATTCCTGGAAGGTATACCAGGGGCTTTTGGTCATAGTGGTGCCAGAATTTCACAGAGACTGGGGAAACATACTATGTTTGCAAAAGTCAACCTTAGAAAAATTGTTTGTCTACCTACTCCGTTATAGTTTACATTATATTATTTTCATGGTTTTGCTTATTAGTTATTTGCTTATTGATCTATTAACTCATTTAACCATTCTTTTTTTAAAATTTTATTTTAATAGAGACAAGGTCTCATTCTGTTGCCCAGGCTGGAGTGCAGTGGCACAGTCATAGCTCACTGCATCCTCTAACTCCTGGGCTCAAACAGTCCTCCTGCCTGAGTATCCCAAATAGCTGGGACTACAGGCACATGCTGCCATATCCAGCTAATTTTTAAAATTTTTTAATTTTATGAGACAGGGGTCTTGCTATGTTGACCAGGGTGGTCTCAGACTCCTAGCTGCAAGGCATCCTTCTGTCTGGGTCTCCCAAAGTGTTGGGATTAGATGTCTGAGCCACCACGCCCAACCTCAACCATTCTTTATTTTGTACCTACTGCATGCCAAGTATGATAGTAGGCCTTGGGATAACAGCAATGAACAGGCAAGACACAGTTCCTTCCCTCATAGAGCTTTTTTTAGCTTTAGAATTAATTTCTAGTCTTAAAAAATGAAATAGGCTGGATGTGGTGGCTCATGCCTATAATACCAGCACTTTGGGAGGCCTAGACGGAAGTATCATTTAAATGCAGGCATTTGAGACCAACCTGGTGAACATAGGGAGACCCTGTCTCAACAACAACAACAAAAAAATCGAAAATTAGCTGTGACCAGAACACGAGGCATGCTGTTAGGGATAGGAAGGTAATAGGAAGTGAGATGCTTTTGGAGAACTACAGTAGCAGGGGTGAGATCTCTAGAGTCTTTACGAACTTTTAATAAATTTTTGTTGATCCTCTTCGATGTTTTCCTTTCTTCTCTTAATCTTTTGAACTCTAGAATATGATACTAAATCATTCATTTAATCTTCAATCTATTGCATGGTATTCTGTTCCTGCTAGCACTTTTAATTGTTACAGTATAATAAATATAATTATTGATATTTTATTTCAAAAATAACTCATGTAATTTCTATTTTTACTGTTAATTCTGCTATCACCTGCTTTTTGGGGGGCCTTTAAGGCCTGCTTCGAAAATAATTTATCTAATGAACATTCCACCCATAGGTAGTTTTGCCTATATATTCTTAAATTTGTTCCTTTGTTCCACAAGTTTTTTAATCATTTCTACAGACCTTGTTTTCGCGACTTACCTCTCATGCCAACTGTATCCCACCATGCCATTGTAGTTAAGTATTTTTCAAGAGTACTTTATAATTTTAAAAAATTCAACTCTTTATTTCTGCTTCTGAATTTCCTCATGTAGACTTTTCCTGTTATTCAAAGAAATACACCTTTGAGGGGACCTTGGAGATTCTTTGACCTTCTACCTTCATTTTACCAAGCAGCTCTTTTAATTTATGATCCCTTATGCAATGTTTAGCAGTCTGATAAGTAATGCTTCCATTTCTTAGTATCTTTTCATTTAAAATAGCCTACCTTTTCGCAATACTTTGTAGCGGTCAGTTTGAGGTTATAAACGTTCATGTAGTCTTTCTTAGCCAAAGTTGAAAATAAAATATTAGTTTTTTTAAAACCCTACAAAGTAAGGGTTAATTTTCTATAAACTCCCAGGTAAACAGCTTTGTTATTTGCAGATCTTTACCAAATACACACTCAAGTTCATAAAGTAGTAGAAATGTTGCTAATAAGATTGACTATTCAGCTGAAAGTAAGCAAAGTGGTGAATAAAACAAAAGGTGAGTGTTTACACGGATTGATTAGATTAGATCCTCTCTTTATATTCTGCTATCTTTCACAAAGCTCCCTAGGAGATAAGCAAAAGAAAAGCGGTGAGACTTCCCCAGTTATCAGCTGGGAGCCGCTGGCAAATCCGCTTTCACCCCCAATGCTGGGAGGAAATTTATGTGTCTTCCCCTCTTCTTTCCCTGTATTTCCCTCTATTCTTTCTTGTCGAAGTCCTTGAGTGACCCAGCATTGCTTTCTAGTTTAAACATGTTTAAACATTTATTTCGCCGCTAGTCATCTAATCTGTTACCAGCAGGAAAAAAAGCCCAAGCAGAATTTCAGAGAAATGACGTTTTTCAGGTATTGGAAAGGAAAGTGCTGATCTGTGCATGTTGCCATGGCGTTAGTGTCTGTTTACAGTTGCATTCCCTCAATGGCAGGTAAAAAACAGTCCAATTACCAGAAAAAAGCGGCACCTTATTTTGGCAAGATAATAATTTAGTCTTTGAAATATGTCCATACATCAATTGTTTTCTTACTCTCCAACAAGCTTTTAAATACATCTGCCCCAAACAATGTATTACTAACTATTTACAAAAGCAAAATCTTATTGCTAGAATGCTGCAGAGATTCTATAATAAAAATACTGAATATCTTTTTTAAAAAAGCATTATGGGAAAGAAGAAACTCATTTTAAGAGAAAACTCTTTAAAATAGAAAATATTTCTATATCTTTAAGAGTCCATGAATAACACTATTTATTTGATAAGAAAAGGTCATCCCTGATCCTTTCTGTGGTTGCTTATCCTTAGGACTAGAATATAAGGCCAGATGTTTTTATTTCCTGTTATCTTACTCACTGCTGCTTTCCCATGTAGGATTTCTACTCATGTGAAAGGTAGCACCAAACCCAGAGTAAATGTGTGTATAAGAACATAGGGAATGTCCCAACAGCAGTGGAAAAATTGATAAAACACATATGTACATACACGGAAGTCCTATCTTTACCTTCAACCTATGGTTTTTGTATGCATGAAAGAGAAAAGAACATGTTGACTAATGAAACGTAAATTAATTGTCACTATTAAAAAATACTTATATATATTTTTAAGATAATGAAGTCTAAATAAATAAAACCACAGCAGTGTCTATAAAATGAAGAGTTCACACCTCCCTCTTTTTGCACCCCACCCCAACTCTACCAAGATCATCCCCAGAAGCAACCAATGTCAATGATTTCTGTCTTTAGTTATTTTGGTGGTTGCCAAAAAAGATAGATTTACCCTACAGCTAAGGATACTTTAGCTTCCCGGCCCTCCAAATACATAGATCCCTTCCAAAACTGGGAGCAGCTCAGTGATGGATCCAAATTTTGTGGGTACCAAAATTTACTCATCTGGGAGCATATGCCTTTAAGAAAAAGAACACAGAATTACAGCTACACATTGTTAAGGCTCCTCCCAGTGCCTTGCAAAGAGCCCCTGCAAGTCAAGATTCCTGAAACACACTTCATTAGTTTCAGTTTATGATCGCCATTTCTAGATTTACCAACGGCGTTAGACAGCATCTGTTGATTGTCTACTCAGAAGCCAAGAGACATTTAGCATGCACATCTTACCTCTCAATTCTCCTTCCCCCATCTGCCTTCTAGTTTTTGTTAGGGATATTGAGTTATTGTGTTTATAGTTAAGGTTTACAGTCACTAAAATTATATTTGTATACATAGTAGATTCATTATAAAAACTTTGAAATGAAAATAAATCTCAATACCCCTAAATCGCTAAGCCAAAGGAAAAAGTCAGGCTGGGAACTGCATCAGGCAAACCTGTCTCCCATGTTTTTTTCTAAATAAGATAGCTACAAAGATTAAAAAAAAAAAAAAAAAAAAAGAACTACATATCTCCCTTATAATGTTCCCGAAAGGATTCCTTGTGGGCCTTAAGATTTTTACCCTAAAACAGTTCTGTTGAATTTCACCCTGGCAATGTAAATTGATAACTTATTTTTACAGGTGTGGGACAAAGGACAGAACTCAAAGTCATCCCTCTGTTCCCCTGAGACAAATGCAGACCTGTTTGCTTCCTCTGCCCTATTGTTTATATAAAATTACAGATTCACTGAGCCAGACTAAGGCATAAGTGACTATTCTCCTATGCCTACTCTCACATGTAAATTAGGTATTCAGTGAAAGGTTTATCAAAGACCCAAAAGAATGCAATATTTGTCTCTTATCCACCCATGACATGGAAGCCCCATGCCCACTTTGAGTTTTCTGGTCTTTCCAGACCAAGCCAATGTACATCTTACACATATTGATTGATGTCCCATGTCTCCATAAAATATATAAAACCAGGCTGTATCCTGACCACCTTGGGCACATGTCATCAGGACCTCCTGAGGCTGTGTCACAGGTGTGTCCTTAACCTTGGCAAAATGAACTTTCTAAATTGATCAAACATCTCAGATACCTTTGGGTTCACCAAGCCAAGTATGTTTGCATATATACAATAGTATATGTGCTTATTGTATATGTGTAAAACATATATACAAAACACTATTGTATATGTGTAAACATATACACAATATATAAAAATATTTCCCATTGAATCAAGTAATGTGGTTAGATGAATAAAAATGTAAGTACAACCTTGTATCTTTGAATTTTGCTACTCCAAGGAGAATTGTTCGAGAATATTGGATTTATAATACTCTTAATTTTGTTTTAGATTTTATTCCTCACTTCTTTTGGATCAGACATAGCAGGCCTTGTTTCATGTGTCCTCTTTTTCTTTTTTAGTTTCTTTATACATTTCCTGAATTTACTCCTCAAACAAATTTTATGTAGTTTTGTAAGGGGTTAAGTTCATGAATGTCCTTCAGAATGGAATGACTTCATAGACAATTGCTAGTTTCAGAAAATGTTCTTTATGCAAAACATAGAAAGGTATGTTTAACTTAGTTATCCCTATGTACTTTACCATAATAACACGTCCTTAGGAAAAGTTTCAGATAAAGTTATGAGAATGAAAGAAAGCATGGTAGACATTGTGAGGTGATGTTTAATTTACCCCAAGGTAAATTAGACCATTCTGAGATGGAGTCAACCTTCACATTTGTTAGAAGCCACGCATTAACGTGGATAAAAGCGAAGAGAAAACAGCACACATTATATTATGTAACCAGAAGAGTGACTATTTTCTAAAAATCTAATCATTTTTTCAAAGAGCCACTCTTCCTTTTTGTTTTCTCAATATTCAAGTGGAGAAAAACCATGCCTAAGTAACGAATAAATTCTCTTAATTCATGTCCCAGAATGACTTCAGCAGAATAGGTTCTCCTTCAACAATTTAATATACTGTAAGTCATCACCCTTTTGTGTTGAACGTTTAGTGAAATAAATTGTTTATATTCTGCAAGCTGAGGAAAATAGGCTAGTCAACTAAAATGTTTAAAAATCTTCAAAATATTATATTCATGGCATCTAATAAGAGACTATTTTCTTCATGGCAAGTTTCTTAATATTCTTAATAACTCTTAGTGTCGATGAAAGATGAGAACACTGTTCTATGTAACTTTTTTATATTTGTAAAAAAATGTGATCATGATGTATTATGTTTTCACAAGCTGACATGACCAACATGAATGGTTTTTATGTACTTACTATTAGTCTGAATAGCTGTCCAGTGGAAAGCAATGTCTTTGCAACAGTATGAGTAGGTTGAAGCAGAGAATAAGGAGAAGGCTTTGGATTTCTGCTTTGGTACTCCCTGATCTTTATGTTCATTTCCTTTTCCTTGCTTACTCATATGATACCCTTGCCGTCTTTTCTATCTTACTACTTTTCAAAAGTCCATCAGTTTAATACTTAGCCCTGTGCTAGCTCATGTCAGGGAACTCCAAAGAATAGTAATAGAAATGCACAAATAGTTTCCACTCAAGCTACAATGACAACATTCCTGGGTAGAATTAGAGAACATTGATGCTGGATTGTACCGCGTGGGTTGTCATTACAATAGATGATTGGAGAAAGAAGTGATCTCTGTGGGTTGTAGTAATTATGCATTATCTGGGATTCTCTGATTACTAGGAATAGAAACTGATGGTCTAATGTATGAGAAAAAGAGAGAAGTTTATTTGAAGGAGATCCCAGCTGCCTGAACTGCTTGATTGTGTTGTAAGAATGCAGGCCATGGAATAATTATGCTCTACCTGTTTTTCCACATATCGTATTTACTCACTTATCAAAATCCCAGGAGAGCATGTGATTGTTCTGATTTAAGTCAAATAACAATTCCCTGGCTATGGTAGATGAAGGTACCTTGTTTACAACCTACAAAAATTAGATATGTATTCTATTTCTACCTATGATAGAATAGGCAATGATGGAATAGTATATAAGCTGGCAATTTGAAAGCACCAGCTGTGAATTTCTTGCCTATTCTTAATTACATCTTTGTTCTGAGTTTGGAATCACAACATGACAATCCAAAGAATCCAAACCTAAAGAGACTTCTACAAGTATTTATAATTATAAATGGAACAGTATCTTTTACTATTCCAGATGATGGTTCTGAAGGCAACAGGTCTGAGTTAAATTCTAACTTAGCTGTTTAGTAACTGTTTAACCCTGGATAAACTATTTCCAACCTCCATAGTTTTTTACCTGACAAGATTATTTTAGGGATTAAGTCCAATTCATATAAGAGCCTATCACAGATATGCACAAATAAAAGGAGGCATTATTGTATAAACAAATGCATCTGGATTAAGCATAACTGATGAAGTAGATAAGAGCCCAATCTTCTGTTAAAAAAGCTTTGTCCTGTTCAAAGCTAAAAAATTATTAGTCTAACGTATTTCCTTCAAATCCTTATTAAGAAAAAAAAAGGATAAATTATTTTAAATAGAAAGAAAAAACCAATACAGGTATTAGAGTTTTAAAAAATAATTTGTGGGAAGATCTCATCTAACACTTGTATTTTGAGATCTGTTCAGCCACCTGTTTTTTTGTTTTGTTTTGTTTGTAATTAAAGGTGATTGATAGTTTGAGGTCAAGTTTACAAAAGTATAAAATGTCTCCTGATGCTACTAATTAGGCTGTGTGTGACCCTGAGCACTGTTCTATTTACCACATTCAGTGCTACGTTCTGAGTATCTCACCGGTTATTTGTACATTGTCACATTTGAACACTTACCATACTGAAATCAAACAGTAGGTAAAGAACAGTTGTACTGGTAGTGGTAATTGTTGTTGATTTTTATCTTTAGGATCTAGGGTTATTAGTACAAAATAATGACAGGAATTTATATGTCTAGAATCTGCAGGATGTCTAGGAGCTGTTCGCGGGGTGTCTGTTGGTATACCACGCCCAGTGATAACTGTGAATGGAAAACTGTAGCAACTACAGTTTGCCAAACACAAAGAAATTAGGGTCATAAACCCCTTGGGGAAGAAGGTCTGGGTCATTCCAGAAAGCAAACAACATAGACCAACCAAGGAGCTGGCCCAGGGTCAGAGAATTCTAGAATTATTAGTGCAGGAAGGAGATAAAGTATGTCAATTACGGCCTTGGAATCTGGGGTTGCACTGGGGACTGCAGCTTGTTTCGCTGACTTCCCTGCAAGTGTTTACAGAAATTCCAGCTGACCACCATATTGAAGGGGATTCTGTAACTGACTGGATTTAATGCAAAGCAAAAAGAGATATGACTGGTAGGCACAAAAAATGGATTGTATTGCAACAATTTCTGTGTGCCACTTCCAATCCTCTTATTCTGGCCTTAGTTATCGAGACTAGTTCCCATGAAGACTTCACCCAGATTCACTGAGGTCCCACCTGCCAGCACATTGACTTAGGGGGACATGGGCACTTCTTACTTCTTGCTAGAAGTATGCCTAGTCATTAGATACTCACAGGAACTCTTAGCATTCACGCTTGTATAGAGGTGGTAATGCTCTGTGACCTAGCTCTTGACTAATGGGGAAGGAACTTGATTGACAAATGCTTTCCCTTTTCTTTCTTCAGTGGATGATTCCGAGAAGCATTTCACTAGGCTTTCAGATGTGCTTTCGAGATTGAGCTCCCTGTCATACAAAAGTGGCAGCCAAATTAGTATGCATTTCTCTCCTTGCTTTCTCTTCTTCCCATTCTCCTACTGATTCCTACCACCACATTCCCAAATAAATCACTCTCAAATAAAATTTTCCCTCGGTGCTTTTGTAAAATGAGAATATAATTTGTATTCATTTAAACCCTATTAGAGGCCCGACGCGGTGGCTCACACATGTAATCCCAGCACTTTGGAAGGGTGAGACACATGGATCACTTGCGGTCAGGACTTTGAGACCATCCTGGCCAACATGGTGAAACCCCATCTCTACTAAAAGTACAAAAATTTCCCAGGCATGGTGACTTACGCCTGTAATCCCAGCTACTGGGGAGCCTGAGGCAGGAGAATCACTTCAACCCAGGAAGTATAGGTTGCAGTGAGCCAAGATTACATCCTGCACTCCATCCTGGGTGACAGTGAGACTCTGTCTCAAGAAATTAAATAAATAAATAAATAAATAAATAAAAATAAACCCTATTGGAAACATATTGTGATTCAAAATTTGCTATATTTATCTTTTACTTACTTTTAAACTGCACAAATAAAATAAATGTACCTGAAATATTTGAAAGCAAATATCTGACATTATTTTATCTATAAATATATCAATATGTATCTTTAATATGTAAGTACTTTAAAAATATAACTACAATTGCATTATCATGACCCCAAAATTAACCATATTTTCTTACTATCTAATGCCTAATATGTATTTAGTTTTCCCTGATTGTCTTTTTCTTTCTTTTTTTTTTTTTTTGAGATGGAGTTTCGCTCTTGTTACCCAGGCTGGAGTGCAATGGCGTGATCTCGGCTCACCACAACCTCTGCCTCCTGGGTTCGGGCAATTCTCCTGTCTCAGCCTCCTGAGTAGCTGGGATTACAGGCACGCACCACCATGCCCAGCCAATTTTTTGTATTTTTAGTAGAGACGGGGTTTCACCATGTTGACCAGGATGGTCTCGATCTCTTGACCTCGTGATCTACCCGCCTCGGCCTCCCAAAGTGCTGGGATTACAGGCTTGAGCCACCGCACCCGGCCTGATTGTCTTTTTCTAGCTAGTTTGTTGGGATCAGGATTGTAACAAGGTTGTACATTGTATTTCGTACATTTGTCTGTTATAATTCTCCCAATCTATAGAATCTCTTTCCTTCTCTCTCTGTCTCTCTCTCTCATATTTATTTTTCATACCTTAGTGTTCTTTTCTCCTTTACTTTTTAAATATATATATTTTTATATAATGTGCATACATACTCGGTTTATATGCACAGTTGTGTGTCTTAACTCATTACAGAATGAGTTATAATATTAACAAAAATGTCTTTCTCTTGCCATTTATTTATTGATGAAATTGGAGTATTTGTCCTGTTGAGTTTTCCACATCCTGAATTTGGCTGATTGTTTCCTCAAGGTTCACTTTAATTATTAATCTGTTTAAAAATATATAAGCACCATTCTTTCAAAAGTTTGCCCTGCAAAATACGTGTTGCTAATTACTCAGACTGGTTTCTGTCTTTGCTTCCTTGGTATTAACTTTATAATTTTCAACAGGAGTGCTTTGCGTTCTTGAATGTGCTGAGGCAAAGGAAAGCACGTTTCCCGTTCACTTGTTGGAAAACAGAGTGACATTTATTGGACGTATGCTAAAATTTGACTTCTGCATTGGGATTTATTTAGTTACTGATACCATACCTCATTCTAATAATAATTTGAGGTGCTATAAAAACGTGTATACAAATAAAAAACTTTTAAATAATACATTAAGAAACCAGGCAAAAAGAATACTAAAGTAGGAAAAAAATACATAAAACTTCAGGTGTCACTCCTATCAGAATGAAAGACACCAAGAGGCTTCATATAAAACGCTCTTGGTCATTCTGAGTGATTGTAACATTTCAGTGGAAGCATGGTCAGTTCACTATTGTATCCCACAGCTTATAACAGTGCCTGGCCCATAAGAGGAGTCAATAACTAGTTATTAACTACTATTTGACTATTGATGCCCAATCACACCTCTCCATTTGTGACTGGATTGATTACTAGTAATCAAGACAGAAGCTACATGAAAGCACAGACAATTTAAAACATAAATTCTATTATGTATGCATTCTTGGTGTAAGTCCCTCTGGAAATTAAATATTAAGATGTTGATTGTAGATAACATGTAGGAGTAAGTTCAGTAGGTTTTAAAGGTTTAGGGTGAAGAAGACAGGAGAAAAAGTGAAACCCAATTTTATCATCTAGAAATAACAATTATTACTTTCCTTCTATGACATAAAAGATATTTATTAGAGCCCTGCAATGGTACAAGAATGAAGAGCAACTTCAAAATGAAGTGGCGACTTAATATTTTACCTTAGTAACTGGGAAAAATGTGATAAACAAAGAACACTGAAATCTTCAGATTATATTTGTAGAAATAATTTGGAGCTGAAAATCAATTCATAGAAGTGATTAGAATACTTCAGATTAGAACTATGTATTTTCTAGGCCAGGTGCGTTGGCTCACACCTGTAATACCAGCACTTTGCGAGGTAGAGGCTGGTGGGTCACTTGAGCTCAGGAGTTTGAGGCCAGCCTAGTGAACATGGTAAAACCCCATCTATACAAAAATACAAAAAATTAGGCAGGCCTGGTTGGTATATTCCTGTAGTCCCAGCTACTGGGTAGGCTGAGGTGGGAAGGATCACTTGAGTCTGGGAGATGGAGGTTGCAGTGAGCCGAGACTGTGCCACTCACTGTACTCCAGCCTGGGTGACAGAGTGATACCCTGTCTCAAACAAACAAACAACAATTCCTCCTCCGCCGCCAAACTATTTATTTCCTTGAGCGATTCCTGTCTACTTTATAGAAAATAAAACAAATGACTGAGACCAGCCTGGTTAACATAGTAAGACTCTGTCTTTGGAAAAAAAGAAAGAAAGAAAAGAAGAAATAAAAAAAAGAAAAAAGATGAAAAAATAAAGTTCACTTTAAAGTATTATAAAGCACATGGCAGACCTTTTTATTACTTTTAATTTTCATGGGTACATAGAAGGTATATATATTTAGGACATACACAAGATGTTTTGATACAGACATGCAATGTGAAATAAGTGCATCATGGAGAATGGGTGTTAATCCCCTCAAGCATTTATGCTTTTAGTTGCAATCAAGTCACTTAAACGCTTTAAATTTTTTTAAAAACGTAAAATTAAGTTACTATTGACTATTGTTGCATTATTGTGCTATCAAATAATAGATGTTATTCATTCTTTTTTTTTTTTTTTGTAGTCATTAGCCTTTCCTACCTTCCTCCCCGCGCAACCCCACCCCCTACTACCCTTCCCATATTCTGGTAACCATCCTTATGCCCGTGAGTTCAATTGTTTTGATTTTTACATCCCACAAATAAGTGAGAACATGAAATGTTTGTCTTTCTGTAGCTGGCTTACTTTGCTTCACAGAATGATCTCCAGTTCTATTCACGTTGCAAATGACTGGACCTCCTTCTTTTTATGCTTGAGTAGTGCTCTGTTGTGAATATGTACCATGTTTTCTTTATCCATTGATCTGCTGATGGACACTTAGCTATTGTACACAGTGCTGCAACAAACATAGGTGTGCAGATATCTCTTCCATATACTGGTTTCCTTTCTTTTGGGTATACACCTAGCAGTGGGATTACTGGATTGACAGACCATTTTAAAGATTCAAAACAAAGTTGAGACATATGGAGATATTTTTATGAAATTCAGTCAAAATAGAATTTTAATTTTTAAATATAGTAAAATGACTCTAACTTGGTTTCTTTTTGAAGTAATAAAATATTCAGGAATATTATCTAAAATTGACATAGCAACAAATGTTTCAAAGGAGAGAATTAACCTGAAAGTGCTTTTAAATATAAATTGCTATATGAACGGAAAATATAAAAGAATAGTTTTACTCAGTTTTTTGTGCTAAGCATCGTCAGGCACTGGGAGCAAGTCACAAATAAGCCAAGAAATAAATGAAGCACAGCCTGTGGTTTCTTTTTAAGGGCTGCTGACAGTCACTTCCTGTCTGACAGTGTCTCGTCTTTTGCTTCCCTATTTGAATCAGGATATTCTGGTGACTGGACATGTTTATATTTCATGCCCACACAAATGTCTACCAACTGAATGTGTAAGTCAAGGTCAAAAATATTTTTTTTACTAGAGTATGCGTATATATGTAATACGTTGCATAAATGAGGAAAAGAAAGCTATATAAAAATCTAATGAGATGGTTTCTGTGGTGCACTAAGCTCGCTTGTCTAAGAATTTAACAAAAATGAAACACAAACATATAGTAGATTGAATTTATAGAGAAGCATTTTGAATAGCGAGACAATAATTCTGGATTCTCATGTTATAATCTGGTTGGCTACATATTTAAATCTTAAAAATTTTAGTTGATTAAATTCATTCAGCTATTCATCCATTCAACAAACTTTTATTGCTTACTACTGTAGCCAACATTGTGCTTAGTTCTAGTACCTCAGAGGAAAGTAAGACATCCCTTTCTCTCAAGAGTCAGCAATCTAGCAGGGGAAATAAAAGTAAATCTGGGACTTTGAGGTACTCTGATGGAAAAAGGTGTGTTGAGATAGCTTTAGGGGAACAAGCAGGGGGTGCCTAAATTGGCCTAGGGCGAAGGCTGGAGAGGTGAGGCGGGTAAGATCAAAGGACACTTTATGGGGGAAGTATTGTTTCAGCTTACTTTTAATGGAAGAAGGAACAGTGTGAAGAGTGTTATAAGAAAAAGAAAACTGCTTTATCCATTGGAGAATTCAGTCAATTCCATTTGACTGGAGAGGATGGTTATTGGGAACAAGGGGAACGGAGGCCGTAGTGGCAAAGTGGGAAGCAAGTGGTATGAGGGTTTTAGGAATGTTTAAAGTTTCTGCTCCCTGTTTCCTTACTGATGAATTATTAAGTAAAGGAATGACATAATTAGATTTAAATACTAGAAAGATAACTCCAGTAGTGTAGAAAATAGAATTGAGTGACAGGACATCTCGTTAAGAGTACACTAGTTCTGGACCTGAGGCCAGAGACCATGATGGGGGAGACTGGTCAAGGGTAGTGACCTTCACTGAGATCAAAAACACCCACTGGGGAGAAGATTGGGGAAGCCATAATGAGGTGAATTTTGTAACTGAGTTTGAGATGTGCTGTCCAGTTATATGCGTTTAACAGGAAGTTGGATACATGGGAAACGAGAATGCTTCAGAAGAGGGGATAAAGAAAGGAGGAGGTGGAAAGAGGGGAAAACCTAAGGACATTTTGGCTTAACTCGTGAATTCTCTCAGTCAAGTGGGTGACTATGTTTTGACCTGTCTGGTATTGTCAGGTAGACATAGCCTTGAAATTTGAAGTCTTGTGAAGGAAGTACAAACAGTAACAGCTAGTACCCCAATAAGAAATACAGTGGATGGGTTATTGGTTATTGAAGCTTTTGCTTAAAATATCTTGTAACAACTTCTGTCTGATTTTTGCAAAGAGCTATTAATAATCTTACCCGTCAAAGACACACATTGTCATTTTTCCTTAATAAAAGTGTATTCTCTGCCACCGCTTCTATTACCTTCTCAGTATCTGCCCATGACTGATAGGAAAGTTTATCTCTAAAATGAAACTAGAATAACAAGTCTAAGATTTAATATACTTAATTTGCAATCTGTATCATAATGGATCAATGGATTTATTTATAGTATAAAATCTGGGTGAAAATCTTTGGGTTGTTAAAAAAATTCAAATGTAAATATATTTTAAAAGACAGTCCTATAAATAACTATGTCAAGAATGTATCAATATGATTATTATTTTATATGGAGTCTTGTGATAATGTTCTTTATTAGAACTATGGTTTTACTTTAATAATTGAGGGTACTTTTTTTTTTTTTTGAGACAGAATCTCACTTTGTCACTCAGGCTGGAGTGCAGTGGCGCAATCTCAGCTCACTGCAACCTCCGCCTCCCAGGTGCAAGCAATTCTCATGCCTTAGCCCAAGTAGCCAGGACCACAGGCACAATCTGATATACTTGAATTTTCCATTGAATTATTTATATATATAAAAGTCATTTGCTATGATGGTTACACAATGATTAGATGTACTTAATGCCGTTGAACTCGATACTTAAAAATTGTTAATATGGTAAATGTTATTTACATTTTACAACACAAAAAATTCATTTGCTACATGATTTAATACTGTTTATTCTGAAATATTTATTTCTTGTGAAAATAAAATACAAATAGTGAATTACATGTTTTGATGTTGCAATGAGAGGGCACTGTGTGTTAAATAGCCTTTAGGTACATCAGAGAAAGAACAGAGAAGAGTAAATGCCCCAGATCACCTCTATTACTCTCTGTTGGCATACCTTAAGAAAATAACTATTTTAAATTATACCAAAAAAACCCTTAACTAATGAGGATACACTTTAAAAGCATGTAATTATTCCATAAATTGATCAAGGAGAATATGAAAAGAAGGATGGGATTTAACCAAGAGACTCACTTGATCCCTGTCCTTGGAAGCAGTCTCTCGTTGTAATCTTGGAGGGTAGCATGGTTGGCAAGAACATACATTTGACACACTTGGGATTTAAAAACTATAAATTTCTACTATGGGATTATAGCAGAATTCTAATTAGTACTATTAGCCGGTCATTTTTTAGACTTTGTTAACGTTTGAGAGAAACCTCATCATCTCCCAAAGAAACTCTGTAACTTCAGTCCCATTAGCAGGCACTTCCCCAAAATGACAGTTCTTCAAAATAATCTGGATAGGATTTTAAAATGCATTGTCTCTCTTTTCACCCTAGATGGTCCAAATCTGATTATTTGGGAATGGGGTCTCAGTTCTATACTATAAGAAAATATTCTGAATTAAATTAATGTTACCTCTCTGTGAATTTTCATTTATGAAACATGGTGTTCTGTTTCCATGAAGCAAATATATACCTTCAAATTCACCTTGGTGGGCCTAATACAATGCAGTTTATTCATTTATTCAAAAACATTTTATTGCATGCCTGTTTCACTTAAGTATATCCTTGATGAAGTAGTTACAATTATTAATGTTATTAAATCTCAACGCTTGAGAAAATGTCTTGCTAGTATTCTGCATGGTGAAATAGAAATTATGCATTAGGCTCTTCTGCTACTTACTAAAGTATGATGGTTGTCTGGAAGAAAAGCATTTGTGCCAGTGAGTTGCAAATGAACTACACTTTTCTTTAGAAAACACCATTAAAAGAACGAACATTGGCAAAGAAGCCATGTCTATTCAGACTTGAATAATTGGCAAATATTTTCTCAAAAATGGGCAAAGTGAGTTTGTTAATTCAAGGAAAACAACTGACTGCATTTGTTGCTAATGATAAAATTTGAGTTTTAGGGAGACTTACATGTTGAAAAATATGTGTCTACCAGAATAAATTCAATGCCTCCCAATAGTTCAAATATTTTAATGAGCTTGGTGACATTAATAAATGCTCATTTTTGAAATTATAAAATGAAATGTGTTGACATTTAGAAAATCTGCATAACCCAGTGGAATAATGTTTTCTAAATGACCAATAAATGATATTACAAAATAGTCTACTTATTATGTAAGATAAAACCAATGAATTTTAGTGTAATAGAAAACAAAAAGTTTATTGATGTCATTTTGGATGTCATGCTGCAGCTACCTTTAAGAAATGATCTGCCATGTGTGTACCTATGCAACAATCTTGCATGTTCTTCACATGTACCCCCAAACCTAAAATGCAATTTAAAAAATCAAAATTAAAAAAAAAGAAATGGTCATTTGTCAAATTTTGGTGTAGTATCAAAGAAAAATATATACATTTATCTGAGAAGGATGTAAAAATATCCTCTCTTTTCTAAACCAATATCTGTGAGATGTTGAGATTTTTCTGTATGCATCGACCAAATGACATGTTGCAGTTGATTGAATGCATAAGTAAAAATATAATTAGTGTTTATATATATGTTATTTATATTAGCATGTAATGATCTATTAAGTTGTTATATGTCAAACAATTAATAAATTAAAACATGGGCTTTTATATTAGAAAGACCTGAATCAAAATCACTTGACATGACATTTGGCAGTTTATTTAATCTCTCTGAGACTTGGGTTTTTCATTTGCACATGAGGAAAATATCAGCAAATCCTTTAGGCTTTCTGTGCATTGCTAGATAACATGTAATCAGCATAACACCATTACAAGCATATAAATGGCACATTACACTGGTGAGATTATTTAAGTATTTCTTCTTTCCAAGATTCTTTAAGTTTTACTCCAGCATAATGTCAAACATTGGAAACAGTGTCTGCACTATGTTGTTTCAGATGTACCTTTATTGTATTATAACATATTACAGTATATTTTTAACCTTTATAGAGATTATATATTCCATATGTGCCAGGGAGAAGTGAAAAGGACAAAGTAATATCTAATGTATGCAACTGATTTAACACAAGGCTAAATCTCAAGACATGGGAGAATATGGTTTGAAAACTTCACTGATCAATTAGTAAATCAGTGACGGAGTTACAGGAGTTCATTTATTCATTCATTCACTTTTCAAGATGAAGTTATCGAGTACATAGAATCAAAACACTGCTAGGTCCTGGTAATCCAAAGGTGAGCAATACAATTTTCGTCCACATGTAATTTATGGTTGCTCAGTGGAAAACACCAATACAAACAAACCAATACCATGTTACACGTAGCATGATACACAGGTCTAGAGTAAAGAGAGAGAGTACCTAAGATAAGGTAGTTATTTTGTCTATGAGTAATGAAGGGCAGTCTGACAAGAGTCCCTAGGAAAGATGGTATTGGACTGATTCTGAAAACAGGATATACTTGCCTAGTGGATAACGGCAGTGGAGGTTGTAGGGGACCTTTCCAGGAGAGAGAACAATGTGAGCAAAGTCACAGAAGTGTGAAATAACATGGCATGTCTAAGGAGATGCTGGAAGTTCCGCATGATTGGAAGACGATTGAAAATAGGATGTGGGAAGAAATAAGCAGTATCCAGATCACAGAGTGCCCTTCCTATTCACAACTGAGTGAGTCACTGAAGGGTAAAATAAAGGTTTGTATCTAGCTGCTGACATTCATCCAAATTCATCTAGGATGTGTTTCCATGAATTTATAAGCAAGATTTCAAAAGTGTCTTTTAGATAAAATTGAGGAAATTCTGTAAAAATACTTCAAAACAATTGAATATCTTCTTCAGAAGATGCGCAGGTATGGTGAAGGAAATTTCTGAAGACTGGATTTGATTTTTATCTTTGTGACTTCAGGTGCTTTTCTGGCAGTTTCATGATAAATATCTGCTGAAAACATCTTCGTTCTTAGGAAAGTTTCCTTATCCACTGGAGAAACACGTACTGTTGGCCCAATTCCAACACACAATTTCTTCCTAAGATTTTGAAAAAAGAACAAAAGTTATTAAATGGCCAAGGTACTGAAAACGCTTTGAAAATATCAGTGAAGGGAATATCTAGGGTTGCATGTTTAGAAATACTTGGAAATTTCATACACAGTAAGACTAACAATTGCAGTAAGGATGGGCCCTTAAATTTTTGAAAGCTGTTTTTGATCATATTTTCCATTGAACAAGAGGCTAATCTTTATAGCAAAAAAAGAAAACAATAATAACAGCAGCAGTAAAACAAACTATAGAGAAATATATAATTCTCTAATATCTTTATACTTGAAAAGGTTTGCTAGGGCCTCAATGAAGTATATGTAAGTTGAGTTAAACATGCTTAGAAAAAAATCTCAATTATAGTTGCCAAAAGTTAAAAAGAAGAAAAAGGAGTCATGGAAAAGGACAAGACAAGTTGACACATGATGTCATTTTACATCTCTTTAAAACTATTCCTTTAGATCTGTTTTACTTTATCAGTGGCATACTGAGGTAAGAACTAGAAACATCAAGGTTTCTTATTGTGGAGAGAAAATCCCTTGAGATTACTGAATACCTAACTTGAATGGTATTTGAAATAGTAGGTTATACGTAGGCATAATGGGTCTCCTTAAAAATGAATGGTAGATGTTCGTCCATTCATCCATTTATTTATTCATTCATACATTTGCTTTAAGATATGTATCATGTATTTACTATGTGCTAGTTTCTGCTCAAGCCAGATTGCTTGAGCAATTTGATATATCTTATGCTATTTTATATTTTATTTTCTTTAAAGATCTATTAATATTTCATTCCTGTGTACAAAAATGAAATACCTAGTAATGGAACTAACAAAAGATGTATGTGACCTTTGCAAAGAAAGTTGTAAAACATTTTGAAACACAATTCCAAATAAAAACAGTGAAACAGCATGGATTACACATGGATTAAATGATTCAGCATACTAAAGATGTCAATTTCCCCCCAACTGGTATTTAGACTCAGTGTAATTCCACTCAAAATCTAATGGGTTTTCTTGTAAAGAATGTCAGTGTGAGCCGGGCGCGGTGGCTCAAGCCTGTAATCCCAGCACTTTGGGAGGCCGAGGCGGGTGGATCTAAAGGTCAAGAGATCGAGACCATCCTGGTCAACATGGTGAAACCCCGTCTCTACTAAAAATACAAAAAATTAGCTGGGCATGGTGGCACGTGCCTGTAATCCTAGCTACTCAGGAGGCTGAGGCAGGAGAATTGCCTGAACCCAGGAGGCAGAGGTTGTGGTGAGCCGAGATCGCGCCATTGCACTCCAGCCTGGGTAACAAGAGCGAAACTCCGCCTCAAAAAAAAAAAAAAAAAAAAAAAAAAAAGGGAGAGAGGACAATTGGAAATTGCGATGTCTTTTATTATGTAGGCTCTGGGATCTGACACCATCATTTTTGTGTATCCTGTTTATTATACTGGTCAGCCTTATTCAGTGAGTGGGGATACCACAGACAAAGTTATGAATATCAGGAGCAGGGATTACTGGTGCTATTGTGGAAGCTGGTTATCACATGCACAGAAATTAATGATAGGTAGATTAGAGAATTCTATAACATTTTATAAGACAATATGAGAAAATTTTTATGATTTCAGAGCAAAGATTTCTCAAAGAAGAAACAAAATTTTTACTCAAATTTCAAAGAATGACTGATTAATTCAGCTACATTAAGAATAAGGCCATCTATTTAACAAAAACAGCATAAAATAGAAAACAAATCACAAATATAATATTTGTAGCAAATATAATTTAAAAGTGTTAATATCCAGACTATATAAGGAAATGAAGATCAAAACTAAAGAGATAAATGATGCAAAAGAAAAATGAGTGAAAGCTTTAAGTTTCTGACAGAAGAAAGAGGAATGGTCGATAAATATATTAAAAGATGGTCAATTTCATTAGTAACCAGAGAAATGCAAAATACAGCCAAATGTAATACGATTACAGACCCATTTGCTTTGCAAAACCTAAGAAATGTGAAACAAAACTAAACAAAAAAAAGAAAAAGAGAAAAATATTAAAAACTTAAAGAATTCTGAGACGATGACATGGAACAGTGGAAAACCTTCCACATGGCCAGCATGAGTGTAAATGGTCCAACCACTGTGAATCGCATTTGGCATTATGTACCATAGTTGAGGATGTGCATACCCAACTATGCAGCAATTCCTCTTCTGGAGAAAATACAACATATATTTGTAGAAACACTGTATTAACAAAATGCTGAAAATAACTCAAACAATCAGCAAAGGAATGGACAAACAAATTGTAGGATACAATGAAATACCGTACAGCTGTGGAAGGGTGGGAGTAAGGCTGCAGGATTTTTTTTTTAATTTAGAGTCATTATAGCATATATACATGCCCATGAGAAGTAACCCATAAAGAAGGGGAGGCTAAAGATATAGAACAGAGAATAAAATAAATGAATAGTGTGAGATTCCTGAAAGGCAAATGATTACAAACATGGAGACAAGGGAAAGGTTTTCTTCATTATACATGATGGAAGAGATAAGGATGGATATGCATTTATTCCGTAAATCGATGGGGATCCTCCCTGCCAGGCCCTGTCATTGCTATGAAGGATGCAAGTAGATTTGAAAATTGGATGATAGGAATATGATGAAATGTCTATTTAATGGCTTTCATGTTCCTTGTGAAGTAGGTGGTAAAGTCTTCTCCTGGGGATGAGGCAAAAGCTTGGGGCTTCAGGTTTAAGGAGAGTGAAGATTAAAAATTGTGTATAGAACAGGAGAGGAAGCTAAAGAAGGAAATAAAACAGCATGGCTGGGCAGTGTTCAGAGCCTAGCAAGGTTAGTGAATTTAGGGACAGAATTCCCAGTTGTACAACTTTCTCCAGCAATGCTCAGTGTTGGTATATATATACAATTTTTTTTTGGCAGGTTCAAACAAGAGGACAACATAGCAGAAAAATGTAGGACATGTAGGACACTGGCAAGAGGTTGTTTTTTTTTTTTTTTAATGACAGATGATAGTCGCCAATGAGCTTGCGGATTAAAATCCTGGAGAGCCATGCGTGGTGGTGCGTGCCTGTAGTTCCGGCTACTCTGAAGTCCTCCTTAAGGTAGCAGCGAGCCATCACTGCACTCTAGCCTTGGCGACAGAGTGAGATCCTGTCTCTGAAAAAAAAAAAAAAAAAAAAGAATTCAGAATGAGAGTGTATCATTTGAGCGTATCCAGGAATCAAGTAATGCTATTACATATTTATTTGATGAGAAATATGAGTGTTTAAAACCACAAGTGCAGAGGAGTTAATGTCCTCTTGGAAGGAAGTCGACCGATGAAAGACAGGAGATGGGAAGGGTCCTGCAGATGTATTTTCCTGCCTCTCTCCCTGAGCTGTTTGGAGTCGCAAAAACTTCCACCTGTCCCGTGATACTGAGCCATCTTTTCTTGTAAAACTACGGCCAGTTCAGTAATGCACCACCTTGCATTTTCTTTTATTCTTTCCCTGCTTCACTTTGCTCTTTACCTCATTCTTGCTTCCCTGGGATTTCACTTCCCGATAAAACAACACTGCAGAAGTTTTGGTTAGGCTGTCTTTTAGGGTACTTGGAGGAAGACAACTTGAATTTCTCTGCTGAATTTGGATTTTTTGCTTTCTCACTTATTCTTTCAGTGACCTTGAAAAACTTATTTAGTATCTTCCTTGGCCACTATATGAGGTTGATGAAGTTCTCTAGATTAAAAAAAGGAACAATTATATAATCATCAAACAGCTACTTTAAATAAAAGTGTTAAAATACATATTGTGGAAGGACATCATACCACTTTGTAGAAATCACACAGATATTTCTTTCCTCTAGTTTTCTATTAAGAGCAAGTCGAATAAAAGTAACAAAAAAAAGTTATTCTTTCTGAGAAACAACATATTGAAGTGATGAATGAAGGTTAATCTTCAAAGATATCCCCTACAGAAAAACACTCCTAATATCTTTTTACTTGTAGAGAGACTTCCTCCAGAAACCCAATATGAACGTAACCATCCTAAGTTACAGTTCTATAAAAGCTGTTAAACTTCAACTTTTACAAACCTTCAAGAAATGAATAGTCTTTTGCCTCTGCCAGCTTAGAAATTAAGAGAAAGAAATCTCTTCAAAATATATCAGCATCCTTTTCTTTAGTCTCTAATCTCAAATTAACTTTTGGGAGGTTTTTCAGGCCCCTGTCATCAAGGAGTGTAAGCATAGGAGTATGTGCAAGAACTAGCATGTATGATTCGACAGAGCTTGGTAATTGTACAGGGACATTCAGGGTTAATTACGCATGTTGCCACCTCGCAGAGATCCACAAGGGGGCACTCTTTTGCTGAACTTTTCTATACATTTTAAGGTAAAAAGAGACTGTGATGAAAGGAATTTGGTGTATAGATATTCATTTCTCACAGTTCTTTGAATTGTATCATCTTAGTCAGTTTCTTCCTTTGCTATCTTTCTTCAAGTGTTTCTTTTTTATTGTGGTAAAATCTACATAACGTAAAATTTACCATCTTAAAGTGTGCAATTCAGTGGCATTAAGTACATTCACATTCTTTTATAACCATCATTACCATCCAGCTCCAGAACTTTTTCATTTTCCTAAACTAAAACTCTACACCCATTGAAAAATAACTCCCCATTGCCCCCTCCCCCAACCCCAGCAGCAACCATTCTACTTTCTGTGTCTATGAATTTGAGTCTAGGGACTTCATACAAGTGGAATTGAAAAATTATGTTCATCCCTGTTCCAGATAATTCTCATATGAACTTTTCTTCAATCTCACTAAGCATCCAAAGTTTTGGGTAACAGTAGGCCAAATGAGGCACATATTACTGGCACTTCTATATTTGTACTTGCTCTTTATTGATCTTTGCTTCCCCATTTGTCCACATTCCTCAACTTCCTAACTGACTCACCATTGTTTAGTGAGTCAGATTCCACCTTTTTTACTAAATTCATCACAAAAAACTCATGTCTTTCTTACCACGGGCTTCAATTCACATTTAAATGACCATTCATCGGACATTTGCAGCTGAACATAGTAGCTGCTTATTTATTTATTTATTTGAGACATGGTCTCACTCTGTCGCCCAGGCTGGAGTACAGTGGCACCATCTCAGCTCACTGCAGCATCAACTTCCCAGGTTCAAGCAATCCTCTCATCTCAGCCTCCTGAGTAGTTGAAACTCAAGGCATGAGCCACCACACCCAGCTTGGTAACAACTTTTATACAAAGTCATAGCACTGAAAAGCAAAAATAATTGAGTATAAGGTGCTTCCTGATCCAGTAATAATGACAATGGCTGGGGGCAGAGTGTAGTGGCACTGCCTGGATTAAGTTTGCTTTAAAGTTCTCTCACCTAATACTATATCCCCTTAGCCAAAAATTGTACATTTCCTTTTAAATTTTTTTTTTTTTGTAGAGATGGGGGTCTCCCTATTTTGCCCAGGCTGTTTTCAAACTCCTGGGCTCAAGGTATCCTCCTGTCTTGGCATCCCAAAATGCTAGGATTACAGACATGAACCACCATGACTGGCTGGTACATTTCTTCATATGGTCATAGAAAAAACTATCAACTGGGAATATTTTAACCAGCTTCACATACATTAAGCCCTATATTGTCTTTGTTATTATCATTTTCCTCTTCTACATTGATGATGTTTTGAAAACAAGGTGAACAAGCAATTAAACAAAAGACCTACAGTGTCTTTTAGGGTCCACTGCAATATGAAGAAAATGAAAGAAATATGTTTGGAATAGCAGATTATTACACTGTAATGAATTTGGCCTGAGAAGAACATAGCCATTTAGGGTATTTGGTGGCTACAAGTATGAGCTACAATGCCCATCCTACCAGCAACTTTTATAGACAGTTACAGATAACACCAAAATGCTAGCGTCTGCTAGTGTGCGCTGTATGCATAAGAGTCAGAGAAATTGTTCCAGAAGAAAGATGAAACATCTGAAGCCTGTATTTAAATGCTCTAATTGGTTGATCCAGACCCTCCTGATAGTCTGTTTTTACAGACATGGCAAATGACACTTGGAAGTCATTTGAGAAAATAGTCTTGGTATCACAGAAGTAAGCAAAAGGACAACTGAAGATCTCTTGGATATTTATGTTCACAATGATTGATTCTTTGAGGCTGAAGAAAGGAGTCTTCCTCCTCTCTAGGCAAAGAGAAGACAGCCATAGAAGAGAGCATCCAACATCCAAAGCACAACACCAATAAGTATGGCCAGGCCAAAGGGCAAGACTCAAACTGATCCTTTTTCTTAAAGAATCTAACCGCAGCCATGTTTTTGACTGTTATTTTAATGGTGGGAAAGAACCCCTGCCTTATTCTTTTTGAAAATCCTGATGGTTTGATAAAATAGTTTCTAAATTATTTCCTATCTACCTGCCCTGCTTTGTTCTGGCTATAATTACTAGGCTAGCCAAAAATAGTCTCTCCCAAGTGTTACATCTAGTTGATTGTTGATTTCCTAGAGGGGAAAAACACATTGTAATTAATCGTGGAAGCTTCTTTTCAGAAGAATGTTTACCTCATGGCTCAAGGCTCAAATTAGGCCATGTTTCTTATAGGGCATATATTTTTGTTCATTTCCTTCCCCTTTCCTCCCACCAAAGGAAAGAAGAAAACTGGTATCTGTTTTAAAGGCTCAAAGGAGAGTTTTAGGAAGAAATACAAACTCTTATTTCTTAATCCCACATTGTATGTGGTTACTGTTTTGAGCTGGTCAAATTTGTTAAACACTTAGAATAGTCATTCAAGAAACAGAGGGGAAAGGATTTTAAAGAAACCAAATAGTGATTTAGATATAGTTTTAAATTTTTAAAGTGTATTTGACTTTACAGTTCTATTGAATGTAGGATAATGCTTCATTCTTTAGAAGATATGACAGTTAGTTTGTTACTGGACCAAATTTGGATTTCCTAGATCACTGAAAAAAATTAATAATTGCTAAGATGTGCTTAACTTGCAAAAGGTGCAGTAACATGAATGCCATGTGGCTTATCTTATGTGGTTTTCCAAATGATACTGTAAGGTAGCATTATGGAAACTGAAATCCCTAAAAGTTAACCTGGTGGTAGTTTGTAATTAAGAACTAGAATGTAAAACAAGGTGGTTACACTCAATGCCTTGTGCTCTTAAAACGGTATCATGCTGCCTTCTTGGAGGAATCCTTAATTTAAGCAGGAAGATTTTTCCTTATTCTGTCTGTGCAACTAAGTTACTGTTTTATGACTTCAGGCAAATCAATTGACCTAAACAAGAAGAGTCTTAGATTCTGTGGGGTTTGTGTGTGTGTGTGTGTGTGTGTTTGTCTGTTTTGTCAAGGGAGTGTCCTCTAGTTGAGTGAAGTCTTTTTTCCTTGAAAATGTCCTGTAATTCAGTTTAGCTGAGCCAGTGTACTGTAAAGTCTGTTTCACTCCACCAGCCAACAAAGAGCAGGCAGCCATTGCTTTCTTATGTTCTGGGGGAAGCTATTTGTCAGTGATAACCTAGATAACTTTGGATGGCTGCAACAACATCTCTCCCTTCGCATACGGAGTGTGTTTAGATGCTAATCACTGCCTCATCTGTGAGCACTTCAGATTTTGTTTTTCACACAAGCCGGGTGAATATAAAAATAGAAGTAAATAAAAAGAAATAACCGAATCAGCAACCTGGAATTTTCTCTTCTCTGGATAAGACTGTTGTAAACTGAAAATGCTCCACTAGTTGTTTGGGGGTTTAAGACTGAAGAAGTGGGATGAAGATGTTTGATAATTTGGTTGCTATGCAACCACTTTACAATTATGTAAGCTCCTACCATATGAGGTGATACAGAAGGGGTGGTAGAGTATGCTGACGCAGTGAGCACACAGAAGACATTTTTCATGTGACAGAGCCAGAGTCTGAGATCTGGAGTTTCAGAATATATAGGTAAGAAGTAAATGTCACAAATTACAAAGGCCTTCATTTAGAGCAAGAATATGGGACTTCTATTCCAGAGTTGAATGGGCAAAAGTCACCAGAAACAGCCTAGTTTCAAGGAAGGAAGACTCACACGCTTGTGCTTTGAATCAGGACTTATTCTAACCAAAATTCAGGAAAGATTTTTTTAAAAAGGACATTAACAGTATGGTATACTTTATTATTATTTAATTAGCCTTGCCCAGTTGAATCTTTTTCAGTAATATTTTAAGGTAGGTGGTACTATTTTCATTATATAAATGCAAAACGTAGGCTTAAGCAGCATGCGGTAATTTGCTCAACATCATATTATAGTTGGGAGTAAATCTGGGCTATGAACACAAAACTTTTAGATCAAGCGCAGTATTGTTTTCATTACATTATGCTTCACAGATGATCATTTACTCTTAGTGTTTCTTTCATATTATAAGTTTTCTCTTTTTTTTTTTTTTTTTTTTTTTTTTTTTTGAGACGGAGTTTCGTTCTCGTTACCCAGGCTGGAGTGCAATGGCGCGATCTCGGCTCACCGCAACCTCCGCCTCCCGGGCTCAGGCAATTCTCCTGCCTCAGCCTCCTGAGTAGCTGGGATTACAGGCACGTGCCACCATGCCCAGCTAATTTTTTGTATCTTTAGTAGAGACGGGGTTTCACCATGTTGACCAGGATGGTCTCGATCTCTTGACCTCGTGATCCACCCGCCTCGGCCTCCCAAAGTGCTGGGATTACAGGCTTGAGCCACCGCGCCCGGCTTATAAGTTTTCTCTTTTATGAAATCCACTTATTCTGTTGAGAATCTTATTTTATTCATTTTTGCTAGCTATCAAGGGTTTCTTTCTGACCCTTCCTGGTGGGTTTACTGAATTTCAGAAGAGGCTACATAATTGATTTTATTGCTTATGTTGCAATTTATTTCATATGTCATTTTCTTAAATATGCAATTTATTGCATATATAATTTTAACATTAACGTAAAGAGAGAAAATGTGCGTAGTCTAAGAAATAAGACAATTGCAAGTTACTTAAAGTGGTCTTTACAATTTAGCCAGTCCAAATCTCTGACTCATGGATAGACTGCCAAGATGACAGCCTCACTAAGGAAATTTCTTGATCTTTCTGTTTATAACTTAGCCAAAGGGCAAGTGGACATTTCTTTTCCAAGGAGTGGTGTTATGCTCTCTGAATTTAGAAAAGATTATTTAACATCATAAAGCTAGAGTTCGGATCGGCGTGATGTTATGTAGAAGACAGTGTTCCCTAATCTTGAGTCACAATAAAGATTAAGTTTATGTGTTAGGACGATGGTTTATCACATTGTGTAACGTCTGTATGGCTTTCACATATCCCGTAGCCATTCATTCTCATTATGATCAATGAAGTAAAGAGGGTATATTTAGTCACTCCATTTTGCAGATAATTGAAGTAATTAAAGGAAAGGAAGCTTAGAGACATTAAGTGACTTACCTGAGGTCCCCCTTACCTGGGCAAGCCAGGCATCAGTTTTATTCTCCAAATAAAGTTCTAGTCTGTTTCTTGTCCCTTTGCTATTAGAATCACTGGTGGCCTTAACACTAACCTTCCTTCTCCTCATGCCTAATATTCAAGTTACTTATTGCAGGCACTATTTGTACTTTTGTAATGGGGAACTAAGCCCACTGAAACTGAATTTGTAATTACCTGCAATTAGATTAGGTTGGTTAGATTTTAAAATTGAACTATATGCAAATAAACATGGGCTTCTGTGTCAATTTCAAACACTTGAATGTGGCTTTCAGAAAAATCTTGGATGAGAATTCTAATGTAGAACTCAAAGGAATTACAATGTAATTATTTCATAATTGTCCAACTGAATTCAACAAACCACATACTGAGTGCTAATTTATGTACAAATCACAGTACTAGATACTGTGGGAGATTAAATAAATAAATAACATACTATTTCTGCTCCTTAGTAGCTTATTATGGAAAAAAGAAGCACATTCTTTACCTTCTATTCCTTGTTCCCTCCCTTGTTGCGTTAAACATTCAAGCAACTCACAATAATAAGCTTTAGTAAAACAAGGTCCCAGGTACTCTGGCCTTCTAAGGTTTTACCCCCTACCTTCTTTTAAATAACAAATACTCTATTTTGTGTCACCACACTACATTTGGCTATAGGAACTTTAGCGCTCTCCTTACCCCTAATATTTCTGAGAATTTTCAGGAAATATTTAAATGTCATGATGAGCACCTCTCAGTTCCTCTTCTTATGAAGTTCTTCTTCTTGCTCGAGATTCTTTTCTTATAAATCACTTCTGACACTCTCTCATCATTGCTTTCACTACAGAATGTTCCAAAGCTCTTCAGTTCACTTTATTATAAAACAGTGCCAACACAATGCTGATGTATCAGCTGAATCAGCTCTCTATTGCCACAGTAATGACTTGTAGCCAGCATGTCATTATTGTGGCAATAGAGAGCTGATTTAGCTTAGTGACACAAACCAATATATGTGTTTTCCTTGTGTGTCTTGGGTGGTCAGCTTTGTGGCTTTGCTGATCTCTTTTGGGCTTGCTGTTATGTCTAGGAGTCAACTGGCTGTCATCTGATTTAGTAGGATCTTGTGGCAACTAGGGAGGCTCACCTATGCTTTCCATTTCTCGTCTACTAGCAGGCTAGCTGGTGCATGTTCCTGTGTCAGAGGAAGAGGACAAGAATAGGCATGCACAGTCACATAGGTGCTTTTTAAGATCTGTCATATCCCATAACCTAATCTTCCATTGCCAAAATGCTGGCAGAACCCAGCATCAGAATGAAAGGGCACTCCAAAATCACATGGAAAAGGCTATGGAGTGATGGATAAATTTAGGAAGATAAGTATCTAAAGTTATAGAGGGGACCGTGTTCTTGACATTTTGAAAAATCTGCCACATACTGAGAACAAGTAAGAATTACTTTAGGAAGGCAGTTACCACCTAAATAACTCAAGTTTATAGTTTCCAAAAAGTGATTGTTCATAGGTGATCTGATATGTAATACAAATAAGATCAAATGTTTTGTTTCCATTTTGGAAAATGCCTAAAGTAACTTTTTTGGACTTAAAAAGTAACTCAAATGCAGTATGTTTATTTCTAATATCGAAAATACTAGAAGGGACAACTGGTTTTGTTTTGTTTTCTTTTACTTTCTTTTCCTTTGCTTTTGTTATTGTTGTTTTCTAAAATGTCAACTGAGAATTTGATATGAGAATGAATATAAATTATGTTCTATTAAGTTTATTAAACTTTTTGATAGAATGTTGAAATTGCAGATTGAATATAATGTGGGAAAATCTATAAAATTTGTGGTTCCAAATATCCAGTTAGATTTAGGAAATGTCCATAGAAAGCAAAATTAAAGTACATTTAGGAAAAAATATATTTAAAAATTTCTAAAACACTATTTCCCTCTTTAGAAAGAAAGATATGTTGTCCCTTTTCTTGTCACTAGAAACAAAGGTTTCTATCATTACTTGTACATAAAAACATATTGGTTCCAGCATCTATTTTTCTTCATTTTTTTTTTTTTGCTTTAAAAAATCTGTTGCCCAGTAAAATAGATACAATAGTAATGACATTTATGTAAATAATAGAATTCAGAATATTTTCTATCCTTAATTTTATTGAAGTGAATTTTGATTTTAAAAATAATT
The DNA here is from genome assembly GCF_048565385.1 of Saimiri boliviensis. Lineage (NCBI taxonomy): Eukaryota > Metazoa > Chordata > Mammalia > Primates > Cebidae > Saimiri > Saimiri boliviensis. The sequence continues at coordinate 96,543,132 of NC_133455.1, forward strand.
TAAAGATCAGAGAATAAAACCAAACTCAATGTCAACTATTTATTCTTTCAAAAGATTTTGGAAATTTTGTAATATTTAAAAAAATCAGAAATGGGAGAAGAAAATAATTTCCTGTGACAGGAGAGATCAAGTTATAGCAATGGTGTCCCTGGTTGTCCTGTAATTATTAATGTTTCCTGGGTATCATTAGAGTCTATTTAATTTGAAAAATACTTTAGATATTTGTTGTAAATTATGAAATAAGATAGTGGACATCTTTATGTATCAAGTGATAAGCACTACTAGTGACTTCTGTTTTTTAGACTTTTTTTTAATAGATCCATTTTACCTTTACTGTAAAAAATTTAGAAAATACCATGAAGAATGAAGAAAATGAACAACCCTCCTGGGCTGATTGCAGTGGCCCATGCATGTAATCCCAAAACTTTGGGAGGCCAAGGCAGGAGGACTGCTTGAGGCCAGTAATATAAGACCAGCCTGGGAGACATAGTGTGACCCCTTTGTCTTCTGAATCAATCAATCAATAATCCCCTGGAATTCCACATCAGGGAGCAGGAATATATCCTTCCAATTTTTTCTATGAATTGTGAACCCCCGTAATTTGAGACAGTTATCAGTTAATTTAGAAACTTTATTTTTCCAAGATTGAGGATGCACCCATGACAGAGCCTCAGGAGGTCCTGACACCATGTGCCCAAGATGATCAGAGCACAGCTTGGTTTTATACATTTTGGAAAGACATGAGACATCAATCGACATATGTAAAATGAGCATTGATTTGATCCAGAGAGGTGGGACAACTCAAAGCAAATGCAGGACAAGTCTAAGGGCAGAGGGGGCTTCCAGATCACAGATAAATGAGAGGAAAGCAGTTGCATTCTTTTGAGTTTCTGATTAGACTTTCCAAAGGAGGCAATCAGATATGCATTTATCTCAGTAAGTAAAGGGATGACTTTGAATAGAATGGGAGACAGGTTTGCCTTAAGCAGTTCTCAGCTTGAATTTTCCCTTTAGCTTCGTAATTTTTGGGGCCCAAGATATTTTCCTTTCACATTTCCCCCCTTTTCTTTTTAAAAATATTTTGGAGAAAGCATTTTAGAAGAAAACAAGTCTCGGGTCCCAGATTTCATCTGATTTTCAGTGGCGGTGATGATTTACTCCTAGACAGATACATCCTGAGTTACTAGGAAAGCTCATTTTTAGAAGGTTGTGAAGTCTCACATTCTATGAAATGAAAATAGGGGAAGGAAGGGAGAAAAACAGCAGCAAACAAAAGAACAATCCTAGAACGTTGATATAGGCCATTTTACTAGGAAGCCCATATAGCAGTAGGCAGGTTTGAAAGGAGCTTATGTATGTAAATATTTTGCTGTTATTTTCTTCTGAAGTTTAAGTTGCCTAGTTTCAATTCACAGGGCTTTACAAAAGAATAGTTTAGTTTTTAGTGACTCCAAATTAGGGAAATGGGGGAAAAGCACAGAAAAAAATTTTGAAAAAATTATTTTGAAGACTTGTAGCTAAAAATTTTAGAATTTGGTAAAAACTAGAAAATAACAAAAATTGAAAAATGTTAGGCAAGACTAGAATCTAACAACAGGTGTACTATAGTTTTTGAAACATGTTTTTTTCTCTCTCCAGTTTCCCATTTTTACTAAAGACAAATCCTGGTAGAACTGGTTTGCTTTATTACATTGTCCTAATTATTTGGATATAGTGCAGCAAGAAAAATTATTTTTTTTCATAGGCTTTTAAATTGGCTTTGATGGAACTGTATTCCATAGAAGGAATCTCAGATAAGACTATTTTTTCTTAAGCCAAGCCCAGCTATGGATTTGTGCCATTAAATACATATGAGTTGGGTGATCTTTTCCTCTTGATTTCCAAGATAACTTGGGAAAACTGGGCCTGTCAGAAAGTGACATTCTTTATCTACCACAGATCAGGGTTATGTAGACAAAGGTATGAGGCCAGTTTTTCCAAGTAGTTTTTATTGGTTCCGTAAGTCAAGCTTTGACTGGAAGGATGGAAAGCAAATCATTCCAGGCAAAGCCTTGGTAAAGTAACCAGTTTCTCCAGTTGTGTCCTGTTACACATAAAAACAGGTTCTTCTTTTTTGGTTTGGTTTTGTTTTGTTTTTAAAGAGACTAGTTCTCATTATGTTGACCAGGCTGGTCTCAAACTCCTGAGCTCAAGTGACCCCCACCTCAGCCTTCCAAAGTGCCAGGGTTACAGGTGTAAGCCACCACACCCAACCAACAGATTTTTATTGCACTTATGCAAATAACTGTATTGTCATAAATTAAGAATACTCACAAATAGTTTCCAAATTCTGGAGAAATCAGTAGAGAAAAACAAACATACTCCAAATTTTGTTCATAGGAATATACTCAATTGTTCAAAGCTGCGAATAGCTTAAAAGTTTTCTTGACTCTGAGAAACAAAACAAAGAATCAGTAATGTTTTAATCAAAAAGATAAATAGATTACTTCGTCTTCTATTGGTTCAGTTCATGCAGTTTACTCCTGTTCTACTTGATGTTTATGAACATTTCAACTCTCCGTGAGAGTCTTGAAAGGTTTTTCCTCTATTGTAATGTCACAATCTCCAAAGTTATCAGATACTTCCTTCTAAGGACAGTTAGAGTTCTATAGCTGATTATAAAACTACCTTCTAAGGAGAACCAAAACAAGACAACAATTGTCTATGGATGATAAAATGTTTTAGAGCAGCCATAGTCAAAAATACAATTGACAAGGAAATTTGTTACTTCTGTGGCACACAATAATTTAACACAACAATTATAATTATTACTGATAATGAACAGTCATATCAGAATTATAGGAATTTCCTATGACTTTGGACATGTAGCAATGACATATTTATGCAAATACAGCCTAAAGAAAAACAAACAGCATTTCATAGTGGACAATGTTTCCTATGTAATTTTTATACCAAATAAGCCAAATTATGTCATTTTTGGATGTTAAGGAACTCAATATCTTAAAGGATTAGTTAGATCAGAAAAATACATAATTTATAATTTGATTTTGGAAAGATTATCAAATATCAAAGGTGTAAAACACTTGATATCACAGGTCATTGTGAAATAACTCATTCATCTGATAAAAGTGATACCTCAAGGATTTCAAAAAAACTGCAAAAAGAGGATACTTAATTTTCCAAACAATGAGCCCTAATAAAAACAGCATCAAGCGGGTTAAATTTGTTTTTCAAAATTTTATAAATAATCATCGATAAAATTTTACCATGAGATATAACTTCCATATCCTTTCTTAACCTTTTTAACCCTTATTTAGGTATTAACTAATGCTTCGAGAAAACCTTGTTAATCTGAAACAGATTTACCATACAAGATTCTTTCTCATGTGAAATTATTTCTATTTAGGCTTTCTTCCCCCTTCCCACCCCCAAAACCCCAAAAAAACCCTTTTTATTTTTATAACTTTCTTTACATCTCTTCTGTTTTCTGGTTCCTTTTACCTTGTTTTATACATGATCTTGAAATAAGCTTTGAATGAGACAAAAATTGTTCACCTTTTTAGAAAGGACACACTTTTTTGTTTTAGAAAGAATGTTTTCCTACAACTATATTTTATTGGAAAATACCCAAATAATGACATATCTATTATCTAATGTAATATAATTTTAGATTCCAAGTTATGATGAGTTTGTCTACAAGTATTCTATTACATTTACCTAATTATTTTAATTTTTTTACCGAGATTATTTGTGAAAACTGACATAGTCGTCATTTAAGTTACGGAACTAACGTTGCAAAACTATAACTGATACAGTGAAAAAGATTTGACCTAACTGACTTCATCTTGCTTTTAACCTCCAAGCTGTCCTTGTTCATTCCTGGGTGTAGGACGAACTAACTTTGAGAGGAACTTAGTTTATAATTTAGCTCTGAAACAAAGGCGATAACATATTTTACTGCCTTTGGAGTAAACTGCCTAAAGCCACGAGATTAGAAGTTATGGTCATCTTACTAAATTCAAAGTGTAGCTATTTTTATTAACTCAATATCAATGTCTTATCTATTAAAGATTACACAAGCAAAGATAATTCTGTCTTGTTCTGAGTTTATAGTTTCTTAACCCCTTCACTGAATATTTCCACAGAAAATGGTGATGCCTTTTTTCTGCATTCTCAGTCCTTTGTCAACCTCAGGAAATTTTTCTTTAACTGTACATTTAATTATTGTTACTCTTCCGTATTTTCTGATCTCTTCTTTGGAAACACAAACATCTGCATGCTTATTGTCATCATAGCTATCATCTTCTCTTTAATTATTTTATGTCTGTACATTTCCAGTTTACTCTGCAAATTTATTTTTTACAGCTTCTACAATACATGGTGCTTTGACCAGCAGTTGTGACAGCTTGTTAGAAATGAACACTCTTGACCAGGTGTGGTGGCTCAAGCCTGTAATCCCAGCACTTTGGGAGGCCAAGGCAGGTGGATCACGAGGTCAAGAGATCGAGACCATCCTGGCTAACATGGTGAAACCCCGTCTCTACTAAAAATACAGAAAAACTTAGCTGGGCGTGGTGGCATGCGCCTGTAGTCCCAGCTACCCGGGAGGCTGAGGCAGGAGAATTGCTTGAACCCGGGAGACAGAGGTTGCAGTGAGCTGAGATCGCACCACTGCACTCCCACCTGGCACCTAGCAACAGAGCAAGACTCTGTCTCAAAAAAAAAAGGAAAAGAAATGCACACTCTTATACCCAGACAGACCTAATGCATTGGAATCTGTATTTTAACAGGAACTTTGAGTGATTTACATCCACACTAACCTGTGGGAAAACACTGTTCTAAAAGACTGATTACATTTTTATTTTGAGACAGTTTCCCTCTTGTAGCCCAGGCTGGAGTGCATTGGCAGTGATCTCAGCTCACCGCAACCTCCACATCCTGGGTTCAAGCGATTCTGTTGTCTCAGCCTCCCAAGTAGCTGGGATTATAGGCATGCAGCACCATACCTGGCTAATTTTTTTTATTTTTAGTAGAGACCTGGTTTCTCCATGTTTGTCAGACTGGTCTAGAACTCCCAAAGTGCTGGGATTGCAGGCATGAGCCACCACACCTGTCTGACTGATTACATTTTCCACAATATAAATTTTGTTGTTTCTGGCTGTTAGCACAGAATTTAAGTTAGTTGTTATATTTTGAGTTTCCTTGCAGAAACTTTATAACCTTAGCATTTTCCTTTCCATTATATTGCATTCACCCTCCCCTTTTCTTCTATTTTATTTTCATTGCATAGCATTACCTTTTGTTTTCTCTATTATTTTTCTTTGGCTTTCTTTTCATAGAAGCTATGACTCTTTTGATAATACTAACTTATTAAAACTTCTTCAGGCTCTTGTATTATTAGAAATATATTCCTTCTAATCATTTCATTATTTTTAATGGAAGAAACTACAATTACTTTTGCACCAACCTAATAGTTACTACTCTCTCATACAGCAAAATGTTCCTCCTAAAGGTCCAACATTTTCTGTGTATGTTACAAATTCCCATATAAAAGATTCAGTTATAAATCTCAGTGTTTGTTAACAGACTAGGGAATAAATGGCTAAGGTCCTACTCCTGGTAAATTTTTGAAATTTCTAACAGAAATATAGACTCATAGACACTCAGTTCAGCCTCATTTCTAAGTTTTTGCTGATATTCACCAAATGTTTTTATTGTCTTGTGAGATAGTTTTCTTCCCTAAATCCACTGGTTCTCTGATACTTTGAACTAATGGGACACAGGAAGAATTTTTATCTCCTGGTTTTTCCCCCTATCTGTAACCATAGTTTTTTACTTCTGTTAACAATAGATTGTTTTATTTTAATAGGGAAGGGGTCTTGCCATGATGCCCAGACTCGTCTCAAACTACTGGACTCGGGCAATCCTCACACTTTGGCCTTGGAAAATGCTGAGATTACAGGTGTGAGCCCCTGTACCCAGCCCTAGCAGTACATTCTTTGAGTCAAAGAGCTACTGCCAGTTGCCCCTATATAGTGGGAATCTTTGTGAACATGCTGGAAACAAATAGGGGAAGGGTTGGGTGTACTGTGAAGTTGGTTTGGCTGCTGATTTTATGCACAGAGGGGCAGTTGTAAAAGCTCTTTTTGGCCTTTTTTAAAAACAAAGTTCTCCATCTCTTTCAACAAAATGAAGCACATGCGTGGCAAACCTTGAATTATCTTCCCCTAATCATTTGCCACCATCCTTATCACTGGCAGAATTTACTTCAAGATTTAGGCACAAAGTAGTCCAAGATTCTTAGGTTTCATTGTTGTAAGTTTTCCTCTGGTTTTCTGTGTTTAATTAGCAGTTTAAAGGGAAACAGAGTGAGGCTTCCTTGGAATAATTAATGAATTATTCAGTAATTCCAATCCCTTTTACTTTATTTCATAAATTTCATCCAAGGAAAAAGTCAAGCTTTTCTTTGCAAAATTAAAAATTGTCTGCCAAATAGTTTAAGATATTTGATTTTAAATCCTTAGCATCTATCCATTTTATTCCAAAACAAATTGCAATTTTTACTGTGCATCACACTTTTACTTTGTAATTTAAAATTTTATTTTATATGAATCTCCCCTACATCACCTATAAAATTCAAGCTAAATTTATTATATTTTGTATCAATAAAGGTAAAGAAGCAAACATTAATACTGAGATATGAATTGAAGTATTAGAATCTTTTCACTCATTAAAAATACAATTTGTCTTTTAAAAATAAATATGCATTTATATGTACATTAATTTACTTTAGGACAACAATTTTAAACATTAAATTTCTCCTTCAATACAGTTTACCTAAAGTTAACATCTGATGACATGCTCACAACTCCATATTCGGAGTTGATTTCAACCTATGATGTTAGAATTTCCCACATGGAGACAAACATTGGGAAGCAGCTAATCATTCTCTCTAGATTTATAAGGGACAAATGGATAAGTGAAACTTTAAAACAATGGCCAGAATATTAAGAACTAAGGTTTCCTTAAGGAAACAAATACTTTTACTTTAAGAATAGAAGATAAAAGGCCAATGTTTTAATATTAGACAAATTATGGAAATATGTACTTACACATATAGAACCATTCCACTTTTTTTTTTTTTTTTTTTGAGACGGAGTTTCGCTGTTGTTACCCAGGCTGGAGTGCAATGGCACAATCTCGGCTCACCGCAGCCTCCGCCTCCTGGGTTCAAGCAATTCTCCTGCCTCAGCCTCCCGAGTTGCTGGGACTACAGGCATGCACCACCATGCCCGGCTAATTTTTGTATTTTTAGTAGCAATGGGGTTTCACCTTGCTGACCAAGATGGTCTCGATCTCTTGACCTCGTGATCCACCCGCCTCGGCCTCCCAAAGTGCTGGGATTATAGGTGTGAGCCACCGCGCCCGGCCCCATTCCGCTTTTTTAAAAAATCATGCTTTTAAAAGAATCATCTCGTTTCAGTGAGAAAGAAAGTTATCTTAAAAAACAAAAAGAATCTTGAAAAAGAAGCTTTCACATGTATAAGAAAGGCTATGAACAACTAAATAAGGAAAAAAGATCTCTATTTCAACCGTATCAAAGCTCTTTCATTTTTGTTATTTTACTCTAAAGGACCTCCCTGATCTTGAACTGATAATACAGTTAAAATAATTAACAAAAAGAGAGAGGGATAGAAAGGTCAGGTACAGAATCAAGAATAAAGGAAAATTTCTTTCTTATTTTTTTCCTAGTCTTAATTCAAATGAGCAGAATACTCATTTGAAGAGAGAGTGCTCCAAATTAGAACTGTCAAGCCCTAGAACTAATACATTTTGTCAACATATTTATAATTGAACATTTCAGTAGTCTTTCATGTAATGATTGATTTTATCAGTAATCATTTATCTGCATAATTGTAAGTTATAATTAATTTGCTACATGTATTTCATTATTCATAATCTATTTCCAAATGCAGTGTCAATAATCATCTATATACAAAACTTATTTGAGAATGTTTGATAACTGTTTATGAATGTAAAAAACCACATTGATAACAAAATTAACTCTATTTATGAATGTCCCACTGATATATGTAAAAAACCACATTGATAACAAAATTACTTTAAAATACAAACTTTATCATTGTGATAATAGATGTTGTTTATGACTCATCTTGTTTCCTTTCTATGCAATGAACTCTCAGACCTGCTTTTTTAAACTTCAGTTTGATCTCTGAGTTTGACTTTCTCCTCTCTCTTTCTTAAAAAGGACACTTTGACACCTACCAATAATGATACAAAAAAGAAGAAAAGGGAGATTAGCAGGTAATTTTTAAAGTTAAAAAACAGTTACATTTAGGCAGGGCATGGTGGCTCATGCCTATAATCCCAGCACTTTGGTAGGCCAAGGAGGGTGGACCACCTAAGGACAGGAATTTGAGATCGGCCTGCTAACATGGTGAACCCCTGTCTCTACTAAAGATACAACAATTAGCCTGACGTGATGGCACACACCTGTAGTCCCAGCTACTCGGAAGGCTGAGGAGGGAGAATCACTTGAACCTGGGAGGTCGAGGTTGCAGTGAGCCAAGATCATGCCACTGCACTTCAGACTAGGTGACTGAATGAGTCTCTGCCTCAAAAGAAACATAAAACCGTGGTATTTATTCATTATTGTCACAATAGCATAAAATTAATGCAGTCCCTGTAAATCTAAATTTATATATAAATGACACACAAGGAAGTACGTTTGAAATTAATTATGTGGCTTTCTTCCTACTCCAAACACTCCCCCACTCTCCAGATTCTTTAGAGCTCACTTTTCAAAAAGAAGAAAATAACATATTTTTCAAATTTTTTTTTTTAATTTAAGGAATTGAAAGAGCAGAAAATAAATACTAATGATTCTTTTTAAGTTCCAAGCTCCGTTTCATTTCCCAAAGGCATCTACTCTTAGCAGTTTGTTTTTGCTGTTTTTGTGGTTATGGTCATAACTATATATGGTAATCATTTACCTCGCTTTGTTGCTGCATTTACCTGCTATGAAGTATGAGGAATTTCATTTACTTGCACTTCTACTTTCAAAATTATTATTTATACCTGCAATATTAGTTCTCCTTGAATGATACATTTGAACTCCCTGTTTATATTGAAATAGCTACTATCTTCTAACTTGAAAGATGAAAAAATAAATGCACTTACTTTGGCCTTCTTTCCATTTCGCTCCTTGATTGTCTTTTAGTTATATAATCATTTTACACTGTCAAGAATTATAATTCTTACATTCTGCTGAAACTGTTATTCATATTATAAAATGACAAGTATTGAGTACTTGACTTCAATTTGTATAATCAACTTACGTACAAAGCATAGGAGGATTCATCCACTATAGAATTCATGGTGTCTTCTAATTAGAGTCAAAGAAAAGAGAAAATTTGATACTGTGTCATTTAAACTTTACCATTTGAAAAAAAAGTTTAATGAGTATCTGAATATAATAAGCTTTCTTTTAATATTGGTCTAACTTTCTTTACTTCTTTTGGGCCATTTTCAGGTTCTGGCATTTTTGGGGCACCACCTGGTTTTGTTTGGGGCTATATATTTTATTTTTCTGTAGTCTAGCCTAGTCTACTTCTACTTATGATGTATGGGTAGTTTGTTCTCCAAGTTCTTGCATGCTAAAAAATCTTTGATTTTGCTCATATCTGATTAGTTATGTGGATGAATAGAGAATTCTAGGTATAAATGGTTTTCTCAGAGTGTGTCTTACAGTATACTGACGAGGAATCTGGCCTCTCAGTTCTTGTGTTTCTCGTTTAGTGATCTTGTTCTCCACCTCATGCCAACATCCCACTGCTATGGTCTTAGACATTGCCATGACCACCCTCCCATAATTATATTCTCAGATATTTCATTCTCCCATCTTTCCAGCTAAAATCACCGCCACTGCCATCTTTCCACCTAAAATTGCCACCAACAATCCTTTGACCTCAGTTGACCTGCACTCCAATGATCCCCCAACGGTTTCATGGTATATCATTTCCACCCTGTCCTCACTTCTTACCCTCTTTAGATTCCATGGCCTATCAGACTCATCATCTCCTCTCTGCTTCTGCTGTTTACTTCCTTGCCTTGCATTTTTTCCAGTTACTTCTGGCAGAACTCCCAAAAGGGTTCAAACTGGATTCTTAATTCAATGCCTGTCCCCAAGCAGCTGAATGTAGCTGGAGAAAACCACATAATTATTCTGATTTTTCTCACTTTGCATTCATTGTCACTAATTCCAAGGGCCTTTATGTGGCCCAGCAGTCTGCCGCATTTAACTGGGTAATTCCCCTCTACTCTTCTACTCTTCCTTGTTTCTCTTTAAAAACTTTCAGCTTCCTTTGTATGTTCCACCAGTTTGATATTTACTTCCTAGTTTTCAGCATTACTGCATTTTCTTTTTTTCTTCCTTTCTTTCTTTTCTTTTCTTTTCTTTTTTTTTTTTTTTTTGAGATGGAGTCTTGCTCTGTCTCCCAGGCTGGAGTATAGTGGTGTGATCGTGGCTTACTGCAAACTCCACTCACTGGGCTCAAGTGATCCTCCCACCTCAGCCTCCTGAGTAGCTGGGATTACAGGTGCATGCCACTATTCCCACCTAACTTTTGTAGAGACGAGGTTTCACCATTTCACTTAGGCTGGCTCTGAAGTGTCCAAGCTCAAGTGATCTGCCCACCTCAGCTTCCCAAATTGCTGGTACTACAAGGCATGAGCCACCATGCCTGTAATTTTTATTCTTTTTTTTTTTTTTTTTTTTTTTTTTTTTTTTGAGATGGAGTTTCGCTCTTGTTACCCAGGCTGGAGTGCAATGGCGCGATCTCGGCTCACCGCAACCTCCGCCTCCTGGATTCAAGCAATTCTCCTGCCTCAGCCTCCTGAGTAGCTGGGATTACAGGCATGTGCCACCATGCCCAGCTAATTTTTTGTATTTTTAGTAAAGACGGGGTTTCACCATGTTGACCAGGATGGTCTCGATCTCTCGACCTCGTGATCCACCCGCCTCGGCCTCCCAAAGTGCTGGGATTACAGGCTTGAGCCACCGCGCCCGGCCTAATTTTTATTCTTTTTAAGCCTTTTTCTATATTTCTTCTCTCCTTTTTTTTTTTTTTTTTTTGAGATGGTATCCCGCTCTGTAGTTAGGCTAGGGTGCAGTGGCGCAATCTTGGCTCACTGCAACCTCTGCCTCCCAGGTTCAAGCGATTCTCCTGCCTTAGTTTCCAGACTAGCTGGGTCTATAGCTGCATGCCACCATGCCAAACTAATTTTTGTATTTTTAGTAGAGATGGACTTTCACCATGTTGGCCAGGATGGTCTCGATCTCTTGACCTCGTGATCCACCTGCCTCAGTCTCCCCAAGTGCTGGTATTACAGGTGTGAGATACCACACTTGGCTATATCTCTTCTCAAATCTTATAAAAAAGTGAGGAAGAAAGGAAGAGAGAGGCAAAAAAATGGATATATCAGTGTTGTCTACTCCATAATCTTATCTCTTTATTAATTTTCATAATTTACTAATATTTGTATTCATATAATTATATCTATATATAGATATAAATTATCATTATATATATCCATAACTTTCCAGGGCATACATTATAATATTTTTATAAAATCCCTTATTTCCTTTTATGAATATGACAGGAAATGCTAGATCCAGGAATCATTAACAAAACAAAGGAATATAGATGCTTCATGTACTTATTCAACATTTATTGAATGCTCACCAAGTGACGGACACAATGCAGACTCTGAGGCTGTAGAGGCAAATGATCGACCACAGCAATAACAATCTCAGGTCTCAAATTCCAGTAAAGAATTTCACAATCTAGTACATCAAATCATTAGTATGCTTAGCAACTATTGTATTCATGGTGCAAACAGATACAGGTCTCTACACTGAAAAACAATAAAATTATGAGAAACATTTTCCAGGATATATAGGGTTAAGTAAATTTGTTGAAAAAGTTTGGGAAAATATTTTGAGAATGAGATAAATCACCCATTACTAGAATGTTAGATTTATGTTAAATTTTCTTTAAAATAAGTAAGGGATAAAGTAAGTAATACTTTAACATTATGATTTAACAATATGTCCACATCTTTTTGGCATCCTTCCCTTCAATAATTGGAACCTAATTTTCCTTCTCTTGAAAATAATCTAGAATTAGTGACTGGCTTCTAACAAGAATGTGGTAGAAGTAACAGCATCGACTTCTGAGACGTCATAGATGACATTGCTGATGCTATGCCGCTCTCTCTTGGATTGTTTGCCCTAGAGAGAGTCAGCATCTGTGTCATGAGGACCCTCAAGCACTGTGTGGAGAGGCTCACATGGGGAGAAACGGAGGCCTCCTGTCAAAATCTAGGAACAATGTGGCAACCAGGCAAGTGAGCCACTTCTGAGCTGGAACCTCCAGCCCAGTCAAGTCTTCAGATGACTGACACTCACTTTCCGGGCTGCAACCATGTGACGGACCCAAAGTCAGAACTGCCTAGCTCATGTGTTCCCAGATGTTCTGACCCACCATAACTGTGAGGATGATCAACGGCTATTGTTTTATGTCATATAAGTTTAGGGATAATTTGTTATACTCTGATAAACAGCTACATACAAATTGAGGTTTATTAAATTAGAAGTTGAAGGAGAGAAACGTCAAATTCTAGTACTCAGTAAATTCTAAAAGCTTGTGATATTAGTTAGTTTTTATATCATAATTGCTTCTTTTTTTTTCTGAGCAAAATTGCAATGGAAAAACCCAACTCAGCAGTTAGTGAAAGAGAAATACAGTTTTCATTGAAAAGAGAAAGTATAGCTTTGCTGTAGGTCTTAGATAAAAATAGATTGTATAATTTGAACACCTCCCCACAGCTTCTTTTGTGAGTTTCTATTATTTTCTCCTTTTAAAAGATTATTAAACTGCTAACTAAAAGGAATTACAGAAGAGAACTGCCATAAAATAATTTTAACTTCTTGTATAAGGGTTAGTCTTATTTGCTATTTGTACAGTATACCTACTATGGAATATAATTTGCATGATTCAGAATTGTGTAAGTTTTTTGAAAATAACTGTAGAGGTATAAGTAGAAGCTTGACTCCAAAATGAGACTTTTCCTAACTCATCCTCTTTCAACTAACAAAACTGCCTGTTGGAACTGGGTGCATAAGGAAATATCAGACAGAATATGGAAAACTGCCAGGCCTTGTGGTTTTTTTTAAAGACTTGGACAATGACTATGGTTGGTTTCATAATAAAGCACATAGATTTCTCCTTTAAAAAACATTTGTAAAAGAGAGTGGATTAAAGAAGTTCTTTGATCTTAGAAATGGCATGTACCTACAAAGGTTGTTATTATATTTTTAGTTGGCTACCTTTCATACTCGGAATTCCCTCAAAGAAATGAAAGAAAGTTCTCTGAAAAAGCTTTTGGTACTTTATGAAAAATTCCATCATATGAAGAATATGAAATAAAAAGGACAATTGGTTGAAGTACCTGCATCTGAAAAAACACAAAGCAATATCTCTTAACAATAGTGAACTTGGCCGGGCGTGATGGCTCAAGCCTGTAATCCCAGCACTTTGGGAGGCCGAGGCAGGTGGATCACGAGGTCGAGAGATCAAGACCATCCTGGTCAACATGGTGAAACCCTGTCTCTACTAAAAATACAAAAAAAAAAAAACACTAGCTGGGCGTGGTGGCGCATACCTGTAATCCCAGCTACTCAGGAGGCTGAGGCAGGAGAATTGCCTGAGCCCAGGAGGTGGAGGTTGTGGTGAGCCGAGATCACACCATTGCACTCCAGCCTGGGTAACAAAAGCGAAACTCCGTCTCAAAAAAAAAAAAAAACAATAGTGAACTTTCAGCTGAGTGCAGTGGCTCATGCCTGTAATCCCAGCACTTTGGGAGGCTGAGGTGGGTGGATCACCTGAGATCAGGAGTTCAAGACCTGTCTGCCCATTATGGTGATACCCTGTCTCTTTAAAAATACAAAAATTAGCCGGGAATGATGGTGAATGCCAGTAATCCCAGCTACTTGGGAGGCTCAGATGGGAGAATCACTTGAACTTGAAAGGTGTGGGTTGCAGTGAGCCAAGATCATGCCACTGCACTCCAGCCTGGACAACACAGTGAGACTTCATCTCAAAAAAAAACAAAACAAACCAGAAAAATAGTAAACTTTGTACTTGATCTTTATTTCTTTGATACTTTCTTTAGATACTTTTAAATAATGATTTTACATAGACAAATATGTATTTGTACATCTCATAGAAAATGTTAAAGACAAGTCAGATGTGAAAGAAAGTCGTTCTAGCAAGAGTGGAAACACTTCAAAGCACAAATGAAGGAAGTCTTGTTGATAGAACTAAAAGAAACACAAACAATTAGGAAACATGTGAGAACTTAGAGGTCAAGCTGGAGAAGAAAAAACTAAGTTAATGAGATATGCCCATCCAACTGTTTTGAAACATGTTGCTCAGAAAAGGAGGTCAAATTTGTGTCTTGATCAAAATGTGTGACTGGATTCCCTCAAAATCAAACATGGTTTGTAAAGGCAATGTCTTGTAATCGTTAAGCCTGACCTCTGGAGCCACATTGCCAGGATTTGGACCTCAGCTATTGTTATTTGTTAAGTCTCTGTGCCATTGTTTCCTCATCTATAAAACAGGATTAGTAAGAATTGGATCTCCTAAGATTGTTGGAAAGATTAAATGAGATAAAATGTCCAAAAGTCTTGGACTAGTGCCTAAGCATAGAGTAAATATGCTATTATATAAACTATAATAATGGTAATATGACTATTAATTTTAACAATACTACTACTACTAATAATGTCAAGATCACAAGAAACAAATTAGAATGACTTCCTTGGAGGAACCCAGATTCAGAACCTCCTGAGTTGTCCTCTCACCAGTGGGACATGTGAGACTATGTTGGATTAAATCAACTCTTGAAAGATTGAAGGAAGTAAGCCATTCCAAGGGAAGGTATTTCTGGCCATAGGCACCATATAGACCCCGATGCTGAGACTGAGGGGAAAACAGCTTTAGAAAGGAAACAATATTAAGCTTCAATTTCTTTAAACTTAAATTTAAAAAACAAACAGAAACTTTATTTTTAGACTTTCATTTCTTTCTGGGATTTAATAATGGAAGCGAAAGGTTCATTTCAAAACTGGGCTGAGGATGTTATTTCATAATTAATCTCTGAAGAGTATTTTAAGACTAATGGCTGAGTATATTTTGAAATAGAAAATAGAAAACAATTTTTTGGCATAGGTTGCACCATGTTTATAGAATTAGATAATTTCTATCTGTTTCTGACCTATTTCAGAGATCACTGGGGTTCACTGCTAAACTCCCCAGTTCCCTTAGGAGAAGGACATGGGAACAGACATAAGCAGGCTCATGAAGGTGGGGCAGGCAGACCCGGATGTTCAGCTGGTCTCCCCAGGAGAAATGGATGGCCAAGCATAGTCTTGGCTATTTCACCCAGTGGGACAAGAAGCAAAAAATATTGGAGAGTAAGAACTTCTCTGTTTCTCTCCTGCATCTCTGCTTCTACCAACAAGTTTAATAAAACCTTTATAAAAACATATTTCTCCCACTCAGGGGAAAGTTGGAAGGGAAGGAACACTTCCATATTTTCTTTCCAATCCATTCCTTTTTCTAACCCTGCATTAGTTTATTAGGGCAGCCATAACAAAGTACTGCAAACTGGGTACCTTATTATTTCATAATTATTATTTCATCATTCTTGAGACTAGCATTCCATAATCAAGGTGTTGGTAGGGCCATGCTGTCTTCTGAAGGCTCTAGGAAAGAATCCTTCATTGCCTCTTTCTAGAATCTGGTGGGTGCTGGCAGTTGGCCCTCCTCGTTTGCAGTTGCGTCATACCAGTCTCTGCCGCTGTCTTCACGTGGTCTGCTGCCCCCCTGTGTATTTCTGTGTCCTAATATGTCTCTTCTTATAAGGACACAAATCATTGCACTAGGGTACACTCTAATCCAGTATGACCTCCTCTTATGTTGATTACATCTGCAAAGACCTTATTTCCAAAGAAGATCACATCCATAGGTACTTGGATTTATCACTTAAACATATTATTTAGTGGGACACAATTCAACCTACAATACTTTCTCATAGAGGAGATAGTAATTCTGGTAACTTAGAACTTGACATTCATTGGTGCATGTTTAATATTGGGTAGGTTCTTTATGCTTTATGGTTCAAGCTTGAGGATTTGCCATACTTAGTTTACTTTCTGTATCCAGACACAAGTGGCTCTATTGTGCATGGTGTGACTGACTGGTATATATACCTGTCAGGCCTACCCACATAGGAGACAGAACCACTGTTTTTGGACTCAGATACAACTTCCTGCAACTGGGTGATCAATTCATATTGAGCTAAGGCAGCCTCTCAGCTGCCTTCAATTGAGAGGAAAGAGACTAGGAAGTCTCACTTTTGCTTCACATCTAAACTGCATTCTATAATACAGTTTACTAGAAACACTAAATTTGGAGGGGTTGAAGCCTGCTGGTTTGGTTTAATCAGGTAGTGCTTCATTTCACATTTAGGTTGTACTTCTGTGTATGTTCCAGAACTACATACCCATAGCTCACTAATAGAAAGGATTTATGGAAGCAGTGGCACTTGAGCAGAGATCTGGACACAGTGAATTAGCCAGCCATGGTAAGGTGCTGAGAAAGAAAATTTCAGACAGGAAACATCAAGTGAAAATAATGAGAATTGATAATAAAGAGGATTTATGTGAAGGTCAGAGTTAACTGAGAAGAGTGAAGTGGGTTAGAAATGAGGTCATAGAGAGACCCAGGGTCTGGAGTATATAAGGCCTTGTAAGACCTAGCAAAATCTTTGTACTTCATTCTGAGTGTGATGGGGGGATTCAAACAGATTTTGAGCAAAGGGTGACATTCTATGATTGAGATTTCAGAGTCATCCTGGTGTAGTATGGAAGAGAGAATGTAGAGACAAACAGAGAGGTGATCGTGAGGAAAAGTCAGATTCAGAAGGCTAAGATGTCAGGCTGCTGTTGATTGGATGTAGGTGTGACAGCTAAAAACAAATATTGGTTGATTCCAAAGATTGGATGATCATTAAGTAAAAATTTTTGTTAACTATATAGGTTGAATAGCACAAAGTTGTGTCTCCCTGGAACTTCAGAATATTACCTTATTTGGAAATAGAGTCTTTGCAGATGCAATCAAGTTACATTGAGGTCATACTCAATTAGGGTGGTCTTTAATTCAATGACTGGTGCACTTATAAGACGAGGGAAATGTGAACACAGAGATAAACATGCACAGAAGAAAGAACATTGTGTGAAGATGGAGGCAGGAATTGAAGTGATGCAGCTGCAAGCCAAGAAGTGCTAAGTGTTGAAAGAAAAACTTCACACAAATTAAATGTAATACAATTTGTTTGGGCAAATAATGGTTAGTGAATTCGGCAGCCCCACCGCTTCAACCAGAATAAGTTCAGAGAGACGTCAGTGCCACACTACCATGTGGTTGGAGAGGATTTATGGACAGTAAAAGGAAAGTGACCTACAGAAATTGGAAGTGACATACAGAAACAGCTGGATTGGTTAGAGCTTGGCATTTGCCTTATTTAAACAGGGTTTGAACAGTTGGCTACCTGTGATGTGCTAAATCTCTGTGACTGATGCAAGAGTAGGGAACACATACAGTTTACACATTCAGTTAGTTACAGTTCACTATGTTTGGAGACACCTTTAGGCTGAACCTACGGTCACATAATGAGTTCTTCCTGCTTGCTACACTGCTTGCTACACAGATAAAAACCAGTTCCCTGAGATCATGGCATTGCAGTGAAGACAGAGTTTAATTGACACAAGGCCAGGCATGTGGGAGAACTGGAGTTATCATTCAAATTAGTCTGTCTGAGAACTCAGACGCTAGGGTTTTTATGGACAATCTGGTGGGTGAGGGATAGGGAATGGGTGCTGCTGATTGGTTGGGGATGAACTCATAGAGGTGTAAGAAACAGTCCTCATGCTGAGTCCACTCTGGGTGGGGACCACAATTCTGGTTGAGTTGTGAGTCACGGGTTCAGGCAGAGTCAGTCTGCATAACGTCCCAAAAAAACAATATTAGGTTTTACAATAATAATGATTTTTTAATAGCAGCAATCGGGGAAATGACAAATCTTGTAACCTTACTGCTCAGGGGTCTGGCCACATGACCCCTGAGCAATAAGAGATTATAGAAACTTTGCCTACATTGTAGCAGAAGTCAGGATCCTCCCATAATCCTAATCTTGTGGCTTTTCATTAGTTTTACAAAGGCGGTTTCGGTCTTGGATCAAGGAGAGGATCACTTTTAGAGAAGGCCTATTATCATCCTCACTTCAAAGTTTAACTATAAACTAAATTCCTCCTAAGGTTAGCTTGGACTTCATCCAGCAATAAGAAAAGACCACTTAGAAGTCAGAAGCAAGATAGAGTCAGCCATGTCAGACTTCTTTCACTGCTATAATCTTTGCAAAGGTGGTTTCAAAACAGTAAAATATGCCTTAAAATAGGCAACTTTAGGCTAGATTTAAGGCAAGGATTGCCAATAAACACTAGATGCAGAAAGAAAAGAGGATTTTGTCCTAGTATCTTTAGGAAGAGCATGGCCCAGCAGATACATTGACTAGAGATTTCTAGCCTCCATCCTAGCCAACATAGAAAAACTCCATCTCTTCTAAAAATACAAAAATGAGCCGGGCATGGTGGTGCCCACCTGTAGTCCCAGATACTCAGGAGGCTGAAGCAAAAGAATTGCTTGAATCTGGGAGGTGGAGATTGCAATAAGCCAAGATTACTCCACTGCACTCCAGCCTGGGCAATAGAGTGAGACTCTGTCTAAAACAAACAAACAACAACAACAGCAAACACCTAACATGCTAATTAAGGTGAATATTGACGTTTTGTTTTAATTTGCTTTTCTTGAGTGCCAGTGACATGAAGTTCTTAAGCCCTTAAGTCCTCTGAACAGCAGCTCCTCTTTCTAGTTTTCTGTTCGCACCCTTAGCATTTTCACCATTGTTGTCTTTGTGTTTTCTCATTGATATGTGTGAGACCTTTTCTACAAAAGGTTTAATTCAAGGCTACATTTCCTACAGTGTAGTAAGGTAGACTCTGTATGGTAGTCTTTTGCAAACTTTTCATATTTTGTTTTTTATTTAAGCGCAGATAAAAAAAAAAAAAGACATGGATATATTTTAAAGAAATTTGAAAGAAAGTTTCCCCAAAACTAGAATTGCTCATTTCACTTGCATGGCATTATAATATTGGAATGCATAATTGCAAAAATGCTGCTTTTAGTAAAACTAAAAAAGAGAGATTCCTGTGGAATATATATTTTTTCATACACTATACTTGCATATGAATTTTATCTCTTCAAAGAAAAAGCCATGCTTTTCTGGTGCTTCTATTCTGCATGTATGGAGGAGGCAGAAAAGAAAAAGAGACTTCAAAATTAGTGAGTTAGCGTAAGCACTGAATTTAAACTGAGACAATTTTTGGAATGAACTCTAAACTTAATAAAAATAAATATGTATTTAAAAATGGATAGTACATGATATGCACTTTGAAGCCATGTACTTTAAAAAGTTGGCATTTAATGTTTTAAGTATAGAAATCATGTTTATAGTTTTTCTGATTACTTGCATTAAGCTAGAACTGATTCCAACTACTTATACATTAAACTAAACTTCTTAAAACGTATGTTTGTAAATATCATTGGGCTTCATAGATGTGTATACACTGTCTTCCTAATCACATATGAAACCCAAAGTCATGGGCCATACTTACCTACTTCATTTGAATAGAAAACTCTCAACTTTTGGATGGATTCTGTTTCAAGAGTTATTTGTAAGCTGTTCACAAATGTGAGATAAATTAGCCATAACTTAAAGATAAGGCAAAAATGTCACTGAATGTGCTTTCATTGTCATACTAATCAGCTTGTGTGAGAGCATTTAAAGGTTGTAACTTTTGTTGAATTTACTCTTTTTTTTTTTTTTTTTTTTTGAGTCAGAGAGTTGGAGTCTCACTCTGTTGCCCAGGCTGGAGGGCAGTAGCATGAGCTCAGCTCACTGCAGCTTCCACCTCCTGTGTTCAAGGGATTCTCATGCCTCAGCCTCAGGAGTAGCTGGGACTACAAGTGTGTTCCACCATGCCTAGGATTTTTTTCTATTTTTTCAGTAGAGATGTGGTTTCACCATGTTTTCCAGGGGAGACTTGAACTCCTGACCTCAAGCAATCCCTCTGCCTCAGCCTTCCAAAGTGTTGGGATCACAGGTATGAGCCAGTGCATCTGGTCAGATTTACTGTTTAAGTTAACAGGAGCTCAGACTCTGAAAAGTGAGATGTTGCTTTCTCAAAGACTGTTAGATTGTAAGTTATTTTTGTCTGGTAGAGAAATAAATGTTATCTTTCTAGTGAAAGAGATAGAGCTCAAAGGTTGTGGTTTATTGCCCTGAAGGATATTAATCAGTATTTTAAACATATGATTTAGCAATCTTTTTTCAGCATTCTTTCTTTCATTGATTTATATATACCAGTCTCTCCTTTCTTCCTTTGAACCAGCTTTACTATTCTTCCGGTTTCCTCATTAAGCAGGTAAATATCTTTGATATATGCTTAGTAATATTTGTATGAGAGTCTTGTTTTTGATTTTGGAAATGCATACTTTCACAAAATGAGAACCTAGACATAATGGATACTGTGGTTAAGCCCGAACCATGTCTGCCCCAAGTGAATTTCCTCCCAGATGCATCTGGTATAACACACAATGACATTTAAAAAAAAATTAGACTGTTACGATGACAGTAATTTAAAAAAATATATTGAGAATTTCATTTTAATAAACTTTTTTTTCTGTCTTTGGGGATAGGGTCTTGCTCTGTCACCAGGCTGGAATGCAGTGGCGCAATCACAGCTCACTGCAGCCTTGACCTCCTGGGCTCAAGTGATCTTCTCACCTCAGGCTCCCACGTAGCTGGGACAAAGCCGTGCAACATATGCCTGGCTTGCTTATTCATTTATTTATTATTTTCTGGTAGAGGTAAGAGCTCCCTATGTTGCCCAGGCTGATCTCAGTCTCCTGGGTTCCTCCCACTTCTATCTCCCAAAATGCTGGGATTACAGATGTGAACCACTGAAATTGCCTTTGCAAAATTGATTAAGACAGTGAAAGAGATCTAACTTAATTTACTCTGTCTTGCTTCTAACCTCCAAGCTGTCTTTGTTCATTACTGGGCATACGCTAAACTAACTTTGGGAGAAACTTTGTTTATAATTTAGAACAAAGACAGTAACAGCACTTTCCTAAAGCAGACCTTCTTACTTGGGGACTAGATTGCCTTGGTAGGACTAATAACATTAGTTACACAATTAGAAGTTATGGTTGGCTGGGTGCGGTGGCTCAAGCCTGTAATCCCAGCACTTTGGGAGGCCGAGGCGGGTGGATCACGAGGTCAAGAGATCGAGACCATCCTGGTCAACATGGTGAAACCCCGTCTCTACTAAAAACACAAAAAATTAGCTGGGCATGGTGGCACATGCCTGTAGTCCCAGCTACTCAGGAGGCTGAGGCAGGAGAATTGCCTGAATCCAGGAGGCGGAGGTTGTGGTGAGCCGAGATCGCGCCATTGCACTCCAGCCTAGGTAACAAGAGCGAAACTCTGTCTCAAAAAAAAAAAGAAGTTATGGTTTAAGAGTCATGCAGCTGGAGGCTACAAGATTCTAACCCTCCCTAAACTGCTCCTGAGATCAGTCCTTGAGATATTTTGCAGACCCGGCACTTGATGGATCAGGTGGCACTACCCAGATCGAGTAACTGGACCATCTGATCTTGTGGAACTGACACAATACAAGAACACAGCTTCCACGCCCTATTATTTCATCCCTGACCAATCGGCATTCCTGGTTCACTGGCTTTCTCCCATCCACCTAGCTGTCCTTAAAAACTGCTCTGTGAATGCTCAGAAAGACTGATTTGGGTAATAATAAAACTCTGGCATCCCGCACAGCTGGCTTTGCATAAATTACTTTTTCTCTATTGCAATTCCTGTCTTGATGAATTGGCTCTGTCTAAGCAGCAGGCAAGGTGAAACCCTTGCATGGTTACACCACTGTGCCCAGCTTAATGGGTTTTTTGATGACAGATTTGATTAGAGGATGAAAATAAAGTAGTGTCAACTGGAGCTTGACAAGGTTCACAAATTTGGAAAAGAGAACTTTATTTCTCATAAAGGGCTGCAGTCTGCAGGGTGGCCATTCTGATAGGCTGGGAAGCATAGCCTCTGGCCAGAAGCGGGAAACCGCACTTCACAGGAGGAGCAAAAAGGATTGGAATTTTTGCTGAGCAGGGTGGCTGAATAGCCATATTTATTAAACTCTGGGAGGAGCCATTTACTAAACTCTGGGAGGAGCAATGAATATTTATGAAAGGCAAACATGCACATGTCCAGTTGAGCTTCCTGTCCAGTCATGAGTAGTATATACAGAAAATGGCAGCTGATGTCAAAAGGTGAATCACAGAACACAAACTCACTGTGCAGTCACCATACACTGGCTAGAACCTCTCTCTGGTCAGTGGTCTCCTGTCGCTAGAGGAGGTTGGTGGATTGTTTTGTTGAAATCTCAAAAGGGAAAGGTACCATCAGGTGGTTGGTTGAAAAAAGCCATGCAGTGGGTCTTTTGAGAGAACCAGTTTCTGTTTAGACCTATGGAAGAAAGCCGACTGGCAGTTAGTGAGGGAGCAGGGCTGTTCTGTCCTTTGCATCATGGCCAGGAACACACTGAAAGTTTCCCCAGTGTTCCCTTAGCCAAGAGGGAGTCTGCTCAGTCAGTGAGTGTGTGGTGGGGAAAGAGCTTAGGATTTTATTTTTATTTCTCAGTAGCATTTATGGTTATTTATTCTGATGGAACTTTTTAAACATGCTCAATACTTTTAGACATTTGATCCCATTGGTTCTTCATTGTTCACTCTTATCTCAGAGCTTCTGGTGTTTGTTCCTTGATACAGGTTTATTTTCACATCAATGAAATATTATTTTATTATTTTCAGTCACAAGCGGGGTTATTGGGCATAAATATTAACTCAGCATTATGAGGCCAGGGGATCTTATTAACACATCTGCTTTACAAATGAGGAAACTGAAGTATGATAAGCTAAGCAACTCACTCACAGACATGAAACTAGTCATTAAGAAGCAGAATATACACCCAGGCAGGTTGAGGCCAGAGTCCACCTACTTATACTCTCACAAGCAGACCTGACTCTCAATGCTGGCTTTGGAAATGGAATTCCATTATCCCAGGTCACCAGGAGGGAAAATTGAGGTCTAGGAGGCTTCAAGCAATTTGCTCAAGGTTAACTAGTTCATTAGAAGTGACTAGGATTATTCTGTTTCACAATAAAAAAAGAGAAGCAAAAGAGGAAGGCTAGGATACCAAGAGGGCGTGAGATCTTTTTGTGATAATTGAACAAAAGCTGGAAGTGAGTAAATTTAAGGGAGAGGAAATTACTAAAGTGAGTTTACATGTTTAACAGTTGCCTCAGGTAGAATTGACTGAAATGTGCATCAATAAAGGTAGAAGAAGCTGGGTGCAGTGGATCACACCTGTAATCTTTGCACTTTGAGAAGTTGAGGTGGGAAGATCACTTGGGCCCAGAAGTTCAAGACCAGCCTGGGAAACAGGAAGACCTTGTCTCTACAAAAAATTTTAAAAATTAGCCAGGTGTGGTGGCCTGCACCTGTAGCTGCAGCTACTTGAGAGCGGAGCTGGGAGGATGGCTTGAGCTTGGAAGGTCAAGTCTACAGTGAGCAATGATTGTACCAATGCACTACAGCCTGGAAGACAGAAAAAGACCTTGTGTTAAAACATAAATAAAATAAAATAAATAAATAAAAACGAAGGTAGAAGAAAAGGTTGAATGCAATGATAAGGCAGAAGGGAACGAACAATGCTGTGGAAACACCTTTCTTTAAGGCGTTCCCTGTGGTGAGGAATATTGTGCAGCAGTGCTATTCCATCACAGCAGAGGTATTGTGTTGAGACCCTACAGAACAAAGACTAGGGGAAGGTCAGCAGTGCAAAAGATACTCAGAAAGCCAGGTTTCAGGTCTTGAAGGCATCTTCACAGTCATCTATGTCTTTTCATAACTATATTGCTACAGTAAAGCACAGTTTTCATGAATGCTGTTGCTGATAATAAAACTGTAACTTACATAAAATAGGTCATTTTAAAACTACTTATTGCACAAAACATTTTACTTTATAAGCCTTTAGTAGGCCTTTATTAAAGTGTATGGTCCACAAAGCCCATAATTGCAGATTGGTAGCTAGAAGAGTGCAGAGATTTCCAACTCATGAAAATGAGTTTAGGGCATGACAACTAACAATTTGTTTACATTTACTTTTCCTGGTTGCTGTCTTAAAATAAATGAGTTCATTTTATATCTTTATTCTTAGGAAAGGCATGCTGAAGTATTTAGGAGTCAACTGTAATATTTTCAACCAGTTTCAAAAAGGTAAATATACGTGTGTTTGTGTGTGTGTGTGTGTGTGTGTGTGTGTGTGTGTGTGTGTTTGTGCATAGAGAGAGAGAGAGAGAGAGAGACTCCAAATGTGATAAAATATCAATTCTTAGGCCGGGCACGGTGGCTCAAGCCTGTTATCCCAGCACTTTGGGAGGCCGAGGCGGGTGGATCATGAGGTCAAGAGATCGAGACCATCCTGGTCAACATGGTGAAACCCTGTCTCTACTAAAAATACAAAAAATCAGCTGGGCATGGTGGCGCGTGCCTGTAATCCCAGCTACTCAGGAGGCTGAGGCAGGAGAATTGCGTGAACCCAGGAGGCAGAGGTTGCGGTGAGCCGAGATCTCGCCATTGCACTCCAGCCTGGGTAACAAAAGCGAAACTCCATCTCAAAAAAAAAAAAAAATCAGTTCTTGAATCTAGGTGAATGATTATGTATTCATTGTACCACCTTCAATGTTTTCGTAAGCTTGAATTTTTAATACAAATGGAAAAAGATGAAACAATGTTATAAACCAAAAATAAAGTTCTAAGCCCCACAACCAGTTGATGGACCCCCGCCACTCTTGGCCAATGGCATTACAAAGCAAACCTGAAAATCCAGTTCAGGCCATGATGGGAAGGGGTGAGGATGAGACATGCCTCATTATATCCTGCTGTCTTTGGAATCTAAGCACAACCAACCAGCATTAACATTAAAATAGAGACCTTAAGACTGACAAGGCAGACTTTTTGTAGCAGTAAGACATCAAGTATAGCATCACATGACAGATAGCAGGCCCTAAAAGAAAGTGAAATATTTTACCCCAAAATATGTTTCTTGGACATAACTGGAAATGGCCTTGCAAAGCTGTCTCTCATGGGGAAAGTCTTCATTCTGTAGAGAATTCCCCTTCCTTTCCAGGACTTTCTTCTCACCCAGGAGAGACTTAACTAAGAGTCTGGCATCTTCTTAGGTCTAATAAGAGCTCTCAAGCCTGCTACTTGGAGGCTTTATCTGCATGATAAAGCCTTGGTTTCCACAACCCCTTATCTTAACCCAGACATTTCTTTCTACTGATCCCAGGTTTTCAGGTAATAACTCCTTCAACCAACCCATTGCCAACCAGAAAGTCTTTGAATCCACCTTAGACCTGGAAGTCCCACACCCCACCTTCCAATTGTCCTGCCTTTCTGGACCAAACGAATGTACATCTTACATGTCTCCCTGAAATGTATAAAACCAAGCTGTAGCCCAACCACCTGGGCACATGTTCTCAGGATCTCCTGGGGCTGGGTCATGGGTCACAGATTACTCACATTTGGCTCAAAATAAATCTCATCTAATATTTTACAGAGTTTGACTCTTTTCATTTATGGTGCAATAAGTAGAAAAGATTCTTTCAGATTCTGGATTATATTTTATATCAAAAATTGTAGTCTTGAGTGATATTATTTTAAATCAATGATTATTCCATAATTTTTTTTTTTTTTGAGATGGAGTTTCACTCTTGTTACCCAGGCTGGAGTGCAATGGCGCGATCTCGGCTCACCACAACGTCCGCCTCCTGGGTTCAGGCAATTCTTCTGTCTCAGCTTCCTGAGTAGCTGGGATTACAGGCACGCACCACCATGCCCAGCTAACTTTTTGTATTTTTAGTAGAGACGGGGTTTCACCATGTTGACCAGGATGGTCTCGATCTCTTGACCTCGTGATCCACCCGCCTCGGCCTCCCAAAGTGCTGGGATTACAGGCTTGAGCCACCGCGCCTGGCCAATTTTATCTTATTTTTAAACATTTTCTCATTTTAAAATTATTTTTGATAATAGCTACTATTTATTTAATATTTATTAGGAATTTTATACATATTATCACTAAATCTCACAACAGTTCTGAAAGGTACATATTATTATCTCAATTTTTCAGATAAGAAAACATATTTATTTGTCCTTGGTCACATGCAACTTAACTGTTACTGCCATGATTTATGCCTAAGTGTGTTGGAATACAAACTGAACTCTTCTGATTACCTCACCTGCTCCTCATGCTAAGAAACTTCATTTGTAGATAGGTGGGCAGATGGTCCTTTGGAGGTGAGCCCTTTAGGCCAGTTAAAATCTATTAAAACTTACTATTTTATGCCAAATGACAAGGAAAACTACTTCTTGCTGCTTTTATCTGTATCGTAAATCCTTAACCACAAAGTTATCAAAATCTGAAACCCTTTTCAATATTTTCTAATGAAGGTTCCATGCCTTAGTTAATTGGATTAATTATCATAAGAGGTAATATACTAACTACGTGTTTAATAGTACTGTTTCAACATATATTGACATTTGGCTGTTTCTTCATGTTCCTAAAATTTTCGACTTTCAGACATGCATATTGTTATCATTAAGTGGTACTTGCTTCCCATAAGGCAAAGCATTAATCATTCATTCAACAAATATTTACTGAGCACTTATTAAGTTCTTAGCACACCATGTGTTCATTTTATGGAAAATCCTGTTGCCATCTAAACTACATTTTGTTCCTGTTAAAGATAATAACATTACACAATTTTCTTCCCCTTCATGATTTTGAAGTTTTCTGACAATAGAAAAGCTTTTATAGGATAGTTATCTGCTGGACTATTTTTTAACATATTTACTCATAAGCTCCAAATTAGACAATAATGTTTATGTGCACAGTTCAAGAAAATTCACAGAGTTTTTCAGAGATATTGATAAAGCCCCAGGATATTTTCAAATAAAGGATCCTGTAATCCAAGCATTTTGGGAGGCTGAGGAGAGTGTATCACTTGAGCCCAGGAGTTCAAGACTTGCTTAGACAACATGGGAAAACCCTGTTTCTACAAAAAATACAGAAATTAGCCAGGCATGGTGGCATTCACCTGTAGTACCAGCTAGTCAAGAGGCCGAGGTGGAAGAATCACTTGAGCCAGGGGAGGTGAAAGCTGCGGTGGTCTGTGTTCGTGCCACTGCACTGTCATCTACTAGCCTGGGTGACAGAGTGAGGACGTGTCTCAAACAATAATAAGCAAACAAATAAGTAAGGATCTTCTTCACTTTGGGATGACTTCAGTAGAAGAGGACAAATGAGATGATTCCTTGGAATCACCTCTAACACTGTGTGTTTAGATATTTGATGTGTAATAGTAAGTGCAGATAGTCTTGTTTTATTTTTACATTATTGGGGAAAAGTGTATTTGCTTGGAATTTTGCTCATTAAGCTTGGCTATATGACTGCATTCGAGAAAAAGAAGCTTACTTTACCTTGGTACCTAGCTTATCAAGGGATAATTTTCTTAAGCTCTATTTGGTGACGTGAGATGCTGCCAAGATTGTCTTTACCATCAGCCCAGGGGCATTTGAGCCCATTTATCTTCAGATCCTTCTCCCCACTGCAAAGTTAGATTCAATTATTGAATGTGCCTCAACCTGTGTTTGCATTTACTTAAGTTTATTTATTTTTGCTTCTTTAGAGTTTGAATCATAAACACTGCTTTATAAGTAGTATGAATCTTCTTCCCTCCCTCCATTTCATCCATCCCAGGAGGATTCAGAGAGCATTTTTAGAGGTGAATCTGTAAAGGGGAATTAAAGGCAAGCATTGATTCTAGGAAAGATGGAGCAACAACAGCTTTTGATTTTTGGGCTTCAGTGGCTTTGCCAACATAAGAAGAATCTCAGAAATCAAGCAAAAATTAAGAAATGGGTTATTTCTCTTGAGGCACATCATTGGCCACATTTCCAAGCTCTTTCTTCATTTTTAGTTATGAAACTTATCCTTTTCAATGACCTGGTGGCTTAAATCTCAAGGCACCCTTAATTAGGGTTAAAATTTTCGGCTGAGAAATCAAGTTACATCAAGATACTGTTTTTTTTTTTTTCACAGATGTTAGTCTTTTAAATAAATAGTTATGTTGAGAAGGCAAAGGATCGCATATAGGTGACTTTAAGAATCAAAAGGATCCTTTGATATGCTTCTAGTTAAAACATGTTGGCCATTTTCTACTTGATACATTGATTTACTATTGAGGTCATCACTAATCATTAAAAGCAAACAAATGGATGGGTCACTTCTGATCAAATATTGGAGAATTCGTTGGTATCTAGGTTGCACAATTTTAGAAAGTCCAGGAAAATGTCTCTGGCTCTCATTATTCCCCAGATCTGACAGCAGTAATATAGACATTTGATTCTTTGATTTGGGACTTTTACTCTTCAGGAATGATCAATAGAAATCCAAACACTGAGGATGTGATAAGGGATATGGCTATTGCTCTTTTAACCTTAGAATAAGTTACTTCATCTGTTTTCTGAAGGTAGTACTGTCAAATGAGAATGAATGGAACAAGAATGAAAGGGATTATATAGTAATCATCACTTACCAGCCATAGTGCCATATGAAGCCTCTGAACAGAGTTGGGATAGATGGTTGGATAGAGATAGAAAAGCCTACTCTCAGCTTTGCTGTTGTCAGCAGGGCATCCTTGGGAAAGTCACCTCTCTTCTCTGGGTCTCAATTTACTAATTTTTTAAAAACGTAGTAGATTAGAATGATCTCTCAGTTCCTGTATAGTAATGTGAACCCCAAAGATGTGAAGCAGATCTCAGTTAATTTAGAAAGTTTATTTTGCCAGGGTTGAGAACGTGCACCCATGACACAGCATCAGGAGGTCCTGACAAAATGTACCTAAGGTGGTCAGAGCACAGTTTGGTTTTATACATTTTAGGGAGACATAAGACATCAATCAACATATGTAAAATGAACACTGATTTGGTCCAGAAAGGTGGGACAGCTTGAAGCAAAGATGAGACAACTCAAAGCAGAGAGGGGGCTTCAGGGTACTGGTAGGTGAGAGACAAATCATTTCATTCTTTTGAGATTCTGATTAGCCTTTCCAAAGGAGGCAATCAGATATACATTTATCTCAGTAAGCAGAGGGATGACTTTGATTAGAATGGGAGACAGGTTTGCCCTAAGCAGTTCTCAGCTTGAATTTTCCCTTTAGCTTAGTAATTTTGGAGGCCCAAGATATTTTTCTTTCACATTTCCCCCATTTCTTTCTAAAAATCTTTTGGAGAAAGTATTTTAGAATAAAATCAGTCTCTGGTTTCAAGGTTTGTCTGATCTCTCATGGCAAGGATTGTTTATTCCTAGACAGGTAGGTCCTGAGTTATTAGGAAAGCTTGTTTTTAGAAGGTTGTGTTTCCTGGATGAGCCATTTTTAATATTTTTGTTGGGCATTTTCCTGCAAGACCACTGCACGTCACAGGGGGTCAACTCCCCAGACACTCCCATGAGGCCCCCCATCACCCATGGGTGCCTTTCAGGTGGGAGGAGCAAATGCCCTTTCTCTTCAGCAGAGAAAACTTAGTCTCTCATTTACTTATGAAAACAGCAGTTCAGTTTCTCATGTAAATGCACGTAGACAAATAGAATTGAGATTATTTTGGAAGAAAAAGCAATAGGAAAAACCCTTTAGAATGTGTTTCCAAACTAGAATTAGGATCCTTAAACAAACAACTTCCTAGGAGAAAAAAGAAAAAAAAAAAAAAGACAGCCAAGACCTCATCTTGTAAACTGCACTCAGCCACCTGTAAATTTGTAGCTCTCATTCACCATTATACATATTTGCATAA
The DNA here is from genome assembly GCF_048565385.1 of Saimiri boliviensis. NCBI lineage: Eukaryota > Metazoa > Chordata > Mammalia > Primates > Cebidae > Saimiri > Saimiri boliviensis. The sequence goes on from NC_133455.1 coordinate 96,573,381, forward strand.
ATTTGTTTAAATTTGCATATTTGTCAAGGTCACATCCTCTCAGAGTGCAAGGTTATCTCTGGTATTCCCAAATCCATAGAAGTCATGTCATACAATACAGGAAAACAGAGCTTTACACCAAAGAAGAATCTGCCCATGGCTTTTGAAACTCCACAAAGAAAACAGAACACCCCCAAAGGAGTGAGTGTCACCTTTGTTTTGAATTATTTAAAGGGGTTCAAGTCATTAGATGCCTTCTCTAGATTTTTTTGGTATTGCAGGAAGCAAACATAAAAACCAAGTGCATGATTTTTTTTTCTTTTGCAGCTGGAAGGAATTTTGACCAGATTAGAGAACTTTGTTAACTGTAATTCTGAATTCTCACTCACATTTGAACAAGTCAGGAAGAGTTGGTCAAATCCAATGGGAGAAAGACCAGAACAAACCACAAAACACCACCAGCAACAAAACCTCAACAATATGATCACTGAGAGCTCTAATAGTAAAGAGAAATTGAGACCAGCTTGTTGTTAAACTTTAGCCAAGACAAAATCCCAATTCAGCTGCTGTCTGAGGGATAGGTCTCAGGCTGAAGACTGCTTTCTACCATCCTAGAAGCAGAAAAAACTCAAACTCATCTTCCCTACTGGGAGTGAGCTCAAACTCCATAAAGGAGTTTGCCTTCCATTGTCATTGTCATGGAAACCAGAAATCTTGTCTTCCTGGTTGGAAACAAGTAAAACTCCAAAAACTAAAAAGGTATTGTACAGCAAAATTAGATTTCAACCAAATATGGGGAGATAAGGGATTCTCTGGAGGGTCTTGCCCCAGATTTCAGCAATTGTCCTATTGTTTTGAGCCATAAAGTTAGCTCATGTTGGTACTAAGCACTGATAGATTTGTCAAATGGAAACCCTGAAAATCTGAGACAAGTCTCAGTTAATTTAGAAAGTTTATTTTGCCAAGGTTGAGAACACGTGACTGTGACACAGCCTCTGGAAGTCCTGACAACATGTGCTGAAGATAGTGAGAGCACAGCTTGGTTTTATACATTTTAGGGAGACATGAGACATCAATTAACATATGTAAAATGAACATTGATTTGGTCTAGAAAGGTGTGACAACTTGAAGCAAAAGTGGGACAACTCAAAGTCAGGAGAGGGCTTCAGGACACAGGGGTAGGTGCCAAACAGTTGCATTCTTTTGAGTTTCTGATTAGCTTTTCCAAAGGAAGCAGTGAGATATGCATTTATCTCAGTGAGCAGAGGGATGACTTTAAATAGAATGGGAGGCAGGTTTGCCCTAAACAGTTCTCAGCTTGAATTTTCTTTTTAGCTTAGTGATTTGGGGGGCCCAAGATATTTTCCTTTCATAGTAATAATGTTCCATCAGTCTGTCCCTTCCTATTCTAAAACTTTGTGATCTGGTGAAGAAGTTTACATGTGTCCTATCTTCATCTGACGTCATATTATAATCTTTGATTTTACTTTAATTTGTCTGTTCAGACTAAAAAGTCATGAGTATTTGCTCCTATAGAAGCCACTTTATCTCCTATGCTACTTTAGTATTCTTCTTTGATCCTATCCATATTCATTAAGTCATCTTTAAGGTTTCCTGACTCGGAACTTCTTCTGACTGCCTTAGAGATAAGGTGGACACTAAAGAAGCTAGGCTAAACAATCTGTTTCACAATTTCCTTTCTTCCTGAAAAATGACTGGTGTTTTATCGACTCTTTTGACCGGATAATACACTATACTGATGTTTTGAAGGACTAACTATGCTCCTGTGTTTGTTAGGGGATACGTTACAGTCTCTGTCTTACTAGTAGAGTATGGATTATTTTTCCCTCAGTAGATTTGGTAGCTTTTTTCCCAGTTGAACCTTATTTGTTAATTTAAGTTCTGGCTGCATTGCCCAACCCGAAAATACTTTTCTGTTCTTCCTACCTCTTGGGCACCACCAAACTCTGAAGTACAATATAAAACAGGATGAACAGAACTCAGTGCCTCCCTCAAAGTAAATCATGCTTTTCATCTTTCTTCCTACTTCATGCTCAGGAACATAAATCTCAGTAGGTTCTCTAGAAGGCCTATCCCCCAGTGTAAGCTCTAGGGCTTAACCATTGATGTATACAAGCTTAGTAAATGGAGCCTGTGTTTCTGTGACCAGATTGGGGATGCTGTCTAAATGACACTGGCCCCAGTACATCAGACTCATGAGTCATAGATGACCTATTCTTATGCTGAATGTGCCACTGTCCTCAAGGTAAAAGCTATCCCGCTAGACAGTAGGAGAGAGAAGACCTATAGCCAATGTGCTTTCACCCCTGTTAGGCTGTTGTTGATGCCACTCAGATGTTTTTTCTATCTTTACCCAAACATTCTGTCATCATATTTTCGTAACTATTTCTTTTATTTCTTATTCAACATAATTCTGTAAGGTCAGTAGAAAGATAAGATTCAGTTCTGTAATCTACATTATATCCTTAAATATAATTTGTTGTTTTAAAGTAAATGGAACATGAATTTAGTGACAGTGGGAAAGAAGAAATGCTCAAATCAGTTGGCCCATATTTAGGAAAACTAATTTGGCCGAGCAGCTACATTGGTCATGAGACCTTCGTTAATTGAATAAACATTTATTTAGTCCATAATATGTTCAAATCACTTTTCTATTTGAACAGGCCATCTTGGTACCTCATTCTTTCAGAGGCTTACAAGCTACCAGAAAGGAAAAACAGTAAACTAGTAAATCTAATTACATGTAAGAATGAAGTGAGCTCTAAGAATTCAAGATGTACAAAAACTGAATTTTGATGGAAGCAATAACAATAAGAAATGTATATTGCCAGGCACTTTTTATATATTCACTTTTATCTTCATAACAACCTAATATTAGTTTGCTGGGGTTGCTGTAACAAAACACCACAAATTGGGTAGCTTAAAGAACAGAAATTTATTTTATCATAGTCTTGGATGCTGAAAGTCAAAGAAAAAGATGCCGGCAGGTTAGTCATCTTCTGAGCCTCTCTCCTTTCCTTGCCAGTGGCTACCTTCTCACTGTGTCCTCACATGGTTTTTCCTCTATACATGCATCATCTGGTGTCTCTCTCTCTCTCTCTCTCTCTCTCTCTCTCTCTCTCTCCATATACACCTCTCTGTGTGTGTGTGTGTGTGTGTGTGTGTGTGTGTGTGTGTAAGCATGCATAGGTTTATAAGAGCCTATGAGAGAGAAAGAGAGGAAGAAGAAGAAAGAAGAAAGAAGAAGAAGGGCTGGGCGCGGTGGCTCAGGCCTGTAATCCCAGCACTTTGGGAGGCCGAGGCGGGTGGATCACGAAGTCGAGAGATTGAGACCAACCTGGTCAACATAGTGAAACCCCATCTCTACTAAAAATACAAAACATTAGCTGGGCATGGTGGCGCGTGCCTGTAATCCCAGCTACTCAGGAGGCTGAGGCAGGAGAATTGCCTGAGCCCAGGAGGCGGAGGTTGTGGTGAGCCGAGATTGCGCCATTGCACTCCAGCCTGGGTAACAAGAGCGAAACTCTGTCTCAAAAAAAAAAAAAAAAAAAAAAGAAGAAGAAGAAGAGGAGAAGGAGAAGGAGAAGGAGAAGAAGGAGAAGGAAAAGAAGTAGAAGGAGAAGGAGAAGAAGAAAGAAAGAAAGGAAGAAGAAGAAGAAGAGGAAGAAGGAAGAGGAAGAAGGAAGAAGAAAGAAGAAAGAAGAAAGAAGAAGAAAGAAGAAGAAGAGACCAAAGCAAGATGAGTACCCTGTAAGAAAAGAAAAGAAGGGGGGGGCAATTAGCTCCAAGAAATAAGATCACTTACAGGCAATGACATTTAATACACTAATTTGTCTAGTAAAGAAACATGGGACAATAGATATCAGCTTCTCCCCAGTTTTCCTATTAAATAAATCTTTTTTGTTTTGGGAAGTAAAAGGGTGAAGAGAATGATGGCAGCTTTTTCCCTAAAACATCCCCAAGAAAGGGTAAGTATTGAAGGAAGGTCACTGGTACTTCTTGAAAGGCAAGAAGATTTGGTAAAATACAGTATCTGTTTTATGACCGAAGAAAGAAATGTGTGGAGAGGAAGAAAACAACTTCCTCCACATTTGTCATAGAGCATATTTAGACGTGCATTTATGAGTGCCAAAAAAAAAAAATCAAAGAAACACTAAGCCTTTATAAATCTAGAAAGACTAGTTACCACAACAAGTTAAAATATACTATGTTATGCCCTAAGGGGAATATATCAGAATCACCTGTGGGTCAGGGATGGAAGCTATGTAGTCTGAAAAACCTCTGCTAGTAATTCTGACAGGGCCCTTCAATTCTCCTTCACCCTCTTTTCCTACACACGTAAATTAAGAATCACTGGTCTCAAGCAAGAAGGGAAAAGTGTCAAAAATAAAACCTTGGGGAATATCAATATTTGGGATTTAAGCAAATGAAGATAAAATTATGAAATAGAAGAATAATTTTTTAGAAAATTAGGAGAATGCCAGAGCAGAGTGGATTCCTAAAAGCCAAAGGTACAGATTGTTTCAAGAAAGGAAGAATAGTTCATATCAAATGTTGCTTAATGGTCAATAATATCATTAATATTATTATGATTTCAAATAAAAATGTGGCAGGTGTTTTGAATCTGTTACCTCATTTGATCTCTCAACAATTGCGTGAGGTAAAACTAAAGATTATCAATGTTAAATAACTTGCTGGGATGCAAATTCAGGCCTGTAGAGTTCTAAAGCCCATCCTCTTTCCCCATTGTTCTCTGAAGTCATTGGTGGTCTTGGTGGAAGTGGTTTTGATAGATTATTGGGGATATTAGCCAGAAAGCTTTGAGTTGACACAGTTAATGAAATTGAAGAGAGGATAGGCTGTGAGGACACCTGAGGTTTAACTGACAAAAATGAGAGACATGGAACCAGAGAGGAGAGTTCATCCTATGTTTTGTTTCTATGATGCAGTTTCATATAGTGATTTAGAGCACATGGTCTTCATCCAGACTGCACCTGTTGGAATCCCAGGCTGCTCATCAGCCGTGTATTATTTAATCTATGAGTTATTAAGTGATATTGAGTTATTTTAAAATTTAATTTTCCCAAATGTTTTTGTTTCTTTGTTGTGTTTTGTTTGGAGACAGGGTCTTGCTTTATCACTTGGGTTGGAGTACAGTGACATGATCATAGTTCACTGCAATAAATACTACATTCACATTGTCTTTTACTTTAATTCTGAGTTAGTATCCAGAGACATAATATTGTATAGGATACTTAAGAGCTTTTATGTACACAATAACATTTTTTTTGTTGTTTCCAGACTAACTGTAGTTGACTTTTGCACAACAGAGGTTTGAGCTGCACAGGTTCACTTCTATGCAAATTTCCTTCCACTGCTGCCACCCCTGAGACAGGAAGTACAACTCCACCACTTTCTTCTTCTCCGTAGCCTGCTTAACATGGAGACAGTAAGGATAAAGACCTTTATGATGATCCACTTCCATGTAAGGAACAGTAAATCTATTTTTTCTTCCTTATGATTTTCTTAACGTTTCTTTTCTCTAGACTACTTTATTGTAAGAATACAGTATATACTACATATAACTACAAAATATGTATTAATCAACTATTAATTTTTTTTTTTTTTTTTTTTTTTTGAGACAGGGTCTTGCTTTGTCGCCCAGGTTGGAATGCAGTGACACCATCCTAGCTCACTGCAGACTTGAACTCCTGGGCTCAAGCCGTTCTCTTACCTCAGCCTCCTGAGTAGCTAAGACTACAGGTGAGCACCACCACACCTAGCTAATATTTAACTTTTTGTAGAGACAGGGTCTCACTATGTTACCAGACTGGTCTCAAATTCTTGGCTTCAAGGGATCCTCCTGACTCAGCCTCAGAAAGTGCTGGGATTACAGGCATGAGCCACTATGCCCGGACAACTGTTTATGTTATAAGTAACATAAAGGGTTACTTTCAAAAGTGGGCTATTAGCAGTTAAATTTGGGGGGAGTCAAAAGTTATACATAGAGTTTTTACTGCATAGGGAGGTCAGCACCACTAATCCCTTCAACCTGCATGCCAAAGAAAGACCCTGTCTCAAAGCAAAACATGAAAAAGAAACAAAAAAGAAAACATTTGGGGAAATTAAATTTTCAAATAACTCAGTATCATTTAGTAACTCAAACTCATATAAACAAAACGAAAAGTCAGCTGTACTCAAAATAGGTTTAAGTCTCCACTTTTTATCTTTCCAAATACATCTTTAATACTGCTAAATTCTAGGGCCACTTATTTTGGATAATTTTTCAATTATATTTTATGTATGCTTTTCAAGCATTTACTATAGAAAATATGTCATACTAGATGGTAAAGCCAAATTTCATGTTTCATATTTAAAACTGGTTCAAAGTGCTTTTGGTTTTGGGTTCCTTGCTTCAGTTACAGAGATATGAAAATAAATATACAGAACTTATTTGAAAATATTTCTTTGGCAACAAAGCAGTAAATCTTAAACTGTTGTTGAAGAACAATCAGGAATCAACGATAGATATGGTTTTTTCCTTAGATGCTGCTGAATCATAAAAGCCTATTTTAAAATGTTGCAATGCTCATACTTTACATTTCTTTTCTTCCAAAGATAGTAAAATAAATCAACACCCAAGCAATTTTCATGCATTTTTAGAAGAGTCTCCTGGCAATGGAATGACTGAAGCTGAAGGGAGAATAATGGTCAGCAGTTGAGACACAGGCAGGCCATCAGTGGATGAGCTGAAGCTGTAGGGAGAATAATGGTCAGCAGTTGAGACACAGGCAGGCCATCAGTGGATGAGCTCAGGGTGGGTTCCAGCCAGCAAAAACCAAAGGGTTCCCTATTCCCCAAGGACCAATGTAACTCCCAGTAAATGCTCTCTGCAGAAAGTGTTATAGTCTCAAAGTAAGTCCCAAGCACAAAATATGGTAGTTTCAAAAGAAATACTGGCCAGGCACAGTGGCTTGCACTGGCCCAGCACTTTGGGAGGATGAGGCAGAAGGATTGCTTGAGTCCAGAAGTTCAAGACCAGCCTGGACAAAACAGCAAGACCATATCTCTACAAACTAGAAGAAAACAAATTAGTCAGGCATTTTGGCATGATTCTGTAGTCCTAGCTACTTGGGAGGCTGAGGTGGGAGGATTGCTTGAGCCCTGGAGTTTGAGGCTACAGTAAGCTATGATCATGTCACTGTACTCCAATCTGGGTGACAGAGCAAGAACCTGTCTCAAAACAAAATATAATAAAGAAACAAACAAGAAATATTTTGGAAAATTAAATTTTAAAATAACCAATATAATTTAGCAACTTTTTATTGGAATTATAGAATTTCTGAAATAAGATAGTATCTTTATTATTTAAAAAATATTCATTGAGTATTTGACTTGTTTCATATACACATTGCTTATCAAATATTAGCATTTATTATCCAAATTTTAGAGTGGAAGAACTTAAATAAAGGTTGAATAAACTATTTGATGTTAAAAAAAAAAAAAGAGAGAGAGAGAGAGAGCGAGAGAGAGGGACAGCTGTGGTAGCTCATGCCTGTAATCCTAGCACTTTAGGAGGCGAAGGTAGGAAGATTGCCTCAGGAGAGGCAGTACTTAGCTCAGAGAGGGAACAAACTGAGCTGAAAGTTAGCAGAAGAAAGGAAATAATAAAGATCAAAGCAGAAATTTAAAAAAATAGAACCTAGAATAACAATAGAAAAAATTGATAATAAAAGTTGGGTTTTTGAAGACAAACAAAATCCACAAACTTTTAACTAGACAAAGAAAGAAGTCTCAAGTACAAAAAATCTGAAATGACAGAAGACAGTATAAAGAAATACAAATAATCAGTAGCGACTGCTATGAATAATCATATGCCAACAAACTGGATAACCTAGAAGAAATGACTAAATTCTTACAAATGTATGATCTACCAATGCCAAATCATGAAGAAATGGAAAATCTAGACAGATTTATAATTACTATAAGGAGATTTAATTACTAATCAAAAATCTCTCATCGAAGAAAAGCCCAGGACCTTACAGCTGTACTGGTGAATTCTACCAAACATGTAAAGAAGAACTGTTAATTTTTCTTAAACTTTTTCAAAATATTGAAGAGGAGGAAATACATCTAAACTCATTTTATGAGGCCAACGTTATGCAGAGACCAAAGCCAGACAAGTACACTGTAAGAAAAGAAAATTATAGGTCAATATCCTTGACAAACATACATGCAAAAATCCTCATCAGTTTCTAGCAAAGAGCACATTGATCAAGAGGGATTAATCACTGGGATTAAAGGGTTGTTCAACATACGCAAATCAATAAATGTGATATACAACATTAACAGAATGAAGGATAAATATCACATGATAATCTCAATAGATGCAGAAAAGCACTTGAAAAAATTTAACATCCTTTTCTAATGAAAAATCTGAACAAATTAGGTATAGAAACAATGTTCCTCAATACAATAAAGACCGTACATTACAAACCCACAGCTAACATCTTACTCAGTTATAGAAAGTCGAGAGATTTTCCTTTAAGATCAGAAACAAGACAAGGAAAATTATTTATGTTGTTTTGAGACAATCTTAGGACCTCTTCTAGCTTAACAAGGAAATTTTTTTTTTCATATGGCTTACCTTGGTTTGGAGTTACAACATTTAAGCATCTTTAATATGCTTATGTTAACTAAGATTCGTAAGCTTTCTTTATGCCTCATGTAATTTATTCATCTTTTTCTTTCAATTATTCATACAGCCTTTTAAAGAAATTTAAAATATCCCTTCCACTTAAAAGATATTATGTTATACAAACTTTCAAAACATATGATAAACCCAAATATTTCAATAACCCAGAATAATTATCAGTATTTTGTCACATATGGTTCATCCATCTATTTTTTCCCTTTCTTGCCTTTAACTGAAGCATTTAAAGCAAATAATAGGCATGTTGTTCCACCCTTATATATGAATTTCTAAAACTATAAAACTATAAGTATTTCTGTACATAACCACAGCATGTTCTTTCCATTTGGACAAGATAAAGATGATGTTAGAAACGATTGCTTTTAAAGCTGCTTAACTCCAAACATAGGGAGGAACATCCGCTTAAATAATTCTAAATGTTGTATTATGGTTTCAAGATTCTTTTAGTAGTTCTTTACATTGTTTTTCAATTCTAACTGTATCAGCACCTTGGAAATCTCCCTCTGACACTTGTTATGAAGTACCCATTGAATCACTCTGCTATGTTTTTTTCTTTATAGGCTCAAATCTCAAGAAAGTAGGATTTTTAGAGCTGTACATCATTTGTGAACAGCTTGCTGTTTTTTCTGAATGACTAATGTGAGAAAAAAAAGTTTTAAATAGCCATGGCTCACCACAAGAAGTATAGGGCATAAAGTTAATTGTGTAAAATATAGTATGCTTTTTTTTTTGGAAAGAGGAACAAACAAAAAAGAAACCCAATGAACTACTATTTTTTAGTATTTTATCTATATTCTTCTCCCAGAAGTTTAGTTTTAGGCATTCTTCAATTTTTTTTTTTCAAATTTGTTTCAATCTTTTTTCTACTGTGTCATTTCTTTTAATTGTAAAAATAGATGCCTATGCTACGAAAGTTTTAATGAGCAAAAAAATAAGGAAGAGATAAAAATAATCCACAAATGCCAGCACCCAGAAATAACTAATCTATATCAAGTGATATATAGAAATAAATAATACATTGTTTTTATATTTTAACATCATATTATGCAGTGTTTTGCACATATCATTCTAATTTATACTTGTATCATGATATTGTCAAACCATTTGTATATTTTGAGGGGGGTATTAGGGTTGCTTTTTTATTTTTTGCTATCATACATACTGTTTGCAAACAGCTATATTGAGACATGAGTCACATACTCTACAATTCACTCATTCAAAGTGCACTTTTTTATGTTTTTTATTATAGGTATAAATCTGTGCAACCACCACCACAATCAACTTACAAACATTTTCATCATCTCCAAAACAAACCCCTGTACCCTTTAGTTACCATCCCCCTATCCACTTATCCTAGTCTCTCCCTGTCCCTCAATCCCAAGCATCTACTTCTCTACTTGGTCTTTTGCGACTGTCTTCTTTCCCATAGTAAAATGTTTTCAAGAATTGTCCATGATGTAGCATGTGTCAAAATGCCATTCCTTTTAAAGACTGGTGATCATTCTGTTGCCTAGGCTGAAGTTCAGCGGTGCTGATATGGTTTGGCTGCGTTGCCAGCCAAAATCTTACCTTGAACCATAGTACCCACAATCCCCTTAATCCGGACACGTCAAGGGAGGGAAAAGGTGGAGATAATTGAATCTTGGGAGTGGTCTCCCCCATGTAGTTCTCGTGAGAGTGAGCTTTTTCTCACGCGATCTGATGGTTTTGTAAGGGGCTTCCCCCTTCTCCAGGCACTCACTCCGTCCTGCCGCCCTTTGAAGAAGTAGACTGCTTCTCTTTTGCCTTCTGCCATGATTGTAAGTTTCCTGAATCCTTCCCAGCAATGCATAACTGTGAGTAAATCAACCCTCTTTCCTTTATAAATTACCCAGTCTTGGGTATTTCCTCAGAGCAGTGTGAGAATGGACTAATACAGAGCCCATTGTAGTTAACATTAACCTCAAACTCCAGGGCTCTAGTAATCCTCCATCTTGGCCTCCCAAAGGGCTGGGATTACAGGCAATCTATGAACCACTGTGTTCAGCCTCATTACTTTTTATGGCTGAATAATATTCCATTATATAGATATACAACATTTAGTTTATTTATTCTTCAGTGATGGCATCCCTAATATTTGATCATGAATGCCTTTACATTTAATCTTTGCATTTCTATTATTTTTATTTGATACTAGAGTTTAAAAAGAATTTTAAAAACAAAGGGTATGAGTTATTTCAAGGCACATTATCACATATTAATACATATTATCAAATATTATCAATTTTATAGAAGAAAATTAGTATTGCCCTTGCTGGTTCAATTTGTGTTTATTTGATTACTTGAGAAGATAAATTTTTTCATGCTTTTAAGTTAATATTTTGTTAATATCAGTGTATTTTGCCTCAGTTTATTTTGTGATGCCAGTATTTTTTTATTGATTGCAAAAGCTCATTATGGAATGAAGATCTCACCTTGATACACATGCTGCTATGTCTCTATGTGCAAATCTTGCTCAATCTTAGCTTCTTAACTGAATTATCATTTCTGTCAACTACCCCTTCCGGCCCTCCTCAGTTCTGGTTAAGAGCCCCCTACCCCATATTGCTTTGCATCTTTATATAGTAATTGTTTAATTGACATTTTTGCCTGTTAGGTTGTGAGCAGAACTGGAATGTATCCAAATAGAGCCGTGCAAATTTATTGCCCAGGGGCAAAAACTGAGGACAGCTAGTGGGGTCTGAAATCCATTCCTTCTTAATTCCACAGTCTGCATTCAACAGGGGCGCCTTTTTCTCTAGTTCCCACAGAGGTACCCTGTGGACAGCAGCAGTCCTGGGAACTAAATCTTTGTCTGCCATTGAATGTTAATTTCTACACAGTGTTGGCCAAAACTTAATACAGATTTGTTGAAGAAAAGAAAGAAGGAGAAAAGAAAATAGTAGAAAACTTTTTACTCATCATCTGCTTTTCGAATACATTCCCTCTGTCCTTTGCCAAATAAATTTTAGTATATTTTTATGTACTGACCTTAATTAATTATTTTTTCTTTCATGAATCAGGCAGCCCCCAAAGCAGAATACATTCAGAGAGGCTCCTGGAATTTAATTTTTTAAAATTCAATTAAATGTAATAATCTTTCTGGTGGACTTCTAAGACATTCGTGCTCAGAAAGCAATTCCACATTTTTTTTTTTTAACAAATAGTCGCATATCCATCTGGAATTTAATGATGATGTTTATTTAATAAGATAAGTAAACTTGATCTCCTCTTCCAATAATTTATTGTTTCTTCAGAACTATTTACATAATAATTTGTTTCCCATTTATTCATGATGTTTATTAAGTTCTCATGTATGCTAAACTCTGTTTTAGATCTATTATGTTTCATTGCCTATCAATATTTGCAAAGATTGCCTATTATTTTTGTGATATAATATACCTTAATATAAAGAAAATCTCCTGTAATATTTTTTCAAAATTTGCTTTTCTCATAAACTTGCTTTTCTAGATGAATTTTCAAAATATCATGTTTAATTCCACTAATGATAATATAACCAGTGCCATTTATTTGGAATCATGGTAAATTTGGGATAAATTCATGATATTTTTATGCGTCTTTATCATATTAAATTTTTTGATCCAGAAATGTAGAATACCTACCTATTTAAACTTCACTGCATATTTGAATAGTTTTAGGATGTTTTCTGGGTGTGTATGTATGTGTTTAACAAACTCTGACATTTCTTGTTAGGGCAATTCCTAGAGATTTTTGTTTTGTCTTGCCTAGTAATTTTTTTTTGATTTTTGAGACAGAGTCTCACTTTGTCACTCAGGCCGGAGTGCAGTGGCACAATTACAGCTCACCACAGCCTCAACCTAAAGAGATCCTCCCACCTCAGTCTCCTGAGTAGCTGAGGCTACAGGCGCATGCACCATGCCTGGCTAATTTTTGTATTTTTTGTAGAGGTGGGGGTTTGCCATGTTGCCCAGGCTGGTCTTGAACTCCTGGGCTCAAGCTATCTATCTGCCTTGGCTTCCCAAAGTGCTAGGATTACAGGTGTGAGCAATCATGCTTGGTGTTGTTTTGTATTTATTACTTTGTTCCTATTCATATAAATCATTTTTTCCTTTTTTTTTTTGCAAACTATTGTTGTTATACTGCAAATATTTTAACATAAAGCTTCTATTCTACAGCTTTATTCAGCTCTGTTACTAATTCTAAAATTTTTGTAATTACTCTTTTAGGTTTTCTAGACTCACAAAAATATTAGTTACAAATGATTAAGCTCTTTCAAATAATTACTGCTCCATCTCTCTCTGTTAATCTTATGCCCTTACCAGAATTTCCAAAGGAAAGCTAGGTAACAATCGCTGTTTGCCTCATTAGACACTGAAGCATGCTCCTAATGACAAATTGTAAGAGTGTCTGAGTTCCTTGAGAGCAGAGCTCATGCTTTTTCCTTTTTGGAATCTTCAGCACCTGTCACAATGCCTAGAATAAAGGAGGTGCATGATAAAAGTGTATCTCATCAATAAGCTGGTTCAAGTGAACAGAAATATCTCTAAGGTTTTCCCATTAATTATGATCCATGTTAAGGGTATATCTCTTATTCACAAATTCATGAATTTGTATTTTAATTAATGCTACCTAATTACAAGAGCGAGAATTTCCTAATACTGATTTTTTAAATGTTTCTAGAGGATTATTCTCACTAAATATAGATATTCTGTATGTTCTTTTTTAAGGATATACTTTATAGTAAGAATTCATGCCAATAAAAAGAAACCTAGTAAATACTGTGTTCATGATGTATTCAGTCTTTAAAAATATCTATATTAAAATGGAGGCAAGGAACTGTATCATTTAGTCAAGTGACACAGGTATGTAAACATTCGCTTTTCTTGGAATTATGCCAGACATAATAAATAACCAAAACCATTTTAAGCCTATTTTTAAGACATTGTACTAGGTATTTTACTCATGTTACTTTTTGTTATTTTTGTTAATTTCATCAAAGTACTGTGATAAATCCATTAGACCCACTTTTGTATAATTGCCTTCTAAGGATTCATAATTTCCCAGGTGGCCAGGCACGGTGGCTTATGCCTGTAATCCCGTTACTTTGAGAGGCCAAGATGAAATGATTGCCAGGAGTTCAAGATCGGCCTGGGCAACACAGTGAGATCCTATCTCAAAGAAAATTCCCAGGTAAATGATACTCTCCAAATCTGTCTCTTTTAGACAACTGTGTGGTATGGAATTGTGACTAGTGTATTAATTTGTGATCTCTTTTGTTACCTCCTTAGTGTTCAATACAATTTTTGCTGAATTTGCTTTAAATCTGAAATTCTGCATTTTAATTCAGTTCCACAAATAATGCTTCCTTTCAGTAAAAGACACAAATAATATTCTAATATTGTTATTTATTTCCATATTGCATTAATTTCTATTAAGTCTAACTTCACAATCTCTTTTCTCACTTTTCTGTATACCTCTAGTTTTGCCTAGAGACTCTAAGGCCTATGACTGTCAGAATGAAAGATTGTTACCTCTTTTCCCTTGCTTATTAAGGTAGAGGCCATGAGGATGAGCTCTCCTCAATCTCTTGCTTTAAGTGGATCTTACCTTGGGAGAGTTACAGTAAAGGAATGAGTAATTGCGGTTTGAAGCTTTGCTTCTGTGTCACATAGCAATGCTGCATGATAAAATGTTCAGTCTTGTCTCTTTTCCTGGCAGATGACCAGAGTGTGTGATGGCTCCTACCTCACTGATATAATTGAAATCAAAGACTTGCCAAGTTATACCAGCAACTCCAGCAAAACTGAGCTTACTGGCCTTGGAGGACTATGGATTGAAACACAAAACATCTTTGGCTGTGCATGCCCTTCCCACTGGCTGCCTAGTCCCCTCACAGAAGCCTGTACCGTGTGGTAGTTGATGTAAGAAACCATTCTGTATATGAATTTTGTCATGAGGACCACTCCTGCACATTACAGAACCAGGAAAATACAGTATTTATAAACTCTTCAGCAATCCCTCTTATGGAGCCCAAATTCAATTCACCTAAACTGAAAAGTTCAAATGTAATGAAAGATTAGATTAATTATCAAGCTAAATGAACCCCAAAGCATATTGCCTTCTAAACTAATTTTATTCTCTATACAGCTGTAACATTACTGTGTAGGTGGACTTTGTTTTTTAATTAGCTTTGTGTCACTCAGGAGTATAAAAAATGTTTGAAATATCTTTTTGAATCCATTGTTTGTTCCTAAATATTTACAAACTTCTTTCAATTTTAAGCTATAATTCTGTGGCACACTGTGAATATAAAATCTGCTGAATCATAATGGTTTGTTCATCCAACTTCTTTGAAGGTAGGCATTCAATGGAATCTTTCTAAGCCCTTGGAAATGGAAATTTTAGCTATTGGTTAAGGTAACACTCTTTGCTTCTGAAGTAGTGAATATGATATTAATGCTTAAGCTATCTTAATTTTCCAAATGCTCATGGCATAGTTGAAAGTTTTAATAATATGACTGTATCAGATCTTGACTTTCGGGGGCTTAATTGATCCTATCCTTGGGCAAACCAGCTGGCATTGCTAAGCCCCAAGTTGACTGGGCCTGTGTAGTACTGGGTGGGTTTTAACTCTTTTGTCTCAGCTAGTAAATCATTCAATATGGCTAGTTTTTGAATGTTGGCTTGTTTTCAAAACTGAAATATTAAAAGCTGATGATGTAAACCAAAATTGAAACTAGAAGTAAATTTCTCCTTCCTTATTTTACACAGAAGTGGGCTGGAGCTGCTGCAATCATGGGGATGTTTGATATTGCAACAAAGGAAGCAAAACAGAACTAAATGAATCCTGTACAGTGAGGAGGCATTCTCAGGTAGTGGCCAGTAACTAGAAACTGCTCTTTTCTGGTTAAAAACATTTGTGAACCATAAAACCTTCTCACTGCTTACTGAATGGCACAGTTCTGAGATATAAACCAGCAAGTGTACAAATCACAATGCTTTTCCTGTTGAACCAATAGCTGTAGCCAATATATGTAAAATGCAATGAAGAATGAAAACCTCTTTAAAAGCCTGATGAAAATTTATACTAGGTATGAAAGTCTGAGGAATCACTTAAAAGCCCTAGTCCCTTAACATTGTTGTTAAGGCCATCAGTGTCCTGGATGTTGGTGACTTCCCAGGACTCATTTCTCTGCTCCCCACCTTGAGCTCCATGTTTCTCTTTATTTCTTCCAGTACTTAGTGAACACTCGCTTCTCTCCAAGCCTTTTCCTAGAAGATCATTCTCTTGTCTGACTTCCTAAGTCTGAGTTAAGTGATCTCCTATGTTTCCTCTAAGGAACTTATTTTACCCTGTCATTAGTCTTAGCACACTGTATTTAATTCCCTATTGACTAGCTTATCCTGCTTCTCGGCTTCAAGCTCTGGCCTATCTGTCCAGTTCATCATGGTATCCCGAATGCCTGGCCTTTAGAAAGCCTTCAATAAATACTTGAGTGGAATTCATTGCAGAAGCACTAAAGAATTTTTGCATTTCTTTACATTAAGAAAAATCTTAGTAGTAGGATCAGATCTCAGTCATATAGTAGACTCAGTTGTGCTCACATAATTCCTGTACTTATATTCTTTAAATAAACTAAATTCGAATTCCAAACTACGATTTTACTAGGATGTCAAGAAATTTCATCTCAGTCATTTAGGGGCTGGATCTCACAGAATCAGGGAGCTTCATATATGAGATCCACAAAATGGCTGAAAGGTCTCCACTGTCTTTCTGGCCCTGCTCCTAGTCCATGCATGAGGAAGGAAGTCCTGTCAGTCTCTGCTCCTGAGCTACACAGGGTTTCAAGAATCTGAGCTGCTTCTGAGAAGCGCCTTCCCAGGGCCCCACCTTCCTTGTTATTCCTGGAAGAAATTTGCTCTGAAGCTTGGTCACTGCCCCGCCTTCTCCAGTTCACCCCACCTCCATCAATTCTGACCTTTTTTTTTTTTTGCTCTTAAAAAATTCTTACCTCCTCCACTTCCTTCTCATTTCTTCCCCAAATACACCTTCCACCTTTCATTGACACTTAACCGCTCAAAATAGGACAGGCCTTAGAATAACATATGCCAGGAAGGCATCTTGTTCTCAAGTCCCATAAATCTTGAGCAAGAAACATAAAAGGCATGAATAATCAGTTAGAAATGGGAAGTGGAAGGAAATATACAGAGAAAAAAAAATCCAAAATAATTTTTTAACAGAGAAGACAACTACAAAATCCTGCTACTTCATGATTTCCTTATGTAAAGATTTGGCCGGATGGCCTAAGATGATAATAATATTAGATACAGGATTGGAGATACTGCAGATGGGCAAAGATCAGGATCACTTTCCTCAGGCACAAGCTAAAATGGGCACCAGTTTCTATAGACATTTGGAAATTAATATCTAAAACACGCTGTTTTATTTAGAGTTTATTTTTCCTCTTTTTAATTCCCTTTCAAATTTATATATACACATACACATATATATCAATCATATGTGTATATATAAGTGTGCATGTAATATATATATATATGCATGCATACATATATATAAGTATATAGTATAACATGTTATATTTTGTATTTGTTTATATTAAATTATGTATTATAATACATGTTAATAATATCATTAGATACAACTTGTATATTATATAATATTGTATGTTATATAATATGAAAGAAAAATATCTTGAACCCCCAAAATCACTAAGCTATAGGGAAAATTCAATCTGGGAACTGCTTAGGGCAAACCTGCCTTACATTGTATTCGAAATTAGCCTTTTGCTCACTGAGATAAATGCATATCTGATTGCTTCCTTTGCAAAGGCTAATCAGAAACTCAGAAGAATGCAACCATTTTGTCTCTCACCCACCTGTAACCTGGAAACCCCCCTCCCTGCTTCCAGTTGCTTAGGAAAAAAACTAAAAATTTAAAAAGGTAATAAAATTCAGATTATTACATCAGTGTATCTCTTTTTATGCACTTTCAAAGTACTTATGACATTGAGTTACAGGGCTTTGACTCCGGAGTCTACAAAGAGACAGTAAGTCCTGCTAAATTTTAAACACTGACAGTAATTAAGGCCCCATCTTCAGGCCCAGTACAAGATGCCAATCAAAATAAACTGTATTCCTGAAACACAGAGCCAGAAATTAAAGCTATTCAACTCCTCAAGGCCCAGGGACTATCATGGATAAGGTAGGTGTGTGAGAATGTAAGGGTCAATTTTAAGACATAAAATGAGTTCAGTTTCCGTACAAATTAATCATTAATGTCAAAGGCACACTGATGCAAGACCAGAATATGGGTCTATGTCAGATTAACAAGGTTTTCTTGAAGCATCGACTGACTCCTAAATAAAGGTTATAAAAGGCTTATGAAAGTTGTATCTCAGCTGGGCATGGTGGCTCATGCCTATAATCCCAGCACTTTGGGAGGCTGAGGCAGGTAGATCATGTGAGGTCAAGAGTTTGAGAACATCCTGGCCAACAGGGTGAAATCCGTCTGTACTAAAAATACAAAATTAACCAGGTGTGGTGGCACATGCCTGTAGTCCCAGCTACTGGGGAGGCTGAGGCAGGAGAATTGCTTGAACCCAGGAGGCAGAGGTTGCAGTGAGCCAAGATTACGACAACTGCACTCCAGTGTGGGCAAAGTAGCAAGATTATGTCTCAAAGAAAAAAAAAAAAGAAAAGAAAAAGAAGAAAGTTATATCTCATGATTAAGATGAAAATTTTATAGATTGTTTATAAAATTTTGAAAACAATTTTAATTGGCTTCATGCAGTTTTTATTAGCAGTTATTGTTTGGAAAATTGTCTCCTCTCTCAAAGAATGAAAGTTTTTGCTTCTTTTTTTGAAATTTCTGAGTTACTACTTTTGTCAAATTAATGACTTATTTTATAATGACCTGTGATATCAAGTGTTTTAAACCTTTGATATTCAACAAACTATCCAAAATCAAATTATAAATTATGTGTTTTTCTGATCTAATCAATCCTTTAAAATATTAGGTCCCCTAAAGTCTAAAAATGACATAATTTGGCTCATTTGGTATAACAATAGTACAGGAAATATTGTCAAATATGAATAGTGTTTGATTTTTTTGAGACAGAGTCTCTCTCTCTGCTGCAAATGTAGTGCAGTGGCACAATCTTGGCTCACTGCAGCCTCTATCTCCTTGGGTTCAAGTGATTCTCCTGCTTCAGCCTCCTGAGTAGCTGGAGGTGTGCACCATCAAGCCTGGCTAATTTTTTTAGTTTTAGTAGAGACAGAGTTTCTCCATGTTGACCAGGATGTATTGATCTCCTGATCTCATTATCTGCCTGCCTCAGCCTCCCAAAGTGCTGGATTAAAGACCTGAGCCACCAGGCCCAGCTGATGTTTAATTTCTTTAGGCTGTATTTGTATAAATGTGTTATTGGTATGCATCCCCAAATCATGGGAAACTCCTATAATTCTGATATGACTTAGTGTACATTATCAGTAATACTTATAATTGTTATGTTAAATTGTTGCGTGACACAGAGGTAACAAATTTTCTTGTCAATTGTGTCTTTAGCTATGGCCCTAAAACCTTTTGTCATCCATGGACAATTGTCTTATTTTGGTCCTCCTTAAAATGTGGCTGTATAATCAGCATAGAATTCTGAATGGTGTTCTTAATTACAAATTTCTGTTAACTTTGGAGACTGTGACATTAGAATAGAGGAAAAAACTTTCACAGCTCTCATGGAGAGCTGAAATGTTCATTAATATCAAGCAGAACAGGAGTAAACTACTTGAACTGAACTAATAGAAGACTACAGTAGTCTTTTTACTTTAAATGTTGCTAATCCTTTGTTTTGTTTTTCAGAGTCAAGAAAACTTTTCTTTTAAGCTCTTTACAGCTGTTAACAATTAAGTATACTTCTATAAGCAAAATTTGAAGCATATTTCTCTCTACCTGATTTTTCCAGAATTTAGAAACTATTTATGAGTGTTCTTAACTTACAATAACACAGTTATTTGTATAAGTGCAATAAAAATCTGTTTTCATTTGTAACAGGACACAATTGAAGAAACTGGTTATTTTATCAAGGCTTTAACTGGAATGGTATAATTTCCTTTTAGGAATCAAACTTGACTAATGGAGCCAAAAAAAGCCCCTTGGAAAAGTGAGCCTCATACCATTGTCTACACTGTCACTGAACAGGGTTCCTCACCACTGGTAGATAAGGAATATCACCTTCCAACAGGCCCAGGATCCCTGGTTTATCTTGGAACCTCAAAAGGAAAGGATCACCCAACTCACAGGTATTTAATGGCACAAATCCGTGGCTGGGATCAGCTTTAGAAAAGTCTTATCTGAGCTCCCTCAAAGCCAATTTAAAAGCATATGTAATAAATAATTATTTTTGCTGCACTGTATGCAAATGTTAGGCCAAGAATAACAAAGCAAACAAGTCCTACCATGATTCGTCTTTAGTAAAAATGGGAAACTGGAGAGAGAACAAATACGTTTCAAAAACTATAGTACAGCTGTTGTTAAATTCTGGTCTTGCCTATTGTTCTTCAATTTTTATTATTTTCTACAGCTTGGACAGAATTCTAAGTTTTCTTAGCTATAAGTCTTCAAAATAATGTTTTCAATTTTTTTTCTTTTCTCTCCCATTTTTCCTTATTTGGAATTACTAAAAACCAAGATTTGCTTTCATAAAGCCCTACAGATTGAACTTAAACAACTTAAACTTCAGAAGTAAATAACAGCAACCTATTTACATATATAAGCCACTTTCATACCTGCCTATCAATGTATGGACTTCAGAGTAATGTCACCTACGTTTGTCTCTCACCTCTCCGTGATCTGGAAGCCTTTTCCCTGCTTGACATTGTTCCACTTTTACTTCAAGTAATTCTGCTTTTCTGGTCCAAATCAATGTTCATTTTACATACGTTGAATACGTCTCATTTTCCCTAAAATGTGTAAAACCAAGTTGTGCTCTGACTACCTTGGGCACATGTCATCAGGACCTGACCGTGTTAGTCCATTTTTGCTGCTGTAATAAAATTTCTTAGACTGTATAATTTACTGACAAAAGTAGTTTATTTTTCATCGTTCTAGAGGCTGGGAAGCCCAAGATCAATGTACCTTGTTGCTGTGCTCTCAAATGGTAGAAGGTGGAAGGGCAAGAAGCACCTTGGTTAATTCCATAGCCCTTTTATAAGCCTACTAATCCCATTTATGAGGACAGAACCCTCATAACTTAATCACCTCTTAAAGGCCCCATCTATTAATACTGTCACATTGGGTCTTAGAGTCCAATGTATGAATGTTGAGGAGACACATACATTCAAACCATAGCACAGGCCCTGACTTTCTACCAACTGACTCGTGAACCCTGTGGGCTTGCTTCAGCCCACACCACCCCTCTGTAATAGCTCTTGGCAAGAAAACCATTTTCTCCCTGCCACTAACACTAAGAGACATGGTGACACATAAGCTCCATGAGCTTATTTGTCCTTATAAATGTCCTTTTCTGTCCATTCCTTAAATGTTGGTATTTGCTATGGTCTGAACGTTGGTGCCCCCTAAATTCATATGTTGGAACTTGATACCCACTATGATACACTGTTAATAAGTGGGGATTTGGGAAAGTGATTCATGAGGGTAGAGCCCTCATGAACGGTATTAGTGCCATTATAAATGAGATTGAAAGGAATGCACTAGTTTTTTATACCCCTTCTGCCATGTAAGGACACAGCATTTGTCCCTTCTACCATGTGAAGACACAATGTTCACCCCTTTTGCCTTGTGTGGATGCAGCAAGGAGGCATCACCTAGAGGAACAGGTCTTGACCAGACAACAGATCTGCTGGTGCCTTACTATTGGACTTCCAAGCTTCTAGAACTATGAGCAATGAATTACGTTGTTTATAAATTACCTATTCTAATGTATCTCGTTATAGCAGCCCAAACAGGTAACACAGTATTTCTTAGAGTTCTGTTCCAGGTGTTCTTGTCCTACTCTATAGCTTTCTCTGAGAGATTTGATTTTTTTCCTAGAAATAATTTATTATTTCAAAATTGGAGACGAACCTGCTGGAAGCTAAATTTTATTTTTTCCCTTAACTCCTGACCTGCAGGTGTAGCCGCATACCACTTGGATATGTCACTGACATGTAATATCCAGGATTTTAAAATTGGACTAGTTACTCCTATCCCTTTCCCTCTTCCACTGAGCCTTGTTCCATCTCTGGTGGTTTTTGGCTTGGTGAATAGCACCACTGTCACTTAATTTGTAAGCATTCATATTCCTTCCTTTGCACTCTCACATAAAATCAGAAAACCAATTCAATCCATTCGGTGACTGAAATTTCTCTCAATCCATCAACTGTTTTCCAATTCTATTGCCATAGCCCCATTCTGGCTGCCATCATCTCTCTCCTGGATGTCTTCAGTAGCCTCTTAACGTACCTTCTTTTCCTCCGATCTTGTCATTTTAGCCTCTTTTCCCATCCTAAAAGAATATACACTGACATAGTGATCACTTAAAAGTAGAAATATTTACACATCACTATCTTAAGCAAAACTTTGCAGTGGCCACCTTGTTTAGGTAAAGTCCAAAGCCCCTAACATGACTTAGAAGACCCTTCATGATGTGGCCTTGGGTCACTTTCTCAGCTGTATCTCCCCTTTCCCTTATCATGCTGTCATCCAGCTACCAGATCTGCCTTCCAGACTGAAAGGTTTATTCTGACAGCTACTGGCACTGCGGTGAGTAGTCAGCCCTCAGCTGTCATCCCTTTTCAGAACTGCATATATCAAATGGCTGATATATGTGAAGTTTCTGTAGAGAGCTGGTCCTGTCGTTTCAACTCAGGATAGCACTGAAGGGCCAACTCAGCTTCAGAGCTACTGGTTGGGGTTTGACTGAGGCCTCTGTGGAGACTATCACAGTCCACCTTGTCTCTCCTCTCAATCTTATTTTGTTCCTTTCTCTGCCATACTACCTAGTGAAGGTAAACCTTCTGCTTACTAATTTCTCTCTCTGGGAACCTGCTTCCAGGGAAAAACAACTTATAACAACTCTAGGGTTTGCATTCCTGGATCCAGCTATACTGAATATTATTGAGTTTCTAGAATAAAGTCTTTCTCTCTTTTACCTTCAGGCTTGCGCCAGGAATGCAAGCTAGAAGAAAGCCTTCTCTCATTTATATCCTATTGTAAAAATGTCCCCTTTTGAATGTATTCTCATAGTAACCTCATTTTAATGTATTATCATTCCCTCGTTGCAACACCTGTATTAATCAGCACTATAACATCCCTAGATCATAAACTCTGTGTTAACTTTCGTATCCCTAGTGCCTGGCAAATAACAGATTCTCAATAAACAATTGCTGAATTCATTTATCCATTAATTTTGGTAATAGGGTAGCTTTACCCAAGTGTCCCAAATCCAATAATGAAGACATGCTCTCTAACAGTGCAGTCTCCCTTCTTCCACATTTTTACCAAAATTTATGTTAATAGGGACGTTTCCTAGATGGAAATTACTTGTTTGCTTGTTTGTTATTTTTCTGTGTTTTTGTGGCCAATCCCTTTCAGATAATACACTTGTTCTTTAGATATGTTAATATATTTAATTTGTTAAATATAGTGTTGCCTGCCTGGGTACAGTTGACTTTCTTCAAAGTGATTTTAATGTATTAGTTTGCATCTGATCTGCTTTTGTTGATTTTATCCTTCAATATTTTCCCCAGATCTTGTGGGGGTGAGGAGTTTCTCTCTTTAGTTCCCATATTCTGGCTGCCAATTACAACATACCCCTGTGGTGGAGGGGACTGTGTCAACATTCTTGTTGGTTTAACATTCTTGTTCTTTGTCTGGTATACAGTAGAGCAAGTATGTTTTCGTTTGTTTATAGCAATTAAATTGTTTTTTAGCAGGCTTGTTGCTTATACTTGGAGAGAAATGATCATTTTATGAAAAAGGATCAATGGTAATGTAGAGATGATAAAAAGAGGCAAGGAGTGGATTCAGAAATACTCTTCTTAAAGATAATTCACTGGCCGGGCGTGGTGGCTCAAGCCTGTAATCCCAGCACTTTGGGAGGCCGAGGCGGGTGGATCACCAGGTCAAGTGATCAAGAACATCCTGGTCAACATGGTGAAACCCCGTCTCTACTAAAAATACAATAAGTTAGCTGGGCATGGTGGCGCGTGCCTGTAATCCCAGCTACTCAGGAGGCTGAGACAGGAGAATTGCCTGAACCCAGGAGGCAGAGGTTGCGGTGAGCCAAGATCGTGCCATTGCACTCTAGCCTGGGTAACAAGAGCGAAACTCTGTCTCAAAAAAAAAAAAAAAAAAAAAAAAAAAAAAAAGATAATTCAGTGGGAAAAAAGCCACTTCATTAATTTAAAAAAAAAAAAAAAAAAAAAACACCTGAAGATTAACTTTACCTGTAAAACAGTCATCCATTTCCATTCACAGTCCAGTGAGCATGCTACAGTTGGATTTCAGAGCTCACCACTGTGCAGAATTGTTCTCAGTAAGGTCATCACCATTACCCAATCTCAAGGGCACTTTTTAGTTCTTCCTGCTTTTGACCTTACTGGTAAACACTTCCCCTTTTAAGTACCTGCCTCGGCTTTCTCCTTTTTTCTCCTCTCAGCCTGTCCCTGTACCTCCGGAGTCTCCTCTTACTCTTTCACTTCTTACATTCCTGAGCCCCTCTCTTTCTTCCTTGCTAAGCATGGTGAGTCCAAAACTCAGGTCTTTCTAGGCATGCTTAGGAAACTTTCCCTTTCTCCCCTTATAGCAATTACTTTTATATACTATAATGTAACAGTGTTGTATTGTTTCTTAATTGTTTATTTGTCTCATTAGATTGTCAGCTGCTTCAGGGTAGAGATTAGGTTTTTGGCATTCCCAAGACACAGAGAAGAGTCCACAAACAATAGGTACACAACAGTTGTGGACTTAATAAGTAAATACCCTGGAAGATACTTGTTTCTACATATAAATATACTTCTTTCTATATAAATTCTTGTCAGAATTTGCCTTCTTATTAATTTCAGAAAGTACTCTATACAAAGTAAACAATCACATTTAATATACTGTAGAAAGATGTGTGCTTCTAATAGGTTTAATTAAAATAATCCATATGATAGCAAAAAAAATCTGGATTTTTCAGAAATTCTAGTACCAGTGGTGAAGGATAGAATCCAACTATAGTTTTTTCATTTGGAAAATAAGCATATTTGTGTTTTTATTTTATAATTACCTTTGGTAAAGCCATAAAACTATGTTCTAAAGATATTTTAAAGTTACTGACTTGAAAAAACAATGTTTCTGCAAAAAGAAATTTCAAGTTACTTTTTTTATAAAGATGTGTGATAAAAAGATTCATCATTTTATTCTCATTCTTAGTATAATAGAGATTAAATACCATGCAGAGATTAAATAGCATGACTAATATTTTAATTTAATTTCATCCAATGAATATTTCTTTATGTATAACATAGCTAGCAACATAGAGGCAATGATCTTTTTTGGATAAAATAGACAATGGCTGGGTTTCAGCACCATTCTAGTTCTTTCTGATACACTTACTATACCCATGCACTTTTAAAACTTTTAAACTAGAATATAATATTGCCACATAATTTTGGAAGACTGCTTTTCTGAGGAAGCCAAGCATGAAGACTGTGGACACTCTGCTGTTCTAATCTCAGAGTAACTCATATGTGACTTTAATGAGAGATTATTTCAACTGATATGATAATATCATACCACAGCACAGTTGTAATTTTTATCTCTAGTTCAGAAACTAGCAAATAAGTTTTTTTCATGTATATAAGGCACAGATATAAAGGATAAGTGCAGTTTCAGTGATTTAATAGCTTATCTCTGGTTTAATGAAACTTACCTAAGACTGATAAAGTAATAGAAAAAGTTTGAACCGGGAAACTGGCATCACACAGTATGGTTCTGCCTCTTAGTGATGCCTTTGGGAAGATCATTTTATTCTTTTGGTCTTCCATTTCCATTCATTCAGTTATTCATCTCAGTAACAACTATTCCTCTAATGGCTTCTGTGTGCCAGAAGCTGTTTGAGTTGGTACAGAAAAAAATCCAGGATGTCTTCATGGAATTTTCACTTATCAGTGAAGTACAGTTGACCCTTGAACAATATGAGATTGAATTGTGTAGCTCCACACATAAGCCTTAGATGTCTTCACTAGTGTGCTTCCTCTTCCTTCTCTACCTTTTCCACCTCTGTCACCCCTGAGAGAACAAGACCAAGTCCTGCTCTTCTTCCTCCTCTGCCAACTCAATGTGAAGATAATGACGAAGACCTTATGATGTTCCCCTTTCACTTAATAAACAGTAAATGTGTTTTTTTATTCCTTATAATTTTCTTTATAGCATTTTTTTCTCTAGCTCATTTTATTGTAAGAATGCAGCATATAACATGTATATAAAACTACTTTGACTGGTTTATGTGCTCATCTAGCACAAACTATTGTTATGTATGTGTTTTATCTACTTTCAGTAGTTTTATTAGGCATGCACTTTTTTTGGGTGTTTTTGGAAAACTCGAATCAAAATTCTGGAATTTTATAACATTATTTTCCCATATATCATGAACAAGTTATCATTTCCTTATAAGAAACTCCTGCTTGGCCGGGCACGGTGGCTCAAGCCTGTAATCCCAGCACTTTGGGAGGCCGAGGCGGGTGGATCACGAGGTCGAGAGATCGAGACCATCCTGGTCAACATGGTGAAACCCTGTCTCTACTAAAAATATAAAAATTAGCTGGGCATGGTGGCACGTGCCTGTAATCCCAGCTACTCAGGAGGCTGAGGCAGGAGAATTGCCTGAACCCGGGAGGCGGAGGTTGCGGTGAGCTGAGATCGCGCCATTGCACTCCAGCCTGGGTAACAAGAGTGAAACTCCGTCTCAAAAAAAAAAAAAAAAAAAAAAAAAGAAACTCCTGCTCAAATTTCAAAGACTTCTTTAATAATTTGGTGAATAAAAAGGGTTAATTTGTTGATGTATTACTTTGAGCACCAGTGAAGTTGAACATATGTTTAATTATTTTTATTATTAAATAAGTTAGAAACAGAATATGGGTAATAATATAATAAATACTCATGTACCTAATGACAAGCTTAAAGAAAAAGGAAGTTACAGATACACTTGAAGTCTATAAAATATCCTTCCCAGGTAAATTTCTTCTTTCTTCTCCCCAGAGACAACCACTAGCTACAATTTGGTAAATATTATTCCCAAGCGTAATTTTTACACATACATATATATCCCTAAAGTATATAAAATCTTGCATATTTTATAGCATTGGAGTGCTGATGTCATGCTATATGTATCCTCTGCAACTTTTTAAAAGCCCAATATTACAATTTTTGCTATTTAGCCACATTGATATGGAGCTCTAGTTCAATAATTTTTATAAAAGCCCATTATATGAATATATGCACTTTAAGTGTTGATATTCATATGGTCTACATTTTCGTTATAAGCAAAAAATGATACACTGAAGATTCTTACATAAATGTCCTTAGGTACATTCGAGAATTTCTCTAAGAAATAGCCGTAGAGTGAAAATGTCAGGTCATAGAATAGACATATCAGCTTTCCTAGATTTTGCCATTTGCTCTCCAAGGTGCTTGCTCTGATTTATACTTTTACCAGTTTATTAAGTTTATTGGTCTTTACTCTTCTACATATTACCATATATATATCATTTTTTCAGACAAATTCTCACCCTGTTACCTAGGTTGGAGTACAGTGATGCAATATTGGCTCACTGCAACGTCTGCTTCTTGTGTCAAGCAATTCTTCTGCTTTAGCCTCCCAATTAGCTGGGATTCCAGGCATGCACCCTCACAATTAGCTAATTTTTGTATTTTTTGTAGAGACAGGGTTTCATCATGTTGGTCAGGCTGGTCTCGAACTCCTGGCCTCAAGTGATCTGCCCGTCTCGGCCTCCTAAAGTGCTGGGATTATAGGCATGAGCCACTGTGCTCAGCTATATTTTTGAAACTCATATAGAAACTAGGCTACTTATCTTTTTCTTTATAATTTGTGATAGTTTTTTTAATATATTCTTCTTATTAACTTTTATTTGTTATATGCTTTGCAGAAACCTTCCAATCTATGGTCATCTTTTAACTTTGTTGATTGAGTCTTTTTTATACATAGTCTTAAATTTCAATGTCTCTAAATTTAATAATTTTTTCCTTTGTGAACTGTGATTTTACTTTTTTTTAATTTAGAGACAGGGCCTTGCTCTCTCCATCCAGCTGGAGCACAGTGGCACAATCATAGCTTACTGTAACCTGCAACTCCTGGGATCAAGTAATCCCCTTGTCTCAGCTTCCTAAGAAGTTAGGACTACTAGCACACACTACTATACCTAGTTAATTTTTAAATTTTTTATAGAGACATATAGAGACAGGGTTTCTCTGTGTTGCCCAGGATAGTCTTAACTCCTGGCCTCAAGTAAGTCTCCCACCTCAGCCTCCCAAAGTACTAGGATTATAGTTGTAAGCTATAATGCCTTGCCTGAACTGTAATTTGTGTCTTGGTTTTTCCCTCTTCATGTCAGATAATTTTTTATATTTTTTTCTTTTTTTTTTTTTTTGAGACGGAGTTTCGCTCTTGTTACCCAGGCTGGAGTGCAATGGCGCGATCTCGGCTCACCGCAACCTCTGCCTCCTGGGTTCAAGCAATTCTCCTGCCTCAGCCTCCTGACTAGCTGGGATTACAGGCAAGCGCCACCATGCCCAGCTACTTTTTTGTGTTTTTAGTAGAGACGGGGTTTCACCATGTTGACCAGGATGGTCTCGATCTCTCGACCTTGTGATCCACCTGCCTCGGCCTCCCAAAGTGCTGGGATTACAGGCTTGAGCCACCGCGCCCGGCCCAATTTTTTATATTTTTTTTCAAATGTTTTGTTTTCTTTTTTTTTGAGATGGAGTCTCACTTTGCCCAGGCTAAAGTGCAATGGTGCAATCTCATCGCACTGCAACCTCCGCCTCCCCGGTTCAAGCAATTCTCCTGCCTCAGCCTCCCCAGTAGCTGAGATTATAGCCATGTGCCACCATGCCTGGCTAATTTTTGTATTTTTAGTAGAAATGGGGTTTTTACCATGTTGGCCAGGCTGGCTAGAACTTCTGACCTCAAGTGATCAGCCTGTCTCCGCCTCCCAAAGTGCTGGGATTACAGGTGTAATCCCAGGCCCAGGTGAGCCACCGTGCCTGGCTGATTTTCATTTTTTTATACAAAAATGTTCAGTCTATGTGGAATTTATTTTTTAATATGGTGTGAGGTAGGCATATCATTTGATGCTTTTTCCACAAGCAGTGGGCTCAGATTCATTTATCAAATTGCCCTTTTTTTTCCACTGGTACACAATGTAACATCTCTCATATATCATTTCCATATATGTAAAGATGTGTTTCTGGGTTTTCTATACTCTTTGGCCATTTTGTATAGCTGTATCAATAACATGCCAATTAATTTCTATAGTTTCATAAAAATATAATGCTTCCTATATTGTACAAATTGTGTCCTCCATAACAACACCAGGATGAAGAAATGGGTAGAGGCTGAAATCCAAATCCAAATCCTGCTTGATATACCCAGACACAAAGCTCTATCTACCTTGAATGAGTGGCACCATTTTCTAATTCATGGAAAGACTGCCTGCTGGGTAAACTTTGTGCTTTCAGGGTTCCCCTCTTTCATCCTAGGGGTACATTTTCCTTCTTGGGAAATTGATAGAGAAACGCTACTGCATACTCTGAATCAATGTCAACTGTATGTCAATTGACATTCCAAGACGGAAATTCTCCCATCTTGTCCTTCTTCAAAAGTGTCTAGTCTATATTAGGCCTTTCGATCTTGCTGAAACTTATGTAAATCTTGTTGAGAATTTCACTAATCTTGCATTGTTTTTTATTATTTTGTGGAGAATTGACATCTTTTTGATATTTAATTTTCCCATTAATTCATATATACTATCCATTTATTCATACCTTTTTAATGCCTATTAACATAGTTCAATAATTTATTCAAAAAGGTTTTGTAAATATTTTTTAGATTTATTTTCATGGTTTTTCTCTCATTGTCACACACACACACACACACACACAATTATACTTTATACTTGTGTGTCGCTCATGCTTATGAACACAATTTTTTATAATTATGACATTTAAAAAATAGTTATTGGTTATTCAGAGTGAATTTCCTGTTGAAAACCTTAGTTTATTATATTTTTTTTCCTGGTCTATCTGTGGCATAATACCCTCCTCCCAGTGATTTGTAAGAACTTTTGAAAGCTGAAGGCAAATTGTGTTTCATCATATGTATTACAGCTTTTTTCTTCCAGTTTGCCATTTGACTTTTTGTTTCATTAATGAGTATTTTTTTCGTTGACTGCAGAAAATTTAAATTTGATGGAGTCAAAAATACCAATCTTATGTGATTTCTTTCTTGTTTTTATGTTTTCTTATTCAAGATTAAATAACTATATTTTCTTTTTGAAATTATTTTTAACTTTTTAATCTATCTGGAGTTTGTGTTGATATTTGCTGTAATTAGTATTGTCAGCTTTATTTTTTTTTCTTTTCAGAAAGGTAGTCAAATGTTCTAGCACCATTTTATTCTCCATTGAACACTGCTTCAATCATAAATTTGTGCCTGTAATCTTCATTTTCAGTTTTGTTAACTACCTGAAGAGTTGATCAATCTTGGAATTTTTGCAATCAATTAAACATTTTTGAAAGCTAAGAGAATGCTTTGCCTTAACACTGCAGTAGTTCATGGGAGAATGCTCCCAACAGAGAATTCATATTTTCATATTGCCTACTCACAGTCTGGCTAATATAGAGTAGATGATAAATAGGCAATAGATCTATGAATAAATTGTGGAAATTAGGAGACATTTTAAAATTTAGATTTATTTATATTTTCGAAGGGAGGTAGGTTTTAATTTCTTGCAAGGTTGTAATTAAGTAGAATAGGAAGGGAGAAACTAATGCAGAGGAACAGAAGGAATGCATGAGATGGAGAATTCCCAGAAATATTTGAGACACTGATTAACTCATCAGAAATTTGAAACAAGGTCAGAAACAACTTAGAAAAGAATACACTGTAGGTATGATAAATATTATAAGATTGGGAGTTTTTTGTTAAATTATGGCAAATTTTGTACGGACAGAATAGCAGAACAGACCTCATGAACCCATCTCATTATCTTCAACAATTACCAGTTCAAAAGTTGTTGTTATTATATCTACCTCCACACATTTCATCTTTTCCTCCACCACTGGATGACTTTGAAACAAATCCTAACCATTCTATCATTTCAACTGTAAATATTTCAGCAAGTCTCTGCAAAAGCTGAAGACTCTACAGCAAGACATAGACCCAATATCCAGGTTGAGTAGGAATTTGCTATCTTACTAATCTAATGAATTAACAAAGTCTAGAGCATTCTTATTAAAGTGGTAGAGCATAAGAACCTCCTACCTGGTGTTTTGAGATTTGCCTGGGTTGAAATCCTGGCTCTCAGCTTCCCACTTGTGTGACTCCAGCAAAGCTCTTCACTTATCAACTCCAAATCTCAATTTCCTCATTAGTGAAAGAAGGATACATAGTAGCAGTTTTATCCATTTCAGAATTGTCATAAGGATTGAAGTAACATATGTGAAAACAAATCTAAAATTGTGAAGTACTAACTTCCAGCCCAATCCTCTTCCTTGTAGATGAACTTGAGGACAGACACATCACCTGAAGGACAGATCATCTTTGCTTAGCCTTGTCTACAATGTTCTTGCTAGGTTTCTCCTCCTAGAAAACACATTACTTAGGTACTTAACAGAACAAAAAACAAGCATCAGAAAACAAAAGCAAAAAAAATTTGGGGGTGATAGACACTCATACTCGTCAGTAATTCTGGATACCAAGAGAAAAGTACTTAGGTTTGCTTCTCTCACCTTTTCTCCTTTCATTTAATGTACCCTGTTCTTCGCCTTAGTTCTAATAGCTCTGAGAGCTGATTACTTTTCGGTTGTCCCAACCATCAGGATCCTGCCTAGTGCAACTCAAATTTCCAAAAGTTAATTTAGTGGCCTTGTGGTGACCAGAGCTTCAGATAACTCACAGAGAAACAATGTCTATTTCCTCTCCCACGAACAGTCACCACAATCATAAAAAAGACAGTAGCGGGCAAGTTTTGTTAGCTAACCTCTCTCTCCATCCTCTGGGGGAAATTACTCGACTCCCTATAGGGAGAGCGCTAAAGAGAATGTTTTCCTAAAAGGGGACATCTGGGCGGTGTCCTGTTTTCCCAACGCCCTGATTTCTATTCTTAGATCTGGAGATAGGCGGCTTTCATTTTTCCTGCTCCCAGTTCCCAGACCTTCCGTGGGGCCTCGGGGCCTCAGGAACCCCGGCCAGCGGGCGGCGGAGGGCGGCCGGCCGGGCTGCGCACTGCGCGCCTCCGCTGCGGGGCTCGGGGCCTGGGGCCTCGGCGGAGTCCGTTTTTCTCCTGCGCGACTCGGGCCGCGCCGCCGCTGGGGTGGAATCTGGTCCCGGGAGGCGGCGCCAGCCCGGGGTCCGGTTTAGGCGGGCGTGGGGGCCGCGGTCACGGGCATCCCGGCCAGGCCGGCTCCGGCAGCCGCCAGGGTTCTGGGAGGCCTGGGCCTCCGCCGAGCTTCAGGCAGGCCCTTGAGCTCGTTTTTGGGGCCTGGGTGGGGGAGGAGGAAGCCGAGCAGGAGGGCT
Source organism: Saimiri boliviensis (assembly GCF_048565385.1). Lineage (NCBI taxonomy): Eukaryota > Metazoa > Chordata > Mammalia > Primates > Cebidae > Saimiri > Saimiri boliviensis. The sequence continues at coordinate 96,605,913 of NC_133455.1, forward strand.
CCGGAGAGGGAGGCGGCGCGGGGCGGGGAGCTTCGCCTTCCTCATAAACAGCAGGGCGTGGGTGCCGGGGGGTGGGGGGTGGCCCGCGGGCGGCGCGGCTGCGGGCGGGGAGGGGAGCTGTGGCCGGCGCCCCCGCGGCTCCGGGAGGAGCGCACGCTCGTGCTGGCAGGGCTGCGGGCTGGAAGCAGGGGCCACCATGGCTAGTGGCAGCAGTCAGGGGTGCGAGGAGGACGAGGAAACTCTGAAGAAGTTAATAGTCAGGCTGAACAACGTCCAGGAAGGAAAACAGATAGAAACGCTGGTCCAAATCCTGGAGGATCTGCTGGTGTTCACGTACTCCGAGCACGGTAATCACTTGCAAGGAAGCTGTGCATGTATTTTTGCAAACTTTCACCCCCTCCTCACTTTTGCAAACTTTGTCCTCCTTCCCTTGATGCTGCTCAAACCCGGACTCTTAAGGAGCCTCAAACTCCCATATCCTTTCCTTAGGGCTGAGAGGAGTTGAGAATTCCAGAGAGGTCTTGGCGTTCACCTTTTAGACTTTTTTTCTCCCTTTTTCAGACTTAAAGGAAAGGGGGTGCTGTGGGTTGTGACTTTGCTTCTTTTCCCCGCCCCCTTGTTTTCCAGCCTCCAAGTTATTTCAAGGCAAAAATATCCACGTGCCTCTGTTGATCGTCTTGGACTCGTATATGAGAGTCGCGAGTGTGCAGCAGGTAAAGGCATTGTTTTCACTTCAACTCATTCCCCCTTCTGTTTGGAAGGAGACGTTTTACTGGCAGTGTTATATACCCGGGAGTTCTTGGTTATTCCTGAAATTTGGCCTGAGGAACCTCTGACTGATTTTAAGATGGGAACATTGTTAAATCATTAGACAATGTAAACTGGTAAAGGGCCCCGGTATGTGTTCCCTAAGTGTCTTTCAGAAGTGACTTTATAAAACCCACAAAATGGATAGTGTAGAAAGGGGATAAAAATGGGTTCGTGTTTAGTCCCATTATTGGCAAGAATTCATTAGTGTTTAAGAGTTGACTATTCCAAGAATCTTCCCAATGTAGGGCGTGTCCTAGATGAAAGAATTATGAACATTTTGGAAAAGGGGAATAATTAATGGTGATAAAATGCAACTTAGTCGCTGGCAAACTCTTGTAGAGCTCAGGACTTTTTTTTTAAAACTCAAAGACAGATTCTAGCCTTCAGTTACAGTATACCCTGTGGTCTCTAAAGAAAGCGATGCCTTATGAGTTCCTCATAATTTGCAACTGTTGTCATGTAAAATGCATGTAAAAGTGGAACTTTCACAGCATGTACTATTGGAAACTCAGAAATCTGCTAAATACCTTGGATATGTTTTTTTAAAGGGGCCTTAAAATGGTAATTAAGAATGATTTCCAGTCAAAACAAAATTATAGGCCAAGGTGATAACTTCCTTTGGAGTACTTTGAGATTTGGGGAACTGAAATCAGTTTTGTCATCTACATGTTAACTCATGCAGAGAAAGAGAATTGAACTTTGAATGCCACGGAGGTGGAGTCAGAAAGCTAATGTTTCTTAATGCTTGCGAGGCTTGACTGATGTAAGACATGTCAATCTTTAAATCGGTGTGCGTTTATCTTCATGCTTATCTCTATAGCTAGCTGTATCTAGGCTGAGTGAACCATCTAGCTTCTTTGATACGAGTACATTTATACCTGGAAGAAATATTTTAATTTGTTTTCAACTGTGAAATATTTTCCATCTGACTATTATAGATTTTCCTGCTGATATCAAAACCAAACCAAGAAAAGATGGAGGCGTAATAAAGATGCTGTTCTTTTAAGACTCAAAGTCGGAAGATTGCCTGTGGAATATGACTCACTCTTTGGGCACTGGCCTATTGTGCTTCCTGCCCTGCACTCCCATCATCCCTTCTTACTTGCCTCTGCTTTGGTGTTCAGAAGTGCCTGATTCCGGCCACCTTCATTCCCTAGTCTGTGTACTTGGTAGAGTCACTCCTGCTTGATACCACTCAGGACAGTCAGAACCTGAGTAGGCTTTGGTCTACAGGGTCCAGATAAAGGCAGTGCTAGACTTGAGAACCCAAGAGTGCCTGGAACATACTCACCACCTAATTCTTAATTTAGAAATTGCTCAAGCCTGGGCATACTTGTCCAGAGTAGTTACGAGTGTCACTCAATATTTCTGCCAAGAGGGTATCAGAGGCAAAGTATGCTGGAAAACAAGGAAGAATCTTTTTAAAAGTAATTAATTAATTCATTTTTTGATATATCATAGTTATATATATTTTGGGGGTACATATGATATTTTGATATATGTATACAATGTGTAATGTTCAAATCAGGGTAACTGGAATATCCATCACCTGGAACATTTTTCTTTGTGTTGGCAACATTACAATTCCTTTCTTCTAGCTATTTTGAAATATGCAATAAATTATTAACTGTAATTTCCTTACTATACTATTGCAAATGAACTTATTGCTTCTATCTAATTATATTTTTGTGCTCATTAACCACCTTCTTTCATCCCTCCCCATCCTTTCATTCCCAGCCTCTGGTCACCACCATTCTGCTCTCTCCCTCAATGAGATCCACCTTTTCAGCTCCTACATATGAGTGAGAATATGCAATATTTTATTTCTGTGCCTGGCTTATTTAATTTAACCTAATGACCTCCAGTCCCATCCAGGCTGTTGCAAATGACAGGATTTCATTTTGTATGACTCAATAATGTTCCATTGCATATGTATACCACATTTCCTTTTATTTTTAATTAAGTAATTAATTTAGAGACAGGGTCTCACTCTGTTTCACTGCAGACTTGAAATCTTGGGCTCAAGTAGTCCTCCTGTCTCAGCCTCCTAGGTAGCTAGGAGTATAAACATGTGCCACCATGCTCAGTTAATTTTTTTAAAATCTTTTTTTACTTTTTGTAGAGATGGAGTCTTGCTATGTTGCCCAGGTTAGTTGCAAACTCCTGTCGTCAAGCAATCCTCCTGCCTTGGAGCAACCCTCCATATTTTCTTTATTAATCTGTTGATGGACCTATAAGGTGATTTTGTATCTTAAGTATTGTGAACAGTGCTGCAATAAATATGGAAGTTCAGACATATCTTTGATATACTGATGTTTATTTATTTATTTGTTTGAAACAGAATCTCACTTTGTCACCCAGGCTGGAGTACAGTGGCGTGATCTCAGTTCACGGCAACCTCTGCCTCCCAGGTGCAAGCAATTCTGCTTCAGCCTTGCAAGTAGCTGGGACTACAGGCACACGCCACCACGGCACGCTAATTTTTTGTATTTTAGTAGAGGTAGAGTTTCACCATGTTGCCCAGGCTGGTCATGAACTCCTGAGCTCAGGCAATCCGCCTGCCTTGGCCTCCCAAAGTGCTGGGATTACAGGAGTGAGCCACCGTACCTGGTGTCGTTCTTTTGGATATATACTCAGTAGTGAGATGACTGGATCATATGAAAGTTCTATTTTTATTTTTTTAAGGGACTTCCATACTGCTTTTCTTAATGGCTTACTACTTTATATTCCCATCAACAGTGTACCACCATTACCCTTTCTCTGCATTCTCGCCAGCATTTGTTATTTTTGCCTTTTTGATAATAGCCTGCCTGTGGTGAGATATCTCATTATGGTTTTGATTTGCCTTTCCCTAATGATTAGTGATGTTTAGGATTTTTTTTTCATATAGCTGTTGGCCATTTGCCTGTCTCCTTTTGAGAAACTTCTATTTGAAACTTTTGTCCATTTAAAAATAAGATTTTTATTTCTGCTAATTGAGTTTTTTGAATTCCTTATGTATTCTGGTTGTTAATCCTTTGTTGAATGCATAGTTTGCAAATAAATTCTCCAGTTGTTTAGGTTGTCTCTTCACTTCCTTGATTATTTCCTTTTTTGTGCAGAAGCTTTTTAGCTTGATATAGTCCCATTTGTCGATTTTGGTTGTTGTTGCCTGTGCTTTTGAGGTCCTACCCCAAAAATCATTGCACAGACCAGTGTCCTGTAGCATTTCCCCAATGTTTTTCTAGTAGTTTCATAGGTTCAGGTCTGAGATGTAAGTCTTTAATTCATTTTGAATTGATTTGTGTATATGGTAAAAGCTGTGGATCTGGTTTCCTTCTTTTGCTTAGCAATATAATCCAGTTTTCCCAGCACTATTTATTAAAGAGACTGTCCTTTCTCCACTGTTTGTCTTTGGCATCTTTGGAAATGCGTTGCCTATAAGTTCCTGGATTTTTATCTGGGTTCTCTATTCTGTTCTATTGATATGTGTGAGGAATAGTCTTTTGATTTGGTAATTTAATGGAACAGAATTATTAACTGCAGCACTACATGTGTATAAGCCTATAAAGGACATTGCATATTATGGTATTTGATTCTCACTGAAATCTCACTGCCTTCTCGGGAACTTTGCTGGATGTTTTACTCATAGCTCAGTGAGAGTGAGCTGCTCACTAAGGATCAAATAGCTTGTGACAGACCGAAGACTCAAGTCTTCTCACACCTTCAAACTCTCTTTCTATCATACAGTCTACTGGCTGCTGAATTCAAAAGCTTTTTGTGCAAGCTAGTAAAAAGCAAAATGGTTTGGTACAAATACTGTGGCCATGCTAAGTACAATGACATCCATTTAAATTATTGTTGGTCTTACCAAGGGGATGTAGAAAGGAATTTCCAACTGACGTTTTAATACTGCACTTGAAAGCAGTATTTTTCCTTAAGATTTCTTCATATTGCTAGTATAATAACTGTAGGTACCCTTTAATGCTTTATATCTTGAATTAGCTGGAAGTGCCGAATTAAAAACTCTTAATGATGAATTTAAGGTATTAAGGTAAATTACTCCTTCATTTAATTTAATAGTAATTCTTAATTACTATTTAAAATAAAGATTAAGGTTTGTTTCTAGATGCCATTTAACGTGGTATTCCAGACGGTCAGTTTTATTTTCAAAGTTTATTTCATATTTTATTAATGCTTCTTCATAAACGACAATCTTTAGAAAATTGCTAGTTAGGCAGGCTGTGTTATATGTTTCTCTTCCTGCCCATTATTTCACTATGCTCCTAAATTTTACATCTTTTGGTTCTCACAATTTCAACCTTTGAAGGAGGGAAGCAAAATAAATGGCATTGGCTAAAAAATTTTCTTTAACCCCTAGACTCTTTCCTGATGTGCATTAATTACATGCTTGAGTTTTTACAATAATTATAATGAAGTAAAACTACCCGTTTAATGGTATTGTAACTGTGCAGGATGGGAACCTTCTCTCTTTGAAAGATAAGCTTTTAATTGAATATATTAATGGATCAATTGTTACCTCTGCTTTGCTGCCGGAGATTCTATTTAATCACAGAAGTTCCATGTAGTGCTGGAGAGCTTAGTTGCCTGAATCTTTTTGCAAAGCACTTACTGATGCTGTTGCTTCACCAACCAAAACAAAACAGGATTTTTCCTTGAGTCAGCTTTGTAAGTATAGAGATGAGTTTGGCATCCTACATGATTTAAAAAAAAATTTTTTACCACCAAAAGCTGTTCAGAGTGTCATTTTCTTAAATAGTTTGAAAAAACGTCTTGATATATTTTATGAAAGCACAAAAATGGTTGGTTTCTATGACAGCTGGATTGTCAACGTCTGTTCAGCTTATGTGGAGGAGGATGTACTACTTAAATAGTATAGGTAGAAATAGCTGTCAGAAATTGCTGCCTTTTAAAGCAATTTGAAATTATGTAAAAGGAAGTAATGACGAAATAAAGCAATTTATGTTTAATCTGGAAAAGATCCAAAAATAGTATTGTAAAAAGATCTTGAGTAATCATTTTTATCTTCCTGACATATCTCTTGTTTACTCCTGTAAACACGTAAGAAACTTGTGCCATTATTCCTTATTGGATGCATACAGATTTCTCACCTTGTCATTCAACTCTTTGCAACATTTAACTTAACTTATGCATCCAGTCTTATCCCAAAATAGCCTCTTCCCTGTAGCAGTTTTCTTATCATGTAGCAGCCTACTCTCTTCACCACTCATCAGTTCTTATAAAATCTGGCTCAAGTTCTACCTCTTCATAATATATTCTTCTCTGAGTAATTTCAACTCACATTGAGTCTTACTTTCAGTATTGTTATTATATTGGTATTTATCACACATCACACTTAGGTACTTTTCCATTAATCTCTAGATTGTACATATATATGCATTTTCTCTTTTGTTTTTTATGACCATGTCAAGTATATTTCTATAGTATGATGAAAGAATTAAAGATCTTTTACATTGAGAGAGAAGTCTACAGTAGGAAGAGTAGGTTCATTTTAATCTCTCATTTGAAATCAAGACTTCCCGTTTTATTCAGAGGTAAAGAGCAACTTAGTCAAGTTGGCATCATGTAAACAGTTAGTGAAAATATACTTAAAATGCATCCATAAGTTCAAACTTTATTTCAAAATATGAAAGAGCCTACACCAGGGGTGTCTGTGATCTCTAGACCTTATCAATTAATTCTAGAGAAAGCTAGAGGGAGCCATTGAGTTCTACCTCCTGTCTATATTATACAGCCTTTTCTCTTTTTCTCCTACCAGATGTAGTTTCAATCACTTAAAATGCTATATTGCCTCTATTAGTCCAGCTTCATTACTTGGGGAGCAGCCATTTAAAACTGCTATTAAAATTTCCAACTTCCCCTAATCTTTCATTCTAAGCCACTTCGTTTTTTTCTATAACTAAAATTTTAAATATGTGGAAGAAATTCCGTCAGGTAGATATGACTTAAAACCTATTAAGGGCCAAGTGTGGAGGCTCACATCTATAATTCCAGCACTTTTAGAGGCCAAGTCAGGAGGACTGCTTGAGCACAGGAGTTTAAGACCAGCCTGGGCAACATAGGAATACCCCTGTCTTCACAAAAAATAAAAAAAATTAACTGGGTGTGGTGGCACATACCTGCAGTTCCAGCTACTTGGGAGCTGAAGTGGGAGGATCACTTGAGGCCAGGAGTTCTAGGCTGCGGTGATCTATCATTGTGCCATGGCACACTCTGCGTGACAGAGTGAGACCCTATCTCAAAACTAAAACCAAAACCAAAAACAAAAACAAAAACAAAAAAACAAGAAAAAAAAGTACTAAGGATTCAATAGCCATTCTTGCACTTAATAAACTTGGCACAACCTAAAACTATTTTTTTGTAGTTTATTTTATTTTGCCTTATTTAGACAATAGGCATGTCTATGTCCTTCATAATTTAGAAACGTTATGTTTTTTATATGCCCTTGTGGTATGATTTTTGGAGAAAGGTGTATCCTAAGGATATGGCTTGCTTTTGTTTCTTGGTAAACATTTTAGGATATCATTTTGTTTTATGACAATTATTTACAAGTAAGATAAGCATCTATTTCACTAAGAATGAAGAGATTCACAATTGACTGGGTATGTTCAATGAACATTCTTTAAAACGTGAATATATGTCTTTCTTGTTTTCAGGTGGGTTGGTCACTTTTATGCAAATTAATAGAAATCTGTCCAGGTACAATGCAAAGCTTAATGGGACCCCAGGATGTTGGAAATGATTGGGAAGTCCTTGGTGTACACCAGTAAGTATGATAGATATATAAAAACAAACTGCCTTGAATATTTATCTATACTTACAACAACCTCCCCCTAATACATTGTATTTGCAATTCAAGGCTACTCTTGTAAAATTCTTTAAAATACAGATATTTTTCCTTGATTCAATGATTTACATTTATAGAGAGCTTTAAACTCGGAAGTTTGATTTAGAAAGCTAACATGTAAGGTAACATGTCAGGAGTTATTATTTTAATAATATAATCATACAATTATACAACTGATTAAGTTGTAGATTTTTTCCTTTTTTTGAGACAGAGTCTCGGTCTGTCACTGGGCCAGTGCAGTGGCATGATCTCAGCTCACTGCAACCTCTGCCTCCCCGGTTCGAAGGATTCCCCTGCCTCAGCCTCCCAAGTAGCTGGGACTACAGGTGTGTGCTACCACACCCAGCTAATTTTTTGTATTTTAATAGGCAGTGTTTCACCATGTTGGCCAGGATGGTCTTGGTCTCCTGACCTCGTGATCTGCCTGCCTTGGCCTCCCAAAAGTGCTGGGATTACAGGCGTAAGCCACTGTGCTGGGCCAAGTTGTAGAGTTTTGTTGAGTACTTTTGAATTCAGACCATGAAGACAGTTTGCTTTTTAATAATAGAACTGATACAAACCACTAGTTCTTAAAAAATACGGGAACTGAGAAAAGTTAGTTTTATAATTAGTAATTTGAAAGTTGATGTTCTACCATCTTTAAATAGTATGTTTATATGTTCATATATATACAGTGAGTTTAAACTATGGCTTTCAAAAAGAGGAAATTACCTTTCAATGCATCTGCAGCCAAATCTTGATGGCAATTTACCAGCTATGTTTTTGCAGTTTGCAGCATAATATCTTCTTAGATGAGACTACTTCCTTAGCCAAAATTAATTAAGAAAATGTTTTCTGGAGAATATGTTTTCAGGCAAATACATTTTGGATAGCTTTGTTTCTTGACAGTTAAAATATCTTCTCAGCTACTCGGGAGGCTGATGCAGGAGAATCACTTGAACCTGGGAGGCGGAGGTTGCAGTGAGCTGAGATTACACCACTGCACTCCAGTGTGGGTGACAGAGTGAGACTCTGTCTCAAAAACAAACAAACAAAAAACCTTCTGTCATTAACTTTAAATCTTTTTTATACTGAATGTTACTTTTCTTTACCACAGTAAAGGAAATTGTGAATATTTTTGGCTTCCAATTGTATATGGTTTATGAAAATTTAAATTATGTAAACCTTTTACATGTTTGTATTGCTTGTCAGTATCAAGTAGTGCTGTAAATTTAGACAAATTAGAGCTATGTGTTTGTCCATAAGTGCACATATCTGTGCCTGTATATTTTCCCTTGTTTGATAAATATGTTGCTCTTCTTGTTTTTAGCACATAAAGGATGTGTTTTGGAAAGAATGCTATTTATAATTAATTGGAGTGCTCCTGTCCAATCTAATCTCTGTAATTCTGTGTGTCATTTCTAAAGTGTACAGCATTTGATGAGGAATTACTCAAAATACACCAGTAATTAGGAATTGTAACTTTAAGTGTCCCTTGATTTGGTTGAGAATTTCCAAGATGTCCAAAGATGAACCAACCTATAACCTCAGGGAGTGTTTGGAAAACTCATCTAGTCATATTCCTGTACAAATCAACTGTTCAAATTAAATTACATAAATGTTTATATAGGAAATTTCACTCACTCATTCACTCCTTTGTTCATTCAGTCATTCATCTTCCATTAATTGAATGTTTTTTAAGCCCTCCTCTAGGCCAGAAACAATGCAGTCGTGAAGAAGATAGACACACTGCTGTCTCCAGTGGAGTGTATTAGATCACTCCCAGCAAAAATTGATTTTAAAACATATTTCTCTTTTTTCAAAGTCTTTTTCCCTCCAAAGACTTTCCAGTGCTGAAGAAAAATTTCTTCTGTGGTTACAAAGTCAGAAATAGTGGGAATGGTACAGGGAGAGGTAGGGGCAGGGTGGATAGGAGGAAGGCTGGCAGAGAATTGAAGACCAACTTCATTCAGTTCCTGCAATTGCCAGTGAAGATTATTCAACATTTCTTGAATACATACAAAGCCCTAGATGTGGCCAATTCAGTGTTCTCCCAGCAATGTGAAGCCAAACAATGCTGTGCAGGAATAGACTAGAGATTTTATTTTGGAATTGATAACTTAGGGATTCAAATCTCATGAATTGGAACTCACTAAACATTATTGATATGCTAAGTTCATGTTCTAATATATATTCTTAATTTCTCTTGTAAAAATAGTAGCAACAAATAATTTAAATATTCAAATTAATTCTTAATTTATACACAGAAACTAACCTCTTAATTATATCTCTCTATATTTTACTATATCAACATGTCTAAGATAATTTATAAATTTACACCACATATAAAAATGGGCTTGCTCTCTTGATGAATATAAGGCTTCATAATCTCTTGAATATGGAGTTGGATGAAAATAGTGAATCTGAATATTTGAATTTGAATATTTATAGGAAAATAAGTAGTGCTTCTAACCTTTGAAATGAGACATGTAATAATTCCCTGTTGACTTTTTAACTTTACTGTAAAGTTTAGCTGACAATTAAAAATTATTTATATTTAAGGTATACAGTTGATTTGATATATGTGTACATTGTAAAATATTTACCACAATCAAGCTAATTAACGTTTTCTGTTAGTTTGTATAAACCTGGTTCAGGTTTGTAGAAAGAAAAAAACACGCATGGCTAGGCATGGTGGCTCACACCTATAATCTCAGACTTTGGGAGGCCGAGGCAGAAGGATCACTTGAGCCCAGAAGTTTAGACCAGCCTAGGCAGCACAGCAAACCCCTTGTCTACAAGAAAAAAATTATAAAATTAGCCTGGTGTGGTGGTGTATACCTGTATCCCTAGCAACTCAGCAGGTTGAGCTGGGATGATTGCTCACTGGAGCCCAAGAGTTTGAGGTTTCAGTGAGCTATGATTGCTCCATTGCATTCCAGCCTGGGAGACAGAGCAAGACCTGTTTCTGAAAGCAGAAATAAAAAACACATAAGCTCCACTATAGGAAATTAAATACAATGAAGGTAATAAAAAATAAGTGAAAAAAAAAATTTAAGCAAACTTCTGGGTATGATATTTCATTCTTATCTTGATTTCTGTTTTTAACTCTAGATTGATTCTTAAAATGCTAACAGTTCACAATGCCAGTATAAATCTGTCAATGATTGGACTGAAGACCTTAGATCTCCTCCTAACTTCAGGTAATACCTGTATATGTTTTTTTCCTGTTGATTAAAAAAAAAATAATACCATTAACTAAATGTGTTTTAATTTTTTTAAGGATCAGGATTAGGGTAGCTTGATTTAATGTCCTAAAATTGCATCTATTTTTAGAACTAGTGATGGGACAGCCATAACATAACCTAAGTATCACTTATTTCTGAAATTCATTCTGTTTCCATCTTTTCTCTTTACCTCTTTTCTCTGTATTTTGCCTCTCAAAAATCTCACTCAATACCTTGGTTTTAAACATTACCTTATATATTATCCCGAAATCTCTATTTGTAGCCAGATGTTTGCTCCCAAAATCTGATCCCACATCTCATATTTCCGTAGGTTGGTGGTCATTCATGCCCTTGCCATTATTACACCTTTCTCCATATATGTCTTTAATATGTTTGCCATAATACATGTTCTGAAGTATGGCATCATAGTTACATTTTGAAAATATGTGGCATTACTTTGTGAGTATTTGCTAGATGCCAGGCTTCACAAGTAAAGTGCTTCACGTGCTTTTAAATACGTAAACCTGAAAATACCCTTTGAGATAAGGATTTTTTCTCAGTTTTCTAAGTGAGAAACACTGAAGGGCAGAGAAGTTGCTTCAGCCACTGAGCAGTAGGAACAGTGTCTGATTCTCCATGTCTTGCCTGAGAAAACTTTTGCCTGGAAGATAACAAACCTGGAAACAAAAAAATCTTGAAATGATTCCATGGTTGTTAGCATTGCTGTGCTGAACACTGGCTGTTGTATAAGGTTCAGAGAAGAAAGGCTGCTCACAGGGAGCTAATCTTCAAGGGCTGAGAGGAGTTTCCTTCCATGTAGGGGAGGGCTTTTTAGGTTGAGAGAAGCATGGGTGCAGAGGCCTGGGAGGACAGCATGGCAGAGGCTGGACATGTGGGTGGGAAGGTTTTAAATGTTCTCATCAGTCCTCATCAACCCGGCTAAGAGGTGAAGACCTTGTGGGAGAAAAAGGAAGGAAGACGAGAGCATGAGGGAAAAACAAGGTGGTACTCAGCATTTCACCACAACTTTTCATGAACGTGTTGTACAGCATGCACTCATCTTAACCATCATTTAGTCTAACCTGATCCTTGGGAGGCATTTTTTTTTGTTTTGTTTTGAGGGGGATTCATTCTCCATTTGGCAGTGGACAGGAAGGTGAGGATTTATTAATCTGAAAATCTCCCAACACTGGAATATATCGAAGTTAGCCTCATACAGTACTGTCACTCCTATTCCGGTATTATTATTTTTATTGACAGAATAGATGTTATTTGTGTTATGTTTTGGATTATGATAAAAGATGTTTGGTCTAGCAAAAGGCAAGGGTATGACATGCAGTTCATCCAAGTACAAAGAGATACCAAAGAAAGTGTTTATCCAGCAGAGTGTAGCGTATTTGGAGTGAAGACAATGTGTGGAAGGATGAAGGGCTGAGGAGATACATGTACTGTAGTCACTCGTGTGAAGGGTCTTGTTTTTCATACTAAGGAGTATGGGAAGATCTTAGATTTCAGCAATGGATTTGCAAGTTGCGCATTTGTGTTTTAGAAATACAATGCAGGCAATAAACTAGTTGGGTAGAGACTGGGGCCTGTAGAGCAATTAAGCAGCTGTTTTTGCATTCTAGATGAGAATACAAAACACATTGGGAATGAAGGTGCTTTGTTCAAAAGGAGTTTTGTTGAAAAGGAATTTTCAAGATAGGTAGAATATATACTTAAAGGACTTGGTAATGAATTGATTTGTTATTTGGATAGAGAATGAGAAGAGAAAAGGAGGGTGGAAGAAGGAAGATGACTCAGGAGTTTCTCTTGGGTAGCTATTGGATTATGGTACCATTGATGAAGATAGGGGACCTGAATAGGCTAGGTCTGGGGTACCTGTGGAATATTCAGATGTTGTCTAAGAGGCATAGGAATATATTTCAGGAGTTTGGGACAAGTTGTCTAGGCTAGAAGTACTGATTGGGACTCATAACATTATAGTAAAGTGAACTGGAAGTTTCTCTCATTTAGAAAGATCTAGAGCTTAATAAGTCTCACATCCAGGGCAGTTAAGTGATCTATCAACAAACAAACAAACAAAAACACAAAAACCCATGGGTCTACAAACAATTCACAGTCTTCATGTAAAAATTAACACATTAAATGTTAAAGCAGCTGTTTACTGAGAACATATTAATCTCTTCAAAACAGGTAAAATCACCTTGCTGATATTGGATGAAGAAAGTGATATTTTCTTGTTAATTTTTGATGCCATGCACTCATTTCCAACCAATGATGAAGTCCAGAAACTTGGATGCAAAGCTTTACATGTGCTGTTTGAGAGAGGTATTTTAAAATGTCAAATTCCTTATTTTAAAGTATATATAAGGAAAAAAAACGTATACTGGGAAAAGTAGAACACAGTTATAATAAGAATAAGGTGTCTAAAATCCTACTATTTATTAAGAAGTGGGAGTTGTCTGTCAAAAGTGAGGAATGGGGTTAATTTAGAAGTATTGCTTGTTATTGTGGAGTGAATTTCATTCATGGGTTATAAATCAGGCAATTGGAATAGACTTTCTTAAATTGCTTAACAAGGCATAAGGTTTACTTTGAAAACTGGATGTGTGGGTGTTAGGAAAGAAAAAATAAAACTGTTAAGCCAAGCCTGGGTTACATTGGGTTTATGATGTTGAGTCATCATCAGAAATCTTAGAAATTGCTAAAGGCTCTGCATAAAAAGCCAGGAGGTTTAGGAAGTGTCCCTCAGGAAAAAGACTAATATGCATTTCATAGCCTGGCCCTAGATTGATAACTGAGATTATCATGTAATTTTAGAGTTAGTTGGAGTCCCTGTTTAGCCTTTCCAGTGGCCTGAGAAGGAAGCAGGTCAGAACAGTGAAGTGAGCAACCTGCCTGAGGGCACAGAGCTTGTGACAGTGCAGTTCAATTACCAATTATTTTGAGAGCCCCTTTTGTATCGTTATGAGAGCCAACTGTGCTCGGGGTTTAGGATAAGAATGATTTATGCAGGCCCTGTGTCAGTTATCAGTTTACCAGTCTAATTTCTCGTAGTTTCCAGAATGAGATAGATCACCTGATAACTCTTGAATTCCCTGTCTCCTTCCTGAAGGATATTAAACAGCTTATAGATAATTATAATACACAATAGTAAACACAATGGATGAATGGATGAGAAAATGGGTGAAGGGACAACAGTGTAAAGCTAGGTTAAGTTTACTGTGTTCTTAGGGTCCTGCATATTTGCAAAGGGGTGGGCCACAAATTTGTCTGTTTGCTTCCTATCTGACAAAAAAAAAAAAAAGAGGTTAATATCATTGATTACAAAGTTCCTTAAGATAAAAGTAAATCTGTTACTCAGGAGAAGCAATTTGTCTCCCGGGAGATCTGAGAAACATCTTTCCATGGGTCTCCCTAGATGAGACAATAAAGGACATACATTTTGCAAGGAATACAAAGCATATTGCAGTGAGAGTGACTCTGTCAAGAGTCAGAATAGCATGGGCCTGGTACCCAGCTCTTTGATAATCATACACCGTGAAGTAGAAGATAGTTTATTGCAAGTAAGGAATGTCTTTCAGGCTATCTTGTATGAATGTTATATCTTGCAACTGAGCTTTTAATGACCATTAGGATGAAGTTGAGGTTCTTTTGTTTTGCAGGGCCTATAACCTTGTGTGTGGAAGCTTAGGGGCACATTCTTATTCATGGAAGAAGGGCTAACATCACTCTCTCACCAGTGTTGTTTAGTCCATCTAGGACACTGGAGATAGACCATGGAATGTTACAAAGAAGAATGTTTCTCAGTAGAAAAATCATCAGTTCTGAGAGGGTTATGCTTGTAAATGTAGAGGAGAAAAATTTCTGATTTTTTCCAGGAGATTCAAGTTCTCCAGGACTCAGGGGCAACCATGTAGTTAATTTTCAGAATTTGGAAGTGTACTGTGGAAGCTAGACCATAAAGTGAGAAAGTTCCCTTGATATCCTTCACTTGTTAGAAAAACTTAACCAATTTCACATTACGTATATAAGTATATAGGGACACTCTGACATAAAATTAAAAAAATTAATGTTAATCGCTTAGAGTGCTGCATTTTCTAACATATTTCTGGCTCCATTCTCAGGCTAGATAAACTAGAATTTTATACGTATTTTTGAGGTTCTTGCCCAGTAACAATGATTCCAAATGGAACTTACTGGCTTGATCAAATGACTTTAATCGTGAAAATCAATGATGTGTATTTTACTGTCTGATGGAAAACCGGTAAGAGAGTATTTCAAAGTTTGATTACTTGCCATTTGCTCAAATTCACAATTCTTGCACCGACAGGTTTAGCTGAGCTACCCTTTAGCAGTCTACATTAATGCCTCCCTTTATGTATTGCAATATGTCCAGTTCCAGGTGGCCTTCTTTATTAGTCACTGTCAGTTTTCTTTAGAATTTCCCAAGTGAGGCCGGGCGCGTTGGCTCAAGCCTGTAATCCCAGCACTTTGGGAGGCCGAGGCGGGTGGATCACGAGGTTGAGAGATCGAGACCATCCTGGTCAACATGGTGAAACCCCATCTCTATTAAAAATACAAAAAATTAGCTGGGCATGGTGGCGTGTGTCTGTAATCCCAGCTACTCAGGAGGCTGAGGCAGGAGAATTGCCTGAACCCAGGAGGCGGAGGTTGCGGTGAGCCGAGATCGCGCCATTGCACTCCAGCCTGGGTAACAAGAGCGAAACTCCGTCTCAAAAAAAAAAAAAAAGAATTTCCCAAGTGAAATTGTAAATAATTTTGTTTTTCTGAGAACTGTTTGCTGACTAGTACTTTTACGTTTGAAAACATAGAGTAGCTAGCATAGGCCAAAACAAAATCATTTTCATCTTCATAGCTTGTTTTCCCATTATATCACTCTTAGGAAGGGCTGTTTTTACAAAAATGTATTATATTATTTAAGGAGATCATACTTGATATATCTTATACAACTATCATGAATATTGTAATTTTTGAATAAACTTTTATCTCATCTTTAAGCTTATTCAGTATTTTTGTCTTTCATTTTTTAGTCTCAGAGGAGCAACTGACTGAATTTGTTGAGAACAAAGATTATATGATATTGCTAAGTGCATTAAAAAATTTTAAAGAAGAAGAGGAAATTGTGCTTCATGTGCTGCATTGTTTACATTCTCTAGCGATTCCGTGTAAGTAGCATTTATTTGTGATTTCTTTTTTGTATCTGAAAAATCATGGTATTTCTCTTTCTGAGTATATTTTAACAATATTTTTATTGTTTAGAAACTTGTGGATGGCAGACCCATTCATTCATTTATTCATTTAATTAATTTACATTCATTGACAGTATACTGAAGCTGGCTGTGGGCTTGGTGCTGGGGAAACCATAGTGGAAAATACAAACATGTTCCTTACTTTTTCAGAGCTCCTAGTACAATGTGGGAACACATATAAGTACAGAGGTGATTACAATGACAGAAGTACCTAGAGTTAGAAGAACAAATAGAAACTGAGGCAATGTCTCTTAGCAAAGATTGAATAAGTAGAGTTTCCTGTGCAAGGAGGTATGAGCTGAAGTGAGAATGCAGGCAAAGTGGCCCAGAAAGTGGGCACAGTTAGTGTAAAGATGCTGGCTCAAGAGAAAGCAGAGTACTTTCAGGAAGACAAAAATAACTCTGTACAGGTGTGGGGTTATGAGTGTGAATGTGGCATGCATGTGTGTGTGCCACTGTGCATGCACATCCCCTAATATCCATTTGTGTTTCATTGATGGAGGCAAGGAGCTTGATAAGAGGCAGAGGATGAGGCCAGAGACATGGAGTGGAGAGCATGGAGGGCCTAAAAAGCCAATGAAGGCGTTTGAATTTTATTTTGATTCTTGATGAGCATTTTAATGATGTTTTGAAATCTAGCCAGATTTTTCACCAAAAATATTAATCAGAAGAAACTAATTTGATGTGTATGCCACCAGTGATTGCTAATAGGCTAAAATAATGGCTCATATTCTGTTTTGTTTTCTAAGTGCCCATTAACACTTTGTATTTCATGTGTTACTTGTGTGGGTTTGTACAGAATATATATATGCATTTATCTAGTGATATTTTTATCCTCACACATGTGAAGTTTTGAGGCTTAAATGAGTTAAACAATGTAGAATAGTACGTGGTATGTAGTAAGTATTCTAAAATCACTGACAGGATTATTACAAAATATATATTTTATTTGTATGTTGTTTACTATATGTAATATGCATTTATGGTTTCAGATATGGAAATTACTATGTTAGTCTGAAGGTGTGAGCTTTCAGTGTAGGCAGGGTAAAAACCCAATGCCCTTGTGAAAGAATGCCTTTTTTTGGTGATGTTTATAAAATCACAAAGTTTTCTTATCCAAAGGAAATTAAACACTGGAAAGTGGGTGGGGCTGAACAATAATAGAGAAAGGACATGCTTTTATATCTCTCTGAGTCATCACTGCAAACAAACTGAATGTATTTTTCATTATACTTTTCGTTGGCTATATATATTCATTTATTTATTTATTTTGGGCTGGCGGTTTTAGGAATCCATTGTTTTTCACCCACATCTGACATAACTCCAGTAAAAATGTGTTGATTCATAATGCAAAAGTCAAAGAGAGTAGCAGCTAAAAATTAAGAAGTCAAGAGTTTTTAAAACACTCATTCTAACTGAAAAACATTTGCTTTTCAGTCTTTAAGTCTATTGTTCTGAGTCAAAGCAGATAATTGCTTTAACAGACCATTTCCTTATGTTATTAAATTTTTTTCTAGGTTTAAGCATTATAATACACTTTTTGTGAAAGCAGTTGATTAGTTGGGGCTATGCCAAAAAAGAAACTAAAATGTTTTGCAAACAGCCTTTAAAAAAAATAGTTAACATTTCATGCAGAGATACACCTATTTTCTCTATGTAGGTTCATGTCTCACTCCCGTTAATTGATTAATCGCTTTTCCTGGTAGAGTTTTTCCTTTCTCTCTGTTTCACCTGTGTTTGTCCTTTGGATACGTATTTTAATATTATGCCTCCCCTCTTTCCTTCTCCCATCTTTTCTCCATCTATTTTGGAGCCTTCAGGAAACTTGATTTTGCTGCCTTGTACATTGGTTGCTCTTCTGGATTGGAGGAAATGGGTCATAGTTGATTTTAAATGTTCTGTCTGGTGACTTATTCCTGATTTTATTTCTGTGGTTGGGGAAAACAAACAATGCAAAAGTCATTATCCAATGGGATCGAGCCTCATTAAGAAATAGACCCTCCAATTTATTTGAATATATTTATTTGAAAACTTATGACCAATACATTACATTTTCAGACTTTTATCTCCAGTACTTTTCATTTCATTTTCAGTACTAAAAGTACTCTGAATTTTTTCTTTTTTTGGTCTTAAGGCTTTATGCCAAGAAACAGGAATAGGGCCGGGTGCGGTGGCTCAAGCCTGTAATCCCAGCACTTTGGGAGGCCAAGGCGGGTGGATCACGAGGTCAAGAGATCGAGACCATTGGTCAACATGATGAAACCCCGTCTCTACTAAAAATACAAAAAAATTAGCTGGGCATGGTGGCGCACGCCTGTAGTCCCAACTACTTGGGAGGCTGAGGCAGGAGAATTACTTGAACCCAGGAGGCAGAGGTTGCGGTGAGCCGAGATCGCGCCATTGCACTCCAGTCTGGGTAACAAGAGTGAAACTCCATCTCAAAAAAAGAGAAGCAGGGCCGGGCGCGGTGGCTCAAGCTTGTAATCCCAGCACTTTGGGAGGCCGAGGCGGGTGGATCACGAGGTTGAGAGATCGAGACCATCCTGGTCAACATGGTGAAACCCCATCTCTACTAAAAATACAAAAAAAAAAAATTAGCTGGGCATGGTGGCACGTGCCTGTAGTCCCAGCTACTCAGGAGGCTGAGGCAGGAGAATTGCCTGAACCCAGGAGGCGGAGGTTGCGGTGAGCCGAGATCGCGCCATTGCACTCCAGCCTGGGTAACAAGAGCGAAACTCCGTCTCAAAAAAAAAAAAAAAAAAAAGAGAAGCAGGAATAAAATAATTTTTCCTTAATGATAAAGATGAGTCCTACATCCCATTATGTTATCAATAAACAGCATAGCATTTTTTACAGCTGCTGACAGAACATGATGTTTAAATTTGGAAATGCAATCATTATGTTGCCCTCTATTTATAATCAATATAAGATGTCTTTGTATGCAGATTTGAAAGGAGAAAATGGTTACCTTATTGATAATTATGATCTCTTCAAATTCAGGCAATAATGTGGAAGTCCTCATGAGTGGCAATGTCAGGTGTTACAATATTGTGGTGGAAGCTATGAAAGCATTCCCTTTCAATGAAAAAATTCAAGAAGTGAGTTGCTGCTTGCTCCATAGGCTTACATTAGGTGAGTTTCTTAGTTAATCTATCATCACAATCTGTATGATGTACATATAATATATATGTTTTATATATGTAAACATATATGTTGTAACATATATAAAACATATATATGTTGCATAATGATAGATAAGTAGCATATTGACATACTTTGAATGAAAATATTGTAAAGTCCCAGAAAATGTAAATTAAAAAAAATACTATATAACAAACTGTTCTGCTATGCCTAGATGGTATTTTAAAAAGAGTGTCAGAAATAGAAGTGTAGAATGTAAAAGAAGTATTATCTTGGCTGGGTACAATGGCTCACGCAGGTAATTTCAGCACTTTGGGAGGCTGAAGTGGTTGGATCACATGAGGTCAGGAGTTTGAGACTGGCCTGGCCAACAGGGTGAAACTAAAAATACGAGAAAGCTATCTGTGCGTGGTGGAAGGTGCCTGTAATCCCAGCTACTCAGAAGGCTGAGGTATGAGAATCTTGAACCCAGAAGGTGGAGGTTGCAGTCAGCCATCATGCCACTGCATTTCAGCCTGGGCAACAGAGTGAGACTCTGTCTTAAAAAAAAAAGAAAAAAAAAAAGTATTATCTTAATCTTATTTTTATAGAGGTAGTTCTATAGTTGAGTTTTTTATTGTTATGGTTAAATTTATAATATAATTATGTAAGAATTGATATGTATAAATGTAAAGCATAATGCAAAGAACTCACCATCCAACTTAAATATTGCGTATTCCCAGTAGTGGAAGCTAAACTGGTCTTCTTCCTGCCTTTGCTGTCTCCATAGAGGTTAACACTCTAGAATTTTGTGTTTACAAATCTTTTGCCTTATAAATATGATTTACTACATTTTAATGTTTCTTTAAGTAAAATTGTTATTGTTTACCTGCTTTTGCTTCATCAAAATGTAATCATACTGTATATTGTCTTCTGTAATTTTCAAATATCAATACTATGTTTATAAGAATCGGAAATATTTCTACATGTGGTTGCATGTAGTATTCTATTATTTGGATATACCACAACTTATTTTTCCATTTGTTTATCCATGGATATTTGGGTTCTTTCTTGTTTCATTCTACTACTATCTGTTTTTATAAAAATGTAAATAAGGGTGAATATTAAAAAATATTTATTTGCCATTGGTATGTCCTTCTTTGTTGAAATATGCAATCTGTCATTTATCAATAGTTTTCCCAGGATAGTCTGTCTTTTTAAAACTGATTCATAGATTCTGGATAATAATGTCTTGGTGGTAGATTATATGTATTGAAAATACCTTCCCTTGACTTATAGCATGTCCTTTTGCCATCTTTATGGTGGCTTTTATAATATAGTTAAATTTAATAATTAGTTACTTTATTTAAGGAATCTTCCCTTTCCCTAAGATAATAAATGTATTGTGTATTTTATTCTAACTCTTTCTCGTTTATTAAACTGTTGCAGTTTCTTTTTGTAAAGTAAGAACCCATTCCCCCTCTTTTTTCAATATGGAGAGCTAGCTATCATCATAGCACAATTTATGTTAGAGAGTCACCCATTTCCCAGTGGTGTGGTACATCAAATATATATTTATGTTCTGTTCTTGCTGTTCTGGTGCATTAATCTGATTTGTCTGAATCAATATAACACTATTTATATGAATAGTTATATAAGTCCTGATATCTGAAAAGCTAATAGGTCAAGTCACTATACATTCTTTTTTAGGCACAGCTTGACTTTTTTCTTGGGCCTTTACTATTCTATACAAATTTTAGGATTAACTTGTTCAGTTCTCTGTAAAACACTATTGGGATTTTGACTGGAATTGCACAAAATATGTGGATTATTTTAAGAAGAATTGACATATTTATATTATAATTTCTTCTATACTTGTACATCTTAGTTATTTCTACATATCTTATTTTTGTTATTATAAATGTCTCTTTTAAAATCATATTTTTGAACTGTGTTTTCATGAAGAAACGCAAATGATTTTTGTATATTGAGCTAACCTACCTTTCTGAACTCTTTTGTTAATTCTGACAATTTGTTTCTAAATGCCCTTAAGTTCTCTATGTAACAGTTATATAATTTGTAATAATGACAGTCTGAGTTCTTCCTTTCTGCTTCTTACATTCTTTATTTCCTTTTCTTCTTACATGTTAAATAGAGGCAGTGATAGTAGACATCCTTATCTTACTCTTTCCTGATTTTAAACAGAACATTTTAGTATTCTCCCATCCAAAATAAGGCATCTCATAAAGTTTAAATTAAAAAAAAAATTGTTAAAAAATTTTATTTTATTTCTTGTTTGCTTTTATTTTTACAATGTGGGCTTTAAAAAAATCATATATGAGTATTAAATTTTATCAAATATACTTAAAATGTAGTAAGTCTTTTTTTCCCTTTTCATTTCGTTAATATGAAAAAATACATCTACAGGTTTTCTAATACCAAGCCACTTTGCACTCCCTGATAAATTCAACTTGGTCATTTATTAGATTTTTGAAAACATTTCTAAAACTTTTCTCTCTTTGTTTTCACACATACCAGGTGAGTTTTGGTAGCCTCTTGTTTAATCTTGTTTTTTTCGTTTTTTTTTTTTCTTTTCTATCCTTTCTTTTTTGTTAAAAAAATTCTTTTATTTCTTTAATGATTAATACATAGCTATTTTGTGTTTTGTATCTGTTAACTATATATAAAGTTCTGTGGAGTCTAAACCAACAGCTTCTAGGCCTACTGCCTGTCAGTCATGGAGCCTTGATTTCTTGTATGCTTGTGAGTTTCTCTTTGGTTGAGCTTAATATTTGAGCATCCTGAGGACTTAAAGATGCTCCTTCAGAGGTGTTTTCCAATAGCCAGAGCACAGGACTGACCTGGTAGCAGTTTAGGGTCTTAAGATCCAGGCTTACTGTGGTTTAAATTACTTTACTTTGGAGAGAGTCTGAAACTAGTTTGTTTAATGCAGTGCCAGAATTCATGCTTTCCCACAAGGCTACTCTGGCTTTGAACTCAGAGCTTTTGATTCAACTTCTTTTTTTTTTTGAGACGGAGTTTGCTCTTGTTACCCAGGCTGGAGTGCAACGGTTCAGGCAATTCTCCTGCCTCAGCCTCCTGAGTAGCTGGGATTACAGGCACGCGCCACCATGCCCAGCTAATTTTTTGTATTTTTAGTGGAGACGGGGTTTCACCATGTTGACCAGGATGGTCTCGATCTCTTGACCTCGTGATCCACCCGCCTCGGCCTCCCAAAGTGCTGGGATTACAGGCTTGAGCCACCGCGCCTGGCCTGATTCAACTTCTTTTTGAACTACCCCTGCCTCTCAACACACACACCTTGGAAATTTCCTTGATATTTTTGTGAGTGAGCAAAACAATGCACTTAAAAGTGAGTGGTTGGTGAATAATAAGAAATGATTGTTAACTGTTGGAAATTGCTTCTGATGACATTTTCCCAAAAGAATAACCAGGAATATTTTGTGCAAAATTAGGATTATTATAATAGGCATTTAGTTTTTCATCATTACTATCAGGGAAAATTGTTAATCGTTTGAAAAAACTAATTGGCATGTCTCCATTTTAGCAACTTGTATTTTCACTTCTGGTATCATGACTATATTCCCTGTATAATTTGGAAATTGATTTTACCATTAGGAAAGTTCCTAGTTTCAGTTAAAATGAATTTTTTGTAAGTTGAATTCTATTTTACATGCACAACTTTGGTGGTTTCTTTCCTTGATATGCATTTCTAGAATGTTATTATATGACTAAAACTGTAAGATAATATTTTAATATTTTCACATTTCTTTCATAGTTTCCAAAGTATATGTATACTTATATACTTCATATATATGAATCTACTTGTATACTGTATGTATACATATATATATATACATTGTATATAAATGCATATAAATATATATTTACAAATGTATAGAAATATACATAAAAATATATATCCAAATGTATATAAATATATAAAGGTATATAAATACACATATATACAAATATGCAAAAGTATATATAGATACATTTATATATACAAATATAATATATATACATGTATATATATACAAATATAAATACTTTGTTTGCATATATGCATATGTACACAGTATTTTTAATCCATGCAACAGTCTTGGGAGATGGGATATGGTTATTATTTCCACATTTACGGAAGAGGTCCTCTGGTTCGACAAGTCTTTGTGTTTTATTCAAGATCATCTAAGCAGTAAGGGCTGAAATTAGGCTGATAACCCAGATTTCTTCATCCCCAAAGAAGTATTTCTTCTAAAATATGGTAGCTGATTATTAGTTTATCTCTGTCAGGTGATACTTTCCTCGTTACTTTTCAGGAAAAGGCTGTAGTGGTACAATCTGGCTGATTTCTGATAATTTTTTTTTTTTTTTTTTGAAACGGAGTTTCACCCTTGTTACCCAGGCTGGAGGGCAATGGCGCGATCTCGGCTCACCGCAACCTCCGCCTCCTGGGTTCAAGCAATTCTCCTGCCGCAGCCTCCTGAGTAGCTGGGATTACAGGCATGTGCCACCATGCCCAGCTAATGTTTTGTATTTTTAGTAGAGACGGGGTTTCACCATGTTGACCAGGATGGTCTTGATCTGTTGACCTCGTGACCCACCCACCTCGGCCTTCCAAAGTGCTGGGATTACAGGCTTGAGCCACCGCGCCCGGCCCTGATAATGTTTTAATTCAAAGTCAATTTCTTTAATCTAGGTTTCAGAGTAGCACACTCCTGTACAATTCTCTGTTTCATGTTTTACAATTTACCACAGTCAAATTATAACTTGCACATGTTACATTAAAATGTGAGTTCACTTTAATTTCTTGAAATGAGCCAGAGGAAGAAGTGGTTTTGTTTTTGTGATTAGGGAAATGTTACCTTACTGCCAAATTGGTCTAAAAAGACACATTAAAGGTGCTTGATATCATACTGTAAAAATTAAATAAACCATGGCAACTGTCATGTTATATGTAACTTTTGTATTATTCTGTAACATTTTTTGAAAATAAAAAGTGATCAAATTGATCTTCAGGTAAAGATACTTTTTTCTCTTATTTATTTCTTAGTGGATTATTATTTGTTCCATTTAATGAGTAGATAATTCATTTTTGCTTTATTGTTTCAAAAGAAGCTGAATAAAACTCTTAACTTTTTCTTCATAGTTAAAATTAAAACCTCAAGCAAATAAATAAATACTTAACGTTTTGCCAAATTATGTCATCTAATTATGGGCTTAATGCATTTAAGAGCTTTTGTACAGTTTACTGTGTATTTTCACACAAGTTGTCTGAACATAAAGTTCAGACAATCCTGCCGTTTTCTCGGAGTCACACAGTGAGACAATGACAGAACAGCTCCCAGCAGTGGAGTGGATATAATAGGGTGAAGAGAGTGATGGGGACAACCCAAGTTTAGACAGGCTGGTAAAAGTAGAAGAAAATCTTTTTGAAAGCACTAGTGATCACTAAGGGCTGTGAAGCACGTCTGCTTGGTGGGTGAATGTGGAAGAGGCAACAGCTCGGGCAGACGTTGGTAAAGGCGCGCTCTACTTGGTTCAACTGCCTTTTGACTGCGAGCCCATTGATGAATATTTGGTTTGGGCTTTAGATTTTTTATGATCCAGGATTTTTTCCATTTCTGGCTTTGAATCTCACAGGTCACTTAGTTACACTTATAGCTGAATAAGAGTTTCAGTTTTTTTAGAAAAAAGCTTGGTGACTGTTGGTGAGTTACAAATAAGCCAAATGGAAGAAGGTACATATTTCTGGGATATCAGATAAAGTTTTTCCTCATAAGGATTTAGATTATTGGATATCATATTAGTTCTCAGAAGAGTGGGTATAAATAGATATGGCAGTTCTTCCTGGGCTGAGTTGGAGGTGGTGAAATATCTTGTTATTGTTGTTGTTTTTTTTTCTGAGATCATCATAGACAAGATCAAATAATGGTAAGCATGACAATGAATTTTCTGAGCAGTATTCCTTTAATTGAAAGAAGGGTTTTTCAGCAAAATGATTTAATATTGCCTCTTCTAAAAGATGGATTTAAAAGTTTCATCTTTAAAAGGTAGAAAAATTAAGTTATTTTATACAATGGATATTGTGGTGCCATGTGTAACAGACACGACATGAGAGGGAATCAGACAACATGCAGCTAACACAACCCCAACTAGTCTTATTATTTTTGCTCAGTCACTTCCATTGCCTAAGTAAGATAATTAAATGACAGCATAAAATAAAATTTCAAAACTTTACTCAATCATATTAAGCTATTTTAATTAAAGTAAATGTTGAAATGGCAATAAATATTCATCACTATTCAAAATTATTGATGTAAATAGTGTTATATGTTAAAGGTATTTAACTTCCATGGGTGAGAATTCAGCTAACGTTTCATTTAAATTTTAGGTAATTTTTTTAATATTCTGGTATTAAATGAAGTCCATGAGTTTGTGGTGAAAGCTGTGCAGCAGTACCCAGAGAACGCAGCCTTACAAATCTCAGCACTCAGCTGTTTGGCCCTTCTCAGTAAGTAACTTCACTAAAAAGGAGATTCTCACAGATGCATTTGACATCAAATATGAACATTGTAACAAGAGAATCGTATGTACAGAAGGAAGCATTCAATGCCTTTTCTGTACTGTGTAACTCATTTTCTATGAGAAGATACTTTCAAGGAAACTTAACAGTTGTGACAAGTATACACATCTTGATGTAGAGTTTTACTTTTTATCATTCTTGATTTAGCTTTGTTATTAAGCAGCTGCTCTTTTTTTAAAAAAAATTATATTCGTATTTTAAATTCTGGGGTACATGTGTAGGATGTGCAGGTTTGTTATGTAGGTAAATGTGTTCCATTGTGGTTTGCTGTACCTATTAACCCATCACCTAGGATATTATGCCCAGCATGCATTAGCTATTTTTCCTAATGCTCTCCCTCCCCAAGCCCTGCCCCCCAACTGGCCCCAGTGAGTGTTGTTCCCCTCCCTGTGTCCATGTACTCTCATTGTTCAGCTCTCATTTATGAGAACATGCAGTGTTTGGTCTTCTCTTCATACATTAGTTTGCTGAGGATAATGGTTTCCAGCTCCATCCGTGTCCCTTCAAAGGACATGATCTCATTTTTTATGGCTGCGTAGTATTCCATGGTAGATATGTACCACATTTTCTTTATCCAGCCTATCACTGATGGGCATTTGGGTTGATCCCATGTCTTTGCTATTGTGAGTAGTGCTGCAATGGACTGATCTTTTCAAATAATCCTCCTTTAGTTTATTAGTTTTTTTTTTGATACCCTCTTCCTCATTTTATCATTTATCTGTATATAATGGTAGTATTATGAGGTGTGTAATATATTAAAATTGACCTTTGTAATTGACCAAGGCTTCTGCTAAAGCTTCATTCTTTTGGTAATATTTCAAAATAGGGACTTAAAGTTGGTCAAACTGTTAAGTAGATAATATATATAATATTTTTATTTAATTTTTTTCAAGCTGAGACCATTTTCTTAAATCAAGACTTAGAGGAAAAGAATGAGAATCAGGAGAATGATGATGAGGGGGAAGAAGATAAATTGTTTTGGCTGGAAGCCTGTTACAAAGCGTTAACGTGGCATAGAAAGAACAAGGATGTGCAGGTTAGACTCTTATAAATATTAGTGTTATTCAAAATTATGTTTGCCAATCATTTATATTTTGACAGATTTCTTTTTTCTCTCTTAATTTAGGAGGCCGCATGCTGGGCACTAAATAATCTCCTTATGTACCAAAACAGTTTACATGAGAAGATTGGAGATGAAGATGGCCAGTCAGTAGTTTTGATTACATATGATAGAAATTTTCAGTTATATTTTAAATCTATACCTATAAAATACCTTAACCATAACTTTTATTGTTAGAAATATTTTTGATATGGGTATTTATGTTTTAGATGTTGCTGCAAAATATTAGTGGATATGTAGTGTTTTGATTTTATTACCTTCAGTAGTTAGAAAAGGTAGAATGTTTGAGAGTTATTATTGAGAGATTTAGAATCAAGAGTCATTCAGTAATTCATGAATAATGGCAAAAGACTCTTTCTGGTTTTTGGCTAATTGTTTTTAAATGCTGTATTAATTTATCTTGGGTGATAGAAGTTGCAGAGCCATCTGTGATCTTTTCTTCTGTGGTGATTAGCCAGCAGGTTGTCAATATCAGGAATTAGATTTGGTTAGAGAGCTTCCGATGATAAGTTCCCATCTGATGTGACAAAGTTGACCTGTCTTTTTTGAGAGGGCTATTTGAAACTGCTGTCTCCAGATAACTGTTTCATAAGAATGCTATTCAAATATTATAAGACTGACCCTATCTCCCAAAGATAAAAACTGTAGCAAGGAGTTTTGTGTATATCCGGTTTGTTTCATATCCATGGGCCTTTGTGTTTTATGGCAAATGATTATACTTATGCTATTTGCAGTGGGTATCCTCTGGGTTTTATATTGTGAATGACTTATTTTGGAAACAAGTGGTAGTACTTTACATCTGAAACCTTTACAGTCTATTTGTATAATTATGTATTGCTGATAAGGGAATTAATAACACAAATGCTAGTTAACTAAACATTTTCATTTTGACAAGAAACTGTAATTCTAACTGTGCTAAATTGGCATCTTAATAATCTCATGTTGAGCAAGGATTTTGGAGATTAGGGTAAGGGAGATTCATGTTGCAGTTTTTAGTTTAGTTTATAGGATGCCTATTTCTTGATATCCGTAAGACAACTTTAAAATAAATATAGTATTAAAACAAAGAAAACATATTTATGTTGTATATCTTTAAAACCTACCTTATTTCTTTACAATTTTTTATTTTTCCTTCTTGTTTCCCTCTTCTTTTTTTCCTCACTTACCTTTTTCCTCAGCATCTCTTTACATATCTGCTGAGCTTTTTTTTTCCCTCTGCTATTTATTGGCTTTTGAAAACACATAAAAATACTATTTTGTTAGTATTTAATTGAGTC
Source organism: Saimiri boliviensis (assembly GCF_048565385.1). Taxonomy (NCBI): domain Eukaryota; kingdom Metazoa; phylum Chordata; class Mammalia; order Primates; family Cebidae; genus Saimiri; species Saimiri boliviensis. Next base: position 96,634,197 of record NC_133455.1, read on the forward strand.
TTAAAAAATGAACTATAATTCATATAAACAATAAAATATTTTTATATGCTCTTAATTGTTGTTAAAGATATTTCATAATAGTAAGTGAGAATTTGAGATAATTATTTAAAAGATTACTACTAACGTTTTTCTTGAATTTTTGAAAGTTTCCCAGCTCATAGGGAAGTGATGCTCTCCATGCTGATGCATTCTTCATCAAAAGAAGTTTTCCAGGCATCTGCGAATGCACTGTCAACTCTCTTAGAACAAAATAGTAAGCAGTGTGCCATATTTTCAAATAAAGGGGAACACATTTTTGTGGTATTTTAAATTATAAAAGCCATATAGTGTGAAAAATTTATGTAATTAATACAGTTATATATTATGAAAATATCTCTATATGTATAGAGATATATTGACATATGGATTATGAACATATAGGTAAAAAGATGAATAAAATAAACATTTGTTGTATATTTTTCAGGACTTCTTTGTGTAAACTCACACATAACATATACAAAAATTTTATGTATTTTGTATAAATGGGATTATATTATACTCTTTTATAACCGAATTTTATTTTTTTTCTTTTTTATGTTGATAATGTGTATTCTCACATTATCTCCTTTTATTTTTAATGTTTTAAATTAATTTTTGTTTTTAGACATGGTCTCATTCTGTCACCTAGGCTGGAGTGCAGTGGTATGATCATGGGTCACCACAACCTCAAACTTTTGGACTCAGGTGATCCTCCTAGCTCAGCCTCCCGAGTAGCTGGGATTATAGGCGTGCCCCACCATGTCTGGCTAATTTTTTATAGTGGGGTTTTGCCATGTTGCCCAGGCTGGTCTTGAACTCCTGGGCTCAACTAATCCCTCTGTCTTGGGCTCCCAAGTGCTGGGATTATAGGTATGAGCCATTGTGCCCAGCCCAGATTATCATTTTTAGTAGCTTGTAGTTTTTCAATATATGCCTGTATTCTATGTTATGAACCAATTTATTATTGATAAAGTTTTAGTTTTTGTCCAGTGGGATGTTTCTGGAACCCATAATAAACACTAATGATCACTTTCTTCCTCTGTTTTCCTTTATACGTGGTTCCTATTATTTTCTTGGGAAAACTTCGTAGAAATGGAAATAGGTAGAGAGCTATTCACCATTTCAAAATCTGGTAAAATTATCTATTATAAATTTTCACACTATACTTTTTAAAAAATGGTTCTTTAATATGATTCTTACAAGTCTTATAGCTTTGTATAATTAAGAAGAGAAAAATGCCTCATATACCTTTAGAAAGACGTGAGTTCTAAGATGATGGCTCAGGCTGCTCAAATTTCTTCCTCCATAAACAGGAATACTGCCAGAAATCCTTAGGTAAAAACTCGTAATAAAGGCATTGGGACTTGGCAGCTTTTGCAGGATATTTTAGAGGACGAAAAATAGAAACACTGAAAATCAGAGAGAGACCAGTGTAAGCATCAGCTTTTAATAGCGAACCTGGGGAGGGTGGAAAAGAATAAATAAACCACCTCATGCATGTTTCTTTATATTATTATTTAAGTCAAATAAAGAGGAAAATTGTTTCGTCTTCCTATTCTTCCTTTTTCACCCCACCTCGCCAATGGCACTTTAGTAAAATGCTTGGAGTGGCAAGGGGACTGTCAGACAGACAGGGGCTGCTCTCCAGGATAATGAGTCAGAGAAGGAGAGGGAATTGCCGTTCTCAAATCTCTCATATTCTACTGTGTGGTTAAAGAGGTCTGGACAGGGATTTCACTCCTGAAAATGAGGACTGGACTTCGTGGCTTCTGTTGGGCACCTTAGAGTGAAGATAGACTTTTAGTATGTGTTGGTGACATCATTCATAGCCACCTGTAAATCTCCTTTGATATGCAAATCAAACAACCATAATTTTGTGAAATTTGGACTGCTTCTTATTATGGTTCTGAGGTCTGGTTACATTCAGAGTTCACCCTGCTGTCTGTTCAGTTCTCTGCTCTTTCTAGTTCCTTACTTCTTTGTTGTTCCTGACCATCTGTCGTAAAATATCCTCAGATTCCTTTGTATTGTCTTTGGAGTTCTGCCTTAATAAAATATGAGGAACTTGAGCAGCTCATTCATCAACTCTCTTGGGCAATTTCTCATTGAAAGATACTTGGGGTTTGCAGAGTTGGGCATGGCTTTTTTCCGGGCATGGCTTATTTAGAAACATGACTAGATTGGCAGCCAGAAGAACTTGATCCTTGGAGACATGGAGGTCCCAAGATTGTACACAGCTTGTGTGATATTTTCCCCATTCAATTAATTAATTAATACTTATTGAGCTCCCAAGTGTTTAGTGTCTTGGGGTTTGCAGAGTTGGGCATGGCTTTTTTCGGGGCATGGCTTATTTAGAAACATGCTTGGAGACATGTAGGTCCCAAGGTTGTACACAGCTTGTGTGATATTTTCCCCGTTCAATTAATTAATTAATATTTATTGAGCTCCCAAGTGTTTAGTGTCTGTAGGCACTTGTGATACATTCGTTAAGTAGAAATCCTGGGTTCATGGAGTTTAAATTGTAGTGGGGAAGATAATAAGATTAATTAAAATATGTAATATTTGAGGCAGTTAAGAATAAAAAATGAAGCAAGGAAGGAGAATATGTTATGTTAGACATCAGAGGCGATGAAGTTGTGAGTGGGCAGCCACGAAAGAAGGTGACTGTTGAGTAAGACCTGCAGGGAGTTGCATATTGTTTTTTGCCTCTTAAAGCAGATAGCTTCCTGCTAAAATGGAGTGGATGAGATCAAGAGTATTATGTAAATAGCTGATAAATGCATTAATGTGTAAAATATTCTATAAAGTCTAAAGTGACGTTATGATGAAATTTCTTCTCTTAGATCTGTTGCTTGCAGTTTTCAAGTCACACATTGGGTAGCTGTCTAGGACAGTGGTCCTTAAAGTGTGGTCCCTGGACCAGCAGCATTTTCTGAGGAACTTGATAAACAATGTAAATTCTAGGGTCCCATACAGACCTTCTGAGTCATAAACCCTGGAGTTGAGACCCAGCAATCCATGTTTTAACAAGCTCTCCAGGTGATTCTGATGCACACTAAAGTTTGAGAACCACTGATCTATGTCATTTTTTTCTTTTAAAGTGTCTTGTTGGTTAGAAGCTAGCCACTTTGGGAAAGGTTATTACAACTTCTGATGTGATCCAGCAAAGTGACCAACTCTATTGTGTCTCAATGTGTGATATGTGTTTAAAAGGTATGAGTTTTTCAGGTTCTGGCAGTATTTTAGAATGTGTATGTGGTTTCTATTTATTTCCGTGTTTTGTCCTATCTTTTCTTCTTAAAATAGACTACTCATTTTAAAAGCAGTGCTTAAGTTAAAACTTTCTACATTTCTTTTTCTGCCACTTTCAAAGTGTTGAATTGCAGTGTATGATGTTGGAACTATTTTTATAGAGGCTTCAAGACACTTGATATTTATGTGGAAACTTGAAGACAATAAATTTATACTTAGTGAAGGAAGTTTATTACAAAGAGGAAAATTGGCCAGTTGTGGTGGCTCATGCATGTAATCCAGCACTTTGGGAGGTCAAGGTAGGAGGATTGCTTGAGCTCAAGAGTTCAAAACCAGCCTGGGAAACATAGTAAGATCCCATCTCTACAAAATATTTTTTAAAAATTAGCCAGGCAGGGTATCACACTTGTAGTCCCTGCTACTTGGAGGCTGACAGAGGGGGATCACTTGAGGCCAGGAGGTTAAGGCTGCAGTGAGCTATGATCATGCTACTTCATTCCAGCCTTGGCAACAGAGAGAGATGATGTCACAAAAAGCAACAACAACAACAAAATAGGAAAATTATTCCTTAATCATTTTTGCTGGAATATAGTTACTTTCCACAAATGATAAAGTTGTAAAGGATAGCTATCTATTTCTTTTATTTATTTCTTCTTATCTATTTTTTTTTTCCTGCAAAAACACTCCTTTCGAAATGGACAGAGACATGGTGATTACATTAAAACCATCTACTCTATGAATAAAAATGTTACAACCAAAACCTCAACAGAGGGTTAATAAATGCTAAAAAATTGGAAATGACGTGTGTTTTAAAGAAAGAAGCATGAATTATCTTTGAGCTGTCAATGAACTATAAATTATGTGTGAATTTGGACTATATTAATATTCTAAGTCTTATGGTAAAATTATGTAAATATGCTTTCATCTCTGTGAGTAACATTTTAAAAATCTCTCAGTTAATTTCAGAAAGATCCTGTTGTCGAAAGGAATATACTTGAATGTTTTGGAGTCAATGCAGAAGCATATACATTCTCCTGAAGTGGCTGAAAGTGGCTGTAAAATGCTAAATCATCTTTTTGAAGGAAGGTAATACAGATTCATTAACTTGTGCAGAATATATCATAACAGGTCAAGTAGAATATCCATATTTCAAGCATATTTCTAATAATGAAAAGAAAAACATAAGACAGTTGAAAATTGAAGCATTTTGCAATGTAATCTCTTGCCACTAATATCATAGACTTACTTTATCTGAACACTGAAAGCAATGGCAAGATGGTAGAAACAATCTTGTAGAAAGATTGTTGAGGTTTGCTTTTGTACCTGATGCTTGGTGTTGGCTGTGTTTTGAAAAGTGGTAATTGTATAGCATATAGCATATGGCAGTTTTTCTAATTATTGTGTGTGTGAAGGTTCTAAAAGATAAAATCAGCATATGGCTTCTAATTGTTGCTCTTCCACAACAAATATGTTATTTATTATTATTTCTTCATTTGAATTAACTTTGTCTTCTCTTTCTGCTCCCAGTCCTTAGTTAGGGAAATTTTTAACTATATCTAGTCCAAGTGCAGAGATGTTAAGATTATATAGCTGCTGGTTAATGGCACAACAGAGACCAGATCCTTTTATCTATGTGTGGTTGGTGGTGGGGCAGGGTGGGATGAGGGGGGTTAAGGGTGGTAGGAGGGGGCAGAACTTGTGTCTTAAAAAAAAAAAAAACCTGTTTAAAAGACTAAAAATGATGCAGAAGGTGCCTGCTGTAGAATAGGCTTTGTGCCCTTATGCATTTTAAGCCAAAAAATGTGATGTAAATTTGGCCTTGTCTGAGTAAATTTCAAACCAAAAGAGGCTATATAGGAAACTCTCATGTGTAAAAAAATATAATTGGCCCAGAAGTTGCAGTAAAAACTAATTATGTTCCTGGCTTTGCCACTAATTTGAGCCAACTGTTTCATCTCTAAAACTTCACATTCCTCATTGGTAAAGAGGAATGATAATAACAACCTTGAAAGTTGTAAGCTTAGACTGTAAGGATCAAATAAATTAATTTTATAAAGGGATTAGGATAATTCCTGCTGCATTTTAAGCACTCAACAGATTATATCTATTGTTCTTATACTATTATTAAAAGTGAATAAATGAAGTGCATATAGCATGAAATGTAGCATAACTGCAGACTTGTAAGAAATAGGGTTACACTGTTTTTAACATCAGTCTAGATAATCTGTTTATGTTTATATATCTCCGTAAGCTGTATTTCTCGTATTTAAATGTTGTGTTTGAACACTGAGATGAAAAGTTTATCTTAAATATTGATTTTAATGGTATCGGAAGTGTGCAAACCTTTACAAATGAGGCAAAAACACAGTGGAATAAACTCGATCTAGTATTCTGTAGATTCTGGGCAAACCATTTTACATTTCTGGCTGCTTTCTTAGAAGTAAAATGTGTACAGGTGCAGTCCTGGGTTTTCCACATTGGCTCTGATAACTTGTCTGCCCCTACAGAACTCATGTTAGTTGAGGGGCTGATATGTAAATAGATTATTATAATATAGTCTGAGAATGCAGTGGCAGTAAAAGACAATGGTAAGAGTAGAGTGGACCCAGCTGGGGTTACCCAAGAAGGGGAGGCTCCAATGGAGGGATGTGTTTAAATTGGGACTTTAAGGTGGAAAAGAAGGAATATATCTTAGTGTCCACAGAACCATGCTAAGTGAGAACATGGCTCTGACATGCACAAGTTTCAGTTAGTAAGCAAAGCAAGGATTGCCTGTATTAAAGTTCGTGGTACCTACTGCAGTCTAGTCAAGTGACACTTGCTCATACGTAAAAGAAAGAATAGCTTAAATACCTTAGAGAAACCAAGACTGTAAAACAAACTAAAAATACCATGTAAGAAGTCCAGCGATGTTAATATGGAAGGTTAGTGTGATGTAAAGAGGGCCTGTCTCGTATTCAGACAAGTTGGGTCCCAGCCTTGTTGCTGTCACTTTCTAGTGATAAGACCTGAATATTTAACTTCTGTCTGCCTAAGTTCTTCATCCAGAAAATGGGATAATAACACCTGCCTGCTGGGGTTGTTGCCATTATTCCATCCTAGGTCAGAAGGATGTTGTTAGTTTTATGAAACTAAATAATTCTCAAGTTACTATGAATTCTATTTTATGAGTTCAAGGTTCAGACAATTAGAATTATGTATGCTTATATGACTGATTTCAATGCATTGTCATACAGCCTTTCCTGATAAAATATATTGGTTCTGTCCTATACTTATTTCAGTTTGATTTTTATACCATTGAATCAGATTGATCTTTCAATAAACATGCCAATTTTATATCCCCAGCAATGCTTCCCTGGATACAATAGCAGCAGTGGTCCCTAAAATAATAACAGTTATGAAAAATCATGAGGCATCATTAACAGTGCAGCTGGAGGCACTTCGAGCTATTTTACATTTTATAGTGCCAGGTAAGTTACATAGTTGATTGTGGGGAGAAGTAACAATTTAAATGGATTCTTGACTTTGCATGAAATAACAACTTTCTATGCAAATATTAAGACTATTTTCTGTTTACTAAATGCAAATCTTTCTGTTAAAACAAAAACAAAAATAGAAGTTGCATGATAGTGTGGAAGAGTCACTTAGATTAATTTTTATAAGAAAACAATATGAAATTCAGTAATTGGGAAATGGGGGAGGGACGGAGGGATGGGGAGGTGGGAAGAGGTAGCATGGGGAGAAATGACAGATACAGGTGAGGGGAAGGAAGGCAGCAAACCACACTGCCATGTGTGTACCTATGCAACAATCTTGCATGTTCTTCACATGTACCCCCAAACCTAAAATGCAATAAAAAAAAAAAAGAAAAAAAAAGAGGGCCGGGCGCGGCGGCTCAAGCCTGTAATCCCAGCACTTTGGGAGGCCGAGGCGGGTGGATCACGAGGTTGAGAGATCGAGACCATCCTGGTCAACAAGCTGAAACCCCGTCTCTACTAAAAAAAAAAAAAATACAAAAAAAGTTAGCTGGACATGGTGGTGCGTGCCTGTAATCCCAGCTACTTAGGAGGCTGAGGCAGGAGAATTGCCTGAGCCCAGGAGGCGGAGGTTGCGATGAGCCGAGATCGCGCCATTGCACTCCAGCCTGGGTAACAAGAGCGAAACTCCGTCTCAAAAAAAAAAAAAAAGAAATTCAGTAATTTATTTATACAAAAATAACTACAGTGTAAAATACAGAGCTTTTATTTATTTTATTTATTTTTATTTTTTAATTATACTTTAAGTTCTGGGGTACACGTGCAGAAAGTGCAGGTTTGTTACATAGGTATATACATGTGCCATGGTGGATTGCTGCATCCATCCCCCCATCATCTACATTAAGTATTTCTCCTAATGCTATCCGTCTCCAATCCCCCCATGCCCTGCTATCCCCGCCCCCCTGAGAGGCCCCTGGGTGTGATGTTTCCCTCCCTGTGTCAATATGTTCTCATTGTTTAACACCCACTTATGAGTGAGAACTTGTGGTGTTTGGTTTTTCGTTCTTGTGTCAGTTTGCTGAGAATGATGGTTTCCAGCTTCATCCATGTCCCTGCAAAGGGCATGAACTGATCCTTTTTATGGCTACATAGTATTCCATGGTGTATATGTGCCACATTTTCTAAGGAAGGTGTTCATCTCTGATAACTTTTTTTGTTGCCATGACCTGAATTCAAACATTTTTTCTCGTTTGAATTACACTATTAGCTAAATTTCATACCTGTTCTTTTGCTTCATTTCCATTCTTTTTTTACTTTGTGATTGAATTAATCTTTTTCCAATATAACCATGTGGCTTGTACTCATTCACCTCAATGGCTTCTACCTTCCACCCACCTTGAACTCTTAAATCTATCATCTTATTTGTTCTCCAAAGCCCCTTTAAAACACCTATGTCTCTATTCATTCAACACATTTATTAAATTCTTCTTATGTTCTAAACACTGTGATGCTGTTAAGTTTTGAAAGATGAATTAGAAAAAAAGCACAATTTTACTACTGTAGGAGCTTAGAAGTAGATGGACATGTAAATAGTTAATTAACAGGCAGTGTGAGGGGGCCATGATAGATACATGTATAAAAGGCTTTGAGACCATTGATAGAAGCACAAATGATTTCTTCAAAGGAGTAGGACAGAGATTGTGATATTTGACGTGGAAGGGTGAATAGAGTTGGCCTGGTAAAAGGCTAAGGAGGACATTTCAAGCAGAAGAAAGTGCACATGGCCAGGGGTGAGTGAGGCATAGAGGATAAGGAGATGAGCACTTGGGGATGAGTGTGGGAGGACAGGCTGAGTCCCAAAGAAAAGGGCCTTGAATGCAGTGTTGAAAAATCTCTGCCTTTTGAAAGTGGATGTCAATCCAAGTTTATTAAAAGTGTTTACGCATTATAGTGTCACACCTATATGATAGTGACTAAAGACAGTATCATTGTGGTGAAGAGGATGATAGACAGGGAAAGAGACTAGATACAAGCAGATTGGGTTGGGGCTTGGAGGTCAGTGGTACTCAAATGAGACCCTCTGAAGGGATCCTGCAATGGAAACAGATGAGAGGGCAAATTTCACAGATGGTTTGGAGCTCTGTTTGATACGATATCATGATCCCTAAATATGAGGAATGATACTTTGTTCTGTGAAGTGCCCAATCTTTTGAAGGCATTTTTGCTTTGTTCTTTTAAAATGAAATCTTCCTAAACCTATCATTTTCTGTAGTTATATAGACATTTCGTGTTTCTCTGTATAAGAGTATTACTCTAATGGAAGTTTTTTCAAGGACAGAGCTTTCTTCAGTCATTTTTTTTCCAATCCTCTGGTGGCTATTCAATCAGTATTATAAAAATGGAATCATGATGCCCTATTTATAGTTTCAGCTTACTTTTGAAATGCAATTTAACAGATGTAATTTTGCTTGAAATATAATTGCATATTTTGTTGAATTTTTTTGTAGATTATAATTAAAAACGATAAAAAGGTCTTTGAGTATCCTTAAAGTTGACAGCCTTAACTCCTTTGAGGGAGGTTTTGAATTTTAAAGATAACCAAAGGACACTCAAAAATCTTATCCGTTAGTTAATAAAATAATATTCTTTTAGTTCAAAAGCAAATTTTGAACACAGTATTTCTTTTCTTTTATTGTTCTTAAATTGACCCTGAAGCAAAATTGTTAGTCAACAATCAATCAGATGTACTATGGGTGCCCTTAAAAATACTCACTTTAGGACTATACTTTATGTAAAAAATACATGCTAAACACATTTTATAAACAGATCAGTATGTAAGTACCTTCTTCTAGTAGGTAAAGCCTTAACCATTTACTCTATGCTACTGTACTATATACCATATGACACCATACTGTACTGTACCCTACCATAATGTACCATGCCGTGCAGTACTGTGTCATTCTCAACAAGTAACTATAGTAGCAATACTCCAGTAGTTTTGAGGTTGAATATCATTCTGGTTTGAACATGTTAAGTTGAGATTCTTATAAGATATCTAGATGTATAAGTATTCATTTATTAACTAGATTATGTTCAGTTCTTTTAGTGACAAAGATGTACATATGGCAAATGTGTATAATTTAGTGTCCAGTTAAGGATTGTGTATTTCATCTAGTGTATGTAACTTAAGTTTCTTTCATTCTAGTTATAAAGTGGAAGAGAAAATGTACAGTATATACTTTATAATAAGTTGTTATAAAGTGGAAGAGAAAATGTACAGTATATACTTTATAACAAGTTGTTACAAAGTGGAAGAGAAAATGTACAGTACTAGAGCTGGTTGCTTTAAGAAAATAGTAATAAAGACCCAGTTACTTTAATAAAGTATCATTTGACTTGTTTGACTTACTGCTAGTTTTAGAGGAAATAATGTGAAATGTTTAAGAAGGGGTATAGGCAAATTGGGAAATGTATAGAGGAGAGTGATTAGGGATATAAAAGCACATCAAAAAGAGCAATAAGAGGAACTGAGATTGTTTTATCTGAAGAAGAGCTGACTCAAGGGGATATGAAACTCTATTCAAATCTACTCTTTATAACCAGTAGCAGTAATAATGCCAAACAATATGGAGGACTTAAAAAGTATTAGGCATTTTTTGAAGTGTTTGCAGTATATTCACTCTTTTAATTCTCCCATGAGGCAGATATTACTTTTATTTATTTATTTTTTTTGGTATGTACAGATGACAAAAGTGAGGCGTAGAATTATACAGATTTTAAGGTCAGACCTGATACAACAGCACCAGATTTTCGGCTTATGCAGGCTGACTCCAGAGTAGGCATTTAAAAATATTTGTGCAACAAACTTGTCTTGAACAACTGTTGTATTTAAAGCACTATGTCTAGAATCCTTAAGGTCTGGGGAGGTGATGAGGTTATGGATACTGCTCTCAAAAAAGTTTACAGTCCACAAAACCTGAAGGATTATTATGCAGAAAGGAAATTATATCCGTTTGAATAGTAGGACCTCACGTGATAGAACAAAGACTGGAGGTGAAATTTACAGGAATGTTCATTTGGTCTTAATTTAAGGATGATGTTTAATAAGACTCATTACGTGTAACATGATGTTTTTACTACTCAAACAGGCCTAGTTTTAGTGGTCACATCTTCTTAAGGCATAATAGGCAGCCTTAGAAGTTAGTGTGGTCTTAGTCACTGGAAATGATACACAGAGTTTAAGGGACTTGCCCCAGACCACACTGCTGCAGTGAATGTCAGAACCTCTCTGAATACATTTTAAAATAAGAACTGAAAGTTGCAGTCAGGTAGGAATCAAGGCTTCCTTCTTTACCATAGTATTCCTAGCATTTAGCAAAATCCTTGGCATGTAGTTGGAACTCAAATTCTTCTTAAATAAATGAAAAGTTGGTTGTAGCCAGCTTATCATTTGTATTAATGCAGATTATTAAAGTGGAAGATTATAAATGATTATTTATTAATAGTTATGTCTATAGTCTTAGATTTGGAAAACATTATTCATTCATAATAATTTTACTTATATGTTATATTACCACATTTTTGACTTGTTGTTTTTATTTTAGCATAGTTCAGCTACAATGTAGCTTAATATGGAGTATGTTTTCATTAAATAACAATGCCTTGTATAGCCTTCTAAAAAATGACATGTTCTCTACAACCTTAATACTGAAACTCAAATCTTATTTTTTTCCATGATTATTCCAGCTGCTCTCTTTTGCCTGCATTTCATATCTGACCTTTTTATTTTTTAGTCCAAATAACTTTGAGCTTTTCTCAAGTTGTCCATTGTTGCATAAAAATCCTTCAACATCTTAAAGCACAGCCCACTCACACAAAAAAGTGATTGTTTGCTACAGAAAATTTCTTCACCCTCATAATTTTTTCTGCTTCAAATTCAGTAAGCATCCATACGCATTGTATTTATTTTATATTCAATGATGAACGATTTTTGTAGATTCCTTAAAATTTCTGGTTATTTATTTGATAAGAAAACATGTACTAGAAAAAAGTACACATATATTGTGAGATTAATTGTGACAATTTCTAAAAAGTAACAATCTGTTCAACTCAAATGTTTGTAAGAATCTTTATTTGTTTATTTATCTGTGCATTTAGGCATGCCAGAAGAATCCAGGGAGGATACAGACTCTCATCATAAGCTAAATATGGTTAAAAAACAATGTTTCAAGAATGATATTCACAAACTGGTCCTAGCAGCTTTGAACAGGGTATGTTGAATATAAGTTTTCTGTCTACTGTTACCTAAAATATTAAATTTGAAGACCTGGGGGCGCCTCTTCAGCCTAAATTTTCTGTCCTCCGTTTACTATGATAGGAGGAAGTCATGTGGTTAGGGATATAAGAGGAAAATAGGGATGTGGGAAGTGAAAAGATACTAAGTCAATTCCAGCTAAGTATATTATCAATTACAGATATAGGCAAGATTCTTTTGATTGCCAGTAACATAAATCCACTCTAGTTTGCTCCACCAGAAAGAGAACCAAAGAGCCAGATATGCAGCTAGATCCCATGCGTCATGCCAGATAGTGTGGCTGCTGTTTTCTCTGTCTGTCCTCTCCAGGTATTTGTCTTTCTTTTCTGGTCTCATGGCATATGGTTTAGACCATGAAGACCTATCAGGGATAGTGGTAAAGCCTTCTTTGATTCCCTGTACTCCTTTTCTTTTCTTCCTTTCCTTTCCCGTTTTTTTCTTCCCCTCCCCTCCCCTCGTCCCTCTCTGAGGCTTAGCCTGGAGAGTGCAGTGATGTGATCTCTGCTTACTGCAGCCTCCATCTCCTGGTTCAAGCAATTCTTCTGTATCGGCCTCTGGAGTAGCTGGGATTCCAAACATGCATCACCATGCCCAGCTAATTTTTGTTTTTTAATAGAGATGGGGTTTTACCATGTTGGTCAGGCTGGTCTAGAACTCCCAACCTCAGGTGATCCACCCACTTTGGCCCCTCAAAGTGCTGGGATTACAGGCATGAGCCACCGCACCTGGCCACATTTTCATTCACATCTCCTGAGGGATAACCTCTGGAATGATTTGGTATATATTGTTTCCATTTTTTAGCATTTACGTATCTGTGTTCCTACATTATAATTAAAGTATCAATAAATCATACTAAGTATGAAAAAGGGAGAAGAGGGAAATTACATTTAAATTGTGTAATGCCGAAAGTATTGGTGGAATTAAGAAGTTTTGGAAATTTACCATAAGATGAATTGGTTCTTTATTAAAAGAATAAAGACATAATGATTAGCGTGAACGTTTTTTTATAAAAGGAGAATGTTTAATTAATGGAAATGATTCCTTGTGATTTGATATACTGTGATAAATGTCATAAAGTAGCCTCCAGAGAGACCTCCCTTAAAAATTCAATTTAAATTGAACTTTATAATATCACTCACTACCTATAATATATTTGAGTCATTTATACTCAGACTTTAATACAGTCCTTGAGTATAGCAAGAATATGTGTTACAGTGGGTTAAATTTAACTTGAGAAATATTTGTTAAAAATAAGTATATGGAAAGAAGGGGTTAGGCATTAAGAAGACAAATACACATGCTTTGTACTTCTCTCCTGAATCTCATATTCCGGTTGTTGATGGCTATTTTGAAGCCTCTGTTCTTTTCTTTAAACAAGAGACATGCAGCAAAGGAGATGCAGCATCAAGTAATTTATTGCAAAAGAAAAAGAATATTTTGCAAGTTAAGTGAGGAATAGACAGTATACCCTGACAGAGAGAGTTCAGGGCAGGCTTGTTAGTAAGGATGAGACAGCAAAGACTGGCACTAGGAAGACTCCCTTTCTGTGAGTCGTACATGATTTTTCATAAGCGGGGTGGAAAGAGGTATTACTAGCAAGCGTATTCTGGGTGGTCCTCTGCATGCACATGTGCAGTAGCTGCACATGCTTGCTCAGACATCGCATGTCTGATTCCTATCTGAAATCTCCACCCAGAGGTGTGTGTTTTACTATTGTGATGAGCAAAGGGTCAATCTAAGGACAGGTAAAATCAAAATGTGCATGCTCCCTACAGGGGCAATTTTCTGCTGGAGATAGCTTTGCTTGAATGAGCTGGACTACAGTGTGAAAGCTGAAACTTACTATGCTGACGGTAAGATTGCGACAGTTGCTGCATCCCAAGGACATGGTTACATCCTTTTAATACCTATCCTACCTCATTCTGAGAGGAATAACAACTGTGCATAAAACCAATTATTCTCTAGGAGCACTAAGCAGGGATGCCGGCATCGTGAACATAGTCTAAGTACATAGAGGAGGGAAGAGTTAATTTTATTCATGGTGAGTGTTGGTCAAAAGTGGAAGAGCCACCAGTAAAGCCGTATAGATAACTGGTTCCAGTTAGCTAACCTCCTCTAAAGTTATTAGAGAAGCCTAAGTGAAATGTAACATCAGGAGTCTGGAGCCAAGAGAGCAGGTAAGTGCTGTCATGTGGAGAAAATCACTTTGCTCCATCTGAGAAGAAACAGTTGAGCACTGCCTTTTCCCCTCATGCCAGTACTTCAGTAATGATGCCCAGTGTCTCACTAAGCACTGATTATCATTAGGGGTGGGGAGTTAAGGGAAACACAAGTGACAATATTTTATTCCAAAAACCTCTCTGGTGTAATTCTCCTAATCCTTCACCATGGCTGAGGAAAATGGCTCTAAAAGATGAGAGTGATTACTGTAGCTCCAGAATTCTGTGATTCCATGTCTTACTCTGAGTAACAATCACAAAGCATCAGAGGTTTCAGCCCAAATATTGCAGACGCAATAAAGTGAATTACATTTTAAAACAATCTAAACTTGGAGAGCAGAGTTCCAAATAAGGTAGAACTTGAGATTCAACTCTGATTTATAAAGCAGAAACTATTTATGAAATCAAAGCCATGTTTGGATACATAAAAGTGCAATAAAATTCAAGCTGAAGTTAAAATCCCTGTCTGGAGCAGTGATGTTCCATTTATGCCTGATCCTTTTAGCTTTTCCACGATGAAGACTTTGTCACCTGTTCCAGAGAGATCTATTTGTCCAGTATTGTTTCCACAGAGCAAAGCAGAAAATAAGTCTTTGCCATTTTGGCTTCATCTGTGTTTTATGTGCAGTGACACTCCTGTTCTCTTCAGTCAGGAAATCGAGTAAAGTAAAACCAATCTTCTGATGAAATGGGCACAAATCAAAGAACTTGTGAGCTTCACAAAAACCTTGAAGCGAAATACTCAGCTTTAATATTGAATATGTTTATTTCAGTTTTAAATAATATGTTGTCAAAAGAAGAGGTCATCTGTAAAAGCAACAACAATAACAACAACAAAAAGAATTGCATATAAGTAAAATTTAAAGGTTTACAGGATGAATTTATAGAAACCTATGAAGCTTAGGGGTAGAGGAGTTGAATATATGAAAAGTTACATCTTTTTTGATTAAAAAGACTGAAGTTTTAGCCGGGCGTGGTGGCTCAAGCCTGTAATCCCAGCACTTTGGGAGGCTGAGGCGGGTGGATCACGAGGTCAAGAGATCGAGAGCATCCTGGTCAACATGGTGAAACCCCGTCTCTACTAAAAAAATACAAAAAATTAGCTGGGCATGGTGGCGGGTGCCTGTAATCCCAGCTACTGAGGAGGCTGAGGCAGGAGAATTGCCTGAACCCAGGAGGCGGAGGTTGCGGTGAGCCAAGATCGTGCCATTGCACTCCAGCCTGGGTAACAAGAGCGAAGCGAAACTCCGTCTCAAAAAAAAAAAAAAAAAAAAAAAAGACTGAAGTTTTTAAAATGAAAATTGATCTATGGTTATGAACCCTTATTAAAAATAACAATAGTATTTTCTGGAACTAAGTAAGCTAGTGTAAAATTTGCATGAAAAAATTAATATGCATGAGTAATCAGGAGAGTTTTTTAAAAGAGTGTTAATTCATATGGCCTAACTCCAAAAGATAATCAAATGTATACAATTTTAGTAATTATAATGGTGTGCTACTGGCACTGAGGAGACAGATCAGTGCCACATAATGGTGGCTCAGGAAATAGACTCAAATAAAAATGTGCAATGTTATGATACTCCTCAACCACTGGGAGGAAGATAGATTACTCAGTTACTTGCGGTGGAATAACTAACTCTGCAGCCATCTGAGGAAAGCAAAGGAAGCCGAATGTTTATCTTACTCCTTTTGCCAAAACAAATTACAGATGGATAAGATTTAAAGTCTATAATGAAATTGGTGTATGTACATATTAAAAGTTTCAACTATAATTGTTGTTATCAAATTATAATGAAGCACCTTGTTGGAGGGAAATTTGGTAATATCTATCAAAATTAAAATGCACATATTTTCTGATCAGCAATTCTATTCTAAGAATTTTTAATGTAGATATACTTGCTCATGTACAAAAAGATTATTAGACATGAATATTCACTGTGGCATGATTTGTAATTAAAAGTGTGGCAACAAACTAAATGCTTACACGGTAATGATTCGTGTTGTTTGCCACATATTTTTAGTTCTCCACCTTCTGGTGATTCTGGCATAGTATTTAGTAGTTAGGTTGAAACACGTGACTAGTTTTGGTCAGGGAGTTGTAAATGGAGGAAATAGCTGGTGAGGCATCTTACAGAATACTCTCTCAGGTACAACGCCTTGCAGTGTTTGTGACAGTAATTGCGCCAGCGGTAGAGGTCCCTGAGAGACTGCAACAAGCAGAGTTTTCCCTCCTGACCTGTAACACATATGTAGCATGAGCAATAATGGAACTTATTATTTTTTCAGCCTATAAAATTTTGAGATTGTTATTACTGATTAATTTACTCTTTCCTGACATGCAATACCCATCAATAGAGACGAATCAGATAAATTATACAATTTCCAAATTATATCATCCTATGTCAATATTAAAAAACAGTGAGGTGAGATTCTTAATGTGCTTCTATGGAAATATCTTCAATTTTCTATGTGTATGAATGTATTCCCCAGGTATTCACTTTTTCCTTTCTGTGTGTTGACCCATTATATACACTTTTGTATAAAATTAGTATATTTCCACCTCTTTCTGTCCTCTCCCTCTCTTTGATCACCCAATTGTAGCAAATTATAGGTTTGCTTTTTTTTTTTATAGCTTTAGCTATATAAAATTTTCTAATAGTTTGTGGTTCCTGGAGTTAGGATATCTGAATTTCAATCTGACATTACTACTTACAGACTATGCACGATGGGCAAGTACTTAATGTCTTGGTTTTATTATGTATAAAATGGAGATAATAACTGATTTTTTACTTAGAGTTGTTGAAGATTTTATAAAATAATTCATGCAAAAGTATCAGTACAATTCTTGGCACATAGAACACACTCAATAAATGTTAATGTTATTACTATTACATTTGAAAGTACCTTTTGTCTCCTGGCTACAAAAGATGAGGAAATCAGAGCATTTACACTTTCACTATCTCCTGTTTTTCCACCTACTTTTGTTCAATAAATTAACTCCACATTGACAGGGTGGATAATATTTATATTCAGCTTTGTAACTATACTTCCTAAGTTTGTGTTTATCATATCCTACAGCTATTTGAAGTCAGTCTTCATCTCAAGTCCTTCTGTTACTGTTTTCCCATTCATCTTTTAATTGTCTAAATTTCCTTAAAAAGTTTAATTACTTGAATATTGTAGTGTTTATATTTTGTTCTTATTGTTCTTGTTTTTACGTTTAGACTCTTAAAAAAAGTTTCGTTGGTTGTAAAATACTGTTTTTTTTTTTTTCCCCTTGAGGCATTGGTAGGCATTTCACTGTGTTCTAGTACCGAATGTCTTAATGGAGAAGTCTGAGTCCAGCTTCATTTGTTTCTTATTTTCAAGTGCTTTGATATTTTTGCCTGGCTGCTGAAAGGATTTTTTCTCTTGAAGTCCAGGCACTTTATTAGGGTATATCTGAATGTTAGTCCTGGGATATGATATCCTCATTCTAGCATACATTCAATTTTTTTTCCAGGAAAGTTTTCTTGAATTGGATCTTCATACACATATAAACATACACACACACATATATATTTACATATATATGGTAAAGATACTAAGAACAAAAGTAGATGCTTTATAAATATCAATTTGATATAATTTTAAAATGAAAATAAGCCTATGGTGCATTTTGAGTTTGGAAGCAGAGCTGGTTATTATTATTCTTATTATTTTTAATACAAAAATAGAGACAGGGTCTCACTATGTTGCCCAGGCTGGTCTCAAACTCCTTGACTCAAGCAATCCTGTTTTGACCTCCCAACGTACTAAGATTACCAGTGGGAACTACCATGTACAGCCTAAATATCTATATTTTTCTCTTTCATTATTTTAACTCTCTTCTTTGGGGCTATTGGTCATATCATGCTGGATGTCCTTTGTCTTAATCTTTCAGTTTTTCAAAGACTAATCCAGAGACCAGTAGTTATCAGTGTGCCATTTACACATAGACAAGGGCCAGCATTCCACATGTTTAGCTTATTTATCAAAATCAAAGGCAAGATTTATAAGAGAAAAAGAATAAAGGGAGAAAACAAAACACAAATTATCTGGGAATGTGAGTCTGGTTTCTTTTTTTTGGCTAATCTACTTAGCTTGTGGCTAGGAAAGAGGCGAGCGTAGATGTCTTTCCATTGGGCTGGTTAGCTCACCATTTCAGTGTTTATGGAGTCTCTGAAAAAAAAACTTGGAGAGTAGTAAAGCCTAGGTGGTAGGGTGCTGCCATTTTTCTGTTGGCATCTCCAGAGTTTCACTTCAAAAACACCCCTTAAATAGACACTAGTAAATTGATTTTAATCCCTGTTTGAGCACCAATGCAATAAATTACTATTTCAAGATGGAGCATTAGATAAGTGAAGGAAATTCTATTGTAGGCTTGTAAATATCATGGTATTTATTCCTATATAATACATATATGTATATATATATTAATTTTTAAACATTTACTTAGCTATGAAAAATCAAATGCTCATATTTAAAATTATCAGTGTATTAGTTCACCATCACATGTTATCATGTGATACTCTGAATTCTCTTTCTGCATAGATAAATCAGAATTATCTGTTGCAAGTCATTAGTTATCACTGACCTGGACTGAACTGGTTAGAACTGTAGAGATATTAAGGACAAAGACAGGCACTTCGTAAATATCAATTTGATATAATTTTAACATAAAAATAAACCTATGATGCACTTTGAGCTTGGAAGTAGAAGTGGATCCATAATTTTCAGTGTCTAGTATAAAATGGAAAGGGCACACTCCTTGTTTGAAAAGTGTTAAGGATTTTACTAGAGTGACAACAGGACATTGAAGCAAGTGCTCTCTGAGCGTGAAGCCGTGTATGATTGTACAAATACACACCTGTGAAGCAGGCCTTGCTTGCCAAACAGACATGCTGGTACTACGAATCAAGCAGAAAGTTCAGAATGACATTCTGACTTTTTTTGGTAGAAGATACTAAACTTTTGGCCTTGACATTCTGAATTTAAAATGCTGGTATCAAGCAAAAAGAAATCTGGGCTTAGAACTTGGGAAAGCTTAAACTTGTGCTTTGTCTTGTGCGCTCACAGGTCTCTGTGTCATGATTTTTTTCATCTGCACTTCGGGACAGTAGTGTGTCTACATCATAAAGGTTTTGGGAGAATTAAGTAGGTGAATACATATGAAGTACTTAAAAGAATGTCTGGCACAGAGCGAGTGCTACACAGGTTTTGGTATTGTTATTGTGGTCATTGCTATTGTTATTATGACTTGAAGTCATATTAGTGTATAAATTCCTACCCATGAATAGAAGGAAAAAAAGAACTTTGGACAAGATTTGGAGGTGAAGGAAGAGGTTGTAAAGACATGGGTAAAGGAATGGTTTTAAAGATTGAGAGTAATTAGGGGAATACGACGTCGTGGAAATTAAGGGATGAAAAGCACCAATTAAGTTGTTATTGGACTTTTTTCTTTGAATGGTTTTAATTCAGAGTGCTTAGGAAAGAAGTCTGATTATATGAAATTAAAGGGTAGAGTGAACGTGGAGGTAGTGGGAGTAGACTTTTCTACTAATAAGTCTACCTCTTTTATTTAGAAGTAGAAGAAAAGTGGTAGCTTGATGAAAGAGAGGGCCAGTGAAGGGAATGTCTCACATTAACTCTTGAGATTTTCATCTCTGAAGACAGTGCTTAGCTCAGGGCCTGACCTGTGATCATTACTATCTCAAGGTTTATTCTGTAGACAGAGATACCTCATTTCATCCTTGTAACTAACAACCCTGCATTATTAGAATTGTTTTAGAAATGAGGAAGCTGAGACACACATGAAACCATCCTTCCAATTTCACTTTGTACAACTTTGAATGTCTTTATAGTTCTTGAATAAAAATACCACCTTTTACTTACCACTTCTGAGTAGTAATTGTCTAACTGAGTAATTGTTATTTCATTCATTAATGGTTCTTAGATTTATTTAATGGTTTTCAGATTCACAGAATTTAAACCCAAATTTAATTGGTCCCCAAGCTGATGTACTTTTACTACTCAGAGAGTTGGTAAGATGGAAATATTGATGGGAAAAAAAAATGTCAAGGGGGACAGTGTCTTATTAAGGTGATACATGAAATGACGTCCAAGCTGAACAATTAAAAATGTGAGGTAGAAAGACACAGGGTGAGAAATGGATGCTTCTCCTCAGCCTCTGTGAAAAAGATACAGAATAAAGGTAATTGAGAAGCATTAGGGCACTAGAGTGAGAAAGGGATAGGAACTGTTGACTGAGAGTATAAAAATGAGGAAGCTTGGAAGGCAGAAGAATTTGGTGACAGATGTCTAACTTGAAGCTATTTCAGCTCTATGGATTATCTGTAGTGGAGGCCATCACATCTTTGGAGTGGAGGAATCGTGAAACTAGTGTCTGTAAAATATCATCTAAGTGAAAGCAAAATTGCTGAGAAGGATGGCATTTAATTTTTGAAAGAAAAGCTATGAGTTGAGCATCACATCAAGGTAGATGTTTGGAGTGTATTGCTTGTGAGTGAAAAGGCAGAGATGATCAGAATAAGAGTTAGATGCAGCTGGATGCAGTGGCTCATGCCTGTAGTCCCAGCACTTTCGGAGGCCAGGACAGGCGAATGATGAGGTCAGGAGTTTGAGACCAGCCTGACCAACATGGCAAAACCCTGTCTCTACTAAAAAAAAAAAAAAATACAAAAATTTGCCAGGCATGGTGGTGCTTGCCTGTAATCTCAGCTACTCAGGAGGCTGAGGCAGCAGAATTGCTTGAACCTGGGAGACAGAGGTTGCAGTGAGCAGAGATTGTGCCACTGCACTCCAGTCTGGGTGACAGAATGAGACTCTGTCTCAAAAGAAAAAAAGGATTAGATGTATGTTGCAGTTTTTTCTTCTTTGATGAGTACTATGGCTTGGACAAAGAAGTGACTTTTATTAAAATACCTTTGTAATGTCAAATCTTCTGGAGGAAATTCAGATTAAAGGGGTTGGGTGATGTCATAATTAAGATCCTGGGCTTTTAAGGTGGACACATTTATATTCAAGTCCTAGGCCCAATACTTATTAGCTCTGTGACTTGAGCTCTTATTTCTGCATCTTTAAAGTTTGGCAAACCTGTTACGTGAAGCTTTTGAAGAGACAGATGAAATAAGGCATGCAAACCACTTGCAGTAAAGAGTAATTCTCAGTATTTTCTATGTTGAGAGGCAGCATTGCATTTTATTGGTCAAGTATGTAGACTTTGGAGTCAAACATATTTGGTTTGGTTTTATCTCTGCAATTTATAGTTTTTGTGGACATTTGGAAATGTCTCAACCTTTCTAACCCTCAATAAACTCATCTTCTAATGAGAATGATATCAGTATGGATTTCAAGAGATCATGAAAAAAAATGCCTATAAAGTATTTATCACAATGCCTAGCACAGAATAAGTTCTCAATAATTGTTAAAATGCTAGCTCTTATTCTTCATAATGAATATAAATAATTAGTGTTATAAAAAACAAAAGTCAAGGATACTAATTTGTATTTGAATTACTTTATTTTTATTTTGTCAATTTATAACTGGTCTAATTAAGGTAAGCATTAAGACCTCATTTTTAACAGCAAGTAATCTTTTGATTTTAGTTCATTGGAAATCCTGGGATTCAGAAATGTGGACTAAAAGTAGTTTCTTCTATTGCACATTTTCCTGATGCATTAGAGATGTTATCCCTGGAAGGTGCTATGGATTCGGTGCTTCACACACTGCAGATGTATCCAGATGACCAAGGTCAGTATAGTTTGAACTCAGGATTTAGAATAGATTTTTGTAAGCCATTAGCTGGTGAGTAGTTTCTTCAGTTTTGAGATTTAAAACAATTCTTTCTTTTTTTTTAATTCTAGAAATTCAGTGTCTGGGTTTAAGTCTTATAGGATGCTTGATTACAAAGAAGAACTTATGCCTAGGAACTGGACATCTGCTAGCAAAAATTCTGGTTTCCAGCTTACAGCGATTTAAGGATGTTGCTGAAGTACAGACTAAAGTATGTGCGTTATCTTAAAAAGATTTGGAAACTTGTGCAAATTTCACTTTCGGAGCAGTTTGTATAATTCCCACTTTGCATGAAAGGAGTATTCTTTTTTTTTTTTTTTTAATGAAAGGAGTATTCTAGTTAAAGGAAAACCATTTATCATTTTGTAGTACTTAAATTGTACAAGACAAGAAAATTGAATTGAATTTCTAAAGATCCAGTGTTTCATTATTAAATCTCTAAAATCAGCATGATTATTCACCATTTATCTTTCCCATAAAAGTTCAGAGAATGTACTAAGAAATCCCAGCTAGCTGGATTTATTTGCTTATTTTAGATAAATAGAATTTATAAATATTTCAAAGTTTGTCACTCTCTGGTTTTACTGTAGGTTGTTTACTTCTAGTGATTTTGCTTGTCGATTTTTTTCCAAGCAGGGAAAAAATGTTTTTAACATTTTTCATCAGGCAAAATTTAAAACATGATATATAATAACTGTCTTTATAAGGAATTCAAGATATTGGCCTGGAATTAGTTCAGGGGAGATTAAGAAATAAATTCTGCTTTTTTAAAAAAAATGTAGCAAAACAAATAGTATAAAGAGTTTCTTCCTTGGTTATGCAATTCGCAACTTTCATAAACTATAGGAAGGTTTTGGGTTTTTTTTTTTTTTTTTTTTTTGAGACAGGGCCTCACTCTGTTACCCAGGCTAGAGTGTAGCGATGGATCTCAGCTCATTACAACCTCTGCCTCCTGAGCTCAAGCGATTCTCATGCCTCAGCCTCCTGAGTAGTTCGGACTACAGGCATACACTCCCAGGCCTGGCTAATTTTGTATTTTTTGTAGAGATGGTGTTTCACCATATTTCCCAGGCTGGTCTCGAACTCCCTGATTTTAGGTGATCTGCCCTGCTTGGCCTCCCAAAGTGCTGGGATTACAGGTGTGAGCCATGGTGCCCGGCCAACTCAGGAAATATTTTTATAACTGGCAGCATTGACCAGAAATAAAAATATCTGGTCTCTAATCTTTGCACAGTCATTATCAATAAATGAGAGAATGTGTGTAAAGTTTTTTTTTTTAATTATAAAGTTATAAACATACAAAATGCTTAGATTATTAACAGCAATGTGTTTTATAACTGTTTTTCATAATGTGCTTCAGGCTAGGCTGATTAAACCGAGATAGAATTGATTAAAAGTAATCCTAGGGAAAGGAAAGGATTTTATGCTGCTATGGAACTTCCAGTTACTCTGAATTAATTTATCTAGGCATAAATTTTAGAATCTCTATGAACTAAATCTGTCCTGCCAACATGTTTTATTTAACCAGTTCAGTGTTTTGCTTTTTGAGACAGGATCTCGTGCCGTTGCCTAGGCTGGAGTGCAGTGGTGCAATCTTGCCTTGTGGCAACCTCTGCCTTCTGGGTTCAAGCAATTCTCCTGCCTCAGGTGTGCACCACCATGACTGGCTAATGTTTGTATTTTTTAGCAGAGACAGGGTTTTGTCATGTTAGCTAGGATGGTCTCTAACTCCTGACGTCAAGTGATTCGCTAACCTTAGCTTCCCAAAGTGTTGGGATTACAGGCATGAGCCATGGCACCTAGCCTTCAGTTCAGTGTTAAAAGTTTTTAATTTGAGTGATGTGCTCTCTGCATATTTCCATGACCTGTTTTGCTGCAGCATTCATTCGTTTTCAGAGACCTCTGCGCCAGAGGCAGGTGGACCACCTGGCCCCTCAGACACACATAAAATTGAGACTTTTTTGCTTATCAAATGTTAGTATTTTTAGAAACTCAGCATCTGAAGAGCTCGAAGTAATAATTTTAATGTTTAGATGATTTAACTTAATTTAATTTTTTTTTTTTTGAAATGGGGTCTCACTCTGTCACCCAGGCTAGAGTACAGTGGAGCAAACACAGTTCACTGTAACCTCTGTCTACTGGGCCCACCCTCCTTGGGGGGCACAAGTGATCCACCTCAGCCTCCCGAGTAGCTGGAACTACAGGTGCACATGTGGCTAATTTTTAAAGTTTTTTTTTTTTTTTTAAATATAAACAAGATTTTGCCATATTGAGCATGCTGGTCTCGAATTCCTGAGCTCAAGGAATCTCAGAGTGCTGGGATTGCAGATGTGAGCCATGGCACCTGGCCAATTGTATTAATATATATTAGAGGTAATTAAATATTAAGAAGTTAAGATGATCTTCAGTGGGTTTACCCAAGCTAAATAATACTAAGGTAAAAAACCCAATCTTTCTTTAAAACATATAGGTGAAGAGGACAGATTCTGGGGATGTGCTTAAGGTGGTTCTGAAAAGTAATGGTATTCTTTATAAATAACTTACTATTAGAATGTAATCCTCAGAGTGCCCTCAGCACTTCTCACAACACTCAACATAAATGAAATGTAGGAATTCACACTAGTCTCTTTGAGGTAAACATTTCAGAAGACAGCACAAAAAGTTGGGGGATATGCTAGACTTTCTGGAGAACTTAATCTGCAATATTATAATAAAAATTTTTTACTCTATTGACGTATTTGGATGTGTAGCTCTGCTGATCCAACCATTTTAATCCTGTTTAATATTTGGATTTTATCCTATAGCTATAGCTTTAGATAAGCACCTTTGAAAACCAAATTTGTGGGGATTCGTTCTTTTTCCTTCTTTGCTACAGGATGGTTTGTTAACTAGCATTTTATTCTTTGTGTCTGCTGTATTTCTTAGTCATGAGAGAGGAGGGAGTATTTATATATAGGATGAATACTTCAAAGCACAAACCCTATATAGCTATAGTTAAATGAACATTCAAGGTATTGTTTCATATACAGACTCTCTCTGCTTTATACTGTTTATTCTTTTTACCTGTAATTGCTTATTTTATTATTTTTTCTTATACTTTCAGGGATTTCAGACAATCTTAACAATCCTCGAATTGTCAGCATCTTTTTCCAAGCTGCTGCTGAATCATTCATTTGACTTAGTAATATTCCATCAGATGTCTTCGAATATCATGGAACAAAAGGATCAACAGGTACAATGTTTTTCACTTGCATCCTAAATGTTATGTATTTAGCTGACTCTAATTCTCATTTCCACTTTTTTTTTAGTTTCTAAACCTCTGTTGCAAGTGTTTTGCAAAAGTAGCTATGGATGATGACTTAAAAAATGTGATGCTAGAGAGAGCCTGTGATCAGAATAACAGCATCATGGTTGAATGCTTGCTTCTATTGGGAGCAGATGCCAATCAAGCAAAGGAGGCAACTTCTTTAATCTGTCAGGTAGATATTCAAGGCCTCACTTGTGTCTTTGCTTATTATTCTTAAAGGATGTAAGTAAGAGCCCTGCCACTGTGTGTCTCTTACTTACATCATATTATTCTTCACTACAGAAATTTACCAGTTTATTGCAATTGCTTGTGTCTTGTAGTAGGGATTTAGATTTATAGAATTCCAGAAATAATAGGGTCCTTGAGGTGTTATCCAGTCTAATCTTTCATTTTATCTGTTTACTTATCTTGTTAAGTTGATAAATAACTTTGCAAATGTGTTCCTTACTTGGCATCTCTACAACTTGTTCTCCAGATACATTCAACATAACACATAGTTCCAAGTTTTGATGATTTTTTTAACCATTATTTTGGATGTTTTTAGTATTCTAGAAAATTCTCCCCTGAGGGCTACTGCACACAGCTATGCAGGCTGTGGACAGCACACTTTGGTGGGTGCCATTCACTCGGACTTGAGTTGCTATTGGCCAAAGTTGTGTAACACTGTGGTCTTTCTTTCCTTCTCCCTTCCCTCATGATCCATGCAAACACATATCTATATGATTGTTTTGCTCTTCCTTCAAAATATAATTCAAATAATCTTTCTTTAATAAAGTCCTTCCCACACCTCCAAACCTCCAAACAAAATTAAGATTTACTTCTTCTGTCAGTCCATGAAAATACATACCTATCTCTTGTATACTTGGTAAGTTGTATGAAAATAACAATGTGCAGTGTTCATCTTTGTATCATTCAGAATATCTAACTCATTGCTTTATGTACAGTATGTATTCAACAAATACTAAATTCATTGCTTATATTTCAGGTTTGTATTATTTGTTTAAGTGTTAGAGTTTGTATTAGCATTCAGGTAGCACTATGTGTATTTTCTTTTTTCTTTTTTCTTTTTTTTTTTTTTTTTTGAGATGGAGTTTCGCCCTTGCTACCCAGGCTGGAGTGCAATGGCTCGATCTCGGCTCACTGCAACCTCCACCTCCTGGGTTCAGGCAATTCTCTTGCCTCAGCCTCCTGAGTAGCTGGGATTACAGGCACGTGCCACCATGCCCAGCTAATTTTTTTTGTATTTTTAGTAGAGACGAGGTTTCACCATGTTGGCCAGGATGGTCTCGATCTCTTGACCTCGTGATCCACCCGCCTCAGCCTCCCAAAGTGCTGGGATTACAGGCTTTAGCCACCACACCCGGCCTGTATTTTCTAGAAATTTAATATTTCTAACAAAGCAATTATGTAGTGACTTAATACACATTATTAAATAATCAGTAAAGTTCTGTGTTTGCCAATAACTTACTTTTTAAGACGTACTGTATTTAATTTCCTCCTTGCCTATGGATTGAAATCAATTTGTTGACTGTTAAGTTAGTACTAATTAGTAATCAACATAAAAAGAAACAGAATTTGTAACCGATTTTCATGCACCATTTATGCATTAAAAACACATAAACATTCTAATTATTTGAATTTAGTAAAATTTCTTTTAAGCAAGTAACATTAAAAATAGTAGCTTCACTTTATTAAAGATAATTAAGCTTTTCCATTAATAATTTAGTACATTTTTACGTGCATCTTTTACGGGCAGATTATTGCATTTATGTTAATTGAAAATACCAAAGAAGTAAAAAGAAACTCCCCCTTCGAATGTTAATTGAAAATACCAAAGAACTAAAAGAAACTTCCTTTTCCAAGTCCACATTAAGGAAACAACTTACCTAAAAGCACCTGAGTACAACTGTATTGCATTCCCTGTAGTAAATCATTAACTCTTCTTTCAATTCATCCAAATCTTTCTATACAACAAAATTTTGATTTTTTTCCTCTTCCCATATTCTTTTGAACTGTATGTGCTTATTTTTATCTTTTCTTCTTAAAATCTTAAATCCAAGGATTACGTATTAAATTTTTAAAAATTATCCCAGGTGTCAGAGGTTATTTATATCTAGCAAATAATAAATGCTGATTAAATCTTGTGGATGAATTTATTGTATGTACATTATTTGTGCCAGAGCAAGATAAGGTAATCAAGACCATTTATTCACTTACCAAGAGGTTGCATATTGAAGAGGTATACAGAGCAATGGTGGAGTTGTGTTAGGCTTTCTGCAGAGAGTTTAATAATGAAATGTACACGATTGGTAGAAAAGAATATGGAGGGTTAATACTGGGTATGCAAATGCATGGATAGAAATCTCAAGGTAAAACTCATCAAATCATGGTGGAAAAAGTATAGTGAAGTATATAAAGACAATATGAGGCTGGGCATAATGGCTCACATCTGTAATCCCAACACTTTGGTATGTTGAGGTGGGCAGATCACTGGAGCCAGGAGTTTGAGACCAACTTGGGAAACATAGTGAGACTCCATTTCTACAACACAAACCAACAAAGAAAAAACTATGTGTGACGGGACACACATGTAGTCCTAGCTTCATGCAGAGTGGCTCATGCTTGTAATCCCAGTGCTTTGGGAGGTCGAGGCAGAGGATCAGTTGAGCTCAGGAGTTCGAGACCAGCCTGGGCAGCATAGTAAGACCCCCATGTCTACAAAAAATTAAAAAAGTACCTGGGCGTGGTGGTACCTGCCTATAGTTCCAGCTACTTG
Organism: Saimiri boliviensis; assembly: GCF_048565385.1. Lineage (NCBI taxonomy): Eukaryota > Metazoa > Chordata > Mammalia > Primates > Cebidae > Saimiri > Saimiri boliviensis. The sequence goes on from NC_133455.1 coordinate 96,662,392, forward strand.
AGAGGCTGAGGTGGGAGGATGACTTGAGCCCAGGAGGTTGAGGCTGCAGAGAGCTGAGATTGTGCCACTGCACTCCAGCCCGGGGAACAGAGCCAGACTTGTCAAGTATGGTGCGATGCAATGCGATGCGATGTGATGCGATGCGATGTGATGCTATGCTATGCGATACAAACTAAGAAGGCTAAGATAGGAGGATAACTTGAGCCTAGGAGGTCAAGGCTGCAGTGAGCTATGATTGCACCACTGTACTGCAGCCTTGGTAACAGAGCAAGACTCTGTCTCAAAACAAACAAACAATAAAACAAAATACCTCTTTCATACTCATTACCACCTGGGCACTACTCCAATTACTTTACACAGGTTAATCCTCCCAACAACCTATGAATAGGTCGAATAGGTTCTAATGTTATTTCCATTCTACAAGTGAGAAGTTGAGGCACCGAGGGATTAGGTAACTGGCCTAAGAACAAGCTCCTGATAAACAGTGCAAAACCCACCTCCACAGTGCCTGCTGTAATTTCTCGGCTACACAGCAGGTTCATGGTAGTGGTGGTAGTGGTGTTCATTTACTCTAAAATAACAGTTTGAATAATTTGGTTTTGATCACTGCATTTATTGTAATTTAGATGATGAGAGAAAGATTACAGGGATAAGAAATTATGCTTTTGATAATCTTTGGTTATATCATGAATTTTCTTCATTATTATTTAAAAGTAAAAGTAAATATCTGTGAGCAATAGTATTTTCCTGTTGTGAAGTTGAAATTACTTTCACAAATGTGTGAATATTCTAAAGGCAATGACTCTGTGGGATTTGAAGAAATTAACTCTTTTGCTGGCATTTCTTTCTTTTCTCAGATTCACTTTCTCATGTCTCTCTCTCCTCATGGCACTATATGCCTGAAGTCAGCTTGGATAGTTTGGATCCTCAAAGGAAAATTCCTTCCACAATAATGTGCAGAGCATAGTGCTAGATAATTAATAGAGAATGTAAAAGGATTTATTGTTTCAAGATAGTTTACAGGACGGTATGGGTCAGGGGCATTGATGAGAATATAAAACTAAAGAGAATAAATCACTTTAGTACAAAGTAAGGAGTGAGTGGCATATCTTAAAGAAAAAAGGTTACTGGGCTACAGGAGAAGGCATTTGTGAATTGTTCCCTCCCTCCCTCCCTCCCTCCCTCCCTCCTTTCCTCCCTCCCTTCCTTTCTTCCTTCCCCTTCTACCTCTCTTCCTTTTAATTTTGCTATGAGCTCTTAAAGAGAATTTTTATAATTTGCTATTTATATTAAATATATTTCCTAGGTGTGCTAGGCTTCTGGAATACAGTTTGGATTGCAGGCCTTTGCATTCTAGTAAGAAAGCATATGGGTATGTATGTTTGTATGCTTAGTGCTGTATTGAAAGAAATGGATGGGGGCCTGGAGGAGGAAAACGGTGTGTATGGCCTGAGAAGTTGGTAGCAAGGACTTCGCTGCAAAAAATTATGAAGGCAGTTTTTCAAGAATGAACACCTTTTTGCTGGGTGAATCGTAGAGGAAGGCATTTAAAGTAATAGAAATAGCATAAAAGGAAATGAGTTTGAAAAATTGCATGCAGCGTTTGGAAGAATGCTTTGACGCAGCAGCATTTTAGAAGGTTTTTAAAGAGGATGGTGACTTAATCATAGCTCTGTAGTGACTTTGAGGATGGGTTGAAGGTGGGTGAACTCGGAGACTGGTAGGCATTTGGTTGGTGCCCTCCAACCACATACATGAATGTCCCCTTAGATCCCTTGGAAACACTTTAATTGTAGAAAATTCAAAAACTGTATCAATGTTGTTTTCCTCTGAGTTGGTATCTTTAGGTCTTTTCTTTTTCTAGTGTTTAATTTTTGGGCAATGAAAGAACCACAGGTCCTGAAGCCAGCAGATTTGGCTTCACATCCAAGTCTCTGTTGCTTGCCAGCTATAAGTGACAAATTATGTGTTTTCTAAATACTCATCTATAAAATGGGAATAATAATTGCTATGCCATAGGATTTTTTTTTAAAGATTAAAGATCACGTGTGTACAGAATTTAACACAGTAACTGATGGATATTATATAGTTTACATATTATCTTGGTCTTCTAGTTGATAGCTCCTTTCTAGCTTCTATCCCCGTTTCAAAGCTGTTCCTGAGTAGGGCCAGTGTGCATTGCCACAGGTTGCTAAGGCTTCTCCTGGCTTGCTGAGTTGTTCTATTTTTTGTAGCACCTAGCAGGCTGATCCACCCTGAACACATGTTCTGAAAACAACATTCAGAGGAAGGCCAAAGACTGAGAGACAAGGTAAATCTTTGAGGAAATTCAGATGCTTGTCCTGAGGAGCTCAGGAAAACCAGACAGGAGTAATGATTGTCCTTTGCATGTGGCATTAATACATTTCACAGTAGTTATATCCCCATTTAGTTATTCTATGTCACAAATGAAGGCAGGATAGTAGTATTTACTGTGTTAAGGTACTGGTCTCCCAGATACATTACAGTGAGAAGACAGAAGCTCAGAAAGTGTGGATACTTGCTGGAGTCTGGATGTAAACAGAGATCTTGATGCCAAGTCTATGGAGCTTTGTCGCCATATAATATTCTTTGTTTCCTGAAAACTGACTCTCATGTGGCAGATTATTCATGCTATTCTGATATGTATGGCATTAATCTCATTTCATTTCTCAATCCATTCAAGGATCAGTTTTGCCATGTTTTATTTGGTTTCATTCTAAATTGGAGACGTAGAAAAAAGTCACACCAAGTTTGATTTACCAGTCTCCTAAAAGGAAGAAATGTAGGTTTTTAATGTACTTATTGTTTTTTCTTTAAAAGGTATGTGAGAAAGAGAGCAGTCCCAAATTGGTGGAACTCTTATTGAATAGTGGATCTCGTGAACAAGATGTACGGAAAGCGCTGACGATAAGCATTGGGAAAAGCGACAGCCAGATCATCAGCTTGCTCTTACGGAGGCTGGCCCTGGATGTGGCCAACAATAGCATTTGCCTTGGCGGATTTTGTATAGGAAAAGTTGAACCTTCTTGGCTTGGTCCTTTATTTCCAGATAAGACTTCTAATGTAAGGAAACAAACAAGTAAGTATCAACGGAATATTTTTTACAGTTCTTATTTTTACTAGTATTTTTTTTTAAAGTCACTTGTCTTTCAGTGGTTATTCATGCCAGTCTGAGAGCCCGTAAGCAAAAATTTTGCAAATGTTTGGATTTTTTTTCATCTATGAAATACTTCAAAATGACACATTTAAGTTCTTTGTGAGATAGCAAGTAAGTATTTAATAAAAATAGTGCAGGTAGGGCACGGTGGCTCACGCCTGTAATCCCAGCACTTTGGGAGGCCAAGGCAGGTGGACCACCTGAGGTCAGGAGTTTGAGACCAGCCTGGCCAACTTGGTGAAACCAAGTTTCTACAAAAAATACAAAAATTAGTTGGGCTGGTGGTGGGTACCTGTAATCCCAGCTACTCAGGAGGCTGAGGCAGGGAAATCACTTGAACCCAGGAGGTGGAGGTTGCAGTGAGCCAAGATCGTGCCACTGTGCTATAGCCTGAGTGACAAGAGTAAAACTCTGTCTCAAAAAAAAATAAGTAAATAAATAAAATAAAATAATAATAATTAATAGAGCAGAATAGTGGAAGATTTTTGAGGGGCTACTTTTTAATATATTGTATTTTTTATTATTAAGACATCCCTGTTTTAAAAATAAGTAAATATGAAATTATAAAAAGGAAAATAAAAATACCTTATTTTAATCCCTTATAAGTAATTAATATGGATAGTTTTCCAAACTTTTTATATGCTTGCATATACATATGCATTCAAATGTATGTAAAAGCATACATAATTACTTGGCATTTTACAGACATATTTACTTGGCATTTTAAACTGAGAATATACTTATATTTCAATTAATAATGCATTTTCTTTATACTTTCAAGCTCATATGTATTTTCTACATATTATGTGTATTCATGGTAAGTTACCATCCTCTGACACCATCTCTGTCTTTTGAGCTCTCATTTAGTGTGAACTAAACGTGTTTTTAACATGTGAGCTCCCAGCTTACCCTGTGTTAACTCAGTCCCATGCCTATCTCCTTCCCCATGGTCATCATACTCCACGACTCGTCACCTTAAGGATCATCTTGCAAATAACATGTTTGCTTCCCTCATTTTTATGATGTACTCACTAGCAAAACTCCAGTTTTGGTCAGTCTACTAGTCTACTTTTCCCCCCACTTTCACCCAGATAGCTAAGTGCTGCTAGAGAAAAGTACCCATCCATGCAATTTGGTGCCTTTATACTTAGGGTTTCCAACTTCTCAGTGGGCTCCAAAAGTTCCAATCAGGCTGAATTTTCCTTAGCTTCCCAAATACTTCACGTACTCTTACTTCCAGGCTTTTTCCAATGTTACTCTCCCTACTTAACTCTAAATTCTCTCTTTACCTGGCTGTCTTTTCATTCTTCCTGTCTCAGCCCCATCATCTGTCTGAAAGGTTCTATTACATGACCCTGTAGCACTTTATTTCTTACCTGTATTATATAATTTAATTTTTTCATTTTTATAATCTACTTTTTGGTAGGTATTAGTACCATGAAGTCAGTGTCAATTTTGTTCATGATTTTAACCTTACCATAATATTCTAGCACTTTGCACATATCAGATGATCATTTAGAATTAAATATCCAATATTAGCAAAAAATAAAAATTGTGTAATACATTATGTTGATATTGATAAGTACATGTGGAAACATGCTTCATACACTGATATGAATTTAAATTGTACTCTTCTGAGGGCAATTTGGCAATATCCACTAATATCTTTAATATAAATACATACTCTTTGAACCAGCAATATACTGTTATCTATAATAAAGACATTCTCAATGTACACAAGGAATTATATACAAAAATGCACATTAAAACGTTGTTTATAATAGCAAAAGAGTATGAAAAAATCTAAGTATTTCCCAAAAGGAACTATTCAAATAAATCGTACTACATTCATGTTATGGAATGCTTTGTAGGGGAAACATGTAGCAAATTTAACGTGCTGATAAAGATTATGTTACTCCATGGCAAAAAAAAAGCACAGAACAGTGTTTTTAATATTCTAATGTTGATGAAAATGCAATTGGAATATGACAGTCATAAAAGTTTGAATATGAAGTAAAACTCTCTCGAAATGAGTTCTCTGGTTGTCTCTGGGGTCTTTGGAATAGATTGGTTAGATCCCATGTTTCATTACTTAAACTAGTCTCATGCCAGAAACCTGCTTACTTTAATTTTCAACATCTGATGGAGAGGAATTGTGGGCCCGTGGAGAGGGATGGAGGGAGCTGTATCATTCACTGTGTTCTCTTTGTTCTGTATGAAGTTTTTACCATTGACATGTCTTACCCAATTTAAAAAACATAGTAATGTCATTTGATTAATTGGAGGGTATAACTGTGATTTCACTGGCAGCTGGTCTGAGTAAAAAACATTTTGGATCATTGCTTTAAAACATTTTTCAGGTACTATTTGACTGAGTGACATACAAGTGTAAGAGCTCTGACAGTAATATTTGAAGAAAGTTTGCTGGCTATATGTAGAACAATGAGGACTCTGCCAACTCATTTCTTTATAGCAGAGCTAATATAAAATGTAATGAAGTTGTTAGAAGAATGTTAACTTTGAAATTCTTTCAAATTTCCCAACAGAATGAATCACTCAGCAAACTTTATAAAAATAACAACATCCTCTATTTAGCATTGTTTGTGTTCTAAGCATTGTGCTAAACATTTTACATGCATCATTTCATTTACTTTTTCTCATCAGCATATGCTGTATATATCATCTTCATTCTCCAGGTGAGAACACTGACACTCAGGGAACTTATGTCACTCACAAATGGCATTTCTATGACTTGAACACAGGCCTGTCTGGCTTCAAAGCCTAGGCCTTTTCCTGGATAAAATTGGTTCCATAGAGATTCAATTTTGTAATCTACACCAAAGCATTGTATACATTGTTATGTTTTTTTTAAAAAATATGATTTGCCTCCTGCTAATTATTCAGAATTGCTATTGTAAGGTGACTTTGGAAGGAAAAATAGAAATATTCTCTGGAAGCATAGGAATACATAAGAACTTGGTCCTATGTATGCTTATTTTTGCATAATTACTGATTTCTAAGTTGCTGGTGTATCTCCTTATTTTCAGATATAGCATCTACACTAGCAAGAATGGTGATCAGATATCAGGTGAAAAGTGCTGTGGAAGAAGGAGCAACCTCAAGCAGCAATGGAAATTTTTCTGAAGATGTGCTGCATAAATTTGATGAATGGACCTTTATTCCTGACTCTTCTATGGACAGTGTGTTTGCTCAAAGTGATGATCTGGATAGCGAAGGTATTTACTGTAAAAAAATAAATTCTTTAATGTTTTATATTTATACGCTGACATTGAACAATAGGACCTGAAAAAAAACCTGATTTAAATCATTTGGAAAAACTTGAGTAGAAATGTGTTTATTATCTCAAACAGTTATGCTTACTATACTTTGGTTAAAGCAATGGGTCAAGGAAATTTGTCTTGTGTCTCTCTGCTTCTAAATGTGATGCTGACTAATTGGTTAATGGTTAGTACTGCAGGGAATAAACTCTGACTAGACTGAATGGGATTCCACACTCTGTCATTGAGTAGCTAGGCCCTTAACCTTGTTAAAAGTCATGATGTCAACTTTGGAAGGTTATACATAATAATTAGAAAAAAATGTATGTAAAATGTCTGCAGCGATGCTTAGCAAACAGGAAATGCTTAATAAAAATGTTTTATCTTTATTATAGCTTAACACAAGATTAGTATTTTTTTTTATTGCATTTTAGGTTTTGGGGTACATGTGAAGAACGTGCAAGATTGTTGCATAGGATTGACTTGACTATGCGGGCTCTCTTTTGGTTCCACATGAAGTTTAAGGTGTTTTTTTCCAGTTCCATGAAGAGGGTCATAGGTAGCTTGATGAGGATAGTGCTGACTCTGTAAATTACTTTGGGCAGTATGGCCATTTTCACGATATTGATTCTTCCTAACCATGAACATGGAATGTTTCTCCATCTGTTTGTGTCTTCTCTTATTTCGTTGAGCAGTGGCTTGTAGTTCTCCTTGAAAAGGTCCTTTACGTTCCTTGTTAGTTGTATTCCTAGGTATTTTATTCTCTTTGTAGCAATTGTGAATAGCAGTTCATTCTTGATTTGGCTCTCTTTAAGTCTGTTATTGGTGTGTAGGAATGCTTGTGATTTTTTGCACATTTATTTTGTATCCTGAGACTTTGCTGAAGTTGCTTATCAGTTTCAGGAGATTTTGGGCTCAGATGATGGGGTCTTCTAGATATACAATCATGTCGTCTGCAAATAGAGACAATTTGACTTCCTCCTTTCCTATTTAAATACCCTTTATTTCTTTTTCTTGCCTGATTGCTCTGGCTAGAACTTCCAGTACTATATTGAATAGGAGTGGTGAGAGAGGGCATCCTTGTCTAGTGCCAGATTTCAAAGGGAATGCTTCCAGTTTTTGCCCATTCAGTATGATATTGGTTTGTCGTAAATAGCTTTTATTATTTTGAGATATGTTCCATCAATACCTAGTTTATTGAGGGTTTTTGGCATAAAGTGCTGTTGAATTTTGTCAAAGGCCTTCTCTGTATCTACTGAGGTAATCATGTGGTTTTTGTTTTTGGTTCTGCTTATGTGGTGAATTATGTTTATAGACTTCCGTATGTTGAACCAGCCTTGCATCCTCGGAATGAATCCTATTTGATCATGGTGGATGAGCTTTTTGATGTGCTGTTGCAGTCGGCTTGCCAGTATTTTATTGAAGATTTTGCATCTATGTTCATCATGGATATTGGCTTGAAATTGTCTTTTCTTGCTGTGTCTCTGCCGGGTTTTGGTATCAGGATGATATTGGTCTCATAAAATGATTTGGGAGATTAATATTTTAATAGCTCACCTGAGATAAGTTTTTAAAAAATTAATATGGCAAAATACATAATGACAGTGATTAGGGCTGATGTATTTAACACAAGCAGTCTGGTAGAAATGGAGTGAAGGGCTTTCTTATTAATATGATTGAAAACTTTGGGTAATAGAATAAGGATATTTGAGAGGGCAAAAAATGAGAGTTATTCTAAAATATTGTGTCTCATGTCAAATTATTTTTAAAATCCAGTGTGTTAAATTATATAAATATATATAATTTATATAAAATAAAATGCATTCACTTTAAGTATATATTTTCATGTGCTTTGAAAATTAACATATTCATATAGTACTCATTGCTATTAAGTTATGCAATATTTTATCATTCAAGAAAGTTCCTTCATGCCTCTTCACTGTAGAAACATCCCCTTCTTCTTCCCTTGATGCTTGGCAGTCATTTGCTTCCTGACACTGTAGATAAAATTAATGTTTTTTCTAGTTTTATAAATAGAATAATACAGTAAATATTCTTTTGTCTCTTGCTATTTTCCACAGTGGTTTTACTATGTTCTATCCACACCAGCAGTCCATGAGCATTCTGGTTGCTCTAGATCCTTGTTAGTAATTGATATTTTCAGTCAATTTAATTCAAGGTGTTCTAGTGGAGGCTTAACTCCTTTGGATGAAATTTTCATTTCCCTGATTAATTATGTAGAGGATATTTTCATGTTCTTATTGGCCATTCTTATTTTTGTGTGTGAAGTGTTCAAGTATTTTGCTTTTAATTGGGTTGTCTTAGAAATTCTTTATATATTTTATAGAAGTTGTGACAGTTATCTGTATTGCAAATATTTTTTGCCAGTCACAGCTTATCTTTTCATGTTATTAATTCCATTTTTCAAAAAGCAGAGGTTTTACATTTTGGTAAAATGCAGTTTTCCAGTGTTTTCTTTTATGGTTTGTGCTTTTTCTGTCCCACTTAAGAAATCTTTTTTTTTATCCTACATTTTTGAATGTTTTCTCCTATATTTTCTCTTACAAGTGTTAAAATCTCAGGTTTGACGTTTAGGTCTAAAACATTTTAAGTTGATTTTTGTGTGTGATGTGTCAATGAAGGATTGACATTTATTTCTTTCTGTTGGATATCCAGTTGTTCCAACATTACGTGTTGAAAATATTGTATAATTTCTCATTAAATTAATGGAAGCTTTGTTCTCTTTAATTGACTCTTTAATTGACTATTTAGGTATGGTTCTATTTTAGCATTATTTATTCTGTGCCACTGATTTATACCTTATACTTACGCCAATACTACACTGTCTTGATTGATTACTCTAGCTTAATAGCAGGTCTTGAAATCAGGCAGTGTAGGTCCTCTAGTGTTCTTTTTAAAAAATTGCTCTTATTAGTCTAGTTTTTTTTCCATTTCCATATAAATTTTGGAGCAACTAACTTTATGCTGGGATTTTTATTGTAATTAAGTCCACATATAGATTTTATATATCATTAATTTACAAATTAAATCATATTACCTATATATTAATATAATTTATGGCATAATTAATATATAAATTATATAGATTATAAAACAATTTGAGGGAACTAATATATTAATAATTAGTCTTTTGACATATGCATGTGATACATATTTCAATTAGTCTTTAAAAATAACATGTATTGCATGTTTTCTGATACTATTATTAATTGTATTGTATTTGAATTCTAATTTCCAGTAGTTCACAGCTGATGTATAGAAATACAATTCATTTATTTCTACATGAATTTTGTGTCCTCTCAACATCGTAAGCTCACATATAAGTTCCAGTACCTTATTATAGATTCCACAGGAATTTCTTTGTTCACCATTATAACATTTGGTTATAAAGACAGATTTACTACTTCTTTTCTAATATTTATGTCTTTTTTTTCTTATTATATTGCACTGGCTAGGACTTCCAGTACTATGTTGAATAGAATTGGTCAGAGTGGGCATCATTCCCTGGTTTCCAAACTTAGAGGAAAAACATTAAGTCTCTAATCACTAATTATGATATTATCTGTAGTTTTTCATAGATGCCCTTCATCAAGTTGAGGAAGCTCCTTCCTGATCATTTTTTCAGAGTCTCTTTTTAAAAAATCATTAATGGGTGTTGAAAAACACTCTTCAGCATCTGCTGAGGTATTCATATTTTCCCCTTTATTTGATTAAAATGGTCAAATACACTGACTGATGTTCTCTTGTTAAATCAACTTGCATTCCTGGAGTAAATCTCACTTGGTTATGGCACATTATCATTTTTACATAGTATTAAATTTTATTTTCTAAAATTTTGTTAAGAATTTTGCATCTGTGAGAGTTATTAGTCTGTAGTTTTATGCTTCCTTGTAATTATGGGAGTAATGCTGGCCTCTTGAAATGAATTGGGAAGAGTTTTCAATTTTACAGTTTTCTGGAAGAGTTTGTATAAAGGTACTATTTTCTTCTTAAATGTCTGAGAGAATTCACTAGCAAAAGCTATCTAGGTTTTAAACTTTTAGAGGGAGAATATTTAAAATTAAGAATTTAATAACTTTGATAGATGTATGATTATTTTAATTTTCTTTTGCTTCTTAAGTCAATTTTAGTAATTTAGAACTTTCAAAGAGTATGTCCATTTCATATAAGTTGCCAAATTTATTTAATGTTACTTATAATAATTATTTAATTATCCTGTTAATGATTGAAGATATTTCATCTTTCATCCTTAACATTGGTTATTTGTATCTTTCCTTTTTCTTCTGGTTTGGTCTAAATAAAAGTTTATGAATTTTATTGATCTCTTCAAAGAATCAGATTTTTGTTTCATTGATTTTCTCTATTGTTTCTGTTACTTTCTCACTGACTTTTGTTCTTATCTTTGTTGTTCCCTTTTTCTTACTTATTTTTATTTCAATTATAGATTCTTAATCTAGAAGTTAGAACACTGGTTTTTAGAACCTTCTTGTTTTATAACAGAAACATTTATTTAAGGCTGTGTATGTCCTTATAAATACCACTTTCACTGCATCCCAATATTTTGATATGTCATCTTTGCATTCATTTAAAAACTTTTAAATTTCCTTTGTGACTTCTTTGATTTATGAGTTATCTAGAAGAGTGTTACTTGTTTTCCAAATATTTGGAGGTTTTCTGGATAATTTTCTTGTTGCTAGTTTCAGTCTAACTTTTTTGAAGTCAGACAACCTACTCTGATGATTTTTATCCTTTTATATTTATTGAAACATGCTTTATAGATTATCATATGGTCTGTCTTGGTGTTGTGCCATATGCAACTGAAAAGAAAGTGTTTAGCTGTTGCTGGATCAAATCAATAGGTCAAATTGGTAGAATTTCTCAAGTCTTCTGTGACTTAACTGATTTTTCTATTTATGGTATTTGAAAGAGAATTATTGAAGTTGTAATTGAGGAATTGTTGGTCACCCTTTCGGTTTTATCAGTTTATGCTTTATATATTTTGAAGCGCTGTTGTTGGTTGTGTGAACATTAATAACTATATTTAAGATATTTTTTAATGAAGTAACCACGTTATATTAATATAAGTTTGCAATTAGTATCATTTTCTTCTTCGGGTAGTATTCCCTTTTACATTTCTTGTGCAGATCTTCCAGAAACCCATATGCAGATTATTGGAGCTCTTTTTTTGTATCTGCCCCAGAACTCCCAGATATCTCAGTCTCCATAATGTTGATCTCTACCTCCTCATCTCAGGAAAGCCATGAGACTGTTTACGTTTCTTCTTATGTGTATGGCCCTTAAATTATCTCCAAGCAGAAGGCCAGAGTGATCATAGGGCTCACGTAATTTGTTTCCCTTCTTTCCAATATTAAGTAGTCCTATGCTGTCTGTTGACCAGTATCTGCGTTCAGTCATTTAATATATTTGTCCAGTTTTGTTGTTTGTGGCAGTAGGTTAAGTTCATACTTGTTACTCCATCATGCCTGAAAGAACTCTCTTCAAGTATTTTTAAAGAAAGCATTAGAAATTTTAACATAAAATAATTATAAAAGGCACTATGCTGCTTGTACAAATAATGTCCTAATTAGACATTTCACAAATGTATAAAGTGGGATAATTATAATGTAATAATCTTTATAATTATGTAATTGTTATTAAATTATAAATTCTATTTTATTAAAATTTTTAAGCATTAAAATAATTTAAATTATAGAAATAATTAAATTTGTAATGACTCAGGAACTGTTTATATCAGGATTTATACTAAATATTACAAAGGTGATTTTTGGATATATAGATTTTATAATTTTGTTTTGACATAAAATGAATTTTTTGTTCTTCTAAGATAAAGAGTAGGTGAATTAAAAACCATAAATAATTTTTCACAAATGCATTCACATTATTTATCTTTAATATGATTTATTTATTGATTTTTTTTTTCTGGAAAATATATTATTTTAAAAGTTCTGCCTTTTCCTTATTTCATAAAATAATTATTGCCAGCCAAATTCATTGTGTTTATTTTAATATAATTCCATGAAAGAAACCATGAAACGTGAAATTCAAATAGGAATATATTCAAAATTGCTCACTTAAAATAATTTGTGTGATTATAACATTTGAAGCAAGATTTGAAAAATTTATAAGAAAAATTCAGGTCGTTAACTCACTCTCTTTCCCAGGCTGCAGGACCCCATTGCAATGGTACGTATGAAAAAATTCAGAAAAACAGAAAGTCGTCACATTGATCAGATGGCATACAAAGTTTCTCTACTCTCTACACACACAAGTATTTGTTGTAGCATGTGTAACTACTGATTGATTTGGCTCTTTTCTGCTGGACTATGAGCTCCTCTCAGGAATGGATTCATTTTTTTTCCTGCATATTATTATCCAGTGCTTACTCAGTGTCTAGTCTGTAACAGCCATTCCATAAATATTTATGGGCAAAGAAAAATGTTGTTGAATTTTTAAAGTGAAAACCAACATGGCCTATCAATTTCTATTTTAAGGATTTTACAAAGGAAATGGACTGTGAAATTTCCATTAATAAAAATAGGTTTAATCTCTCATGATTGAACTATGATACTAGAATCTTATGATTGAGTAAGTGTTTTGTACTCACCTTCATGTTATTTTATCATTTCAAAATAGGAAGTGAAGGCTCTTTCCTTGTGAAAAAGAAATCAAATTCAATTAGTGTAGGAGAATTTTACCGAGATCTTGCATTGCAGCGTTGTTCACCAAATTTGCAAAGGCATTCCAGTTCTTTGGTAAGTTAAATTGTGATTATGTTGTGTTTTGCTGGTGACATTCTCTTGATAACTAGAATTTATGTCAAACCTAGGAACAATTGGTACGGATTTCCCTGATGCATGAAAACTATAATTTTGAGATGTTTTATATATGTATATATATATAGATATAGATAGATAGATAGATATAAATATATAATATATAAATATATATTTATATATATAAATACATATATGAGAACATATTAGATGTAAATGATGCTAAATTCACATTTGTAGTCTTTTGAGTATAAAGGGCATGAATTTTTTGGGGACATAAATGTATTGACATTACACTTCCAGATGGTTTTCTTCTTTCTTTTCAGAACTCCATTTCCGAAAAGAGCCCAGGCTAGACCTGTACCTAATGATGTGGATTGGTCCCATGAATACTTTAGCTAGAAAGCTTATAGTGATTTCTAAGAAGCCAGACAGAAGTCTGAAGGACACTGAACAAGATGGAGTAGCATAATATCATTCATTGTTCATCAAAAAAAAATATGTGTATATATATATATATATATATATATATATATATATATAAATATTAGTGTATTGAAAGTCACTTAATTTTTTAGACACCGTTATTATTTCAGCCTACTGTCAGTTTTTGAACTATGGCAGGACTATGACATTTGCATGAGAAGTTTGATAACTCCAGTTGAGAAGATTGGGAGCCAGCTTATTTTCAGGTTTACTTTGGAAGATCTAGTCTAACCTATGCTCTAATTTTGATTATAGCTGAGTACTAAACATACGAGGGTTGTTTTATGTTAATTCTGGATCTTAAGATGGGTGAAATGAATGACTATAGTTAAATAGGTTAAATTTGCTCTCAGTCTTTATGTATGCTCTTTCAAATTTATATAAACAGCTTAGTTATAAATAGTAGTTTGATTAATGAGAGAAATTATATGTATATAGCTTTCTGACTCAACCGCTCTATTTTTCAGTTTCCTTATATTTAAAACAAAGGAGAAGGAGTAGGTCTTTCTAAGGTCATTTGAGCACTGAACTGGGTTGTTTTCTTTTATCTTCATAATTGGGTCCTTAGTTTTTATTTGCCTATTTTTTCTCTAATTATAAATATCATTTAACCCCATTAAAATTTTGTGGTTCTTTCCTTATAAAAATGCCCTCTTCTCCAACAAATGACAGCAATTTTATTATAAACATCATTATTTTTTAACAGGGACCCATTTTTGATCATGACGATTTACTGAGGCGAAAAAGAAAAATATTATCTTCAGATGATTCACTCAGTAAGTATTTGGATGTAACCAAAAGTAAATAGATATTTTGGGCAGAGTGAAGTGTTTTGTTGCATTTCCTCCAGTTATTCAAAACTTTTGGTGCCAGTTTCATGTTGCATAATCTTCAGATGTATTTACCTAATGATTCCTTCCATACTATAGAAAAATGAAATATAGATTTAAAAATTTACTTTTCCTAAATATTATATAACACTTTAATACTTTTTTTAACACATTTTCTGAAATGTAAATAATACCTCCACAAATGCCACTCTTTTTCCTCTTCTCCAGTTTTCTTTCTTTTCTTTTTTTTTTTTTTTTTAACATTACTTACACCACCTGATGTAGTGTTCTTTTATTTACTGTTCATTTCTGCCACTGGAATGCAAACTCCATAGTTTGTTTTTCTACTGAATCTTCAATGCCTTGAAGAAAGCCTGATTGTTAGGAGGTGCTCAGTAAACTTTTACCACATGAATTTAAATTATTTGCTTATATTTCCATTGTTTTTGTTTTTGACAAAAGGGCCATCAAAACTTCAATCCCATATGAGGCATTCAGAAAGTATTTCTTCTCTGGCTTCTGAGAAAGAATATATTACATCACTAGACCTTTCAGCAAATGAACTAAGAGATATTGATGCCTTAAGCCAGAAATGCTGTATAAGTGGTCATTTGGAGCATCTTGAAAAGCTGGAGCTTCACCAGAATGCACTCATGAGCTTTCCACAACAGCTATGTGAAGTAAATTTAATTTATCCTTGTAACTCTCAAGACATTTGAAGAGCTTTTGTATTTATATCTAACTTGCATGATTAAGTCTTTCAAAAGAACACTCTACTTTTGTGTCACTGGGCAATAATTCCCCTGTTCTTGTGGTTTTTGCACACCTATCTTAGTCTTTGCAATGTTCAGGAACATCTTTGAGGACAGGCAATGGAAATAGATCTGATTAGAAGGAATTCTAGGTTCTGTACAGAGTACATGTTAAAATAAAGTCTATCAAGTATAATATTGATTATACCTTTAATGATTTAATTCAAGTAAGACAACTTAAACTATTTAAATTAGATTAGGTAAACTAGAATTAGACCTGGTTTGGTAGTGCTGGTTGTGACTCAGCTACCAACTATGTGACAATATGAACATGTCACTCTGCCTGCTTTAAGCCTTCATTTTTCATCTGTAAAATAGAGACTCAATTAAATGATTAATGTGGCATTTTTTTTCAGTTTAAAATAATGTATAACTTAAAAATTTTTCTTTCGGTCAAAGTTCTTGTCTTGTAAGAAGTAAAGTACAACATAGTTTGTTGATAGGATAGCTCTCTGAAAACTGACTTTGCTCACCATTTGTATGTACTACAGATCAAAATAGTTTTGAAAGCCAAAGAAGAAATCATAAAAATTAAAATTATTTTAATACAAATGTTTAAATTGTTAAATTAAATACTCAGGGCTGGGCATGGTGACTCATAGCTATAATCCCAGCACTATGGGAGGCTGAGGTAGGTGAACCATTTGAGAGCAAGAGTTCAAGATCAACTTAAGTAACATGGAAATCCTGACTATCAAAAATAAAAAAAAATTAGCCAGATGTGGTGGGGTGTGCCTGTGGTCTCAGCTACTTGGGGTGCCGAGGCAGGAAGATTGCCTGAGCCTGGGAGGTGGAGGTTGCAGTGAGCCAAGATCGTGCCATTGTACTCTAGCCTGGGCAACAGTGAGACCCTGTCTCAAAAAAAAAAAAAAAAAAAAAAAGGCTTATTGCAAATGCATTTCTCCCTCTTTTATAGCCTAAACTATTTATCATGATTTCTAGATGATTTGAAAGCAACATTATATAAATTTTAAGTGTATTTAAGGAGTGTTTTTCTTTAAGGTTTTTATATCTGGAGACAGAGAGAAGAAAGAAAGGTGACCCACTCCCCCAGTCATGCCCTAATGTCTAAAATGTACCTTTCTCTCTTCTCTATCTTTTTGCCTTCCTAAATACTTTAAGTCGCCCAGGGCTCAATATAAATGTCACTTCATCACTCTCTGCTTCTCTTCCTTTTTCCTTCTACTCTCCAGCCAACCTACGAACCTAGTCTCCATGTGCATAGCACCTGATGCTTTCTCCCTAATTCCCATTCACTCATCCAGCTTGGTTTAAAGTACCTTGCCCTCACTAAGCTGTGAACTCCTTGAGAACAGGACCTGTAAAGGCTTGTTTCTGTCTATTTCCAGTGCCTAGTGAGATCCTAACATATTGTAGAAGCCTAGTAGATACTTATCGAATTGATTTGTGGAGGAATTAATGTCTGAAGCTTGGTAATCCTTCAATTAATATTTGTTAAATGTGCAGGTAAAATAATTCTAGGATTTAGTTTAGTTAAAGAGGATTGGAAGAGACTATGACAGGGTGAGACATGCGGGCATTTGATAACTGGACAAGCTCAGAACCTTCTTTTAGGGAAATTTCAAAACGACACCATTAGATGGCACTTTTTGTTGTTGTTGTTATTGCCAAAGGGGCTCAACTGTGTGTGTGTGTGTGTGTGTGTGTGGGTGTGTGTGTGTGTTTTCAAAATGACACCATTAGATGGCACTTTTTTTTCAATACGAAAATTTTCTGATTAAACCTTGAGAATAATGTTTTAATCTTTACTTTGGAATAAGTTAATAAGGGTCTGAAACAAAGGCAGGAATTTTGAAACAACTTCTGGGGCAAAGAGTTCAGGAAGAAGCCTCTATAATCATATCAAACTCTAGAATTCCTTGTGTGGATAAATATACTGATAAATAAAGAAAAGCATAGAGAAGTGATCATTTTTGGTATTTTAGCTCTTAGTATTACATACCAACGTTTTTAAGAAGTGACACAATATGTAAGTAAGTATAATTGTAAAATTAAAAATTGCTTAAAAATAGAAAGTAGAAACTTGAAACAAAAAGTTCCATAAAAAAGAGGAGGTTATAAAGTGAAACACATATTATATGTAACTATTTTTATGGTTAAATCTTATTATATCAAAATATGTAACATTTTCTGACAGCATTTAAAACGTTTTCCCAGGATTATCTTGTACTTATCATTAAATCATTAATTCAGATATTTGTTGAGGCCTATTCTGCTTCCATTTTGCTCTTTCTGGAAATAATTTACAAAAAAGCCAAAGGAAGCTTTTAATCCTATTTTTGTGAACCTACTTTTGACAGTCTAACTGTTGTAGTTTTTCTGATTTTACCCGTGCTATAAGCAGAGACAATTGAGCCAATCAGTATACTGAAATTCTACTGTGGATTGTGTTTTCAATTTTTTGAAAATTTTTGGTGGTTCTAGTTAGCAGAGATGTGTAATGCAGAAATATTAGCTAGACTTAAGTTCCTCAGATGGTTCACTTTAGAATTTTAAACTATTGTCTTTTCAGACTCTGAAGAGTTTGACACATTTGGACTTGCACAGTAATAAATTTACATCATTTCCTTCTTACTTGTTGAAAATGAATTGCATTGCTAACCTTGATGTCTCTCGAAATGACATTGGACCCTCAGTGGTTTTAGATCCTGCAGTGAAATGTCCAACTCTGAAGCAGTTTAATCTGTCATATAACCAGCTGTCTTCTGTTCCTGAGAATGTTGCTGATGTGGTAGAGAAGCTGGAGCAGCTCATTTTAGAAGGGTAAGAAAGAGCTCATTAAAGATTAAAGGGTTGACTAAATATGCTGATGTTAACAAAATATGCTCACATTTCTATAGCAATGAGTTTAACAACATGGTGAAACCTCGTCTCTACTAAAAATACAAAATTTAGCTGGGCATGGTGGCATGCATCTGTTATCCCAGCTACTTGGAGGCTGAGGAATGAGAATCACTTGAATCTGGGAGGCGGAGGTTGTAGTGAGCTGAGATTGCATCATTGCACTCCAGCCTGGGTGACAGAGTGAGACTTCTCTTTCCCTCTTTCTGTCTTTATGTATACACATAAAATAAAAGACTGAGGCAATGAACATTACAACTTTTATCAATTGACTTACATTTTCACAACTAATTTTTAAATTAATGAATCCTCTTTGATGCTATTCTTTGAAAGCAAATTGTTTTTGATATTTTTTCTTTAAAGCATATGAATTTATGCAATATAATCATTATCTTCTCTCTTGTGACTAGAAATAAAATATCAGGAATATGCTCCCCCTTGAGACTGAAGGAACTGAAGATTTTAAACCTTAGCAAAAATCACATTTCATCCCTATCAGAGAACTTTCTTGAGGCTTGTCCTAAAGTGGAGAGTTTCAGTGCCAGAATGAATTTTCTTGGTAAGTGTTCTGTGTGGGTCTCCTCCTTTACCAGGCCGTCTAATTTGTATAAGATGAGTCATATATGGACCTTTTGATGGGGATTTAAAGGTGGTATTTCAGTTTAAAGATTATGATGCTGAATTTAAAAAATAAAGTTAGCAGGTTGGCAATAAAAAGAAATGCTATCAAACCATGAAAAGACATGAGATTCAGGGGAAGATGGCTGAAAGGCAGCTTCTCTGGAGTACAACTACCACCCAGTGAGACAGAACCAGAGCAATATCACCATCTCCAAGTGAGGTACCGGTTTTGTTGTAAAAGGACTGGTTGAACAGCAGGATTAACCTCCCAAAAAGGGCAGCGAAAGCAGCCCAAAGGTGTCCAACCAAGGCAAGGTGGGACACTGCCCCACCTGGAAAGTGTATCAGGCACAGAGTATCAGAGGGGTATCACCTTCTTGGTTCTCTGAAAGAGGTAGAGCAATTTGCTCTGAGACTTCGGCAGCACACAGACCAGGAAAACGCTGCCTTGCTAAGAACCACCCGGAGTCGCAGACCCAGGCAACAGCCCTGGCTGGCAGCCCTGGCCAGACTGGTGCCTTGTTAACACAGACCAGGGTGTAGATTTGGACTAATACCAAGAAAGCTTGCGAAAAGGAACTGCCCGTCCCACAGAAGGGAGAGTTGAAAGCAGAAGGGGATATGACCAGACAGGCCCCTCCCCTGCAAGGTCCAGCAACTGGAGTCCCTCTCACAAGAGAGTTTCACAGTTAACACATCCTCCACCCGGGAACAGCAGGCTTGGCAGAGGGAAAGAGCCCACCATTGGGAAGGCGGGGCTAACCCCACCATTACAGAAACCAGGCAAATAATAAACAGCAGCTTGGCTGAGACCACGGCAGCCCAGCAGCACCTCCACAGGTATATACAACAGACAGACTGTCTCAAATGGCACACTGACACCTGAATTTCATTATAAAAAAAGCCTCATACAGGAGAAATAACCCCAACTTTAACAGAAAGGACGTCCACTCAGAGAAGATGGGAAGAAACCAGTGTAAAAAGGATGAAAACATCTAAGTCCAGAAAGCCTCTTCTCCCCAGAGAAATCACAACAACTCACCAGTATGGCCACAAAACAAGTCAGAAAACAATTTTGGCAAGCTGACAGAAGCAGGCTTAAGAATGTGAGTAATAACAAACTTCTCTGAGCTAAAAGAACATGTTTTAACCCAATACAAAGAAACTAAGAACCTTGAAAAAAGAATAGATGAAATACAAACTCGAATAACCAGCCTAGAGGAGAACATAAATGACTTGATGGAGCTGAAAAACAGCACAAGTACTTCGTGAAGCATACACAAGTTTCAACAGCCGAATTGATCAAGCAGAAGAAAGGATATCAGAGATCGAAGATCAACTCAATGAAATAAAAAGAGAGGGCAGGAAAAGAGAAAAAAGAGTGAAAAGAAATGAACAAAGCCTCCAAGAAATATGGGATTATGTGAAAAGACCTAATCTATGCTTGATCAGGGTACCAGAAGAGGATGGGGAAAATGAATCAAAGCTGGAAATCACTCTTCAAAATATTATCCAGGAGAACTTCTCCAATCTAGCAAAGCAGGCCAACATTCAAATACAGGAAATACAAAGAACACCACAGATACTCCTCAAGAAGAGCAACCCCAAGGCACATAATCGTCAGATTCACCAGGGTTGAAATGAAGGAAAAAAATGCTAAGGGCAGCCAGTGAGAAAGTTCAGGTCACCAACAAAGGAAAGCCCATCAGACTCACAGCAGATCAGATCTCTTGGCGGAAACCCTCCAAGCCAGAAGAGAGTGGGGACCAATATTCAACATCTTTAAAGAAAAGAACTTTCAACCCAGAATCTCATATCCAGCCAAACTAAGCTTCATAAGTGAAGGAGAAATAAAATCCTTTATGGACAAATAATTACTGAGAGATTTTGTCACCACCAGACCTGCCCTACGAGAGCTCCTGAAGGAATCACTAAACACAGAAAAAACATCCAGTACAAGTCACTGCAGAAACCAACCAAATGGTGAAGACCAACAATGCAATAAGGAAACTGAGTCAACCAATGGGCAAAAAAAAAAAAAAACCAGTAACAAAACAGTAGGATCAAATTCATAGATAACAATATTCACGTTAAATGTAAATGGCTTACACGCTCCAATCAAAAGACACAGACTGACAAACTGGGTAAAAAGTCAAAACCCATCGGTGTGCTGTATCCAGGAAACCCATCTCACATGCAAAGACACACATAGACTCAAAATAAAGGGATGGATGAAGATCTACCAAGCAAATGGAGAACAAAAAAAAAGCAGGGGTTGTAATTTTAGTCTCTGATAAGATCAAATTTAAATCAACAAAGATCAGACATAGAAGGAGACTGCACCATGGTGAAAGGATCAATACAACAAGAAGAGCTAACTATCCTAAATATACATGCACACAATACAGGAGCACCCAGATACATAAAGCAAGTTCTTAGTGACCTACAAAGATACTTAGACTCCTGCACAATAATAGTGGGAGATTTTAACACTCCACTGTCAACATTAGATAGATCAATGAGACAGAAAATCAACAAGGATATACAGGACTTGAATGCAGAACTGGAACAAGAGGACCTAATAAACATCTACAGAACTCTTCACCTCACAGCCACAGAATATACATTCTTCTAAGCAGCACATCACGTTTACTCTAAAATTGACCACATAATAGGAAGTAAATCACTCCTCAGCAAATACAAAAAAACAGAAATTGTAACAAACAGTCTTGCAGACCACAGTGCAATCAAATTAGATCTCAGGATTAAGAAACTAACTCAAAACTGCACAACTTCATGGAAACTGAACAACTGGCTCCTAAATGTTGACTGGATAAACAATGAAATGAAGGCAGAAATAAAGATGTCCTATGAAACCAACAAGAATGAGGACACAATGTACCAGAATCTCTGGAACACATTTAAAACAGTGTCTAGAGAGAAATTTATACCAATAAATGCCCATAAGAGAAGTGAGAAATGATCTGAAATCGACACCCTATTATCAAAATTAAAAGACCTAGAGGAGCAAGATCAAACAAATTCAAAAGCTAGCAGAAGGCAGGAAATAACCAAGATCAAAGCAGAACTGAAGGAGATAGACACACAAAAGACCCTTCAAAAAATCAGTAAATCTAGGAGTTGGTCTTTCAAAAAGATCAACAAAATAGACAGATTGCTAGCCAGATTAACAAAAAAGAAAAGAGAGAAGAATCAAATAGATACATAAAAAAACAATAAAGGGGAAATCGCCGCCAATCCCACAGAAATACAAACTACCATCAGAGATTACTACAAACCACTCTTTGCACATGAATCACTAAACCTGGAAGAAATGGATAAATTCATGGACACTTGAACCCTACCAAAACTAAACCAGGAAGCAGTTGAAACCCTGAAGAGACCAATAAAAGGGATGAAGTTGAGGCAGCAATTAACAGCCTGCCAAGAAAAAAAAGTACAGATCCAGATGGGTTCACAGCTGAATTTTACTAGACTTACAAAGAGGAGCTGGTACCAATCATTCTGAAACTATTCCAAATTACAAAAAGAGGGAATCCTTCCCAACTCATTTTGTGAGACCAACATTATCCTGATACCAAAACCTGGCAGAAATTCAACAAAAAAAGAAAACTTCAGGCCAATATCCATGATGAACACAGATGCAAAAATCTTCAATAAAATACTGGCAAACTGATTGCAACAGTACATCAAAAAGCTTATCTATCGTGATCAAGTAGGCTTCATCCCCGGGATGCAAGTCTGGATCAACATACGCAAGTCCGTAAATTAATCCACCAAATAAATAGAACCAAAGACAAAAACCACATGATTATCTCAGTAGATACAGAGAAGGCCTTTGATAAAATTCAACAGCCCTTTATGCTAAAATCTCTCAGTAAACTAGGTATCGATGGAACCTATCACAAAATAATAAAAGCTATTTACAACAAACCCACTGCCAATATCATAATGAATGGGCATAAACTGGAAGCATTCCCTTTGAAACCTGGCACTAGACAAGGATGCCCTCTCTCCACTCTTATTCAATATAGTATTGGAATTTTTAGCCAGAGCAATCAGGCAAGAAAAAGAAATGAAAGGTATTAAATTCGGAAAGTAGGAAGTCAAATTGTCTCTATTTGCAGATGACATGATTGTATATTTAGAAGAGCCCATCATCTCAGCCCAAACTCTCCTTAAGTCGATAAGCAACTTCAGCAAAGTCTCAGGATACAAAATCAGTGTGCAGAAATCACAAGCATTCCTATACACCAGTAACAGACAAATAGAGATCCAAATCAAGAATGAGAGCCCATTCAAAATTGCTACAAGAAGAATAAAATACATAAGAATATAACTAACAAAGGAGGTAAAGGACCTCTTCAAGGAGAACTACAAACCACTGCTCAAGGAAATAAGAGAAGACACAAACAGATGGAAAAACATTCCATGCTTATGGTTAGGAAGAATCAATATTGTGAAAATGGCCATACTGCCCAAAGTAATTTATAGATTTAATGCTATCCCCATCAAAGTACCAATGACCTTTTTCACAGAACTAGAAAAAACCACCTTAAACTTCATATGGATCCAAAAAAAAAGCCTGCATAGTCAAGACAATCCTAAACAAAAAGAACAAGGCTGGCAGCATCATGCTGCTGGACTTCAAGCTGTACTACAAGGAAACAGTAATCAAAACAGCATGGTCGTGGTATCAAAACAGAGACATAGGCCAGTGGAACAAAACAGAGGCCTCTGCAGCATCACCACACATCCACAACCATCTGATCTTTGAAAAACCTGACAGAAACAAGCAATGGGGAAAGGATTCCCTATTTAAATAGTGTTGGTAAAATTGGCTAGCACTCTGCAGAAAGCAGAAACTGGACCCCTTCCTGACATCTTATACTAAAATTAACTCCAGATGGATTAAGGACTTAAACATTAAGACCTAACACCATAAAAACCCTAGAAGAAAACCTAGGCAAAACCATTCAGGACATAGGCATAGGCAAGGACTTCATGACCAAAACACCAAAAGCAATGGCAACAAAAGCCAAAATGGACAAATGGGATCTAATTAAACTTCAGAGCTTCTGTACAGCAAAAGAAACAGTCATTAGAGTGAACCAGCAATCAACAGAATGGGGAAAAATTTTTGCAATCTACCCATCTGACAAAGGGCTGATATCCAGAATCTACGAAGAACTAAAACAGATTTACAAGAAAAAAACAAACCTATCCAAAAGAGAACGAAGAATATGAACAGTTTTCAAAAGATATATATGAAGCCAACAAACATATGAGAAAATGCTCTTCATCCCTGTCATTAGAGAAATGCAAATCAAAACCACATTGAGATACCATCTCACACCAGTTAGAATGGTGATCATTAAAAAATCTGGGGCAACAGATGCTGGAGATGGTGTAGAGAAATAGGATCACTTTTACACTGTTGGTGGGAGTATAAATTAGTTCAACTATTGTAGAAGACAGTGTGGCGATTCCTCAAGGATCTAGAAACAGAAATTTTATTTGACCCAGCAGTCTCATTGCTGGGTATTTGCCCAAAGGACTATAAATCGTTCTGTTATAAAAACGCATACACACGTATGTTCATAGCAGCACTGTTTACAATAGCAAAGACCTGGAACCAACCCAAATGCTTATCAATTATATACTGGACAAAGAAATGTGGCACATATACACCAGGGAATACTATGCAACCATAAGAAATGATGTGATGAGTTTGTGTCCTTTGTAGGGACATGGATGAACATGGAAACCATCATTTTCAGCAAACTGACACAAGAACCAAAAGTCAACCACCACATGTTCTCACTCATAAACGGATGTTGAACAATGAGAACACTTGGATACAAAGAAGGGAGCATCACACACTGGGGTCCTTTGGGGGTGGCTATGGAATGGATAGTGGGAGAGAGCATGGAAGAGGGGTAACGGGGGGAGAAATATTAGGTATAGGTGATAGGGGGATGGTGGCAACAAATCACCTTGCCAGGAATGTACCTATGCAACAATCTTGCCTGATCTGCACCTGTACCCCAGAATCTAAAGTACAAAAAAAAAAGACGTGAAAGAAACATGAATGCATATTTCTAATATTGCTAAGTGAAATAAGCCAATCTGAAAAGGCTACATACTCTTTGTTCCCAACTATAAGACATTATGGAAGTGACAAAATTATGAGGACATTAAAAAGATCAATTGTTGAGCACCTCCTGGATTCTGTTTTGCTGGAGGCAGCAACCGGGGCCTTGCCGCCACCATGTTTCGAAATCAGTATGACAATGATGTCACTGTTTGGAGCCCTCAGGGCAGGATTCATCAAATTGAATATGCAATGGAAGCTGTTAAACAAGGTTCAGCCACAGTTGGTCTGAAATCAAAAACTCATGCAGTGTTGGTTGCATTGAAAAGGGCACAATCAGAGCTTGCAGCTCATTAGAAAAAAATTCTCCATGTTGACAACCATATTGGTATCTCAATCGCAGGACTTACAGCTGATGCTAGACTCTTATGTAATTTTATGCGTCAGGAGTGTTTGGATTCCAGATTTGTATTCGATAGACCACTTCCTGTGTCTCGTCTTGTATCTCTAATTGGAAGCAAGACCCAGATACCAACACAACGATATGGCCGGAGACCTTATGGTGTTGGGCTGCTTATTGCTGGTTATGATGATATGGGCCCTCACATTTTCCAAACCTGTCCGTCTGCTAACTATTCTGACTGCAGAGCTATGTCCATTGGAGCCCATTCCCAGTCAGCTCGTACTTACTTGGAGAGACATATGTCTGCATTTATGGAGTGCAATTTAAATGAACTAGTTAAACATGGTTTGCGTGCCTTAAGGGAGACACTTCCTGCAGAACAGGACCTAACTACAAAGAATGTTTCCATTGGAATTGTTGGTAAAGACTTGGAATTTACAATCTATGATCATGATGATGTGTCTCCATTCCTGGAAGGTCTTGAAGAAAGGCCACAGAGAAAGGCACAGCCTGTTCAACCTGCAGATGAACCTGCAGAAAAGGCTGATGAACCAATGGAACATTAAGCGATAAGCCAGTCAATATATGTATTATCAAATATGTAAGAATACAGGTACCACATACTGATGACAGAAATTATACTTTGAACCAAAAGTTGCAGAGTAGTGGAATGCTATGTTTTAGGTATCAGTCCAGATGTGAGTTTTTCCAAACAACCTCACTGAAACCATATAATAGAATACATTTTTCTTTGAAAGTGTCTGTATAATCGTTTTCCAGAAAGTATGGGTATCTGTACTAATGTTTTTATATGAAGAAAATAGGTGTCTTTGTGGTTTTAAATACAACTGTGAAATAAAATTGTTTCACCGCCCTGGTTAAAAAAAAAAAATGGTCAATTGTTGTCAGGGGTTGAGGGAGGGAGAGGTGAATAGGTAAAGGACAGATGATTTTTAGGGCAGTGAAACTGTTTTGTACGATACTACAAGAAGGGATATGTGCTGTTGTACACTTGGCAAAACCCATAGAATATACAGTACAAAGAGTGAACCCTGAGGCAAGCTATGGACTTTGAGTGATAATGATGGGTTAAATATTGGCTCATTGATTGGAACAACTGTGCCAAACTAATCCAAATCATTAATAACAGAGGAAAATGTGTGTGGGCTGGTGGTGGTGAGGGGAGAAGGGATATACTGAAAGTCTCTATAGTGTCTGCTCGATTTTTCTGTATATCTAAAGCTGCTCTAAAAATAGTCTATAATTTTAAAAAGTTAGCACATTTTTACTGTCAGAGGTTAAAATGATAGTTACTAGTTACTTGGCCTACTGGGTAGTACACTGTGGTTCCTTTAGTCTTACAGTAAATATGCTCATGGCTGCCTGAGCTGGGTAAGGCAGCCATGTGCATGTTTAGTTTAAAACTAAAACTTAACTGAAATATACAGAAATATTGTTTTTCTGAAATAATATTGTTAAAGTGAAACAGTGTTTTTCATATGGAGGTTTCTTCGGCAATTTTTTGTATGATAAATGTGATTACTCTTATTGCTATTGTTAAAAATAAAATTAATCATTTAATAGTTTTCAATTTAGTGAATTAAATGTATATTCGTTCAGCTCTTGTGCTTTGCAAGGCATTACAATAATGCAAATGATTATCATCCCTTTTATTAAAAGTTGTAGAATCCCCCGCATTTTCTTAGTGTATGAAGTAATAGAGAAAATTATGTTCATTGGTATCCTAACTGAACATTTTAATATTAAGGAACAAAGTACTTTTATGACAATAAACAGGAATTCCCTATATTTTACCTTTCTTTGTAGAGAATACTCACATTTTGCAAACCATGTGATTATTCTATGCCTGAGTCAGTAAAATAATTTTTAGTAGCATAATATCGTTTGACACAATAGCATATTTTAATGTAATATTTAATATAATAATATGGTTTGACATAATACCATAAAATTTTAATTTGTCAGAGCCTTCAGAAACTAATAATGATCAAAGCCATCTTAATTTGCATAGTATTTTCCTCCTTTGCCCCTCCCTCTCTTCCTCCTACTCTCATAAATATTGTCCACATTCTAACCAGAAGCCTGGAACTGGGGATAGAATGATTCACTCACTCACTAGTAAGCAAAGCAAACTCGGTCTCTGTCCTTAAGGAACTTGTGATTAAGCTCAGAGGACAGACAAAAAAGAAATGATGGCACAAATGAATGTAATTTTATATTGTAGTAACTTCTGGAGAAGTTTGAGGATGCTCTGTGATACCTTGGGAGAATCTGATTCAGACTGTGCTTCACAGGGAAGCATTTCTATGACTGTGATATTTAAGTTGGGTATGGAAAGAGGAGCATCCAAAAGGACCATGAAGCTTGTGTATGGTCAGTGTGTCATCTCAGCCGGATCTCACAGTGACCCTAATGGTCATACCTAGGAGGGGCATGACCTCTGCCCAGTTGAGGAAATTGAAGCAGTGAGATTTTGTGTGATGTTTACAAGTGCATGCAATTAATTATCTTGTGAAAGTTTGAATATCTCAGTTCAAAAAGGTGTTTGCTTTGCACCACACAACCTTGATAGTTTGAGAAATGGGGTCTTACATTTGAGAAGATGCCCTGTGGAGGTGATATCTTAGCAGGACCACTAACCATTAAAAATAATCTCATGTTAATGGTGAAACCCCTTCTCTACTAAAAGTAAAAAATTAGCTGGGCATAGTGGTGTGTTCCTGTAATTCCAGCTACATGGGAGGCTGAGGCAGGAGGATCACTTGAACCAGGGAGTCGGAGGTTGCAGTGAGCCGAGATTGTGCCAATGCACTCCAACCTGGCAACAGAGTGAGACTCCATCTAAAAAACAAAACAAAACAAAACAAAACAAAAAAACAGGTCCATGTAAACTAAAATTTTAATTTTGTGGTCTTATGGATGTTTTCCATACAGCAAATGAAACTCAAGGCTCTGAAGTCTTAAGTGGAGAATCATTTCTACTCATTTATTTTGCCAAATAGGTGAAGTAAAATAAATGTATCTTTCTGCTTCTCAGAAAGAGCTTCTAGGAGTATCCTGGAACGTTTTGACCCTTCAAGATTGTCTAGATAAAGCGTAACCCGTATTTTTAACCTTGAAAATGCTATGAACTAATTCCTCAAGCCATTTTCACAGAACTGTAGATTTGTAGATCTCTCAAGTATTTCAGCATTCATCTGATCTAGCTGCACTCTTATAAAGATGAGACAACAGAACTGTAAGATTTTCTCTTTCCCAAATTGGGTTTCACAGAATTTTATTCCTTGGAGGTACCTCACACTGCATTTCCTTCTTAAAAATTCATTAAATCCACCAGAGTATTGAGAACTCAGACGTTTATTTTACCTAATATTTCCCAATCTCTTAAGATTATATGATCGGAGAATAATTTTATTAAATAACACCCATTGTTATCCCATAGAACATTCTTTCTGAGCCAGTATCATAAAGAATTTCTATCTTTATACTGTCCTGTTTATTAATAAGGTGTGGAAAATTGTTTTGCTATAGTTATTTATGAGTAATTTGAGCTAATCTATGTATCACATATAGTTTGAAATGAACATTCTAATAATTTTACTTTGTAAAAATGTTGGGTAGATAAATTTATATCTAACTTTGGCTTTCAGATTAAAAGGTTCTGATAAGCATAGCATATTGTTTTATTGGTTAGTGGAAGTATTAAGGCTATTACCTTCTTTTTAAAAGTGGATTTTAAAAAATTATCAGTGTGAGAAGGGAAAGTAAATTATGTGACACATCATTGGTAGTTCTTATTTTTTAATTTAATGGAAATCTGGCTTGAATGATTAAAATGTTGATCTCATTTTTATTTTCTTTCAGCTGCTATACCTTTCTTGCCTTCTTCCATGACAAGCCTAAAATTATCTCAAAACAAATTTACATGTATTCCAGAAGCAATTTTAAATCTTCCACAGTAAGTTTATTGTTACTTTAATTTTAAAAGCACATCAGCTGGTACAGAACCTTTAAAAACATGATTTCAACTTAGTCGTATAGGAGTAATTGATTCCTGAACCTACTCAACTTAATGTTTTTGTATATATGAATAATTTTCACTAGATAAAAGACCCAACTAATGACTTAAAATTGAAATGTTTACATTAATTTAGTGGATTATTGTGTAAAAAACACTTAGAATTGTTTAATTAATTGACATGTTAGTATAATGAAATGAGATTATACTGGTTATCACTTTAACTTTTAAAATTTTGTTTGTGAATCTTGATATGTTGCCTAAACACCCTTAATTTTGACGTTAAGCTTAAATTATGTTTGAGTGAAATTTTGGGTGAAGATTAGGAAAGTTTATGTAGTTCCAGGCTTTTGAGGTATTTTGGTTAATTTCATAAAACCAGAAGCTTCCTGTTAACTATAAATTCAGGCATTAATTCGAACTTGAGTGTGTTGACATCTCAAATCCTATTCTAATAATATCATACATGATAAACCAAATTCATAAAAGTATATGTGTAAATAGATACATATTTAGGCAAATAATAGTTACAATTTAGCCATAGAAAGTGTGACACAAACCTGTAATAGCTAGAACTTTCGTTTAGCTTTAGAATATGCCAAACTGTTCTAACTACTCTACAGTGGTTCACCTCTTTAATCTTCCTAATAATCCCCTAAGATAGTCATTGTTATTATTGCCACTTCATAAGAGATAAAGTAACTTGCCCAGAGTCCTGGTTCTTCAGCACTGGTGGTTTCAACTTCAGACTCTCAACTCACATGCATACTCATATGTCAGTAATACTAGTTTTGATGTTATGCCTTATTCTCACTGTGGGGAAATTATTTTTTATTTATTTATTTTTTTTTTTTGAGATGGAGTTTCGCTCCTTACCCAGGCTGGAGTGCAATGGCGCGATCTCGGCTCATCACAACCTCCGCCTCCTGGGTTCAGGCAATTCTCCTGCCTCAGCCTCCTGAGTAGCTGGAATTATAGGCACGTGCCACCATGCCCAGCTAATTTTTTGTATTTTTAGTAGAGACGGGGTTTCACCATGTTGACCAGGATGGTCTCGATCTCTTGACCTCATGATCCACCCGCCTCGGCCTCCCAAAGTGCTGGGATTACAGGCTTGAGCCACCGCGCCCGGCCCGACTGTGGGGAAATTATTTGTAAAGTGATTTCATGTATTTTGGAAATGCTCATTTGGTTTGCATCTTTCCATTGTATTGTTTTAGCTTGCGGTCTTTAGATATGAGCAGCAATGATATTCAATATCTACCAGGTCCTGCACACTGGAAATCTTTGAACTTAAGGGAACTATTATTTAGCCATAATCAGATCAGCATCCTGGACTTGAGTGAAAAAGCATATTTATGGTCCAGAGTAGAGAAACTACATCTTTCTCACAATAAACTGAAAGAGGTAAGAGGTCATCTTTAAAATTATTGCCACTTAAAATATATACCTCATGATTTGCATCATCACAAATTATCATTTTAAATGATATTTAGCATTGTAAATACCAGTTTTAAGAAACCAGAAGCTTCCTGTTAACTATAAATTCCTGTTGGCTGTAAATCCAGATTTCCATTCAAAAATAAAGATAGCTGCCAATGGTGTGTCACTTGATTTAGTATCCATTCTCACACTGACAGTGTTTAAAAACCTACTTAAAAAAATAAGGTAATAGCCTTAATACTTCCACTAAACAATAAACAATATGCTATACTTATCATAACCTTTTAAATCTAAAAGCTATACAGCTAGATATAAATATATCTACTCAACATTTGAACGAAGTAAAAATTATTAGAATATTCGTTTCAAATTCTGTGTGATGTTATCATCTAACATATTATAGATTAGCTCAAACTACTCTTAATTATGGCAAAACAACTTTGAACACTTTACTAATACACAGGATAGTATAATGAAAAACATTCTTTATGGTACTAGCTCATAGTATTCTATGGAATAGTAATGATGTCATTTAATAACTATAAATTCAAAATGAGCATTGTAAATATCAATATCATTTGAGTCTTTCATTTTTTAAGTTGTAAGCCTACTGTATGGTAAGTGGATTTAGTAACACAGCCTAATTTCCTTAAAAAATTACTTTTGTGCTATATTTTTGAAGGATTATATGAATATATATCTAATTATAAATTAATATGATGCCGTGGGTCATCATATCACTAAATCTCTGTCCAATCTGTTAGCAGACTCTCAGATACTCCATTTTTCTCAAATTGTTTCTGGCCTGTATACTTTATTACTTGTTTTTCACCTTTCTTTGGTACATTTTAAAATTTCTGCATTGCTCCACCATGCTACATATCACCCCAATGGATCAATCTCCTTTGTTTTGTTCCATTTCCTCTATTATAAATCAGAAATTGATAATCTGTTTGTCTCAGAAAATTTTTTTTTCAAGTTCTAGCCTATTGCCTACAAAAACCAAAAGAATTAAGTTTCTGACACTGTGAGGTTCAGAAAAACTGTGGATGTATTTTGCTGCCTGATTTTTTTGCCAGCAAAGGAGTGTTTTCTATTATGATATATATTGCTTAAAGATCTGAACAGAGAAGAAATCACTCCAGTTAGGATGCGACCTAAATTATAAGCATGTCCCTGTACTTTGAGAACACTAAGTTGCATGCAAGTTTGTAATGACTAGGTTTTCCTGCCTTTACTGAAGGAGCAGAATGAAGCCACAAATAATGGATTTGGATAACCAAATCGTTTTTGTCGTGAGAACTTCCTTACTTTCAATGTCTTGAAGAGATGATGTATGTTACCAAAGGAGGTTGGGATTTTAAAGATTACAGATGAGTGATGTAGATTGTTTGGCAGTAAGGTTTTAGATGTAAGTTTTTATGTTTTTAAACACCTAATGACAACTTCTGACAAGCCTTTGGAAAGTTTTAGAACTCTGTTGAAAGGTTGTGCAAGCTGCTGATGGAATCTGTGAGCCTCTCTTGTTACTTATCATCTTACTTTTTGGCAGAATGCATTTCTTACTTCCCACCAACAGGTTTTGCCCTTTTTTATTCCATTAAGATTCCTCCTGAGATTGGCTGTCTTGAAAATCTGACATCTCTGGATGTCAGTTACAACTTGGAACTAAGATCCTTTCCCAATGAAATGGGGAAATTAAGCAAAATATGGGACCTTCCTTTGGATGAACTGCGTCTTAACTTTGATTTTAAACACATAGGATGTAAAGCCAAAGACATCATAAGGTTAGATAATTTTATTTCTATTTGTTTTCATCAAATTTTTTTCAGATTTCCACTTCGTGACTTTGATGGACATATATTGTTATGCTTTAGGGAAAAAATCAATAGTAATATTGGACATTAATAAGCTAAGTGTCACTTGCCTTTCATTTAGTAAATGTGTTTCTGTGGTGCCACTGTAGAGATTTTTCATTCTTCTTAGCCAGGTAGCATTGAGTGACTTTTCTGCCTTCTCTTTCTTTTTAGTGGAGTAGACTCTAAAAGAAAATACGTGTTGTTATTTGGTCTCTTGTTACCAATTACACAATCTAAAGAAATATAGCACAGTATAATAACTTATCACACCACATTTCGTATAGCAACTAGTAAACATATGCCTCTTACATCTTAAAGCATTATAGTCACTGACATCATGTGAAATTATTAACTTCTATTTTGCCCATTAGAATAAGTAATCTACTCACCTTGATCAATTCTGAAACCACCAAAACTTCTCAAGTATTGCTGTTTCTGGTCTTTACACTTGAAACACTTTAAATATCTTTAATAATGGATTTTATCCGACTTCTTGTTCCCTTTCAGCACATTGATCTTATTATTTTCTCATAAAATCCTTTGCTCCCTTTCCCACAGTTACTGTATTAACATTGCAGACCTCAGCTCTGTCGGCACCTCCCAACTAGACTGTGCACCGAGGCAGAGACCATGGCTGTGTTCACTCACTATTCAAATCTTGGCACCAAACACAGTGCCTGGCATAGAATTAATAGTTGTTTCATTACCAGTGTTTTATATTTACTCATTCTTTTCTGCCTGAAGTCTCTTAAATTTATATTTAACTTCATATCTTTTTATGAGGAAGGGTTTGGTTTTCTGAATTTTTGAGCTTCATTTTATTGTAAAGGAAAGAGTTTAACTTTTGTGCTAAATGTGACTACCCTTCATTTTACACAGTTAGTTTTCCCTCTTGAAACTGGAAAAGTTGGTCATATAAAAATTGGTTCAATTCTTACTAAACATTTAGCAGAACTAGCTTTCAGTGTATTATGCTGTATTATAAAGCTACATAACTAAATATGCTAAATATTTTAAACATGTTTAAGATTTTCAGAAAAGACAGAAAGACCTAGATTGGATTAGAAATTGTAGACATCATTTGCTTTTTGAAGAATGACGTATTTCAAACAGTGCTGCCGTCTTAAGAAATAAAAAGTCAAGGAAAGTAATGTTGCTTTTCAGTCATATCATCAGAAATGTTGATCAGATTCTTATTAGTTATAGGAATGGATCAGTCACTACTCTGATGTAAAATTCATTTTTGATTTAGCTTTTCTCTAATTTGAAACTGTGGCAACACTTTAACATATTTCAAAATATATCTTTATTTTATTTTTGGTAACACTTTAAATCTACTATTAGTTTAAAGTGGTTTTTTAGCTACCTAAACACTTCTATTTAGTTCGGTTTTTACATTAAGATCATTAGGAATGAAAGCATGTTAATATCTGCTGATAGTATAATAGTTTATATTTATTTATGATGTAATATGACCTCACTATTAATATATACTATTATATGCATATGTGATATATATCTATTTATACATCATATATTCTATATATGGCCATATAGACACATATATAACTAATATGACCATATCAAGGTTTATTATTACAGTATACAGATTTCTATCTTGTTTTTATGTAATATGGACTTTGTGAAATTTTACACTTTATAAGGTTTTTCATACTATTAAAAGAAATTCAAATATGTATACACATGTATATATATGTGTGTATATATAGATGTATATATATTGCATATTGTATGCTGATTAGTACTGGAAACATATTTTGGCCTTTAGATTATTTCTGGTGATAGTGTAACATGTTATATTGCTAATTCTACCAAATAGTATCAACTACACTAAAATCTCTAGCAAAATATATGCATTAACAATACACTGAAAGGCATGTACATTATTAGTTACATGAGCTAGGCACTCTTTTGGAAACTATATTTTAAAATAGTGTGACATGCAAAACAACTCACTTAAATCTCAAGTGTACTTTTAAGCAGTTTATTATTTAATTTTTGTCTTTCAAATACTAGGTTTCTTCAACAGCGGTTAAAAAAGGCTGTACCCTATAACCGAATGAAACTTATGATAGTGGGAAATACTGGAAGTGGTAAAACCACCTTATTGCAGCAATTAATGAAAATCAAGAAAGCAGATCTTGGAATGCAAAGTCCCACAGTTGGCATAGATGTGAAAGACTGGCCTATCCAAATAAGAGGCAAAAGAAAGAGAGACCTCATTCTAAATGTGTGGGATTTTGCAGGTATTTCTATAGAATTTTAAAATTCACTTTTACCACTTGTTGTAAACAGGGATTCAAGAACTGAGCTTTCTGTTCTAATATCCAGAGAGCTGGTAGACTGTATGGAATTATTCCAAAGCCCTTCACTTCTCCTCATTTTACTCTTGACTCCAGAATGGAGAAGGACATGGAGGGATCTGCTGGTAACAGTTCAGTGCTAGGTGCTCTGATCAGTCGCTGACACATATGCTAAAAGTGGTCAATCCCTGGTAAAAAAAAAAACCCAGAATAGTTCTCTAAACATTGTCTGTTGTTTTTCTCTTTTTAGTATGGTAAATAATAAATAGTATTATTCCCCCAGATTATTTTTTTTAAAAGGATTCTTGCTTGTTGTTTGAAAGATTTAAAAAATCGGTCTCTAATCTTTATTTAGGTCGTGAGGAATTCTATAGTACTCATCCTCATTTTATGACCCAGCGAGCATTGTATCTTGCTGTCTATGACCTCAGCAAAGGACAGACTGAAGTTGATGCCATGAAGCCTTGGCTCTTTAATATAAAGGTGATTTGTTCTTATCATTTGAAAATAGAAAATAATTTGAGTGTGTGTATGTGTGCACCTGTGTGTGTGTAAGGTAATTTATTTTGGGCAAAAAATTGTTTCAATTTCTTTAAATACTTTATTTTTATTTTTGTTTTTAAGACAGATCTCTCTGTGGCCCAGGCTGGAGTGCAGTGGCTTGATCTTGGCTCACTGCAACCTCTGTCTCCTGGGTTTAAGTGGTTCTCCTGCCTCAGTCTCCCGAGTAGCTGGGGTTACAGGCCCTGCCACCATACACAGCTAATTTTTGTACTTTTAGTGGAGACGGGGTTTCACCATGTTGGCCAGGCTGGTCTCCTACTCCTGACCTCAGATGGTCCACCCACCTCCTTGGCCTCCCAAAGTGTTGGGATTATAGGCGTGAGCCACTGTCTGGCCTCTTTAAATACTTTCTTAAAAGAAGCCCTAAAATTTTGAGTTGAGAAACCTTCAGAGTAATTAAGTCATGACGTGAAAATGGTATGTTCCATAGTGAAAGTTATTGGTAACCCAAAACTCTTTTTACGCTGTAAAACTTGAATATATATAAGTTCAACTGTTTTTTATGATATTATTTCTTAAAGGAAATATAAATTTTTCTAATTTAAAATAAACTACATTAAAGAAAAGCATTCTATATATATCATCAACTTTGTACTCAGGGCCATTGGTGTGAAGTCCTTCAGGTTCTATGCTTTAGGTGGTCCCAGATTATGATGCTGTTAGATCTGGAATTTCCCTTTTGTTGCTTTTCTATCTTTTCCTTTGCTGTCTTGCTGTCTGCTTTTCCTTCAAACACTATGGCTTTTTAGAATTGAGACTAAAATGCTGCTTGCATGATGCTGCAATAAGCTCTTCTGTGAGTAAAGTTCTTAGAAAGGCTTGTGTCAGGACACTTAACTATGTAATTTGGCTGCATACATGATTGTTTTATAATTTGGGGTATTTTTTAACTGCTGCTTTTTTAAGTTTTTACAGCTAGCCAACTTGAGCAAATATTACTACCACTGTGGTAGTAATATTTTCCCCAGTAGCTTTTCTTCTTCTGTTATAGACTCTAAATTGAATGACTTTAAAATGAATTTAGAAGATTAAATTCAAAGATAAGGAAGAGAAAATATAAACTGTATGACATTAATTTGATATAATTTGTGGGTTTATGAAACACTTATTTTGTTTAGGAGTGTGCTTAGCGAATAACTCATTTTAAGGCATTGAAAATGAGAAAGGAAAACTATGCTACTGTTATTACATAGGCCACATAAAAGGAATAAGAATTGGATTAAGAAGACCCTCAGAATGACTTTTTAAAATGTCTTAAGGTTCCATTTTTTTCTTAGGTTTAAGAAAAAAGGGCAGTTGTTCTTTTCTTCTGAGGTCCGTCAGTTTCTCTTTACCACTCAAGTGAATGTCACGGAAAGCAAATATCAACAGGAATGTGAGCAGGCCCAATTTTAAAGCAAACACAAGAGCGTTTTGTGTGCTTCCCTCTAGGCTCGTGCTTCTTCTTCTCCCGTGATTCTTGTTGGCACACATTCGGATGTTTCCGATGAGAAGCAGCGCAAAGCCTGTATAAGTAAAATCACCAAGGAACTCTTGAATAAGCGAGGGTTCCCTGCCATCCGAGATTACCACTTTGTGAATGCCACCGAGGAATCTGATGCTTTGGCAAAACTTCGGAAAACCATCATAAACGAGAGCCTTAATTTCAAGGTAACATGGTAGGCTGGTAGAGAAATGTAATTTATTAATTTTCATGTTATGCCACTGATTAGAAATGCCAGAATTTTTGAGAAGTGAGCAACTCTCTTAAAATTGTGGGGTTTCTTTCCCCATTGCTGTTAGCATTTTTAAGGACTTTCCATTTCTAATTTTTTTATACCAGACTTCATTTCTAATTCATAGAAATGGGAATAAAAAATAAGTAGAGGATCCTGAGAGAAACCAAGAGAATGTTTCTGGGATACTGAGAAAATGTTTCTGAGAGAGAATCTGAGAAAATGTTTTCGATGCCCTTTCTCATCCAGCTTCCTGTAGTAGTGATTCAACTACAAGGGTAAAGGTGAATGCTGAGGCCTTGGGATCATCTTTCTTCTTTTATTTTTTGACTGTTATTTTTCCTTCTGCTCCTTCCTTTTGGACTTCATGTTTTATGGACATCTTGATCTTTTGTGCCACTCCGTGTATTTTGTCACTGTGATTCCCATCCTACTTTTCTTCCCTCTGTATTGTGAGGCAGCTGTTTCCTTTAGTCAACAAAACCACTAACTTAGCTGTCAGAACTGTGCTTTTCATTTTAGGAATTATGTTTTACATTTCTAAAGTTATCTTCTGGTAAACCAAATATTTATAAAACATAAATAAATCAGTTATCAGAGAGAACACTCTTTTTTTTTTAGTAGAGACGGGGTTTCACCATGTTGACCAGGATGGTCTCGATCTCTTGACCTTGTGATCCACCCGCCTCGGCCTCCCAAAGTGCTGGGATTACAGGCTTGAGCCACCGCGCCCAGCCAAGAACACTCTTTTTTAATACTTGCAGGAAAAGGAAATCTTCACTGGGTTCTACAGGGAGCGTGGTATAAACTGTACTAAAAATACCCTGGATAGCTTAATATGGCAAACATAATGATGAATTTCACTTAGTTTCTCCTGGCTTACCTCATTAGCACTAATGATTATATCCTGGCTGATAAGTAGAGTCCTATTTGGCCCAGGCAGTCCCAGCATAATTATTAATAGTGTCCCATTATATTCTCAAAAGCATTCCAATTTGGATGATAAATTATATGGTCACCTTGGTTATAACTCCATGTTGGCCAGTTAGCTTAGTTCTGTTACATTTATATAGATTATTTGTACTTCTCTCCAAAACCTAATGAGCCATCTGTGAAAGTGATGGCTTTTGCAGCGCCCAGGGAGAGAATTTGTATGTTTGTATCCTTCAACACACATTTATTACAGTTATTGATAGATGTTAGTGTCACGTAAAAATGACATACTATTTATTTGTAGATTTTCCCATTCTCTTGTGGAACATGCAGTTAGAAAGTAATATGATTTAGAGAAAAACAAATATACAAAATGTATTCTTCCAGTAATCTCTTAATCCAGGTTTCTTTTTCCCTGAGACTATACCCATACTTCAAGAACTTTGTTGTTACTGAGAATAGTTTGGTAGTTTTTCTTTTTGTCATTGCTGTCAGGGAATGTATCAGATCTTTAAAAAGACTTGTTGGAGGATGAGTTTGTTTTGAAAAGGCCTGAATTTAGTTGAAGCAAAGTCACAGATAAGATGGTTCTTTAGGCTGTATTAATACTGCTTTTGTCTAATAGATATTATCAATAAATCAGACCAGTTTTTCTTTTGGCACTTATCAATCAACTTTGAAGACAACTTTTTACAAGAAAGTAAAACAAATGCTTTGAGAAATACCAGTATTATTAAAGTATGTATTGCTGATGGATGCAGCATTCTGGAATAATGGGTCGAAAACTCATTTGATTGCTTTGTAGACGAGTGACTCTTTAGATGACCAAGGACCTGTGAGCCCACCATAACTTGAAAATTTTTTCTTCCCTAAGATGCTTCAACCTGAATTCAAATAGCAGTTTTAATCTCCTAGAGATAATTTTTTTTGTCCTCTCATTTATTTTTCATCTTTTCCTTTGATCTTAGCTGTTCTCTAATCTTTCCCTGTCTCAACCTCATTAACATCTGTCTGTGCAGATACTTTAAGTTTTATTTTTTGGCTTAGCCTATCAGTGAACTGATAATCATGCTGAAAGGAGAAGCAGGACAAAACAGGGTTCAATGCCGACAATACTCCTTTTAATCTCATCCAGCCCATCAGCAGAGCAGACATCTCTGCAGGCCTTGAGACCTAGCCCTGTAAAATTCATCCTGTTTCTACTTGATTTATTTTCTTTGAGAACCCTTATTTACTTTTATATAGAGGTTCCCTTTTTGGATTAAAACATAAACCTCAATCTGAAGTTCTATTTCATCTTAATTTATGAATGACGAAGAGAGGGAACATGAAAAGTGAAGGTTAGTGAAGTTATCACTAATTCTCTGGGTCAAGAAATGCATGAAAACAGTCTCGAGTAACCATTTGCAGGTAAATATGGAAGTAGTGGTTATGACTGCCTCCTTAAAGTTTTAGTCACAAGTAGAAAAAGAGCAAGTACATTTTTCTTTGTGGGTGCTGAATTTCTATTTGTAATAAGTGTAAGAATTTAAGCAGAAATTTGGATTGGTATTTTCAGGTAAAAAGAATATGTAATTTTCATAGGTTCAGAAATAGGGAGAGTTTGCCATCTGGTGGTTCTTAAAGGCATTCTGGATACTGCTGTTAAGAGTTGAATTTCTATTTAAAATTATATTTTAAAAAATGTTTGGAAATTACTTTCATTATAGAAACTATCTTTTTAAGGCCATTCTTTAAAAAAATCTCATTTTATATATTTCTTATTTTGTAGATAGTGATTAGAATGATCATCTTCTCCTGTCAGAATCACTGGTGTTTAGATGATTTCTTGTTTTCCCAAGTTAAAGTTTCCGTGAAAAATATAGCTTGAGTAGGATTTTATGTCTCCAGGTTTCTCTGTTGATAAATACATCTCACCAATATAACATTTTACAAATAACAAGCACAAAATTTAATGTTTTACCTTGATTATTTAAAACAATGTCCAAAAGCTCTTGTAATTTGTACTAATATCTTATGCTACCTTGTCTATTTCCCATTAAGTTTAATGTCTTAGAAAATAAAAACTATTTCTTATGCTTAGTGATTTATCTCTTTTTTTTTTTTTGCCATGGAGTTTCTGGATAGCAAGAGAAATATTTTCATGCTGTTTTATTTGATATTTTCAAATTTGCCTCTGGATCAGCAATTTTCTTATTTTAATTTCATTGTATTTATTTCTTACAATCTAAATAGCTTTTCATTATATTTTGATTTTATTTAAAAATGTGATTCTGAATAATATGTTTCTGTAAAAACTACTAGCACTGAATTTGCCAACCATTTGACAAATACACAAATAAAATAGATTTTTACAGTTTGTCATTTGTAATTTCACAGATCCGAGATCAGCCTGTTGTTGGACAGCTGATCCCAGATTGCTATGTAGAACTTGAGAAAATCATTTTATCAGAGCGTAAAAATGTGCCAATTGAATTTCCTGTAATTGACCAGAAACGATTATTACAACTTGTGAGAGAAAATCAGCTGCAGTTAGATGAAAATGAACTTCCTCATGCAGTTCACTTTCTAAATGAATCAGGTTTGTGTGTTTCTGTCTTTTTTTTTCAAAGCTCAACTGTAATAATTTATGAAAATATTTCTGAATCTTGAATAGCATTTACATTCAAAGTTGAGAGAATATCCATAAAGTTCTTTAATAGGCCACTGATTTTTTCTTTTTGGAAGATCATCGTGTGTGAATGTCGAATTATGTATCATGTCATAAGAAAACAAATTTAGAAATTATCTAGTAGTAAAGTAGTGGAAAGAGTCTCTGAGTGGGAGTTAAAACATTTGGGTTCTAGAACTTGCCTTTACTATTCAGGAGCTGTGGAACTGTGTGCACAACCATATCTGTCGTAATGTCAAAGGAGTTTAGTGCATGTGAGAGTTATTTTTATATTGCAAAGGGGAATTATTGTTGGGATGGTTTAACTGGGATGCTTGGAGAATCAGTGGTTCCCTGAGATGATGCGGCTGCTGAGTGTTAGATCTAGCTCTGCTGCGTCAAATATTGATCTCAAAAATAAAAATTCTCAAACCAACTTCAATGAATTGTGTACTTGACCATATTAGCTTGCTAGAAGTATGTGAGTTGCTTGGTAGTAGTTGAGGAAGTGACTGGGAAGCTTCTTATGATCCCTAGATTCTGTTGTATAACAAAATAGGTTCCTGTGGATTATGATCTGTTTCTTTTCCCCATCCTTCTTAAGATATTCTGAGATATGCTGTGTTTCTTATCTGTATTTGAAAATAAAACGTGTCTTCATAGTGTCTATTCACCAAGCTAAACAAAATTATGAATTTCTATTTATGTGTGAAATATGCTCTGTAATGCATATCAGTGTCTCAAATATGCGTACTTATGATCATTTTATGTAGTTCAAAAATGCTCCATTATAATATCAGGACTTTAGACCATAGGATGCACAGCTTCTAGTCCCAGCTCTGCCACTAACTATGCTGAAATTTCTTCCCTTGTAAGATGAAGAAATTGGACTAGATTCTTTCTAAATCCTCTTGATATTTGTTCTAGATTCTGTGTTTCACTGTTTGATGAATTTTTACTACAGGAGTCCTTCTTCATTTTCAAGACCCAGCACTGCAGCTAAGTGACTTGTATTTTGTGGAACCCAAGTGGCTTTGTAAAATCATGGCACAGGTTGGTGTCTTTTATTTTTGTGGCACAGGGGTTATGGTCAAAGCATAGAACAGATGGTGCCCAGAGCATTGAGCATTTTAGAATTTAATTAAGGCAGAAACTTTTGGGAATTTAGAAAACTGTAGAACACTTCACATAGAAGACTACTTTAAGAGCTTCACCGAAGAAGGGAAGATGTCTCAAGTTCGCTTCCATGACTTTATTTTCAAGTCACATACAGATGTTGGTTCTGCTCTGCCCTATGCTGCTTTTCTCGATCCTGATGATATCATTGGTTTGGTTATTGAATGATTCAGTTGAATGAAGGCTTTGTGGAAATCCTTGGGGTAAACACATATAAGAAAATTGGGTTCCTGGGCCTGTGAAACCTCTATCTACATAACATGGAGGGGAGTTTTGACTTAAGTGAAATGATCTGAGCTTTAAATACTTATGATTTTGAAAACTTTAGATGGCATTGATTATAGATACTGTTTTCTTACATTTCACATGGAAAATGATTTTTTTCTCCAAATGGTAATACATTACCAATGAGTTAAATTACTTATAATAATCCATCTCTATAGCTTTGACATAAAAGATCATTTGAGCAAAACATACTACCTCAGAGTGTTTCAACCCCAGCATGATGACGTTTGGGCCAGATAATTCTTTGTTGCACATTGTAAGATGTTAGGAGTATTTTTGGCCTTTATATTCTAGATGTAAATAGTATCTTGTAGCTGTGACAAGCAAAAATGTACTCAAACATTGCTAAATATGGCTTGGGGAGTGTGAAAAATTACTCTAGTTGAAAAACATTAAGCTACTGATTTGTTTTTGAATATAATTTATACTTTTGCATGTGGCTGCCCAAGTCCCTAAAATTATTATATATTTTTAAATTAGAAATATCTCTTCCAATTAAACCATAAAGATAATTAAATTTACTTGGACAATCTTGAATAATTGTTCCTAAATTCCATCTAAGGAACAAAGGAAGCTATTATGAAGGGAGATCTCAGTTGAGGCTAAGTCCTATACCATGGAACTCGAGAGCATATTGAAACATTGCAATCAGCAATAATTTGCAGTGTGTCAGTTATTACTATTTTGGTAGGTAATTTTAAATTAGATTTTCAGCCTTCTGCACATATTTCATGGATAGTATGGTTTCACTCAATTTTTAAATAATGGAGACAGTAGTGTGACCCAGAGCACTTGCTCAAGCATCAGCTTGACCTGTGTTTCAGTCTCCTCTAATTACTTATTAGCTTTGTGAAATTTCTTAACTTGTTAAGCCTTTGTTTACTTATTTTTT
The DNA here is from genome assembly GCF_048565385.1 of Saimiri boliviensis. Lineage (NCBI taxonomy): Eukaryota > Metazoa > Chordata > Mammalia > Primates > Cebidae > Saimiri > Saimiri boliviensis. Next base: position 96,705,672 of record NC_133455.1, read on the forward strand.
TTTAAATAAGGAAAATGACAGTTGTCTTCTATATTACCTCCCTAGTTTAGTGTAAGTGAGCGGCAAATGTTAGCTAATTTTAGATTGGATCTATTTGGCAATTTAAGGAATGTTATTTAAAAAATGTCGGAACTATAGAGAAGTATTCATGTAGTTTTGGAAAGTATGTCATGTATGGGGACAAATAAAAAAGATGTGTAGGTAGCTGCATCCCGTATAGCAAAGGAAGTTTTAAATATATCCAGCAATTTTGTTGTCCTGGTTGACACACAATAGCTGTCAGGAAGTAACCCAACTCCATATAGTCAAGGAAAAGCTAAAGTTGCTCCCAAAAGTGATGTGTTTCCTTGTCACTATGGAACATTTGAAGTTACACACGTGTGAACGTTAGGGTGGGCATATCTTGTACAGTAGAATAAGGAAGAAGTTTGTATCAGAATCCCCCTTTTAAAAATAAATAGATTTTTACTATGACTGCAATAAAATTTATGATGATTCTGTGGAGTAATTAAGTTGAAACTCCATGAAAGTTCTTCTCATTAGCATAGTTATAATATAAATATGATAATTTAAGTAAAAATTAAGTTAATTTGAGCCACTCAAAGTTGCTTTAAAAGACAGATTTAAAATGTCAATAAAATAATAATTTAAATTTCTTATTAAGCTAAAAAAGGAGTACCATCATTTTTATTAATGCCAATAAATTGAAATATAGTGTCATTTTCTCACTAAGGTTTAAAGGAAATGAAAGCTCTAAATAATCAAGTGAGACCAAGAGCAACTTGTCTGACAGCTATTAGCAAAAATAAATAGGAGTATTCACCTTCATGAATCAAGGCAAGGACAGGAATAATTTCATGGAGCAGAAGCTCTAATGAGCCCACCCACTCTCTGTGTTAAATTGAGCTGTTAGGTCACTAAACTTATTATAAAAAGGTTCCGTTAATGCATGCAAAAGTTTACAAAACTCATTTAACTGTATGATAAAAGAGATATGAAAGAGACCTATTGAATTAATCAAGTGGAACATTAAAAAGCTTACATGACAATTTAATCTTGATAAAAATACATGGGAGAAATACAAAGAAACCTAGAAAATTCTCTTTCCTTGAATAAGGCATCAGTTAGCTATACAGGTTATTAGTTTGAAAGAATGTTATTAGGAGGTCTCTTAAAGATAGATAAAGTCAAGATAATGTTACAGATTTTATTTTTATTTAATAAGCCCCCTCAAAACCTGAGGCTTAAAATGCTAACAATTTATTATTTCTCATTTTTCTGTGGCTTGACTGGGCTCCGCTGCGTGGTTCTGCTCCACATGGTATTGGCAAGGGTCATTCAGTAGGCTTCATTTGCTGAACTGAGGTGGAAAGTGCAAGAAAGCTACCTGCACCTTTTTGGAATATTGGTGCTCCTCCATGTGGCCTATCATATGGCTAGGTTGGGCGTCCTCATGGCATGGTGATCACAGGGTGATTGGACATCTTTCATGGTGGCTGGTTACCAAGATAAATGAAACACAATTTTTCAGTCCTCTTAAAGGCTAGGCCCAGGACTGGCAAAAATATTAATTCTGCCACATTCTAGTAACAAGAGCAACCACAAGCCTAGCTCAGATTGAAGGGGAAGGGAAATAGACTCCGTATGAATGGCACCTATGTATAGGGATAGAAATGATATGTTCATCTTTGGAAAATATCTACTACAAATAGTGGTAGCATGCTATAGATCTAATAGGAAAATCAAGCACAAACTCTTTAAAAAATAAGTGTATCTTAATAAAATAAATGAGAATAACTAGATAATAATGGCTAACATACATGAGTTTACTATGTGCTTTTCAAAGATTATCTCATGTAATACTCACAGCAACCATTCCAAATGGTACTTTATTAGCCCCTATGATACAGATGAATAAATTGATTGACAGAAAGGTTGAATAATTTATCTAAAGTTACACTTTCAGGAAGAGGTACAGTTAGAATTTCAAACCAAGTAATTTGACTCCAGGGCCTATGAGTGTATACCTTCTTAGGGCTGATATTCAAGTGAGAGAAGAGAACTAATAAACAAACATATAATAGGTTGAGTTGTACAGTGTGTTACAGAGAAAATATAAAGTGTGGCTGGAGTTGAATTGTCAAAAAAGGTCTTAGAACTTAAAAAATGCTAAAACGGCAACCAATTCTCTTCACCACCTAAACTGTAAGAGCAATCTGAGATTTTTATAAAGTACACAATATGGGAAAAGTCTTAAACAACAGTTTTTATTGTTTATAGGACCATTGCACACTGCCATTAAATACCAATATGTTCAATCAATCATGCATTCATTGATTCAATAAACATTGTACATACAAAATAGAAATACAGTGTTGAGTAAGACGAGTCCTTGGGCCTAAGGACTTTATAACCTGGTATTTCAATCAACTGCACGATAGCATAAATAATGTTTGCTTCTGTTTAAGTATTCCTTAAACATTATAGATTGGCCAAAGAAAATAAAATACAAACCTCTTTTTAAAGGGAACTTGACAAAGTAAAATAAATTGGAATATATAGATAAATAGAATAAATTTGTCAAATGTACTTTGCATGCTTTACATGTGTTATTTAAAATCTCAGGGCAATCTAAGGGAGTCACTTTTACTACCTCATTTTATAGAGAAGAAACACTGTGCATTAAAGAAAGCAAATACCTTTCCCCAGAACACAGAGCTAGTAGTAGAGGCTGGATTTGAATCTCGGTTCTGACTGATTTTTAACTGCCATGACAATGATCAAAACTCAAAGTATAATTTCTGTGTGAGAATCATCAGGGTTGCTTGTTAAAAAAGCAGATTCTCCACCTCAACCAGACCCACTGACCTAGACATTGCAAGTAGAATCTATCAGAATGTGGTAGTTACTTTGAGAATCATGAAACTCTACTCCACAGTCTGTCTTCTTTTTCATGGAAACCCTCTCCTAGTATATAAATATAAAGTAATATTTCTATTTCTAACCTGTATTGATAACTGTCTGGAAGATAAATTTCCTGGGAATATATTATTGATGAGACTGCAAAACAGATGTGAGGTACTGGATTGATCTTTTCATTAGAGCTAGGAAAATATTGATGTTCATTGGTTTCAGAGAAGTTTAATAATTTCCGATCTGAATTAACTCCTTAATTTAACTTTTTTTTCTTTCCTTTTTTCTTTTTTTTTTTTTTTTAGAGTGAATGCCCCTCTGGGCTTCTAGGCCACATGGTTGCTAGAGAAATTAGATACTGTGTTGCACTTGAAAACATTAAAATCTTTCTGACTACTTTCACGGGGGAAAGACAGATAAAATGCTTTAAGTTTGCAACATTTCAGAAAATAAATTCTAGTGATTATTTATGATTCAAATCTTTCAGATTTTGACAGTGAAAGTGGAAGGTTGTCCAAAACATCCTAAGGGAATTATTTCACGTAGAGATGTGGAAAAATTTCTTTCAAAGAAAAAGAGATTTCCGAAGAACTACATGTCACAGTATTTTAAGCTCCTGGAGAAATTCCAGATTGCTTTGCCAATAGGAGAAGAATATTTGCTGGTTCCAAGCAGGTAAAGCACGTCTTAAAACAATTGCTATGTAGAAATTCACTATCTATTCTTTTAATTGTCAAAGCAACTTTAGTCTGTAATAAATGTATTAAACAAATAAATATATTTTACTTATAGTCTAAACTTCCTACTGATGTATATCATTTATTTTTAAAGAAAACGTTGCATCTGACACTTTAAAGATACAGTAAATCACTTATTTTATGTATATAGTTACTGATTGGCTTATCACTTTTTAAATTGTTTAAGAAAGGTAAATATTGGCGATTAGTGTGTGTGTGTGTGTGTGTGTTCTTAAACAATATTGAGAGAGTTTATTAAGTAAGTTTTGAGAAGAAAGTGAGTTTTCAACAGAATGTTAAAAGCATTTATGGCATCACAATGAATACCTAAGTTCTAGCCTATACTATAGAATTTTTTCTTACTGTTTTATAAGCTACTAGGAAATGTTATAAAGTGATATGATGTTGAAATGTGCAAATTACATTGATTGATGGAAGCAGCCAGTTGTAAAAATAAATATCCACTTTTTTCTAGGATGCATATTTTTCAGGATTTATATAAGATCTCATTTGTCTATGTATAATTATAATAATTTATGTGTTAGTACATAGGGATTACTGGAAATATTTCATGCATTTACAATGGAGCATGCATTTGAATTGATTAATGATCACTGAATTTTTGGTGTAGGAAAAACATGTAGTGACACAATGTTACAAAAAGACTACAGTTGCTTGGAATGGTTACCTTGTTGATTTTAAGCAGTAAAATCATTTGCTCAACATGATTGGGTATTTTGCGAGGCTGTATAATGATGTCCTTGTCTTTAGTTTGTCTGACCACAGGCCTGTGATAGAGCTTCCCCATTGTGAGAACTCTGAAATTATCATCCGACTGTATGAAATGCCTTATTTTCCAATGGGATTTTGGTCGAGATTAATCAATCGATTACTTGAGATTTCACCTTACATGCTTTCAGGGAGAGGTGAGTATTTAATGAAGACTTAATATTTAGAGAAATTAGGGAGATGGCATATTAAAAGTAATATGCCATTTTCTCAGAGTTTACTTGTTTGGAAGGCAGCTGAAGAATCAGAAAATAAGCTCATAAAACCTTGGAGTAGGCAATGTAAAGACACACAAGAACATACAAACTCATCCAATTTGTCAGGAAGAAAACTCCTCATGTCCTCACTCAGATCTTGGCTGTGATTACATTGTGGGGACTGTAATTATCTCTATTCTGTTGCACAACCACTGAGAAATTTACAAAAAAAAAAAAAAAAGAGCAAATACAGGTGTTTATAATGCGAACTCTTTCTTCTAAAATAAATAGAGACATTTTGTTGCTCCAAAGGGAAAATGTCATTTTGTGGGTTAAAATTAGCTTTACACAGGTGTTACAGGTTTCCAAAATAAACCTTACCTTGATTAGAATTAATCAACATATAGGTAGTTACATTGCATTAAAAAGTTCAAGAAGTTTTGGGTTTAGCATGATCACCTTCTTTTTAAAAATTATGAGGACTTATTTATGATTCCCTTTCTTCATCTATTGAGCATATTAAACTGCTTAACAGCATGATCCTGAAATGTGTCTTAATCTACAGGGCATTTAATTCATTTTATTGTAAAGTTATGGATAAAATATTTAATATAATATTTAATAGATATGGATGGGGACTCAATACTTTCTTTTGAAATGAATAAATCTATATTACAATCACTTGTGGTGTGTGCAGTAGATTTTTTCCCTTTAATTTATGAGGTAGTTAATAATTAATGGCACTATTTGGATCCATTTAAATTTCTTTTAGAACGAGCACTTCGCCCAAATAGAATGTATTGGCGACAAGGCATCTACTTGAATTGGTCTCCTGAAGCTTATTGTCTGGTAGGATCTGAAGTCATAGACAATCACCCAGAGAGTTTCTTGAAAATTACAGTTCCTTCTTGTAGAAAAGGTAAGGAAATCAATTTAAATATTTCAATTTTAACACTAAAAAAAAAAAATCTAAACTTAAAAAAAAACTTTACCTTAAACCTTTTTGACAGTATGAGGTTCAGACAAGGTGTTGAGCTCTGTTTTGAATCACGTAGGCTGTATTCTTTTGGGCCAAGTTGTGGACCACATTGATTCTCTCATGGAAGAATGGTTTCCTGGGTTGTTGGAGATTGATATTTGTGGTGAAGGAGAAACTCTGTTGAAGAAATGGGCATTATATAGTTTTAATGATGGTGAAGAACATAAAAAAATCTTACTTGATGACTTGATGAAGAAAGCAGAGGAAGGTATGTTTTGATAAAACTTAACAAAGCTTTTAAGTGATCCTTCAATACTTATGAAATGACTTTAAATAATGTAAACATTCTTATACATAAGGGATGAGTTAAAATAGTATATTCAATTATAGGGACAGTTTAGAAAACTAGATTATATTTATTACCAATAAAATCTTATATTCTAGTTTCAGAAAATGACTATTTGAGGGTTTGAATGCTGGCTCATTAAGCAATGTAACCTCATCTGTGAAACAGGAATACCAACCACATGTATCTCATAGAATTGTTATAAAGATTAAAATAGATAATACACAGACATAATTTACCAACATGTCTGCCATATAATAACAGCTTCAGCTTCACGAATGTGGCAAAAGTATAGAATAGATAACTTTCGGCCGGGCGCGGTGGCTCAAGCCTGTAATCCCAGCACTTTGGGAGGCCGAGACGGGTGGATCACGAGGTCAAGAGATCGAGACCATCCTGGTCAACATGGTGAAACCCCGTCTCTACTAAAAATACAAAAATTAGCTGGACCTGGTGGCGCATGCCTGTAGTCCCAGCTTCTCGGGAGGCGGAGGCAGGAGAATTGCCTGAACCCAGGAGGCGGAGGTTGCGGTGAGCCAAGATCGCGCCATTGCACTCCAGCCTGGGTAACAAGAGCGAAACTCCGTCAAAAAAAAAAAAAAAAGAATAGATAACTTTCTAGTCAGATATTTGGTAGTCTGCAGCTGTTCAAAATTCTGCTGTCTAACAAGTGAACCTAGGAATAAATTTTTAAAATTCCAAGTAGATACATACTAAGTGAATCTTTAAAATATTCTTAAATTTTCTAGAGAAATCTAGGATTGGTTAGAAAGGAAGGGATTAGAAATGATAGAAAATATTCAGTTGATTTTTCACATCAAACCCACAAATTTACGTATCCCCTTAAATGTTGTTTTCATTTTAAAAATGTTTTTTTACTTCTCAGGAGATCTCTTAGTAAATCCAGATCAACCAAGGCTCACCATTCCAATATCTCAGATTGCCCCTGACTTGATTTTGGCTGACCTACCTAGAAATATTATGTTGAATAATGATGAGTTGGAATTTGAACAAGCTCCAGAGTTTCTCCTAGGTAATTATTTTTGTTAGTTTGAGAATGAAAATTAGGATTTAATTTTCTCCTTATAATTTAGAAAATAGATCTCATAATTACATTTTCATAGATTTTTAGTGTCTTCATATATTTGTTACAATGTTTTTTATTTGGAATGATATATTTTAAAGGAATATTATGTTACAGATCTGGAATTTGCTTTCCACATGATCATGTAGACTAGCTTCGAGATGAGGATGGGATTGTCACAGAAGCACAAATATTTATGAAATATATCCTTGCATTTGCTTTAATTGCCAGGGGTGTGGGAGGCAAATAAGAAGGTTTTCAGGTGAGCTAAGTGAAGCAGCCATATTTTATATTTAAAATGACAGAATAGGTAAAGGAAGCACACCACAGTGTAGTCATAGCAGGGCTTTTATGACTCAGTATGAAAATGCTGAATATAGTCTTTTCAGCATTTTCATACTGAGTCATAAAAGCATTGGAATTCAAAAATCAGAAGTGTTACATGGTGACATACTCAAGTTATTTATTTATTTATTTATTTATTGGTATGCTGAACAATTTATGTTTGTTGGTTCCATGAATTCAGTCAGTGATTTTCAATAGTGATGGAAATCACTGAATTCATGTAGCACATTTAGTGCTCATTGAGAAAAGGTGAAGTCATGGTAACCATGTTCTAGTATTCTCGTTTGTATCTTGACTTCCTGGACCTGTCCTATCATAGCAAATGGAGTTTTAGGTCTAATAGATGTTTTTTAAAAATGCCCATACTTCAAAAGATGAAAAATGTACACGTTATAACTACTTTGGGAAAGAAACAGTCAACAGATGACATGTTACTATATGTCATTCTGTCAGTTACATGTGTGGCTTCTCATGCATCTCAGAATAAAAGTTAATAATGTATTTACAAGGCCTGTGATGCTGTGATCTGTCTGGCTCCTTAGTTATCATTTTTTTAAAAAAATATATTTTGAACACATTTGTTTTTTAATTGACAAGTAAAAACTTGTATATATTTATGGTGCACAACATGATGTTTTAATATGTGTGTATGTTGTGGAATGGAGAAGTTTAGCTATTTAACATATGCATTATCTCAAATACTTATTTTTCTGGTGAGAATTATTAAAATCTACTCTCATAGCAATTTTCAAGTATTCAGTGTAACACTATTAACTATAGGCTGACATACTCAAGTTTTAAACATTCCTGAGAGTCATTGGGACAACTATGAAAAGCATTATATTGATTTAATATAAAGCATTTGAAGACAATTTTAACATGACTTTTTTTAGTTTTTGTTGTGTGTGTATAAATTTAATATTAATTAAATTTCCACAGAGATAATACCTAAAATCTGTCAGTTAGGACATAATATTATTAGCCAAAAATTGTCCAAAATTTGGGACTTGATATTGAAAGCCAAACAAACTGCTTTATATGTTTCTTTATTGGCATTGCTTGGGGAGTTTAGGACGAATTTAAATTCTTTGGAACTCAAGAAGTTAATATATTAGTAATAGTGGGTTAATATAAAATGCTGAATTGTTAATGCTGAATCCTACGTCTTAACCAACCCCAGTGTTCAAGGTATACCGGAAAGTACCAGACATAGTGCATCCTTCCTCTGAAGAAATCTCAAACTGTGAGACACAGATCCATAAAATATTTCTTTTCCCTGCATTAAAATGTGTTTCAGGTGAATGGACAGATTTTGAGTAGTGTATGTAGAAATGTCATTTACAAAGTCTGTTTATTTACACAGATAAGAAAATGTTTGTGATTACCCTCCCTTCTCTAGATCTATGTTCCATAAATCCGTAAATCCCATGTTCACTTACAGAAAGCATTATAGATGGGAGTTTCTTGGTCTTTGAACTGTTGTCATTTTGGCTTGGATAACTCTTTGTTATTGAGGGTCATCCTGTACATTGTAGGATGTTTGGCAACATCTCTGGCCTCTACCCACTAGATGTCAGTAGTATTCCCCTTCTTCCCCCACATGTGACAATAAAAAATGTCTCTAGATATTGCTAAAGAGGCGGAGTTTAGTACCAGTGATTTAAACAAATTTGGTGTATCCTTCTAAAAACATTTTACAGGTAGAGAGAGCTTCCGCTATCTTTATATTAATCTGGGAAAGATCATACCTCTCTCCATTTCCCCTCTTCCCATTTTTCTTGTAGGACAGCAGTGAATTCAGGCTTTTTGATAACTCTTTTTCCCAGATAATTGGGAAAAAGACTAATACGACCCACCTTAATAGATATGAATGTACTTGTTTTGTGAATATATTTTAAAATAAAATGTATGGGATTTTGTTCACACATCTTAGAAGCCACAGGGTACATTTTCTCATTGTGGAGCTGTTTATTTTTCTGGAGAACCAAGGCAGGTACTTCCACTTCAGTGGTGTGATTTGAGGAGTGAGGAAAATTTTCTTGCTTTCAGTATTCTTTCCAACCTAGGTGTCACAAATATACAATAGTCGTCCTTAACTTTATTCTTGTTTTCAGCCACTTGAAAGACATGACAATCCATACTCCATATTAAAGTAGCAGTCTCTCAGAGGAGGACTTTAAAAAATTAGAAACCTTTACTCCAACTTGAAATTTTGATGTATCTCCCTAGAGTATGTTTCTTCTCTCTGCTCCATTACAATTTTTCTTTGTTGTTGATAGCTGTCCAGACTGAGGTGAAGCAGAACAAGGTGCATCTAGCATATGTTTCCATCTCTCCAACCCGTTCTCTCCCTTCCCCCTCTACTTGCTTTCTTTCTCTTTTCCCTCTTCTGTTTACCTGATTCTATTTCTGATTCCAATATGTAACAGTTCTCCCTGAAAATCTCTGAATACCAACAACCCGTGGGTTTTAAAATTCAAATATTTATTAAGTACTGGAGGGATAGAATAAGAAGATACCAAGACTAACAAGATGCAAATAATACTTTCAACATATTTACAATCTAGTAGAAATACAATACATGCTCAAATGAGTTAATTATTTTAATATACTATGCTTCTGACCATAAAATATAATTGTATGTGCTCATTATAGACATATAAAAATAAACAAATAGGTAGAAACTTTCCATAGATGTGTAAATTTACCACTTGGAAATTACAAGTTGTTATACTTCCTTATAGATTGTTTTGTATGTATTCACTTATATCCATCAAGTGACTACATTTCAAGGCACTATATGAGAACCATAAATATTGTACAAACAGGATTTGCTAAATGTCAGTGGAGAGTAACAGTCCATGGGGCTGATCATGGTCAGTTTCTGAGGCTGGCCTCCATTTCTTAGTATATGTATATGGCCCTATAGGCTTGATAAACTCCCGGGAGGTTGAGATGATGGAGTAGCAGAGCTCATCAAGGGTATGGAGGCTTGAAGATACAAAGCATGTTTGGGAAATTTGGGCTATTCCAGTTTGTTTAAAGTACTTGTTTTCAACCTTACCTGTTCATTACTAATTCTACTAAATATCTAATTAAAAGAAGAAAAAATCTAGTGGTCATTTCCTACTGGGACTAATTAAATCAGAAACACTTAAGCCAGACATTAGTGTTTTAAAAAGCTCCTCAGGTATACTGTTCAGCCAGAACTAGGGCTACTGAACTTGAAACTTGAGAATGAGAAGTAGAGCAAGAAGAGAACTTTAAAAGAATTTAGGGGCCACAATATGACTATGGAGCTGAATTTAGATTTGATTTAATAGGCAACATAGAATAATTTGTTTTTGAGCAGGGGAGTGACACAATCAAAGTGAAATGGTAGGAAAATAAATTTTGCAAGACAGAATGAGTTGGAAATGAGGAACTCAGGAGGCCTCCTGGGACTCAGCAGAAGACGCTGAAGTCACCAAATGGGTGTGGTGGTAGGGGAAATGGGGCTGAAAGGAATGTGAATGAGGCTACAGAGTGGACTGCCAGTGTTAGCTGTGGGGTTAGACTGGAGCGAGAGTTAAAATAACTCCTCAATTTTAACTCCAGAAGGACTTCAAAAAGAGTTTTGCCCTTGTTCTCATCAGCTATATGGAAGGTAGAATAAAAAGTGGTTAGGAAAAAAGACAATAAATGTGGCTTCTGATGGGCTGTGATCGAGAGCTGGAGGGACATACCAGTGAAATCTCCAACACAAAGTTGAAAATATAGGAGAGCACTTGGGAGGTGGCTGTAAGTGAATATGTGACAATGTTCTATGTAAAGGGATAAATGAAGTCACAGAAGCGGATGGCGTAATTGAGCAGGATATGTGTAGAGGGAAGACAGGAAGGTTGGGGACAAAAGCTTCAGATGTATCTTTCTTGGAGTAGCAGGAAGAGGAAGTGGTAAAGGAGATTTGATTCAATGAAATGTAGGTCAGGTCAGATTTCTCTTCAAATGTACAACATATATAATTACAGCAGATATAATTTATTTAGTTTTTTTTTTTTTTTGCTTGGACATTAATTTAAGTGCTTTGTATTTTCTTTTCAAAAGGTGATGGCAGTTTTGGATCAGTTTATCGAGCAGCCTATGAAGGAGAAGAAGTAGCTGTGAAGATTTTTAATAAGCATACATCACTTAGGCTGTTAAGACAAGTAAGCAATTCATAATATAATTATATCAAATTATACGTTATTAATCTGCTGGAACTCTTATTTTGCATAGAGTTGTGAAAATGCCAAATAATGACCACATTTCCTTCAAAAGTTTACTTGAGTTTAATTATACAATCCTAGTTTGTCTTTTCTTCGTGGAGTAGAAAGTTTTGCGTTGTTTCTCCTGTTGAGAAAGCACTGTATTTTGAGAATCCTTATAATTGTGATACGTACTATGTTGTAAAACTTTTTGTAAGACTCCCTGATACTCCCCTTTTTACTTTAGAAGCTTGCTGTTCAAAATGTGCTCTGTGGACAAGCAGCTGGGCATTCCCTGGGAGATTGTTAGAAATGCAGAAACCCGGGACTTTTCAATGCTGTAATTTTGTCCCTGGTACTCCACGGTAGTCAGACTTTGAGCTCCCTCCATCTGCTTCCAGACCTTGAAGCTTAGCAACCTCTTGACTTAGGTTTTGTTTTCGTTAGAGTATTTATGTTTTATTTTTCTGGTCCAGGGAGAGAATGATTTTTCTTTTTATTGAGCATGACTTCTATGTGTTCAGGGTGAAAGAAGTTCAGAGCATGATCTCACATTGCTGATTTGACTGAAGGTTAGAAATCTTAATCCAAAACTCTCCCTGATAATCTTGCACCTCTCTTTTCTGGATTTATCTACTTTAATAAGAACTGCTATTGATTACTTGCTGCAAAAGATGGGGAGAGTTAGCACACTTACCCTAACTCTCATTCCATCTCCCTGTCTGCTTCCTAAAATTTAAATTGGTTACATTAGTTTTCCTCATATAGTAACAATTATAACCAGGAATGATTTAGAAAGCTTTTGTTTTTTTAGTACACCACCTCTAAACAGCATGGACTGACCCCTTGCTATGTAAGATGAGGAAAATTACTGCTATTCTTTCTCCTCTCCCCTTCACCTTCTCAAGTTCTATAATTTATTCTATTATTTCTATGTAGTGAAAGTTTATATCACTTACATTCTGTTCTGTACTCATAAATAAGTTGTTCACATTTTGTCTATAGTTTGGTTCTGAGAACAAAACCAATAAATATATATATATATATATATATATATATATATATATATATATATAAATTTTATCTGTACAGATCCAAAATAGAAAAGGAAATAAAGCCTTCTGTCACTAACTTCTTTTCCTACTAGAATAGTAACATTCCAAATATCAAAGTCAAGTGGATTCTCTATTGTTATATATTTATCATCAATTTATAAAAATATAAGGGCATATTTTAATTTGGGCCACATTTTAACCCTGATTTAAAAAAAATTTTTTTAAAGATGGAGTCTCACTAGATTGACCAGGCTGGTCTGGAACTCCAGGCCCCAAGTGATCCTCCCACCTTAGCCTCCTGAGTACCAGTGGTCATTTATTTTACATACTTTTTGAGGTTTTCTGATTTTATATATATATTTTTAAGAAAAAACAAATTTCAGGAAAATATACATATTTTTGTCATGGCTTTAAGTATTTCTAAGTTCTTAATTATAGTTTGTATAACAGAATCTACTTCCTCCTTGAAGACATTCCTTATGCAATGCATGACTTACTGCTCTAAATAGGAGAGATGGATTTCTAGGCTGCTTGTGCAGTGATTAATCTATGAGTTAGTTTCCTCGCCCTTTTCGATTATTCCCAGTATTTCTTGGATTCCATGGCCTTCTCTTGGTTGGATTGTCCTCGGTTTTTGTTGAAGAACGTCTTCAAGTAATTTTTTTTTTAAGAAAAAGTGTTTGCAAGGTAAATGTTTTCAGTCCTTACATGTTAAAAATATCTTAATTTTGCCCTCACATGTGGTAGATATAATACTTTATTTTTTAGGAATCATTTTTCTTCAAAATTTGAAGAAAATCCCTTCAATTTTTAGTGCCCACTGTTGCTGTGAAGTCTGCAGTCAGTCAGATGTTTACTCCTATCTTGGCTACCATTAATTTCATTTTGAAAACTGAAAATTTGATCTTTTGAATTTCATTTATTTTAAGTGTTCTGAAACTTTACAAGTATGTGTTTGTGTGTAGGTTGTTTTTCATTCCATCTAGTTAATTATTTTGTGAAAAATTATCTTCTGTGTATTCTCTTCTATTATGGATTATTTTCTCCCTAACATTTATTATCATTTTTACCGACAGCTACTCTGTACCTTGTTAGGTAATGAGATATATAATATATTTATATAGTAGTAAGCTAAATCCAGTCAAGCCTCTGCTTCTCTGGAGTCTATGTGTAGTTACTTATGATTCATTATTTCTTATCCTTGCTCTAAGAGTATATATTAGATGACAAGCCTTCTAGGTCTATCATCCATGTTTGAATTTCCTCTTCAAATTTTATCTATAATTTGTGTCACTTACTTGACTATCTCTTACAGGTTTCTAATTTGTTTTTCAGAATTGCCTCATCAATTATTTAGCTTTCTGCAGAATTTTTGATAATCATATTTTTCATTTTCAGCAATTCTTTCTGTCCTCTCTAGTTGCTCCTTTGTAGCCATATTTTTGGATGAAGTGTCCTCAAGTGTTTCTGTTCATGTCAACCAGAATTTAATTTTTTGTGTTACTTGCGTTATTGCAATTTTCTCTGAGGTTATTTGGTCTCTGAGTTCATCTTGATTTTTCTTTGATCTTGTTAGCTTTCCAAATTGAGTAGTTTTGGGTGACATCATGTCTATGAGGTAAATACTATATTGATTATCAAAGAAGGACTATATTGATTATTAAAGGTAATTAGAATGGGCATTCTTCACATTTATATAGCTTTGCTTGTTCAAGTTACCACTTTCTGAACAAGAAGGTAGACCCTAGGCTTTTAAGGGCTGGGAACTGCTTGAGGATACTCTATTCTTTAGGTTACATGGACAGGGATCATCAGGACTGCTGAGACCATACTTGCCAAAGGAAGGCAGGCTTTGCTCTGGTGATGTTGGGCTTGAAACTGTTTCCCCTCTGCTTAGTGCTGCATTATATTTTCTCTTCTTAATATGCTGGAGAGTTCTAGATCAGAGGTGTCAAATCTTTTGGCTTCCCTGGGCCATATTGGAAGAAGAATTGTCTTGGGCCACATATAAAATACGCTAACACTAACGATAGCTGATGAGAAAAAAAAAAAAAAAAGCCAAAAAAAAAAAAATCTCATAATGTTTTAAGAAAGCTTATGAATTTGTATTGGGCCACTTTCAAAGCCATCCTGGGCAACATGTGGGCTGTGGACCACGAGTTCACAAGCTTGCTCTAGATACTTCAGACTCTGTTCTACATCTCTTCATAGATCAACAACTTTCTGCAATGAGCTTATCAGATAAATTATCTTCACTTTTCATCTATAAAAAAATGTCATGGGAGGTACGCACCATAGGATTGGTTTAATCCAGTGACTCAGGCCAATTTTCTTTAAAATTCCTTTAACCTTGGTATATTGGTTTAATTCCTTCAGAGTGGCTTTTCTCATTGTGGTAAACTGGTTCCAGGCTTCACAATTACTTATTCCAAGTATGGAAGAAAAAAGGGTATCTCTTTTGAGGACTTGTATTTCAAAGGAACCAGATGGCCTACATAATAACCCATTAAATAAATAAATGTCTCTCAGTCTCAGCTGAGTCATCTGTGCTTTTCTCAACAGATACTACATTCAGGGCTATGCTTTGTGCTGATTGGCTTTAGACCTTTGTTACCAAACTGATCACTATGGCCCTGAGGATGATGTTACTTAGAATATTCTCACCTGTTCTGAGAGGCTGATGTTGGGGTCAGTTCCCCCTGAACTAGAGTCCATGGGCTGCATAGGTGAGGGTTGAGTACCTCAGCAAATATCACGGTACTCTTCAGAGGAAAGGAAGGAGAATATACAACGAACAGTGGTCACTCCTGTACTCTCTCTTGTTTGGATACTACTGGGAATTTATTTCTTTTTCTGACCCTGTATTGACATTAGGAATGAGAGATAGAAACACGATGAGAGAGGAAGTGAAATCCTTCCATCTTATATCAGAACTGAAATATATTTTTGGAACCTATATATCCTTACTTTTCCATTCACTTATTACAAAAAATTCTTAGAGACAGAACTAAGTAAATTTTGTAACTCTTAAAAAATACATAGTTATACTATTTTAGTTACTCTCAATAATATAAAATGTCATGTCTGTAAAAAATATCCTGGGGCATTTTAATTTTTAGTAACAACAGTCACAGTGTTTTTAGAACCAAGTTAAATATTTTGTGTGTAGAAGCATATCTGTGAATCAAATCTGGCACAATCTCTTTCAATGTGTAGGTAATTTGTTATATAATTTGATTTTTTAGCCTTGTTTGATAATAATGAGCATGCATTCAAATTTTACACAATATATTTGGGGAACTCTGGTGGAAATCAGTACATTAAAATGCCTCAGGGCTTATTAGTGTATAGGCAGGGAGGCCAACTAAGGGAATGGTGGAAGAAATTGAAAAAAAAAAAAAAACCAAGTGTGCATAATGTGCTTCTTCTCTTTAAAAAAAAGAAAAAGATGACAACAAAAAGAAAGAAAAAGGACATTTGATGGTCATTCTACGAGTAGTTATGGGGCAGATCTATATTACACTGTGCTATTATGCTGCGTTTTCTTTGCAATCAGTGAGTTGCTTTTCCAGGATAGAATATTTGGATTAGGCCTCTGTCTGTGCCTATGAAAATAAACCAAGCTAACTTAACTCGTTCTCATCAGTTTTAACCAACTGAGCTAACCAGACTTGGGTATTAAAAAAAGATTTTACCTACTAAGCAAATGTGATCACAGTCTGAAGCTTTGTTCTTGGAAAATCCCCTCTCAGGGTATTCTGCCTTTCTTCTTCAGCTTGCAGAATTCTCCACATTTCAGTTTCCTAATAAATCAGTGGGCGCTGCTACTCCACATCTTTGAAGCTGGTTGTTAAGAAGCAGCGCTTCTGCAGTGATCACAGTTTAAAGCATGAATCAATTTAACATCACGTAAGCTGTAAATTTCAACCGAGTTACAGTTTCAGAGTAAAGTGCAACATACAGTATAAAGTGAATCTGGAATTCAACCCCAACAACGTCATAAAAGAGGCTGTGAAGTCTCACATGATGTGGGCCACAGAGAGGATTGTTGCCATTCAGATCTTAGCTCAAATACTACCACATCCTCAGAGTGGCCCACCATGGGCCTCCCTTACTAAGGCAATCCCTCTGTTCAAGCCAGAATGGTATCTCAGATGTTTTTTAGATTGGAGAGAGATTGTTGCAACCAAGGGTTGTCTTAGTAAAGGTGGCCCATGGGCCACTCTGAGGATGTGGTAATATTAGAGCTAAGATCTGAATGGCAAGAAGACTTCAGCCATGTGAAGGGTGAAGGGATTTCTAGGGATTGACGTCAGCACAGGCAAAGACCCTATCATGGGAAGAAGCTGGACTCAACTTGGAATTTGAATGAATGCCAATGTGGCTAAAGGGTGGTGAATGAAAAGGAGGGGAAAGGAGATGGTCTGGGAGGCCTAGGACATGATCAGATCAGGCGGTGAGGCCATGGAAGTAGATTGGATTTTAATCTAAGAGAAATGGGAAGTCATTAGAGAGTTTTCAGCAGGGGATGATAGCATATATTTCTCTGAAGTTGAGCATTATCTTCAGTAAACTTTTGTAGTCATTAAACCAGAGGTTATAGGCAGGTTTTACCTCCTATGCAAGGTACAGTTGATTAGTAGTAGCTTCAGAGAATCCTGTGCTGAGGATTCTGTGGCTAACCAGAATTCAGTAGATAAATTTGACATGGCCAGTTAGTATGACCACAGTGTGTGCACTGTTTCTGCATTAAATGTCTGATAAAAGTAGAGTCAAAGGAAAAATAGAACTTAAAAATTTAATTCTGACAATACAGTTGACCCTTGAAAAACATAAAGGTTGGGCTGCTGACCCCTGGTGCAGTCAAAAATTTGCATATAACTTTTGACTTCCCCAAAAGCTTAACCACTAATAGCTCACTGTTGACTGGAAGCTTTACTGATAACATAAACACTTGGTTAACACCTACTTTGTATGTTATCTCTATTATATACTGTATTGTTACCATAAAGCAAACTAAAGAAAAAAATATTTTATTTAAAAATCATAAAAAAGAGAAATATATTTCCTCTTCATTAAGTAGAAGTGGATCCTTACAAAGCTCTTCATCCTCATCATCTTCACATTGAGTGGGCTAAGAAGGGGGAGATAGGGGAAAGCTTGGTCTTGCTGTCTCAAGATTGGCAGAGGTAGAAGAAAATATATGTATATGTGGACTCATGCATTTCAAACCCACAATGTTCAAGAGTCAACTGTAGTTTTAAAACCAGGTGTTTATTACTGAAAATATGGGGAAAAAAACTCAGAGAAGAAATGGAAAGTTTGCTATGACCAGTCATCTAGAGAAATGCGTGGTCAGCTTGTTGATGCACTCTAAAGAAGAGATAGGTGGGTAAGACCTGATATTGAATTACTCTTATGATTTTTGATTTTTGCAGGAGCTGGTGGTGCTTTGCCACCTCCACCATCCCAGTTTGATATCTTTGCTGGCAGCAGGGATTCGTCCCAGGATGTTGGTGATGGAGTTAGCCTCCAAGGGTTCCTTGGATCGCCTGCTTCAGCAAGACAAAGCCAGCCTCACCAGAACACTACAGCACAGGATTGCACTCCATGTGGCTGATGGTTTGAGGTAAGTGGGTTGTGTTGTTTTCTATTCAGTGCATAATGAGTGTGACCCCAGACTTATTCTCAGGTTCTGAGAACACTTTCCAGTAACTCTGTGCCCCAGTAACAATTTACAAACAATTTAGATGAAAACTACTGGTTTCCTGACCAAATTTTGTCATTTCAGAAATAAGAGTATGAAGACAATGCAGAACCTCATAGCAAGTTGTAATAAATTTTGAACACACATGTTCTGCTCTAGAACCCATAATCTTAACCCTGTACTGGTCCGACTTCTATAAAAATGTATAAGTTAGGCTTTACAGTATCAAAGTAAGTCAATTACTTGATTCCAGTGAGGTAAGATGAGTTCATACTTCTCAAGGGGACTAGAGTGATTCACATTGGCTTCTTCGGCATGACCATGTCACCTATCTCAGAGGCACACCTATCCCTATAGTCAGAGCAAGCTTTGCAGAGGCAGCATAGTGGAGTGGAAAGGCTGTGGTCTTTGAAGACAAAAGCCCTGGGATTAATCACTATTCCACACACTTAGTAACTATGATTTTATTTCTCTTATTCCCATTTTTTAAGTAGTCTATGAACCATGACTAATATTTAATGCATAAAATTGTGGTGACTTCTGTAATAATTGATGACATTCATTCCAGATGAAACTCTTGATTTCCCTCTTCAATTGCTGCCCATCCCAAGGCACCCAGTTGTTATACCTGAGTCACCTTTCATTCCTTTATTCCTTTGTCACCTCACAGCTAATCCTTCAGCAAATCTGTTCAGCCTTGCCACCAAAATATATCTTAATGCTTCTAACAATTTCTCTTACTGAAGTTTAAGTCTGAGCCAGTATCATCTGCTTCCCCTGCTTCCCCTGTCTCATAATATGTTCCATTCTTCACCCAGCCACTGGAGTGATTTTTCTAACATGAAAGTTGGATCAGGCCTTGTTCCTGTTACCAACCCTCTCCTGCCTTATTTCTTGGGCACGGTGCTCAGCCACTTCCATTCCTGAGGTTTTTTGCAAATACCAGAGACTTTATATCTGCCGTTCATTTCACTCAGCAATGTCTGACTCTCAGATGTGCTTTCTGCTTATTATAAAACATTCTCTGAATCCTTTCATTTAGGACTCTCAGCCTAGAGGATGTCTGTGAGGACCCTGTGTCTCTCCAGCCCCTGTAGGACTATTGCTGCCTAGGATTCTTTATGTTGTCATTAAAAAAAAATTATTTATTATCTGTGTGTCTTACCATCATAATCTAAGTACCACGGGAGGAGGGACTTTTCATTTTGTTCACCATTGTATCTCTAGTACCTAAAATAGTAAGCCTTCGAAATTATTGTGTTGACATTAGCAGGTGGGAGGGAGAAGGGAGAAAAGAGGGAAAACAGTGCCTGCCACATAGTAGCCAAGCAGTGTGTGCAACTTTCCTTCTCTTCTTTCCCTTCTGAAGTGCTGTGAATATGGCTTTTAGGTAGTATCCAGAATTGTCAATGGAATCAGCAGTCAGGAAAAAAAATCAACACTCTCATAAACAAACACAACACAATCAGGAAGATATAAACTTTAATAGCTTACAAAGAATACAAGTACATGCTTTAAATGAGTAGATTTCCCTTCCGGTAAGGGTCCAGAAATTACTGAAAACTACAGATTATGAAATGAAACAGGGTGCAGGGATTTGGGTTTGAATTGATGTTTCTGCTTTTGAACACCAGGGGGAACCTTGCGTTAAATTAATCTAGGTAAAGTGCAGCATGGTCTCCTGGATCGCAAAGCTCTCTTTCCTTCGTTTAGCTCACTCTAGGTTCTAGTTTTTCCCTAATTCTTCCACAAATCCCCAAAGTGTTTATTTATAAAGTGAAGAATTGCTGGTTTTTTTTAATTCAACGCTCTTTGAAAAACCTTATCTCTAAAATGACTTATTCTAGTTCTCTGTAACCTTACTTTAAATAACAAATCCAACAGTTTCTGATGAAGTAAATGAAATGTCAGCATATTTTTAAATAATTTGCCTAATTTGTTCTTAGCATAATTCCAGAAGAGCTTTATGGATCTTGCACTACAAGAGGCTAGTAGATTTCAGTAGCTATCAATCTTCTACCAGGACTACTATTTTAAAAAAGTCAGCATTAAGGTTTATTTCCCCAAATACGTTTCATCACAGACCTATAGATACAGATGCAAAAGGAGTAAATAAAATTATGCTCCTTTGATGTCCCTTAAACACTGGAGCTGTTTAGAGTGACATAAAAGAATTTTCTTCATGTTACATGCTCTCTCTTCCTCTGTCTTGCTTTCCACTGTTAGCTTACCTTTCCAATTCTATCCACTTCCTTTGATCTTTTTATCATAATTCTATAAAATCCATGAAGATATATAATCGCCTGCATTTTCTGTATGTTTCTGTGTTTCAATGTCTCCAAAATGGAATGTCTTGCCTTGCTATGTCCTCCCACCATGAATCTGTTCTTTCTGTTATATCCCACACTTGCCAGGCCAGCATACTTGTAGTTCCATCCAGGGCAAACACCTTCCCCCAAAAACATGTATGCATTTGTCCACCAGGTCCTTGACTCTATTTTACATAATCTTTTTATTCAATTCATTTATTTGTATGCCACAATTGCTGGTTCAGTATGTCCAGAGAATTATCAGAGTTTCTTTTCTAAAATAAAACTTGAATTATCTTGCAATTCTGTGGCAGTTCTCAATTATCTGCAAAGTGCGTCTGAACTTCTTGGCACAGCATCAAAACTCTTTCTGTATATCTCTTGCCTCCCTTTGCAGCCCCTGCTACCCCACTGTCCACACTGCATTCTAGCCATGATGACAGGCTTGAATTTTCAGTTATGTTCATGTCTCTCTATCATTGCATTTGCTATTCCTCTCTTTTCACAAAGTTGACTGCCTAGAGAGCTCATTTTCCTTAGGAATTTCCTCACATTCCGTCTCTACTGTGAAGCTCAACTGTGTCAGGTAGTGTTAGCTTCCCCAACGTGTGTTTCGTGCACATGCCTTGTGCAAGACATTGTCTTAGGTGCAAAGTGGGAAAGCCGGATATGATATTGTTCTTGATGTTGAAAGCTTACAGTCTAGTGAGAGAGTCAACTTTGCTGTCTTGACCTCAGTGTGTTTCTCCTTCTGTGCTTCCCTAGCATGTGGTACTCACACATTTCTGGAACCTTGTTTGAACACCTGTTACAGGACTGTTTGAGCACAATCCTTCTGGATTGTGATGTCCTCAAGAGAGCAGAGATAAAAAGATGGCTTTGTGTACCAAATGACCGGCCCTCATAGATACCTAGTATATATTGGTTAAATGAACGAATGCGTTCTATTTTTGGAATAATTCCATTCAGAATGAGATAAAGTTTACTTTAAGCTATGAAGAAAGAAGTTTCTTAGCAACTCTTACAATAATCACCATTAAAGAATGACTGTTTAACTGAATATAAACCAGTTGATTTTAATAAAATATTTGACAATAGTCATGGTTTCACAATACATAAGTTATGGCTAAATTATTGTCAGGAAGGAAAGATCTTTACTTATTATTTCAAAAGCTATTTTGCTATTCTATTAAAAGCTATTAAAACTGCGCTTCTCAAGATTAAATCCTGTAATTGAACATTTTAACTAACCAAGATATTATCTCTTTCCCACTGAAATTATTTCAAATTAGGCTTAACTATTTCTTTTTAGCCTTTCGGAAGTATTCTGAAAGAGTCTGTGTTCTATAAATACACTAAAAGAGGCATGCCTCATGAAGGATTTTGATGCTATTCAATGATGTATGACTTGGCTTTAGCTTTTTTATTCTTAATCTCTCAGCTTTTCTCTTCAGCAGGGCAAGAGTACCTAATGGCCTTTCAGTAAGCCCTTAGTAAATTTTTCTTCCAAGCCCATTACTTACTGTGAAGGTCAACTTCATTACTGTATTTATCTTATTTTTTCCGCCCAAAATAAGTATGCTGAAATGAATGGGCCTAATGTCAAATGTCCCAGCTACATCCTGGAAAAGAGAGAATCTTCTGCTATATTAGTTGATGCAATTAAATATGTACTCTCCAGGCCATCATACAATTGAAAGTTCAGGATATCATTGCCACTCTGCTTCTAATCCTCCCAGAAGTGATTGGTACTAGGTAATGGAGTAACTATTAATTGATATAATGTGAGCCAAAACCAACAGTCATGAATAAGCAAATGATTTAAATTTAACTCCATTAGGTCTTGTGAAAAATTATTTTAAACGTAGATTATAACATACCTGTGTCATCACATGAAATGCTATAGTCAATTTGAAATCATGAGGCAGAGAAGACAAAGTAGGAAATCAGAATTTTGTAGACATCTAATGTGATGATGTTATTACTGTGGAGTGTCTTACTGTGCAGACACAGTAAGGTCTCTGACCATGTTTCCAGAATGGATAGGACCTGGTTGAGATGAAAACTTTGCATTGTTCTTTTTTTATATTAATTAAATTTTGTTATTTGCCTGAAATATCAAACTCTGGTTGCTCATGATTGCATGGGTCAGTCTCCAAAAGAATGGACTTTAATATTACCCATCGTCTTTTCCAAGACAATGTTTCATTCATTCTAAATCTTAGCCCAGATGTTCTTTTTTAACTGTAATATTTAACACGATTAGTTTATGGTAAATTACATACTCAAACAGAAGAGACTGATAGGAAGCAAAAGTCTTATATTTTCATCCAAAAAGTAGAAAATATTTTCCAAACATTGGGAAACATTTTAGTCAGAAAAATAAATATTAATAATAAATGGAATAGAGAAAAATTTTAAACCTGAGATAAACCTCTATATGGTTTTAAGAAGAACAAAACTATTAAATAAATCGCAAGTACAACAAAATCCTATCAATACTTATTTAACATATTTACATTTTGAAATAGTTAAAATAGTCATATGGCCATTGAAGGAATTCAGAATTGCCTTTAAGTAATCATTGACATATACAAAACAAAAGTCTCCCAAAATTGGGACTTTGCCTGAGATAGACTTGTCTCAAAAACCTAAAAAAAAAACCAAACATTGAAATCACTCACTTACCAGATTTGACTCCTTTTTTAAAGCATACTTTGTAATATTAAACTTACGTGTTTTGATTTTCTTCTACAATATCTCTTAACTTTAAGTATCAAAGTGAGCACAAAATTTTTGATGCTTAGCATAATGAATATGCATATTTAAGGAAATTAGGGCAAAAATTATTATCATGTAATCACATTTTAATAAAATTTCCTGTGCATTTTCTGGCAGATACCTCCACTCAGCCATGATCATATACCGAGACTTGAAGCCCCACAATGTGCTGCTTTTCACCCTGTATCCCAATGCTGCCATCATTGCAAAGATTGCCGACTACGGCATTGCTCAGTACTGCTGTAGAATGGGGATAAAAACGTCAGAGGGCACACCAGGTAGGTGATCAGGTTTGTCTCATGTGAAAAGCTGCAAGTTTCACATTGTGATTTTACTGTCATATTTTGTAGGAAAAAAGAAACAATTGAATTTCTCAGGGCAAAAACGGACTAAAAAGAAGAGAATGTTTAATATCAAGTTATATTTTTTAAAAGTTTGATTTTTAGAATCTTTAGATACCCCAGAGGTTGTAAAAAGTAACAGCAAAAACTAATCTAGGTATTGCTGACCCTTGTAAGGTGAATCAAATTTAGGTCCACAAATTCTTTTTCATCACTCTGAAACCAAAAGAACTCTGAAAACCCCAAGTTCTTTCAAGTAACTAATTTGGTGGCAAAACCTAAGCAAACTGACTGGATGCTTATTGCAATCTTTATTTTTCATCCTTAGTATGCATACATTTTGCTGCAGAAATACATATGTTTGAGTACAGGGGGCTGGCCCTGACCCTACTGAGGGTTTCTGTACATATCACTGTCCCCCCCATGGAATCTTTCCTCTCTTTCTCAGTTCCCACTCAATTTCTTCTACTCAAGTTCATCAGAATATCAAGCTCAGATTCCTAAGAAACAGTTATGGAGCCAGTGATCTGCACAGACATCTTGTTTCAGACATCAGTTTGAGCAGGAAATAGAACATTTAGGAGTTGGCATTTGTTTGAAGTGGTAGGAACGCTCCATCTTTAGGGAAGCTTTGTATAGTTATCTGTAAGTAAAAATTACAGGTAGCTGTACAGCATCTTGATGATGGCAGCTTAATTCAAACACCATGCCTGACACAGAAGAAAATATGCTAGAGGATATCTCATTAGGGAAAAGGTTCTAGTTTGTTTCTGCCCACCCAACTTTTGTGTTAAATAAGCAAATGGCCCCAGTTTCCAATGCCTGCTTTTATTTTTGCTCCAAATGCACATGTACTCTGTTGTTTTACATAGCTGCATTTTGGGAGTAGACTGTGTATTCTCATAAACACTTCAAAGTGTATGTTCTGGCTGAGAGTGTGTCTGCCTTGTTGAACGGTAATAAAACTAATTATCATTTTATGAGTACCTGCTGTGCATCAGGCTCAGTGCCGGGTATATCAGAGACACGAGCTCTTATCCTCATGCCAGGGCTGGAAGTTAGCTATTATTTTCTCATTTGCCAAATGAGAAAACTGAGGCTCAGTGAGATTATGTAACTTGTAGAATGTCACGCAGTCATTGGCCAAGGTTAAGAATTCAGTCTAAATTAGAACCAGATCCAGCGATATTTGGCTTTAAATCCTATAGTCTCTGCTAAACCATATGCAACTGTAACTTGAAGAGGCTTATTTAATGTTCATTATTTTAAAAATCAAAACAAAACAGAGCCATGAATAGCAAATATTGTCAATGAGAGTTGGGAAAAACAATCTTAAAAAATGAAATTCCACAGGCTTCATATAGTCCCATATGGAAAAAGTTGGGACAGGATAGTGATTTTCTCTTGGAAGATCTGCTAATTTTTGTCATGGGACATGAAGGTGGACTGGGCCACTCAACTGGGACTTGGAGTTTCTTCCTCTTGCATCCCCCAACCCAGTCTTTCTGTTCATGGAGTGAAAATCTGTCACTGAAGCCTTGTCTACTTAACTGGACAGTGGATCTCCCGGGTCCCTGTGGGCTGTGCTCTTGTACTTGATCTCTGCTTCTCCTCTTTGTGGTCTGGGCCAGCTGGCACCAGCTCCGTTCACCTTGGTTCAGACGCATGGCCTTTCATTTTCAGTATCTGATTTCCTGGTTTTGCTCAAAACCTGTCTAAAATGTAATATCCATCTGATTCTTCGTACTAAGCCACATACTTTTTCCTGATCTCTTTTAATCTCCAATATTGAATGGTGGTAACATAAATATGGAGACAGATCATCATAGAAACCTAGGGTCTAATCTTTTCTCTTCTGCCCACTCTTCCCACAGGCTGCTTAATACTTTGTAAGCTTTTTTTCTAGATTTTCTCTTTATCATTACTCTATTTATTATTGTTGGAGTACTTCTAATTATCTCAGCCCTAAACTCTGCCACCAACTTTAAATAACAGTAATTCTCACTCCTGCTAATACTACTACTGCTACTACCATCGCCAAACTTTTTCTTCTCCAGAGCAGTTCTGTTTGGGAAGACAATACTTCCCTCTCATACAATTTCACTTATCTTCTTGTCTTTTTCCATTTAATGAATCTTCCTGATAATGTTACATCTTTTAACTTGGAAACTTACAGAGAAGCAAAAGACCATGGATTTGGTAAGCTTTTTGAGTGCATTTATATACTAACTCTTACTGCAGTGTGTGTATTATGAGTGTGAGTTTATTACAGTTGTCTTACAGAGGATGGTAATGGGAGCAGAGCCTTCCAGAACATAAGCAATCTGCTGGACTTGCACATAGCTCTATCCATGCATTGAGTATCTCAATTTTTAGGACCTTCTGACATATGTGCTATTACTATTTCTAGTCTAGAGGTACAGAGACTAAAGTTTAGAGAATGTCAGAAACATTTACAAGGTCCTATAGGACAAAAACTGTAGAACAAAATGCAAACCCAAGTAACCTGAGAGCAGAGCCTCTGGTCCAGCACTGTGATAGCTGGGGATGCAGAGACAGAAACAGTGCGATTGTTGACAAGGACCATGGGGCCGTGTCTGTCCACATTTTGAAAATCTTTATAGTATGGATATTTTCAACTTTAAATAATTTGCAGAGTTTCAATGTTAACTCAGTCAAATGGATATATTTATATCTTATTCTGTTGGGAGTGACAGTTAATTCTGGGTCCTGTGGCAGTTGCGCTGTTAACTGAGATGAATGCTGACTGATGACTTTAACATTTAACTGATAAAATGGTAGTTACCACACCCATATAAATACTACAGTCTTTGGTTAAATAAAATGTTTCTCACTGGACATACATGAACATCTGATGGAGATTATGGAACATACTTTACTCATACTTCTGTGAAAGTAAAAAAATAGAATATGTGTTTCAGTACACAATGTGATATATACTCAGACTTAATTCATAAATTTCTCTTTGTCTTCATCTATGGATCTTTTCTTTCTTTACTTATTGCATTTGTTAAAATGCAAACTTCTCTGAAAAATTATTTCTAAAAATAGTTTTTAGATAATAAATCATATTCTCTCAAGTATTTTAACATTGTAATTATTATGATAATTCTACAAGGGGAAATTACACTTATTTTTTATTCATTTATTCATTCACTTGGCAACAATATGTTGAACATTTACCAGGTACCAAACTAGGTCTCCTACTTAATAGTGGCTTGATGTTCATCAAGAAATTGTTAGTGCAATCAAGGACACTAGAAATTCATGGGATGAATTTAAAGAAGCTTTTAGAAGAGTATCATATTATAATTGAGGTACTTTCTGAATATATAAATAATATTATGTTTCCATGGTAAGAGATCATACCAATGGAGATGCTTACTTTGAAAGGGGGAAGATTAGAAGGTGAATAGCATTTCCATATTGAAGCAAATATTCCTTTCCATTATCTTCACAATTACCTTTCTCAGAGTTCTCAGACTCATTGTGAAAAAAAATTCCAGCCTTCTGCACAGCTCTACGATCTTCAGATTGTTGCCTAGAGTGGTAAAAACTATTGTAAACGGATGTGTATACTGGATGAGAATTTAGAAGTAGACATGACCCCTAGAGTCTTTTCCTGCTTTAAAAGCCCGTGATTCCAGATTCCAACAGTATACATATTAAGAAAAAAATATGCTGAACATTTTAATAGTTTTTGAATAGTACCTTGACATAATAGATACCTAATAAATGTGCTCAATGAATAATAAATAACTGGTTAAAATTTTGAAAAGCCTCCCAAATCTCTTTCACATTTTAAGAAGGCAAGCATGAAGGTTGTTAATGAACTAGTGAATGTGTGGGTAGCTCATTATTTTTAAGTACTCTTGACTTTGCTATTCATTATCTGTGTTGCCTTAGGAAAATACATACATTTCTGAAAGGATTACATCATTTGTAAAGTAGAAAGTCCTTATCTGTCTACCACAGATGATTCGTGTGCATATCAAATGAAATGCTCAATAAGATATCTGTAAAATAGGAGAGAGATATGAATTAGGAGCTATTGTGATTTGTTTACATTATGTCACAGGTACACTTTATTAGGGATATGTTTTAGAACTATCTTAATTACACAATTCTTTAACTTAGGTTGTGAGAATGATATTATGATTATATAGGAAAATGCCCATGTTCTAAGGAAATGTATAATATATTTAGGTCTGAAATACTGTATCTGTGACTTAATACAGTATGTAAATTATGCTTATTTACACGATAATTATATGTAATTATATTAATATATATTAATTATATTACCATATATTCAATATATTCACATGCATATATGTGAGGGAATGTTATCGGTTAGCATAGTGAAGGTTATCATGCTCAAATTCGGTGTCTCTTCCTTCTAACTCTTCATGCTTTTCCAGCATGGTGAGGACTGCTAAGCTCCGTCTTTTGCTGGTAGTCTCTCTGTCAAATAGAACTGTTTACACATTCAGTCATTTACTCCTTGAAGGCTGTGAATTCATACCTTGTTAGATTTTTCTGGCTGCATATTTAAATTACCCTAACAATCATATAATTTCATAATTAAAAAGGTGGAAATAAAAAGGAAGATAAAATGTACAGATAATTTTAGCAAATGAAATAATTATATTGGGATGTATTTCTTCCTAGACTTTAATTATGTACATTCCCGTCAACTTTTTATCTTGAAAATGTTTATGCCTACAGAAGAGTTGAAAGAGCAGTACAGGCCAGATGTGGTGGCTCATGCCTGTAATTCCAGTACTTTGGGAGACCAAGGGGGATGGATCACTTGAGGTCAGGAGGTCAAGACCAGCCTGGCCAATATGGTGAAACCCAGTCTGTAAAAAAAAACAGAAAAATTAGCTGGATGTGGTAGTAGATGCCTATTATTACAGCTATTCTGGAGACTGAGGCAGGAGAATCACTTGAACCTGGAAGGGGGAGGTTGTAGTGAGCCAAGATCACCCGATTGCTCTCCAGCCTGGGTGACAAAGTGAGATCTCCATCTCAAAAAAAAAAAAAAAAAAAAAGGAAAGAAAGAGTAATAAAATATACATTCAAATACCCTACACACAAATTCATTGATTATTTGCTTTTTGCCTTACTTGTTCTTTCTTACTGTCTTTGCATATGAAGGAATCCTCAAAATTAAGTTGTAGACGTCATGCCACACATTCTCTGAACATAGTATTTCTTTGGAATAAGGGTGTTTACTTAAATAATCATGATACCATTATCACAGCTTATAAAAATTTCAGTTGATTTTTTTCCCACATATTGATTACTGTCTGTCCAGGATTATATCCTACATTTTCTTATCATTTATGCCATAGCATATCAGCTTAAAAAGTGATATTTCAGTTACTGCATGGCAATCATTGTTTAACTATTTCCCTTTGTGATTGGATTTCTTTAGATTGTTTATAGTTTTATTATCACAAATATTGAAATCACTATTTTTCTGAAGAATTTAAAAGTAATTTGTCTCTCTTTTGGAATAAAAGATGTATTTCCTTTTAAAAGAATTTCAGACATGAATCCAGGAAAGAAGGCTTTTATTTGTTTTAGTTTTAGTTTTTATTTATTGATTTTTAACCGGGTAGAAAGAGCAGAGCGACAAGTTCAGGAAATAATGAGAGTGTTAGAATTTTGGTCAGGTTAAAGTGAGTTGGAGTGAAGTTTAGAAATCTCCTTTCTGCTTATCACTCCTGCTTTTAAAACACTGTCCTGGAAATAGTTAATATTAGGAATGAGAAAAATGATATATGTTTTCCTAGTAAGCTTTATTTCTTAATTATGAAATACTACTTAATAACTTACAATTGAATATTTATCCCTGTTATCCTTCAAGGTGATCTTATTAAAGATTGAAGATATATATAATAAAGGTTGAAGGATTTTATTGTCCTTTGAGGTCAACCTTGCAGGGTGAGATGTTCTGAGACAGGACTATTAATTGACTTGATCCAAGGTATCTGGTTACAAAAATAACACAGCCTGGTTTAGAACATCTCTTCCTGACTCTTCTTTGGCACATAGCCTAAGTATATGCCTCCTTGGATGTACGAGCCCCGATGTTGGGCATATTTATTATTTTGTCTGCTTTATTTCAGGGTTTCGTGCACCTGAAGTTGCCAGAGGAAATGTCATTTATAACCAACAGGCTGATGTTTATTCATTTGGTTTACTACTCTATGACATTTTGACAACTGGAGGAAGAATAGTAGAGGGTTTGAAGTTTCCAAATGAGTTTGATGAATTAGCAATACAAGGAAAATTACCTGGTAAGTTCTGTTTTCTCTGCAATGAAGATTTTTTTTCTTAGTATCAGCAGCTTAATTTTTATTTAATTGTAGTCGTATGCTTAATTCCTTAAACTGCTGATCTTTTTTTGTTTAATGCATAAATATTCTTAAATCCTGTGACATGTGAATAAAAATCACCTGAAAAAGGTAGTGGTTTTAGGCTTTAAAAAAATCCCAAATTAATATTGGTGTGTTTAGTATTATATTTAGAAACGTACTCAGAAAAGGAATTTGCTGTTAGAATGCCACATTTGGTGATTTTTAATTTTCATAATTACTATATGTTCATTAGCCTAGAAAGTTTTCATTTTCCTGGCATGAAATAATTTACATGCAGAAATGAAAGATTGAGTGATCTATAATAAGAAGTTTTAGTAAGAATTAATAAATGTGTATTTAATGTTATCAAAGATCGCTGGGAATGGTTGTCTCACGCTTTCAAGAAATTAGAGGACCTTGTAATTCATCCCTTAACCATTACTTTAGTTCTCACTACAAAATATCCTTTTAAATTTATTTAGCTGTTTCTTGTATTTTCTGCTTTCTCTTTCATTTAAGAAATATTTTTGAGTGTACATGATGTGCCATGTTCAGGACATAGAGCTGTATCTTTCTTGTGTGTGACTTTAAAGATCCTAGCAAAAGAAAACTTACTATAAATTGGGTGAAACTTAGATATAATCTGGGTTATCTGCCTTATTTTACTCATTAGTTTTCTAGTGAAAATATTCAGGTATCTGCCAGGCACAGTGTCTCACATCTGTAATCCCAGCACTTTGGGAGACCCAGGCAGGTGGATCACTTGAGGACAGGAGCAGGAGACCAGCCTGGCCAACATAGTGAAACCCCATCTCTACTAAAAATACAAAAATTAGCCAGACGTGGTGGCACGTGCCTACAGTCCCAGCTACCAGGGAGGCTGAGGCACAAGAAGAGCTTGAACCTGGGAGGCGGCGGTTGCAGTGAGCTGAGATTTTGCCACTGCACTCCAGCCTGAGCAACAGAGTGAGACTCCATTTAAAAAAACTGGGGTCTCTATTCTGCATCTATCAATAGAATAACCTGCCTCTTATAAAAAGCAAATGAGCGCAAACCATCTGTGAGGACATAAAGATTAAATGCTTGCCTACTTTGAGTATTAAAATAAAAAGCAGGAGTCTAATCATTATATAAGCAAAAGTGTTTTCAAAGTCTATTTGAAATGCAGGTATGGAAAGAAAATCCGTTATTTTATTAAATTGGTATTTGGGTCTCTTTTTGTTCCTTTAAAAAAAAACCAAGACATCTTTTTCGTTACCTCTTAGGAGAGATCAAGTCAACAAAATTAGCTTTAATTTTGTGATAAGTAAATTGATATAAACATAGGATTATGGAGATTAATATTTTTCTCTGTAATGTCTGGACCTTTTATAAATATTGAGAGGAAATATAACTGTTCTGATTTATTTAGTATGCTAGCATGATTATTTTTTTGAATGTTTTAGATCCAGTTAAAGAATATGGTTGTGTCCCATGGCCTATGGTTGAGAAATTAATTAAAAAGTGTTTGAAAGAAAATCCTCAAGAAAGGCCTACTTCTGCACAGGTATTCTTATGTAAAATTTCTTAATATATTTTCTACAGAACATGTGCATATATGTATATATATAATCTTCAAATATATATACTTAAACACATAAATAAACACATACAAACAAAATTAAAAATAGTTACAAGGCAAATCTTCTAATTCCCAGCATCCCAGGCCAGAAAAAGGACATTGCCCAAACCCCACATTTCCTGTATGCTTCTCTCTGATTGCATCATGTGTGTGTCCTCTTAGAGATGCCTGCTCATTATTTTGCCCATTTTTCTATTGCATAATTTGCCTACAAATCAAATGAGAAAAAAATTTATATAGAATAGACCAATCCTTTGTTGGTTTTACATGTTGCAAATTTCTTTTTTGAGTTGGTGGCTTTTTAAATTCCCTGTAGGGTGTCTGTTAATGAACAGAATTTCTTAATTTCAATATGTATAAATTTAGTAATCCTTTTTCAAGTTATTACTTTTTGGTCCTGTTTTAAAGGGTCCATCTTTCTTTTAGAGACACAAAAATATTTACCCATGATTTCTTCAAGCATTTTAAAAGTTTTCTTTTGACAAGTTTTTAATCCATTGGAATTAATATTTTTATCTCTATTCAAGATAGAAATGGTATATCTGTCCATTTTAAAAATTTTTTTATTAATTTTTAGGTTTTGGGGAACATGTGAAGAACATGCAAAATTGTTGCATAGGTACATACATGGCAGTGATTTGCTGCCTTCCTCCCCATCACCTATATCTGGCATTTCCCCCCATGCTATCTCTCCCCAACTCCCCACTGCCCACTGTCCCTCCCCTATTTCCCCTCTACAGACCCCAGTGTGTAATGCTCCCCTCCCTGTGTCCAGTAGTGTGATGCCTCCTGCTTTGTTCTTTTTGCTAAGAATTGACTTGGCTATGCGGGCTCTCTTTTGGTTCCATATGAAGTTTAAGGTGGTTTTTTCTAGTTCTGTGAAGAAGGTCATTGGTAGCTTGATGGGGATAGCATTGAATCTGTAAATTACTTTAGGCAATATGGCCATTTTCACGGTACTGATTCTTCTTAATCATGAACATGGAATGTTTCTCCATATGTTTGTGTCCTCTTTTATTTGATTGAGCAGTGGTTTGTAGTTCTTCTTGAAGAGGTCCTTTATGTTCCTTGTTAGTTGTATTCCTAGGTATTTCTCTTTGTAGCAATTGTGAATGGCAGTTCGTTCTTGATTTGGCTCTCTTTAAGTCTGTTACTGGTGTATAAGAATGCTTGTGATTTTTGCACCTTTATTTTGTTTCCTGAGACTTTGCTGAAGTTGCTTATCAGTTTCAGGAGATTTTGGGCTCAGACGATGGGGTCTTCTAGATATACAGTCATGTTTTCTGCAAATAGAGACAATTTGATTTCCTCCTTTCCTATTTGAATACCCTTTATTTCTTTTTCTTGCTTGATTGCTCTGGCTAGAACTTCCAGTACTATATTGAATAGGAGTGGTGAGAGAGGGCATCTTTGTCTAGTGCCAGATTTCAAAGGGAATGCTTCCAGTTTTTGCCCATTCTGTATGATAATTGGTTTAGCTTTTATTATTTTGAGATACATTCCGTCAGTACTTAGTTTATTGAGGGTTTTTAGCATAAAGGGCTGTTGAATTTTGTCAAAGGCCTTCTCTGCATCAATTGAGATAACCATATGGTTTTCGTCTTTGGTTCTGTTTATGTGGTGAATTACGTTTATAGACTTGCTTATGTTGAACCAGCGTTGCATCCCTGGAATGAATCCTACTTGATCATGGTGGATAAGCTTTTTGATGTGCTGTTGCAATGGGTTTGCCAGTATTTTATTGAAGATTTTTGCATCTGTGTTCATCATGTATATTGGCCTGAAGTTTTGTTTTCTTGCTGGGTGTCTGCTGGGTTTTGGTATCAGTATGATGTTGGTCTCATAAAATGATTTGGGAAGGATTTCCTCTTTTTGGATTGTTTGAAATAGTTGCAGAAGGAATGTTACCAGCTCTTCTTTGTATATCTGGTAGAATTCAGCTGTGAACTCATCTGGACCTGGGCTTTTTTTGGGTGGTAGGCTCTTAATTGTTGCCTGAACTTCAGACCTTGTTATTGGTCTATTCAGGTCTTGGACTTCTTCCTGGTTTAGGCTTGGGAGGATGCAAGTGTCCAGGAATTTATCCATTTCTTCCAGGTTTACTAGTTTATGTACATAGAGTTGTTTGTAATAATCTCTGATGATGGTTTGCATTTCTTTGGAATCTGTGGTGATATCCCCTTTATTGTTTGTATTGCATCTATTTGATTATTCTCTCTTTTCTTTTTTATTAACCTGGCTAGTGGTCTATTTCTTTTCGAAAAACCAGCTCCTGGATTTATTGTTTGAAGAGTTTTTTTTGTGTCTCTGTCTCCTCCAGTTCTGCTCTGATCTTAGTTATTTCCTGTCTTCTGCTAGGTTTTGAGTTTTTTTTTTTTAATCTTGCTCCTCTAGCTCTTTCAATTTTGATGATAGGGTGTTGATTTTAGATCTCTCATTGCTTCTCATGTGGGCATTTATTGCTATATATTTTCCTCTAAAGACTGCTTTAAATGTGTCCCAGAGATTCTGGTATGTTGTGTCTTCGTTCTCGTTGGTTTCAAAGAACACCTTTATTTCTGCCTTCATTTCATTGTTTATCCAGTCAACATTCAAGACCAGTTGTTCAGTTTCCATGAAGCTGTGCGGTTCTGAGTTAGTTTCTGAATTCTGAGTTCTAACTCGATTGCACTGTGGTCTGAGAGACTGTTTGTTATGATTTCCATTCTTTTGCATTTGCTGAGGAGTGATTTACTTCCAATTATGTGGTCAGTTTTAGAATAGGTGTGATATGGTGCTGAGAAGAATGTATATTCTGTGGATTTCAGGTGGAGAGTTCTGTAAATGTCTGTTAGGTTTGCTTGGTCCAGGTCTGAGTTCAGGTGCTGGATATCCTTATTAATCTTCTGTCTCATTGATCTGTCTAATATTGACAATGGGGTGTTAAAGTCTCCCACTATTACTGTGTGGGAGTCTAAGTCTCTTTGTAAGTCATTAAGAACTTGCCTTATGTATCTGGGGGCTCCTGTATTGGGTGTGTATATATTTTGGATCGTTAGCTCTTCTTGGTGCATTGATCCTTTTACCATTATGTAATGTCCTTCTTTGTCTCTTTTGATCTTTGTTGCTTTAAAGTCTATTTTATGAGAGATGAGAATTGCCACTCCTGCTTTTTTTTTTTTTGCTCTCCATTTGCTTGATAAATCTTCCTCCATCCCTTTATTTTGAGCATTTGTGTATCCTTGCATGTGAGATGGGTTTCCTGGATATAGCACACCGATGGGTTTTGGCTTTTTATCCAATTTGCCAGTCTGTGTCTTTTGATTGGGGTATTTAGCCCATTTACATTTAGGGTTAATATTGTTATGTGTGAATTTGATCCTGCCATTTTGATGCTAGCTGGCCGTTTTGCCCATTAGTTGATGCAGTTTCTTCGTTGTGTTGATGCTCTTTACCATTTGGTATGTTTTTGGAGTGGCTGGTACTGGTTCTTCCTTTCTATGTGTAGTGCTTCTTTCAGAAGCTCTTGTAAAGCAGGCCTGGAGGTGATGAAATCTCTGAGTACTTGCTTGTTCACAAAGGATTTTATTTTTCCTTCACTTATGAAGCTTAGTTTGGCTGGATAGGAAATTCTGGGTTGAAAGTTCTTTTCTTTAAGGATGTTGAATATTGGCCCCCAGTCTCTTCTGGCTTGTAGGGTTTCTGCTGAAAGATCTGCTGTGAATCTGATGGGCTTCCCTTTGTGGGTAACTCGACCTTTCTCTCTGGCTGCCCTTAGCATTTTCTCTTTCATTTCAACCCTGGTGAATCTGATGATTATGTGCCTTGGGGTTGCTCTTCTTGAGGAATATCTTTGTAGTGTTCTCTGTATTTCCTGGACTTGAATATTGGCCTCTCTTGCTAGGTTAGTGAAGTTTTCCTGGATAATATCCTCAGGAGTATTTTCCAGCTTCGATTCATTCTCTCCATCACACTCAGGTACGCCTATCAAACGTAGATTAGGTCTTTTCACATAGTCTCATATTTCTTGGAGACTTTGTTCATTCCTTTTTACCCTTTTTTATCTACTATTGCCTTCTCATTTTATTTTATTGAGTTGATCTTCGACCTCTGATATCCTTTCTTCTGCTTGGTCAATTCGGCTGTTGAAACTTGTGTATACTTCGCAAAGTTCTCGTGTTATGTTTTTCAGCTCCATAAATTCATTTATATTCCTATCTAAGTTGTTTATTCTCGTAAGCATTTTGTCAAATCTTTTTTGAAGGTTCTTAGTTTCTTTGCTTTGGGTTAGAATATGTTCTTTTGGCTCACAGAAGTTTCTTATTACCCACTTTCTGAAGCCTGATTCTGTCAATTCATCATACTCATTCTCCATCCAGCCTTGTTCCCTTGCTGGTGAGGAGCTGTGATCCCTTGTAGGAGGAGAAGCACTCTGGTTTGAGGTGTTTTCATCCTTTTTGCACTGGTTTCTTCCCATCTTTCTGGATTTACCCACCTGTCGTCTTTGTATTTGTTGACTTTCAGATTGAGTCTCTGAGTGGATGTCCAGTGTTGATGATGAAGTTATTTCTTTCTGTTTCTTAGTTTTCCTTCTAAAAGTCTGGCCCCTCTGCTGTAGGAGTGCTGAGGTCTACTCTAGGCCCTGCTTGCCTGGGGCTCACCTGCAGTGGCTCCAGAACAGTAAGGGTTGCTGCCAGTTTCTTCTTCTGCTGTCTTTGTCCCAGAAGGATACCCACCAGATGTCAGTCTGAGTATCTTTGTCCCAGAAGGATACCCACCAGATGTCAGTCTGAGCTCTCTTTTATGAGGTTACTCTTTGGATATATGGGGGTCAGGGAGCTGCCTGAGGAGACAGTCTGTCCTTTATAGGAGCTCAAGTGCTGAGCTGTGAGCTCTATTGTTCATTCAGAGCTGCTGGGCAGGTACGTTTAAGTCTGCTGCGGCAGAACTCGCTATAAACCATCCCCCGCTTTTTTTTCCCCCAGGTGCTCTGTCCTGGGGAGTTAGGGCTTTATTTATGAGTTTCTGTTGTGCTGCTGTCTTTTTTCAGGGCTGCCCTGCCCAGCGAGGAGGCAGCCTAGTCACTGTCTGCCTGCAGAGGCTTTGCTGAGCTGCTGTGGGCTCCACCTAGCTGCTGTGTGAACTTCCCTGCAGTCCTGTTTATATGGGTATAGTTAGAACTGCCTTGGCAATGGTGGCCCACCTCTATAATGGTAGACTCTCTCTGTAATGGCTGGCTGCCTCAGCAATGGCAAACTACCTCCTTAGTGGTGGACTGCCTCAGTAATGGCAGATGCCCCTCCCCCACTGAGCTGGACCATCCTGGGTTCAGCTGTGCTTGCTGTGAAACTCTCAATCCAGAGCGTTTCCTATTGCTGATTTTTTGTGGGGGTGAGACCAGCCAAGCCTGATCACCTGGCTCCCTGTTTTTTTTTAGTTGAATGGTTGACTGTCTCCCAGGTGTTCCAGTCGCCTGTTGAAAAGGTGCTGGGATCTGTGTGATTTCCCATGCTGCGACCCACTGCATGGGGGGTCTGAAACCGGCAGAAACAGCGGTGCTGTGATTTGTGGCACTTTTTTGCCTGGGAATCTCCTGGCCTGGCTCCTTGTTTCAGTCCCCTTTTTAATCAGATGAATGAGTGACTCTGTCTCCCAGGAGCTCCAATCGCCAGCTAAAATGGTGCTCGGACCCGTGTATTTTGTACGGAGAACCACCGCGCCAGGGCACCAGCAAAACTGCCATGCTGGCCAAAACAGACACATTGGCGACCCATGGGTCTCCTCTGCCTGGGAATCTCCTGGTCTGTGGGCAATAAAAATCCATCTGGAAATGTGGCGTCTACTCACCCTCCGCGCTGTCACTGGGAGCTGCAATCCTGAGCTGCTCCTAATCGGCCATCTTGGATCCCTCATCTCTGTCCATTTTTATCTCTTTTTTCTTTTTTAGGTGGAAAATCATTTTTTTTCAGCTTAATTTACTAGTTTCTTCCCTTTTGTCCTGTTGATCTACTGTGTCCATTTTGTAATGTATTAAATAAAGATATATACACATATCTACATGTACACTGTCTTTTACTAATCAACTTGTTTATTCTTCTTCCAGTATGACCCTGTCTTAATTTCTGTAGCTTTATAATGATCTCCTCTCCCCATTTATTTCTCTCATCCAGGAATATCTTAACTAATCTTAGGCCTAGATTTTCTGTATAAAATTTAGAATCATGCTGTCAAATCTTATGCAAAAACACATTGTTCTTTGGATTGGCCTTGCATTGAATATGTAGACAATCTGGAGAGAATATCCTTGTGGTATTAAGTCTTTGTTTTTTTTTTTTTTTTTGAGACAAGCTTTTGTTCTGCCACTCAGGCTAGAGTGCAGTGGCAGGATCACAGCTCAGTGCAGCTTTGGCCTCCTGGTTTCAAGCAATCCTGTCACCTCAGCCTCCCTCAGCCAATTGTGTGCCACCAAGCCTGGTTAACTTTTCCTTTAATTTTTTTATAAAGAAAGGATCTCACTATGTTGCCCAGGCTGGTCTTGAACTCTTGGCCTCAAGCCATCCTCCCACCTAGGCCTCCCAAAGTGCTGGGATTATAGTTCTGAGCCACTGTACCTGGCCAAATCTTTCTACTCTTGAATGGTATAAATTCTCTCTGTTTACTGAGGTCTTCTTGAGAATTACCAGGCCAAAATCACAGTGAAAAGCAGAAACTAGAAAGGTCAGTTGACTCCTAAAGCCAGGAGTCAAGTGGCTTTCAATAAAGTTTTGTAATGCTACATATAGGTATTGCATATCTTTTGCTTGATTTTTCTTGCTGCAAATTGTTTTAAATGCAATTCATGACTTGAGTTTTTTTTTTTTCAACTGCTCCATTGATATAACTCTTGTCTGTGAATTTTATTGTCCTCAAGCTTGTGAATAGCAATTTTTCAGCAGCCTTTGGCTCCTTCTCCCCCTTTCCTTGCACAATCCCAAAGCAACTTTTCTTATATACCAATGAAGGTGTAAATGTGGACAAGTTGACTTCTGCTTCCTGTTTATGCTGAATATGCAGTAGTCTTTTGGAATCTTAGCTTTATGGGTATAGTCCCATTACTAAGACTGTCTATCTCGGGAAGGCCCTAGACTTTAACGTCTCTCCTATGGGCCCCACAAAGCATCCAAGACTGTATATTAATCTTTTCTCACTTTGTCTTGGCAGGCAAATGTCTTCAGGGCAAGTCTGGCTTTAGGAGTCAACTGACCTCTCTGGTTTCTGTCTCTCACTGTAATTTTGGCTTGATAATTTCTTACAGTGTGAGCTATTCAATGTTTTTATTACATTGTTTTAAAAAATTTTATTTAGCATTTTAAATTCTTTTTAGTTGGACTGTCAACCCAAGTAACCTCTTCCACCATATCATCTCAAAGAGAACTCTTGTGGTGTTTTACACTGATACACATTTTAATAAATGTAGGTTATCTTTATGTTGTGAGCTGTTTAGATTTTCTGATCAAAAATGGTCAAGTACAACTATAATGACTTTATCAAACATTACATAATTTTCTTTTCTTCTTGGCCTGTTTTTTAATTTAGTCACATGAACTTTTATATTTATGTCTATGGTAAACATTTATTCATAACTTATTTTACTTTTTTTTTCATTTTCTATTATATTTCACCTATATATTACAGAACACCTAATAAGTATATATACATGACAGTTTTAAAAAGCTTAGACATGCTTATATTATCTTTAAAATATAACGTATCCTAGGCAACAGGAAAACTCATTATCTTTATGAGATGAGGTGTCAGAGAGAGTGTTGGGCTTTCTTGTTGTCTCCTGAGTGACAGGCAAGTTGCTCTGTCACAGCTCTAATCCGAGTTTCCTGAGTTCTGGTTCTGTTTCCTTACAGTGCCTCAACACTATCTCTCCAGATAATTAGTGTCTGAAGGACAAGAATAAAAACAGAATCTAGGGATGACTTCTAAATGTTGTTATCAAAGCTGCAATTCCTGTTCCTTTTTATTTTATTTTATTTGTGTTTTTGAGAGGGAGTCGCACTCTGTCACCCAGGCTGTAGTGCAGTGATGGGATCTCGGCTCACTGCAACCTCTGCCTCCCAGGTTCAAGCCATTCTTCTGCCTCAGCCTCCTGAGTAGCTGGGACCATAGGTGCGGGCCACTGCGCTCAGCTAATATTTTGTATTTTTAGTAGAGACAGGGTTTCACTGTGTTAGCCAGGATGATCTTAATCTTCTGACCTGGTGATATACCTGCCTGGGCCTCCCAAAGTGCTGGGATTATAGGCCTGAGCCACCGAACCCGACCAGAAGTAGAAGCACAACTAAATTGTTGGCCCAAGGGTATTTCTCCCACTTGCGGTTGCTCTGCAATAAAAAATTGAATGAAGACTACCTCCTGACTCTGCCCAAATCCTGTTTGACACTTGAGATTTTCAAGTTAAACACACACACACACACACACACACACACAAAAGAGTATCAAATACAGTTTAAAGATACATATTTTGTGTTTCATGTAATTTGATCTGTAGTTTAGATTACTACTCGTGATGATCTAGGTGGGTTCCAGTTTAAAAGTTTTGGGTTTTGCTTGATAGAGCTATAGTATTTAGATCTATATTTGATTTTCTGAGGGAAATGAATTAACTTGATAAGTACTGTTGTTATTTCTCAGGTCTTTGACATTTTGAATTCAGCTGAGTTAACCTGTCTGATGAGACACATTTTATTACCTAAAAATGTTATTGTTGAATGCATGGTTGCTACACATCACAACAGCAGGAATGCAAGCATTTGGCTGGGCTGTGGGCACACCAACAGAGGACAGCTCTCGTTTCTAGATTTAAATACTGAAGAATACACTTCTGAGGTAAATCTGAATGCTTTTTAAATCTTTCATAATTTAAAGCATATATCAGTTAGAAAGTTAATTAGGAAGAAATTAAATAAGAGCCAATGTAGGAGTATTATTCAATTAGCTTTCTGTTAGAACAAGAGTATTCAAAGTGTGTTTTGCTTTAGAATCACAGCATATGTCTCATATCAGGATCCCCAGAAACAGAGCCTGAGATGAGTTATCTTGCACAAGTGATTTAAGGAAAGAGATTCTTAGAGGGAAGTAAAGGAAACCAGAAAGGGCAGACGAAGAAACTTAGCAGAAATGTGGTTTCTGAGGAGGTCTAACCTCTGTGTCTGCCACAAGGAGCTCTGGGGTATGAACAGTAGCACAGAATCTTCCCACTGCCAGGCAAGGGGGCTAGTCTTTCATTCTCACATATCACTCAGTCATTGACTGCAATCTGCTGGGAGGTGGGGGTGGTGTAACTTGCAAGGCATTTCTGGGCAAGCTGGCTCCTGTCATCTGAGGGCATTCTGTGGTGAAGAGCACAGCTGTGATCTATAGTAGCCAACACTCAGGCAACCAGGGAATGGCATACCTGATGAATAAAGAAGATGTGGTCATGGCTCCTACAAGTGGATCACTACATCATATTGGCAAATATAAGGTAAATTTCTAGACTTAAAAAACAACCTAATATTTTGACTGTTGCCTGCAGATAAATATTGTGCCTCAATATTAGTTCTGAGGTTAAACAGTCTTCTCACGGGGTTTGAAGGAATGAGAATTGACACTGAAAAATAATTTTTAATTTTAGTTTCAGATATATTTTTGATAGGCAAAACTTGTTTGCCAGTTAACTCATTTATTGTTGAAAATTAAATATAATTGACATTGTTTTTAAAAGTAAATGCAAGAAAGCAAAAAGAGTTAAGTATGTTGATAACAGAACCTTTTATTCTGTACACGTTCTAGTTGCTTACGCTTAAATCAAATCCTTATAAGTGTATTTTCTTTTCTTAACAGGAAGTTGCTGATAGCAGAATATTGTGCTTAGCCTTGGTGCATCTTCCTGCTGAAAAGGAAAGCTGGATTGTGTCCGGGACACAGTCTGGTACTCTCCTGGTCATCAATACTGAAGATGAGAAAAAGAGACATACCCTAGAAAAGATGACTGATTCCATCACTTGCTTATATTGCAATTCCTTTCCCAAGCAAAGGTATGATAGTGAATTTGATCACTGGGAGAAATTGCAGACCTTTTAAATGACTTAATTGTGTGCAGAATTGTTATTGCATCAGGAAAGATCATTCACTTTTAATCTGTTTTCATTGGTTTGCGTATATTAAAGGGAATGGTGGAAGGTCACAAATATATTTGTTACTTTTCTGAATACAGATCTAGTGGACACTGTTATAAAATAAATCAACCATTTTTTCAGGCCTAACAGCCCTGCTCCTGGTATTACCTCAACTGTGACTCTTATCTCTTTACTTCTCCTCAGATCAATGTATCTTTGTAGGGTCTTTTCAAGGATAAATTGTCATTCATCGATTGTTTGAATACATGTATATAGCCTATTGTGTGCCAGGCCTAAACAAACTAGTTATCTAACTACCAAATTGAGAAAAAATTTAAATAAATGAATTAATAAATTCTTAATAGGTGAAAATCACTTAGATCTCATCAGTTGCAGGGTTCTTGTCACAAAGAAATATAGCTACATAGCAGAATTTCAAGTGTGAATCATAGGCTGGTGTCTGTAATATTTGGGGCAGGATGATTTCCAGGAGGCGTTAAGATTATACCCCATATACTTCTCTGGTTTAAGCTAGTATTGGGGAAAAAGTATTAGAAAAACGTGAAGCCTGTTTTTGGTATCTGAAATATCAACTCCACTGGCAATTTGAGAGTTGAAATTATTTGAATATGGTCAAAGAAAACTTTCAGAAGATGGAATTGGGTAAAGAAGACTTTATTCAAGCTATCACAACAAGGAAGAGAGAGCAGATTGAACTAAATTCCACTGAAACAAAACAAAAGGAGGGAGAGTTTTAAGCACAGGGGTGAGCTAATGGAAAAGTATTGGAGGACCTTTTTGAGGGGAAGTGAGGGGAGTTGTCATTGTGATTAGTCCATCTGTGCTTGCTAATTGTCCCTTCTAGAAGGTAGGCTCCTATTCTCCCACTGGGATTAGTGACACTATCTTTGCTGATGATTACAATTCAAAGGGTTGGCTCCCAGGTTCTTGAGAAACATTTCTGGGAAAGAGTCTGGGAAAAGGGGCAGAGAAAGAATGTATAATTGCAAACATTCTAAAGTAAATAAGAAAAGGGAGGTTAGGAATTCATAGTTGAGAAGAAATCTAAGGCCATTTTAATCAACACATGTTCTTTTTGTAACACTTTCAACGTTTTTCTTTTTAGCAAACAAAAAAATTTTCTTTTGGTTGGAACTGCTGATGGCAATATAGCAATATTTGAAGATAAGGCAGTTAAGGTAAATATTGAATGTATGCTACATCTAAATTCATTTTAAGTCTTTGGTTTTATATATATCTCATCCCCCTCTTTATGGGATTATAAACTCCATGAGAGCAAGAATC
Organism: Saimiri boliviensis; assembly: GCF_048565385.1. Lineage (NCBI taxonomy): Eukaryota > Metazoa > Chordata > Mammalia > Primates > Cebidae > Saimiri > Saimiri boliviensis. Next base: position 96,748,923 of record NC_133455.1, read on the forward strand.
AAATTATATTTGTATTGCTTCAGAAAGTCTTGCAGACAGTAGATTCTCTGAAATACTTGCTGATTGACTGTATATTTTATAAGAATAAATGTTAAATGACATCTGGTTGATAATGTTAGGAATGGAAATAATTCAATTTGTACGTAACTGAGACAAATAAGATAATTCCTTATAAATATACTATGGAAAAAACAAAATACTTAAGTTTTAAATATGATTTGACATTAATTTTTTCTTAAGGATTGAAGAAATTATTTAATTTTCTGTTCTTCAGATTCTTATTTAGTCCTTAAAGCATTATTCCTCTATCCATCTGTTCATCTTTGGTTCCATCTATTCACTCAACTTCCTACTCATTCATACTCCAATTACCAAAAAGTTTATTATTTGATGAGAGACAGGGAAGTAGAATATAATCTTTAGGTCATTTCTATTTAATTTTTACATGAATGGAACAATATTTTGAATATGACTTAAAAATTTTCTTGATACATAATATTTGTGCCTATTTATGGGGTACATGTGATATGTTATATGCGTAGAATGTGTAATGATCAAGTCAGGGTATTTAGGATATTCATCATCTTGAGCATTGATTTCTGTGTGTTGAGAACATTTCAAGTCTTCTAGTTACTTTGAAATGTTTTTAACTGTAGTCACTTTATTGTACTATTGAACATTAGAACTGATTTCCTCCTATCTAACTGTATGTTTGTATCCATTAACCAGCCTCTACTCATCCTCCCCTTCTCCCACACACTCATATTTTTCCAAGCCTCTGGTAACTATCATTCTACTCTCTACCTCCATGAGATCAACTTTTTTAGCTCCCACAGATGAGTGAGTACACGTGATATTTGTCTTTCTGTGCCTGCCTTATTTCACTTAATATAATGACCTCCGGTTCTATCCGTGTTGCTGTATGTGACATGATTTCATTCCTTTTTATAGTCAAAATATTCCATTATGTAAATACACACATTTTCTTTATGCAGTCATTCATTAATGGGCACTTAGGTTGACTCCAATTATTAGTGTTGTGAATAGTGCTGCAATAAACATGGGGATATAGGAATCTCTTTGATATACGGATTTCTCCTTTCTTTTAGATTAATGTCAGTAGTGACATTGCTGGATTGTATGCTAGTTCTATTTTTAGTTTTTTTGAGAAATCATCCATCCTGTTTTCTATAGTGGCTATACTAATGTACATACCCACCAACAGCATATGAGTATTTCCCTTTTTCCACATCCTTGCCAGCATGTCGTTTTTTGTCTTTTTTATCATAGCCATTCTAATTGGGCTAAAAAGATCTCATTGTGGTTTTCATTTGCATTTTTACTGATGATTAGTTAATGTTCAGCATTTTTTTCATATATCCACTGGCCATCAGTATGTCTTCTTTCGGAAATGTCTATTTAGATCCTTTGACAACTTTTTGTTTTGTTTTGTTTGCTTTGTTTTAAGACAGGCTCTCACTCTGTCACCTCGGCTGGAGTGTAGTGGCATGATCATAGCTCACTGCAGCCTTCTGCCTTCAAGTGACCCTCCAACATCATCTTTACGACTAGCTAGAACTACAGTCATGTGCCAACATACCTGGCTATTTATTTTTATTTTTTTGTAGAGATGGGGCCCCACTATGTTGCCCACACTGATCTCAAACTGCTGGGCTCAGGAAGTCCTTCCACCTCAGCTTCTCAAAGTGTTGGGATTACAGGCGTGAGCAACTGTGCCTGGCACTTGCCCTACTTTTCAGTGGAAATTTTTTTTTTTCCTGTTGAGTTGCTTTTTCGAGTTTCTTGTGTATTTGGATAAATAGTTTGCAAATATTTCCTCCCATTCAATGGATTGTTTCTATAGTGTTTATAGTTTCCTTTGTTATGCAGAAACTTTTTAGTTTATTACAGTCCCATTTCTCTATTTTTGTTTTTATTTCCTGTGCTTTTGGGGTCTTAACCATAAAATCTTTGTCTAGACCAGTGTTCTGAAATGATCCCCCTGTTTTCTTCTAATAGTTTCATAGCTTCTGGTCTTAACATTTAAGTCTTTAATCCATCTTGAGCTGATTTTTGTAAATGGTGAGAGAGAAGGGTCTAGTTTCATTCTTCTGCATACAGATATCCAGCTTTTCCAGCACAATTTAGTGAAGGCAGTTTTCTTTTTCCCATGTATATTTTGGATGCCTTTGTTGAAAATCAGTTGGCTGTAAATATTTAGATTTATTTCTGGGTCCTTTATTCTACTCCATTGGTCTATGTATCTGTGTTTTTGCCAATAATGTGCTGTTTTGGTTACTCTAACCTTGTAATATATTTTCAAATCAGGTAGTGTGATGCCTCCAGCCTTGTTCTTTTTGCTCAGAATTGTTTTGGCTATTTTGGCTCTTTTTAGTTACATTCAAGTTTTAGAATTTTTTTTTTCTATTTCTGTGAGAAGTATCATTGGATTTTTCATAGGAATGTCATTGAATCTGTAGATTGCTTTGGGTAGTATGGTCATTTTAACAGTATTAATTCTTCCAATCTGTGAGCATGGATATCTTTCCATTTGTTTGTGTCCTCTTCAATTTCTTTCATGTTTTGCAGGTTTCCTTGTAGAGATTGTTCATCATCTTGATTAAATTATTCCTAGGTATTTTATTACTTTTTGTAGCTACTTTACATGGGATTGCTTTCTTGATTTTTCATCTAGTTTGTTATTCCTGTATAGATATGCTACTAATTTCTGTATGTTGGTTTTGAATCCTTTATTGTACTCATTTATCAGAACTACGTTTCTTGATGGAATCTTTAGGTTTTTGAATTTTAATTTTAAGATCTCTAATCATGTAAGATGGAAAGTAGTTTCTTGAATGCACAGATTTTATGGTGTTTTATTCTATGGATACTCAATTTGCTCAGGATGTTTTCTTTTTTTGGCAAAGCTTAAAGGAGCTGCTCCTTTGAAGATACTAAATATAGGAAATGTCAGCACTCCATTGATGTGTTTGAGTGAATCCACAAATTCAGCGGAAAGAAACATAATGTGGGGAGGATGTGGCACAAAGATTTTCTCCTTTTCTCATGATTTCACCATTCAGAAATTCATTGAGACAAGGACAAATCAACTGTAAGTTATTTTCTATCTATACAACTACATTTTACTTATGTATATTCCTTATAATCATTAATAATACTGTCGATAATTCATAAGGGAGATCTTTTAAAATGGTAATTTATTTTTCTATCATTAAATTAAACATTCATTATAAACAAATTTGAAAATTCCAGAAAGTAGAGGAGTATTTAAAAAAATCACTCAGCCTAATTACTTTCAGGGATAAATATGTAAACCCATTGTAATCTTAGTAGTATTTATCAATCTAAATTTTTTAGAAATTTATTATCTATGTCTCAAAGTAGACATGAAATTGGAAGGCAGTTAACTCTGTATTTTACCAAATTCATGGACTTTACGTATGCAATTTCGGATACTTTTCATGAAGTATTGATTGTAGGAAAGATAGCAAGAATAAAGTTTTTTCTAGATTTGATAATTATACTTGTATCTACTCACAATCAAGTTAGTGATACCAGTTTCAAACAAGAATAAAATAAAATATTAATATAAACCTCCTCCAAATTTTTTTGTTTTTTCAGTTGTATTTTAATCAAATCTTTGCAGTTGGTTCTTATTTATCACATTCCTCAGTGATAAGCAGTATAGGATGGTCGATAAGAGCATAAATCATAGTTTAGATATTGCTTTGCCATCTGTTGGTTTTGCGAAGTTGGACAATAACCTTTCAAATCTTCAGTTCTCTCTTACTGAGGATTGTAATGTACTGTATCTCAAAGGGATGTTTGGAGGAGTAAATAAGAAAATTAATATATGGAGCTTGATTAATGTAATGACCAGCCCCTGGTAAGCTATCAATAAACATTAGTTATTGTTATGATTATTATTAGCTTTGAGTCACAAATCCCTATCTTGGGGAATAGCCTAGTTTCCCAATATCTATCTAACTGCCCAAGATTGGCACTTGGGAGTAATCTTTGACTCCTTTGCTTTTTGCTGCCTTTATCCACTTGACCCTCCTGTCTTTCAGATCTTTGCACTTGTCACCGTTCTCAGTGTTGCTTCCATGGGCTAGACTGCCATCCATCATCTATGGCCACATTAACAAGAGCATCCAGTTCTCACTCTCTGATTATACTCTCCTCAACCTGTTTTCAGCATTGAAGACAGAGGGAACTTTCTAATGGTCAATCTGATGCGATTCTCCTGCTTAAAACCCTTCAGTGGCATCTGACTGTCCTTTATATGAAGTCCAAATTCCTTAAGATAGCCTACCAGGCCCTTTATATTTCAGTGCTTGCTTACCTGTCTAGAATCATATTTTCATATTTTTTGCCATTTGTGCTTACCCAAACTGAAATTGCCTCAGATCTCTAAGACAGCCTGTTACTTTTCAACCCCAGCCTTTGAATGTGGTCTTCTTTTTGCCTGGATGACTGTTTGCCCCCTGTCTATTTCAGTTCAAACCCCTCTTGCTCTGAGTGGCAGGTTAAGTGACTTTGTGCTTCCATCGCATCTATTGTTGCCCTTCACAATAGCTATTACATTTTTATAATTGTATTTTTTAAAGTAGTTTCTTAATACTGCTAAATCTACTGGTTTTCAACATTGGTTGTGCATTTAGAAACCACTAGGTAGCTGAGAATAATATGATACCTGGGCTCTACCTCAGACCAATTAAATCAGACTAGTTAAGCCTGGGATGGGGATCAGACTTCCGTTTTTGTTTTTTCAGGTTTTCAGTGATTCTAAAGTATATTCAAGGTTAAGATATACTGAAGATTGCAGTGTATTAGAAGTTCTCATGAATGTGGATTTTTATTTCTATCTTGTTTATATAGACATCACATTACTAATCAGTTTACTAGTATGTGGTTAATATTTGGATCAATTCATTCTCCTGTAATACCCACTTTTTAAAAAAATGAAGGTAAAAATGTATTTCATTATTTTTATTTTTCTGTTTTCAACTTTCATTTTAGATTCCAGGGGTACATGTGCAGGTTTGTTTCAAAGGTATAGTGTGTGATGCTGAGGCTTGGAATACAATTGAACTCACAACCCAGGAAGTGAGCATAGTAATCGATAGGTAGTTTTTCAATCATTGCTCCTCTCCCTATCATTTCCACTTTAACCCAATTATACAAGCCAGAAAACCTTTAAAAAGAAATGGCCTCCAATTTATCATTTTTATTTCATAGCACATTTTATGGGATCATGGATATCAATTAACCCCTTAAAGTTCCATATAAGATTTGGAGCATAGACACTTTACTACAGACCATCCAGAAAGATCAGGCTCTCAAAGATGTTCATCTCCCAAAAGAAATTGGGACCAAATTGCATGAACGCCTAGATATAAATATTTGCTCTTTTTGGAACAAGTATCTCCTGTTGCCTTCGTCTCCTCCTCACGAAACAGACATCACATCACTAATCAGGGGTTGCTTCATCATCAGTACCCTCATAGTCAATGCACACTGACAGAGGCATATTAGGTAATGAAAGATGACTGCCTTCGAAGCCAGAAGACTCCAGAGGAGTTTTGGAGTTCTAGGTCTGCCACATGTTTTTAGCCCTAGGTCGGCAAGCATGATATTATTCATGGGACCTTGAGCTAATTATTTACCATTTGTACATATTTAAAAACATTGAGATGGCCAGGTGCAGTGGCTCACGCCTGTAATCCCAGCACTTTGGGCAGTCGAAGGGGGCAGATCCAAGCTCAGGAGTTGGAGACCAGCCTGCCCAATATGATAAAACCCTTTCTCTCCTAAAAACACAAAAATTAGCCAGGCATGGTGACATGCACCTGTAGTCCCAGCTACTCAGGAGCCTGAGGCAGGAGAATCACTTGAACCCAAAAGGCAGAGATTGCAGTAAGCTGAGATAGTGCCACTGAATTCCAGCGTAGGCAAAAGAGTGAGACTCCATCTAAAACAAACAAACAATCAAAGAACAAATTGAAATATATCATATGTTATATGTTTTCATTAAGGATCAAACAAGAGAACACACAAAGGTATTTTACAAAATATGAAAATTCCATGCAAAACTTTGTCCTAATTGGAACTATTTTCTCTTAAATACAGCAAATATCCAGGAAGGAATTACCTAAAATGTAATGGCTGTCTGACAACACATCCTGTTTTTATCTCCCCTTCCAGAAAAGAAAGAAAAGGGGGGAGGTAAAAAAATCTTAACTACTGTAGGATGTACTAATGATTGTTAAATCCTTATGGTGTTTTCATGTTATCTATCTGACAATAATTGTAATTTTGACTATTTTTACTTAGTCCTGGTTGTTCATTCATACTGTAGTGCATTCTTCTATCCCCTCACTTTAACAGACTTCTTGGTATATCAGAGGTGCTTATTTGTGCAACTCTTTGCTGGACGAGGGCTAGTAGAAAATATATTGTCCTCATCCTTATGAAATAACACTCATAATCTAGTGTGAGGGATGCACTAATAAAGAAGATGTTATATTTAATAAGGTCTATAATATAACGGTGACACAAGTGGGTAAAAGGGACTGGTTGGTCTATTTTGATAGGTCAGGGAAGAAATCCAGAGAAACTGACATTTAACGTAATCCTCAAAGGCCAAGTAGGAGTTTGCCATGCTGATGTGGCTCATGGTAGCCAATCTGTTTGTGGCATATGTACAATGTCAGATGTCTTAGGTTGAAAGAAAGATATTTTAAAGTGTTTGTAATTTTTCTTTATGTTTAAAAGGGGAAAATGGCAAATACTTTACTTTCTCTTTATATTTAGATGATGTGGATTCTTCTTTCCTATAATTTGACTGGCTTATCTGCAAAGACATCCCTTGTTTTAAAATTTGAAGACACTGCAACTAAATTTTATTTCAACATTTTATAGTTTATAACTCTAGATGTAAAAAGCTAACAGTTTTCTGAGCATTTTCAACCATTTCTGAAATGGCTGCAAGAAAGATATTTTAAGGTGTTTGTCATTTTTCTTTATATTTAAAAGGGGAAAATGGAGAATATTTTACTTTCTTTTTATGTTTAGATGATGTGGATTCTTCTTTCCTATAATTTGGCTGGCTTCACTGCAAAGATATCCCTTGTTTTAAAATTTGAAGACACTGCAACTAAATTTTATTTCAACATTTTATCTTTTATAACTCTAGGTGTAAAAGGCTCACTTAGTTTTCTGAGCATTTATGAAACAAAGTTTTGCAGCAACATTAAAAAGTTACAGATAGTATAATATTTCCTTCAGAAATTTAGATATAGTATAAAATTCTGCAGAGAGCCACATAGAATTGGAAGTAAAACTAAGACCAAAGTAAACATTGGTCGTAATCTTTATTATCAAGAAAAATTAATACAAAGTAACCCAAAGTAAGTCAAGTACCAAGGGATGTTATATATTCAATTCAGAATGGTTTTAGTTTTCAAAATAGTGTTAATTTTTTACATGAATTAACAACTAATATAAGGTTGTATTATACGTATAAATTTTAAGAAGAAAACAAATAGTGATGAAATTCTATTTTTTTTTTCTCTGTAGGTTTTCTTATGCAGCTTTCAGTGATTCCAACATCATCGCAGTGGTGGTAGACACTGCTCTCTATGTTGCTAAGAAAAATAGCCCTGTTGTGGAAGTGTGGGATAAGAAAACTGAAAAACTCTGTGAACTAATAGACTGTGTGCACTTTTTAAGGTAAATTCCTCGGTTTTTTATTTTCTTCTGTAAGAGTTGCCTTTGCACTTCATGTGTCACAGAGGAAGGATTTTTCTTCCTTTCTGTCTCTAATATAGAATATTTTAAGAATGCAGAAAAAAAAGTTTAATGCTTCTCAGCACCATCTTTTCATATCAGGAAAATTTCATTTTGGGAAAATAAAAGAATAAGAGCATAAAATGCATAGTTTTTTTCATGGTATTCTTTTTTTTTTTTTTTTTTTTTTTTTTGAGACGGAGTTTTGCTCTTGTTACCCAGGCTGGAGTGCAATGGCGCAATCTTGGCTCACCGCAACCTCCACCTCCCGGGTTCAGGCAATTCTCCCGCCTCAGCCTCCGGAGTAGCTGGGATTACAGGCACGCGCCACCATGCCCAGCTAATTTTTTGTATTTTTAGTAGAGATGGGTTTTCACCATGTTGACCAGGATGGTCTCGATCTCTCGACCTCGTGATCCACCCGCCTCGGCCTCCCAAAGTGCTGGGATTACAGCCTTGAGCCACCGCGCCCGGCCTTTCATGGTATTCTAAAGAATGTTCTTGAGTGAAAAATAGTACATTATTGAAAGTGAGTATACTGGAGTCTCTGCTGACTGTTGAATGTAGTAGTGTCACACTGTCAAATATACTATTTATAATTAAATTATGGACCCCAGAATTTTCTGCTCTGAAGAAAAAAAACTAACAAAATAATAGACGAGTATGTGGGAAATGCACTGGACTGACCAATCCATTAACCGAGGAGTGGGGATCAGGATCCCAGAACGAGAGCATGATGCTTAGTCTGATGCAGCCTGTGAGTGACAAGTTTATAGCAAGCACAGTCTTTCTGTGCTGGTGCTGAGAAACAGGACCATTGCCAAGCTTATTTACTAGCCCGTTTATATTTTTACTTTGTTTTGATTTTACCATATAGATTTATGATCCTCTAGAGAATGTTTTAGATTGTACTCTGTATCTGTAAAAGGAGACTTCAAAGTTTTCTTTCTTAGATTCATCTGACAATTTTTCTCCGTGTTGTGAAAAGGGCTCACAGTTTATGTTCAGCAGGTCTCCTTGATAAAGGGTCCTTTACTTCCTGAAGTACCAAAATGATTAGGATTCTTTTATTTCTGAACACTTCATTTTTGTCGTGAATTAGACTATTCTTTGGTTCTGGGAAAAAATCCAGTGGTTTGTGTTGATGCCTTTTACATATGAATGACTGTAATTTTATGTTCTTTTGTTAACATCGACACTTCACGTAAAGCTTTTGAATCTAACCTTTTTTTTTTTGTTTATACTGGGTACATGTATGCTATTCTTACTGAATTAGATAGCTTTGGTATTTATAAAAATTATATCCATCTTCTTTATTTCGTAATTTCTTGAAAATGAAGGGCTGTTGTTATCTTTGATAATTTATGCTTCAAGTAACGAAATGTGGCTCTTTGGCATTCTGTGTTTAGCAAAATTTGCTTTGCATAATTTTAATCATGCATAATGTGTAGTGTCATGTTTTTATAAATTAAAATGTTATTTATAATATGTAAATTGCATTTTATCTCTTAATTGGTGGTAAAATTATTAATTTTTACTTTCTTTTGGTTTTAGGGATTTAATGGTAAAAGTAAACAAGGAATCAAAACACAAAATGTCTTCTTATTCTGGGAGGGTGAAAACTCTCTGCCTTCAGAAGAACACTGCTCTCTGGATAGGAACTGGAGGAGGCCATATTTTACTCCTGGATCTTTCAACTCGTCGAGTTATACGTATAATTTACAACTTTTGTGATTCAGTCAGAGTCATGATGACAGCACAGCTAGGCAAGTTTCTCTCCTTTAGACATTTTTCATATTCTCTAAGTCTTATAAAACATGCCTTTATTTTATGTTTATGTTTTCTCTATAATTTCCAGTGTCATTTGGATGATCTTGCAGGTTCACACAATGAAACATAAGATTGGTGTAAATAGTGAATCGGGTCGTTAAAGAAATGGAGGGAGTAAATGCTGTCAATCCCACAAGAGGCGTAGATTACTGCAGCTGAACCCGCAGTTTGGGTCTTTCATGCTTTTTTCCTTTGTACCTAAGGCAAAAATGGGAAATACATAGTGTTGATTACATTTCACTTTTCTGAGCAAAGAAAATAAAGCAAATGTGTATTTTAATCAGAGTCTAGCATCCACCCTTGTTAAAGAATCTCACTGGTTTTTCATTCTATAACCAATCTATATTCTTGCAGTAACATATGCTGAACTGCACATTCTACAAATATTGACAAACCATGTTTTACTCAAACTTTATCTCATGCTTCTTTTTTCTATTTAAATATGATGAAATCATGATAGCACATAAAATAAATTTTCTGCATAAATATATTTTTGTCTTCCTTTAATAATTGATTTATAAAAGAATAATAGCATATGTATGTAAAGTTTACAACAATAACACTATGGGTCTTAATTTCTGTAGTAAAAATAGAATCTATGCAACTTTAGCAAATAATTGACGAAAGTTTTAAGCATGGTGAAGAAAATAGATTCATTACAGATATGGGAAGAGGAACATGTGTTTCTCTAGCACCTTCACCTGTTTTTCATTTATAGACGTTGGAGTTGCACAGAAGGAGTTAGAATTAGATGCTCTTAATGATTGTGAACTAACAAGATACATGCCCACACAAGCAGAGTAGTAGGTCTCTGATGGGTTGTCATCCTTGTCTTATTCTACCAAGGTTGTTGCATTCTCTACTTAAATTGTATGTACTTTGGGACCCAAAGAGCTTGCTTATAACTGAAGTTATAGTGAAATTTCAATGGGTTATGGCTTGATTATAAAATAAAGATCAATTTGAACATATCCTACAAGGTGCTGCATGAGCTGGCTTCACTGTATCTCTCCAGCTTCCATCATTTACCACATTCCTAGCAGATCTTTCTTCTCTAGATGAACATACAGTTCTTAGTAATTACTGTGCTTTATTTTGCCTCAGGGATTTGTGCATGCTGTTTATTTCTTCACTTAGTTAACTTTTTCTTTTTGTGCTTAGTTAACTCATAAACTTTTAAATGTTAGCTCCTGTGTCAAAACTTCCAAGAAGCTAACACCGATTCGGTCAAAGTTTCCGCTTTGGGTTCTCATAACACCTTTCTTGCATAGTTTTGATCATAGTCATTATTATTATTATTATTATTTTCATTAAATGCTGGTCTCTTCACTAGAATATAAACTCCAAGAAGCTTGGGTCAGTGTGGTTTTTTTTTTTTTTACCCCTTTAGTCCCAGGACCTAGCCTAGGGCCTACATAGAAGACTTTTGATGCAAATTTGTTGAATAAATTAATGAATGATTTGAGAAGAAAATATGATATTGTGACAGTATCAGTATATCCATTCATCATGTCCATCTAAATATTCATATTTGTACCTTACCGTATCCAAAGAACTTTTAACACATATTACCTCATTTAACATTGTAACTTTGGGGAGGGTAATGTATAAATATGAACCTGTTTTATAGAAAGGTTAAGCTGTTTTCTCAGACTCACTTAATTAAGAATTGCAGCAAGGATTGGATCACAGATTTTGTTAGTTTTTTGAAAATACTGGTCTTTAGCCAATATAATTAAAGGGTCACCTAGAAAATAGAATTGTGAATTCAGTTCCAAGGTATTTGTGTCTTAACCTATGAACAACTTTACTTTTTCAGGCCATTTTAATATATAGTTTTAACAGAAAACTTCTATATTTTGTTTTTGTAAAGGAAGCCTTAAAAATGTCATGCTGGTTTTGGGCTACAACTGGAAAAGTACTGAAGGTACACAACACCAGAAAGGTAACGTTTAAATCAATAGGATGCTGTAATTCCAACAGTGCAATGATGTGAATGATGGTAACATGTGTTTTCTAAATTTGTAAAAAATATTACATATGGTATAATCAGCCATTTTAATTGTTAGTTTCTTTATAGTGTAAAGAACTTAGACATAAATTTTCAAAATTACAAGTGATGTGAAGTATTAAATATTTATATTTTCAGATGAAGTAGTAGTGTCAATCACTATAAATTGAAAATTAGCTCAACCTTAATCTAAATGTGAATAATTTTTTAAAACTTACCTGTATCTATGTAATGTCTAATTTTCAACAGTTTGTAAAGCTTTTATGTCTTTTCGAAAATGAAATGTTAATTTATCAATGTCCATACTCTTCTTGAAATTTAGTTTATATAATATATTATAAAAATTTTCCAAGTATAGTTTTTTATAAATGGTAATAATGTAGTACATTAGTTATAGCTGTATTTATAGATACATTTATCTAAGTCAACTAAATATACATGAGCCAAACTGAAATAAAATAAGAATGTTTTATGGTGGATCTTTGAAACATGATTTCATTTTTTTCATTTTGTAGAGACACAATCTTGCTTGACTGTTTGGGACATCAATCTTCCACATGAAGTGCAAAATTTAGAAAAACACATTGAAGTGAGAAAAGAATTAGCTGAAAAAATGAGAGGAACATCTGCTGAATAAGAGAGAAATTGGAATTGCCTTTGGATAGAAAACTATTCTCCTCCCTTGTAAATATTTATTTAAAAAATGTTCACCTAAAAGGGTACTTACATTTTTTGGAAATAGTTCATACATATATGAAGGAATGTTATATTTTTAATTTTTAATTTAAATATGTGTAAAAATACTTACCAGTAAACGTATATTTTAAAGAACTATTTAAAACACAGTATTATATTTCTTATAAATTACTTTTGTCCATTAATTAATGAAAATAAATCTGTGAAGTACCTAATTTCAGTACTCATACTAAAATTTATAAGGCCAATAATATTTTGTTTTGTTTTCTGTAATTAAGGTAAACTTTATTTTAAATTCTGTGCTTAAGACAGGACTACTGCTTGGTGATTTTTCTAGAAATTCTGCAAGATAGAATGAAAATATTAAGACAATTTCCCATGTAATATATTCCCTCTTAGATTGCTTTGAAATGCACTATCACATATGCTTGTAAATATTTAAATGAATTCGCACTAATAAAGCCCTTTGTTGGTCTGTGAATTCTCTTTGTTGCAAACAGTGCATCTTACACAACTTCACTCAATCCAAAAGAAAACTCCATTAAAAGTACTGATGAAAAAGCATGACATACTGTCAGAGTAAACTCTCTGTATCTTTCCTGGATATGATAAAGTTGTTTTTCAACTCTATCTTTGAATGTGGATACCCTGAATTTTGTATAATTTGTGTAAATACAGTGTTCAGTCCTTTAAGTGATCTTTTTATTTTTTATACATATCACTAGCTAATTGTTTCCTAATCTGCTTAATTCTAATGCTTATATTAATCTTTTCCCTAAATTTATGGTGCTGCAGATCCTACATCATTCAGAGAGAAACCTTCTTTTTTTCAGAATTCTGGAATTCTACAGCTCCTACCAAGACCATGAGGACAAATATCTAACACTCTTCAGTCTGCTGAAGATGAAAGGAGCTTTAGTTATGATGGATAAAAATATCTGCCACCCTAGGCTTCCAAATTATCCTTAAATTGTTTACATAGCTTACCCAGTTGGAGTATCAGGGCCATGTACCTATGTATAATTTGAGGTCATTTATGCTTTAGGAAAAGTGCTTTTGGTAAATTCTTTGGCACTGACCAGTATTCATTATTTCACACAATTCCCTGTGATGGGACACCTAGTCTGTTTAATATTCTCAGAACTTAGGACATTTTACTATATGAAAACTTTAAATTGATTTATATTAAGGGTAATCAAATTTTTAACCGTGAAAGATTTTCTGTGTTTTAAAGGAATCTGTGCTTTAAGTTGTTATGTAATTAACAAAATAATTCCTACATAATAGAGCTCTTTGCTTCCAGTGTTATCTCTTTCATTGTTACTTTGTATGTATTTGCATTTTTTTTACCAAAGACAAATACAAAAACAAAAAAAATGAATACTATATTTAAATAGAATAATAAACTTTTTAAAGGATGTTTATGAATGTTTAAACTTTGTGATAGTGTTTTACTTTTCACATATAGGTCTCCAGCTCATAGGAAACTCTGTTTTAATTTGTATTTGTTATATGTAATTTTTGTGTAATTTGTTTATGTAATATGTAAAGGCCAGTAGAAATGTGATTTACTATAATGAGGGTCCAGTGGATAAAATAATGGCAAGCTGATTCTTTCATGTTGGCACTGTTTTGATTTCCTACTATGTTATGTAACACAGATGAGATTGTACATCAGAGTAATAAGGCAACCACTGATAGAAGCTGCATTCAGGCAAAAGAGTATTCTCTGATCATAAGCTTCGTTTGGATGGATCCTTGCTGCAGTCACTAAATTCATAAATCTGTGCCAGTGTTGAATCAGGAAATCTTTGCCACAGCAGATCAATAAAAAATTCCTGCTTTGGCTGGGTGCGGTGGCCCATGCCTGTAATCCAGCACTTTGGGAGGCTGAGGCGGGTGGATCACGAGGTCGAGAGATTGAGACCATCCTGGCTAACATGGTGAAATCTCGTCTCTGCTAAAAATACAAAAATTAACACCTATAGTCCCAGCTACTTGGGAGGCTGAGGCAGGAGAATCACTTGAACCTGGGAAGCAGAGGTTGCAGTGTGCCAAGATGGCACCACTGCACTCCAACCTGGTGATAGAGTGACACTCATCTCAAAATTAAAAAAAAAAACTGCTTTGAAATAACTGCTTTTAGGAAAAGAACGTATATACATTTATTAATATAGCTTGGGATGTGGACTGCTTTGATGAGACTATCCAATTCACAGTAGCCAAAGTATGCATAAAAAGAAACCTAAAATAACTTGTACATTCAAATGGAACACATTCTTTAATAATGTCATTTTAAGGGCCCTGCATTTATTCCACAAATGCTGCCTTTATTGTTCAGTTGTTCTTAATTACCTGCATTCACTATAAAAAACAGAAAAAAAGAGAAACAGTTGCAAAAGAAAGCAGTCAGAAAGAACATACACAGAATTGGAAAAAGACCTTGCTCTGAATCTAGATTTGGCATTTACTAACTTAGTAATGTGAACTGGAATAAGTTGCACAAATGGCCAGAGAACCAGTTTTTTTTTTTCTGTAAAATGGCAAGAGTAGTATACCCACCTTCTAGACAAATGAGTATAAATTAAGAAATTATGCAATTAATTCCCAGGCAAGTAGCACACAACCACCACCTTATGAGGAAATTGGTATTAGACATCAGTGTCACTAAAAATGCATTTCTCTAATAAAGCACGCATTACTGTATGTTTTGTGTCTTTGGAAGTTGTTCCTGGAAATCACTAATAATAAATTCAAGGTTCCAAAGGTTTTAATCTAATTTGCCAAGCAATTCATTTAAAGCCTGAAAAGAAACTACTATCAAGATATTGACTCATTGCATTATGTTTTTATGCTTTTAGTGAAAGCCATGGCCAGATATAGCTAGAAAAGTGATCTCTGTTCTCCACCATGTCCTTACCATTGCCTTCTTATGTGTTTCCATTGTTACGTACTGATCTACTTTTCTATACTACAGGGGTCTAAATTTCAGCTCAGCCTGTAACATCAAGAGGATTTTGTAGTAGGAAACCAAACTGGTGGTTGCAAAGATTTATCCAGGTTTTTAGGTCTGTAATTACTACAATAAACACATTAAACTCATCTCTATTGATAGTATTAACTACAGGCATGCTTCATTTGCTAGTATGAAGAGCAGTGCAATGGATAATATCTATGATTTTTTCTTTAAGCAATTCATTCTAGTGAATTGCCTAAACTTGATGATTTCTGGATAGTACACATCATCCCTTCTAAGTGGGGTAATGTTTTGTGCCACAAGAAGGAGGGTGAGTTTTCTCTGACTTTCTGTTGATTATGGGGGGTGAGATGGGAGAATAGAGCAACACTGAGGTTGAAGATCACTGGATGACAATGCTGCTTTAGTGCAGAATTATTGTTTTTTCATGTAACTTACACACAAACAACCTCTACTTTCCTCTGTGCTCCTTCCTTCCCCGCCTACAATATAGTATTTCGCTATTTATCCATTTCATGTCCACTGTGTATGAATAACATTACTAACTAGTACAATGCATGTGGTACATAATTATTTATGAGAATTAAATTTAACATTAAAAACCATCTATATGTTTCTGATAATTTTGGACAGTTCCTTATTCTTAGAGTGGAAAATTATAAAATAAATGATTTCATTTTGGTTTTATGTGTCTTTGTGCTTAGGTAAAGCTGTGAGTATCTTTGGCTCTCAATAAACTGTATTTAGCAAGAAGGGTTTTATTTAAAAGATACATATAAATTTTTGCCACATACAATAGAATTCATTGATGTATGTTTATTTCAAAAGTAAACATAAATGGTAGCAATATGTTGTAATACCATAAGCTAACTATTATGTTAAGCTTTTAAGTAAATTCAGTCACCTCTTCACTAAATGCTCTCGATTATTTTATACACTTTGGTCTTCCATGAAGATAATTAGTATGTGTCAATTACTGAGGAATAAACTGTCTTTTATTCACGGGCTACTGACATTTTGCATTTTACCTCTTCCTTTTGGATTATTAACATTACTTTAAAGAAAATGATTTTCCAGGTGTTATTTTCTAAATGTCATCATATAAACTGAGGCATAAATTATTTAATTGCTCTCTCAAATAACTTTTATGCTTTCAAGGTAATGTAAACAGGAAAAAGGAAAACACATAATTTGAAACATTGACTGAAGGAGATATTCATAGCACAAGTATAAATTATGGAAAATGAGAAGAAATATTCAACCTAAATCTTTAATCACTAATTGGAATCCTGTGTATCAAAACCTGGTGAAAAATATCTCCCTTGCAAATCTACACAAGCAGAAGAATTCTTTTTTTTTTTTTCATTTTGTGTGTCATACTCAAAGACATCATGGGGTTAGGGACGTGGGCCCTGGGCTGTTGGGCCTGGCTCCCTCTCTTAGTTATGCCGCTTCGTTGCTCAATCTCTCTTTGTATCAATGTCCTCATATGCAAAAAGATAGAAAAATACTACCACAGACAGTTGTGAGGAGCATTTTCTTCTCAGATTGTCGTCATCCCCACGCCTAAAAAGACTTTTAGGTGCTATATATTTGTTGACAAGCAAAAGGAGAGATAGGTGGAGCCGATATTCTGCTGATTATTCGTTCAGCTGAGTTACTTCAGTGAAAGATTAAGGTCTCTGGATTATAGAGCATGAACATCAGTGACCAGGAAAGCTGGTAACTTGGCATCCTTTCAAACTCATACTTTGTGTTCAGCATTTGTTTAGTGGGACCTGGGAGAAACTGACTTCGTGTTAATAAAAATAACATGAAAACAAATTGGCTTTGGTTTCATTTCCAGTAACAACGTAATGATTTGGAGAAGTCCACCTAAAAAGGTTAGCTTAAAAGGAATGGAAGAATATTAAAATGAACATCTAAAATTACCAAAGATCTGATGAGATGGTATGGAACTATCTGGCCAAAATCAAAGTGGAGGTGGGAACACAGACATGCAAGCAGAGCACCAAAGCTGTGTTTTCTTGTGAACGTTTGCTTAACCTAGTGAATCTGACCTTTAGTTTCCCCAGCCTGGAAAGGATTGGATGACATCTCAAGGTCAGGAGTCAAATACATGGGTATTTCCATTAGGCTGAGTCACCAAAGGGATACAAGTCAGTGTGAGAACCAGAAGTAAAGCTGTTCACCTTATACTCACTGACAAGACCCTGAGAAGCCTCACAAGCAATTCTTCCTGGAGTTCCCCAGATTCACATCATCTCTGTTATTTTCTTAAAATAATTACTCAAGCTTTTAACTAAATGAAAGTTTCAGACAGAGAAGACCTCGAGCAAGGAAATTTATCAGGGAAAAGAAGAGTGTTATGTGATGACAGAAATGTCTTTACACCCACGTAGACCAGTTGTTGGATGCCTGAAGAAGACAGAGTGATCTTGGGCATGGCCACATTTTCAGCAGAGGTATTTCTAGGAGAGGGCTGTAAGGTAATTTGACACGCTTCCCTGAAGCTAGGGAAAATGTGTCCCTTCAGGTCTGGGTGGCATTGAACAGTATTTATGAAACAAAACTCATTTACTAAATTAATAAATACATATGCAAATAATTACCTTGAAGACATTTGTTGTTTCTAGTGAAACTGGGATGAGGTTTCAAAGGACTTAAGGAATATATAGATAGAAGACATGAAACATGGAGATACTAATTATGGATTGACTCTTCAGTAAAAGCTGAAACCCGCAATAACAACAGTTGTGTGCTGCATAATGTTTTGGTCTATGATGGACTGCATCTACAATGGTGGTCCCATAAGATTATAATGGAGATGAAAAATTCCTGTCCCCTAGTGACATAACACTATAGCACAATGTGTAACTCATGTGCCTGTGGTGATGCTGGCATAAACAATCCTACTGTACTGCCAGTCGTATTGAAGTTTAGCCCACAGAATTATGTGCATTACTTTTTGTATAATATATATTATGTGCAGACTTGACAATAAATGTGATATTACTGGTTAATATATTTACTACACTATACTTTTAATTATTATTTTTGATGTACTCTTTCTCTTTTTTTTTTTTTTTTTGAGACAGGGTCTCAATCTGTTGCCCAGACTGGAGTGCAGTGGTGTGATCTCAGCTCACTATAACCTCGACCTTCCAGGTCCAAGGGATTCTCCTGCTTCAGCCTCCCAAGTAGATGGGATTACAGGTGTGCATCACCAGGTCTGGCTAATTTTCATATTTTTAGTGGAGATGGGTTTCATTTTGTTGGTTGGGCTGGTCTCAAAAACCTGACCTCAAGTGATCTGCCTGCCTCAGCCTCCCAAAGTGCTGAGATGACAGGCATGAGCCACCGCATGGCACCTGGCCTATTTTAGAGTGTACTCCATATATATATATATATGTGTGTGTGTGTGTATGTATAGATATAGATATATATTTTTATATAATATATAACTTAAATATGTTATAGCACTTTATATATAACATATATGTTACACATATATTATGCATATATCATATAGAGTATGTATTATGCATATATAATATATAGTATACATATATCATATATATTATGCATATATAATATATAGTATATAATATATTATGCATATACTATATATAAAGTTATACACTTAATTTTATATAAAGTTATAGTTTATATATAAAACAAAGTTATATATATAAAGTTAAGCATATAACTTTTTATATAATACATATGTTAAGTGTGTGCATCACCAGGTCTGGCTAATTTTCATATTTTTAGTGGAGATGGGTTTCATTTTGTTGGTTGGGCTGGTCTCAAAAACCTGACCTCAAGTGATCTGCCTGCCTCAGCCTCCCAAAGTGCTGAGATGACAGGCATGAGCCACCGCATGGCACCTGGCCTATTTTAGAGTGTACTCCATATATATATATATATATGTGTGTGTGTGTGTATGTATAGATATAGATATATATTTTTATATAATATATAACTTAAATATGTTATAGCACTTTATATATAACATATATGTTACACATATATTATGCATATATCATATAGAGTATGTATTATGCATATATAATATATAGTATACATATATCATATATATTATGCATATATAATATATAGTATATAATATATTATGCATATACTATATATAAAGTTATACACTTAATTTTATATAAAGTTATAGTTTATATATAAACAAAGTTATATATATAAAGTTAAGCATATAACTTTTTATATAATACATATGTTAAGTGTATAACTTTACTATATATAAATTATATATAAATATAATTTTTATAATTATAAAACAAAAATTTATAATTAATTATAAAATATATTATATATTATATATTTATATAATATATAAATATATTATATAAAATGTATAATGTATATGTGTATAAATTATATAATTTATATAAAAATATATTCATATATAAAATATTTTTATATATTATATATATAAATTATAAACATTTATATAATACATAATATATTTTTTATATTATAATATATATTATGTAACATAAGATAATATATAACATATAAAGTTAAGTATATAACTTTATATATATGTTATATATATAATATAATAACTTTAGATATATATAAAGTTAAGTGTAAAACAGCTTCAGGCAGATCCTTCAGGAGGTGTCTCAGAAGGCAGTACCCTAGGCTATGGTTTGTGTTTGTGATTTAGTTTTTAACCAAAAAGTTTAAAATGTAAAAAAAAAGTTAAAAATAGACAAAACCTTATAGAATAAGAATCTAAAGAAAAAAATACTTTTACAGCTGTAAAATGTGTTACTGTTTTAAGCTAAGTATTTTTACAAAAGAATTAAAAAGTTTATAAATTAAAACATTGCAGTAAGCTAAGTTTAATTTATTATTTTATGAAGAAAAAATAGGATGGGTACAGTGGTTCACAGTTGTAAACCCAACAGTTTGGGAAGCTCAGCAAAAATGATTGCTTGAGTCCAGGAGTTTGTGACCAGCATTGGCAACGTGGTGAAACCTCATCTCTACCAAAAATGCAAAACATTAGCTTAGTGTGTTGGTACATACCTGAGGTTCCAGCTATTTGGGAAACTGAGGTAGGAGGCTTGCTTATGGCCAGGAGGTGAAGCGCAGAGGTTGTGGTGAACTGTGATTGTGACTGTAGCCTGGATAACCGAGAAGGACCCTGTCTCCAAAAATAAAAATGGAAAGAAAAAAGAAAAAAAAAATTGTTTTAAAGTAAAACAATTTTAGAGTAAAACAATTTTTAGTGTAACCTAAGTGTATAATGTTTATAAGGTCTACAGTAGTGTGCAATAATTTCCTAGGCCTTCACATTCACTCACCACTTGCTCACCGACTCACCCAGGTCAACCTCCAGTCCTGCAAGCTCCATTTATGGTAAGTGCCCTATACTGGCATATCATATTTAATCTTTGGTATTATATTTTTACTGAACCTTTTCTATGTTTAGATATGCTTAGACAAATACTAGTGTGTTACAATTGCCTATAGTATTCAGTACAGTAACATGCTTTGTTGATTTGCAGCCTAGGAGCAAAAGCTTATTCCATATAGCCTAAGTGTGTAGTGAGCTGTACTTTGTAGGTTTGTGCAAGTATACTCTATGATGTTTGCATAAAGATGGATTTGCCTAATGACACATTTCTCAGAAGTGCCTTTGTTGTTAATTGCTGCATGACTGGTACTCTTAGAAGAATGGTAGACCAGATTTCACTCATGCCACACTTTCACAGTCTCTCACTGCACAAAGTAAAATAGTTTTGGTGTTGAGCATAGCAAGATAGTAAGAAAAGCATCTGAGTTATTGTAACTGTGAAGTCACAAGAGATTTACATGCCAAATTTATATCACAGATGTTTCCAAAACATTGAAAGGTTTATTCATGAAAAGTAACGCCACCAGTAGTTAGGTGCCTGGAATAAGAAAACCTAAATCTTCTCTAATGAAATATACATTTATCCTATTACTATCTCTCAAATAATATACTTTCTAAAGATAATAAGCAATGTACAATGTACAGTTCAAATAAAATGCCATTTAAGGGGAAAATGACAATGTGAAAGAGAAGCTTCAGGATCAACTAAGAGCAGAAGGAAGCCAGCTAAGAGTTTAAATGCTAGCAGGTGAACCATAGAATCTGAAATAAAGATACACTTGAACATTTCTTCAAGGGGCAGGAAACTATAAATATGATTAAGGGGATTTGAGAAAGAGTAAAGTAGAACTTCTAAAAAGAAAAAATATACTTATAATTCAAAATACTATGTATGGAGTTAATAGTATTTTAGATATAGATGGAGAAAAAATTATTAAACTGGAAGATAAGGCAAAAGGGATTTTCTAGAATGCAACATGGATAGAAACAGAGACGAGCAATATAAACTCAATAGTCAAGACTCTCCAAGGTAGAGTAATAATGTCTAACTTATGTCTGATTGGAGTGCCAGATGAAGAGGGAATATAGAAGAGAAATATGTTTGAAGGAATAATGGCTAGGTTATAACTAAAACTGATGAAAGGTACGAATTTGTATATATATAAGAAACTGCGACTCCAAGTAAAGATATATTAGTACATCCCTACATTGACACACCAAAGTGAAAATGCAGAGCATCAAAACGAAAAGGCATGGATGACTCCCAGAGACAATGTTGGGTGAGAGAAACACAATGCAAAGAATTTACGTGGTTCGCTTCCATTCACATAAAATTAAAAATCAAAACTGAACTTGATTGTTTAAGGATGTATAAATAAGTAGTAAAATTATAAAGCAAGTAAGAAAATGATAATTAGAAACATCAACAGAGTGGTTATTTCTATAAAGAAGGGGAAGAATTGTAATTGAGAAGTAGGCAGGTAGAAGATTCTGAGATGCTAGAAATTGTTCTATTTCCTGACCTAATCTATGGGTAGATGGGTATTTCTTGTATTATAATTCCTTAAACTACATATTTGTGTTTTATATGTTTATTTAGTACATTATGTCTCCAAATGTAAAGATGAAACACACTAATTTACTTTCACTGAATGAACTAAGATTGTCCTGAAAACATTTGGTAATATATTTCCCAAATGCCTGAATTTCTCACTTCCTCAGTTTTAGTTTTCTCCAGCCTGTCAACTAGGGCATATTGTTTAATAGATATAAATGGTTCACAGATAATGAAATAAGTCATTCATTTCCACTTAACATTGCTACATCATGCCTTTTCAGTTTTAACATCACAATTAATGCTATACATTCAATAAAATTCTAAGATGTTAAGCTTAGATTTTTGGGTATAGTTACATACTGAGAAGTAAAGAAGAGCAGCAGGTCTGGTGCAAATAATTATATAAAGTTTGACATATTTGTTTAAGCTTCTTGTAAAATACACAGATGGAAATATTCAATAGCTGATTGTGAATAGGGGTAACAGTGCATTCCTATTCTAGAGTCCATATCGATCCAAAACCTAGAAGAGATTGTGGGGTCAGAAGTAGATTTGTAAGTCATCTGTCGAGAGGCCATCTGTATTTGTTTGCTTGGACTGCCAAACCACAGATTGGATGGCTTCAACAACTGAAATTTACTTTGGCTAGAAGTCTGAGATCACGTTATTGGCAGTGTTGATTCCTTCTGAGGATTGTGGCAGAACTACTTGTTCCAGGCCTCTCTCCTTGGCTTGCAGGTGACTGTCTTCTTCCTGTGTCTTCACGTCATCTTCCCCCTGCACCTGTCTTTGTCCAAACTTTCTCTTCTTAAAAGGCACCAATCTATTGGATTAATGGCCTTACTTTAATTATTTCTTTAAAGATTCTATCCACAAACAGGGTTACTGTCTGAGGTACTAGGGATTACGACTCAACATGTAGATTTTTTTTCAATGTACAAGGAAATTTAGCCCATAAAACCGTCAATTAAAACCTCAGACAAGATGACCTGGCCAATGTGCAGAGCACATTGAGAAAAGAGGGCTCTGAAAAAAGAGCCATATTCAGAAGAAATAGAAGAGGAGAGAGGCTGAGAAGGAGATAGTTTAAAGAGACGATCAGTGAAATAAAAAATGGCAGAACATTCAGTGAGGATCTATCTGGACTTAGTAAAGCAAATGAACTTAGTGAAGCTCTATGGTGACAATTGATAGAACAGAGCTTATAGAGTGGAAAGGAGTGGAAGACCTATTGAAGGAGGTAAAGGAGTACACCTAAGAAGGCAAAATGAAAATGGAAAGACAGCAATGAATGTTAAGAAGCAGAAGGGGAGAGTTAGAAAGAAGGAGCTGATATAATAACTGTGTGGGTGATTGTGCAGGACGAATGATAGAGTGACCATTAAAATACGGCTTATGATTGAGCACGAGAAATCATGTCAATGCTGCAAATGCAGACAGAAGATGCAGGTACAGAATTTTTGTCAGTAATACCGCTTACTATAGACCTATATACCAGGGGAAGGCCAGTGTTCAAATTCCTCCTAAAACGTTATTACGGGAAGTTCACAGGACAACTGCAAGTATCAATACCACTATAATATTCCACTCAGAACACTGGTGAAATTTCCCATTTATAGTCTTATAAAATCACTATCTGAGAGTCCATTTCAACATTGTGAGTTTCTTCTGTGTACTAAATACTATTCTAGGAAAATGCTGAAAATTTGAATTGGAAGAGAAAAAGATTACTGTAGAAAATTATTTCCTGTTTACATCTAATATTAACTATTATTTATATTTTACATAATTATGTTAATTTAAATAATATTTAGCTTAAAATTTAATTGTACTTTTCCTTCTCTTGGAATTAAACTTTCCACATAACAAAAAGTTTTTAAATTTTCAATCCATTTTCAAATATAATTTCCGCTCATAATATATGGAAAATGGGGAGCATCTTGTTCCACCATCCAGATAGATTTTACTTATCATTTTCTGTATTTTCTCCTGGTACAAACATTTCATAAAAACAAACTGACTTACAGGGAGGGGAACAACACACACTGGGACCTGCCGTGGGTGGAGAGGGAATGAGAATATCAGGATAAATAGCTAATGCATGCAGGGCTTAATACCTATTTGATGGGTTGATAGATACAGCAAACCACCATGGCACATGTTTATTTGTGTAACAAACCTGCACATCCTGCACATGTATCCAGGAACTTAAAAATTAAAAAAAAAAAACTTGCCCATACTGATGCTATTGTTCTTTCAACAGTTGACCTTTTCTCTGGCATAGTATCTTTAAGTGTATAGACACTCAAGCCACATCATTTTGAAACAAGAAGGAGACATTAGACTATTGTTCTTTCTGATGGATATGCTTTAAGCTATGTATAGAAGTTATGCAATGTATGTTTTCATATTGTTAGATGATTTATCCAATTGATATACTTTTACAAAAGAGTTAAAATGCTTAATGTTCTTGTAAAACAGGCTACCTAGTGAGAAGATTCAAAACAAAATCAATCTTTTTCCTAAAAAAAAAATTTTAAGAATACTATTTAACATTTGCTAAGTTGATAGTATTAATTCATGTGTACATAATATATACTTTTTCTATTATGTTATTAATTCCACATGCTTTGAAATCTGAGAGGATAAAAAAGCTTTTGTATATAATCATCAGATCAGGATCTTCATGAAAATTTTTAAAAACTCATAGAAAAGCAACAAATGTAAACATAACATGCTGTTATATCATTGCCATCTTGAGTTTTAGTTCCACTGTAAACCAAATTTTATCGGTGGTTATTAACATTGCAATGGAAAAGTTCTAGAAACCATCATTAAAACTTAGTAATTATTTTTCACTACTAGGCAATTGTAAACTGTTAAAATCAAACAAAGACTTAACACCACGAGTACAACATTTGTCCTTTGTACTGACTCCTTGAGGATGAATCTAGGCTAGAAGTTTCTAATGGTGAAATCTCTTCTTATCCATCATGTATTTCCAGTTTATGTATAAAATAACTGCATGTTGTATTAAACTGAATTACATCTTAATGTAAATAGTCGCAATAATAAAACCTATTTAAGAATATGTGTTTTGAATAGACTATTTAAATCTATTTAAGACTAAATGACTATTACGACGATTACTACTGCCATTGTTATTTAATGTAACCTGTTTTTGAGCCCAGTAAAATTATTCACTAAATCAGTTATTCAATATTTACTAAGCACTTATTTGTGCCAAGCTCTCTTCCAGGCATTGGGACTCAGCAGTGAACAAAACACCCAGAGATTCCTGCCCTAATCCAACTTCGATTCTACTGCTAACGACAGATAATAACTACATGTGAGTAAATAGATTACATTAAGATGTATCCATTAGCTGGTGGTGAGTGCTATAGAGAAACAGAGCAGAAAATAGATAGAGGGAAGGAGTACAGTGGGGTGAGATTTATAGCTTAGAGTAAGGTATTCCGGAAAGGTATTCATGTACAGTTAGTATTTCAGCAAAGACATAAATGCAGTGAGGAGGTGGGACCTGGGCCAACCAGCAGTCTCACAAAAGTATAAAAATGTCTGCAAGAAATTTAAGTCTTTTAATTTATTTCAAAATTTAGTATAAAATATTGATAACATGATTTTCTTAGGTTATCTATCCATATTCTTAGACATCTGCTTAAAACATTCAAATTATCCACATTTTAAAACCCTTACATATAGGGAGGATTTAACTCATTAATGCTAAAGTCTAATCATAACTCTGAAAAAGTTATTTTGGAGGAAAAACTACTTAGAGCATATAGAAGTGTGTCAGGCCAGGTCTCAGTGACGCAGGCCTCCGTAACAACTGTTTCAGCACTGACTGAGTGGTTAAGTTAAATATTAAAACCCAGTGCCCTTATACAAAGGCTGGAATGTAACACAAGCCCATCAAGAGTGTTGCCTAGGCCTTTTTTGGGCCTTAAAGCATGACAAAATAATGAAGGAATTCTTAACAGGACCCATTGAGGACTAAAAAGTTTTGCTGTGAATCTAAAGAAACTCCCTAGGCCTCCATAAACAAGTTTATCGGGGATCTGAAGGAACTCCCCAAACCTCCATTATTTAGCAGGAGACAAGTTAGGGGTAATCACCCTAGCACCTGGACCCATTTCGATTGAGTAAATTTACTGAGGCTCCAGAGGAAACCTTTCAGGACTCAGACATTAGTTATAGATTAAAAGAAGTTAATCACTTATGTCTTTAGATGAATGCACACTTAGACGCAGACATATAGCTTACGTGGTATACAGCTTAAGGTATACAAGCTCTGGAAAACTTTGAAATTTTGAGTTGGTCTGGCGATAATTTCTGGGCCTTTTCCCTGTAACTGGTTGCAGAAATTAAAACTCTCTTCCTCCCCAGTTCATCTGCATCTCACTATTCGGCCATGAGAAATAGCATTCCGATGCTCAGTTTGGTCTCACAACAGAAGTAAATAGTAGCTATTTATAAAATATTAAAATATGTATAAAAACCTGAGTTTTAGTGAGGTAAGGGAGCATACTGTGTGGATACCTGAGGAGAGTATTCTATGGACCAGAAGCAGCAGTACAAAGGTGGGATGGTTTATTAGTCTGTCTTATACTTTTAATAAAGACATAACTGGACTGGGTCATTTATATAAAGGAAAGAGGTTTAACTGACTCACCGTTCAGCATCGCTGGGGAGGCCTCATTACAATCATGGCAAAAGGGGAAGAAAACATATCCTTCCTCACATGGCAGCAGGAAGGAGAAGTGCCTAGCAAAGTGGGAAAGGCCCCTAATTAAACCATCAGCTATCATGAGAACTCACAATCATGAGAACAGCATGAAGGTGACTGCCCGCATGATTAAATTACCTCCCACTGGATCCCTCCTACAACACATGGGATGAGATTTGGATGGGGACATAGCCAAACCATATCAGACGGTGAATGTGATTCCCAGGTGTGACTGTACCTGATGAACTCCACCAATGTTTGGGAGGCCTCTGAGGCTGGAATAGAGACAAACAGAACAGGTAGGTAAGAGGTGAGGTAAGAGAGTTGCGTCTGATGGAGCATGGCCTTGTAAGCCATTTAATGGTGTTGGTTTTATTTTGAATGAAATGGGGCCATGCAGAGTTTTGAGTGGAGAAACACATGATAGCCAGTTTGCACAGGACCACTCTGGCTGATGTCCTGAGATCAGCCACAGTAAATAAGTAGATAAGCAGAGAGACTAGCTGAAAGTCCATTATGGTAATGTAGGCCAGAGGTGATGTCAGCATAAATGAGGGCAATTGAGGGTGCTGAGAAGAGGTTGGACTCAAGATTTACTTTATAGTAAAAAGTAAGAGGATTTTCTGATGGAATGAGTAAGGGATGGGTGAAAGAAAAAGAGGAGTCAAGGATGGCTCCAAATTGTGAGTAGAGGTAACTGGAAGAATAGAGCCTCCATTAACTGAGATGAAAAGACATTGGGAGAAACATGTCTGTGGAAGGGATGAAATTTAAGTGAAGATGATTAATATGAGCTTGGAGGTCAGAGGGAAGGGCCAGGCTAGATATATAAACTTGAAAGTAATGAGCACATACATGGTATTTAAATTCATAGAATTTGAGTAGAATCCCCAAGGGAGTGGATAACAAAAAGAGATTCAAATTTGAGCCTTAGAGCCCTCATGTTAATAGGCCTTGGGATATAAGAAGAAATGAAAAGACGATAAAAGGGAGCAGCCAATGAAATAGAAAAATACTTGGAAACTGCAGAAGTGACATAAAGCGTACTGAAAGGCAGGAATTGATCCATTGTGTTCAATGCTGTTGTCGAGAGGTTAAGAAAATAAGGATTGAAAACTGACCATTAGATTCACAAAAGGAGCTCAGTCACCAGTGTCCACATCTTGTGGAGTGACGGAGTGAAAACTTGAAGGAAAAAAGTTGGTGAGTGAACAAGTCAGGAAGCAGCATCTATGAGCTCTTTTTAAAAAAAGACAGCCAGAAAGGAAGTGAGTTCGACAATTTTTTAACACAGCTTTATTGAGATATAATTTCCATTTCATAGCCTTGTTTTATATATCCATTTATTTATTTTGAGTTAGGAGAAATAAGATCATGCATGCATGCATTTATTCTGTTGAGAATAATCCAAAAGAGGAGGAAAACCTTGATGATATGGATAGAGATAAATGAATTGCTGGCATAACGTTCTTGGATGGAATCCAGTATATAAATGAACGAGTTAACCTTTGACAGTGGCACAGAGAGTTCATCTGGATAAATAAGAAGGTAGGTGGAGTTTGAGTAGAAAGCTGGTAGAGTTTTCTTTTGACAGCTTTTGTTTTCTCAGTAAAACTGGAAATAATGTTACTAACAGAAAGGGATGTTGGGAAAGAGGCATTGGATATTGGAGAGGAGAGAAGATATGAAATAGAAGAGTGTGACAGCAAATGGACTAAAAAAATAATTGCCTAGCTGTCTTAAGGGTCCCCCTGGGGTAATGAATTTAAGATAGACAAATTAGCATATTTTACCTAGTTGTGTTCATCTGCATAGTGTAGTTGGGAGCAGGAAAGAGTTTAATTTAAGCCATGGTTAGGGTTGTGCCAAGCGAGTGTGATAAAATGTTCCCTGATTCTCCTAAGCAAAAAGTAGTCTCACTTTCCTCAGAGTTTCCATAGCGTTTCTCTTCAATCTTGCTTATTGAAATGTTCTGTCTGGCATATATTCTTGTTGCTCAACAGCCCCTAATAACTTTGTATCATTCTAGTCTCCTATGTCTAAGCCTACTGTGAAGCATGTAGCAGAATAATTACATCATAATGATAATCTAAAAAATAGGTTTCCTGGGATCAAATCTTCTTCACAACGAAGTCATATATAATAATAATAATAATAAAAAGAACATCATCAATGGCAGTGTTACTGTAAGTCATATGTCTCAAAGTATAGTATAGCTCCCTCAAATATACTTTTTTCTATGTTGGAAAAAGTCCTTTCTGAACTATCTTTATGAATTTGTGAATCATTGAAAGAAACAGAGCTGGGCTTTGTAAAAATGACAAAATCAGTGAGTCAGTCTGTAGTCTCTTTAACCTTCATTTGTTAACCTCTTTCTCTGTTCTTGGAGTGAGTCCTCCTCTCCAGCACTAAAATGTCTATTGTTTACCGTCTCCAAATGCCTGACTCATAGAAAAAGCTCTGATACTTATACTGGTGTGAGATTTAATATTGCATAACCTTCAGTAAATGTGCCACCGTAACCAGGCAAATGCAATTAAAATGTTCAATCCGTTAAATTCCGTGCCCTTTCAAAATAATTTAAGACTCAACAAATAAACTAAACAGATTTGGCCGGCCAAGGAGCATGTGTAAAAGCATTCAATATGTATTGGTTGAGGCCCTCAGAAAAGATAGGAATTATTTATTTGTTTTTAATTAGTTGAGTAATGAGTGTATAAAGGGGAAGAAAAAGGATGTTGGTCCATTACCTTTTCCCCCTTCCTGGATTCTTCTGCTTTTCTGGGGAGAATAAACTAAAGACTGCTTTCACTTTAGCTGCTGAAGTCTTCTTGGTAGCAACTGGGAGCAGGTGAGGAGCAAATGGCATCATCAAAGCTGTGGAGTTGGCCTTTCCTTTTTCTAAGTCCACCTGACTGGCACGAGAGATTCCTCCATTGTTAATCCTCTCTATCCTGCTCATGATAGATAAGACCAGAACTTAGCTCTGAGATTCGAACTTGAACTTCTCCTTTACCCAGAATATCTAGATACATATTAATGCATGGTATTTTCTATTTAAATTTGTTTTTGTCCTAAAACATTCTTCTTATGTTGTTTCCATTTTAATGTCTTTCTACTTATTTATACATCTTATTGTAAAATAAAAACTTTTATCATTAGAGTCTTACATATCCTTGTGAATAATAAAGCTATTACTGTACATTTATACATCTTAGTACATCTATACCTATACTTATGCAATAGTTCTATATTTTTTCTAAGAAAATGCCTAATAACATATTGGTAAGTAAAGAGTTCTTTGTTTCAAAGTAGGTTAATGTTTAAAATGCATTTTGTTGTTAAAGGAAAGACAATCACAATATTTGAGTTTCTTGAGGTACTAAGACTTCTGCAGTGATTAATAGGGGACAGTTAAATGTGTGTATCCTCAGCATATTTGGTTTTTAATCCTGGGGCTTTTAGTTCCTGGCTTTGCTGTTTGCACAGGGCGGCAAGAAGGCATGTTCTGGGTTTGGTATAAGCTGGATTTGGTCCAAATACAGGATGTCACAGGAGTAAGGCACTAAACTGACTGAAAATAGATTTCGTCTTTGACAGGCGATGACATTTACCTTTGCTCTCTCATCACCAAGTTTACCACACCTAGCCCATGATGACAGACAGTGGGATGAGTGGGTATAAAAACCAAAGTTACAGGGGCCCTTGTAGACCTGTCTCTCCAGAATGACTATCCTCCATTTCTAGGTCCCAAATCATAACCATGAAGTTGATCTTATGGTACGTGGCTGTGGCACTTTGCTTCTGCTGCAGAGGTAAGAAAGATTTAAAGAATTCTTTCCAATGTGATGGACACCGCGTCTATATTTGTTTCATTGTTTAGTGTTCTTTACCTCAAACATTTTTCTTCCTAGCAGTCTTTCTTACACTACACTTTAGAGTAGGATAAGAAAACTGGATTTTTCATCTTAGTATTACTTCAGCTTTAACAATCCTGTCTTAAGGATGTGGATACAGGCATACCTTGGGGGATATCTTTGGGTTTGCTACAACCATAAAGTGAATATTACAATAAAGCAGGTCACACACAGCTTTTGCTTCCCAAAATGTGTAAAGGTTATGTTTACCCTATACCATAGACTAAGGGCACAATAGCATTATGAATAAAAAACATCCATACTTCAATTAAAAATACTTTATTGCTAAAAAGTCCTATGATCATTTGAGTCTTCAGGAAGTTGTAATCTTTTTGCCGGTGGAGGGTCTTGCCTTGATGTAGACTGCTGCTGAGTACCCAATGTGGTGGCTGCTGAAGGTGGGGGTGGCTGTTGCAATTTTTTAAAATAAGAAAGCTATGACATTTGCTGCATTGATAGACTCTTCACTTCATGAAAGATTTCTCTGTAGCATGCAATGCTGCTTGATAACATTTTACACACAGTAGAACGTCTTTCAAAGTTGGAGTCAGTTTTTTAAAACCCTGCTACTGCTTTAGCAGCTAACTTTATCTAATATTCTAAATCCTTTGTTGTCATTTCAACAGTGTTCACAGCATCTTCATCAGAAGTAGATTTCAATTAAAGAAGCCACTTTCTTTGCTCATTCATAGGAGCAATTTGTCATCTGTTTTGAGTTTTCTCATGAGATTGCAATTCAGTCTCCTCCACTTCTAATTCTAGTTCTCTTGCTCTTTCTACCACATCCACAGTTACTTCTCCTGAAGTCTTGAACCTTTAAAAGTCATCCATGAGGGTTGGAATCAGCTTCTTCCAAACTATTTTAATCTTGATATTTTGGCTTTCTCTCATGAATTATGAATGTGCATCTAGAAAAGTGAATCCTTTCCAGAAGATTTTAAATTTACTTTGACTATATTCATCAGAGGAATCAAATCATTATTTATGGCAGTTATAACCTCATGAAATGTATTTCTTCAATAAGAAGATGTGAAAGTCAAAATTACTCCTTTATCTCTGGGCTGCGAATGGATACTTTGTTAGCAACATGAAAACAACATATTTTCCATGTATCTCTCCATCAGAACTCTTGAAATCTTGTCAAGGAAAAGTAATATGTTGAAAGGAATTTTTTATACTGAGCAGTAACTTTAAGCAATAGGCATAAAATATTCAATAAACCCTGCTGTAAGCAGATATGCTGTCATCTAGGCTGTGTTATTCCACATATACAGCATTGGAAGAGTAGATTTAGTATAATTCTTAAAGGACCTAGGGCTTTCAGGATGGTCAATGACCAGCGGTTTTAACTTTAAGTAAGAACCTGCATTAGATCCTAAAAAGAGAATCGGCCTGTCCTTCAAAGCTTGGAAACCAGGCATTGACTTCTCTCTAGCTATGAAAGTCCTAGATGGCAACTTCTTCCAGTCGAAAGCTGTTTTGTTTACAATGAAAATCTGTTGTTTAGTGCAGCCACCTTCATGAATTATCTTAGCTAGATCTTCACCTCTGAACTTGCAGCAGCTTCTCCGTCAGCCCTTGCTACTTTACTTTGCACTTTCATGTTGTGGAGACAGCTTGTTTCCTTACATTTCATGAGCCAACCTCCGCCAACTTTAAACTTCTCTTCTGTGGCTCCCTCACCTCTCTCCACCTTCAGAGAACTGGAGAGAGTTAAAGCCTTTTTCTGGATTAGAGTTTGGCTTAAGGGAATGTTGTGGCTGGCTTAATCTTTCCAGGCCACTCAAACTTTCTCCATAACAGAAATAAGGCTGTTTTGCTTTTTTATCATTCATGTGTTTGCTGGAGTAGCACTTTTAATTTCCTTTAAGAACTTTCCTTTTGCATTCACAAGTTGGCTAAGTGTTCAGCACAAGTGACTTAGCTTTCAGCCTGTCTTGGCTTTCCACATGCCTTTCTCAGTAAGCTAACTTTTGATATTAAATGCAAGATCTAATGATATTAAATGCAAGATCTAATGATATTAAATGCAAGAT
Organism: Saimiri boliviensis; assembly: GCF_048565385.1. NCBI lineage: Eukaryota > Metazoa > Chordata > Mammalia > Primates > Cebidae > Saimiri > Saimiri boliviensis. The sequence continues at coordinate 96,781,905 of NC_133455.1, forward strand.
CTAGTGATATTAAATGCAAGATTATTTTTCACTTTTGATACTGAATGCAAGATCTGCCACTCTTCTTTTCACTTGAACATTTAGAGGCCATTGTGGCATTATCAATAGGCCTAATTTCAATAGTGTTGTGTCTCAGGGAAAAGGGGGGCCCGAAAAGAGGGAGAGAGATGGAACCAATGACCTGTTGGTAGAGTGGTCAGAACATAAGCATATATTAAGTTTTCCGTCTTATTGAGCATGGTTTGTGATGCCCCAAAACAGTTATAATAGCAATATCAAGAATGACTGATCAAAGATTGCTGTAACAGGTATAAGAACAATTAATTTGAAATATTGTGAGAATTATGAAAACATAATTCAAAGACCTGAAGTGAGCACATGCCGTTGGAGAAATGGTGTCAAGAGAGTTGCGAGTCACAGGGTTGCCACAAATCTTCAATTTGTAAAACACACAATATATGTAAACCTCAGTAAAGTAAAGCACAATAAAATGAGGCATGCTTTTAAACACGTTATGTATACACATTATGTATACACATTTAGATATATTTGTTTTTAGCAACTGCCTCAAAATATTACTAAGCAGGTCACACAAGATACATATAGGGTTGTTTGTTACTCATTTTCATGTTATTCAGTTTATACTTTGATGGTTCTATCTAGAATGCACATCCATATTAAGACTAAAGGTACAAACTGGTAATCATGTTTTACACAATCAATAAATTATTACCAATTAAAAATCTGGATAATCATCAAAAGCAACATATCTTAAACTAACAACCTACCTGGATATTTTAGAAAGTTCATTAATTAATTTCAGAAATTAATTTAAAGGCAAGATGTCACTGATTTTGAGAAAATTAAACAGTAAGCAAAATGAAAATGTCCCTAGAAACAAAGGTTGTTCTGTTTCTGAAAAGGGCAGAAAATAAAACATTATCCAAACATAAGGGGAAAAGTCTGCAAAAAGCAGGAGATTTTATTTTAATATCTAAACTTAAGATCTATTCTTTAAATTTGAGAGTAGAACACAAAACACACGTTACTTTTCCTGAGATGCCAGAATATAGAGGACTGCTATTATTTGTTATGGTTAAGAGAAAATATTTCTACGTTTAATTCAACTATCTGGGAGAGTATCTGATGAACCATTAGAAGAGGATTACTTTGTGTAATGGTGATTTTCATAATCTTACATAGTGCTTTGCTATATTCTTTTTTCCTATTGTATAAATTTGTTTCTTGTTTCTTAAGAAATGGAGCACAGAGCACATTATTTTCAAAGCATTTATTAAATGATGTCGTATCACCATAAAAATAATTTTAAAGGTATTTGTTAAAGCATATTAAATTTGTTGAAGAATTGACTCATGTTTCTAAAGTAAATTCCTATATATCCATCCATTGTAGTTCTGGAAAATGATTATTTCAATAGACTTTCCATAGATAGCTGATTAATAAACAAGATTCAAAGATTTTATGTATTTATTCATGATGTCATAGAACTAAGAAACATACTTGGAAAAAATTATAGTTGCCTTATTTAAAATGAATTTTTGTTGCTCTTAGTCAATGAGATTTATGTTTCAAATATGGACTCCCTTCATTTTCAGTAGGTTACAGCATAACATCTTGGGGCCTGGAAATTGCTAAAGGCAAATATTTAGGCAGTATCATATAATCAATTGAAAGAAACGTTTGCATTCTTTAACCAAGCATAACTATACAGAAAGAAAAAAATATTGAAAAACAATTTTCTGGTTAAGTAGAAGAAAAGCAGATATAAGAGACATAGTTAAGGCATAAAAGAAATATGCATAATCTAGTTTTTTCCCCTCAGGCTATTCTATATTCTCATTAACGTCCAAATAATTGATTCTGTTCTTTTATTCTTATATCTTTTTTGTCTAATTCACTGCTTATGAACACATTATGCAGAATATGTTTGGGGAAATAAAAGCATATGAAATTTAGATCAGAAAACATACTTTAGATCAACAGTTGAAGTTGTTCGAAAAACATATAAAATACTGACTAATATTAATTTGTGAGCTTAATTTATTTGGTCATGCATATTTTCAAGTCTGAGTTAGCATTGAGAATTTTGATATCAAGTTTGCTGGTAGGTAAATGTGTTACATACATTATTTCCTATTAAATACAAAAGCTGCGAAATAAGTGACTGTTGAAGTATTACAGTTATCAGATATAAAAAATGGATTGCTTATATTGAATTTTAAGGAAGAATAAAAACAAAAAGAATGTCTTTTTCATTGTCTTAAATATGTTTTAGGGAATTATAAAATAACTTTTGTTTTGTTTTGTTTTTAAAATAGATGTGGAAACCCTATTTTACCGACAGAAATCAGGTCAGTATCTTTCAGGAATTAATCTTTACTTTGAAACATTATGCTGCATTGTGAGGCTGCTTTTGAATCAAAAAATAAATGTGCTTCCTACACACTTGGTTTTGTGAATGAGCTCCCATGGCTCCTCATTTACCCCATATGATTCTGAATTCCTTGAGGACAAGATTTTGGTGTATGCTATTCACCCGATAGTGAATGCTAAGAGCAGTGGCTGCTATGGAGTGGGCACTCACTGCATCTTTGTTTTAAATTAAGAAAATAAATTGATATTATTAATATAAGATTTATTTGCCTACAAACATTTTCTACATGAAAGTAACCAAATGCTTTGCAAGGTAAACTTTCTGAAATAAACCAAGAATACCCTAACTTCTTACCAAAGAACACAAAGGACTTCTGGATATAGCTTAATCCTTTTTAGAGGACATGAAAATGCATGTCTATTATCATATTATATTCTATATAATGATGCCCTTGTTATCTACTGACTTGTGTAAGCCAGTTTGTCTCTATTCCAGAGATGGTTTCTGAGTTTCTGTGTCTGCTTTTGATTTGCCTTTCTGTCCCCTCTCTTTTGTTCAACAACTAGCTCTATATTCTCACAGGATCATCATGTCTGCTTCCAGCAGCCAGTTGCAATTCTTACTTACTGTTTTCAGTCCACTGGGCTGAGAACACCATTGATCCAAGCTCATTAAGCCTTGTACCTGTGGTAAGGTTGTTCACTCTGAGTGAGGTCCCAAGAGATTTCTCCTGATAGGGACAGTGAATAAGCAAGAATTCATACGTGCCCTTGATAATACCTCTATTTGCTGCAAGAGGATTTGGGGACAACTTCTTGACTGCAATCTGCACTGCAGATAGTTAGAATTTTCCAGGTGTTTAACCTACAGAGGATATTACTGTGCAGTTTTCTTTTGAAACATTGATATTAAGTGTCTCCAAACCCCATCTGTAAGGCATTTCTTCTTAGTCTTTGGCTAAATATGTGTGTGTGCATTTGTTTGTGCAACTACGTAAGATTTGGGTTTGACAACAATTTATGAGAACATATGTGAAATGCTTTATCTTTTAAATGTACTATTTACTGTTTGTCTTAATTTACCCCTTCATCTCTGGGATAGGTTTACTGATCATAAGTCTTGGATTTTCCTGAATTGGATTTTAGTTCCAATTTCTAAAAGTTTATCCTAGCATCAGACCATGTGCCTTGACTCTTTATTTGAATAATGTGGTCAGTTTGGGTTTAGAAAATTTTAAAATGATAGAGCATAGAGAAGCATTAAAAACAAACCGCATGGCTCAAGCCTGTAATCCCAGCACTTTGGGAGGCCGAGGCGGGTGGATCATGAGGTCGAGAGATCGAGACCATCCTGGTCAACATGGTGAAACCCTGTCTCTACTAAAAATACTAAAAATTAGCTGGGCATAGTGGCGCGTGCCTGTAATCCCAGCTACTCAGGAGGCTGAGGCTGGAGAATTGCCTGAACCCAGGAGGCGGAGGTTGCGGTGAGCCGAGATCGCACCATTGCACTCCAGCCTGGGTAACAAGAGCGAAACTCCGTCTCAAAAAAAAAAAAACAAAAAAAAAAAACAACAAAAAAAAACCGCAATTCTGGAAGTCTCCAAATAAAAATGTCACCAAAAACATCTTTGAGGTTTTTTTAATATGTAATCAACATGCAACTTTATGCAACATTTGTTGCCATTGTTAAGTATTTTATTTCACATAATTATTGAGAAAATTCTTTTGGAAAGCAATGACTTGATTTAATAAAAATATTTTTATATTTGCAAATCTTAAGTGCATTTGTATGTGAATTATAATTTTTGTTGCAAACTACCAATTCTTATTGTGAGTTTTTGACTCAGCTATACTTATAGCTTGACAAGGCTGCAATTTACATGCCGTTTTTTTAAGTATGGAGAAAATTTACCTTGATTTACAATAATGACAAATAATTTGTAAGTTGTCTATACATAAATTTTAATATTCAGCTGTAAGCTAGAAACTCTAGCCATTTGTTTCAGATTCATTGTAGTTTATTTAGTATTTTTGTCACATGAAAATATCTTAACTAAATCTTCTGTATTTTACTGAAAGAATAATAATTAGCGTTTTGAAGCACCTCTTCAGGCATCTAAGAATTATTGAGTTTTGCCACATTCTAATTTATGCATTTGGACTGGGCATGAGAGTGACTGGAAGGTTAGCCCAGACTTTCTCCTTTATGGGGATATTGAGGAGAGGTAGAAATGCGCCAATGGCTAATTACCATATTCATACCTGAGTATTTAATTCAAAGAGTGTATCTCTTTGGGAGTACCTCCCAACAACAGGAAATGGCTCTAATGAAGATTCACTTTCTACTACTAATGACAGCAATTCTCCTTTTATTTCTTCAGATGGTAAAGTAGCTGCAAGCAGATCAGGTAAATTACTTTGTTCTCATTTCTTATATTTTTTATTCTCAAAAAGCAATAGAGTGGTAGTGCTTTGCTTTGGACACATGGCGTATCTCCCCTGGAAAAATCCTTCAAAAGCTTAAAATATAATCTCCCTTATTAGTACAGACATGCTTTAATGTGTTTTTGTATAATCTGGGCCAGACATTTTAATCTTTGATCAATACTTATACAGGTGGTGAAATTTAAAATGGAAAATTGCTCCGGTTATTTGCTTTTCTAGAATGTCTTAAACCTGTGATAGAAATATGTACATGGATTTAAGGCTTTACTTTCCTTATTTTCATCAGCAGGGCATGCTGTCATTTTTTTCTTCCAAGATTAAATCCTTAGTGATCTGCTTTAAAAGCAACCTAGTTTCAGCAGGTTTGCTAGATCCTGTCAGCTGATTGAATATCACCATTCTCCTTTTCTGTTTGTTTCTCTACCCACCGAAATGAAAAATGAGTCATAGCAAATCAACAAGACTGCTTTTATGAAGTTTTTCTGAAATCCAACATTATGAAGATTATTATTGCTAATATCAACTGAGATTCAATTACATTCTGGTCTACTGTACACAGCAATCAAAATAGTCCAATATATTTTCCCGTGCTTTTCTTATAGGACATTTTACATCCCTACCTTATTCTAGAACATAAATGAAATGTAATTTTAAAATGTTTTCACATAAAGTGAGATTAGGCAGCAGCTCAGTTGTGTCAGAAAGACAGCAAGATTATTTTTTCACAACTATGGATGGGACTCATTAAGTTCCATCACAGTGATATAGTAAAAGTTTGTCTACAAAATCTGCTTGTTACTTTTATCGATGGGGCCATAAGAGTCTTCAGCATTCCTTTAGTAGCCCCCATTAAAAAATGAGCAGAAAGTAAGGGTACGCTTGGGATTCTATAGTTCTCTGAAAGTTCTTTAAAATTCTGAGGAATTGAATTTACTCTTATGTGTGTCAGGGAACTTTCCAGGTCTGGTTATTATTCAGGAGGGACATGGTGTTCTCCAAGGATAGAGTTGCATTAAGTGAATAAAAATGTCAAGCAAGGAAGTCCCCATTAAACCCTCAACCAGCCGATATAAAACTGGACAAACCACAGGGCATAGTATTCCCTCAAACTCTTCATTCTTCCATGAAATCGAGACTCATACGTTTGAGGAAAAGATTATAGGCCACTACAGGACTTTGTGTTTTTTTGATATCCACTGAATTTTACTGATGTCAGATAACATAATTCATTTGTTCCCATTACTTTAAAATTTTTCCTATCCACACAACTGAATCATGTTCACTTCTCTTATCCAGCCATTTCTCTCTATGAGGTAGAGGTGAAGAAGCAGAATTATGTCTATTTTACTTTTCTACTCCATTCTCTGGTTTAAAGTATAAGCTAACCGTTCCAAAATGTTGTGCGAAATGTAATATAAACATTTTATTTATCCTTAAGTTATGAAGTAGATAAACATTTTATTTATCTTTGTGCAGTGTATACGTAATCTGTCTTTAAGCAAGATGAAGACAGTGTACATTACACTTAAAAGCAAAAGATTTCTTGGCAGATTTTTTTAACCATGCAATCTTGGACAAATTATTCAGTCGCTTTGAAATATCTATTTTCTCATTTACAAATGAAGAAGATTAATAGCACCTACTCATAGAATTGAGGCTACTTAAGCAATGGGGCATATAAAGTACTGTTATGCAGATGTTGTACATTTGAAAAACATACTGACCATTACTCCTAGTAACTTCAGCAGTAAATATTTCTGAGCAAGTTTCATATAATAAAAACAAAAGAGATAAAATAAAGTTAATAAAGTTAGTGAAGACAAATGTAGCACATTGAATGTGCAGGATGCCAGGTCTACTCATTTCAACATCAGAATGAAGAAATATTGCTCTAATAAAATGAAGGACCTAATATGTCTCTGGAGTTGAACTCAGGAGAGGTATGATGAGTATGACAAACACAGCATGAATTAAATACGTAAAATATAATGAACCTTAATGAGTTTGATGCAGTAAATTTGCTGAGGCAAGTCAAATGTATTAAAGGACAAGGTTTATCCCAGTTGAATGTTGGCTGTGTGTAAGACACTGGACTAGGTGCATTCATTCCATTTAATACTCTCATTTAATTAATACTTCTATTATGAAGTAGATACTCTCTTATCCTTGTTTATGATGTATTCCCCATTTAGTAGATAAGAAAATTTTGTTTTAGAAATGGTAAATTGTTTATTCAAGGAAAGGCCAAGAACACAGAACACAGCCACGAGCAAAAGTACTATTGCAAGTGTATAAATAATTAAAAATTTAGGTCGGGCATGGTGGCTCACACCTGTAATCCCAGCACTTTGGGAGGCCGAGTTGGGTGGATAATCAAAGGTCAGGAGTTTGAGACCAGCCTGGCCAACATGGTGAAACCCTGTCTCTACTAAAAATATAAAGATTAGCCGGGTGTGATGATGGACGCCTGTAATCCCAGCTACTCAGGAGGCTGAGGCATGAGAATCGCTCAAACCTGGGAGGTGGAGGTTACAGTGAGCCAAGATCATGCCACTGCACTCCAGCCTGGGCAACAGAGGGAGACATCATCTCAAAAAAAGAAAAATCACGAATAAAAGGAACAAAGTAGCACATAAACTGTGTTTCTTTCTCCTACTTCGACAAAAATACATTCATGACAGGCTGGAATGTGGTTTCCTATGCAGAAATTTAGATTTATTGGAAGCCAGTGAAAGAACAGGGTTGGCAGTGCCATAGCCAAGAAGTAGCCCGGGCCTTCCATATCTGGCTTAGTCACACTGGGAGAGATGGCCCAGCTTTCCTCTATCAGTCCACTTCTTTCTGCAAACTGACCACCCTCTGTTCATTCCTCACACCTTAGGGCTTCAATCTATGCCATGTGATCTCACCTGGGGAAGAAGGTCTTGGGAAAGATGCCCATGCAGGTCCAAGTATCAGGCTTGGAGCTGCAGCCCTGGAGTTATTGTCCAGAAAAGGGGAGGGAGGGGCATGCACAGGCTCCAAGAAGGCAAAGACTCTTCACCATTGGCCTGTATTCCGTGTTCTCTGAGGAACGCCATGGCCCAGGAAGGCCAGCATGAAACCTGAGCATGTCAGAGCAGTAAACTCTGTTGCCTGGGTCTAGGAGAGGCAGGGGCAGAGATTAATTAAATGAGAGTAGGAAGTGAGATGATTGCAAGAGTGGGAGTCCAGATGGGTTAGCTGAAAAGTGCGTACTTTTCACACTATTGAATGCTTCTTTTCTTCCTTCTGCTTTGTCACCAAACTAAGATATTTATGTATTAAAATACAGTTCTGAAACTACATGGCATCAAAGAAAGACAATGAGAGAGAGGGTAAAGGAGGAAAGGAGGAAGAGTATGTGGAAAACACGGGTTGACAGAGGGAAAGAGGAGACGAGAGGAAATGCTGTATGTGGAGAAAGGCAGTATAGTCATTGAAGGGTTACCTAATAGAATAATAATATAATCGACTATACATGAGTTAAGCAGGTGTATTCCTACTAAACCAAACACCTATGTGTAAATATTATGATTTCATAATCTCTTAAATGTTGGGTGCCTCTCTCTCAAACTATGTAGTAGACTATTGATTATTCTGAAAAATCACATGGACATTTTAGTTTTGCGTATTATTTGCTTTAGAAAAACAGAATTACATTTGCTAGAAACATGAGAAATGACGAAAAATCCTAAGATTCTTTGTTGTGGTTGGAGAAATATAATGAAAAACAAAATCTTCTGCCACCTCAGAAAGCCTCTTTAGGAAAGTAGAAAAGGGGGGAAAAAGTTTTATTATGGAATAAACAGGAAAGCAGAATGTGATGCACGTAACAGCCTAAGGAGATTGCCCAAACAGAAAGGCAGAGCCAAGCAGCCGTCTTCCGTCACACACGTGTCCTCAAGATTAACAACTAGTTCTCACCTGAACTTCTTAGCACCATTAGCCATATAGTTCAGCCTAAATTTATGTGGTAGTTGGGGTAGCCACCTATGTCTGCTGATTGTCTTAAAAAAGAAAGAAAATTTCTTATCTATTATGACTGCAGGTAGGTTTGCAATTGTAACCAGGCACCAGCTGAAGTCAGGCTTTTACTTCCCAGGAACCTAGGAGCTGGGAAAGTTATCTTCCTCTATGATGACATATCAAAGTGATGGTACCAGCCCCTTGCGAAAACATTCTTGGGGTGATTATCTAGTCTTTAAAAATATTTATGTACATTTCAGAGACATAGAGAAAGAAATCACAAGTTTTCTAAAGTAAATAATCTAAGCAAAAGTGTGTAGGGAGAAGTCTCTTCTCTTATTTGGAATATGGAGAATTAAACCACTTATTTTTATTTGCATTTGCTCTTACATATTCAAGTTTTATGTACAAATTATGTGCTTCATTCTCTTGTCTATTCACTGATCAAAATTTATGTCTTTCACAACTTTACAAGAATATCATCATTATTATGACATTAATTCTAAAGTATTTCAATTTTATTATAGAGATTAAAAAAAATAAATGGCATGACAGGAAGCACATATACATCATGTAAGACACTGTTTCTTCCCTTAAAAGTTGTCTTTGTTGGTGAATGTATTTACTAAATACATATGAATTCAGTGTCCTTTATGGTTCAGGCACTGCTCTCCTCACCTGGGATACTTCAGTGAATTAAACAAGCAAAGAAACATTGTGTTTATGCAGCTTAAAACCTAGAAAAAGGATACAGTCAATAAACAAAAAACATTATAAGCAGTAAGCCTATTATATTACAAGGTGATAAAATCTGTGTCATAAAATAGAGTAATATTAAATATGATGGTAATTGGGAGTATAATGGTGGGGGTGAAGTTGCAGTTTCAGCTTGTCAGAGTGTGCCTCATTGAGATGAAATTTAAGCTGACACTTGAAGGAGGCTAATTCTACAATTAATGTATGAGTATATGGCTACATCTTTGCAAGAATATAGAAAAGAGAGTCAGATACGTTATCTTAATTTTGTCAGTTACAAGGAACAGTAGCCAAGGACAGTGTGGATTCAACATAGCAGAATATTTTGCTGTGTTCACTTGCCTTGCTATCTATAAGAGAATATCTGAGGCTGGGTAATTTATGAAGAGAATGGGTTATCCAACTCCTGCATTTGAAGGCTAAGAAGCATGGCACCAGCCTTTACTTCTGGCGAGGGCCTCTTGCTGCTTCCACTCATGGCAACGGCCAAGAGCAGCTAGCTTGTGCAGAGATCACACCGTGAGAGAGGAAGAAAGAGAGAGAGGGACGACAGGGAATGACAGCTCTGTGGGAACTAACAGAGCGAGATTGCACTCATTACCAGGGGGACAATACCAAGCTGTTCTCGAGGGTTTTGCGGACATGACCCAAGCACTTCCCAACAGGCCCTACCTCCATCACAGTGATCAAATCTCAACATGGGTTGTGGGGAGACAAATACCTAAACAATAGCAATGGAGAGAGGTGGGATGCTGTTAAGTTGGGGCTTAGGAATGGGGGAAGAAGCAAATTGAGGAGTTTCTGCTCTGTCTGGGAAGACAAGAGCCTCTAGTACACATCAATTATTGAATTTCTACAGCTCAATTCTCCTCTTTTTCTTGAGGTCTTAGAGCCATGACAAAAAGACATCGATAAGGTGTTTAAGTCAAGCAGTGGTATAAGTTGTTTAAGTGCTGTGAGAATAATAGGACTTACATAAAATAAAACGTGGCTTTTCATAGTGGCATAATCAGACCACTTTTACAGTCTGTGCCAACTGCTGTTTTCAAATAAAATCTTCTGTAATTTCCGTAGATGGCTTCTTTTAGGGTAGTTCAACCTCTGGTGACTCAGATAGAAAAAAAGCCATTCCTTAGCTTGGAATTTGATGCTCCAGGAGAGGCTGAAGACAAGTCCAGAGGATGCACATGGTCCCAAGGACGTGGCGGCTGTGAGCGTGGCCTAGAGTGCACACGTGGTCCCAACCACATAGCAATCACAGGAGCAAACTTTCTTCTTCAGCAGGAGGCAGGCACAAAGGCACTCAAATGGGCAGGGCAGCTGCAGCGGGCCTAGCCTACTTCTTTAAACGGTGTGCTCTCATTGCCCCTCCCTAGAAGCTTACCCTTCTAGGGAAGTTTTATAAATTGGCCTGCAAATTCGACCTTTGCTGAAAATATTGGTACCCATCTCCTAAGCCTCACGAGCCTCGTCAAAGCACATTGGTAGAACCACTCATCCCAACAGCTTCCTTTCGTTCCATGCCCCTGTGGTAGTCACTGAATGGTATTAAGAGGCTGTGGGCTTAAGCCCATAACGCTGGTAGGTCGTAATTAAAATCCAGTTCATGGCGAGCCATCTAATAAAATAGATGACGCATCTTGAGCCCACAAAATTTCAGGGTACTGACTGAAAAACATTTCATTTCAGTACCCATTTTACCTGGGGACTTCCTCAGGTCAAAGTGGCTGTAATTTTTTTAACTGAGGATGCAGGCATGCCTTGTGTTCTATTTCAAATAGGTGCTTTTATTCCTAGGCTCAAATCCCCATTAAAATGTATACTAAAAAAATTGAGACCAGTTTAACACACAAGTCTTTAAATAAAGCGGCTCATCATTCTCTGCTGAACAGAGTAGCCAAAATGCCCCCTGCTGAGTGGAAAAACCTGGCCTCCCAAGGGAAGTATAAATTATAACACCATTCTACAATTAAACCTGCATTGTAAAAGTAAAAGTAAGTAGTGTAAGGTCCCCTATGTGCAACTATTCTTTTCCCTAAGGAATTAGCCTCAGCTCTGTCAGGCTCGTGCCCCTTCCACTGTTCAGCCCTCCTCAGGACTACCTCTACCTGTGGATCTCCCTGTGGCAACTACCTCTACCAATGCCAACCAGGGCTCCTCAGCTCCCATACCCCAACAGGAGCCAGGGAGGGCCAAGGCAGCCGGGGCATCTCAGGCTACCCGGATGCCCAAACTCTGCCCTCTAAAGGCAGTGAGAGGAGAATTTGGCCCAAGAAAGGTGAATACCCCCTTCTCACTTTCTAACTTAAAACAAATTAAAGCAGACTTAGGAAAGTTTTCAAATAACCCCAACAAGTACATAAACGTTCTTCAGGGCCTAAGTCAGTCCTTCAAGTTAAACTGGAGGAATGTCATGCTCTTGCTTAATCAAACCCTAGCCAGTAATGAAAAAAAGGCTGCTCCAGCAGTCGCTCAAAAGTTTAGGGACACTTGGTACCTTAGTCAGGTACATAACCTAATAACACCAGAGGATAAGAACAAATATCCCACAGGTACACAGGCAGTCCCATTCCAGGACCCTTGCTGGAATCCAGATTCAAAACGAGGGGACTAGAGCTGTAAGCATTTCCTCACTTGTATACTTAGGGGATTAAAGCAAACTAGGAAAAAGCCAATAAACTATGCAATGTTATCCACCATAACTCAAGGAAAGGAAAAAAACCCAACAGCTTTCCTTGAGCGATTGCAAAAAGCTTTCAAAAAGTACGCTCCTCTGTCCTCACACTCCATTAAGGGTCAGTTAATACTAAAAAACAAGTTTATTAATCAGCAGCAAATATCAAGAGAAAGCGTCAGAAGCTAGCTTTAAGACCAGAACAGAGTCTAGAATCACTGCTAAACCAGGTCACCTCAGTGTTTTATAATAAAAACCAAAAGGAACAGGCTTAAAAAAAAAAAGAGGAAAAATCAGAGAAAGGCTGCTGCCTTAGTTATAGACTTCAGGCAAGCAAACCCCAGGGGCTCAGATAAGGGAAAGGCTCAGTTTAGCCACCAGTCTGGCAAAGCTTGTTACCAGTGTGGTCTAAAGGGACATGTTATAAAAAACTGTCCCCAGAGGAAGAAACCACCACCTCATCCATGCCCACTGTGCCAAAGAAATCACTAAAAAGCACACAGTCCCTGGGCCAAGGTCCCCTGGGACTAAGGTGTCTAACCAAATCACCCAATGGCAAAACTGAGGATGCCTAAAACAGGTGCCAGCATAAGCCATCACCCTCACAAAGCCCCAGGTAAAGCTAGCCATAAAGGTCCTAAAAGCCAAACTTCTCCTAGGCGCTAGCACAGGCTTCTCGGTATTTCTCTCCTGCCCTAAAAACTTGGTGCTAGTATTAAAAAAGTTACTACCTCTATTCAGTTACTATAAGCTATCTCAAAAGTTAATTAGTAACAAAGACAGGTTGCTAATTCTCTCTACAAAGGGCACCTCTCTCTGCAAACCAGCTTAACCCTTTAGCTGCTGTAGCTTTAAAAATAGAAGAGCCCTAAATTTGCTAACAACAGAAAGAAGAAAAACCTGTTTCTAGGAAAAATGCTGCTATTTTGTAAACCAGTTTAGTGTTATTTTAAATATAAAACTCAGAGATCAATCAAAAACAGGGCTAGAAACCTTTAAAAACCTAGCTCTGCTCTCTCCTTGGCTCATTTATAACTCTAAGCCTCTCATCTTTAACCACCTGGTCTTATTCATTTCTTATAAAACCATAAGGTCACAGTTAATCCTGCTGCTAGAACCCTGAATGTCCTTAGCTCGTAAGCTTTATCGTAAGCCTGTAAATCAACCTGCACCCCTAAAAGGCTCCCCTCTGGAAGAAACCTCAACTGCAGGGCCCCTTCTATGCCCCATTTCAGCAGGAAGTAATTAAAGAAGATCAACGCCCAAATTCCAACTGAAGTTAAATTTTCCTGTTCAGAAAGGGGAATGAGGGAAGGTGGTCTCTTTCTGGGTCCATGAAGGGGCATAGCTTTAAGGGCAAGAATCTCCCAGCTCCATGCCCCAACTCCCATCTCTCTCTATCCTGGAGATTCAGTGGTTTATATTTGAATTTCACGGGCAGGAGAAGAAACTAAAAGTCAATCACTCCAGCGGAAGTTCTAAGGAACTCCTTTCATTGGCCCAGGGTCTTAGAGAGGGTGGGCGTTTCTCCCAGGATAAAAGTTCGTGCTTCGTCACCTGTGCCGGATTTTCCAGCTTTCTTGAATCCTCTTCCACACGGTGGGAGCTTCCTCTGGGATCCCTTCCACAGTCTTCTTGGAAGCCTTTCTTCTCTTCTCCTTTCCTTCTATTTTCTCTACCTCAATAAAATCACCTTTCTGCAACACTTTTTTGGGTCCGATATTCACTTTACGAGCATATGGCCCACCTGCAGTGGCCCCACCGCTTATTCCTTAAGAGGCTGGAGGCCAAAATCCCACAACAATCTCCAGCATGGGAGAAAAACCTGGTTACAAGATGGCCTTTACAGTTTCTGCTGGCAGTGCTGTTTTCAAATACAATCTTTCGTTATTTGCTGTGTACGTGGCTTCTCTTATGGGAGTTCGTCCTCTGGTGCCTCAGACAGAAAAAAGCCACTCTTTAGCTTAGAATTTGGTTCTTCAGGAGAGGCTGAAGACAAGTCCAGACAACGTCGAGATACTGCAAGTTCAAAGTCAGAAGACACCCTGGCAGGTACTGTTATTGTTACAGAAAATACACTTAACCTAGCAAGTGTTTTTGTTTTTGTATTTGTATTTGTTTTAAATAAGATGATACCGTTTGTTTTATTGAAGACATAGCCTTAATAGAAATGTGAAGACCGTTTAGGCACTCATGCTAGTGCCAATGAGAGTGCTAAATTTTTTCTTTAGAGAATTGTGGCAAAGCGGTTTACATTAATTATTGTCCTGGTAATATTTATTTTTATGTTATCTTTATATGTAGTATATTTATTGTTATTATAATATATTTCGGTGTATAAATCAGTAATTTAAAGTGTGTCCTGAACCCAAATATAGTGTAGAATCTCTTCATTCACATTTCTGTCATCTGCCACCATTCATTTTCTACATTAGGATTCTCTCTTTACATTACAATAAACAATACTATAAAACTAAACAGTATTATAAAGCACAGTTTCTAAAAAGTTCGTGGCCTACAATTTTTGGGGGGATGAAAAAATTTAAATGTCTTTAGGTGTGGTATTTCATCTCTTGTTGTATATGCCTGTTCTCATGCTGCTGTGAAGAAATACCCGAAACTGGGTAATTTATTAAAAAAAAAAAGAGGCTTAATTGACTCACAGTTCTGCATGGCTGAGGAGGCCTCAGGAAAGTTATAGCAGAAGAGGAGACAAACACATTCTTCTTCACATGACAGTGGGAGAGAGAAGAATGAGAGCCCCAGAATAAAGGGAGAAACCCCTTATGAAACCACCAGATCTTGAGAACTTATTATCACAAGAAAGGCATGAGGGAATCCGCACCCATAATTCAATCACCTCCCACCAGGTCCCTCCCACCACGCGTGGGAACTATGGGAACTGCATTTCACCATGAGATTTGGGTGGTGACACAGTCAAACCATATCACTTGTTTAAAATATTTCTTCTCTCCCGCCAATTCAAACTTTTTCTGTATTTTCTTGATCTCTGAAAACTGTATGGTTTGTACCTCTACAAAAAAGCGAAAGAAGGAAGTCCAGTGAAATAAATCATTTCAATTCTTATATGCAAATTTAATACTTGAGTTCATGTATTGAAAAGCAGTAACAGCTTTGGGTACAGGGGTGTGGTTATAATATCTTTAGGCAGGATATAAAATGTTGTATCTTTCAATGAGGTTGATATTATTTTATCCACATTCACTCTGTAGTCCTCATTTAATAGTAAAATATATTTTCTTTAAGGAAACTTTGTTTTAGAAGTGTTAATTTATTTAACCAAGGGCAGGCCAAGGGCATAGTCAGGGCCAAGAATATAAATGTAGATATATACATAATTAAAAGTTATAAATAAAAGAAGAAAATAGTACATAAAATATCTTTTTGTTTGTACCTTGACAACAGTACATTTGTGACAACCTGGAAGGCATGTTCCAAAGTAGACTTTTCATGTTTCTTGGAATTCAATGCGAGAATAAGTTTGGCCATGCCCTAGGCAAGGTCCCTACAGCCCTGCTCCTTCTGTCTCCAGCTTAGCCCCATACTGGGAGGGATGCCCCAGTTTTACTATCTCAGTCCATCTTCTTCCACATGCTGGCCATCCCCTGTCCATCCTTCAGACCCAGGGTTTCAATCATGGTAATGTGGTCTCACCTGGTGAAGAAGGTCTTGAAAAGATGCCCATGTAGGCCCAGATCACGGGTTTGGCTGTAGCCTTGGGGACTTAGAATATGGTCCAGCAGTGGGGTAAGGGATGGCACAGGCTCTAGGTAAGTATTGCTTTTTCACCGTCAGCCTGTAGTATGCTCTCTGAGGAGTGTCATGACCCAAGGAAGGCCAGAGTGAGACTTGCATAGATCAGATTAAGAACTTCCAAAATGTGTGGATTAGATGATTAAGTCCACCAGTGGCATATGTTGTTTCAAGTGCTGCTAGGATAATGGGATTTATACAAAATGAAATGTGGCTTTTCAGGGTGTCATAATCAGATGACTTTATATTCTGTGCTAATAATGCTGTTTTCGAATAAAATCTTGTGTCATTTGCCGTAGGTGGCTTTTCTTATGGTAGTTCATCCTCTGGTGACTCAGACAGGAAAAAGCCACACTTTAGCTTAGAAATTGGTGCTCAAGGTAAAGCTGAAGACAAGTCCAGAGACCGTCGGGATGCTGGAAGTTCACAGTCAGAAGACACCCCAGCAGGTACTGTTCCAGAAAAACACATGTACTTAACAAGCAAGTGCTGTTTGTTTTCATTTTGGATAATCTGAAAATCTATGTTTTCTTAAAGACAAAGCCTGCATAGAAATAGTGGGGACCCTAAAGACACTAATTTCAGAGCTGACGAGAGTGATAAATTCTGTCTTTAGAGAATTGTGGCAAATAAATTTACATTAAATTAATTATTGTCCTGATAATCTTTATTTTTAGTGCTATCTTTGTAATTAGAGTCTTTATTATTATGACATATTTCAGTGCATAAATTAATAATTTAAAATGCTTCCTGGACCCAAATATAGTGTAGGATTTCTCCATTCATATTTCTGTAATCTAGCCACCATTCATTTTCTACACTAGGATTCTCTCTCTCTTTTTTTTTTTTTTTTTTTTTGAGATGGAGTATCACTGTGTTGCTTAGGCTGAAGTGCAGTAGCTCAATCTCAGTTCTACAACCTCTGCCTCCCGGGTTCAGGAGATTCTCCTTCCTCAGCCTCCTGAGTAGCTGGGTTTACAGGTGTGTGCCACCACACCCATTTAATTTTTGTATTTTTAGTAGAGACAGGTTTTCACCATGTTGGTCAGGCTGGTCTCGAACTCCTAACCTCGTGATCTGCCCACCAAGGTCTCCCAAAGTCCCGGGATTACAGGCATGAGCCACAGCACCCGGCCAGATTCTCTGTTTAAATTACACACTCAGTTTACTAAATGGTAGCATAAAGCCGAGCTTCTAAACAGTGCATAGACTGCAGGGTTTTTTTTAAGGAAAAAATTTAAATGTCTTTAGGTGAGGCATTTAATCTCTTGTTTGACAGATCTTTCCCTGCTGACCCATTTAAACTTTCACTGTACTTGCCAGGTCTCTGCAACCGTTAGGGTTTATACTTCTACATGAGAAAGAAAGAGGTTTAGTGAAATAAATAACTTTAATTAATTTTATATGAAAATTTGGTATTTGATTCCACGTAAAAAGGCAGAAACAGCTTTGGGTGTAGGGGCGCGGTTGTAATATCTTTAGGTAGGACATAAAATTTTATCTCTTTTCCTGAGTTTGGTAATATATTATCCTCATTCATTACGCAGGGCCCATTTAATAGTGAAATAAACTTTGTTTAAAGAAACTTTGTTTTAGAAATGTTAATCTGGTTAGCTAAGGACAGGCCAAGGGCACAGTGAGGGTCAAGAATATAAATGCAGGTGTATGCATAACTAAAAGTTACCAATAAAGGAACACAATACTATGGAAAATGCGTTGCTCTCTCTACTTTGACAAAAGTACACTTATGACAACCTTGAAGGCAGAATGCAACACAGAATTTTCAGGTTTATCGGAATTGAATGCAAGACGAGTGTTGACAGTGCCCTAGCTAAGGTCCCCACAGTCATGCTGCTTCTGTCTCTGCTTATTCCCATACTGGGAGGGACATTGCAGCTTTTCTATCTCAGTCCATCTCCTTCTGCACACTGTCCATGCCTTATCAATTCCCTCAGGCTGAGGGGATCGTATTTGCAATGTCGTCTCACCTAGAGAAGAAGGTCTTAGGAAACATGACCATGCATGGCCATGTACTAGACTAGGGACTGCAGCCCTGAGCCCTAGAATATGGTCCAGAAAGGAAGACGGAGATCGCACAGGCTCTGGGCAGGGAGGCATAATCCCTTCACTCTTGGCCTGTATTCTGTGCTCTCTGAGGAGCGCTGTGACCCCCAGGAAGGCCAGAGGAACATGTGGGCAGATTAGAACAAGAATCCCTGTTGCCTGAGTGCAAGAGAGCTACTATCCAAGGCTAGTGATTGCAAATGGAGGAACTCAGATGGGTTTGATTGAAGAGTTTATACTTTTGCTGTGACTGAGTACAGCTTTGCTTCCTTCTGCTTTGTCATCACACTAAGATATTTATATATTAAGGTGCAGCTCTGAAACTACATGACATTGAAAAAGACAATGAGAAAGATGGTAAAAGAGAAAAAGAGGAAGAGTATATAGTGACAAAGCGTAGATAGAGGAGAAGAGGAGGAAAAGAGGGGAAATACTGTATGTAGGAAGAGTAGTAGTAGTAGTAATCGTGGTTGGAGGGTTAGGTAATAAAGCAATAATATATATTGGCTATATGCAATTTAAACATTGTTTTAGTCCTAAAACAAACACCTACATGCAAATTTTATAATTTCAAAATCTCTTAAAAGTTGAAGCCTTTTCCCTAATACTACATAACAGATTATTATTTTGACTCTTCTCATAATCAGAGACATTTTATTTTTAGTATTTTTAATATTTGCTTTAGAAGAGTATACTTGCTAGAAACATGGAAAATGGCAAAGAATTCCCAGAGTGGTTGCTGGGAAATGTATTTAAAAACAATCTCCTGCCACTTCTGAAAACCTGTCCTGACAGGCATCTTGCTACAAAGACTGCAGGCACACAGAAATCTTTCTCTTTTATAAAACAAGCAGTTAAACCCCATTACGTATAAGATGTGAAGATAAGCAATAACTAGTTATTGAGTGGACTCGACAGCACCATTAGCCACAGAGTTCATCCTACATTAAATGGTAGTTGGGTTAGCCACCTGTGTTTGCTGATTGCTTATAAAAGAAAAAATAAGTTTCTTGTATATTATTACTGGAGATAGCTTTGTAATTTGTAGCCGAGAACCAGCTGAAGTTAGGTCCCTACGTCCTAAGAGTTTAGGAGATAAAGAACCATCATCCTTCATGACTACATTTCAAAGTGTTGGCCCCCAGCCCCTTGAAGAAACATTTTTGGGGTGCTTATTTAGTCTTTAGAAAGATCTATACACATTTCACAGAACTAGAGAAAGTACTCGTAAGTTTTCTGCAAGGAATGATCAAAGAAAAAGTATTTGTGGAGGGAGAAGTCTCTTTCCTTATTTCAATAGGGAGAATTAAATCACTTTATTTGTATTTGTGCTTACATAGTCTTCAAGTATTACCTACAAATAATTCACTTCATTTTTTTATTTGATGAACAAAATGTATGTCTTCAACAACTCTACAGGAATATCGCAGTCACTAAGATGTTATTAAATATGAAGTATTTACATTTTATGTAGAGATTTCAAAAAATATGCAAATGGCATAATAGAAAGCATATACACTTTGTGTAGCAAAATATTTATTACCTTAAGAAGTGGTTTTTGCTGGTGACTGCATTTATTAAATAAATACTGAATGCCCTCTATCATTGAGTCAGGTCTGGATACCTGAAATCCCTCGCTCAACAGAATAGGCAAAGAAACCTTGAGTTTATGGAGCTTAAAATGTAGAAGGATACAGTCAATACTTGATAAACAATATAGACAGCGACAAAAGGTGTATCACAAGGTGATATATTTTACCTTGAATATTACAAGGTGATAAAGTCTGGGATAAAATAGAGTAATAGAATGGCAATTGGAAGTGTATCAGTGGAGTGGGATTGCAATTTTAAATTGTCAGAGCGTGCCTCATTGAGATGAAACTTAAGGAGGTGAATGCTACAATTAATTCATGAGTCAATGCTTACATGCTTTTTTCCCTGCAGAAATATGTAAAAGACAATCAGGCATGTTATCTTAATTTTATCAGCTATAAGGAACTGTAGCCAAGGACCATGTGGATTTAACATGGCAGAAAAGTTTGATTGTGGGGAAGTGCAATGCCGGAACTTGGGGCTGAAAAATGGGGAAGAAAGCATACTGGGGAGCTTCGGCTCTGTTCAGGAGAAGAGTCTCTAGTACACATCAATTACTGAATCTTCATAGCTCGATTCTCTTCTTTTTCTTGAAGTTTCAGAACCATGACCAAAAACTACAGATAAGGTGATCAAGTCAACCAGGGGTGGATGTTGTTCCAAATGTTGTCAGGATAATGAGACTTACACAAAACAAAATGTGGCTATTTGTAGTATCATAATTAGACTAACATAGCTATATTATTGTTTAATTACCTAACCCTCCAAGTACTCTTACCTTTTTAGTCTTTTTTTAGTCTGTGCTAGCAATGTTATTTTCAAATAAACGTTTTCTTTCTTCACTGTAGGTGGCTTTTTTTATGGTAGTTCATCCTCTGGTGACTCAGACAGAAAAAAGCCACACTTTAGCTTTGAATTTGGTGCTTCTGGAGAGGCTGAAGACAAGTCCAGAGAACCTCGGGATGCTGAAAGTTTAAGGTCGGAAGACACTCCAGCAGGTACTGTTACAGGAAAAATACCAACCTAGCAAGGAAGTGCATTTCGTTTTCATTTAGGATAATCTGATAATCTTTGGCTTGTTTGCAGCACATGTCTTTAATAGTAATAGGTACTCTAAAGGCCCTGACTCCAGGGCCAATGAGAGTGCTAAATTCTGTCTTTAGAGACAGAATCTTTTGGCAAATATGTGTCCATTAGATTAATTTTTTTCCTGATAATTGTTTTCCTGTGCACTATTCATATTTGGTACTATTATGCTAATGATGAATTATTTTTCTGACATTTTTACTGTATAAGTTAATAATTAAAAATGCTTCCTGGGCCCAAATGTAATATAGGTTCTCTTTGCTCTTTTTTCTATATCTAACCAATTGATTTTCTGTATCAGAATTCCCTATTAAAATTACATATCCAGTTTGCTGAGTGATATGATGATAAGAAAGAGTTCCTAAACAGATTGTGGCCTGCAATTTTGTTTTTTGGGGGAAAAAATTTGAATCTCTTTAGGTGAGGTGTGGCCTTGCTAGATATATATATATATATATATATATATATATATATATATATATATATATTTTTTTTTTTTTTTGAGATGGATGAGATGGAGTCTTGCTCTGTCACCTGGCTGAAGTTCAGTGGTGGGATCTCTGCTCACTGCAACCTCCATATCCTGGGTTCAAGTGATTCTTCTGCCTCAGCCTCCCGAGTAGCTGGGACTACAGGTGTACACCACCACACCCGGCTAGTTTTTGTATTTTTAATAGAGACAGGATTTCACCATGTTGGCCAGGATGTTCTCCACCTCTTGATCTCATGATCTGCCCGCCTCGGCCTCCCAAAGTGCTGGATTACAGGCGTGAGCCACCACACCTGGCCTCAATACATTTTTTCCTACTGTTCCACTCAAACTTTTACTGTGCTTGCCTGGTCACTGAAATCCCTATAGTCTGTAATGCTACAAAATGGGAAGGAAGCAGTCCCAGTGAGGAAAATAAGTTCTATATTTTACATTAAAATGTAATAGTTTTGTCTAGGAGGTGAAAAGGCAGAAACAGCTTTGGATATAATATCTTTATGAAGGACAAAACATTTTGGACTTCCCACTCACCTGTCTTGGGACTGACAAACTCAGTAGAGCTAAGGAGTTAAGGCAGATCCTTTTACTCTTGTTTACATTAGGTGTTAGTCGTTTTCTCACTTTCTATAGAACACAATAGAAGTTTACCATCAATGGCCTCAAAGCTTTGCCTTCTTATGGAATTCTTTCAAATCTCATGGTAAATTGGTTGCCATCCTTACACCTGATTCTACTATGTGGAATTATATTTAGAAAGATATGGAATAAGGGAGATCAAGGAATATATCAGAAACTTAAATGTGACTCTGCTTCGAGCGGTCTATAGGAGATTAATTTCTTGTATGGTATGAATGAATACAACTTTTCTGTGGTAATGGTTGTATTTTTGTATGGTAGATGAAACCAGTTCAGCAGGTGGTACTGTTTGGTGGTACTGCTTCAAATCAAAATTAAATTGGTAGGGGTCCCTGATCAAAATGGATTAGATGTACATGCAGTAAATGGATTAGCTGACTCTGATTCTGCTGCCAGGGAAACAGGTATTCTATGTTGTTTATTAGTTTATGCTTTTGTCAAAGTAATCAATTGATTTAATTTGCAAAGCAGGAATGGTGGTGTTTTTGAGAAATACAGATTTAATGTTAAAGGAATTCATGAGAAAAATTTGTAAACTGGTTCATAAAGGATCTGTATTAATTTCAACAGAATCAGCAATTAAACACTCTAGTGAAGAGGCAAGTAGGTTTGAGGCTTTTATTGAAGGAGCTTAGAGCTGGGAAGAAGAGACCCAGTTACTATCCCCAGTCGTTCACACTAACCTTTGGGAAAACCATTTAACTTCTCTTGTTCCCAAGTTTTGTCACCTGGAACAGGTAAATTTTGGGCTCCTGTGTTTGAATGACATCTACAATGTTTACTTTTAAAATCCCATTACTAATATTTGACCTAGTTTTCTTGAAAAACAAGGTTGGAGAAAATAAATTTACAAAAGTGTGGAAAAATAACATCTTATATTCAGAAACTAGAGCCAGTGAAGGAAGTGAGTGTGAAGAAAATATAGTAACTCTAGGTATTTTTGACTTAGAGCAATTTACCGTGAAAGACGTGGACACTGGTAGAAACAGGAAGAACAAGGAGTTCGCTGGTGTTAAATCCACGGACCTTGGTACTCATGTCAGTGAGTCAGGAATTCTGATTCAGAGACTATTAATGCAAATAGGAATAATTATTATTCTTTATTACTCCTGATAACACTTTAATTTTTCATTAGGCAGGAACATTTTGCCTTTTGATTTTGGAGTTGGTAGTGAAAAGAAGAGTGAATTGGAATTTGGCTTGGTAATTCTGGCTTGGTGAAGTTGGTGTCAGTGGTCTGCAACAAAAGCTTTGGTGGAAATGAAATAGAGAACACTAGAAATCAAGTTCCAGTGACCTATATATTACAATTCAGGTTTTTGCATCAAAATAAAGAATCATAAAATGTGTTAAAATATTCCCTTGGTGACAATGATTTTTTCTTTCTTTCTTTTATTTTTTTCAGCAGATAGCACAAACACAAGACTTGGTGCTGGCTTTAGTAGCAGTGGTGCCTCTCTGAATGTGGGATTTGGTTTGGGGACCTCTGATCAAAAGGGATTGGAAGTCGGTAGAGCTGATGGGAGTGAAACTAGAGGCAGTGGACTTGCTGGGGGTGAAACCATAGTCTTTGGATCTGATGCAGGTAGCTCAGGTATTCCAACTAAGACTCATTCCTTAACATTTTAGATTGTTTCAATTAATTAATTAGTTAAAATACTTAATATTTAACAGCTAAGAGATTAATTAAGTAATGTTAACTTTAGTAATGTTTTGATTTTTCCATTAGTTGGAACTGGTTCTTCTGGTTTGAAAGTTGGAGCAGGGAAAGGTGATGCTGCATTTAGTTTTGAAGTTTCTGATTCAAGTTCATTTGGTGACAGTGGCATTATTAGCAAAACAGTTGAAGGAGATCAAATGAGTAGTTCTGGAGGACCTATTTCCATTGATCTAGGTATTAATATCTGACTTTTTTGCATAAAAACATTTGAATCATAAAATGTTTTTAATACATCATGACATTTATTTTATATTCTACAGGTGATGCCAGTTTAAGAAGTGAGAATCAATTTGTTGGTGGTGGTTCTCGAAATTTGATATCCAATTTATGGGATTCTGGCCAAGAGGGATTTGGAATCAAGGAAACTGGAGGGAATGGAATGAGTGGCAGTGTATCTGCTGAGGCTAGATCCAAAGGTTTTGGATCTGATGCCAGTAGCTCAGGTATTTTAGCCAGTTTCTGTTCCTGAGATATACAACTGAATTCCAAATATTAATTTATTTTAAAATATTTTGATTTTTCTGTTAGTGGGAATGCTTGAGTCTCTTGAATTTGGACTTGGAGGAAAAAAAAGTTAGAGCTGGATTTGATTTTAGGTATTCTGGTTCAAGGAAATTTGGTGATAATGCCCTTAGTGAAAATGGAATAAAAGTTACTCGAGCATCTAGTTCCACTGGCTTAGGTATTGTTATTTAATGTCTTTGCATAAAAATTTGAATAATAAACTTATTGAAATGCATTCTTTGATAATCATTTTCTATCATGTAATTGGTACCAGTGCGATAAAAAAGGGATTTTTTTTTTTTGATACATCAGAAAATTTAGGCTTTGATTCAGAGAAATTTGGTCAAAATCAAAATTTGAAAGAAATGGATTTGGTTGGAATGAGCAGAGCAGCGGTGGATCTGCTGTCAGTGGCTCAGGTGCTTTAGTCCTGGACTCCGCTCTGGTGAAATCTAAAACGATTTCAACCTGTCATTCATTATTTTATTAACATTTTATTTCGTCGCCAATGGGAAAGTCCTGGTTATTTGAATTTGGACTTGGAGAAATAAAGGTTGGAGATGAATTTAACTTTAGAGACTCTGGTTTAAATCAATCTGGTGACAATGGCAATAGTAGTAAAAATTTTGATGGAAATGGAGTAGGTAGTTCTAGAGGCTATAGTTCGAGGTGCTGATAGTTACTTTCTGTGCATGGAACAATTCGGAATCATGGTATGCATTGAAAGTAATTCTAGTGACCATATTTTGTATTCAACAGGTGGTTCAAGTGCCAGAAATGGGTTTGAATATTCTGGTGGTATCTCTGAAGATTCAGGAGTCATATTGGGGTCATCTGATCAACATGGATTTAAAGTCAGTAGAACTGGTGGGAATAGAAAGAGAAGCAGTGAACCTGCTAAGGCTGGAAACTTGAGTCCTAGATCTCATGTCAGTGACTCAGGTATCCTAACCTGGACTCTATTTCCAAGAAATTCCAATTAATTTCTTTCTTCTTTATTTCTTTTATTTACATTTTGATTTTCCATTAGGAGGAAACACTTGGTCTTCTGGTTCTGGAAGTGGTGGAGAAAGTAAGGGTGCAGATGGACTTGGTGTTGGTGCTTCTGGACGAAATGAATTTGGTGAAACTGGCCTTAGTGGTACAGGTACCTGTGATAATGGAAATAATGTTACTGGGTCTCATTCCTCTGGCATAGGCATTGAGATTTCTGATGATCAGAAAATCAGAATTCTAAGATACATCTTAAAATAACAGTAAAAATTGGAATCATTATTAATAGTAATTTAAAAAGCAAGTCTGCATTCTCTAATCTTGAAATGTGTTTAGGTCTGGTCAGGCGAATGATGAACATTTGTTGGCATAAGATGTGGAACTGGTTTCATGGCTGTGAATATATCAATGTGGAATTCTTTTTGTTGCCTTTATGCAAATTGATTTGGAGTCAGTTGAAGAGATAGTTAAACCAGCAGCTGAACTGTTGGGCGCAAACTTTGTATCCTGAATCTGGACTTGGTGAATTTAGTTTTCTTTGCAAGCCCATTGCAGAGAAGAGTAAGGCTTGCATCCATTTTTTAAAATCCTCATAAAATTTAATATCTCCACTTAATGAAAACAATCGATTGCATGGTCTTGGAATTTGCAGTACACATTGTTAAAATAATATGTATTATTGATGCAGAAACTGATTTGATGCTGTTATCAGGGCTGGAAAATCTTGGGAACCACTAGAATAGACGACGATAGAACTGGGAGCAGTGGCTCACTTCCAGTCAAATGGAAGTTCTGGAAAGTATTCAGGAGTCATCTTTAGAATTCAACTTTAGGATTAATATCTGTTTTCTAAACACGTTAAATATAATTAGCAAGAGATATAGGGTAATGTAGTAATGATTGACCAGACACAGGATTGACTGTCAATTAATTTGTTCCAAGAAAGGACTGGTCATACAGAAATAATAATTTTACTTTTGGTTGTTCTTAATCTTTGGACATCAATTTGAAGTCAACTCTTCCATGTAACTGAGAAATTTGAAGTCATTCATTATTTATTGGCACTGATTTTGTTTAATCACAATCGGTACAAATGATTTAAAGACACCTAATTTCTGAACTCTAGACAGGCTGCCATCAGCTCAGGTATTCAAATTAGGTTTTCTTCCTGAGAAATGTATTCAGAATAATTATGTCTAATGTTTCCAGTGTGGAGTAGTTGCTGATTTGAGGAATATATATATATATATATTTGCTATTTGGATGTCAGATTTTAACTGCTTTGATTTTTCCACGTGAGATAGACTTTACTAAGTAGTGTTACTTTTGGTAGTGTATATAATGGCAGTCAATCTAGTGGCTTTGCAATGAGAAGTCTGAATGTATTTACATTAATGAAGGTGTCAGTTCATTTAGATTAGTGGTTTTCACATTACTAGTTTCTGAGTGCAGAATGTTTTGTTCAGTTGACCTCTTGAAATAGTTCCTAGGTTTCCTAAAACTAAAACAATTCAGAATGAGAAACAGTTTGGTTGACAGTGGGATAGGAGACCTAGAGCCCTGTCTACTGAATCTTGTTCTTTTACCTTTGAGAAGTTTTAAGACAAATGACCTAGAAAACAAAAATTGATTTGCTGTCAGTTAATTTAGAGGCAAGGCATTTAATTTTCTCACCCCAGCAGGTTTTTGAGTTGATTTTTTTTTTTTTCTTCTACAGCTTTACATAGTCTTAGTCTGCTAGCATTAGCATTGCTGGACTAGGATCTATGGTCTACCCATTAGATTTTCTTTAAAAATTACTTTACCAAGTAAAATCATACACATAAAATAGCCTAATCCTTTTGTATTAAAATAGGCGTCACCGGTTCATCTGAATACAGTACGTCTGAACCACTCAGTACTCCAGGTAATTTGATTTATGCTTTTGGGTGTTTAAAAAAATACACATACATACACACAAACATGTGCTTAAAATGTTGTGATGTTCTGCTGATTATTGATTTACTAGGACTTGATATTATTGTTTCTCATATTGAGCTCTTAAGTGCTACTTCTCTTTGGATACTAAAGTTTAGATGATGAACTAAGTATTTGAAATAATTTCATGAATAAGAGAGATTAAATCACATTTTAAGGGAATTTGAATAAAACATGTTACAACTCTTTTACTACTTTAGACATACTATTTTTTAAATTCCTTCATAAATAGATTAGGAGTTCAAACTGTTTCCACTCAGTCTGAGTAAAGGCAACTTGTAGTAAAGAGAAGAAGATAGATAAAGAGCATTTTGAAAAGATTTTATAATTCTATCAAAATAACCACTTTTGTTATTGTTGTTGTTGCTTACTTTTAGGCCTTACCCTAAGATTGAATGTAAATTTACTTGGTTACATAAAGGGTCATTAGACATAAACAATTATAATAAATGTAGTTTTAAAGTATACAGATTTTTCCCTGTGAGTGGGAGAAATACATTTTCCTCATATACAGATAACAAAATTATTAGTATTGGATAATAGACTGAATAAAATGTACCTTGGTCTTATTTGTGCCTTGGCTTCTGATAAAAATGAGCATGCAATATTTTATTTCTAAAGTGAAAAAATATTTCTGTAAGGGGGGCATCACAAATTAGTAATTGTACAGGATTCCAAATGCATAAGCTCTTAATGATTCATGAACATACTGAAAAAACATGAACTGCAGAGATAATCATGTATGTGACTTTGGCAAGTCCCAGTTCTCACAAAGTTATATCTTATATATGTTATATAATATACAGAATAAAAAATTCATTGATGGCCTTCAATACCAACTTTTAAGTTCCCATGTAGAAGTTTCAATATCTTATATATTTAGAATGAATATATGTCTTAACATTGAAATAATCTATGCATTGTATTGAATAGAAAAAGGATCCCATATTCCAGAAGCAACTCCGAAATACTCAGAAACAAGTGCAATTATTGGTAAGTAAAATGGTTGTGATATTCATCCATATAATTATGCACAAGCCAGTACCTAATGAGGTCACAGAATCAAATTCACAAGATCTGAAACTAGTTTTATTTATTTATTAACAAGGTCTAACTTTGTCATCCAGGCTGGAGTGCAGTGGTGAAATCATAGCTCACTGTAACCTCTGACTCCTGGTCTCAAGCAATCCCCCTGCCTTAGCCTCCTGAGTAGCTGAGACTGCGGGAGGGCACCACCATGACTGGATATTTCTTTTTCTTGGTAGAAGTGGAGTCTTGCTATGTTGCCTATTCAGGTCTTGAACTCCTGGCCTCAAATGATCCTCCCAACTCAGCTTTCCAAAATGCTGAAATGACGGGCATGAGCCACTGTGCCCAGTCTGAAACTAGTTTGAAAAATGTCCCCATCATCTGTCTGTTTAATCACTTTATGTTTGAGTGACATCACATTTGTACCATTTTTTTGCTCCAAAAATCATGTATACACGTGCACACACACACACACACACACACACACACACACACACACACATTTATATGTAGAGAGATAAATGATATAATTCTTTACCTTCATTCACTATAAATGGGACCTCATTCAGACTTAGAAAAACCATCTCTAAAAAAAGCAAAGCAAGGAAGCATACAAACCACCACTTCCCTCCATGTATTCCTTCCCGTATTAGAGACAAGTTTTGTTTTCCTATGGGAGACAACATATTTTTAGTCTTCCTTTGTTTTAGCCAGAATGGCCAACTTATGGTACTCTAAAGAATTACTCATGTACTAGTTTTAGTGAATCTTTGCAGTGGTGAAAGCAGGCAAGCACTGATTTATGTGACTATGAGAGTTGAACCTTTCAGTGATTTTACATGATTTTATTTCTCTTAGGACAAAAACACTTTAAAACAGATCTAGAAGATATGCTAATTGTTCTAAATAATTAAGTACATGTTTCTCTGAATATTTTGTAGGTGAAGCGTCTACCTGGAGCAAAGGAGCATATAAATCTTTCAATGGCCGCATCTTTTCCTTTGAATCTTCATGCCCGTACACTTTCTGTCGTCACTGTGTTGAATCTGGAGGAGATTTCAATATTGAGATCAAACGAAACAATGATAGTGAGATTGAAAAAATAACAGTTCTCATTGACAATAACGACATCTCTATTTTTGGTGACACTATTTTAGTTCATGGAGAAAGGTAAATACCGTAACGTTTTGGGTAAATGAGATAAAATTATTTGAAGTAACCTGAGCAAAAAAAGATAAAGGAAAAGAAAAGATAAAAAGGGAGATGGTACTTACTTACTATTTTGATGCTCATAATGATGTTTATAATTGATTATTGGCCAAAAGTTTGAAAAATGTGTAAGACTTTGACATATTTGGGATTTTAAGACATTATATTTATTCCTATAACAAGATGGAAAAACAAATTTGTTGTTTGGCTATACTAAGTATCTAGATTACGAGAAAAATGTGTATTCAACAAAACTGAATATTTTTGTTGAATATTTCAGGATATTTCAGTTGTCATTTGCAAGTTTAACACTGATATAAATTTGAGATTTTATAAATTAGAAATTGAAGAGAGTAAAACTTGTAGTCCTTGATTTTTAGAGGGAACAATTCAGATTTGGAAGGGATGGCATATTGGAATACTTTCCAGGATAAGAAAATGAGGCATGATATTCTACTTGTGAACATTTCAAGTTATTTGGTCATTTTTTTTTTTTGACACTGAACCAGTGTCATCTTGTCAATTTTTCTAAAGCGCCAAGGATCTATTAGTTGTTTTTCAGAAGTTCATCAGATATTCAAAAAAGACATCTTGTTTCTCCTTTTTTGAATTGATAAGAAAACTTTAATATTTACCAGCAAGAATTATAACTAAAGATACTCAATTGTTGACGTGAATTACCAGAAAACATATAATAGTATGATTCTTACCTTTTTACATATGCTTGTATTTTATACTTTTCAGTGTACAGATACCATATAACAATAAGTTGATTCACATTAAAAAATTTGGAGAATATAATGTTCTGAATAGCCGTAGAGGAATCCTGACTTTAATGTGGGACAAAAATAACAAACTCTCAGTAAGTCTGTCTGATTTTCTTGTAATACTTTCCTTTTTGTCCTTTTGTTAAGTTATAAAAATGATACATTATAAGGGAAGTAAGAGCTATGGTTTATTGAGAAATCTCTATGTATTCATCATTATACTAAGAATTATCTCCTTTAATATTCAAACATATCTTAAAGTAATTTCTATTACTATTCACATTTTATAGATGTTGAAGCTCAGAAAATACAGAGTAAGAAAACTTAGTAGGTTGGTGCAAAAGTAATTGTGGTTTTGACCATTACTTTTAAATGGCAAATACTGCAATTACTTTTGCACCAAATAATCTTTTTGAAGACACGTAGTAAATGGTAGAGTCAGGACCTATTTCAAATTACAGAGCCAGGTCCTTAAGAAAAAGACCTTTAAAACCCCTAAGTAACTAGCCTATGTATAATTGAATTTGAGGAAGCACAGCCATGGTTTGAGTTCATTTTAAGATATGTTTAATATTTCATGAACATATACACATAATTTTTTTTAAAGCTAACTCTTCACAAGCAGTATCCAACTTGTGGTCTTTGTGGTAACTTCAACAGCACTCCAGGTAAGATTCCAATGTATCATGTTTAAGAACTTGCTTTCCAAAATAAAATTAAAAACAAAAATAAAAATAATCATTTGCCTTTTATAAAGAATGAGAACTTGTTAAAATAAAAAAATTTACATTGCCAAGTCTATATGTAGCTTGAAAATAATGCACACATAAAAAGAATAACTTAAATAAATATTTCTTTTTAAGGGCAAGATATTAATGAGCATATTGCCAATAGTAAAATTCCTGGTGATTGTCCCAATGCTGTTGGTAAAAGCTATGAAGTTTGTGAAGATGGAATACAGGCAAGAAA
Organism: Saimiri boliviensis; assembly: GCF_048565385.1. NCBI lineage: Eukaryota > Metazoa > Chordata > Mammalia > Primates > Cebidae > Saimiri > Saimiri boliviensis. The sequence goes on from NC_133455.1 coordinate 96,812,975, forward strand.
CTTATATTTCCTTGTGTGGCAAATTCTAGCAGCAGTAGTTCCCTTTCATTGTTTACATCTATGGTACACAACACGTATACATGTTTGTCTGGCATGTGTTTGTCTGGCATCTTTTAACTTTTTGATAGTAGCCATTCTCACAGGTGTGAGGTGATAGCTCTTGGTGGTTTTGATCTCCATTTCCCTGATGATTAATGATCCTGAGCACCTTTCATATTCCTGTTGGACATTTGTGTGTCTTCTTTTGAAAAATGTGTGTTTAAGTGTTTTGCCTATTTTTAAATTTTTTTTTCTTTTCTTTTTTTTTTTTAACTTTTTAGATGATTTTATTTTATGTGCAAATAATGAACAGATGTTTTACCCATAAATTCTACTTTCCAAAAACAGGAGCTTTTTAAAGAAAACCATGTAACTTTTAAAAGGCATTGAGATTCCTCTGCTTCTAGATCATTGGTAGGCTAGAAAAATAAAGTTTGTTCTACCAGGAATCACAAGCTGGTACTGAGTATTCTCCAAAGTGCAAATTCTAGAGTATAGCGTCACTCCAGGCAAAGATTATTCAGTTCTCATTCCCAACATCCAAAACTACTTATCAGAAGGTTAAACCAGGTCAAAACAGTCCAGCATAATTAGGCTTCATCAAACAATATCATTCTGCTCTTCTGAGATGCAAATAAACCAAAACAGGAAATACTAAAATCAAAATAGTATTTGACACTGTCATACAAATTGTTATTTCCTTGTCATATCCCCCTTTCTATAACATTAATAAAGGGAATATTTTACTGCAAAGAATTATATTATTTTATACATCACTAACTATGAATTTTTGCCATTACTTATTATACAAAGGCTGCCCTGTGCCATTATCCAAATGAAATAAGCATTTTACATCCACAATTCACTTCTATAGTTATAAGCAGAATTTTCTTGATTTACATAAGTACATCTGTCAGTGAAGATTTAACACTGAGATGCAATGTAACATCAGTAATGTCTGATGTTTTATAGATGGCAATGTAGAAAAGATACATTTTAATCACTTTTCACTTAAGTGACCTTATGTAAAAAATAAACTAATAATTTAGCAGTTCCAAGTGTCCAAAGGACATTTTCAAATGCACATAAAAGAAATGGTTACAGAGATTTTTAAGAAGCATCTTCCATATCCACATCCTCTTGCAACTGCTTACCATTTTCTCTTCCAAATGCTTCCCTTTGCCTGCTAAAGGGGCTCGAATAAGATGGATATTTTGCTTGACTTCTTTGATATCCTGAACTTTCTGTAGCTCTTTATTTTTCTTCAGTCTGTTCATTATAAATTTAGCTTGGCGTTTCTGTTTGATCTCTTCAACTCTATTCATTGCATCAATAGTTTTATTCCATAGCTCTCGCTGGTATTTGATAGGTTCATTTCTATGCTTTTCAAATTCAGATGAGTTATCCACTGTAAGCTCTTTACCAGCTGCTTTCCGGAATGCTTTGGTCCACCTAAGTTTGCGAGGATTGCGCTTCTTTTTAAAGTTTTTATGACATTTAGATTTACAAAATCTGAACACCTTGCAATCATTGCATATGAACATCATGCCGTGGCCAGGGTAGATGGGCCCGGAACAGAAATAACACTTGTCGATACGCATGTTGAACCCGCGTGGGTCCCCACTGAGGAAACGCCAAGCTTCGGAGGAAGTGACCTTAATTGGTTTTTTTCTTTTTCCACTTTTGAGTTTTATATGATCTTTATAAATTTTGGATATTATCCCCCAATCAGATTAAGATACATGGTTTGCGATTTTCCCCCAATTTTCAGGCTACCCTTTAATTTTGTTAATCATTTCATTGCTATGTAGAAGTACTGTTTGATGGAGTCCCACTTGTTTATTTTTGCTTTTGTGGCCTGAGCTTTTGGTGTGATATCCAAAACATCACTGCCAAGGCCAATATCCAAGACCTTTTCCTCTATATTCCTTTTGACATTTTATATTTTCTGGTCTTAAATTTAGGTCTTCGATTAATTTTGAATTGATTTTCATGTATAGTATGATATATGACTTTAATTTTATTCTTTTGCATATGGAAAACCAGTTTTTCCAGCACCATTTAGTAAAGAACACATCCTTTCTCCCATTGCATCTTCTTGGTGCCTTTGTCAAAAATAATTGACAGTGTATGTTTGGATTTATTTCTGGGCTCTATTCTGTTCACTGGTCTATGTGTCTGTATTTATGCCATTATTCTGCTGTTTTTATTACGCTGGCTTTGTAGCCCTTGGTTCCAATTTAAGCCTTCGGTTCCATATTCTTCTGAGCACTCATATTTTCTTCTTAGAATTCTGCAACTACTTCCTCTCCAATATTCCTATATTTTTCAGCTTTAGTTTAGTGGTACATGCCAAAATAACTCCCCCCCCAAACATTATGATATTTACCATATATTAATGTAATGATTACAATTTCCTTTGCACAGTGTTTTAGTTTGTCTGTATGTAAACTGACATGCTTCACCTTTCCACTATCATCTCTTAATGGATACCGACTTGATTCCTTTCTTACAGTTTGAAATCCATGTACTATGTCCCACTCCCTTACTTTTGCCCCAGATGTCCAGTCTGAATGGTTATTCCTCATATCTTTGGCTTTCTTTTTGAGAAAGTTATGAGTAATATTTTTGACAACAACATTTACAAGTAGTTATCTTTTACTCTGTGAATTTTCTGCTGTTATGTAATTCTATTATGTTGATTTTCATAGATTGCATCCATTTGGTGACTTAATGAATGTTCACTCATCCCTATTTCAATTAGAATAGAATTCTCAAGATCAAGAGATGTGTGAATAGTATTGATAAAAGATTTTTTTTTTTTTACTGAAAGATGGTGTTGCAATCATAGCCATCCTGTCATCTTCAAGCAAAGCAAATTACACCATGGCATTATACAAGATCATCTATCATCTTCATTGTGAAATCTTCCTTGATCTTTGTGGTTGGAATTGGTTTCTCTTTCTTTTGTTATCTTATGGCTCTCATTGGTACTGATAACGAGATACCATCTATAAAATTTGCCCAAGTTTTTCTCATGTGCTCCCTATAAAATTAGGAGTCTCATGATAAAGATTGTGTTGTAGTAGTCGCATAATAATGTTGAAAACATTCCTTGTTGCTCAAAAGCATTAGTTAAATGATTACATAAATTTATATTCAAAACAATGCATATTTACTAAGGACCAACTTATGTACAAGATATTGTGTTAAGTCTACAGCATAAAAAAATCAATCATATTTCTTGCTCTAGAGAAATCTAATCTAGTGAGAAAATGTACAAAAATAATAGATGAAAAAATAATATTTGAAGATTTTTATTTCACTTAATTTAATACCTCACTTGGAGAATGTTATCAACCTGCCTCCAGCCTACTTGATACAAATTATACATTTGTTCAACAGTAGATTTTGTTTCTCTAAAAACAAATCATTAAAATAGAAAACAGCTGTATGGTGGTTGAACTATGTTTAAATTTGAACTTTTTTTTCATTCAATAATATATGTCTCTACTTCCTTTACTGAAACAGAACAAATATGTTGTTTCCAGAGCAAATACACATGGCTCTAAGAAAGGACAGAGTCAATTTATTTTATGGTCATCTATTTGATCATAAAATATAAGCAGGTTAACAGTTAAAATGACAATATCCTTTCTGCCTATTATGGTATTCCATCAGGTACGATCCCAATCTTAGGCATTAATCAGTCTCTCTTCTTCTCAACCCTTCCATTTTCTCTAGTTCTAAAATTCGTGTCACCTTTAAAGACAGTTTGGATAAGTTCAAGTACAATAATTTTTGAAGTCATTACATAGCAATCCAAAATGCCAAGTATCCAGAAGTATTCTTTTAGGAGTCACTTTACCAGATATAATATTTCAAATGCCTCCATTTCAACCAATGCCATTATACAACAATCCAAAATGCCAAGAATCCAACAGTATTCATTTAGGAGTCATTTTACCAAATGTAATACTTCAAAAAGCTCTATTTCAAACAACATACAAGAACTCTTTGTCAAAACTACAGGATATGATGCAAAAAAAGAAGCAAAAAAAAAAGCCTTCTGTAATTATCCTTTAAAAATTCACTTTTATTGTCTATTTTTCTTATTTTTATTGCCTATTTTAATAAAATATGCTTTATTTTGTAGTACTGTAACAAAATTATTGGAACCTACTTTGAGAAATGTGGAAAGGTTGCTGCTTTATCCAATGACTACAAAATGATCTGCATTGATGAATACTGTCAAACTAGAGACAAAACATCTACATGTGACACGTATTCAGAACTGTCCCGCCTCTGTGCCTCAGATGGTCCTGGCACCTTTGAATCCTGGAGAAGCGATTCTGATGTGGCTTGTGGTAGGTTTTTACCTCCATTGTAGGCTACATCTCTGTAAGTTTCTACAGTACTTTAAAGTTAAGCTGTATTGCAAAGAAATCTCCAATGATTCTAAGTCCTGGAAGGAAATCTTAGAGAGGGTGAAGATTTTTTTGTTTTTTGTTTTTTTGTGACAGTCTTGGTTCTGTTGCCAGGTGCCAGGCTGGAGTGCAGTGGCATGATCTTGGCTCACTGCAACTTCTGCCTCCTGGGTTCAAGCAATTCTCCAGCCTCAGCCTCCTGAATAGCTGGTACTACAGGTGCATGCCACACGCCCAACTAATTTTTGTATTTTTTTTTTAGTAGAGACAAGGTTTCATCATATTGGCCAGTATGGTCTCAATCTCTTGACCTCATGACCTGCCCATCTCGGCCTCCTGAAGTGCTGGGATTACAGGTGTGAGCCACCACTCCCAGCCAAGAGTGTCTTGTTTGTCACATGTACTTATGAGGAAAGGTTCATTTAGGTGACATGACTCACTTCAAGTTGCGGTTCTTTGTGTTAAGATCTTAATTTAAAGCATTGTACTCATTATAATCAATAAAAGTCATGGAAGACCAAGAGTAAATACTGTAAAAAATAACTGGACAATTGATCAAATATATACTGACTAGTACCATCATTTTCTTTCAAAAAGATTAATAAAACCTAAATGAGTTTCATACAAACATACTTTCCACATATGCTTAGGTCAATCCTCACAATACAAGTAGAATATAAATGAAATTGTAGACAACATGTATTTCCTTCAAATTAAATATTGTATCATAAAATAATGCACAAAATTTGGCATAATTTAGTTGTATTGAGTATCTTTAAAGACTGACTTCTACCTTGTAAATCAGACTCAAAGAATTCCATTTGAAAAGCTCCTCCTGGCCAGGCATGGTGGGTCATGCCTGTAATCCCAGCACTTTGGGAGGCCAAGGTGGGCAGATCACGAGTTCAAGAGATTGAGACCATCCTGGCCAACATGGTGAAACCCCGTCTCTACTAAAAATACAAAAAAATTAGCTGGGCGTGGTGGCGCATGCCTGTAGTCCCAGCTACTCAGGAGGCTGAGGCAGGAGAATTGCTTGAACCCAGGAGGCGGAGGTTGCAGTGAGCCAAGGTCACGCCACTGCACTCCAGCCTGACACCTGGTGATGGAGTGAGAATCTATCTCAAAAAAAAAAAAAAAAGAAAAGTTCCTTCTTAGAAGAGTGTGCATTCATTATACTTTGTTTCTTCTAATATCTGTGTATACATATTTCTCTATTTCTCCAGAAACACAAAGATGTCCAGAACAGCATATCTACAAAGAATGTGGACTCTCCAATCCTGCAACTTGTTCTAATGTGGCTCCTTTTCAAGACAGTGAATGTGTGAGCGGCTGCACCTGCCCAGAAGGTAGTACACCTATGAGAGTATTTACACTAAAACAGAACAAAAGCGAAAACCAAAGTGGGACTCAAGTCATGTCAGAGTGATGTCTTATTTGTAGCACAACATATCAACAATTTAACTATTTCTAATCCATCCTCATAGCAAACTGCAGAGGAGGGTTAGAGAAAATTTTCACGCTATCTCTATAGTACCTGAGGGCTCCTGTATTCCACAGAATATGCTTTAGTCCCACTTTGAGTGCAGTAGGACTGTGCACCGTATAGCAGTAACTCAGTCTCAGAAAATTGTTTTCTATCCTCTTACCAGTTCTCAAAGGGTAATTGCTTTAATAAGAAGTTACCATTTTCAGTGCATGTTACACTTGAAAGAACTATCTTCTAAGAGTGATTTCACAATGCACTGCTGGACAACTTACTGAAGTTTGAAGAATTTTGAGGTTAACCTTATACAATGTGTTCTAGATTATCTGTTGGATGACATTAGAGAGAAAGGAAAATGTGTATTAAAGGCTGAATGTCCCTGTGAATCCAACGGAAAAGTGTATCAGGCAGGAGAAGTCCGAGAAGGTCCCTGTGGTTCTCAGTGGTATGTGTGTGCTTTTTGTTCATGTATTATTGATGGTGAAATAATACCAATATTTTTATCTAATTTGAAAAAATTCCTAAATGCTCCCTTAAAATAAACTTTTAAGAAATGAAAAGCAATCTCACTGCATTTTCTGTGTTGTTGATGTTTTGTTTTTAGAAAGGCACAGTGTGTTTTTTTATTATTAACTATGGATTTTTCAGTGTACCTTTAAAAGATCATGTTCACTAATAGGAACAGTGTTTTAAATAGTAAATCACTTGGTAGTTGCAAATATAGAGGAAAGTACAGTGTAATATTTTGGTAATATAATAAAATAATAATGCTTATTATGCCAAGAATATTTAATAAAATATACAGTTAGAAAAAGCTGAATACTTTCCAAATAATTTTTATATGAGGCTAGATGGTGAAGATAAATAATATATATATATTCAGCAGTAAATTTTAATGTACCAAAGTTATTGTAGATTGTTTCATGATTAAGTGAATACTCAGCTTGAGTCTTCCTTCTGAGTTCTGCAACAATAAAATGATCATTGAGATTTCCCCATTCTTCATGATGGCTTTTCTCTGAAACTCTAAATTTCTGCAATACTACAAAATACTTTTCTAGAAATGTATTGTGTCTTCGTGGGGACATAATTTGGTTCAATAAAAAAACCAATTTTCTCTATAAATGGAAAATGTTTTATTTCGGTTATAATATTAATTTATATTATAGTTTAATATAGTTTAATATAGTATTAATAATTAAGTTTAATTTGTATTAAGAATTAGAAATAACAGTAGTTAAAATTTATTGAATGTCTATAACAGTACTGTTCAAGAGAAATGTAATGTGGGCTGCAAAAATGATCTACATATATCATTCAACATTTTTTACTTGACACATTTTTAAAAGACAAGAAACAAGTGAAATTAGTTTTAGTCGTGTGTTTTATATAATGCAATATATTTAGAATACTATCTTTTGAACATAAAGTTAATATGAAATCAAGTTAATGAGAGATTTTACAATTTTTTTCTCATAAATCTTCAAAATCTGTGTGTATTTTACATTTATAGTGGATCTCAATTTAGACGAGACACATTTCAAAAGCTCACTCTGTGTCTCTGTACCGTATTGTGTGGTACATGTCTACAATGTGGCTTGTAGCAGGTATTTTAATATTGATAATGAGCTGTGCTCCATTTAAACAAATCTCTAAAATCCAGCTTATAAGTTTTATATGCTTAATTCATGAGAAGTTATTATTTAGTCAAGGCTTCTGAAACATCAGGATACCACTATCAATGAAACAGTTTATCAGTGCTGAGATGTTGGGTGGGAAATAAAGATGGTCTAATAAAGCTTAACCAAATGTCTTAACTTGTTATGAACTTTTAGTGTGATATTTTATTTTCACCACAGAGAAAACACAACTGATAACCCTTAATATAACCATTACATTTTAACAGCACATGCCAAGATGCAAAGTGGTCTTGCACGGAAGCATTATGCCCTGGAAGATGTAAGGTGGAAGGAAGTTCCTTTACCACCTTTGATGGTGTTAAGTACAACCATCCTGGAAACTGCCACTTCCTGGCCATTCACGTATGTAATAGCCTGCAATATTTGAGGAAACTATATACAAACAAAAGTATTTCTCAACCAATTTAAAACACAGTCTTCACCTTGAGTTACTATTTAAAGAAATAGGTCAGGTGTGGTGGCTCAGGCCTGTAATCCCAGCTTTTTGAGAGGCTGAGGCAGGCGGATCACGAGGTCAGGAGGTTGAGACCATCCGGCCAACATGGTGAATCCCCCAATACAAAAAAATTAGCTAGGTGTGGTGGTGCATGCCGTAATCCCAGCTACTTGGAGGGCTGAGGCAGGAGAATCACTTCAACCAGGGAGTCAGAAGTTGCAATGATCCGAGAATGCGCAGTTGCACTCCAGCCTGGTGACAGAGGGAGACTCCGTCTCAAAAAAAAAAAAAAAAAAAAAAAAAAAAGAAAAGAAAAGAAATAAATAAATGAACAATACTTCAATTACTGGTTATGTATTTCAGTACATTTTCTATCACATACTGGCACTGATGGTATTACCTGTGAGTACTACCTCTTTGGAAATTCCTTGCAAAAAAAACACAACAAATAATTGCCTATAATCATCTAAATACACTGGGAAATTATTTCATTCTACTTTCCTTTGTGTGTGTTGACTACTGCTTCAAATAAAACAATCTTTTACATTCCATGAAGAATCTTCCTCTTTCATTATTATTCTCTTAAGTTTATTGTTAGTTTTTATAACACAATAGTACCACTATGATAGAGGCTATTCTTATATTTAAATTCTTTTCAGTACCAAAATTTGAATTTGAATTTTGATAAAGAGTGATTCCATTTTGTAGTTTGTGCTTCTCTTCTTCTTCTTCCTTCTTCCTTCTTCTTCCTTCTTCTTCTTCCTTCTTTCTTTCTTTCCTTCTTCTTTCTTCCTTCTTCTTCCTTCTTCCTTCTTCTTCTTCTTCCTTCTTTCTTTCTTTCCTTCTTCCTTCTTCTTTCTTTCTTTCTTTCCTTCTTCCTTCTTCTTCCTTCTTCTTTCTTCTTCTTTCTTCTTCCTCCCTCTCCCTCTCCCTCTCCCTCTCCCTCTCCCTCTCCCTCTCCCTCTCCCTCTCCCTCTCCCTCTCCCTCTCCCTCTCCCTCTCCCTCTCCCTCTCCCTCTCCCTCTCCCTCTCCCTCTCCCTCTCCCTCTCCCTCTCCCTCTCCCTCTCCCTCTCCCTCTCCCTCTCCCTCTCCCTCTCCCTCTCCCTCTCCCTCTCCCTCTCCCTCTCCCTCTCCCTCTCCCTCTCCCTCTCCCTCTCCCTCTCCCTCTCCCTCTCCCTCTCCCTCTCCCTCTCCCTCTCCCTCTCCCTCTCCCTCTCCCTCTCCCTCTCCCTCTCCCTCTCCCTCTCCCTCTCCCTCTCCCTCTCCCTCTCCCTCTCCCTCTCCCTCTCTTCTCCTTCTCCTTCTTTTCTTCTTTTTCTTTGAGATGCACTTTCACTGTTTTCTCCCAGGCTGGAATGCAATAGCGTGATCTCGGCTCACTGCAACCTCTGCCTCACTGGTTCAAGTTCAAGGGATTCTCCTGCCTCAGCCTTCTGAATAGCTGTGATTACAGGTGCCCACCACCACACCCAGCTAAATTTTATATTTTTAGTAGAGACCCAGTTTCACTATGTTGGCCAGGCTGGTCTTGAACTTCTGACCTCAGGTGATCTACCCACCTCTGCCTCCCAAAATGCTGGGATTACAGGCATGAGCCACCATGCCCAGCCTGTCTTTCTTTCTTTTTATGCTCCTCTAAATCCATTAGGATACAGGATGGGGAAAGTAAAAGGGAAAAATGACAAAGCTTAGGGAACATTTGCTTCTTGTAGATTACAGATTTCCAGACATTGAAATGAGAACTGAAAGTCCATGTTTGATATAATTTATATTACAGTTTTACAAATTAAATACCTCTCACATAAGATTTAAAAGGACATGTGAACCATCCAGAGAAGCAGCAAACTATGTTACTGCTGATTCCTAAGAATCCTTATGTGGCAGCACATTCCCTTTGGGGAGACAAAAAGTAAAGATAAAATTAAAAAATGAAGACTATGAAAATCCATCAATGGTAGACTACATGGATATAGTTTATGCAAGATACTTGGACCATCTATAAAGCTCTTGGCCAGTCCTGATGCTGTACTATGGGCCAAACTAGGTTTCTATTCTCAGAGCACTCAGATTGTAGTAGGGATTGCACATATTTAAAATTCAAACATGCATTGTGAATGAATTATGTAGAAGCATATCATAAATAGCATTAAATTAAATTCTAATAAACATTTTAATGAAATGCATTTTTTACAGAATGAAGATTGGTCTATTAGTGTTGAGCTCCGTCCATGCCCAAGTGGTCAGACAGGAACGTGCTTAAATAGTGTTACACTTCTCTTGAATTCTGTAAGTAATCAGGTTTCTAAGGTTTATACAGAGTCAAATCATATCACTTATTTTACAAATTCAGGATTTTTGAGGTTGAAGAAGAGTACCTTAGGTACACTAGGTACACTAAAAGCTTAAGTAAAATTGCATAGAGAATTGATAAAGTCTCTGGAGGAGCTGGCTAGTTGCAAAGTTTCTGAAGTATATCAAAATTAACATAGAGAAACAATTAATATGTTCATTATAGATCAAATTTATGTGTTCATTAAACTTTGCAGACCATTCATGAAGGAAGGCAATGGCATTTATTTAGAGTTTTCTTTATTTGAAATTGACATTATAAAGGGAAATAGACTTAAATGGGAAGGAAGGACAAGTAGTTTAGACTTTGGCCTTTACAAGCTGTTTAACCTTTGGATACTCAAATTACCATCTTGGGTTTCCATGTCTGCATTCACACACTGGGGATGAAGATTTCTTTACAGTCTGCTACACAGAGTTGGTATGAGAAACAATGAAGCAAAATGTGCCTTTAAAATGCTTTAAAAATCTCTGTATTTTAGATATTTATAAATTAATCCAATAGCATTAAACACATCATAAAATTGGGGTTCATATATTACATTAAAATTAATACTGTAAATGAATATTAACCAACAAAGTGTTTTAAATATTAGTCTGTTCCAGTTGACAAATACATATTCAACAGTGATGGAACAGTCACAAATGACAAGATTAGGAACCAAGGTTATTACTATTCAGGTAAGTTAATAACAACATTTAAAAATAAGTGTAAGATGCAGTCATTTATTTAATTTTTAAAGATATGTTTCTAATTTTTAACAGATATCAAAATATTAAACTATTTTAAGAAAGTAGAAACTATTGAACACATTGTTATTAATGTTCATAATTATTTTAACAGATAAAATACAGATCTTCAATGCATCTTCCTCATACCTTCAAGTAGAAACATACTTTCATGTAAAACTACAAATACAAATTGTTCCTGTGATGCAATTATATGTTTCTATGCCACCCAACGAATTCACAGACAGTGTGGGTAAGTTCTCTGGATACAGTTTTATTTCTAAGGCTGAAATATTACCATCAGTTATTCTAATTTTCATTGTCTCTTAATTAGTAACACTAAACCAGTAAACCATTTTGACTTAGTCTGTCCTTCCACATTATAGTGAAATAATTCCAACTTTCTTTTCATAATAAAGATGGCTTTACTTAATCCAAAATTGATCCTCCAAATATTTTAACAATTTAAATAGTTTAAACATCTTAAATTAAGACTGTCATTTAAGTGAAATTTGATAATATATGTGTTAATGTTTTACTTTGCTAGTGCTACTAAGGCTTTTACCTGTAGTTGAATAAATGAAAATACTGTAGATATAAATCTTTGGAAAATCACAGTTCATATAAGAGCTACACTATTACTTGTCTTTCTGGGAAATTATATGGTCATTTCTTTCACTGATGTTTTCTGTCTTAGAAATCAGTTCCTAACTACAGCCGTGGATGTTGAGCAAAACAAAGATTATGGAAAATTCCACAAAGAGTATTAATTTATAAACAGTATAAGTTTTTGTAATACACATTTACTTGAGAAGGTAACTTATTTACACAAAGGAAAAAATGTAACTCATAGATCAGGAGGGTCCAGGTAAAAAAGGCATATAGCATTCAACATGATTAGACTCTCCACACTGAAATCGTGCAAATGTGAGTCATAAGTTCTTACTTGTAAGCATTCTTTCTGTTGGGTCCTCAAAAGAGATAAAGTTACAGTGACAAACAGGAAAAACACAGTATTCATGGCAAAGGGTGTTTCAGTGCTCCTGGAATTCAAATGAAAGGGAATTTCAGTGAAATCTGAAATGCCTCGAAATTTTATTTAATGTGTAAAGGCTAATCAAGACATATTCTCAGATAGCTTCTACAGGTTTTCACTTGAGCAAAGAACTGAATGTGCAGTGAGGATGTGAATCCAAAGATACTGAGCAGGTGAGATGTGAAACTCTGTTTTGTGCTCTTATACAGGACTCTGTGGTTCCTATAACAACAAAGCAGAGGATGATTTCATGTCAAGTCAGAATATATTGGAGAAGACATCTCAGGCATTTGCTAATTCTTGGGAAATGATGTCCTGTCCTAAAGGAAACCCCTCTTCATGTATCAGTATAGAAAAAGGTAATATAAATTAACTATCAAATCTGCATTACATATTTGGTGCTAGGAAGTATGTGTTTATTCTGGTAATAATATGAACACATCAGATAATCCTGGTTTTAGCCAGTGTTTGCTGTACAGTCTGGATTTTAGAGGACACAGCAGAGAAGCAGTCTGGCTGGCTGATGTTAGTTCTACAAAATAAATATTTCACAGGGAGTTCATCATGGTTGCTTCTTTTCCTATACCTACCCTTTTCCTTCTTACACAATTTTTACCAGAATTATAGAATAACAAGATTCGAAGAGATTTGGGGAATATTTAGTTCTTCAGTTGTTCCCTCCTTTAATTTAGTTGTAAAAATGTTGGTTAAAATAGCAAGACTCGCTGAAACTGGTGAAGCCGCTTGATGTTAGAGATATAACTAGGTTCAGATATCCTAACTATTGATGTCCAAGCCCCAATATAGACATTAATTAAACTTTACACTGGTATGATTCAGCTTACTTTTATACTTACCAAAAGGCTTTTAAAATATTAGTTCAATTTATTTCTACCAAAACTCATGAACAGCATGAGCAGGACTATTATCCCCATTAACGTAGATATTGATAATGGAGCACAGGGAGGGTTAAGAAGGATCCTTAGTGAATAAGGATGACAGCTGAGCAATCCAAGGATTTTGAATCCAAGTCATGCTTTGGTTTTACCCCTGGTATTGCTGATACTAATAAATGCTTTATTTTGGATTGCTGCTTTCATAAAAAATGAGTGCAATGGAAGCTAAGTTAAAATGTATTATATTGACATGTTAGTTAGTTGTTTCTAAATTAATACATATTTGAAATAGTCTTATCAGATTATAATAATATTTTAACATTACTAAGGCAATTCATTTTAAATCCTTGTCTACTAATTTTGATTTAAAAGAACTGGTAGAAGCATGAACGTAAACATCGTAATACATATTTCAGGGTTTTGATTATCACATTATTTTGGCTTTGGAGTTTTGCAGTGAAAACAGTTATAATGAGAATATATATCTCACAAGAAACCAAGTCAATTTATGTTAAGCAGACTATATACCACCACTTTGGAGAGATATAGAAATTAAATTTAATTTTCAGTTTTATATTGAACTTAACATAAAATGCAGAAAATTAAACTGTATTTTAATAATCTGTTAGTAATATTTAGACAAAAAGTGATGATACTGGGTTGCCAATTTGTTAAAATTTTGGAAATAGTTTGTCTCAGTTTCTTTTTAATGGAGACCTTCTAAAAGTCATTAGGTCAAGCGCTTGCTACTCAGATGCTATTGTTATGATTTTAATTTTTGTTAATTTAACACTATGTTAGTTATTTATAAGCCAACTGAATATCAATTAAAAAACAAAACAAAATTAGTGTATTGGAATTACTGATACTGATTGTGATAATATATGATCTTCAGGAAAACTGATATAATCTTCTGAGTTGACAGGATGGTGTGGTCGGGGGGTGCTGTGGTTGGTTTATTTACCAACTCAACACAATTTAGCTATAAATATATATTTTAAAGTTAAAAGGCATCTAAAGATATAATATGGTCCCCTAATTCCATTTTTATGTAGAAACTGCATTTTAGAGAAGGTAAATTGATTTAATCCAAAAAAAAAAAACAAAGCTAACAAAGACTTTGCCTCTTAGTGTAAGATTTTTTAATTGCAGCATGCTAATTTTGCATATAGTGACAAGTTAGATGTATTACAGCAAAACACTTTAAAATTTGTTTTAATAGACAGAAGTTACAATTTTCTGTCTTTTCTTTTAATTAAAGAATTATGGCCGGGTTCAGTGGCTCACATCTGTAATCCCAACACTTTGGGAGGTTGAGGTAGGCAGATCATGAGGTCAGGAGATCAAGACAATCTTGGCTAAGGTGGTGAAACTCTGTCTCTACTAAAAATACAAAAATCAGCTGGGCGTGATGGTGCGCACCTGTAGTCCCAGCTACTCTGGAGGCTGAGGCAGGAGAACTGCTTGAACCTGGGAGGCAAAGGTTGCAGTGAGCCGAGATGGCGCCACTGCACTCCAGCCTGGGCTACAGAGTGAGACTCCGTCTCAAAAAAAGAAAGAATTATGACATTATTGAAACTAATTTTGAGTGCACTGATTTTCTTCCAGAAAAGTTTGCTGAAAGGCACTGTGGAATTCTTCTTGATTCAAGCGGGCCTTTTGCTTCCTGCCACCCAATTGTGAACCCTAAACCCTATCATGAGGTATGTGAGGCTCTAACATTAACAGCTCTTGTTGAAAAATACTTTGCAGATTTTGACAAAAGCATGTAGATATTAAATATTTTCAAATAACAGCCATTGTCAATAAAGTATAGCCTTACATAGGCATCAGATTCGATCAATTTATTCTTGTGTTAGATAAAAGTGGTGCTGGAAAGTAATCCCAAATAAGAAAAATCTTGAATAAGTCTCTCTTTTTGTCTTTTATAAATGTTTTGACAAGCAGGCTAATAATTCATTTACTATTTGAATATTTAAAAATGTTTTTAAAAGTTTCAAAGAAACTTTTTTGGGGGTAGAATGGTTAGGAACTAGATTATTATACTTAGTTTACCTGATCTTTCAAGTAATTTCATAATGCAATATAATTTGTTTATTTTCAAGGAATGCAAAAAGTACACTTGTACTTGTGAAAACAGTCAAGACTGCCTATGTACAATTTTAGGCAACTATGTGAAAGCGTGTGCTGAGAAGGAAACATACATAGTAGGATGGAGAACTGGCCTGTGTGGTAAGCAGCAGAGAAGCTTTCTTTTTTTTTTTTTTTTAATTGCATTTTAGGTTTTGGGGTACATGTGATGAACATGCAAGATTGTTGCATAGGTACACACTTAGCAGTGTGGTTTGCTGCCTTCCGTCCCCTCACCTGTATCTGTCATTTCTCCCCATGCTATCTCTTCCCACCTCCCCACCCCCACCCCTCCCCCATTTCCCCCCAACGGACCCCAGTGTGTAGTGCTCCCCTCCCTGTGTCCATGTGTTCTCATTGTTCAACACCCACTTATGAGTGAGAAATACGGTGTTTGATTTTCTGCTCTTGTGTCAGTTTGCTGAGAATGATGGTTTCCAGGTTCATCCATGTCCCTACAAAGGACGTGAACTCATCGTTTTTGATGGCTGCGTAATATTCCATGGTGTATATGTACCACATTTTCCCTATCCAGTCTATCATGGTTGGGCATTTGGGTTGGTTCCAGGTCTTTGCTATTGTAAACAGTGCTGCAATGAACATTCGTGTGCACGTGTCCTTGTAGTAGAATGATTTCTAATCCTTTGGATATATACCCAGTAATGGGATTGCTGGGTCAAATGGGATTTCTATTTTTAGGTCCTTGAGGAATCGCCACACTGTCTTCCACAATGGTTGAATTAATTTACATTCCCACCAACAGTGTAAAAGTGTTCCTATTTCTCCACATCCTCTCCAGCATCTGTTGTTTCCCGATTTTTTAATGATCGCCATTCTAATTGGTGTGAGATGGTATCTCAATGTGGTTTTGATTTGCATTTCTCTGATGACCAGTGATGATGAGCATTTTTTCATATGTTTGTTGGCCTCCTGTATGTCTTCTTTTGTAAAGTATCTGTTCATATCCTTCGCCCATTTTTGAATAGGCTTGTTTGTTTTTTTCTTGTAGATTTGCTTTAGTTCTTCGTAAATTCTGGATATCAGCCCCTTGTCAGATGGGTAGGCTGCAAAAATTTTTTCCCATTCTGTTGGTTGCCGATTCACTCTACTGACTGTTTCTTTTGCCGTGCAGAAGCTGTGGAGTTTGATTAGGTCCCATTTGTCTATTTTGGCTTTTGTTGCCATTGCTTTTGGCGTTTTGGTCATGAAGTCCTTGCCTACACCTATGTCCTGAATGGTTTTGCCTAGATTTTCTTCTAAGGTTTTTATGGTATTAGGTCTGATGTTTAAGTCTTTAATCCATCTGGAGTTAATTTTGGTGTAAGGTGTCAGGAAGGAGTCCTGTTTCTGCTTTCTGCACATGGCTAGCCAGTTTTCCCAACACCATTTATTAAACAGGGAGTCCTTTCCCCATTGCTTGTTTTTGTCAGGTTTGTCGAAGATCAGATGGTTGTGGGTATGTTGTATTTCCTCTGAGGCCTCTGTTCTGTTCCATTGGTCTATATCTCTGTTTTGGTAGCAGTACCATGCTGTTTTGATTACTGTAGCCTTGTAGTATAGTTTGAAGTCCGGTAGTGTGATGCCTCCTGCTTTGTTCTTTTTGCTTAGAATTGACTTGGCTATGCGGGCTCTTTTTTGGTTCCATATGAAGTTTAAGGTGTTTTTTTCCAGTTCTGTGAAGAAGGTCATTGGTAGCTTGATGGGAATAGCGTTGAATCTGTAAATTACTTTGGGCAGTATGGCCATTTTCATGATGTTGATTCTTCCTAACCATGAACATGGGACGTTTCTCCATCTGTTTGTATCCTCTCTTATTTCGTTGAGCAATAGCTTGTAGTTCTCCTTGAAGAGGTCCTTTACGTTCCTTGTTAGTTGTATTCCTAGGTACTTTATTCTCTTTGTAGCAATTGTGAATGGCAGTTCGTTCTTGATTTGGCTCTCTTGAAGTCTATTACTGGTGTATAGGAATGCTTGTGATTTTTGCACGTTGATTTTGTATCCTGAGACTTTGCTGAAGTTGTTTATCAGTTTCAGGAGATTTTGGGCTGAGATGATGGGGTCTTCCAGATATACAATCATGTCATCTGCAAATAGAGACAATTTGATTTCCTCCTTTCCAATTTGGATACCCTTTATTTCTTTTTCTTGCCTGATTGCTCTGGCTAGAACTTCCAGTACTATATTGAATAGGAGTGGTGAGAGAGGGCATCCTTGTCTAGTGCCAGATTTCAAAGGGAATGCTTCCAGTTTTTGCCCATTCAGTATGATATTGGCTGTTGGTTTGTCGTAAATAGCTTTTATTGTTTTGAGATACGTTCCGTCAATACCTAGTTTATTGAGGGTTTTTAGCATAAAGGGTTGTTGAATTTTGTCAAAAGCCTTCTCTGCATCAATCGAGATAATCATGTGGTTTTTGTCTTTGGTTCTGTTTATGTGGTGAATTACGTTTATGGACTTGCGTATGTTGAACCAGCCTTGCATCCCCGGGATGAATCCTACTTGATCATGGTGGATGAGCTTTTTGATATGCTGTTGCAATCGGTTTGCCAGTATTTTATTGAAGATTTTTGCATCTATGTTCATCATGGATATTGGCTTGAAATTTTCTTTTCTTGTTGAGTCTCTGCCGGGTTTTGGTATCAGGATGATGATTGTCTCGTAAAATGATTTGGGAAGGATTCCCTCTTTTTGGATTGTCTGGAATAGTTTCAGAAGGAATGGTATCAGCTCCTCTTTGTATGTCTGGTAGAATTCGGCTGTGAACCCATCTGGAACTGGGCTTTTTTTGGGTGGTAGGCTCTTTATTGCTGCCTCGACTTCAGACCATGTTATTGGTCTATTCAGGGTTTCGGCTTCTTCCAGGTTTAGGCTTGGGAGGGTACAGGTGTCCGGGAATTTATCCATTTCTTCCAGGTTTACTAGTTTATGTGCATAGAGTTGTTTGTAATAATCTCTGATGATGTTTTGGATTTCTGTGGAATCTGTGGTGATATCCCCTTTATCGTTTTTTATTGCATCAATTTGGTTATTCTCTCTTTTCTTTTTTATTAATCTGGCTAGTGGTCTGTCTATTTTGTTGATCTTTTCAAAGAACCAGCTCCTGGATTTATTGATTTTTTGAAGAGTTTTTTGTGTCTCTATTTCCTTCAGTTCTGCTCTGATCTTAGTTATTTCCTGTCTTCTGCTAGGTTTTGAGTTTTTTTGATCTTGCTCCTCTAGCTCTTTCAATTTTGATGATAGGGTGTCAATTTTAGATCTCTCCTTTCTTCTCATGTGGGCACTCATTGCTATATATTTTCCCCTAGAGACTGCTTTAAATGTGTCCCAGAGATTCTGGTATGTTGTGTCTTCATTCTCATTGGTTTCGAAGAACATCTTATTTCTGCCTTCATTTCATTGTTTATCCAGTCAACATTCAAGAGCAAGTTGTTCAGTTTCCATGAAGCTGTGCGGTTCTGAGTTAGTTTCTGCATTCTGAGTTCTAACTCGATTGCACTGTGGTCTGAGAGACTGTTTGTTATGATTTCTGTTCTTTTGCATTTGCTGAGGAGTGATTTATTGCCAATTATGTGGTCAATTTTAGAGTAGGTGTGATGTGGTGCTGAGAAGAATGTATATTCTGTGGATTTGGGGTGGAGAGTTTTATAAATGTCTATTAGGTTTGCTTGTTCCAGGTCTGTATTCAGGTCCTGGATATCCTTGTTGATTTTCTGTCTGGATGATCTGTCTAATATTGACAATGGGGTGTTAAAGTCTCCCACTATTATTGTGTGGGAGTCTAAGTCTCTTTGTAAGTCATTAAGAACTTGCTTTATGTATCTGGGTGCTCCTGTATTGGGTGCGTATATATTTAGGATCGTTAGCTCTTCTTGTTGCAGTGATCCTTTTACCATTATATAATGTCCTTCTTTGTCTCTTTTGATCTTTGTTGCTTTAAAGTCTATTTTATCAGAGATGAGAATTGCAACTCCTGCCTTTTTTTGCTCTCCATTTGCTTGGTAGATCTTCCTCCATCCCTTTATTTTGAGCCTTTGTGTATCCTTGCATGTAAGATGGGTTTCCTGGATACAGCACACTGATGGGTTTTGGCTTTTTATCCAATTTGCCAGTCTTTGTCTTTTGATTGGGGCATTTAGTCCATTGACATTTAGGGATAGTATTGTTATGTGTGAATTGGATACTGTCATTTTGATGCTACCTGGCTGTTTTGTTGGTTAGTTGATGCAGATTCTTGATTGTGTTGATGCTCTTTTACCATCTGGTGTGTTTTTGGAGTGGCTGGTACTGGTTGTTCCTTTATATGTGTAGAGCCTCTTTCAGGAGTTCTTGTAGAGCAGGTTTGGTGGTGATGAAATCTCTGAGTGCTTGCTTGTTCACAAAGGATTTTATTTTTCCTTCACTTATGAAGCTTAGTTTGGCTGGATAGGAGATTCTGGGTTGAAAGTTCTTTTCTTTAAGGATGTTGAATATTGGCCCCCAATCTCTTCTGGCTTGTAGGGTTTCTGCTGAGAGATCTGCTGTGAGTCTAATGGGCTTCCCTTTGTGGGTAACCCGACCTTTCTCTCTGGCTGCCCTTAGCATTTTCTCTTTCATTTCAACCCTGGTGAATCTGACAATTATGTGCCTTGGGGTTGCTCTTCTTGAGGAATATCTTTGTGGTGTTCTCTGTATTTCCTGGATTTGAATATTGGTCTGCCTTGCTAGGTTGGGGAAGTTTTCCTGGATAATATCCTGAAGAGTATTTTCCAGCTTGGATTCATTCTCTTCATCACATTCAGGTACACCTATCAGACGTAGATTAGGTCTTTTCACGTAGTCCCACATTTCTTGAAGATTTTGTTCATTCCTTTTTGTGCTTTTTTCTCTGTTCTTGCCTTCTCTTTTTATTTCATTGAGTTGATCTTCGACCTCTGATATCCTTTCTTCTGCTTGGTCAATTCGGCTGTTGAAGCTTGTGCATGCTTCACGAAGTTCTCGTGTTGCGTTTTTCAGCTCCATCAATTCACTTATACTCCTCTCTATGCTGTCCATTCTCATCAGCAGTTCGTCCAATCTTTTTTCAAGGTTCCTGTTTTCTTTGCGTTGGGTTAGAACATGTTCTTTTAGCTCATTGTAGTTTCTTACTACCCACCTTCTGAAGTGTGATTCTGTCATTTCATCACCCTCCTTCTCCATCCGGTCTGGTTCCCTTGCTGGTGAGGAGTTGTGATCCCTTTTAGGAGGAGAGGTGTTCTGGTTTTGGGAGTTTTCATCCTTTTTGCGCTGGTTTCTTCCCATTTTTGTGGGTTTATCCACCTTATGTCTGTCTCTGTCCCAGGGAGTTGGAGCTTTATGAGTTTCCGTTGCACTACTGCCTTTTTTGATTTTTCTTTCAGGTCTGACCCGCCCAGCTAGCAGCAGGCCTAGCCTCTGCCTGCCCGCAGGGGCTTTGCTGAGCTGCTGTGGGCTCCACCCAGCTATCCTGAGCTCTTCCCTGTAGTCCTTTTTATATGGGCGTAGTTAGAACTGTCTCGGCAATGGTGGCCCCGCCTCTGTTATGGCGGACTCTCTCTGTTGTGGCAGGTTGCCTCGGCAACGGCGGGTTGCCTCCGCAATGGCAGCCTGCCTCCTTAGTGGTGGAGAGTCTCAGTAATGGCGGAAGCCCCTCCCCCACGGAGCCGGACCATCCCGGTTCAGCTGTGCTTGGTTTGGAGGGCTCAACCCAGAGGGTTTCCAATTACTGTTTTTGTTTTCATTGTTGTTGGGGGTGGAGGGGTGGGACCAACTGAGCCTGATCACCTGGCTCCCTGACTCAGAGTCTTTCCTTTTAAGTTGAAGGACCCCGCGTTCCGGTTGCCTGCTGAAAAGGCGCCGGGATCTCCCGTGCTGCGACTCACGGAGTCGGCTCGAACTGTGGCGCCGGCTCCTGGCGGATTTTTTGCCTAGGAATCTCCTGGCCTGACTCGCTATTTCAGATGAATGGGCAACTCTGCCGTCTCAGGGCTCTGCTCGCCAGCTAAGAGGGCTCCCAGACCAGTGGCTTTTGTACGGAGAACCGCAGCAACAGGGCGTGGTCACAGCAGCCGCGCGGGCGGAATCAGCCCCGCGGGGGCCAAAACAGCCGCACCGGCTGGGACTGCGACGCTGGCGACCCCTCTGCCTGGGTATCTCCTGGTCTGTGGGCAATAAGAGTTCGTCTGGAAATGCGGCGTCCACTCACCCTCTGCACTTTCACTGGGAGCTGAAGTCCTGAGCTGTTCTTAGGCGGCCATCTTCCCAGCATTCCGAGAAGCTTTCAATAATGACTTCCTTCTCAGTTTCACTATAGTTGTGTGTGTGTGTGAGTGTGTGTGTGTGTGTGTGTGTGTGTGTTCAGGCATATGTGTTTACAAATTTTTACCTGGTTCTTTCAAAGGTGATTTTTTTTTTGGTTATTATTTTAATATCCTTGTGCAATCTTTACATATTTTAATTCTTGATTTATTGATCTTGATTTAATATATTCACCTATAAAGCAAAACCAGAATATATATGTATTTATATATAAATATACATTTCTGTTCAGTTATTGTATGCTGAAATTTTAATAATGTTCTGACTGATAATGCATTTGTAAATGACATTTTAATATGAATAATTTATGTTGAGAAAAAACAAAAATGAACCAATAAATTAGAAGCTTAACTATCCTATTTTTAAAACCTTGCTTTGTTTTAAAATATTTATTGCACTGTTTGAATATGACTTCACAAAAACGCTTGATTCACCACAAGAAAAAGAAAAAACAAACAACAAACTTTGTAGAAACACATCTATTGTACATCATATGTAACACCTCATTGCCTGTATCCATTAATCAATAAGGTCTGTCCATTTCACCTTCCAAATCTCTCTGTTATTGACATCTCTCCATCTTTATTGCCACCAACCACGTTCAAGAAACCACCATTGTTTTTCTCTTGAGTAACTGCCATAAGCCTCCTTCAATATTCACTCTTGGCTTCCTCTAATCCATTTTCTACAGATAAACCAGGATAATCTTTAAAACCAAGCCAAATCGCACTAAGCTTATCATGTGACACTTCAGTCTAAAACAAGTTAATGATGTCTCATTGCTCTAAGGTTAAATACCAAACTCCTTAAGGGAACCCTGTAAATTTTAAGCACTGAGTCACTCTGTCTCTGGCCATACAGCTTCTATTCTTCGATGTGCTCTTTAAAATAATTCTTCCTCTGAGTTAGGCTATTCTTTAGACATAGAATCACCTCTCCCTGGGCTGTCTTCCTGTTCTTCATCTACCCACCCTCTTCACTAAGCGTAGATCCTCATCTGTACATACTTAGTGCCTCCCCTTTTGTTTCTTCATAGCACGTACCACGACTGTCCTTCCACTGGGAATACACACCACATGAAAGCAACGTATTACCTCTCCTGTTTATGGGCTAATACCAAGCAAAATGTTTAAACATGTAATAGAAATTCAGCACTGACTGAAAACAAAAAAGAATTTTAAAAACCCAATGAACAAGCACTTATAAAAAATTAATAATCTCTATTATGAATATTTCATGCTAACATCTATAAACATGGAGCTGAATTAAAACTGTTTATTTCCCTGGATATACACATATTCATTCTTTCTTTTGTCTCTATACCAACAGAACATTCTTGTCCAAGTGGCCTAGTTTTCAAGTACAACGTAAAAGCCTGTAATAGTTCTTGCCGATCATTGTCAGAGAGAGATAGGAGCTGTGATGTGGAAGATGTTCCAGTTGATGGATGCACCTGCCCTGATGAAATGTACCAGAATAATGAAGGAAACTGTGTACTGAAATCTCAGTGTGACTGCTACATAAATGATGAGGTCATGAAACCAGGCAAACTCATCCACATTGATGACAATAAATGGTATGGAGATTACATGAATACTTGCTGTGACACTGAAATCAAGAGACTGCATTGTTTTCAGAGAAATGGTCTTTTGCCAGGATGAAGCCTTTTTAGATCTGCCATACTTTTGATTTTTATTTCTTAATAAAAATCTCTTATTCTGGAAGGCTCATTGCATCCAAATGGATATAGATGATTTATCCTACTCTGGTTTTGTTTTAATCACAAGTAGAAAAATATTCTGGCAGCTTCTCCTACAGACAATGTGAAATGATTTCTTATTCAGAAGATGCCCTCTAGCTGTCTCTCAGTAATAATCATTCAACAAATACTTATTAAGTGTCTGTGGTGTGCCAGGCTTGGTGTTGAGTGCAGGAGTTGCAGAGCAGGACAAACATTGTCTTCGACTCCAAGTAAGCAGGACAGAAGCTGTTAGAAGGTTTGTATCCTAGAGCATGATAGCAGAAGGGGCCAGGCACTACCTGAAGAAGTTAAGGAAAACTTCTCAGAGAAGACAGGCATATGAATTGTGCTAGGGAATGAATCTTTTTCCAGACAAAAATTGAAATGTAGAGGATGATTTCCTGTGGAGTAAACAGAATACTCAGATGTAGAAAATGTCTGAAAAAAATTTACACATGTGGGTTGCTTTTATACAGAGTTGGGATAGAAACATTGACAGTGGTCAGATTATAACCAAGAATTTAGACTTAGTTCCGAAGAATTGAAGAATTTTGACTATTTTGTAATGGCTGAGGAGGCTATGATTTCTACACTTTGGAGCAAAGTAATTTCCTTCCCTCCCTCCCTCCTTTCTTCCTTCCTTTCTCCTTCCTCTCCCTCTCTTCCTTCCTCCCTCCCTCCGTCCGTCCGTCCCTCCCTCCCTCTCTCCCTCCCTCCCTCCCTCCCTCCCTCCCTTCCTTCCTTCCTTCCTTCCTTCCTTCCTTCCTTTTTTTTTGAGACAGAGTCTCATTTTGATTGCCTAGGTTGGAGTTCAGAGACCCGGTTTTGGCTCACTGCATTCCCAGCCTTTGTGGGCTCAAGCGATTCTTCCACTTCAGCCTCACGAGTAGCTGGGACTACAGGTGCACACCACCATGCCCAACTAATTCTTTTGTATTTTTAGTAGATAAGGGATTTCACCATGTTGCCCAAGCTGGTCTTGAACTCTTAGACTTAAGCAATCCACCTGACTTGGCTTCCCAAAGTTCTGGGATTCAGGCATGAGCCACTGTGCTCTGCCTGGAGCAAAGTAATTTAAGCATATTTCTAATTCCATAGAGAGATGTAGGAACTGTGGATAATGTAATTGCCAAAATGAAGTAGCCACTCAAAAACACTTTGAATGCACCTCCTCTCTTTTCTTTGGTTTCATGAAGCTATCATTTAGGAACAAGTAATTTTTTTGGTCATTCGAAAAGAAAGCTTAGGTAACCCCTTTATGTCAAAGCCCATGAACCTTTGGGTGAGGCTTGATAACGATAATTTCTTTTCTTCTGCAGTTTATGGGGAATCAGTAAATTAACTTTTTAATGGTGCTTAATAAGTAATTACTATTTTATTTGTTTTAGATATTAGAAAATATGCAGTCTGCTCTTATTTTCATGGGAATCAATAAACTAACTTTTCAGTGAATCAGGCTAATACCTCCAAATTATGGTTCCCTTCACCACTACCGTATCTGAGACTCTCATCAACTGTCACCACTGCAGTAGCTATCTTGGTTGCTCATTATTGCTGTCTCTCTGTCCCATGTTTCCTGAATTACTGCAAGAATGTGTAGCCTAAAGCCACGTGTATACCTATGTAATAAACCTGCATGTTCTGCACATGAATCCCAGAAATTAAAGTATAATCATAATAAAAAGTGTGCAGCTTAAAACACTATTCTGATAGGGCCACCTGCCTGCTCAGAAACTTTAATGACTGACCGTTACCTCAAGAACAGATAGAAACTTGCAAGTCATTTAAGACCATCTAAAATCTGGCCCCAATCTACACGTACCACTTCTGCCCATTTTGCATCCTGCCTTCCATCCAAACATGACTCTTTGGAGTCACTGGAACATATCTTGTTCTCTCCTGTGCCACAATTTGGCATATTATCAGAAGTATTAAATTGTACTTGTCATTAAGATCCAGCCATCCTTTCCATGAGGTTTTCTCTGATATCCAATAAACCTTGTTTGTACATTCCTGTAATATTTACAAGGCGATACCTTATCCTTTGGTACATTTTATGCATCATCTGGGGATAGTGCCTCATTCATTTAATTAATTATCATTGAAACTTGATGTCTAAATTTATAATTTTGTTTTATTTCCAGTGTCTGTCGGGATGGAATTCTTCTTTGCCAGATTCCCATTGATTTAGCCCTACGTAAGTGTTGAAATCATGGCTCAAGCTTAAAATACCTACTTGGGCTAAAGAAAACATATCAATAGGCTCTTGATCAATGATAATTTTTATTATTCTGCAGAAAATTGTTCTGGAGGGGCTGAGTATGTAGACTGCAGGGATCCCAAAGCACAGAGAAGAACCGACAGAACATGCAATACTCGGAACATACCTGTTTTTGATGTAAGTAACGTGACATGTAACATAGTAACATAAGAGTTTGGCCTTTGAAAGCTTTTTGTTTCAGGTCCTAGGAAAACTACAATTTTAACAAAAAATAATTAGAAGGTCATGCTCTTTTTGCCTTGTACTTTCAGTTGTCAAAGTTTGACTCCAAATATATACCTGGCATATTTAAATATTTAAATTAATGCTGATAATATGACATGATTAGAATGGTGCCTCATGGTGTATATTTTATATTTATTCCTGTAGGAGAACTTGCCTTGCAAACGTGGGTGCTTTTGTCCAGAAGGAATGGTTCGGAATTCTAAAGGGATATGTGTCTTTCCTGATGACTGCCCATGCTCTTTTGGTGGACGAGAATATGATGAAGGAAGTGTCACTTCTGTTGGCTGCAATGAATGGTGCTTAATAAAGGATTCTTATTTTGCTTTGGATATTAGAAAATATGTAGTCTGTTCATATTTTCATAGTAGAGAAGAAGTCACACTTTGGGATATTTGAAAAAAAAAATGACCAAATATAGTTAGAAAAAGAAGCCATTTATGTATGTATGTATGTTTGAGATGAAGTCTCGCTCTGTTACCCAGGCTGGAGTGCAGTGGTGGAATCTCAGCTCATTGCAACCTCCACCTCCCAGGTTCAAGAGATTCTCTTGCCTCAGCTTCCTGTGTAGCTGGGACCATAGCCGTGTGCCGCCATGTGTGGCTAATTTTTTGTATTTTTAGTAGAGGCTGGGTTTCACTGTGTTAGCCAGGATGGTCTCAGTCCCTGACCTTGTGATTCACCTGCCTTGGCCTCCCAAAGTGCTGGGATCGTAGGTGTGAGCCACCGCACCCAGCAAGATGCTATTTTTAAAATAGAACTTTAGGTAACATTGTATAAAATGAACATCTTACATTATAATGAAGACAATTGCAAAATGTAATTCAAAATAAAACACAATTTTATGCTTCTTTACAAAAGCAATATTAGTGTATGAATCCTGGCATAACATAATCACTACACTCTCATCTTTTCCTTTTAGTACTTGCGTTAAAGGGTCTTGGAGTTGTACGCAGAATGAATGTCAAACCATCTGCCACATTTATGGAGAAGGTCATGTTAGAACTTTTGATGGGAAAAGTTACAGTTTTGATGGTCTCTGCCAGTATTCATTTCTTGAGGTAATTATGAGTATGTTTTATTAAAACATTTCTATACTTCTTAATTATTTGTTTGTATATTAGTTCCAAACAATTTTATTTTCAAAATGGGAAATATTTTTAATGGTCCCTATATGTTTCTTGAAGGCAGTAAAATGTTATATCATGTACTTCTGGCTCTGGATGCTAGGACTAGATTTCAATACTGGCTTCATCTTTTATCAGATGCATGACTTTGGGCGCATTCCTTAACCTCTTAGTGTCTCAGTTTCTGTAATTTACAGAATGGGCATGAAAATAGCCCCTACTTGAAACCAAACTAGAGCACACACTGGAGCACATACTAGTGCTCAATAAATAAATGCTAGATATGATTGTTCTAACAACAGCACTGGCAGCAAAGCTTACGGCTACTATTTATGAGTGCTTCTTTGTCGGGCAAATGTATAGATTTCATTGCATTTAGGAATTACGATACTTCAAGACTGATACTGTTATTTCTATGACTGATACTGTTATTTCAGATGATGAAATTGAGGTTTAGAGAGGTTAAGCAACTTATGTTACCAAATGGAAAATGTCATAATAAACCTAGACCTGTTTGATTACAGAGTTCATGCTTGTTACACACATTCCAGAGTTCATCTTATTAAGCTGCTAGCTTCCTAACTAATATTTAAGGGCTGCAACTTGGATTGTATTGTATTTATGGATTAATTTTGTTTGAATATCAAGTTTCTCATAAGTCTTTGAGGAAATAAGGCCAACTTTATCTAGCTATTTACAGAGCCTAGAAATAAATTTGCAATTACAAACATATAAACTTTAAATACTTAGATGTCTGTAGTATAATTCTGAATTTGTGCAGAAGTAATGGAAAAATAACTGAGTCAAAACATGTTAACTAGAGTAGACTTGGCCAGGGATATCTATAAATGTAGTCGTACTATTGTCTTTTGGAAATTCTGTAACACAGAATGTGGCGATTTATTGAGTTTAAGGTAAATATTCTCTCTAAGAATGTTTGTCTGAGACAGACACTGTAGTTGAGTTCTGTGTCTCTGATATTCACCAACTATTATAATTTATATTTTAAAGGATTATTGTGGTCATGAAAATGGCACATTTCGTATTTTAACGGAGAGTGTTCCATGCTGTGAAGATGGACTAACGTGCTCAAGAAAAATCATTGTTTCTTTTCAGGTAAAGTACTATTTTCTTTACTTTTCCTCTTGCATTGTGAGCAGCCAAATAAAACTGTTATTCTAAATCTGTGTGAATTTACAGGATCAGAACGTTGTCTTGCAAGATGGTAAAGTAACAGCAGTCAAAACTGCAGAAAGTAAGGAATGTGAACTCAGTGCAAATGCATACTCCATTCATACTGTTGGCCTGTACTTAATTGTGAAATTTCAAAATGGAATAACCATGATTTGGGACAAAAATACAAGACTGTCTGTTATCCTGGATCCAAGCTGGAATGTATGTACATCACTAACAAGGGAATAATGGGGAAGCAAAATCGTTTCTGTTACTAAAAATTCAAGACAGGTATTCATAGGCAGAGTGCAGGAGAATGGCAGGCTTTCTGTTAGAGTTACAAGCTTTCCACCTTTGTTCAATCTTACTGTAAAATATGAAACATAATCAAAGATAATAAAATCTGGTTAAAAAGTAAATGCAGTAAACTTGAGGCATTCTAGTTTAACCATATTTGGTTACTTGAGATTATCACATGATATGATTTTCAGGTGGTTGTTATATTTCAAATTAAATGTGTTCCTTGGAGCAAATATTTTAAGAAACCAAAGTAGTCTTGTATAATTTGGAGCTAGCGGACATACCTGTTTTGGTTCTTTAGACATTGATTCTGCTTGATACTAGATCATTTTGTGGCATGGGGTACCTTAAATGAGAGAAAAATCTCATCTACAGATTCTGTAATCCTACCCGTGAAGTTTGGAATTAAACATAGATTCATGCTCCAATATACATAATCATGATATCTATCTGTTCATTTACCATCTATCTGCTTGTATATTTATCTCAATGTCACTAGTACAACTAATTTTTAAATTTCCCTTTCTGATCAATACAGGGTAAAGTATGTGGTCTTTGTGGAAATAACAATGGTGATCTCAAGGATGATTTCACAACAAGGTACACTTCAGTAGCTTCTGGAGCACTGGAATTTGGGAATAGTTGGAAGACAAGCCAAGAATGTTCAGATACAGTGGCTCAGACGTTCGCTTGTGATTCAAACCCATACTGTAAAGCCTGGGCTGTGCGGAAATGTGAGATCCTCAGAGACAGCACCTTCAGAGACTGCCACAACAAGGTAGCATTGCTCTGAAAGCAGTGATTTACACAGGGTTTCCTCCCAGAGACTGACGTGCTGTGCTCTGTCTAGGTTGACCCCAGTGCTTACTATGATGCGTGCATCGAAGAAGCCTGCGCATGTGACATGGAGGGGAAGTACCTGGGATTCTGCACCGCTGTGGCTATGTACGCAGAGGCGTGTAGTGCGGTTGGAGTCTGTGTCTCATGGAGAAAACCAAATCTGTGTCGTAAGTGAGGTCCATATGTTGTTGTTCTTTCGAAACGTAATTAGATAGAAGTGTTTTCTTAGGCCGTCAGTCTTCCTCTCATATTTTCTATAAAACACTTGTTTGTGTACCTAGAAACATGTTAATATTTTTGTTTTTGATGTGCAAAAATACCTAACTTAAAAAATAAAGCACCTGGCCCAGTGCTTCAAGTTCAATTTTAGTTTAAAAAATCCATGTGTTCATAGAGGAAAAAATGAATACTGATGGAGCATATTTCTTATTCATGCTTAGATGAACAACGAACTATTTACTTACCTTGGTGTATTCATATATCCTCCAACATTTACTGCCTGTATTACTTTTGTTGAAGGTGCTCACACATGTTTTCTTGAAAACTTTCATAGAGCCCTCTTGAAGATGAACTGTCAACTGAGTATAGATTAAATTTAGATACATATGGAATATGATACTCTTAACAGAAATTAGCTCTTTTCCTTCTAAGTATTATGAGAGAAAATATGATGAGAAGTGTTAAAATAGAAACCTCATTTTATTCTGTTTATTATGCACAGCATTAGAGGATATTGACATCTTTAGTTATGCCATTTGAGCACTGTTAAAAAGCTTAATTGTCTAAGATTTAGTTTTCCAATTTAAAGTTGAAATTAAAAACATGAATCTAGACTATGATCTAAAATATCTCCATATGAGAAAATTAATGTTTACCTTTTTTATCACAAACTAACCTGAGTGTGAGATGGCAAAACAAAATGCTGTTTTGAGTTTATATACCTTCCTCCCCTGTGACCTATTTTGGCTTATATGACAGTTTAGATAAAGCCAAGGAAACTTAATAAGACCTGATATACTTTAGATATATTTATTATTACTATCATCCCAAATCCCTTTTTAAAGTGCTCTGGAAACTGACAGGTGAAAATTGTCATATGATGAATGAAAATAATTTGATCTAATTCAATTCTAGCGGTCTACTGTGATTACTACAATGCACCTGGGGAGTGCAGCTGGCATTATGAACCTTGCGGCACAGTGACAGCAAAGACATGCAAAGATCAGCTCATTGGACAGAAATTTTCTTCGCTTTTAGAAGGTAACACATACTTTAAGGATATCCATAAAGTAGTGCAAATGATATTCATCTTAACTGGAAAGGGTTGTTTCTCCCAGTGGAGTGTCTAATATTTTGGAATTTAATGAATAGTTATCTTTATTATGACATTAATGTTTCTATATTAGAAACACTTTTTCTAGAAATAAGCTTAGTTGGGGGTGGAGAACAGCACTCTGATCCTATTGTCACTCTTTATACCTTTTACTGGACAATGTCATTTAGTGTGAATGCAGTTTCAGAATGCAACATATAATACAATCTTTCTTGAGTAGTATAAGTACTGTAATAATTAACTGTATCTCACACTTAAGCAGCATTTTATTCTTAGCATTACATATTTCAGAGAAAAAGAACAGGCGGGAAACAGGATAACATGAAACTTCCAAAAATCACATTTGTGTTAAATTCTTTGGCATATTTTTAGCCTATTTTGCTATGACTTCTGTTTCTTTGCCTATTGTTGCAAAAACAGATTTTTGAGACTGGCATTCACATTTCAAGATATTTACCAGAGCCTGTTTTATGTTACAGCATCATAACCATTGTGAAAGTAGCAAATCATTTAAAATTACTTTGACTCATTTTAGAAAAAAACCAACCAAAATCTGTTAAGTTCTTAGTGTGATAGTTCACTGCAAGAAAGTCTGAACCTTCTTATGTTTACATATTTTCGAGTGTGATGCTTTGCTATTATCTACTTCACCTCGTGGAGTCATTTAAGTAACTTTACAAATCTATAATATACAGTATAATGAGTGTCAGTAAATAGAGATGAACTGCGGGTCATTTTTACACACAGGTTGCTATGCTAAGTGCCCAGATAGTGCACCCTACTTGGATGAGAACACCATGAAATGTGTCAGTTTATCTGAGTGCAGCTGCTTCTATAATGATATCATACCAGCAGGGGGAGTGATCGAAGATAATTGTGGAAGAACATGGTATATTTTCTACTAACTTTTCAATAAGCAATTTTGACCTTTGCCTTTTCATTTAGGAGAAAAACCAAATGTGTGTATGAGTATATTATGTTAATAATACATATTTTATATACATGCTTATATATAATTTTTGATCCTGCCATTTCTAAATGAGAAGGCCATCTTTAGGTTCACTTTCATATCAGTTATGTGAGTTAGTTTTATTTTCAGATAATTCACGTGTCAACAAATGGTTTGTGGAATTTTAATAATGCAGAACATAGGAAAGAAAATGTCTTTGTGTAGTTTTAGGGAAAAAGAGTTCTAATTCTATAAATGTAAGATTATATTCACTGGCTTTCAAACATGGAAGCAAATTGATGGGATCATAATAGGTCCCCACAGCCATCAAATAACATCCTGTTTGAGCATGCAAGAACTGCCTTTAAGGCTCACCTGCACACCATTTCTTCAGGCACCCAGAGTTCCTGATTGGATATAGCAGCACATGGAAAAACAAGCAATTTGAATCAGTGGTATTCTCTTGGGGAAACAATTATTTGTTTCTATTTGGTTCTGTTTGTTTTCAATCAGACAATTTGTTGTTTTAAATTTGTGAGCTGTATGTCATTAAGAGTCAAATTTTTCAACTCATTCTTTTTAAATTTAACTTTCAGCTACTGTATTGCAGGGCAGTTGGAGTGCAGTGGTAAGTCATTACATTTTACACTAACTGATTTAGGAAAAATCAGAGGAGGGTTGGAGGTCTTTTTTACATACTCCAGAGGACCATTAGGCTGCCCCTCAAGGATTGGCACAATTCCATCCCGGAGCAATTGTCCATGGTGAGTCACTGATGGAACCCAGTGCTGCCAAAACGTGCTGAACAACTGTCAGATGGGGCCATGGCTGATACTCAGGGGGTGCACCTACAGCATATGTGCCCCTGCCTAACTGTAGGTTCTGGGAATTGAGGGAGCGAGGAGTCAGCAAAACAGTTTAGTGACGGGGAGAAATAGAAGATGAGAATCAATATACAAAGAATTAAATAACTGAAAGATTGAAGGATTGTTCATGAGCAACACATGTCTTTTTTTTTTTTTTTCTTTTTTTTTTTGAGACAGAGTCTGGCTCTGTTGCCCAGGCTGGAGTGTGGTGGTATGATCCTGGCTCACTGCAACCTCCACCTCCCCAGTTCAAGCGAATCTCCTGCCTCAGCCTCCAGGGTAGCTGGGATTACAGGCCTCCCACTCCCACCACTCTAATTTTTGCATTTTTATTAGAGACGGGGTTTCACCATGTTGGCCAGGCTGGTCTGGAACTTCTGATCTCAAGTGACCCACCTGCCTTGGCCTCCCAAATTGCTGGGATTACAGGCATGAGCACTGCGCCCAGCCACAACACACATCTTAAAAGTTAACCTCAAAAAACTTCAAAAGAATACATGTGCTATTTCTTTTTATATTAGTAATTGCAAATAAAAAGAGACATGACTTACAGACAAATTGAATGGTAGATATTTTTTTCAAGATATAAAAATTCCTGTCAATAACAGTAATGTATGATTATTTCAGAAACTGCTCCTACCAATTCAACATTTGCAGGTAAAATCATCATTATGTTTTAAATGTTGTATTTCTGGTTTCTTTGTGTGGCTAATCTTTTATGATTTCCCTTAAATCTGTTCCAGTAAAAGATATGATGGTAGATCTGCTGATATAAAAATTTTGAATTATAATAATTACTAGAAATATGTCAGAATATCATTTCATTATATTCCTATGAATTAAGTCAGGAATATGATTAAACATACAATAGGTATTATTAGTTAATATTTATGTTATTCATTAATATTTTAACTCTGCATATTAGTTACATATCATTCAAAGCTTTATATTTTTAGATAATAATTGAATAACTGGATGAAATAGAAGTAAATGTTTCCTTCTGTGAAGTAAATATTTTAAAAACATCATCATGCTGGAAATGATTTAAAAGTAGAAATAAAAAGTTAATTCCTTCCTTCCTTCCTTCCTTTCTTCCTCCCTCCCTCCCCCCCTTTCCTTTCTTCCCTCCTTCCCTCTTTTCTCCCTCCCTTCCCTCCTTCCTTTCTTGCTTTTATTCTTGTTTTGAGGCAGGGCCTCACTTCGTTGCCCAGGCTGCAGTGCAATGGTGTGATCACAGCTCACTGCAGCCTCTATCTCGTAGGCTTATGTAATCCTCCCAACTCAACCTACGAAGTAGCTTTAACTATAGGCATGTGCTGCCATGCCTGGCTAATTTTTTATTTTTTAGAGAGATGGTCTTGTCTTTCTGCCCAAACTAGGGTGCAGTAGCCTATGATTATAGGCTACTGCACCCTATAATCATAATAGCCTATAATCATAATAGTGCTATCATAGCTCACTGCTTCCAAAGTGTTGGGATTATAGGCTTGAACCAGCACCCAGCCAAGGAATTATGTTTATGTTTATTAGGAGGATGCTGGATGATAGTTTTAGGGCATGTACCTCCTGGGCAATATAACTACACTTTGAGTTGCTATAGTACACCTACAGATTCCTACCTTGTGTGATATAAAGAGGGATTTTATTTCCTGTTGATTGATATTTGGAGGTGGGTAGTATAAATTGGGAGATAGCATAGAAAATAGGAAAAGTTAGGCTTTGATAATTTATTTAAAATTATGCAACATGCTGTAAAATGCCAGTTAAGTTTTAGTTATTTTTGGTCACTTACCTGAACTGAAGTTTTCACGTCAGGGTTCTGAACCACATTCCTTTAAGTTATTATTGGACCATAAGTTGACCTTAAAAAGTTCCTAAGAGATTATGGTTAAGTGATAATAACAGGAAATAGTTATTTTTGGTGTACATACATAAATATATGGTGCTATTTGTATTGATATAAATAAAAAATGATTTAATCACTTAACCTCTGCACATGTTTCAGAAATTTTAATTTTACTTTATGGCAATTGTTTTCTTGAACTATATTTCCCAGAAAAAATAATTCAATTAATTTTCATAAATATTGTATTTTCTAAACAGTTCCCACTACAACAGCTACTGCCATATTAAGCACTGGAGCAGGTAAATAAAGTAAAAAAATGTTAATTATTTTTACGGATTCTAAATAAGCAGCGAAGATAATTTATGGTTCAGCAATCATAGCCCTTTTTTCCAATTTTTCATTCTCATTTATTTACTTGCCAAAGGCTCATGTCAAGTAGCAGGTCTTTATGTAATTGTAATATTATTAAAGAACATCTTCTTTTTCAAAGGTTGTCTGTCCTAAGATCATTCTACATAGTAATTATTTGGAGAAAGTGGCTATGTTAGAAAATTGCATGTTAAATTCCTTGAAAGTAATTTACAATTTATTTTATTAACACCAGAAAAATTTTAACTTTAATTGGATGCTTTGTCACTAAAACAGTAGCTAGCAGAGTAAAAAAGTGCATTGAAATTTGTAAACATCTGATAAGTGAACTAACCTGTTGCATTTAATCATTTTATTTGCATTCTGGAGATCTCAAAACATGTTTAAATACATATGATTAACCTCATCTGTCAATACCAGTTTAATGTACATTTCCAAATATTTGTCGTCTTCTTTGCATAGCAATTACACTGGTTACCAGTAGCCCAGGCACAGGTAAGCTATAACATCTAAGCCACAGCTTAATCAATGGGGGATTTTAAAAAAAACACCCAGACTTCCTTTGCAGTATTATGTTTTTGCAATGACACTTTTAGAAGAAATAGACTAAGTTTCTTTTTTTAAAGAGAATTTTCTTTAGAGAAAGCTTTTGGGGAAAAAAAATTATACCAAATGGTAAGGTTTTGTGACCTTTTACTTGTCTGTAAATTTTAAAACTAATATTTGGGCTTCTATTCACCTATATGATCAATTTTTCTGATACACAGTCATTTCAGGTTGATCCATTTTATGTATGACCATAGATACTCTTGTAAGCATAATTTGCTCTATATATAAAACTTATTTTTTCCTTTGTTTTCTTAAATTCAGCAGCATCCTTTCCAGGGATTACAACATCAAGCAGTGAAACAACAGGTAGGCAAATCAGAATATCCATAAGTGATGAATAAAGTTTTGAATAAAGGTTTGTATATGAAACATTGAACGACTGCACTGGAATCAACAACAGTTTAATTACACATTGAAAATATTTGGGTTTGAATTTTCCCTCTGACCATTCATACAATTCCCCTAGTTTATTTTTCTATTTTGTTTTTCCACCTAAATTAAAAAATTCATTGGGTATGTTTCATTGTTTTTAATGTAAAAGAAAATATGAGGAAAAAAAGAATTTGAAAAATATGGCTAGCAGACAATTTAGCATTGTGATTCTACATGTTATTGTTGTTTATAATATATAATAGTCACCTGATTTTCTTTAAACTAATTAATTTTACAATTAGTGAGATGTCAGTTTTACTCAGTTGAAGATTCACATCCATAATGTATGTCATTTCTTTCTAGAGCCTATGTTTTTGAGAAAACCATCCATGGATTTCAACCTTCCAACTCTGCATTATGTTTCACATACTCACTTTTCTATACTTAGGGTCTTTACCTCCCAATTTAGCACTATAGCTCTTCTTTTGTTGTTTATTGATTTATCAGGTGTTAAATGAACACGTTCCTTAAAGCCACAGACCATGATTCACTATCCTTGTAGTCCCAATTGTACCTAGTGTCAATGTACAGAATAGTTCGCACGCAGTAAGTATTTACAGGGTGAATGAACTCTATTTTTTTCCCTGTCAAAAATTTAGAACTCAGGTTTAGAATTTTAGCACAGAATTTTTGGTGAAGGATAAACTATTTGTTAGCTATTAGTTATACAGATAAATCTAACAGTTCATGCATTTCACTCATTAGAGCTAATCTTCAATATACAGTGTAAACCCAAGACTATTATTGGATTATAAATTGATGTTACAATATAGAATTATGACTATAATTTCGAACATTTTGTAAATTTTAGTATTGTCTATTTTTAATGTATTTTCATATTAAAGAGATAAATATATATGTGTATCTTATGCATCAACCATCATAGTGAACAATATAATTAAAAATACCGAAAACAACATGCTACTTCCTGTTAAACTTTCTCGTGTTGAATACCGTTAGCAACAGAAAGCATTACTGAATCTTTCAACATAAATCTCAGAAAGCCTGACACATCTCAGAAATGTTTTTCTGCAGTCTGTAATCATAAATTCATTTCCCAAGACCAATAACAATTTCATCCCAATGGTTTTTTGAATTATTTCATATACACCAATGAGTAATTTTCTAGCTACATATTACGTCAGTCACAAGCAATGGACTGAATTCCTAATTCTCAGCCTAGTTCTATTTCTGTGATGATTAATTTAGTTCAGTTACTAAGCTCTCCTTTAGTCAAAGTCATTCATCAGCTAGTAAAACTTTTGAATCTTGTGATCGTTTAAAGAAATGCTTTTTTCCTTGATTTGATGAACTCCATAGATATGCGTGAATCAAAAACAGTTTAGATAAACTGTTTCATCTATTTCTTCAGCGTTGTGATGATTATTTCTATATCCTGTATCACGATACTTACTTAGAACTATTAAAAGTGTTTTAATTTTTCTATCTTATATATAATTATGTATATTAATATATATTTATATGTATGTTTATATATTACATATAAAATATATATTTATAATATATAATATATAATATATAAAAATATATATTATTTATAATATATAATATATAATATATATAATATATATATTATTTATAATATATAATATATAATATGTATAATAAATATATATTATTTATAATATATAATATATATAATAAATATATATATTTTATATGTACATACATAAAATATACATATATTTTTTATATGTACATATAAAATATAGATTATATTTTATAAAATATATTTTATATATATACATATAAAATATAGATTATATTTTATAATCTATATTTTATATGTACATATAAAATATATAATATATGTAATATAAATTTTTAAATTTTTTCTTATTTTTCTTATTTATAATTTTTATATATATATATTTTCTTATAAATTTCTTCTTATATATTATATATATATAAATGTTTTCTTTTCAAACACCTGGTTTTGAATGTAATATCCAATTTTATTTTGTCAACACTTTGTACTGTAGCAAGCAAACTTTCCATGGAAAACAGAAGATCATGAATAGATTACCCTGCTAGGGTTTTTGTGAGCAACTAATGAAGTTTTAGATGTATTATTTTGTCTAATTTACTGTAAAACACTGTAAAAATCTTATCAATCATGTTCGTGGTAGCATTTTAAAAATTATGAATCAAATGCAGAGTTGAATTATAGGAAAGATTACCTGGGTGATATTTTTCCTGAATTCATTAAGTATTATTTATAACTTTTGTGCTTTGCCTTACTGAATTCTAAAGTTTTATTTAATTTCCCTGAAATTCTGGTAGATATTTCATGCTCTGTAAGTATAATATTAATAATTTACTAAATGCTATGTTAGTGCCATATGGAAAGATAGGCTAAAAATAACTTTTATTTACCTCTTTCTAGTCATTACGTTAAATATTTTTCATTCAGTATCTGATTAAATCTTAATCGTCTCATTGTTATTCTCCACAGTCGCCCTCACATAATCATTTTGTAGGTGAGGAAATGCAAAGAGCTTAAGTAACATTTTCAGGGTTATAAGGATAAGAAGGAAAAGGACTTCCTGACATGATCTAGAGAGAAGTTAGGATTGGTTTTCTTTTCTTGTTATTCATGAAAGCCAGAAACTTAGTCAACGTTATTCTAAAAGCAGGGGACAAAGAAGTATAAAAATATTTATTTTTTCATCTTAAAATTTTCCAATTGTACCACAAAATGTGTTTGTTTCAAGTAAAGTTAGTCACGTAATCCCAGTGTACAGAAAACATTGAATATCAAATTAATAATATGTTCTCAGCATTTGTTAATATGTATGTAGCTTATGTGGAACGGATTAAGAACTGCTAATTTTCCAGATAAAGTGAAGCATACAAAACTTTAATTAAATTTTAGTTAAATGGATCAAATTTCAGTTAAAAAATAATGATTAGTGGTAAGAATTAGTGGTAATTCTTAATTCCTCATCTTTTCTGAGGCTGTATCCGTATCATACTAAACAGATGGGAATTTCGAAATCATTCAAATAATGATTAATGTAGTTTTCCTTAAAAATCTGTGCCTTAAGGGCTTGGATCCTACCATTTGGTCTTCTTTATTGATTCAATTAACTGGAAATCATAAATAGTCTACTTCAACTAGTGTTAGGGACTTGGATGGAGTACAAAATATTCAAAATGTGATATTTCTGAGTTTTAGTAACTATGAGATGACATGCCAATTTTCTTCTGACCAAGGATTCATAGTAATTTACATAAAGTGAGGATGGTAAATAAGAATCTCAGAAAGTATTAGATAAGTGTTTACTGAGAGTTTTATTTCAAACATCTAAAGGAAAAGAGTCACGTCCATTAATTTTCATTTTTCATGTAAGAATAAAACATTTCTCTTTAAGAGACACCAATGTATTTTTTTCATTTTAAACTTTTTTCTTTCTATATTCCTTCAGTAAACATCATGCCATTGTGGAAACAAAACAGTTTAAGGTGTTTCCTTTTAGAACTCTTTTTAGAAGAAATAAAGGTCTTTTTGTAAAGCAATTGCCTTGCACAAATTGTAGGCTTGAAAGATGCATCGTATTTCTTTTACTGACATTGGTGGTTTAAAAGTGGATTTGACAAATTGTGATGAATTCATAACTGCAAAATGATTTTTGTTTTTAAGTCTTCTAGTGGTAAATCTCACTCGATCAGTGATGAGAATGATGAATCCCATTTTTGTTTTATTTTAAAATAAGTGTTTGGACGTCATCACTAGCAAAGGTTTTTGTTTATTTGTTTCAAAATATAGTATGCATCAACAAAAAATAGTAGAGATTGAAAAGTAAAAGTTTATATTTCATATATTATATACCTAAGAAGATACTTCATTTCAAATATGTATTGCCTCTCCATGAACTATCTATAATAAATGGAAGCATTTGTTTCTTGGATATGGGAACCTTTTTAATTTTGGAAAATATATTAGTGCTTTTCAGCAGAACCAATATGACAAGTGGGATAAATTAACTTAGTCAAAACTTTCCTACTTTTACATTTTACTTTGTCTTCAAATAAGTCAATTTAACATAAAAACCTATAATTCTTGAACACAAAGGTAAGATTTATTTTAGAGTCTTGGCAGAGCAGTGGGGTAGGGAGTGCAGGTTTTTTGCCACAAACTTGTTCTCTAGATAAAGTGCTTTTGATCAAGTACTGGATGATACTGTAATCTTGAATGGAAGAGAAGGTATGACTTCATTGTTGAATAGTCCTTAACTTTTTTTTTTTTTTTTTTTTTTTGAGACAGAGTTTTGCTCTTGTTACCCAGGCTGGAGTGCAATGGTGCAATCTCGGCTCACCGCAACCTCTGCCTCCTGGGTTCAGGCAATTCTCCTGCCTCAGCCTCCTGAGTAGCTGGGATTACAGGCACACGCCACCATGCCCAGCTAATTTTTTGTATTTTTAGCAGAGACAGGTTTTCACCATGTTGACCAGGATGGTCTTGATCTCTTGACCTCGTAATCCACCCGCTTCGGCCTCCCAAAGTGCTGGGATTACAGGCTTGAGCCACCGCGCCCGGCAGTCCTTAACTTTTTTGTTGAGGTAAATATAAGTAAAATATACTTTTGAGGAATTTAGAAAAATATTACAGAAAACTTTTAAGGTGAAAGGGAAGCAATATGCAAACTTTAATTTATCCACATGCTTTCTGTATCTATTTTCTTTTCTATACAGTAAATGTTTTCAAAGAGCTAAAATATCCTGAGAGATGCCTAACTAACCATTCTAATAAGCGTGCTATTTTTAGAAGAAAAATTATGCAGTTATAGGGCTTTTCCTCTTTAGATTGACTGATCTTGATACAGAGCTAATATTTAGTAAGTGCTATTCTGTATATGACATATATTATCTTATTTGATACAGTAATTCCCTGAAGTGGTGCCATCATTTCCCCCTGTTTACAAATAAGTAGATGGAAACACAAAGGGTTAAGTTATACATTCAAGGTTACTTGCTAATAAGTTGCGGAGATAATTAAAATTCAGAACATATTTTCTAGACTCCAATCCTAATGCCCCTGTGTTTCCATGTTTAAAGAAGAGGATGAAGTTTAATTTAATTTAAATCAGTTATCAAAGTAGCAACATGTAATTACGGATTCTGATTTCAAATTGGGACTTACATTAAAATCATAGATTGTTTGGGAGGTTTATATTAAAACAAACAAACAAAAAATCCCCTCCTTGAATGAATACATGGTTTACTGACACATAAAAGTAGCTTTCTGTTACACCTCAATGTGATCTGTTAAAAATAGATATTTACTCAAAAATTTAAAATCTTAGAATGTTACAGCTATAAGTTATATATAAATTTTGTTTATACAATGTGCTTTTTTTTATTGCATTTTAGGTTTGGGGGTACAGGTGAAGAACATGTGAGATTGTTGCATAGGTACACACATGGCAGTGTGGTTTGCTGCCTTCCTCCCCATTCATCTATATCTGTATCTGGCATTTCTCCCCATGTTATCTCTCTCCAACTCCCCACTCCCTACTGTCCCTCCCCTACTTCCCCCCAAGAGACCCCAGTGTGTGATACTCCCCTCCCTGTGTCCATGTGTTCTCATTATTCAACACCCACCTATGAGTGAGAACATGCGGTGTTTCATTTTCTGTTCGTGTCAGTTTGCTGAGAATGATGGTTTCCAGGTTCATTCATGTCCCTGCAAAGGACAAAAACTCATTGTTTTTTATGACTACATCGTATTCCATGGTGTATATGTGCCACATTTTCCCTGTCCAGTATATCATGGATGGACATTTGGGTTGGTTCCAAGTCTTTGCTATTGTAAACAGTGCCGCAGTGAACATTTGTGTGCATGTGTCCTTATAATAGAACAATTTATAATCCTTTGGATATATACCCAGTAATGAGATTGCTGGGTCAAATGGAATTTAGCATCAATTGTAGAAAAACATATTTTCATCAGGAAAAGGGAGATAGATGAGTATAGTGGAATGTGGAATTAGAAAAGTAAGAATTTGAATCCTCCCTTTTTAAAGTTTGACCCTGTTTTAAGTCCCTCAGCACCCTGAGGTTTGGTGTTGTCATCTGTGAAGTGGGAACTAATAATAATCTCTACATGGAAAGATTTGAGAAAACAGTAAATGTGATAGTGCAGTTTATTGTAATACATAGTAGTTATTCTGTAAAGGCAACTCTATTATTAGTTAATTTTATAAAGAATAATTAGGTGAATGAGTTTATATTTTAGTTTGGGAGTTTAATACCTTTTCAATTACTAATCAGAAACATACCACTTCTGAATTAAAGCCACTTTTATGAATTTTTAATTTTTTTCAGAATAAGATACTTTACAAAAGCTGTAGACTCTGTAGTATTGAATTTGTTGTTTATAAGGGGAAATATTATAGATACTCCTTCAGCTTATCTCTCAGATATATATTTTAAGTAAAATAAAATTCATTGAAAAAATGCCAAAATATTTTTTCCTTTTAAAAATTAAAATGATTCTTAGAAGTAATTAAAAAACTTAGTGGTATCTAGAAAATTAATTGAAAGACTTTATATTAAGTTTATAGAAAGGTGAAACACAAATGGACAAAGCCACTTGGAAAAGCTTTTAGGGTGGAGTATCATACTACCATGTAGGCATGTAGAGCTTTTACTGTTTTGGTAGAGGCAGCTCCTCCTATTACTCTTTATTCTTGTCTACAAAGAAGCTGATGCATTGTAATTGACAGTATCAAGTACTTCTAGCATGTATGTTCATTTGCAAGTAATGGAAAAATCAGTTGAAACTGTAATGGTATGGATGTCAAAATTGATGAGAATGGGAATGCCGTCTCCCATCAGGTTGGTAATTATACCCAGAAGAAAAGTGGGTTCTCATGTTTCCTATTAGTAAAGGCTTATCCCTTCTTTTATTGCTGTATCAATAATTTCAGACTTACATCTTCTGAAGTTCATTCATGGGAGTTATGTCATAGTAGCTTGACTGGAATGTACTCCAATCTGTGCCTAGCTTAGATAACCCCATGACCCTGATTAAAGATCGGTCCTCAAGGTAATACATGAGCATATTGCCATCTCAGCAACATCAATGATAAGGAAAGGGCTATAAATAAGTTCGCTTGTGCATATG
Organism: Saimiri boliviensis; assembly: GCF_048565385.1. Classification (NCBI taxonomy): domain Eukaryota; kingdom Metazoa; phylum Chordata; class Mammalia; order Primates; family Cebidae; genus Saimiri; species Saimiri boliviensis. The sequence continues at coordinate 96,855,754 of NC_133455.1, forward strand.
GTAAAAATAGTGATGATCAGTACACTACCACCTATGGTGTGCAGCCATGTTCTTGAATCCATGTTGATTAGAGCATATTTATTTAGATGTGCAAAATTTGGAGATTTTACTTCATATGATAATGCTGCTTTTAGTTAATGTAATTGTCTTCAATTTTAAAGTGCTCAGATTGGATCGCTGGAATTCCATAAGGTTAAATCAATGCTGAGAAATGGAATCTGCACCAAAATCTTTGGGCATATCTGGGTCTGTCTATTCTTCTACATCATTCTAATTTTGACAGTCTCTGTGGATCATGGCATAACAGTCTTTCTATGCTGTCCTTAGATCAGCAAGTGATTTTAATTCAAATGTGCAACTATTGTGCTCATTAGTGAAAAAAGATATCAAGATCCGAATTGTACAGTTGGTAGAGTCTGTGATACCCATTTTGAAAATTCTTCTCAACTAAACCTTGTCAGCTCTTGAGAATTGTCAAAAAAACTTTCTCTCAAACTACTTACCATGCTTATTTAAATATCCATTGTGTAATTTGAGTAGACAGGATATTTTATTATTTACTCTATATTTGTATTCTACATCTTCTAGTCTAATTTTTAATATTTCCATTAACAAGATGAATGGGTAATTAAGAAAACTTGAAAACTGCAAGAGGTGTGTGTTTTATATGTGTAGGAAGAATAACATAAAAAGCAGTATGGGTCACAGTCTTAGTTACCTGGCGACTTACATTTGAATCCTAGTTTTATTACTAACCATCAGCTATCTTGAACAAATCACTCAACTTTTCTGAGCTCCATTCTTTATATAAAAACTGGGTAGAATATTTTGACTCCATTCATTTACTCATTCATTCATTTATTCATTCTGTGGACAAGTATTTATCAAGCTCTTATGTGCTAGGCACTCTTACAGGTCTTGGAGATACTAAAGTGAATTAAAATAGATGTGGTTTCTGCCTCTGTAAAGCCTAGGGCCTAGTCAGGAATATGGTTATCAATTAAGTAATAACAAAAACAAATGGAAACTTACATCAACACAGGAGCTATGGAGTACTTAAAAGGGCATGGGATGAGAGGGAGGGGATTTAATCCAGCGAAGGAGCTCAGAAGAGACTGAAGAAAAGGTGATTGTACAGACAACTGCAAACAGCAGGTAGAAAAGATAGAAAGGCAGTGTGGCTGGATGAGGAGTGAGGATCAAACTGATTGTGTGAGAAGTTTGTTTCTCTCCTTTTTTTGAAGTTCCAAAACACTATAAAATTGCAAAGTGGTATTTACATAAAGTAAGCAATGGATTCCTATGGATTTTCAATGAGAATTAACACTGAAATAGAGAAAATATCTGACTATTTATGATTTATGAAAAACCTTGGATTAATAAAGGTTTATTTTTAAGTGCACAGGTCCTCAAGAAACATTTGATGAGCTTTAATCATATCCCTGGCAATGAACAGGTGTTGGGAATACAAAGTTAAAATATGGCCTCTTCCTTCAGGAGTTCACTGATACTCCACAACAGCTGTTTAGAGTAAATTCAAAATTATTTGCACAAACCTGCTATGTCAAATCATAAACATAAATCTTAAAAAAAACTTCTCCTTTTCCCTCCAAACCCTTTTAGTCTAAATACTACTCAGTAGAAAAATATCCAAGATGTAGACAACCAGAAGCTGAGAAGAGTTGAAGAAACCATAAACTGCAAAATAAGCCTTTGGTTAATGGAGAACTTATTGCCCTTGTTGATATACATTCCATTTACTTTGAATTTAGTAGAATTCAGCATAGGTATATGTGTGTGTACATATATACACACATATTCATTGGAAAGTACATCATGTATGTTACTATATTAAAAATGAAATACAAATTTATTAACTCTAAATATATTACAAATTACTCTGTATTGCAAACTATGTAACAGCAGAGCAATCTCTCTAGTATTTTTTTCTTGAGGTTGGAAAATTCACATCATTTCTGTTTTCCTTTTCAGGAACGACTCTAGGTCCTCTCACCAAACCTTTTAGTACAGGTCAGTATATTAATTCCTTGTTTTATATGTTAAATAAAAATATCTAATAGTATAAATTATTAGTAACTTCTGGTTTTTAAGAAAGCATTTATAGGACAGTTTAGCCTTAGCAAAAATATTTCAGACAAGTAGTATACTAGGCTTTTACCACTGGTTTTAAATTTTTCTTAAAAAACATTGAATTTATTTTGGGTCAGTTTATATTGACTGGCTATAGAAACATGGTTTCTATTTTGATTTTCTTCTTTATCATTAATTATTAATATAGGATGTACCACAGTAGCAAATATAATAAGTTTTTTTAAAAGAACATAGGTTATACATCTAATAACATATGTTATGCTCTTACGTGTTTCGAGTTTAAACATGTGCACATCTAATAATATATGTTACTCTCTTTGCTGTTTTAAGGCTGAAAGTAGCAATTACCTATTTCATAATAGTGTTTATTTATGGTTATTATCAGCCCCAGGCAACAGTGATTAGGGCAAAGGATCTGTTTATTTTATTTTATTTTTTTAATTTAAAAAAATTTTTTAAATGAGGGTACATAGTAGTGTATACATATGTCACATACATGAGATATTTTGATATAGCCATGCAATATGAAATACACACATGATGGAGAATGTGATATCCATCCCTTCAAGCATTTACCCTTTGTGTTCTAAATAATCCAATTATATTCTTTAAGTTTTTCTAAAATATACAATTAGTATTGGTGATAGTCACCCTATTGTGCTATCAAATAGTAGGTTTCATTCATTCTTTTAAATTTTTTTGTACCCATTAACCATCCCTACCTTTTCCCCACCTCTCACCACCCTTCCTAGCTCTGGTGACCATCTTTCTACATTCTGTTTTCAAGAGTTAAATGGATTTGATTTTTTTAGATCTCACAAAGTAAGAACATGTGAGGTTTGTCTTTCCGTGCCTGGCTTCTTTCACTTAACATAATGATCTCCTATTCTATCCATGTTGCTGCAAATGACTGGATCTCATTCTTTTTTTTATGACTGAATAGTACTCCATTTCGTATATTCTTTATCCATTCATTTGCTGATGGACACGTAGGTTGCTTCCACATCTTAACTATTGTAAACAGTGCTGTGGCAAATGTAGGAATGCAAATATCTCTTTGATATGCTGATTTTCGTTCCTTAGGGTAAATACTCAGCAGTGCGATTGCTGGATCATATGGTAGCTCAATTTTTAGTTTTTTGAGGGACCTCCAAACTGTTCTCCATAGTGGTTGTAGGTTCTGCCTATTTTAAAATAGTTATTTAGAGAAATGTATGAAGGCCTAGTGTGACTCAGTTCAAGATATGGAAAGCTGTATTTGTAAAAAAGAAAAAAAGGCTATGATATGAAAACAAATACTTCGGAGATTCTAGACAGAAAGTCACTGGTTTTATTGATTCCATTTTCTATGATAAAATTGATTAAACAGTTAATTCACCCCTTGGTAACAAAGTCCTAGTAGACTTTAGATGAGAAGTTTATGTTTTTTTCAGGCATTACTGAAACTCCGTTTTCCATCATCTCAACATCTGGGAATGCAGGCACAACACGAGTAGTGAGCTCCACCATCACTCATGCTGTGGGCATGGCAGGTAAATTCAGTTCAGAGCAAAGTATACCAGCCTCAACTAAGCAACTAATTTATTTTGAAAAATATTGTCCTGAGTAACATTTCCTAAAATTAGTTGCTTGCTGAGTCTTGTTGAACAAACTCCTTTACATACATAAATGGGTTAAAAGCCATTTCTTTAGTGTATAAATGAAACTATTTCTCTTTATGTACTTGCTAACTAATCCATGGCCTAATTTTATTTTTTCTACATTTATTTTCTCTAGCAATTTTCTTCATTTGAAAGTTATGACTTGAACGCTTTTTGGAATAAGATATAGTTTACATAAAAAATAATGGTTTAAAGGATATAATCAATGCACAATAGCACAAATTAAGAAACTGGTTCATTCCAATTAGATCAGTAAACTTAAATTTTAGCGTGATGACCATTTAGTTTACATTTCTTAAAACCTGCATCAAAATTACTTATCAAAATAATGATAAGTCAATCAGCTATATCTTTTGGGTATGAGGCACTATATTTAAAGATTTTGAACAGGGCTACTAAAAGTTTGGTTGACAGATGGGCAATAGCCAGATTATTACTGGTTTTTGAGGTAATAAGAACTGAAGCAGAGACTAAGCACTTAAAAACATAGCAATTTTACAGGATGATTTTTATGTCTATTAAATAAAGCCTTGTGTTTTGTATGGTTTTACTTTTAAAAATTTCATTTCTCTGTTTTTTTTTTTTTTTAAATGAAGTCTTACTCTGTCACCCAGACTGGAGTGCAGTGGCGTGATCTCAGCTCACTGTAACCTCTGCCACCCGGGTTGAAGAAATTCTCTTGCCTCAGCCTCCTGAGTAGCTGGGACTGTAGGCACTTGCTGCCACACCCAGCTAATTTTTTATATTGTTTTGGTAGAGATAGGATTTCACTATGTTGCCCAGGCTGATTGCCAACTCCTGAGCTCAGGCAATCTGCCTGCCTCGGCCTCCCAAAGTGCTGAGATTACAGGTGTGAGCCACTGTGCCAGGCGTCATTTCTCTATTTGTATGGCCTTTTTCAAAGTATCCATCTAGGACAGATTCCAAATTTTACAAAATTGATCTTTTGCAATAGATTGTTCAAGAAGCACAGATTAGAATATTAACTGTAGCCAGACTGCTTGAATGTTGGCTCCTGGATCTGCTGTCAATCAACTGAGTGACCTGGAACAGGTCATTTAATCACATCTAATAAATAGGAATAATAATATGACTTGTTTCAGAGGAATTTTAAAAGAGTAAAGGAGTTGGTTTGTGTAGGGTCTTTTTTTTTTTTTTTTTTTTTTTTTTTTTTTGAGACTAGAATTTCGCTCTTGTTGCCCAGGCTAGAGTGCAGTGGCACGATCATGGCTCACTGCAACCTCCGCCTCTCGGGTTCAAGAGATTCTCCTGCTTCAGCCTCTTGAGTAGCTGGCACTTACAGGCCTGTGCCACCACACCTGGCTAATTTTTGTATTTTTAGTAGAGATGCGGTTTTGCCATGTTGATCAGGCTGGTCTTGAACTCCTGACCTCAGGAGATCCACCCACCTTTGCTTCTCAAAATACTGGGATTACAGGCATGGGCCACTGCGCCCGGCTGGGGCATTTTTTTAAAATTCTATTTTTTATCAAAAGTAACCAGTGGCCCTCCTGCCCCAACAATGAGAGGAGAGGAGGGCATTATACCCAGGGAACCAAGCAAAGGAGCTACAAGCCCAGGAAAATCAGGCAAGTCAGGACACATGCTTTAGTACCTGTTAAATGGGTAGATAATCAAAGTATATATGCTGCTCAGGGAGCTTTAAATTTGACTTGAATTGCCTAGTCTTTTCCTTCAGAATCACCATATGTTGAAATCACTGCTACTGTGTTTGTCAGGTACAACTGGAGAATCCATGGGTGCAACCACAGAAGCAGGCAGGGAAAGCACATCTGGAGCATCAGACACTGGGGCCACCAGCCCTGGGAACCCAGCAGGTAAGACAAAGACTCTTTTAGGGGGCTGTAATTGGGGTCCAACACAAGATTTGCCAAGACCCCAGAATACGATAATGAGATTAGATAGAGATAGCCAAGGACAATATTTTAGGAAAATGACATGAAACTCTGAATATGCTGAAAGAATTTTTTTTTTCATAACTATCCATATACATTAAGTACCATTATTCTTCCAAGTAGGAACAACTGGAGGAGTGGATGCAGCCACCACTGGAGCTGCTGATGAAAATACATCTGGGAGAACAGGTACTGGAGGAGCAAAACCATCATGACGCTGTCCTGTAGACATGTGAGCTTTCTGCTCAAAATTTAGTCAGAAACAAGGGTTCTTGGGGAATCCAAACATTATGTAAGGCTGTGTGTCCAGAAGACCAGATCATTCCAACAAGCATATGCCGTGTACCTAATACTGTGATCGATGCTCTGTGGAATACAGGAAAAGGATAGGCCATATATTTGTTCTCAATCCACTTCACTTTGGAGAGGAAGGCATAAATATTCCTACACATGTAGATCATAAAGACTAAGAAAGTTAGGAGTTAATTAAGCAAATAAAAGGTACACGCTGGAGCGTAGGGCAATTCTAGTAAGAGTCTAGATAATTCAACGTTGAGCTATTCAATGTTGAACAGTGAATTATCTGCATGATTATTATATTTTACTAAGAAAGACTCCTTTATTGAAATCAGTACAATATCAGAGTTTCCTGATTTATCTGATTTACCTTGAACAATAAATTATCATGACATTTATGAGATAGATTAACTTTTTAAAGGAAAAAAAATATGTATTTCAGGTGACTTTCATAAGGATTTAACTTTCCTAAGCAGCCATTACTTTTCTGCCATGATAAAAAAATTAGGCACACCTGGGGTATTATCTGGAGCAACCTTGGCAGTCGGAGGTGGTATTACCCCCAGAAAAACAGGCACTGCAGCCACAGTTTCTGGTAAGATCCACCAGCCTGGATCTAATGTCTCAGAAGCTCCCAGCCATGACTCCGACACTAAGTTGTGCTCTATAAACTCAGGGTAGAACTAGTATTAGAATGCAGGGCTGAGGAGAGTTGGAGGGATAGTTTCTTTCACTTCCTTTTTCTGGAAACTTCCAAGTAGTCATAGTAACAGAAGTAATAACATGCATACCTCTCCCCATCTTGGTTTCAGGAAGCACAGGAGTTTCTGTGGGCTCCACCACTGCCAGCCCTGGAGCCTCAGCCACAACCTCTGAAAGCAGCAAAGCAGGTAAGTGAAAGGGGAAATCGGTGAGTGTGCAGGAGTAAAATGGAGAGTGTGCCTCTGCCCACATTTCCTCTATTTAGCAGCATTGTAAGGAATGAGAACTGGAGTTACTGACCACCGGTATTGCCAGTAGTAATCGGCCATATAGATTGACAAAAGTTCCTATTCTGGAACTTCTGAGCCTGTGAGTCTGGAGTGGGGCTAGGATCATGGTGTGAAATCCTAACTACAAATTAGAATCAACTAGAGAAATGTTTGAAAATACATATTGAAGAATCCTTCACAGACTAATTGAATATGTATCCCTGGAAGAAGGGACCAAACATTAAGTATTTTTAAAAGCCTCGTGGGTCCCATATGTAACCTGGATTGAGAACCACTAGGCTCAAATATCTGAATATTAAACAAATAATAAACAAGCTTATTTACAAGAAAGAAGTAAATAAGCACTCTCAGGGATTCCAAAAACTGTATAAGATTACTATGATCAATTTTTAGAAAGCAGGAACCATATCTGGAAATGAATAAGTATAAACAAAAGATATTTTGGAAGCAGAAAGTAGCACCCTCTGTTCTGCTAAATCAAAGATCATGATACATATTTATTGTTTATTTTGAAAGGAACTACTGGACCCTCAGTGGGTGAAAAAACTAGAGCCACAAGCAGGGAAGTGACACCATCTGAAGGCATGTCAGGTGAGTAGAGGACGTCATTCCAAGGCCATGGCTTTTGGTGGAAAAGACAGTGTTTCATCGGAATTTGGCAAATTTTACCTAGTATAAATGCCATCCAAGAAAAGATAGAATGGTATATAAGTGATTAACATTTTAAAGAAAAGTTTTAATTTATGTTGTCTCTAAATTTTTCCTTTAAAACTACTACAGCACTAGGTTGTCAGAAAAACGTATATACTCTCCCAATAATGTGTTTGTCAGGTGTAACAGGACAGTCTGTTGGAAGTACTGCTGGATCTGACAGTGAAATCACAACTAGAACATCTTTCACCGGTTCCAACCCACCTGGGAAACTCACCAGGCCAACCCCGGGTTCACCCGGTCACTTTAGTGGTGGTGCGTCACAAACTTATTTGGAAACTCAAATTCTTATAAGTTTCAGTGAATTTAGAAGGGACTTAATTTACAACAAATGATCATAGATGGTTTAAGTCCTATGGCCCCTTACCCCTCTAAAGAAACCCTGAAATTTGTTAAAAGAATATTTCATCCTAACCATTTATGTAGACTAAGGTTGCCAGAGAAAACATAGGATACCATTTACACTAGAATTTCACACAAATCAGGAAAATTTTTTTTTTTTGATGAGTTTGTCCCATGCAGTAATCGAAACACAGTGTTTATTGTTTGTCTGGGATTCATATTTAACTAGGTATCCTGTATTTTTATTTCGTGATTTTGAAAACCCTGATGCAGACTGAGCACTTGTTGTGGCTCTTTTCAATTAGGAACAACTGAAGGGAGAAACGTAGCCACCACTGGAGCTGCTGGTGAAAACACTTCTGGAGCAGCAGGTATGGAAAGAGCATAATCATAATGAATCCAGGCAGTCGAAGTGTAATTCTTTTACTTAAAATTTTTTCAGAGACAAGTTTCCCTGGGGAATATAATAATCATTATTTGTGTAATGTAAAAACTGCAGAATTTCAGGAGAAAATCAAAAAATATTTGCTGTGTGTACAACATCATCCTGGGTGACACAGCCAACATAAAAGAGGAGTAGAGCAAGGTATTTGTTCTCATAGAACTTCATGTCTGAACAAAAGAAATTAATATTTATAATACACAAAAAAGCAAAACCATGCAAGGCAAAAGATAATCAAAGTGGAGGAATTGTTCTATGACACATGTTAGAATAAAACTTGCGAGGCAAATCTAGGAAAGTGACTGATTAATTTGGTTAAAACAACAGAATTATTCTATTTTGAAAAGAATATATTATAATCACTGTACTCCGAGCTATGTCTATATGCCCCAACTTGAACAAAAACTGAAAATATAGGGAAGCAGAGTGAAATTTGAAGGATCCATTCAACTGCCAGGGAATAAAAAGCAGTTATCATTCAGGTTTTGGGGAAGTAGAATTAAAAGCAAAATATTCTTCAAACCCAGAAACCATCTGAAAAAAGGTAGTAGAGAATTAAATACAGGTTTGTTATTGAATAAGCATTAAAACAGAATGTGATACATTAGAGGCAGTCTGTTAAGACAGTGCAAAATCACAGAGATATCTCACTCTCTTATGATATATACCCAAGCAGATACTACTGACTATATACATGTTCTCAATATAAATGATAACGGTCTTCAAGTAGGAGGACTTGAGAGCACCATTTATTACACATAGTTCATCCTAAATTCATCTCTGGAAATGAAGCAGGTGAGTAAGTTGTTCATAGCTGAATCTGTGAAGAACCTTTCTTAACCTAACTTCCTAGATATTATGCCTCTGTTGTAAGTATCTGATGACCTGGTTCAATATTCAAACACATAAAAAGTCCTTTTATCACAAGCAGAATGTAATTTAATTAGTCATAGTATCAATGTGATCCTTAATTTGCGCTGACACTAGTAGAATGTAATAGCATTTAAGCTCAAGAAATCAATGGGGGAAAAAACAGGAAAATGGTGGCTGCCTAAATTAGAGTCTACAGTACCTCTTTCTTCAAATTGTAAAGATCAGAACAGTCCACACCTATGGTGTTTAGAGGAGACAGGGAAGAGCAAGACTCCAAAAACTGGGAACGATGGCTCTGAGGCTCACAGTGGGGCTGAGATTTAGGTAAGGGCATCAAAGAAAATAGAGAAGTATAACGAGGTCCTAATAGTGGTAGAATACCATTATTACAGTGTTTCAGTCAACTGGAGCGGAGCCTCAGAAGGAAAGATCCCCCAACTTGAGTGGAAAATACTGACAGAAAATCTGGGACCTGGCAGGTCAGAGAGCCCTCATGAGTGGAGTTGAAAGAGTATCGGAAAATGCATGGAAGTCGTTGGAAGGGAGAGGAACCCTTGGAGCCTGGGTGTCAAAGGAAAAACAAAATATGTAAAAATAAGGGTCTCAGTAAAACAGGATATTAGTGACAGCATCAGAAGACAGACAAGGAAAAAGTGCCGCTTATAAAAGAAGCTCCCTCACAGTAAGAACATAAGAGGGAGCCCTTTATCTGAGAAATTTGGGAAGCCAGCCTGAAGCCTCTCTGCTGCCCCCTGCATAGAATCTCTTGCTATTACTGGCCCACAAAACAATGAAAAAAAATAGTAATAATGAAGAAAAAAATGAAATTCCAATACTGAGACACAGCTATTCCTTTGTATAGATTTTTAAAAACTTTGCAACAACAGCAAGCAAATTCTAAATATCTAGTCATGAAGCCAAAGAATATAAAAAGGTAACATAAAATAACTAAGGAAACAACTGCAGCTACAAAGAGACATAAAAAATTACAGATTAAAAATTAGGAGTGGAAATAGATAAACAGCAGGAAGATGTTAAAATGGAATTGGCGAAAACCCAGGAGAAAAATTGAAGAAAAAGAAAAATCATCTCAAAAGAAGATCAAATAGCAAGGTGCTCCACTGAGAATAAATAAAACTGAAAATACAGCAAGGCTGTTAGAGGACAGAACTGAAAAGATGGTCCCTATCCCTGAAATATTGCAGACACTTTCAAAAAAATGTATAATGGGCTAGAGAAGGTTATAGTTTTAGGAAACAGGCAAAAATATCCAAAATATACATTATTGCCTTTTCTGGAGAAGAAAAAGCAATGAAAGAGAACTAATATTTAAAATTATAAATAAGGAAAAAATTTTCTTAGTTTAGGGAAAAAAAACCCTAAATCTATGTAGTGAAAGAACCTACCATATATCTGGAAGAATTAATCTGAACAGTCAATTATGCAAAGTATTTTGAAAAACAATTGGATTTGCTTTACTCAGAAAACAGTAAGTAGTGCAGAGAATTATTTAAATCTCATGAGCTAAGTACAAGAAGCTTAAGTTTTTAAAAAAAAGCATTCAGGAACAAACTAACGTTTAATTATTTTTATTAAAACCAAAATTAAGGAATCTTTTAATGTAGTTTATAATATTAATAATAGATCTAAGGGAAACAACCCACAGAAGCTAAAAATGTATTTGATAAACATTAAATAATCATTTCTGATGGGGAAAAACAGATCATTCAAAATAGTAGGAATGAATGAATACTTCCTTAAAACAGGGCCAGGTGCAGTGGCTCATGCCTGTAATCCCAGCACTTTGGGAGGCAGAGGCAGGAGGATTACCTGAGGTCAAGAGTTCGAGACCAGTCTGGCCAACGTGGTGAAACCCCATTTCCACTAAAAGTACAAAAATTAGCTGGGTGTGGTAGTGGGCACCTGTAGTCCCAGCTGCTTGGAGGCTGAGACAGGAGAATCACTTGAATCTGGGAGGTGAAGGTTGCAGGGAGCCAAGATCACTCCACTACACTTGCTCCAGCCTGGGCAACAGAGTGAGACTTCAACTCAGAAAACAAACAAACTAACTAACTAACAAAAAACAATAAAGTATATATACCTCAGCCACACATGTAGCATCTTAATAAGGAATTTCTAAACCTATTTCATAACTTCAGGAACAAGGTAAGGAGACATTCAATCATATTACTATTTAACAGTTTCTGGTGTTATTAATAAATTGGATTAGATAGTAATTGAAAGCATAGAATTTGAAATAGAAAATATTTAAGTATTTCCACTTACAGATGATATAAAAGTGTACCTGCAGAACTCTAGAGAATCAATGGAAAAACTATAAGCAGAGAATTTAATAAGGTACGAAGACACAAGATTGATCTGTAAAAATTAATAGTCTTCATAAATATAAATAATAAATTAAAGTATATATTTGAAGAGAGAACTCCAATTTATATAAACAACAAACAAGATAAATTACCTTGGAATAATCCTAACAAGTTAAAACTTAGATGAGGAAAACTTTAAAACTCTCCTTAGTGACACAAAAGCATTTTGACCAAATGGAAAGGCAACCTATATCAGTGCACCCAAAACCCCTTCAAGTTTTGATAGAAGGACTTACAAGACTCAGTATAGAATCATACTCATGGCTATGATTTATTGCACAAAAGGATACAAGCAAAATCAGCAAAGGGAAAAAGTACATAGAGCAAATCAAAAATTAGAATAATAGAAGATGTGAATTGAATTACACAGAAAAAGAACTATAAATGATTCTTAATCCTCTGAGAAAATGATCAACTTCACACAAGAAAAATGCAAATCAAAACTATACTGAGATACCATTTCTCACATGTTATGTTGGCAGAAATCCAAAAGTTTGACAGCAGCCCTGTTGGCAGGTCTAAAAAGAAACAGGTGGTGCTCTGCACATTGCTGGTGGGAGCACAAAATGTTACAGCCCCATGGAGGGGAACTTGGCAAAATCTAACAGAATTACAGACTCGTTTATCCTTTGACCCAGAAATCCCACTTTTAGTGCTCCTGAAGCCAGACAACCAAAGTACAAAATAGCGTATGTATAAGCTTTTCATACCAGCATTGTTTTTTCAATAGAAAGGTTGAAAACAGCTCATCAAAGACACATTGAATAAAAGAGGACAAAAAGCAGCACTAGGTCATCCTAACAGAAGAGTGAGAAAGATCTCCATGTACTGATTTAGTTACTTTCAGAATTTATTGTAAAGGAAAAAAAAAATCAGAGTTGTGTCTACCCTTTATACCTTTATAAAAAAAGAGGGGTGTATGTGTATGTGTGTGTGTACATATGTGTATATATATTTTGTGAGGATATGAATCATATACACATATGCAAGTATGTATACAAAAAACATGGAAGATAAACCGAAAACTAGTAAAAGTCATTCCTTATAGGAAAAAACCAGAACAGCAAGATTTTGAGTTCTCTGAGTATTCTTTTAAATACAGTTTTGGCTTTTAAAAAAGGAAAATGTTATATCTATTTTAAAAAACAAAATTAAAATGAAAAAGCAAACCCTAAAACTGAAAACTAACTGAAACAAGTGAACCTCATTGAATATCAAATTATAATCACATGGAGAAAATAATTATTTCACATGACTTTAAAGCACAGTAATCAGACTGTATATGCTAGTATCATGTATTTAAATGGCAAAAAGATTGCTAGGAAATTTTAAACTTGATTCAATAATTTTCTTCCTAGTAGTTACATTAGTGTTCTCACCTTGAAATTTTTTTTATATATCACAGGATAAAACAATTAGTAGTTATATGACTACTATTAGAAATCAAGATTTTCAACTTAAAAGAAAAGAGATAAAATAATTAAATCAGGGCTGGACCTTGCGCCTCACACCTGTAATCCCAGTACTTTCAGAGGCTGAGGCCAGGAGACTACTTGAGCCCAGGAACTTGAGACCAGCCTGGGCAACATTGTAAGACTCCCCCCCCCCCAATCTCTACAAAAAATACAAAAAATTAGCCACACATGGTGATACATGCCTGTATGTAGCCACTTGGGAGGTTGAAGTGAGGGAATCACCTGAGCCCAGGAAGTTGAGGCTGCAGTGAGCTGTGATTGCACTACTGCGCTTCAGCTTGAGAGGACTGAGATCCTGTCTCAAAAAAAAAAAAAAAAAAAGAAATAATTAAGTAAATTTCTGTAATGTTCCATTTGAGTTGGAAATATATATAAACTTGTGATATGTATGTAATTTTTATTAATCTAAATACACGATATATAGAAAATATGTATTTTCTTATATTAGAAATATATACAAATTTATTATAAATATGTGATATATAGTTCTAATATATGGAAATATATATCTTCCAATATAATACATTTGTTTTCTATATATTTGTTTATCTTTATATGTTCTAACTCTGGCCACTGAAATGGCCTGCAAGCATTGGTGCCCTAACAGTAGTGTGCACCCTTTGTCACCGACTTTGGGCTCCTAAATTTCTATGTTCACTCTTGCTTGGAGAAATGATTACTTCCAGGTCTTGGGCATGAAAAGTTCAAGGTGAGCTTGGGACTTCTTGGGTTAGAAAATGAAGAAGCAGGCCGGGCGCGGTGGCTCAAGCCTGTAATCCCAGCACTTTGGGAGGCCGAGGCGGGTGGATCACGAGGTCGAGAGATCGAGACCATCCCGGTCAACATGGTGAAACCCCGTCTGTACTAAAAATACAAAAAATTAGCTGGGCATGGTGGCACGTGCCTGTAATCCCAGCTACTCAGGAGGCTGAGGCAGGAGAATTGCCTGAACCCAGGAAGCAGAGGTTGCGGTGAGCCGAGATCGCGCCATTGCACTCCAGCCTGGGTAACAAGAGCGAAACTCCGTCTCAAAAAAAAAAAAAGAAAAAAAGAAAAAAAAAAGAAAATGAAGAAGCATTCAAAGAGTAAGGGAGCTCTGCTTAAATGACAAGGGCACTAAACTACATGAGTTCCTGTTGACCAAATTTGGAGAATTTTGAGCACTGAAAAATAATTATTTGTAGTTGATTGAGACACATTTATAATATTGAAATATATATGCCTCCAATGATGATTAATAAAAAGAAACAATCACAGCAATATTTGATAATGTTGGCAGTGACTATCATGTCAAGTCCTTATTCTGAAGTTTGGTAATTAAAGGGAAAATTAATCAACTATCAAGTATTTTTTATTAGAAACTATGGATCAGGATATTCAAATAGTTCCAGTTGATTAGAGAAATCTCTCTTTTTGAAGAAAAATTCCAACCAATAAATGTTGAAAAAAGACACAATTAGAAAAATCATTGTTTTGAAATCCTGAATTAAAGAGACAAGGAGCAAAATAAATGCTGAAAACATTAGGTGAAAGGTTGACTAGGACCTGGATGTTTGTCTGATGCCAGATTATTTGCTAATTGCAGAATCAAAAATGCTTTACACTGGAGAGTTCTAGCTGTCACCATTTAAACCTAGTGATCAAACATAGCGTTGCACTACTAAGTTAATGTCAATTAACTTATTCTTTTATCCTCTGGATGCCCTGCAAACTGAAAATGAATATAAGAATTTAATTGCAGTACAAGACCAGCCTGTTCAATGTTAGAATTAGAATTTCTGCTGGGAGAAATAGGAAATTTTCATTTTTAATAGGCTCACCAGATGATTCTTACACACATTAATGCTGAAGAATTACTGTCATTCAATATTCTTGAGCAGAGAATATATCTGTTATGAAGAATATTGACCTATTAATTGGGTAAAGTTAGGAAACAATTGCAATGTTTCAGGTAGGAGGAAGACATGAATTTGGGTGGTGAAAGTAGTCATAGAAACATCATAAAAATCAAGTTGAGTTTAACAAATATTATCATATTTTCATCGCTGCCGCCGCCGCCGCCGCCTCCTCCTTCTCCTCCTCCTCCTCCTTTTCCTCTTCCTCCTCCTCCTGCTTCAAAATGAAACAAAACAAGAACAACCAGAATATCAGTTGAATTGACTACACTGGCAGGAAGAATGGCTGGGATGCCAGGCAGTGAGTTGGGACTTAATATTGAGTAAATGACTCAATAATCACAAAAGCTTATTCATTCAAATCAATTGCATTAATCAGAAACAAAGCTATTGAAATACTCAGACAAAAGGATAAATAATGGTAATGTCTAAGGTTATTTAATAGTTGCCTTAATTTCCTAGAAGCTTTGGAAATTCATGTAATCCTAGCTGCCTTTGCATGTTGACCAGGTCCAACAGAAGGGTCTGTGGAAGCCACCACCAGAGCAGGCAGTGGAAGCACAGCTGAAGCATCAGGTACTGGGGCCCCTGGCCCAGGAAACACAGTAGGTAAGACAAAGCATGTATTGTTGTCGGAGCAATGGTCAAACATAAAGGTCTTATATATAATTAGCAATATAATTAGCATAAGTCCAAGTGAGTTTTAAAAAAAGAAGTTAATTATAAGAGAATGAGGAAAATTCTAGCAATAATCAAATAAGTTTAATAATAAATGTTTGTCCAAAAGCATTTGCAGCATAGCAACAAGCTATAGGCAGAGCCTCATAATTTTTCAAATTGGATACAACTGGAAGATCAGATGCAGCAACCACTTTGGCTTCAGGTGAAGTCACATTTGAAGTATCATTCATATCTAAACTAATGTTTAATTAGCAGAAGTGTGAGCTCTGATGTCAAAATTTGATTTATCAAAAGAGGTTATGAACAATCTAGTAGTTGTAAATAGATTAGTGCAAATGTTACCAGAAAGTGTGGGAATCCTCAGTTCTTTTCTAACGTCGAAGAAATAATTCAGCCAAGAGATGCATAGCAAGGATTAAGTAGAAGAGTTTATTGAAGGAAGATAAAGTACATTCTTAGAAAGTAATGGAAAACAATCTGGGCTGGTACAGATAAAAAAATAGTAGGAGCAGGATTTATTTCAGAAGTGCACCCTGAAACACGAGACAGAGTGGGCTGCTTGGCAGAATGAGCCAGCAGCAGCTAGTGCTGGGGGACCTCTTTTATGAGACTCTTAGGTGATTATTCATGAAGAGGCGTGAGGGGGTGTTATTTACACGCACCTTCCAGGATGTCTCTTTGGGCACGCATTCTCTTTGGTTGTAGGTGCTAGTACACAAATCGCATGTCTCTTTAGCATTTAAAATCTCCACCCAGGGATGTGTTTTTTACTATTATAATGAGCAAAAGTCTACTCCAGGTCAATTTTTTGGAGGAATGTGCATGCTCATCAGTGAGGACAGTCCCTAATCTGGTTTTCTCTAGCCAGGACCTGGCAGGTCTCCCTTCAAGGAAGGAGGAGCTCAATCGCAAGATCAGAAGTAGCCAGTGTAGCAGTTGTCTTTTTGCTGACTGTCAATGGGCAGCACTGACTATGAGCGGACAGTGTCTCCAGGACTTCTTTTCCCTCAGGGCTCCCTTGCCTGCTCGTTTCTGGCTTTCCGCCTACTCTAACACAAACACTTCTATTTTGGCTAGATAATATTTACTGAGGGCTTAGTAATGTGTTCTGTACCAGAAGATGCTCTTATGCTTACAAAGCTTAGAATTTTTAGAAGAAAGTAATGTTTAATTAAACACATGAAAAAAGCAAAAAGTAAGTAATATAGCAAAAGGTGTTGGGAGAATAATTTACTCTGGAATGATAACTTGTAGGTAATTTTAGAAAGAGGCACATTCAGTGTAGAAGGCAAATAAGGATTGTGATGTTATAATAGTGCCTTATCACATTAACATGTATGCCCTTTCTGAGCAAGAAGTCCTAATATCACTAAACTGAGTAAACATTATGAGTATAAATATGCTGGAAGAGATTTCCAAATTGTTTCAGGTCACAGTGACTGAATAAAAGCAAGTTTCTTAAACTTTGTTTTTTCTGAAAGTGTCAGGCGCACCTGTGGTATCACCTGGAGCAACACCTGGAGTTCCAGGTAGCAGCATCTCCAAGGAAGCAGGCATTGGAACCACCAGTCTTAGAAACTCAGGCAAGTCGGGACATGACTCCTTAGCAGTTCTCAACCCTGCCTTCCTCAGCAGGTTGTGATGTGGACTATTGGTCAGGCTATAACTGACATTAAATGTCAGAGCATAGGGAAAGCATCTGGAAGATGTCCTTAAAGCACTATACTGTAGAAATCTCAGTTCTGTGCTATTAGCACGGAATAGGGACCAGTACTTTCACAGCAGTGAGCCTGAACCATTGTTGTTCATAACCAGGAACCCCGACAGTATCTGCTGCCTCAACTACAAGTAGCCCTGTGAGTGAAACCACCAATGCAGCCTCAGCCACAGCAGTGACAATCTCTGGAAGCAAACCAGGTAGGTAAAATGGGGGACCTAGCACTTGCAGGAGGCAATATAGGATGTTCATGTAATACTGTTCCTCAAAATCAATGTCATGCTATTAAGTAAGTCAAATCACTTAACCTCTGTAACCTCTGTTTTCTTATCTGAAATATGTGGGTCAAAGTGATCTACTTTGTGAGCTTGGGATGAGGAGCCAAGGAAATAAATAATCAACAGTGTACATCAAAGTACATTTTTTTAAATGTGGAAAGGATCATTATTTTTATCAATACAGAAAAATGGACAGTTCTGTAATTTTTAGTTGGAAGTTAATTTAAATGAAAATTGATTATCTCATCACTTAAGAACTTCTGTGAATGAGTCCTTTCCATTTTTGCCTTTGCAACAGGTACGGCTGGAATACCAGGTGGTGCAACTAGTGGAGGTGAAATGACATCTGGGTGGTCTAGCAGTGGTACCACCATTGGCTCTTCAGATAAACCAGGTGAGACTAGCAAAGCACTAAAAGGTCACAAAAATAGGAGTGAGTGTGGAAACCTGTTTATAAAAGCTTATTCAGTAGGGTATTAATTCAGTTGAAAATCTTTCCTGCTTGAAACTTAAAGCACTGTTATTTAAATATTCTGTGAATTCATTAAAAACATTGCCATTGCATGCTTTGTTATTCAGTATTTCTGTACCATTGGGATATCAATTAGTGTAATACCTGAAATCACAGATAATAAAAATGATCTAATAGTTTAGATATTTTCCATTATTAAACTAGACTAGTGCCGCTTTTTAAATCTGATATTGTCACAAGATCAATTTAGAAATCACTGGAATGTTACTTGATACAAGCATAGTGGAGTTAAGTTTAAAAAAAAAAAAAAAGCAATAGTGATCCTCTGACACTTTATCTCATGGTTGGTCCATAATTGCTGTTTTTGAGTTAACAGCTTCTAAGGATGTATTTATTCATTTTGTTATAATTTCTTTGTCTAAGTTCTGCATTTTTCACACAAAATCACTTAGACAAAAAGCTAACATAATTCAATATAGGTTAAAAGTTCAAAATAATTATAAAATACTGTTAGTTATTTTTGCAGATCATTAATTGATTATATAATTTTCCCATAGTACAAGTATTTAAGAGTTCAATAAATTCTTCTCTGTCTCAAATAATATAATATGCTGTTGGGCATCAAAAGGTTATCTTACATCAGCAAGGGTATTTAAATTTCAAACTGGAATTCTTTTTTTTTCTTTTTTTGCAATCTTTTGCAAAACACCATTATCTTTAGTATTAGAAATTTTTGTGGTTTAAAGTATTAACATATTTTCCCATACGTTCTTTACTGAACAGAGATCTAGAACCTTGATGAATAGCTTTCCCCATTTCTAAGAACAATTTGATAAGTAACACTGCCTTCTGAATTGTTTAAAAATTCAGAAATCAATTTTCTTCCTAAAACCGCTACACATGGGTTTTTTTAGTCTTCTTTTCTAGAATTTACAAATAGGGCATGTCTATAACTCATTTGCTCAAAGCTGACCTGTTGAAGAAATATGTAAACTATGCAATGGGTGTTGCAGATCCCTTGCTAAACATGTTTGTGTCTCATAATACTTGTTTCAAATGACTAAAGAGATAGATTACCAATCAATTTATTTATTTATATTTAAATACTTCTCAGAAAATAGGCAAAAAAACTTGCCTGAAAAATATAAGGATAGGATAAAATATTAGTAGATAAAACCATTCTTATATCTTAATTTCTACTGGCTATATTTAATACAATATTGTTGATAATATAAACATATGAAGCAGTCATATATTTATATACTTATGTATGAATTATCTTAATCTGTTTTAACAAAAGTAAAAATGATAATCAGAAAAAAAGTATAGAAAGTATAAAAATGGGCATAGTGTTTTCACATGTATTAACTTACTTGAATCTTACAGACACCCTATGCAGTCAATAATATATTAATAATTATTCAGATTTTATCTATGTAAAATCAATGTATTTACCCCAAAGTCACAGGATGAGTATGTGCTGGGTCAGGGCCTAGATTGTTGATTTTTCATCTAGTCATCATCTTTTACTAGACATACCACCAACATGGTGGATTTCTGTTAAAACTAGAGAAAGATCTTGTAATTTTGTCTATTTTTGTTTTTAGTTTTGCTCCTAGTGCCTAGCTCAGTTCCTGGTTTGGGTATGTGATAAATATCTGATGGATATTTGGTAAATAATTCAATAAGTCAAGAGTAGCTTCCAGTCTGGTTAAATATGAAGAGGTTTTATTCTCATCAGTGAGATAAAATAACAGGTCATATGGAAGGGAACGTTATGGAAGGATTGGCGCTGTCAGGAGGTAGTAGACTCTTTTCTGCTCCACTCAAGTAGTGGAGTTTTGCTGGAAACATGTACCCATACACACACAGACACACCACTCTACAGATGCATGTCTCTTCAGATCCAAGGTTTCCATCTTCATCTGGTTCCTTAGGGGTATTCTTGCTATATTAGGATCTTCAGACTTAGAGCCTTCTGCTGATACTGGATTTCCCTTTATGCTCACACACACCTGTTCTCTGAGTCTTCCCCCTATTAGAAAATGTTACCATCACTGACCCAGTTCACTAAGGTAAAAATACTATTGTTATCTTTTATGGCTGTCTCTTTCTTTGTACCTTCCATATCTAAACAAGTCCTGTTAATGCTGCTTCTAATACACATCCTGCCCCTATCCACTATTCTTGGTCTCCTTTATCGCAATTTTAGCATAAGCCACTCATAAATTATCTTAACTTCTGAAATCACCCCAAAATTGGTCTTCTTACTTCTATTATGCACCCCTTACCATATATTTTCTACAGAGTGTAAAAGGGATTTTAAATGCATATGAATTCTATGCTATTTCTCCCCTGTTAAAAATTATAGCTTCTTGCATTTAAAAAAATCTTCACTCTTTCTCCCCTAATTCATAACATTTTGCTTACTCCTACATATCTGGCCTTACCTTATAATATTCCCTGGCTCATCACCCATTAGCCAGCTATATTCAACTCCTAGCTCTGCTTTTCTAGTAAGCATAGGTCCATCAGCCTTATGATGTTTGTACTGGCTGTTACCTCTGCCTGGTATGCCATGTTTCCTAGAGCTTTACTAGCAGGCTGCTTCTTGTTATCAGACTTCAAAATAAAGACATTCTCAGAGAAGCCTTTGCTAATCAGGCAATCTAAAATAGAACATCCCATTTTCTCAGTATCAACTCATTTTATGCCAATGCTCTGAAGCTTTTCTTATTTGTGAATTTGGTTATTGGTTGGTTCGTTATTTTATTTATGTCTACCTCTTTCTTTCTTCCCACTAGAATGCCCTATAGGGCATTCCCTTAGAACAGCTACTTAATCTCTCTGTGCTTTAGTGTCTATTCCATAAAAGAAAAAAGTAATATTACAAATCTCAAATCTCAAATAGAATTATTCTAATGGTAAAATGAAGTGATACTTATAAGTTGCTGACAACTTCTTTGACACACAACAGATACTGGATAAATGATTTTTATGAAAATAAACAAATAGAAGTTACACTAGAGCTGGCACAGTGAAAATCACCACGGTCCCAGGTACTCAGGAAGATTGAACCCAGGAGTTTGTGATCAGCCTGGACAACGGAGTGAGACTTTACACACACACACACACACACACACACACACACACACACACATATATATATATATATAAAGAAGTTACAGTGTAGCAAAAAGAAAAGTATGAAGAAATAATATGGTGATTATGGAGATGAAGATGTATAAAAGCTATACTAGAGAAATAAAGCAGCATGAGCCTTGAAGGTTAACCAAGGATCAAAACAGCTTATTAACATCATTCTACTTGTATTATTTGTTTGTGACAGGGGCAACTAGATCATCAACTCGAGAGACAGAGACATCTGGACCATCAGCTACAGTAATAGGGAATTATGGACAATCATCTGAAATAACAGGGACAAGTAAATCATCATCCAAAGTTTCAGGGACAATGAAGCCATCAGATACAACATCAGGAGCAACTGGAACATCAGTTGCAGGGAAAAGGACTTCTGAACAATTGTCAGGAGTCACAGGAGCATCTGAACCATCAGTTGGAGTGTCAGGGACAACTGAATCATTAACTGAAATATCAGGGGCAACCAGACCATTAATTTCAGAATTAAGAACAACTGGATCATTATCTGGAGGGTCAAGGACAACTGAACCTTCATCAAGAGAATCAGTGACAACTGGACCATTAGCTGAAGTTTCAGGGACAAGTGGACAATTGGTTATAGAATCAAAAACAACTAGATTATCAGCTACAGAATCAGGGACAACTGGGTCTTTTACTGGAGGATTAGGTACAAGTAGATCATCTGCTAGAGAAACAGGGACAACTGAACCATCAGTTGATGGGTCAAGAACAACTGGACCATCTGTTGTGGGATCAGGGACAACTAGATTATCATCTAGAGTGACAAGAACAACTGAACCATCACCTAGAGTGGCAGAAACAACTACACCATCAGCTGAAGAATCAGGAACAAATGGACCATTTGTTCTAGTGACAGGAACAATTGGACAATCAGGCAAAGGATCAGGGACAACTGGAAAATCTGTCATAGAATCAGGACCATCTGTTGTAGAATCAGGACCAACATCTGCAGGATCTGCACCATCAACTGGAAGATCAGGTACAACAAGACCATCAGTTGGAGGAACTGAGACAACTGTACAATCAGGTGAAGGATCAGGAACAACAATACCATCAGCTAGAGTGACAGATGTAACTGGAACATCAGCTGAAGTATCAGGAAGAATTGAATCATCAGCTACAGGATCAGGTACAAGTAGACCACTAGATGAAATAACAGAGACAACTATACCATCAACAGAAGGATCAGAGGCAACCAGACCATCTGTCATTGGATCAGAAACAACTAGACCATTAGTTATAGGATCACGGACAACTGGAACTTCATCTGGAGGTTCAACTACAACAAGGTCATCAGGTGGAGGCACAGGGACAACTGAACAATCAACTGCAAGGTCAGAAACAACTGGACCACTTTTTGCATTGACAGGAAAATTTGAACAATCAGCTATAGTGACTGGGAAATCTTCAAATTCAGCTGCAGTGAAAATAACATCTGAAAAATCGCCTGGAATGGCAATGACAACAGGAATATTGGTTGAAGGATCAGCTGCAACTGGACAATCTCTTTTAGAATCAGAGACAACTGAATCATCAGCTGGAGTGACAGGAACATCTGGACAATCAGCCAGCATGACTGGGACAACTGGATCATCAACTGGAGAGACAAGAACAACCAGACCATCAACTGAAGGATTAGTCACAACTGTACCATTTGTTATTGGATCAGAAGCAACTAGATCATTAGTTATAGGATCAGTCACAACTGGAACTTTATCTGGAGGTTCAAGTACAACAAGACCATCAGATGGAGAAACAGGGGCAACCAGACAATCAACTGCAAGATCAGAAACAACTGTATCACTTTCTGGATTGATGGGAACATCTGGACAACTGGTTGGAGTGACTGGGATATCTCCAAAATCAGCTGGAGTAACAATGACATATGAAAAATCAGCTGGAGTTGCAGTGACAACAGGACCATTTGTTGAAGGATTCACTACAACTAGATCAACTCGTTTAGAATCAGAGACCGCTAGACTATCAGGTAGAGTGACAGTGACATCTGTACAATCAGCCAGCATGACTGGGACAGTTGAAGCATCAGTTGGGGTGACAGAAACAACTGGACCATCAACTGAAGGATCAGGGGCAACTGAATCATCTATTGTGGGATCAGGAGCAACTAGACCATTAGCTAGTGCATCAGGTACAACTGAATCATCAGCTGGAGTGACAGGGACAAGGCTATCATCAGGAGGATCAGGGACAACTGAGTCATTATCAAGAAAATCAGTAACAACTGGACCATTACATGAAGGATCAGGAACAACTAGACTATCAGCTGGAGTGACAGCAACATTTGGACCATCAGCTAGAAATACTGGGGCATCTGGAGTACCAGCTGTAGTGACAGAAACAATGATGCCATCTTTTGTCAAATCAGGGACAACTGGACCACCTGTTATAGGAAGAAGGACAACTGGAACTTTAGCTGGAGGATCAGGTACAACAAGATTATCAGATGGAGAAACAGAGACAACTGGGCAATCAGCTGTGAACTCAGGGACAACAGAATCATTTGCTGGGTTGACAACATCTGGACAATCAACTGGAATGACTGGGACAACTGCACAATCAGCTGGAGTGGCACTAACAACGGGTTCATTTGTTGAAGGATTAGTGACAACTGGATCATCTACTGTAGGACTAGAGACAGCTAGACCTTCAGTTGTAGGATCAGGAACAACTGGACCTCCTGTTGTAAAATCAGAGACAACCGGACCATCAGTTGGATTGAGAGTGACATCTGGACAATCAGCTAGAATGACTGGGGTAACTGGACCATCAGCTGGAGTGACAGGAACCACAGGACCAGCAAGTAAAGGATTAGGGACCACTAGACCATCTGCTGTAGGTTTAGAGACTACTGAACCATCAGCTGATGGGCTGGGGACAACTGAACCACCTATTGTAGAAGGAAAGACAACTACACCATCAGCTAGAGTGACAGTTACATCTGGAGACTCATATAGAGTGACTGGAGCAACTGAACCATTGGCTGGAGTGACAGGACCCACTAAACCATCTGCGGTAGGATCAGAGACAACTGGATCATCTGTTACAGGAGTAAGGACAACTGCAAAAACCTCATTTGGAGGATTAAGTACAACTACATCATCAGTTGGAAGAACAGGGACCACTGGACAATCACCTGAAATATCAGGGACCACAGGACCATTTACTGGATTGACAGGGATATCTGCACAGTCAGCTGGAGTGGTAGTAACAACAGGACTTTTTGTTGAAGGCTCGTTGACAACTGGAAAATCTCTTGTAGGATCAGTAACAACTGGATTATCAGCTGAAGCTACAGGGACAACTGGACCATCTATTACTGGATCAGGAACAACCAGACCATTAGTTATAGGATCATGGACAGCTGGAACTTCATCTGGAGGACTGGGTACAACTAGTCCATCAGTTGGAGGAACAGAGACAACTGGACAATCAGCTGCAGTATCAGTGACAACAGAGACAGTTTCTGAATTGACAGAAACCTCTGGTCCATCAGCAGAAGTAACAGTGACACCTGGAAAATTACCTGCAGTAACTCAGACAACTGGATCATCAGCTGCAGTATCAGGGACAACTGTACAATCTCTTAGATTATCAGAAACAACTAGAACATCATCTGGAGAAACAGAAACAACTGGATCATTAGTTAAAGAATCAGGGACAACTGAACCATCAGATGTAAGATCAGGAATTACTGTACCAACAGCTGGGGTGACAGGTACAAATGGACCACCATCTGGAGTGAGAGGGACAACTGGAACCTTAGCTAAAGTAACAGGGACAACTGGACTATCAGCTGGAGTAACAGAGACAACTGGATCATCAACAGGGGTGACAGGGACAACTGGATCATCAGCTAGGGTGACAGGAAAAACTAGATTATCAGTTGGAGTCACAGGGAAAACTGGATCATCAGCTGACATGACAATAACTGAATCATCAGTTGGAGTAACAGGGACAACTGGACTGTCAGCTGAAGCAACAGGAACAACTGGACTATCAGCTGGAGTCACAGGGACAACTGGGTCATCTGCAAGATCAGAGACAAGTATACAATCAGCTGGAAAAACAGGAACAACTAGAACATCAGTTGAAGAATCAAGGACAAGTGGACCATCACCTGGACTAACAGGTACAGATGGACTATCAGCTGAAGTGATGGGGCCAACTGGACCATCAGCAGGAGTGAGAGGGACAACTGGACCATCAGTTGAAGTGACAGGGATACCTGGACTGTCAGCTGAAATGACAGGGACAACTGGATCAACAGCTGGGGTGACAGGGACAACTAGACCATCAGCTGGGGTGATAGGGACTACTGGTTTATCAACTGAAGTGATAGGACTATCACAACTATCAACTGGGGTGACAGGAACAATTGGATCACTAGCTGGAGTAACAGGAAAAACTGGACTATCAGCTGGAGTAACAGGGACAAGTGGACTATCAGCTGGAGTGTCAGGGACAACTGGGCTATCAGCTGGAGTGACAGGGACAATTGGATCACCAGCTGAAGTGACAGGGACAAGTGAACTGTCAGCTGAAGTGACAGGGACAAGTGTACTGTCAACTGGAGTGACAGGGACAAGTTTACTATCAGCTGGAGTGACAGGGACAAGTGGACTATCAGATGGAATGACAGGGACAACTGTGCTATCATCTGGGGTGACAGGGACAATTGGATCACCAGCTGAAGCAACAGGGACAACTGGACTGTCAGCTGGAGTGACAGGGACAATTGGACTGTCAGCTGGAGTGACAGGGACAAGTGGACTATCAGCTGGAGTGACAGGGACAAGTGGATTATCAGCTGGAGTGACAGGGACAAGTGGACTATCAGATGGAATGACAGGGACAACTGTGCTATCATCTGAGGTGACAGGGACAATTGGATCACCAGCTGAAGCAACAGGGACAAGTGGACTGTCAGCTGGAGTGACAGGGACAAGTGGACTGTCAGCTGGAGTGACAGGGACAAGTGGATTATCAGCTGGAGTGACAGGGATAAGTGGACTCTCAGCTGGAGTGACAGGGCCAACTGGGCTATCAGCTGGGATTACAGAGACAATTGGATCACCAGCTGAAGCAACGGGGACAACTAGACTATCAGCTGGAGTGACAGGGAAAAGTGGATTCTCAGCTGAAGTGATAGGGACAACTGGGCTCTCAGTTGGGGTGACAGGGACAAGTGGATTATCAGCTGGAGTGACAGGGGCAACTGGGCTATCAGCTGGGGTGACAGGGACAATTGGGTCACCAGCTGAAGCAACAGGGACAGCTGACCTATCAGCTGGAGTGACAGGGACAACTGGACTATCAGCTGGAGTGACAGGGACAAGTGGACTGTCAGCTGAAGTGACAGGGACAAATATACTTTCAGCTGGAGTGACAGGGACAAGTGGACTGTCAGCTGGGGTGACACAGACAATTGAATCATCAGCTGGGGTGACAGGGACAATTGGTTCACCAGCTGAAGCAACAGGGACAACTAGACTATCAGCTGGAGTGACAGGGACAAGTGGACTGTCAGCTGAAGTGACAGGGGCAAATATACTTTCAGCTGGAGTGACAGGGACAAATATACTTTCAGCTGGAGTGACAGGGACAAGTGGACTATCAGCTGGGGTGACATGGACAATTGAATCATCAGCTGGGGTGACAGGGACAATTGGTTCACCAGCTGAAGTGACAGGGACGACTGGCCTATCAGCTGGGGGTATAGAGACTACTGGCCTATCAGCTGAAAGGACAGGGACAAGTGGACTGTCAGCTGGAGTGACAGGGACAACCAGACTGTCATCTGGAATGACAGGGACAAGTGGGTTATCAGCTGGAGTGACAGGGACAGCTGGGCCAGCAGCTGGGGTGACAGAGACAATTGGATCACGAGCTGAAGCAACAGGGACAAGTGGCCTATCAGCTGGAGTAACAGGGACGAGTGAACTATTGGCAGGAGTGACAGGGACAAGTGGACTACCATCTGGGTTGCCAGGGACAATTGGATCATTGGCTGGTGTGACAGTGACAAGTGGGTTCTCAGCTGGGGTAACAGGAACAATTGGATCACCAACTGGAGTGACAGGGACAAGTGGACTGTCAGCTGGAGTGACAGGGACAAGTGGACTGTCATCTGGGGTGACAGGGACAATTGGATCACTAGCTGAAGCAACAGGGACACCTGGACTGTCAGTTAGAGTGACAGGGACAAGTGGACTATCAGCTGGAGTGACAGGGACAAGTGGATTATCAGCTGGAGTGACAGGAACAACTGGGCTATCAGCTGGGGTGACAGGGACAAGTGGACCACCATCTGAAACCACAGAGACAAGTGGACTACCATCTGGGGTGACAGGGACAATTGCCTCATCAGCTGAGGTGACAGTGACAAGTGGGCTCTCAGCTGGGCTAACAGGAACAATTGGATCACCAGCTGGAGTGACAGGGACAAGTGAACTATCAGCTGGAGTAACAGGGACAAGTGGACTGTCAGCTGGAGTGACAGGGACAAGTGGACTATCAGCTGGGGTGGCATGGACAACTGGGTCAGCTGGTGTGACAGGGACAATTGGTTCACCAGCTGAAGTGACAGGGACAACTGGCCTGTCAGCTGGAGTGACAGGGGCAAGTGGACTGTCAGCTGAAGTGACAGGGACAACTGGACTATCAGCTGGAGTGACAGGGACAACTGGATTATCTGGAGTGACAGGGACAAGTGGATTATCAGCTAGAGTGACAGGGGTAACTGGATCCTCATCTGGGGTGACAGGGACAATTGGATCACTAGCTGAAGCAATAGGGACAACTGAACTATCAGCTGGAGTTACAGGGACAAGTGGACTAGGAGTGACAGAAACAACTGTGCTATCAGCTGGGGTGACAGGGACAATTGGCTCTCCAGCTGAAGCAACAGGGACAACTGTACTATCAGCTGGAGTGACAGGAACAAGTGGACTCTCAGCTGGAATGACAGGGACAACTGGGCTATCAGCTGGGGTGACAGGGACAATTGGATCATCAGCTGAACCAACAGGGACAAGTGGACTATCAGCTGGAGTAACAGGGGCAAGTGGACTATCAGCTCAGGTGACAGGAACAATTAGATTACCAACTGGAGTGACAGGGACAAGTAGACTATCACCTGGGGTGACAGGGACAAATAGACTATCGTCTGGGGTGATAGGAACAAGTAGACCATCAGCTGTAGGGACAGGGATAACTGCACCATCAGCAGGAGTGACAGGGACATTTGGATCACCAGCTGAAACAAGAGGGACAGTTGGACTATCAGCTGGAGTAACAGGGACAAGTGAACTATTGTCTAGAGTAACAGGGACAAGTGGACTATTAGCTAGGGTGACAGGGACAACTGGGCTACCAACTGGGGTAACAGGAACAGTTAGATCACCCACTGGAGTGACAGGGACAAGTGGACTATCAGCTGGGGTGACAGGGACAAGTGGACTATCAGCTGGAGTGACAGGGACAACTGGACTATCATCTGAGGTGACAGGGACAATTGGATCACCAGCTGAAGCAACAGGGACAACTGAGCTATCAGCTGGAGTGACAGGGACAAGTGGACTATTAACTGGAGTGACAGGGATAAGTGGACTCTCAGCTGGAGTGACAGGGACAACTGGACTATCTGGAGTGACAGGGACAATTGGATCACCAGCTGAAGCAACAGGGACAACTGGACTATCAGCTGGAGTGACAGGGACAAGTGGACTATTAACTGGAGTGACAGGGACAAGTGGACTATCAGCTGGAGTGACAGGGACAAGTGGACTCTCAGCTGGAATGACAGGGACAACTGGGCTATCAGCTGGAGTGACAGGGACAATTGGATCACCAGCTGAAGCAACAGGGACAACTGGACTATCAGCTGGAGTGACAGGGACAAGTAGACTATTAACTGGAGTGACAGGGACAAGTGGACTATCAGCTGGAGTGACAGGGACAAGTGGACTATCAGCTGGAGTGACAGGGACAAGTGGACTATCAGCTGGGGTAACAGTGATAAGTGGACTATCATCTGGAGTGACAGGGACAATTGGATCACCAGCTGAAGCAACAGGGACAACTGGACTATCAGCTGGTGTGACAGGGACAATTGGATCACCAGCTGAAGCAACAGGGACAAGTGGACTCTCAGCTGGAGTGACAGGGACAAGTGGTCTATTACCTGGAGTGACAGGGGCAAGTAGACTATCAGCTGGAGTGACAGGGACAATTGAATCACCAGCTGAAGTGACAGTGACAAGTGGACTGTCAGCTGGAGTGACAGGGACAAGTGGATTATCAGCTGGAGTGACAGGGATAACTGGATCATCAGCTGGGGTGACAGAGACAATTGGATCACCAGCTGAAGCCACAGGGACAACTGGACTATCAGCTGGAGTGACAGGGACAAGTGGACTAGGAGTGACAGGAACAACTGGGCTATCAGCTGGGGTGACAGGGACAGTTGCATCACCAGCTGTAGCAACAGGGACAACTAGACTGTCAGCTGGGGTGACAGGGACAAGCAGACTATCAGCTGGAATGACAGGGACAAGTGGACTATTAGCTGGAGTGACAGGGACAAGTGGACTGTCAGCTGGAGTGACAGGGACAAGCAGACCATCAGCTGGAGTGACAGAGACAAGTGGACTGTCAGCTGGAGTGACGAGGACAATTGGATTGCCAGCTGAAGCAACAAGGACAACTGGACTGACAGGGACAAGTGGACTATCAGCTGGGGTGACAGGGAAAATTGGATCACCAGCTGGAGTGACAGGGACTAGTAGACTCTCAGCTGGGGTGACAGAGTCAATTGGATCACCAGCTGAAGTGACAGGGACAACTGGACTGACAGGGACAAGTAGACTATCAGCTGGAGTGACAGGGACAATTGGATCACCAGCTGGGATGACAGGGACAAGTAGACCAGCTGGGGGGACAGGGATAACTGGACTATCAGCTGGGGTGACAGGGACAACTGGATCATCAGCTTGGGTAACAGGCACAACTGGATCATCAGGTGGAGTGGCAGAGACAACTGGACTGTCAGATGAAGCAGCAGCAACAACTAGACTATCAGCTGGAGTGACAGGGACAACTGGACCATCAGCTGGAGCAACAGGGACGACTGAACTATCAGTTGGGGTGACAGGGACAGTTGGATCACCAGCTGAAGCAACAGGGACAACTGGACTATCAGCTGGAGTGACAGGGACAACTGGGTCATCTGTAAGATCAGGGACAAGTATACCATCAGCTGTAAAAACAGGAACAACCAGAACATCAGTTGAAGAATCACAGACAACTGGACCATCAGCTGAAATAACAGGTACAAATGGACCATCAGCTGAAGTGATGGGGACAACTGGACCATCAGCTGGAGCAACAGGGACCACTGAACTATCAGCTGGGGTGATGGGGACAAATGGACTAGCAGCAGGGGTGACAGGGACTACTGGATCATCAGCTGGGGTGACAGGGACAATTGGATCATCAGTTGGAGTGACATGGACATCTGAGCTACAAGCTGGGGTGACAGGGAAAATTGGATCACTTGCTGGGGTGACAGGGACACCTGGACTGTCAGCTTCAGTAACAGGGACAAGTGGACTATCAGCTAGGGTGGCAGGTACAATTGAATCAGCTGCAGTGACAGGGACAACTGGACTGTCAGCTGGAGTGACAGGAACAACTGGATTATCAGCTAGAGTGACAGGGACACCTGGACTGTCAGCTGAAGTGACAGGGAAAATTAGACTCTCAGTTGGAGTGACAGGGACCACTGGACCATCAACTGAAGTGACAGGGACAATTGGACTATCAGGTGGGGTGACAGGTACAACTGGACCACCAGCTAAAGTGACAGGGACAACTGAGCTATCAGCTGGGGTGAGAGGGACAATTGGATCATCATTTGGGGTGACAGGGACAACTGGATCATCTGGAAGATCTGGGACAAGCATTTCAGCTGAAAAAACAGCAACAACCAGAACATCTGTTGAAGAA
Organism: Saimiri boliviensis; assembly: GCF_048565385.1. Classification (NCBI taxonomy): domain Eukaryota; kingdom Metazoa; phylum Chordata; class Mammalia; order Primates; family Cebidae; genus Saimiri; species Saimiri boliviensis. Next base: position 96,887,214 of record NC_133455.1, read on the forward strand.
TCAAGGGAAACTAGACCATCAGCTGGAATAACAGGTACAGATGGACTATCAGCTGGACTGACAGGGACAACTGGATTATCAGCTGTAAGATCAGTTACATCTGGACCATCAGCTGGCACAACCACTGGAACAGGAACTACCGGAGAGCTAGGAACTAAAGTTACAACCCATGAAGGCAAGTCTAGTTAGCTAAAGATAGATCATTTAATGTGAACAATATGATTTTTAAATCTGTGTAAATTTATCACAATTAAATATGTTATTAAGAATTCAAACTGGTGAACAATAATGGGGGCTTTTCAGAATATTATTGATTCCTTAGACATTTTGAGTTCATGTTTTCATGGGGATTCTGCGGCCACTACAGTTGAGAGCCTAGCAGGCACAGCTCACCTTGGGTGCTCTGGTGTGGTCCAACATAAGTGTGACTGAACCCCAATTTGATCCTAAGATGAGTTGATTATGATTTAACCAAGGACCTAAATTCCTAAATTCAGGAGAAATGTTTAAGAGATAACCTAGATTTATTAGTGTCTAAATTCAAAATTTACATAAGGGGCAGTAAGTTCACTATATTTACTAAGATGTACCATGTAAAGCTGATAATCAATTATTGCTTTAACCAGGAAAAACTGAAGAAGCACGTTATCTTATCTCTTTCTTTTCTTCTTTCTCTCTTTCTTTCTTCTTTCAATTTCTCTTTCTTTCTTTTTCTTTCTTTTCTTCTTTCTTTCTCTTCCATTCTTTCTCTTGATCTCTCCCTTTCTTCCTTCCTTTCTCTCTCTCTCTCTCTCTCTCTCTCTCTCTATCTATCTCTATCTCTCTCTCTCTCTCTCTTCCTCTCTCTTCCTTCCTTTCTTCCTTCTTTCCTTTTCTTTCTTTCCTCTTTCTCACCCTGTTGCCGAGGCTGGAATACAGGAACATGATCTTGGCTCACTGCAGCCTTGACCTCCTAGACTCAGGTGATCCTGCCACCTCAGCCTCCCAGGTAGCTGGGACTACAGGCTTTTTTTTTATATATATAGAGAGATGGGGTTTCACAATGTTACCCAGTCTGGTCTTAAACTGCTGTACTCAAGTGATCTGCCAGCCTTGGGCTCCCAAAGTGCTGGAATTATAGGTGTGAGCCACCTCACCCAACCATCCAGCATGTTCTTACTTCATTCATTTCTTTTCTTTCTCAGAGACCACAAATGCTATAGGGACTCCTGGAGCAGGACTGTCAGGAGGTGAGTGCTATCATTCCAAGACTTTGGGTTCTGTTGATTTATTGTTTGAGATTGCAGCTAAAAACAGAATACGAAGGTTGAGGACACATTTTACACAAGGCCAAGTCAAATTGTGAATCCCTGTGGAACTGCCATGTTTGTGCCCCTCCAACAAGTGTGCCTGAGTTCTGGCTCCCAGAATTAGTTCTCTGAAGACAGGAATGAGACCATCGCTGCTTTAAAGTTCACACAATTTGTTTTCACAGGCACCACTGTCATTTCTTCTGAAGTCAGTACCAGTTCAGAAGTTTCCAACACAGATAAAATTCCATAAAGAAAATATAAGCTGGCTCTTACCCCATATGGGTTTTGTGCATGTGTGTGCATGGGTGTGCTTTAAGGATGACATAAAATAAAGTCATAAAATGACCTAAATTAAAGTATCACAGAGATATTTAGAAAGAACTTTATCTTTCATTTTCCTCCTCCATAGTCCGCCCTGGTACACCAGGGAGACATAACAGGAAGTGAAACAGGCAGGCATAAAATGAGCCTCAATCCCTCTGTCAGCAGTCTAGCATGCAGCTGTGTTCACTTGTAAGTTACCTGGGAAGAAATGGGCCGAGGAGATGAAATGAGAGAAGGAAACTTGTAATTTAGCATTTGCACCATTTATAACATTAAGTCCTCAGAAAGGCCCTTTTAGTTGCTTCTGTGATGAATTTGCTAAATTTGCTTTTCTTGTTTCAGGTATCACTGGAGTAAATTCAGAGACGTCTGTTGAAACAGGAATTTCCAACACAGGTAAAATGGAAAGAAAACCATCTCTATTGACATGCAGATGAAATGATGTTATTTTTGCAGAGTTTTTCTCATGAATAACACAAAATGTCTCTTCCCACTAACCCAACGCCCCAGAATTCACAATTCCATATCATGTCTCAGAGGCCACAATTTCCACGGAACATGTTGGCACCACTGAAGCTTCATTCAAAATAGGCGAGAAGGAGCAACTCATGTCTTTGTTGCCATCACTGATTATGACACTCATAGCGAGACTAGAGAGAGAAAGTTTCTGGAAAGCAATTTGTATTTACTTTCCTAATACTATATTTTTGGCCAACAAATTCTTTATCAGTGTAGAATTTTTTCCTGAAAAGCTACTAATTATAGAATGCTGTGAAATTACAAACCATTATAAGCTTTTAAAAGGTAGGGGAGGTGATAAAACTAGCTGAGAAACACAGAGGAGCTTCAAGAACCCAGGAACCACACCTTCCCTCTGTCAATGCTTCCTTTTCACAAGTGAAGGGCAAACTATTTTCACAATGTCTGGAGTTCTCAGCACACTCATGACTTTGTCAGTAACCACCCCACAGCAGGCAACGCTCTTGCATCTGACAGCCAAGACACAGAGAGGAAAACAGGTGAGCATGGGAGAAACCCACATTGTCCTCCTGCCTGAGAATACCAGGAAGGTTATCACAGTGACATGTTGAGAACATGGTCACTTTGGTTGCTTTGGTAATAAAATGGTTAATCAGAAAATGCATAGGGCTTATCACCAAGGAAGAGCTAGGGAAAGTGCTAGTTAGATGTAAGTTAGGTTTAGATTCTTTCTAGAGGCAGGTCTATAGGAAAGAAAGATTAATCACCATGGTGATCCTAGTGCGCTTGGTATTTCAGTCACGACTGGGGTGGCTCCCAGCACAACCCTTGCCCCTGGCAGTTCCAGTACAGGTGAGTCTGCAGGTTGGCAGGGAACTCTTCAGAGGTCTTCCTATAATTTGATGTCTTCTTTGATGCTTTTAAGAGTAATATCTTACTCATTTCATAGGGATTGAATATTTTTCAAATATGTCCCTTCTGTTTTCTGCCTCTCAGAGGCCACAACTTCCATAGGAGGAAGCGTGTTAACAAGAGGTGGAATAGTGACAGGTGAGCATTGCTGGGTCATTGCACTCACTTGCTAACAATATCCAATAAAACCTGTGGCTTGAAAAGGATCCATACTCTCATTTCTCCCATATTAACATTGTTAGGAAAGTTCCTACCATTTTTCACAAACTAAATACAGAATCTCAAATTCTATTCTTATTTCTTGTGCTTGAACAGACTCTTCTCATGGCCCCCAAGGTAATCATGCAGTCATTTGACTGACAGTTACATAGCAGATCTACAGAGTTAACTTGTATCTCCCTATTGCTGAAATGTTAAGAAAAGCAAACCGGTGGTTGAGGGGTAAATAAACCATGGGAAGAATATTATCTGAGAACTGTAAAGATTAGCTTTTGCCATTTCAAGGCCAGTTTAATGAAATAATAAATAAGTATACAGACTGTGTCCATTTATTTGCTTGATACTCTTTGCCCACTTCATGGTAATGAGATACTGACCCATGACTGCCCCATCCCTTTCTTAATAGCTACCACTGGGGCATTCTCTGGAAAGACTCTGGAACCTTGGAATGACAATACAGGCAAGTCCAAAAGCACACAGGAATGCTACACCATGGCTGCTCAGGTGACAGGCTCCTGGTAACCCTGTACTCCCCATACTGCAGACTTCATCTTTGTTTTCTTTTCTCTCAGAGGCCACAAGTTCCACAAGAGGGGTCCGGGCCACTGAATCAGAAGGTCCAGGAGGTAAGCTTCATCAATCCAAGGCTTCAGAGTTCCCATCGCTGTCATTTTGTACTCAGGGTAACACATATATTAGAAACAGGGCCATGGAAAGTGAGTTACTTCTTGTCTGGAAGCACAACATGTATTCTGACCATCCTGAGTAGTCCTGCTAAGGAACTTCAGAAACGGGGTCATCTAAGTCAGGCATTGCTCCATGGCCTGTGTGACAGTGTTAGTTCTCTGGACACCTGACTGAGGCCTACTGACCTGCAGCAGTTTTCCTGAAACCATGATTCTCCCCACTCTGCTCATAATTCTGCAAAGTACTATCACCTGCTGCCATCTCTGGAATATGTTTATTAGACTTCTTGTTTATTTTCTATTTCTTCTCTCACAAACACAAATTTCACAAGGCAGAAACTTCATCTGTTCTTTTCACTGAGAGGATGATGTCAGACACAGAGGAAAGGCTTACAAAATATGAGATGAATGACAGGCATATTCTTATGTAGAGTGTCACTGTTTACTTCATGGTTTCACCTGGTGTCAGCAGCAGTTTATCAGGTCTGAAGGCAGTTGGGGTAGGCTTCTTAAAACACCAGGGAAATGTAAAAACGTCTGACATGAGTGTATTCTTAAAACCTTATTGTCACACTATCACCAGTTACACAAATAAGAATGTTGGAAAATCAAAACGTTTCCTTCTTTTCTCCTCTGGAGTGGCAGGGAGCCACTGGAACTGGCAGGGAATCACTGTAGGTGAAATCAGTAAAGTGAAATGAAGCATCCTTCTGTGCTTTTTTTGTATGTTACAGTGGAGGGAATAGTCAGTATGTGAACATTAAACAACAAGCTGGCAAAAAAATGATTGATGGTGTGTATTTTTTTCTAAAACAGAAGTTGTCAAGAAAAGTCTTCCAGTGGTTCAGGACCACAGTGCTGATTCCAGTACTGCTCGCTCTATTAGCTCTTCACGTTCTTGTTTTAGGTACTTCTGGTAAATTCTTTCAGACAACCATTTCATCTGGAGGTTCCCACACAGGTAGTTCAGTGAGAAGGAAATATTCCTTTTGTGTGCATGATACCTCTGTAGAGCTGCAATCATAAAATAGTGCCTCAACATTTTTTACTCATATCCCCAATTCCCTAGATCTCATGATTTTCCTCTTTCTTTCCTCAGAAGCCACAACTCTAACAGGAGGCAGGGGCACTACTGACAGTAAATTCAGAACAGGTGAGGAAGAGCAACCCATAATTTGGGAGTTACTGTGAATCATGATCATGACTCTCATTAGAATGACTTGCTTAGGACTAGGCTTTCCTACAAAATATTAAATAAGGATTTACAGACAATTTATTAAAGGCCAGATATATTTTTTAACTTAGTATTTCCCTTCAAATCTCCTAAAATCCTCTTTTCTAATAGATTGACTCTTCTAGATGATGTGTAAATGGGATATAATTGTTTTGAGGGATTTCCCTATAACATTACATATAAATATTTCCAGTGCTATAGAAGTTAAAAATAGTTTTGATCCCAGGAAGTAGAGATATTATAAATGAACTTTAAAAACACATCTGCATAGATGTTTCCTTGCCCCCAAAGCAAGAGAAATAATTAGTATTAGATCAATGGGGCAAAATCACAGATAGGAGTAATTAGTTTTGGTGTTTTGTAGCAGTGAGATACCTATGGTAAACAGTGTTATGGTGTATGTTCAAATGTCCTTGACAAGGAGATTCTGAATATTCTGCCCACAAAGAAATGATAAGTGTTTGAGATCATGGATAAGGTAAATATCATGACTTCCTTATTATACAGTATATACGTATATCAAAACCTCCCATACAACCCAGAAATATGTACAATTATTACATGAAATTTAAAAAGAAAAGCAAAAATGGATTAAATGGTAATGAAATAAATAAATTTTTGTCTTCTACCTCTGGCAGTGAAACAGTTAAGTATGGGAGAAACCCACCTGTCTCGCTCTGTTGGTCAGGTGTAATCCCCAGGTTTGGCCCCTTTGATTGCTTTGGTAGTTTATTAATTAATGGAAAAACACATCAGAGGGGCAGCCAGAGAAAGTGGCCTTTGACATCTTAAAGATGTAAGAAGATTATTTCTGGAGCCAGGCCTTCAGGAGACCAACTAGAGTCACTGTGGTGATGTCAGTTTCTCTTGTGTTTCAGCCACCACTAGGGTAGCTCCTGGCACAACTGTTGCCCCTGGCAGTTCCAAGACAGGTAAGTCAACAGGTTGAAATGAAATCTTCCACGTGGCCTCCCATAATTTAGATGTCTCCTTTGTATTCTTTACTTATTTATTGAGATGGACTCTCACTCTGTTGCCCAGGCTGGAGTGCAGTGGCACGATCTCAGCTCACTGTAACCTCTGCCTCCCGGGTTCAAGTGATTCTCCTGCTTCAGCTTCTTGAGTAGCTGGGATTACAGGTGCCTATCACTATACCCAGCTAATTTTTTCTATTTTTAGGAGAGATGGGGTTTCACCATGTTGACCAGGCTAGTCTCAAACTCCTGACCTTGTGATTTGCCTGCCTTGGCCTCCCAAAGTGCTGGGATTATAGGCATGAGTCCTTGTGCCTGGCCTACTTTGTATTAATTTTCTGCACGAGTAGCACCATATCTTCTCCACAATTCTTAAATATTCTCTGGTAACTCTTACATCTTTGTCTCCCTTAGAAGCCACCACTTTCCTGGGAGTAAGTGAAACAGCAAGTGTTGGAAGAGCCACGGGTGAGTGATGCTAGGCTAAGACCTGTAATTCCTAATGACAACTTCAAATAGTCTTCTGAAAATATCTACCTGATTTATATATACTATATTGAGAAAATTCAGAGGAAAAGGCTAGACAGTCTCCTTATTTCCTGAGCTTACAACGGCCTTCACTAAACCATTGTGACGTCAAACCAATGACAGATAAATAAGTAATATGGGAGAAAATTCTTCTCTTCCCCCCAAAGAGAAGGACATAATAGTTAAGAACTGTCTCAGTAATACTGCTGTGGAAAGAAATGTTGTATGGGACAAATATGAACTACTACTAGCACTGTGAGTCTGAGGGTAATAGTTTGCTTTTAAGGGGGAACTGGAGATTCCTATAGAAACCAAGTGGAAAAAGAGTTCAGCTAGTGACACCATCTCTTTCTTATTGTGGGTATTACTATTGTAGTCTCTGGAAAAACACTGAAACCTGGAAGTTACAAGACAGGCAAGTCTGAAAATACACGTAAAATCTGGACATGGGCACTTTGGTTGACATACTCTGCCCACAGCACAGTGTGTACTCTCTCAAAAACTAGTCTTTATTCCTTCCTTTCTTTTCTCTCTCTCTCAGGGGCCACAACTTCCATAGTAGGGAGTGTCACCAGCCAAGCAGAACATCCAGGAGGTGAGCTTTTTACTCCAAGGCCTTGGGAGGCTTTTATCCAATCCTAGTTCTCTGCAGTGAAGACATTGATATGAAGGTGGGCCAAGGAATGGGACCCTCATTTCATCTGGGAACACCACATGCCAGGATCACAAACCTGGGTGTGCCTAGGAATTCCTTGGCCTCACCTGACTCATCCCTCTGGTTTTTTAGGTGCCTAGGCTGGCAGAGCTAGTTGTTATGTAGCAGGGATGAGGGAAAGCTGCTGGATACCCCCAGCCAATCAGGGTTCCTGATCCTTTTATACAACTTGCCTTTTTCCCAAAGCACTGACTCACATCCTTCACACTGACTTGTTTATTACATTTATTGTTCATTGCTGGGCTCCAGCTGCTAGACTGTAAGGTGCCTTAGGAGAGAGATCTTTGAACATTTTGCTCACTGATACATCCCAAGGCCCTAAAACAATATTACACAGAAGAGATGCTTAATAAATATTAGTGGAATGATGAAATAATTATTTTGAAGCTCTTCATTCTATTTACTTTATTAGGTACAACTATAGTTTCACCTGAAGTCAGAATTCCAAGCCAGGTAGAATAGATTAAATAAAGTCATCACATGGGAATATTAGAGTTAGGGAGTTCTTTTTTAAACATGTGAATATCAAAATATTGAAGGAAATTCAAGATGAAGGAAATCTTCATCTTGAATGCCTGATAAAGTTTTAGAGCTAAGTCATAGAATATCAAAATATTCACATGTTTAAAAAAGAGTAATTGATGAGGAATATTTATAAAGATGAAAGGTAGTCTGCTTTTTTCTTCTTAACACATCACATCAGGGAACTCATTTGGAAGTTAAACAGGTGACGGGGAGATAAGTTCTCCTTTCACATTCACTGTGATCTATGGAAAGGGAATCCCAGAAGCAACAGTGTTCAACTGAGGGCCAAAGAAATAAAGTGGTAATCACTCACGGTTCATTTCCTTCCAAAACAGATGTCCTCAGGAAAGGTCTCTAGAGGTTCAGGATCTTATCACTTGTTTTAGCATTCTTTGCTCTATTAGCACTTTTACTCTTCTCATTTTAGGTACTTCTGGTGAATTCCCAGGAACAACCCGTACATATGGAGATACCCACACAGGTAGTTCAATAAGAAGGAAATCTTCATCTTGAATGCCTGATAAAGTTTTAGAGCTGCAATCATAGAATAGCTTTTTCTCAGGATCTTCAATCCCTTAGACCTCTTGATTTTCTTTTTCCCACAGAGGCTACAACTCTGAAAGGAGGCAGGGGCAGTATTGGAACTGAATCCAGAGCAGGTGAGGAGCAGCCCATGATTTGGGAGTTAATGTGAATCCTGATGTTCATTATTATGACTTGTTTAGAAGTGAACTTTCCTACAGAACATTGTGTATTTTTTTTTTATTATACTTTAAGTTCTGGAGTACTTGGGCAGATCTTGCAGGATTGTTACACAGGTATACACATGCCATGGTGGTTTGCTTCCTTCAACCCCCCATCACCTACTTTAGGTATTTCTCCTAATGTTAACCTTCCCCAACCTCCCCACCTCCTGCTATTGCTCCCCTAGCCCCTCACCTCCCAACAGACCTCAGTGTGTGATGTTCCCCTCCCAGTGTCCATGTGTTTTCATTGTTCAACACCCATTTATGAGTAAGAACATGTGGTGTTTGGTTTTCTGTTCTTTTGTCAGTTTGCTAAGAATGATGGTTTCCAGATTCATCCATGCCCCTGCAAAGGACATGAACTCATCCTTTTTTTATGGCTGCATAGTATTCCATGGTGTATGTGTGCCACATTTTCCTTATCCTTTATGGGCATTTGGGGTGGTTCCAAATCTTTACTATTGTAAACAGTGCCACAATGATCATATATGTGCATGTGTCTTTATAATAGTATAATTTATAATCCTTTGGGTATTTACACAGTAATGGGATTGCTGGATCAAATGGTATTTCTATTTCTAGATCCTTGAGGAATCACCATTGTCTTCCACAATGGTTGAACTAGTTTACACTCCCACCAACAATGTAAAAACATTCCTATTTCTCCATATCCTCTCCAGCATCTGTTGTCTCCAGATTTTTTAATGATCACCATTCTAAATGGCATGAGATGGTATCTCAACACCATAAAAACCCTAGAAGAAAACAGGCAATACCATTAAGGGCATAGGCATAGGCAAGGACTTAATGACTAAAACACCAAAAGCAATGGTAACAGAAGCCAACATAGACAAATGGGATCTAATTAAACTTAAGAGCTTCTGCACAGCAAAAGAAACAATCGTTAGAGTGAACTGGCAACCAACAGAATGGGAAAAAAGTTTTGCAAGCTACCCACGTGACAAAGGGCTAGTACCCAGAATCTACAAAGAACTAAAACAAATTTACAAGAAAAAAACAAAGAACCCCCTCAAAAAGTGGGCAAAGGATATGAACAGGTACTTTTCAAAAGACATTTATGCAGCCAACAAACCTATGAAAAAGTGCTCATCATCACTGGTCATTAGAGAAATGCAAATCAAAACCACTTTGTGCATTTTTTTTTAAAGGACAGTGAGTCTAAGGTCAAAGAAATTTTTTTTAGATTTAATTTTTTTTAAATTACCAGTAGTGTCTTTTGAATTTCCCTCTTGAATTTGTCTTGATAAATTTCTCCTGTAAGTTTACAAACGTTGCCAGAGTTTTAGAATGAGCTTAAAACAATTTTGTTCTTGGGAGGTAGAGACAAGGTAAATTAACCTTGAAATCATTCCTAGTAAAGGTTTCTATGGCCCTAAAACAATACAAATAATTTTTAGTTTTTTAATGTCTAAAGCACCCATTAAACTTATTTTTTTAAAGTAAAATAAATGAATCTGGGAGAAAACCACCAATCTTCCTCTAATTGAATTCCAAGAATATTGCTACATGTTGAGAAATTGATTAATCTTTCTATTTGGTCATAAAATTGTTAATGAGAAAATACATGTGGCTGATCATCAGGAAAGAACCAGAAAAAGAGTTATTTGGATATAATGATGATACATTTAGATTCTTTCTAGAGCCAGATTTTTGGGAGAAAACATAAGCACTGTAAGGACCACAGTACTCTTGATGTTTCTTCTACCACTGGGATAGCTCCTGGCACAATTCTTTCCCCTGGAAGTTCTAATACAAGTGAGTGTATAGATTGTCAGGGAACTCTTCAGGGATCTTTACATAATTAGACATCTCATTTGGTACAATTCTATCCATGAGTAATATCATATCTGTTTCATGGCCCTTCAATATTTTCCAAATATGTCCTTTCTGTTTTTCTCTCTTTCAGAGACCACAGCATACACTGGAGGAAGTGGGACCACAAGAGGAGGATTAGCCACAGGTGAGCATTGCATTCACCTGCCATTAATATCCCCAAAGAATAACAGACTGAAATATATCCATGCTAATCATTTATCCAATACTGAGGAATATTAGATATAATCTTACCATTATTCATTGACTAAGCTTTCAGATTCTCAAAGTTTTTTCTTATTTCAAACCATGGAAATAAGAACAAAACTTGGAGCTCTGAGCTTGGAACAGACTGTCCTCATAACCCCCAAGGCAATCTTGCAGCTGTTCCACTGACACTAATTTAGATGGTCTAGAGAGTAGCTTCTATCTCCCCAGTCTTGAACTCTAGAAGAAAGAAAACCCAATAAGTAAAAAATTACTTGGTAAATATACTGACACATGTGTATTGTATGAAGAATATGCAGATCACTATTAGGCATAAAAACTCAGTTTATGGCCAGCCATGGTGGCTCATGCCTGTAATAGCAGAACTTTGGGAGGCCGAGATGGGAGGAGCACTTAAGTCAAGATGGAGACCAGCCTGGGCAATATGGCAAAACACCATCTCTACAAATAATAATAATAGTACAGAAAATTAGCTGGGTGTGGTGGCATGCACTTGTAGTCCCAGCTACTCAGGAGGCTAAGGCTGGAGGATGGCGTGAGCCCAGGAGGTGGAGGTTGCAGTGAGCTAAAATTGCACCACTATGCTCCAGCCTGGGTAAGAGTGAGACTCTGTCTCAAAAAAAAAAAAAAAAAAAAAAAATCCCAGTTTACTGGAATAATAAATAAGTACAAAGACTGTGTCTACTTAATTGCTTTATACTGTTTTCTCACTTTATGGTAATGAGATATTGAACTGTGACTACTCATCTCTTTCTTAATAGTTACCATTGGGGCATTCTCGGGAAAGACTCTGGAACCTGGCAGTGACAACACAGGCAAGTCCAAAAGCACACAGGGAATGCTGCACTTTGGCTGCTCAGGTGACAGTTTCCTAGGGTTACATAACCCTGTGCTTCCCAAACCGCAGACTTCATCCTTGTTTTCTTTCTCTCAGAGGCCACAAGTTCCACAGGAGGGGTCAGCAACACAGGGTTGGAAGCTCCAAGAGGTAAGTTTCACCACTCCCAGGTTTTCGAGTTCTTCTGATTGCCCTGTTGTGCTGAGGTGAATACATACATGAGAAAGGGGACCAAGGAAAAGGAGTTACTTCTTGTCTGGAGGCACAGCATATATTCTGACCATCCTGATTAGTTATGCTATGGAATTTCAGAAACTGGGTCATCTAAGTCAGGCATTGCTCCATGGCCCGTGTGACAGTGTTACTTCTTTGGATACCTGGCTGAGGTCCACTGACCTGCAACAGCCTTCCTGGAACGCTGATTCTCCCCACTCAGCTCTTTATGATTCTGCGAAGTACTATCACCTGCTGCCATCTTTCAAACGCATTTATTATACTTGTTTATTTCCTGTGCTCCCTCTCCCACAAATGTAAATCACATGAGGCAGAGACTTCGTGTCTTCTTCTGACTGACAGAAGACTGTCAGGCACAGTGGAAATGCTTCCAGAATATGAGATGAGTGTCAGGCATATTCTTATGTAGAATGTCACTCTGGTTACTTCAATGGCTACCTACATAATTTTCCTTGGAGTCAGCAGCAGTTCATAGGATCCCATGCCAGCTGGCATAGGCTACATACAAACACAACAGGAAGCTATAAACATCTCCTATGTGTTTATTCTTAAAAACATGATAATCACAATATCACCTGTTTCACAAAAGTGAACACTTAGAATGTTCAAGACTTTTTCTTACTCAGGGAGCCAAGTCATTAAATGTAAAATCTGTAAAGTGAGATTGAACTTCCTTCTTTTTAAGTAGGCTGTGATGGAAGAAATAGTAGCAAAACAATAGTCTATACATTGCAAGGAAAAGCATTCATGGTTCATTTCCTTCAGAAACACAGATTCTGAGGAAAGGTCTTTCAATGTTTGAAGACAGCTTTGCTGTTTCCAGTGTTGTTTGTACTATTAGCTCCTTTACCTTCTCATTGTAGGTACTACTGGTGAATTCCCAGGGATAACACTTACATCTGGAGGTTCCCATACAGGTAGTTGAATGGGAAGGAAATCCTCATCTTGAAAGTATGATGACTTTGTAGAGCTGCAGTCATGAATGAGCAGCACAATGCTTTTTACCAATGTCTCTCAGAAGTCTTGATTCTATTCTTTACTTTCACAGAAGCCACAACTCTCACAGGAGGTAGGGGCAGTACTGGAACTGAATCCAGAGCAGGTGAAGGTGAGTGGCCCATAATTCACATGTTACCACAAATCTTGACTCTCATTAGGATGTCCTGTTTGGGAGTGGACTTTTCTGCAGAATATTATGCACATGTTTAGGGATAATGAGTCTTAGGACCCATAGAATTTTCTTTAGATTTTACATTTATAAACCTTTACCAATAGCCTCTTTTAAAATGAGATTTCCATTGTATTTGTTCTGAGAAGTTTCTCCTGTGAGGTTACATGGAAGTGTTGCCAGGGTATTACTAGGAACTATAAACAGTTTTGATCTGGAGAAGAAGAGGTAACTGAAATGAGCCTCAGAAACTTACCGAAATCATGGTTTTCATGCCTCAGAAGCAACAGAAATGTTTAGTATATTCTTGATGCATAAGAGTCCCAGGAAGATTGTTTTGTCTTCCACATTTTGGAATTAAAATGGTAAACATGGGGAATACCACCTGTCCCCTGATGGAAGACCAGAAATATTGTCTCAGAATGAGGAATAGTACCTTCTGATTGTTTTGCTAGGAAAGTGCATACTGAGAAAATACACAGGGCATGACCCCAGGAAGAATCATGGAAAGCACCATTTATAAATTACTAAGATAGGTTTAGATAGTTTTTAGAGGCAGGCCTATAGGAAAGGAAAACGTTGGTCAGCATGATGATCCCACTCTTCATCGTGTTTCAGCCACTACGAGGGCAGCTCCTGGCATGACTCTTGCCCCTGGCAGTTCCAACACAGGTGAGTCTGCAGGTTGCCGGAACTTCAGAGTTCCTCCCTTCAGAGTTCCTCTATGTCCAATGTTTCGTCTGGTGCTGTTCTTTCAAGAAATTGCATCATGTTCTTTAGTCCTTGAATATTTCCTAATATGCCTTTTCTTTTTTTGTGTTTCTCAGGGGCCACAGCTTCTCTAGGTGAAAGTGCAACAACAAGAGGTGGAACAACCAGCGGTGAGCATTTCTGGGTCATTGGACTCAGTTTTTAATAACCAGTAGATGTCATTGCTTGAAATGTATCCATGACACACATTTCTGCAACATTGAACATTGTTAGGTAAAATCTTACTTTCATTCATTAATTATATCAAATTTGTGCAAAAGTAATTGTGGTTTTGCTATTGAAAATAGTAACAAATCAGAAATTCAAAAGCAACAAATCAGTAATAGCAAATCATAAACTCAAAATTAATTTCTTTATACACTTTATGCAGACCCTTCTGCTAGTCCCCAAGGTAATCATGTAGCCATTGGACAGTTACATAGAGAATCGAGAGTGATAGCTACTAGGACCCAGTTCATGAATGCTAGAGAAATGGAGACCTAATAAGTTACATTCCTTTGATAATATACCGTGAGAAGGATATTATATGAGGAGTATATAGTTGACCTCTTGGGATTTAAAGCCAAGTTCCTTGTGATATTGAATAAGTATACAGATTTAGCCATTTATTAGCATGTTATTCTCTGCCCACTTGATGATGACAAGGTGCTAACCCATGACTACCCATCACTTTCTTAATAGCTACCACTGGAGCATTCTCTGGAAAGACTCTTGAACCTGGGAATGACAACACAGGCAAGTCCAAAAGCACACAGGGAATGCTACACTTTGGCTGCTCAGGTGACAGTTTCCTAGGGTTACAAAACCCTGTACCTTACAATACTGCAGACTTTATCTTTGCTTTCTTTTCTCTCAGAGGCCACACGTTCCACAAGAGGAGTCAGCACCACAGGGTCAGAAGCTCCAGCAGGTAAGCTTCATCAGTCCCAGGCTTCAGAGTTCTCATCATTGCTGTATTGTGCTCAGGATAACACATAGATGAGAATCAGGGTCAACATAAGGGGTTACTTCTTGTCTGGAAGGACAACATGTATTCTGACTATCCTGAGTGTTTCTGCTAAGGAATTTCACACACTGGGCTACCTAGGTCAGGCATTGCTCCATGTCCTGTGTGAAAGTGTTAGTTCTCTGGACACCTGGCTGAGGCCCACTGACCTGCAGCAGCCTCCCCAGGACCCTGATTCTCCCCACTCTGCTCATAATGATTCTGCAAAGCACTATCACCTGCTGCCACCTCTTGAACATATTTCTTACACATCTTGTTTATTTCCTGTGTTCTCTCTTTCACAAATGTAAATCACATGAGGCAGAGACCTTTATCTGTTCTTTTCCTCTATGTCAAGCACAAAGGAAATGCTTCCATAATATGAGATGGGTAACAGGCATATCATTATGCAGAGCATCACTGTGTTTACTTTAACAGCTACCACTATGGTTTAATTTGGTGTCAGCAGCAGTTCACAGGTACCCAGGCAAGAACTACTTAAAATCAGCAGGGGAAGATATAAATATCCTATAGAAGGGCATTACTCAGCATCTGATAAGCACAATATCTGCAACTCTGATATGAGAACATTTAGAATGTTCAAGTCTTTTTATCCTTCCTGATAACACAAGGAAATCACAACATTTGAAGTAAAATCAGAAAGTGGAGTTAAGCTTTCCTTTTCAGTAGAGTACAGGGGAAGGAATAGTCAGTATAAAACATTAGTTAATAAGTTGGCAAAAATTTATTCATCGTTTATATTTTCTGAAATAAGTTTTTAAGAAGGGTCTTCCAGTGGTTCAGGACCACATTGCTGATTCCAGTCCTGCTTGCTCTATTAGCTCCTATATTCTCTCATTTTAGGGACTTCTGGTAAATCTCTGGGATAACCATTTCATTGGGAGGTTCCAACACAGGTAGTTCAATCTGATGGACATCCTCATCTTGCATCCATGATAACTTTATAGAAATTCAGTGATAAAATAGCAACTCAATACTTTTTACCAGTATCTCAAATTTCCTAGACCTCTTGATTCTGCTCTTTATTTCCTCAGAGGCCACAACTCTCACAGGAGACAGAAGCAGTACTAGAAGTGAATCCAGAACAGGTGAGGAGGGCAGCTCATGATTTGGGGGGGGTACCATTTGGGATGACTTGTGAGTAAGTAGGCTTTCCTACAGAATATTAAGTAATTTATCTAGGGACAATCTATCTGAGGCCAAATATATCTTTTAATATTTCCCTTAACCTTTTAATACACACTTTTCAAATGAGTTGACTCTTCTAGTTGGGATGTAAATGAAATGTAATTGTTTTGAGAAATTCCCCATAATATAAGATAGAAACATTTTCTGCATAGTAGTAAGAACTAAAACAGTTTTAATCCTGGGAAGTAGAGATATATGACTCTTGGAATCATGCCTACATAAATATTTTCTTACCCCAAAGTGATAGAAATAATTAGTAGTAAGTCAATGGGTATGAAATCACAATTAGATAGCGGGCATTAATTCTGGTGGTCTATAGTGCAGTGGTGTGCCTATAGTAAGCAATATTATAGTATGTATTTGAAAATACTTTGAAGAGAGGTGTGTTAGTCCATTTTCATGCTGCTGATAAAGACATACCCAAGACTGCATAGTTAATAAAGAAAAAGAGGTCTAATGGACTCAGAGTTCCACATGGCTATGCAGGCCTAACAATCATGGTGGAAGGAGAAAGGCATGTCTTACATGGCAACAGGCAAGAGAGAACTTGTGCAGGGAAATTCCCCTTTATAAAACCATCCGATCTTGTGAGACTTATTCACTATCAGAAAAACAGCAGGGGAAAGACCCAGCCCCATGATTCAACTATCTTCCACCGGGTCTCTCCCGTGACACATGCAAATTGTGGGAGCTATATTTCAAGATGAGATTTGGGTGGGGACACAGCCAAACTATATCAAGAGGATTGTAATTTTCTTACTGCAAAGCTATAATAAATGTCAGAGGTTATGGTTACGTTAAACACCATGACTTGACTATTACACTGTGTGTATGTGTGTGTGTGTGTGTGTGTGTGTGTGTGTGTGTGTGTGTGTGTATATATATATACATGTCTATGTGTGTTTGTGTATAATCAAAACCCCACACTATAAATATGTAAAATTATGTGTCAACTAAAAATATAATTAAAAATAGATACAATTATCATAAAACAAAGATTTTTTTTCATCTACTCCTGGCAGTGAAATAGGTAAGCATGGGAGAAAACCATCTGTCTTGCTGTCATGGGATGCCAAATGTAGTGCCCTAAGTTTGGCCCCTTTGATTGCTTTGATAGTTTATTAATTAATGAGAAAACACATCAGAGTGGCAGCCAGAGAAAGTGACCTTTGACATCTGTAAGATGTAAACAGATTCCTTCTAGAGTCAGGTCTTCAGGAGACAACCGAGAGTCACTGTGGTGATGCCAGTTCCCCTTGTGTTTCAGCCACCACTGGGGTAGCTCCTGGCACAACTGTTGCCCCTGGCAGTTCCAAGACAGGTAAGTCAACAGGTTGACATGAAATCTTCCACGTGCCCTCCCATAATTTAGATGTCTCCTTTGTATTATCCCTTGTAGAAGTGCTGCCATATCTTCTCTGTGATCCTTAAATATTCTTTAGGTAACTCTCATCTCTTTATCTCCTTCAGAGGCCACCTCGTTCCCAGGAGTAAGTGGAACAACAAGTGTTGGAAGAGCCACAGGTGAGTGATGCTAACCTAAGACCTTTAATTCCTAATGAGACCTTCAATATTATTCTGAAAATACCTATAGATTTGTATATGCTATATTGTGGAAATTCAGAGAAAAAGACTAGACACTCATTATATTGCCTCATTTCCTGAACTTACAAGGGCTTTCATTAAACCATCATAACATTGAATCATGACAGATAAATAGGTAATATGGGGAGAAAAATTCCAATTTCCCCACCAAAAAGAAGGATATGATGGTTAAAAACTGTCTCAGTAAAATTTCTGTGGAAAAAAATGTTGCATGGGACAAATATAAATTACTTCTAGCACTGCGAGTCTCAGCGTGATAGTTTACTTCCAAGTGTGGATTTGAAATTCCTATTCAAATCAGTGGACAAACAGTTGAACTAGTGACACCATCTCTTTCTTATTGTAGATATTACTAGTGTAGTCTCTGGAAAAACACTGAAACCTGGAAGTTACAAGACACACATGTCCGAAAATACTTGCAAAATCTGGATATGGGCACCTTGGTTGACGTACTCTACCCGCAGCACCATGTATACTCTTCCAAACCACTCCTTCCTTTCTTTTCTTTCTCTCTCTCAGGGGCCACAACTTCCACAGTAGGAAGTGACACCAGCCAAGCAGAACATCCAGGAGGTGAGCATTTTACTCTGAGGCCTTAGGGCTTGTACCAAATCCCTGTTCTCTGCAGTAAAGACATGGGTGTGAAAGTGGGCAGAGGAATGGAGCCTGCATTTCTCCTGGAAACACAGCATACCAGGATCAAAAACCTGGATGTGCCCAGGAATTCCCTGGCCTCACCTGACTTATCCCTCTGGATTTCCAGGAGCCCAGACTTGGAGAGCTAGCTATTATGTAGCAGGGATGAAGGCAAGCTGTTGGATACACCCGGCTGATCAGGGTCCCTGATCCTAAATACAATTTGCCTTTTTCCCAGAGTGTTTACTAACATCTTTTACACTGACTTATTTATTACGTTTACTGTCATTGCTGGTTTCCAGCTACTAGAATGTAAGGTGCATTGGGAGAGAAATCTTTCAACATTTTGCTCACTGATACATCCCAAGGGCCTAAAACAGTATTACATGGAAGAGATATTTAATAAAGCTTAGTTGAAAGGTGAAATGTATTATTTGAAGATTTTTTTCACTCCACTTGCTTTAACAGGTCCAACTGTGGTTTCACCTGGCTTCAGCAGTAGTTCACAGAGCTCCAGGCCAGGTAGGAAGGACTAAATACAGTTCTCAAATGCAAGGATTCTTTAACGAGTTCTATTTTCAAATTCTCAGTATCAAAATGCCTCAGGTAATTGATGAGTAAAATTCAGAAAGGTGAATCTGCCATCGGCTCTTTTTCTCTTAAAGGCACCTCTGTCATACCAGAGAGCTCAGCATCTGAAAATGAAACAGGTGAGGAGGAGATAAGGTTCCTATCCACATCCATTGTGCTCTATGGAGAGGGAACCCCAGGAGTAACAGTGGTGGATAGGAATGATGGATAGGTGGGCCAGGACATGAAGGAGTAGTCACTTACGGTTCATTTCCTTACAAAACCGAGGCTTTCAGGAAAGTTCTTTCAGTGGGTTAAAGCCACATGGCTACTTCCACAACAGATTTAGGAGGTAATATCATGTTGATTCCTTTCTTTTTCTTGTTTTAGTTACTGAATTCTCTGGGACAGCTGCTATATCTACAACTTCCCACACAGGTAGGATAATGAGGAAATCTCCATGTTTAACGTCTTAGTTATTAGAGCTGCTTTGATGAAATAGTAACCTCATTCTTTTCTCAATATTTCAAATTCTGACCTCACCATTCAACACTTTCTCCATCAGAGGCCACAACTTCAACAGAAGGCCGCAGCATTCCTCCGTCTGGATCCAGCCCAGGTGAGAATGAGCAGAGCACGACTTAGGGTTTACTGTAAATTATGACTCTCCGTAGGCTCACTTGTTGGGAGTGTGTTTTCCTGGGTAGCGGTTTGCATTTACTTCCAGTATTTTCTTACACTGAATATATTTTGGAAAACTAGCCCCATACCAACATCTAGCCCCATAGCTGTAAGTTTCTAATGATGGGCTGGTGGTGCAGTCAGCTTAAGAGATTTCTCCTGCAAAGTCATATATACCACTGTGGTGTAGGGGGAGCTGAAAAATACTGTATTTCTGGAAAGAAATTTATATTAATCCTGCAAGCAGGCGTATTCTATATCAAGGTTTTCTCACTCAAAAAAACAATAATGATATTAAATATTTTCCAGTGTTATTGGCACATTAAAACATATTTCTGGTTTTCATTCCACAGTAGGTACCACTCCAGCATCAGGAGGCCAAGCAACTGGGAGCCTGACAGGTGAAGAAGAGGGAAAGCCACCCTGTTTCCTTGTCTAGGGGTGAATGTATGGAATTCAGTGGAGGGTCCTCAATTTGGGCACATTACCATTCCTCTTGCTTTGTTAGTGATATAGGCCATAGCAAAGGCATGACTCTCAGTTCATCAGGAAGCAGTGAAAGGGCTCTTTGATATAACAAAGATACACCCAGATTCCTTCCGGAGGCAGGTCTTCAGAAAACAAACACGAGTCACTGTGATGATCTCAGACCCTTTTTGTTTCAGCCACCACTGGGGTAGCTCCTGGCATGACTGTTGCACCTGGCAGTTCCAACACAGGTGAGTCACTGAGGTGGCAGATTCCTCCAGGAGTCCATCTATGATAAATTCTCCTCCAGTGTTATCCTGGGTATGGAGCTATTTTAAGTTTTCCACAGTCTTGAAATATCGTTCATCACTCCTGTCCTGTTTTCCTCTTTCTCAGAGGCCACAACTTCTGTAGGAGAAAGAGAAACAACAAAAGTTGAAATAATCAAAGGTGAGTTCTGTTAAGGTACTGACTATTCCTAAAAAGTTCCCAAGAATCTGGTCTGAAATATGTAAACACTTTTTGCATTTCCCAGATTTGGCATATTAAGGAAAATCTAACAGACGTCCAATATTTTACATCAGTAAATACCGTACAGGCCTTTCAACTTTTCCTCCTCAAGTCTTGCACCGTGGGTCTAAGGATCCTTCATCAGAGCATCATGAGATCCATTCCCTGACAGGTTTATAGATGATTTGGGCCCAAGTGTACATTGCTATCATTAAACCCTAAGAACGGGACTAGTGGTGGAGGACTTTCTCTGAGAACAAATCACAGTAAACTTGCTCAGGGAATGATATGTTCCGTGGGCAAAGTGTGGATTCACTCACAAAACCAAAGTCCAGAAAAATTAATTTCCTGGTGTATTAAAGAAGCAAACATTTCATCTGTTTTATTATTAAGTGCCCATGCCCATTAAATTAAGGACCATAAATTGACCAACTGATTACAATCCTTATTTCAGGTATTACTGAGAGCATCTCTGGGAAAACTCTGGAACCTGGAAGTGCCCACACAGGTCAGGAACGTAGCCTCTTGGGTAATACAGGTTATGGGAGACTCATAATGTCCTGTGTAGTCTTTTATTAAAAAAATTATTATTTTTCCATAAGTTATTGGGGTACAGGTGGTATTTGGTGATGTAAGTTGTTTAGTGGTGATTTGTGAGACTTTGGTGCACCCGTCACCTGAGCGGTATACACTGCACCATATCTGTAGTCTTTTATCCCTCAACCCCTTCCCTCTAATCCCCCCAAGTCTCCAAAGTCCATTGTATCATTCTTATGCCTTTGCATCCTCATAGCTTAGCTCCCTCATATCATTGAGAACATACAATGTTTCTTTTCTCATTCCTGAGTTACTTCACTTAGAATAATAGTCTCTAGTCTCATCCAGGTTACTACAAATGCTGTTAAATCTTCCCTCCAATTCCTTTCTCTCTCAGAGGCCACAACTTTTCCAAGAGGCAGCGGGACCACCCTAGCAGGACCACCTGGAGGTAAGCTTTTCAGGCGGAGGCTTGGGGCTCTCGTCATCTCTCAGTCTTGGTGGCTGCAGTGAACAAATAATATGAAAGCATTTGAGGAGGAGTCAGAATTCTCTGAGGCCATATTATGTCATTAACAGTCTAGGAAGTTACTCTGTTTATAAATTCCATGACCTCAGATGTCTTAGGCAAACTATCTTTAGTATCCTGGCGTAGGGAGACATTTTTGTTTGATAGGAGGATTGGAAGTATATTGCACGTATTCCAACCCTCCAGGACTTCCGGTCTTCCTTAGCTGGTTTACCTTTCCACCCACAGCTTGACATTTTCTTTTCTTCTTTCCTTTTCATCTTACTTTAAGTGCCAAGATATGTGCGGGTTTGTTACATAGGTATACATGTGCCATGGTGGTTTGCTGCACCTATTGACCCGTCCTCTAAGTTGCCTCCCATACCCTCTCCACCCCTGACAGGCCCCAGTGTATGACGTTCCCCTCCCTGTGTCCATGTGATCTCAT
Organism: Saimiri boliviensis; assembly: GCF_048565385.1. NCBI lineage: Eukaryota > Metazoa > Chordata > Mammalia > Primates > Cebidae > Saimiri > Saimiri boliviensis. The sequence goes on from NC_133455.1 coordinate 96,909,078, forward strand.
TGCTCAAGAACATGCAGTGTTTGGTTTTCTGTTCCTGTGTTAGTTTGCTGAGGATGATGGCCTCCAGCTCCATCCATGTCCCTGCAAAGGACATGATCTCATTCCGTTTTATTCAGCTTGACATTTTCTATCATTTTTCTCATATACAATGCTTATTTCCTGTATCCCCTCACTAGGAAGCTTCATGAAGTCAACTGATTATTAAAATGCCTCCAAGTTGTATCAAATCTTCTACTTATAAAGATAAAACCATGCTTTATTTCTCCTGTAGGCACTTCTGTCACAGCAGGGGGCTACGTCTCTGAAAGGGAAACAGGTCAGGGTGATCTAAAGCCCTGCACTCCCCTTCCCTTGTAGTGAAAGGGAAACACAGTAGCCACACATCTATCCCATGTTGGCCTGGAAGACCCAGAGCTAAGCAGCTGTCCATCTTTGATTCTATATAAATAGTGTCCTTGGGAATGGGCTTCCAGTACTTGAGGGCCACATTGATGCTTCCAAGCTTACTTAGCTGGGGAGAAAATACTCTACAGTTCCATTTTCCTTTTATGGATTTTAGGTGCCACTGGAGGATTATCTGGAACAACCATTATATCTGAAAGTTCCACCACAGGTAGGTTAACAGGAAGGAAATACCTCTTATTTAATGTCACATATCACGGTATCTCTTTTAGGACTGCTGCAAGAAAATAACACCCAAATCCCCTCCAGTTTTCCAAATTTTCAGACTTCATTATTGTGTTTTTTTCCCTCAGAAGCCACAACTTCCATTGTAGGGAGTGGTACTTCTGGAACTGAACTCAAAACTGGTGACAGTAAACAGCCCATACTTTGGCCTCAAAAGGATTAGTACTCTCAAGCTTTCCTTGAGAGAGTTTGTGTTTCATTTAGAGACACTGCAAGTAATTCAAAATAGGATTGCTGTTATTTATTTATTTATTTAGAAAAATGACCAGTCCTAGAATTGAGCCTTCTTTCCTTTCATCAAGTTGAAGATGGGATGGGATTTCTCCATTGTCTTAAAACTCTCACTAGCATCTGAGCTGGAAACCAGAAAGTTTTCTGTGTGAATGTGTGTGAAGTAGAAAAGAGCCTCATGGAACCAGGGTGCATGCAAGCATACATGTGTATCTAACAATTGACTTCCCCAGTATTTTCTCCTCTATTTGAAATTTCAACACATTGAAACCTTTTCCCCCCATTTTTCTGTCTCACAGCCGGTATCACTGCAGCATCAGGGAGGCAAGCAGGTGAGCATTGGGAAAATGCATCTAGTTTCATTTTTGTCAGATTTTCTGTTGTGTTTGTACTTGGAAACATTGTCTATCTCTTTTTGTTATGAACTGTTAAAAGCAGGAAATACATCTTGTTGTCCGCCTTCCTTGTGCTCAGAGAAAGAGATTTCTGTTACAGCAAATACGTACATAAATAGAGCGTATCCCTTTTAGATTTGGGTCCTCATTTGACTTACTCCTTCACTGTGATCACCTCACTCTCTTTGTTTTCAGGCACCTCGGCAGTAGCTCCTGCCACAACGGTTGCCCTTGGAAGTTTCAGCACAGGTGAGTCCACTGTGTGGTGGGGAGTCCTTTCATGGGTGGTTGCTACAGTAACATGCCTTTCCTTCTATGCAGTGCTTCTATGCAGAAATGCCACCATTCCATTTCATGTCCCCTGAATCTTTTCCATTTTGTCCTCCTTCTCCCAGCAGCCACAGCATCTCCTGGAGCAAGTGGAATGACTGGGGTTACAACAACTACACGTAAGAACTGACAGTCCACTACCTCCTTCCCAGTAGGTCAAGTTGCCTCAATCACATCTACCATCTGTACTTCCTGTGAAGGGCATTTTTGTTGGGAAAAAAAATCGCTATTCTAAATAGGCAAGATTTTACCTAATACGTAAAGGTCGGACACTCAAATGCCTTTATCTTCCTTTCCTCTGCTTCAAGGGGACATCACCATGGAGCTAAGGCAATGCGAATCAGTTGTGTATGGGAGAGAATTTGTCTTTCTTTCTCTCAGTGATTTTTAAGGAAATAATAGCTATTAAAATTTTTCTTATTAAATATTCTATAGAAATGGTGCATGAAAAACATACAGATTAACTCATGGTCTAGAAACCTCTGAGAGAGCTTGTTGACACATTAACAACCCAGAGTTCCCTCACCCCATCAAAGGCTGTTTTCATTATGTGTCAAGAATAAAAATATTGATTTCTATCACTCTGTGTTCCAATGTGGTAGCCAATAGCAGAACTTTTACACATGAAGTCTAATACTTAAAGCAATAAATAATTATGGCAATGAGCATATTGATCATTTATAAGTTCCTTAACTGTATCCACTTTTTAAATTGGAGATTTATATATCTTATTCCAATTAAGAAATGCCAAGGTCCAATTAAGAAGATAAATACACAAATGATATATTTCCAAGTTTTAACAATTAATCTTGTATATTTATGCTTTTTATTACTTTTAAAGTCAGAAGTACTTATTTTCTGACTTAATGGAAAGTGTCAAGACATTTTGAATTGGGATTATTTCATATAATGACATCATTACATCTTTAGTTTATCCCTCTTTCTTAACACTCAATTAATTTTGGTTTTCTTTTCATCTTTAAGAGACCACAACTTCCCTAGGAGGAAGTGGCCCCACTGGAGCAGAAATAAAATCAGGTAAAGACCTTGAGGGTATTTATATACATTGTTGTGTTTTGATGGATTTCTTAGAAGAATTTTTTTTAAATGAGCTTTTAGTTTGAAAATAAATTTAAATTACAGAAAATTATCATAGATATTGTAGAGAATCCCTTTAATGTGGAGTGTGGTTTTAAGTTTCCTTTGAGGCTATAATATTTCAAGGAAACAGAGTTTCTCTTTGGATTTGGATTTGTAAACTGCTGAGTTGAAAGTTCTCAAAGTCTCTTCCTTTAAGAGACTGACTGCAGGGTTCGAGGTCTCTGGAGAGGAGAGTTGCAATAGTGCCTCTGGCTTTGGAATGGTTTTCCCTTTGAAAAGAGCATAGTCTGCATAGCATTAGTGTCCTGTTCATAGATACAAATTTAATATCTTCTTTATTCTTTCTTCTTCTTTCCTCCTCCTCTTCTTCTCCTAATCTCTTTTCATGTGGAGCCACCACTGGAGCCCCAGGAAGTAGGACAGGTAAACTTGGGAAAGCCTTTCATAGCACCTTCAACATTGGCACAATAATAATCATCATGACAGCAGGCGTATTGCCCACTGCATTAACCTTGGCCTTGCAAGGAAACACAATAAACCTGAAAACATGTTTGTCCTCATGTCAGTTAGAACTTCAGGAAGAGTGTTTTCTTGCCTCAAAGTCACAAATATTCCTACTGTTGGCCACATTTTTCTAAAGGTCACTGAAGAGTTCTCATGTTGATCTTTTTCTTTCTTTCTTGAAGGCACAGCTGGAGCGCCCTCTGGTAAAACAGTCACTCCTGGGAGCTCCAGCTCAGGTAAAGCACCAGGCTGGGAGGAAGCACTGTTTGGGAAGGGCTCCTCCTCAATGAAGTGTCTGCCTGGGTGATCCTACCATGCTTTTCTCAGATTTTTCTAATCTTTTCCCTCACTGCTATTCTTTTCCATGTTTTGCAGAGGTCACAACTTCTGTAGGAAAAAGTGTAATAACAAAAGCTGTAATAATCACAGGTGAGCTCTGTTAAGAAACTAAGTATACTTTGCTATAATTTACCATGTCTTGGTAGAAATATAGCAAAAGTTATTGAATTTTCCACATTTGGTACATTAGGTAAAAATGTAGCAGATGTTCAATATCAAATAATAAATACAGGTCAGACACTTCAACATTTCCCCCTTATGTTTTTTGCATTGGATCTAAGAATCCTTCATTAGGGCGTCATGGGGACTATTCCCTGACAGTTACACAGGTGACTTTGGTCCATCTATCTTTTTGTATCTAAATTCTAAAAATAAAACTGAGTGGCAGAGGACTTTCTCTGCAAACTTGCTGAGGGAATTATATATTCTATGGGAAATATATGGATCAACTCTGAAAAATAGAACTCTAGATAAGTAAATTTTCTATTGTATTAAACAAAATATATATATTTTTCCTTAAGAGCCTATGCCCATATCATGAGGAGCAACAAATTGACCAACTGACCACAATCCTTTCTTTTTTCAGGTACTACTCAGGGCATCTCTGGCAGAACTCTGGAAGCTAAAAGTGCCCACACAGGTCAGGCATTCTGAACGGGGCCCTTTGGGCAATACAGCTTATGGGGTCCCAGAGTGTCCAGTGCCGTCTTCATACCTCCAATGCCTTTCTCTCTCAGAGGCCACGACTTTCCCAGGAGGCAGTGGGACCAGCCGAGCAGGACCACCTGGAGGTGAGCTTGTCAGGCTCAGGCCTGAGGCTCTCTCTCATCATCTCCCTATCTGAGGGCTACAGGGAACAAACAGTGAAGGCATTTGAAGGAAGGGCTTGCATTTTCTCCTTGATCATATTGTGTCCTGTCAACCTGGTCAGTTATTCTGCTCTTGAATTTCATCACCTTGTATTGTCAGCCAGGCTGTGTGCACCATTCTAGCTTATGGAGACATTATTTTTTAGTGGTAAAAGATATTAAAAATATTTTATATATTTTAACCTTCCGGACTTCCTATTCCCCTTACCCAGGTTACCATTCCACTCATAGCTTGATACTTTTGATCATTTTTTTCATATACTTACACATGATGTTTACTTCCTCTCTCCCGTCACTGGAAAGCTTCATGAAAACAAATGATTGACTGAAACAGTCCTACTTATAGGTAGAAAACAGTGATTTTTTTTCCTCTCTTTTAGGCACCTCTGTCACACTAGGGAGATATATTCCTGAAAGGGAAACAGGTCGGGTTGATTCAAGTCCTATTTTTTCTTGCCTCACAGTGAAAAGTAATCTCAGCAACAACACATCCATCCCATGTTAGCCTGGAAAATGAAGTGCTAGGAAGTTGTTCATTTTCCATTCTCAGTAGAAATAGAGTGTCTACAGCAGAGGGCGCTTTCAGTGTTTAGGGCTACATTGAGGCTTTCAGACTTAATTAGAAATAAAATGCTCTATTGGTTTATTTCTTTTTTTCTTTTCTTTTTTTTTTTTTGCATTTTGTTACCACTGGAGAATTGTCTGGAATGACCATTATATCTGGAAGTTCTAACATAGGTAGCTTAACAAGAAATGCCTCTTATTTAATGTCAGATATCATGATTTTTTTAAAGGGCTTCTTTGATAAAGTAAAAGCCCAATATCTTCTTCCAGTATTCTGAATTCCCAGCCTTTTTCATTCTCCTCTTTCTTCCATCAGAGGCCACCACTTCCACAGCAGGGACTGGCACTTCTGGAACTGGATTCAGAATCGGTGAGAAGAAACAGTCCGTGATTTGGCATCATAAGTATTAAGTCTCTCAAGCTTTTCTTGAGAGAGTCTGTGTTTGTTTTATTTAGCTACGTTGCACGTGATTCAAAATAGATTTGCTGGTGGATATATATATATATATATATATATATATATATATATATATCACTAATTCTTAAATGGATCATTACTGCTTCGTTTCTGAGGATGGGATGTAATTTCTCCATTTATGTTACAACTGTCACTAGCAGTTTAGGTGGCATTCAGAAAATTTTCTGTGCTTTTATGTGAAACAGAAAAGAGCCCCACAGAACCAGTACACATACATTTAAAGTGTATATGTGAACGAAAATACTGGTTCAATTCTTTCTCTATATGTGAAATTTCAAAGTATTTCAACCATTTTTCCTCCTTTTTCTATCTCACAGCAGGCGTCACTACAGCAACAGGGAAGAAAGCAGGTGAGCATTGGGAAAATGCATCTAGTTTCACTTTTATCAAATTTTCAGTTGTGCTTGTACTTGGAAACTTGTCTCTCTATATCCTTTTGTTATGAATTGTTGAAAGCAGGCAAATACTTTGAGTTTTCCACCTGCCTCAGGTTCAGAGAAAGAGAATTCTGTTATGGCAATTCAATACATAAATACAGCACATCCCTTTTAGATTTGGGTCATTTGACTTACTCATTCACTGTGATCACCTTAGTCTCTTTGTTTTCAGGCACCTCAGAGGTAGTTCCTGCGACGGCAGTTGCCCCTGGAAGTTTCAGCACAGGTGAGTCCATTGTGTGGTGGGGAGTCCTTTCATGGATGCTCGCTACCGTAACATGCCTTTCCTTTTGATGCTTCTATGCAGGAATGCCACTATTTCATTTCATATCCCCCGAACCTTTTCCATTTGTGTCTTCCCAGCAGCCACAGCGTCTCCTGGAGCAAGTGGAATAACTGGGGTCACAACAACTACAAGTAAGAACTACCTCCTTCCCAGTAGGTCACGTTGCCTCAATCACATCTACCGTTTGTACTTCCAGTGAAGGATATTTTTTAAAAAAATTCAGGCCGGGCGCGGTGGCTCAAGCCTGTAATCCCAGCACTTTGGGAGGCCGAGGCGGGTGGATCACGAGGTCGAGAGATCGAGACCATCCTGGTCAACATGGTGAAACCCCGTCTCTACTAAAAATACAAAAAATTAGCTGGGCGTGGTGGCACGTGCCTGTAATCCCAGCTACTCAGGAGGCTGAGGCAGGAGAATTGCCTGAACCCAGGAGGCGGAGGTTGCGGTGAGCCGGGATCGCGCCATTGCACTCCAGCCTGGGTAACAAGAGCGAAACTCCGTCTCAAAAAAAAAAAAAAAAAATTCAAATAGGCAATATTTTATCTAATATGTAAAGACTAGATACTCAAATACCTTTATTTTCCTTACCTCTGCTTCAAAGAGACTTCGTCGTGGAGCTAAGGCACTAAGAATCAGTTCTGTGATTGGAGAGAAATGTCGTTCTTTCCCTCAGTGATATATAAAGGAAATAACAGCTATTAAAATTTTTCTCATTAGCTGATCTATAGAAATGGTGCATGAAAAACATACAGATTAACTCCTGATTCTAGAAAGCACTGAAAAGTGCTTTTTGACACATTAAGACAATACAGATTAATCTTACCCCATCGAAGGCTGTTTTCTTTTTATTGTGTGTAAAGAATAAAAATATTGATTCCTACACCTCTCTGATTCCAAGTTCCAACTGGCAAAATTGTTACATATGAAAAGCCTAATGCTTAAAGCAATAAATACTCATAATAATAGTAATGACCATGTTGATCATTTGTGAGTTCCTCACTGTATCCACTTTTTTAATCAGAGATTTACATATCTTATTCCAATTAAGAAATATCTAAGGTCCAGAAAAACAAAAAAAACAAAAACAAAAACAACAACAACAACAACAACAAAGAAACAAAAAGAGAAATGTCTAAGGTCCAATTAAGAAGATAAATTTACAAATGTGGTATCTCCTGATTTTAACAATTAAACTTGTGTATTTATGGTTTTCATTACTTTTAAAGTCAGAAGTACTTATTTTCTGACTTAATAGAAAGTATCAAGACATTTTTAATTGGAGTTATCTCATGTAATGACATAAACTTACCTTATCCTTTTTTCTTCGTACTCAGTTAATTTTGGTTTTCTTTTCATCTTTAAGAAACCACAGCTTCCCTGGGAGGAAGTGGCAGCACTGCAGCAGAAATAAAATCAGGTAGAGACTTTAGATTATTTATATTTATTGTTTTATTTTGACAGATTTCTTAGAGAAAATTATTTCTAATGAGCTTTTAATTTGGAAGTAAATTTAAATTACAGAAAATTATCATAGATAATGCAGAGAATTCCTTCAATGTGGAGTGTGGGTCTAAATTTCCTTTGAGTCTATAATATATCAAGGAAACAGAGTTTGCTCGTGGATTTGGATTTGTAAATTCTTGAGCCCAAAATTTCTGAAGTCTTTCCTTTCTGAGAGACTAACATCAGGGTCCTAAGTCTCTAGAGAGGAGTCTTGCAATAATAGCCCTGGCTTTGAAGAGTTTTTTCCTTTGAAAAGGGCATAGTCTATATAACATTAGAAATCACTAAGATGTCATATTTTAGTTTAGAGATAAAAATTCAAAATTGTCTTTCTTCTTATTTTTTCTTGTTTTCTCCTCTTCTTTCTTCTCCTTTTCTCTTTTGCTTTTCATTAGGAACCACCACTACAGTACCAGAAAGTAGGACAGGTAAACTTGGGGAAAGCCTTTCATATGACCTTCCACTGTGACCAAATATTGTTCATAATAATTAGGGTAGGAATATTAGCCACTGCATTACCCTTGGCTTTGCAAAGGCACACAGTAAACCTGAAACGTGTTTGTCTTTGTGTCGGCTATAAGCCAGGAAGTGTGTTTTCTGGCTTCAAAGTCACAAATAGACATACTGTTAGCCACATTTTTCCAAGGGTCACAAGAGGGTTCCCATCTCAATCCTTCTCTTTTCTTTCCTGCCTAGGCACAGCTGGAGCGCCCTCTGCTACAACAGTTGCCCCTGGGAGCTCCAACTCAGGTAAAGCACCAGGCTGGGAGGAACCGCTGATTGGAAAGGGCTTAATGGGGTGTCTGCCTGGGTGATCCTACCATGCTTTTCTCAGATTCTTCTAATCTTTGCCCTCACTGCTATTCTTTTTCCCTCTTTTGCAGAGGCCACAACTTCTTTGAGAGAAAGTGGAATAACAAGAGCTGAAGTAATCACAGGTGAGCCTAGTTAAGGAATTAAGTGTACTTTGTTATAATTTCCCACATCTTGCTCGAAATATGACAAAAGTTTTTGAATTTTTGGCATATTAGGCAAAAATGTAGCAGATGTTCAAATTTTAACACCAATAAGTATAGGTCAGAAACTTCAACATTTTCTCCTTTTTTCTTTTGGCTCTAAAATCAGTCCCTTCATTAGGGTATCACGGGGTCCATTCCCTGACAGCTATATATGGGACTTGGGCCCAAATCTATCTTTCTCTACCTAAACCTTAAAAATGAAACATGGTGGCAGAAGACCTTTTCTGTAAGCTTGCTGAGGGAATTATAGGTTCTATGAATAATATATGGATTAACTCTTAAAAATAGAAACCGCAGAGAAATAAATTTTCTGTTTTATTGAAGAAAAAAAATGTGTTTTTTTTTCTTTAAGAGTCATAAGGGGCAACAAGTTGACCAAATGTCCAAGATTCTTTCCTCTTTGCTACTCAGGCAATCTCTGGCAGAACTCCAAAAGATGGAAGTGACCACACACATCAGGCATTCTGAATGTGGCCCCTTGGCTAATATAGCTTATGGGGCCCCAGAATGTCCTGTACAGTCTTCATACCTCTAATTCTTTTCTCTCTCAGAGGCCACAACTTTCCCTGGAGGCAGCAGGACCACTCGAGCAGGACTATCCGGAGGTGAGAGACCTGGGGCTCTCATCAGCTCTCTATCTGGGTGGCTACAGGGAATAAATAATGTGAAAGCATTTGAAGGAAGGGACTGCATTTTCTCTTTGGCCATATTGTGTCCTATCAACCTGGTCAGTTATTGGACTTGGAAATTTCATGACTTGGATTGTCAGCCAAGCTGTCTGCACTATTCTAGCTTCTGGAGACATTATTTTTTCTAATTAAAGGTATTAGAAAATATTTCATATATTCCAACGTTCCAGGACTTCCTATTCCCCTTACCCAGCCTTTCCACTCACAGTTTGATATTTTTTATTGTTTTCTCATATACTTACACAGAATGTTTATTTCCTCTCTCCTCTTACTAGAAAGCTTCATGAAGGTAATTGATTATTAAAATATCCCAAGTTGTATCAGACAGTCCTACTTATAAATATAATGTCTCCCGTAGTTACCGCTATTCCACCAGAGGACTGTGTTCCTGGAAAGGAAACAGGTCAAGGTGATTTAAAGCCCTGTTCTCCCCTTGCCTTATAGTGGAAGGGAATCCCAGCATCAACTTATGCATCTCTAGGTGTTTATTTTCCATTCTCTATAGAAATAGAGTGAGTGCAGGAAACAGATTCTAGTGCTTCAGGGATACATTGATGCTTCCAAGTTTAATTGGAGATAAAATGCTCTATTGCTTCATTTCTTTCTTTCTTTTTTTTTTTTCTTTTTTTTTTCTTTTTTGGCATTTTAGTTACCACTGGAGAATTGTCTGGAATGACCATTATATCTAGAAGTTCTAACACAGGTAGCTTAACAAGAAGTAAATGCTTCTTATTTAATGTCAGGTGTCATTTTTCTTCTATGGCTTCTATGATAAAGTAATACCCCAATATCTTCTTCCAGTATTTTAATTTTCCAGCATTTTTCATTCTCCTATTTCTTCCATCAGAGGCCACCACTTCCATAGAAGGGACAGGTTCTTCTGGAACTGGATTCAAAACTGGTGAGAAGAGACAACCCATGATTTGGTGTCATAAGCATTAGGTCTCTCAAGCTTGTCTTGAGAGAGTTTGTGTTTGTTTCATTTAGGGACATTGCAAGTGATTCAAAATAGATTTGCTGGTGGAGATACATTTTTTGTAAATCTACTAATTCTAAAATGGAGCATTACTGCTCCATTTCTGAGAACGGAATGGAATTTCTCCATTCGTGTTACAACTATTGCTAGCAGTTTAGGTGGAATTCAGAATGTTTTCTTTGTGTGTGTGAGACAGAAAAGATGCATGCATTTACAAGCGTATATGTGAACAAAAATGATAGCTCAGTATTTTCTCCTACATCTTAAGTTTCAGTACATTTAAACCTTTTTTGCCTCCTCTTTCTACCTCACAGCAGGCATCACTTCAGCCCCAGGGAAACAAGCAGGTAAGCATTGGGGAAATGCATCTAGTTTTACTTTTCTCGAATTCCCAGTTGTGCCTGAAGTTGGGAACATTTTCTATGTGCTTTGGTTTGAATTGCTGAAAGCAGGCAAATATATGTAGTTCACCATCTGTCTTGAGCTCAGAGAGAGCTTTCTATGGTGGCATACAAATAAATAAATATATACATACATAGAGCATATTCCTTTGAGAGTCAGTTCTTCATTTGATTTACTCATTCACCACGATCACGTCAGTCTCTTTCTGTTTCAGGCACCTCTGGGGTGTCTCTAGCCACAACAGTTGCTCCTGGAAGTTTCCGCACTGGTGAGTCCACGGTGTGGTGGGGAATCACTTCATGGATGCTTGCTACGATAGTATGCCTTTCCTTTTGGTGCTTTTAAGCAGAAGTGCCATGTTTCCATTTCAAGTCCCTGAATCCTTTCCATTTATGTCCTTCCTCTCTCAGTAGCCACAACATCTTCTGGAGCAAGTGGAATGACTGGGGCTGGACCCACCTCAGGTAAGCACTGAGGAACCACTACCTGCTTCCTAGTAGACAACGTTGCCTGAATTGCATCTACTGTTTGTACTCCCTGTGAAGGGCATTTTCTGAAGAAAGATGATCACATAGGCAGGATTTTCCCTAATAATTAAAGGCCAGACACTCAAACTTTTTAACCTTCCTTTCCTCTGCTTCAGGGAGACTTCACTATGAAGCCAAGGAACTGAGAATCAGTTAGGAGATTGAAGATAAATGTTTTTTTCTGTTGTTGATATTTAAATGAAGTAATTGAGTTATTGATATTTTAGTCATTAAATATTCCATGAGACACAAATGATGTGTAGAAAAGATATAGGTTAACTCCTGCTTCTAGAAACCTCTGAACACAGCTTGTTGACACATTGAGGAAATGCATAGTTTTCTTATCCCATTCAAGGCCATTCTCTTTCTCATTATGTGTAAAGAATTGAGATATTGATTTCTATTTCTAATTCCATGTTCTAACATGGTAGTCACTGGCAAAATTTTTGCTCGTGAAAAGTCTAATACTTAAAGCAATAAATAATGATGATAATAGTAATGAGCATATTGATCATTTATAATTTCCTTGATATATGCATATTGTATGTGACTTTTACATACCTTATTATCACTGCAACTATCTAAGGTCAGAAGAAGATCCATGAGTTAAAAATGGAAAATTAAACTTGCGTATTGAAGATAAACACTTTTACATGGAAAAGGGCTTCTTTTCTGACTTAGCAGTAGGTGACAAGAGATTTTGAATTGTATTTGTTTCACACAGTCTCGTCAGCTTACTCATCCCTCTTCCTTCATATTGAATTAATTTTGGTTTTCTTTCCATCTTTAAGAGACCACAACTTCCCTAGGAGAAAGTGGTACTACTGGAGCAGAAATAAAATCAGGTGAAGATTTGGATATTTTCATTATTTATTGTTGTAGTTTGATTCCAAGTTCATGGATTTCTTGGAGAAAACAGGTGTTTTTTTTAAAGCCTTTTATTTTCAAGTATTAAATTACATAAAATTTGCAAAGATAAAGCAAAGAATCCCTTTCATGTGGAATGGAGTTTTTATATCCTTTGGGGGATATGGTATTTCAGGGAAACCAGCAATACTTGTTGGATTTGTAACCACTTGGCCACAAATTTCCTGAAGTCCCTTCTCAGGGACTAATCCCTGGGTTCTAGGCCTCTTGGAAGAGCAGGTATAATAGCTCTGGCTCTAAAATGGATCTTCCCGTGAAAAGAGTTTAGTCTGTATAGGATTACAGTACTTACTTCTATTCAGCGTAGAAATCATTAAGATATCACATTTTAAAGAAAAAATTCTAAATCTTTCTTCTTCTTCCTTCTCCACCTTTGCCTCCTCCTCCTCTTCTTTTCTTCCTGTTCCTCTGTCTTTCCTCTTGTTCCTTTCTTCTTCTCTACCTCATCCTCTTCCTCCTTTTCTATCTTCTTCATCCTTTTCTTCCTCTTCTTTCTCCTCCTCTTCCTCCTCCTCCTCTTCCTCCTCCTCTCCTCTGCCTCCTCCTCTCCTTTGCCTCCTCCTCTTGCTTCTTCTCCTCTGGCTCCTTTATTTCTTCCTCTGCCTCTTTCTGCTCCTCTTCCTACTCCTCTTATCTTCCTCTTCCTCCTTCTCTTCTTCCTTCTTTTTCTTTTCATTAGGAGCCACTAATGGAGCACTAGGAATTAAAACCGGTAAATATCGAAAAAGCCTTTGATACAATCTTTAATCTTGGCAAAGATTGGCAGGAATATTAGCCATGGTGTTAACTTTGGCTTTGCAAAGGTAAATGGTAGACACGCAACAGGTTTAACTTTCTGTTAGTTTTAGGTCCATAAAGTATCATTTGCTGCTTCACAGTCACAGTCAGACTTGTTGCCAACATTCTTCTTGGGATTGCAAAATTGTTGCCATGTTGATCTTTCTCTTTTTTCCCATATAGGTACATCTGGAGTGCCCTCTGCTACAACAGTTGCCCCTGGGAGCTCCACCTCAGGTAAAGCACCAGGCTGGTAGGAACCACTGCTTGGGAAGGGCTCCTCAGTGGGGTGTCTGCCTGTGTGATCAAACCTTACTCGTGGATTCTTCAAATCTTTGCCCTCAGTGTTATTCCTTTCCCCTCATTTACAGAAGCCACAACTTCTGTAGGAGAAAATGGAAAAACAAGAGCTCAGATAATCACAGGTGAGCTCAGCTAAGGAACTAAGTGTACTTTGTAATACCTTCTAATGTCTCACTTGAAATATAGCAAAACTCTTTCCACCATTTGGCATATTAAAAAATATTTAGCATATATTCAGTATTTAATATCAGTAGATACGGTTCCAACACTTTAACATTCCCTCCTTGTGTCTCGTTTGCTGTGTCAAAGGCCTTTTCATCAGGCTAGCATGGGACCCATTTATCCCCTTGCAGTTATAAAGGTGGCTTGGCCTGAATCTATCTCTCTGCAACTGAACCCTGAAAAAATGGTCTCAGTGGTGGAGGACTTTCTGTGTAAACTTGCCGATGGAATTATATGTTCCACCAGCAATATATGAATGAACTCTTGAAACTAGAAAGTCCAGAGAAATAAATGTACTGGTATATTCAAAGAAATAAAGTTATTATCTTTCCTTTAAGAGCCCATGCTCATTTCATGAGAGGCAACAAATTGACCAGCTGAACACCTTTCTTATTTCAGGTACTACTGAGGGCGTCTCTGGCAAAGTTCAGGAACCTGGAAGCGCCTACACAGGTCGGGAATTCTGAACATGGCCCCTTAGGCAGTGTGAGCTTTGGGAAACCCCGAGTGTCCTGTCCAGTCTTTATACCTCCAATTCCTTTCTCTCTCAGAGGCCACAACTTTCCCAGGAGGCAGTGGAAACACCCGAGCAGGACCACCTGGAGGTGAGCTTGTCAGGCTGAGGCATGGGGCTCTCATCATCTCTCCACCTAGGTGGCTGCAGTGAACAATAATGTGAAGTCATTTGAAGGAAGGTCCTTCATTTTCTCTGTGCCCATAGTGTGTGAGATCAACCTGGTCAGTTATTCTGCATGTGAATTAGTGACCTCAGATGTCTCAGCCAGGCTGTCTTCAGTGTCCTGGTTTACAGAGACAATTTTTTCTGATACAAAGTATGAGAGTATATTGTATATATTATAACTTTCCAGGACTTCCAATTCTCCTTACCCAGTTTTCCTTTCCACCCACAGTTTGAGACACTTTCTGTCATTTTTCTCCTTTACTTACACATGATGTTTGTGTCCTCTCTCCCCTCCTACAACATTTCATGAGAACAACTGATGTTAAAATGCCCCGTGTTGTATCAAAGAGTCCTACTTATAAATATAGAACTGTGTTTTGTTTCTCCTATAGGCACCTCTGTCAGGAGGATATGTTCCTGGAAGGGAAACAGGCCAGGGTGATTTAAGCCCTATTCTCCCCTTGCCTCATAGAGAAAGGGAAACCCAGTAGCATCAGATGCCGCCCAGGTTGGCCTGGAAAATCAAGTGCTCAGAGGTTGTTCATTTTCCATTCTCTACAGGGATTCAGTGTCTTCAGAAAAGGGTTTCCAGTGCTTTAGAGCTGCACCTTGATGCTTCCAGGCTTAATTGTGGAGATAATAATCTATTGCTCCATTTTCCTTTTTTTTTTTTTTGCATTTTAGGTACCGCTGGAGAATTGACTGGAATGACCATTGTATATGGAAGTTCTAACACAGGTAGCTTAATAAGAAGGGAATGCCTTTTATTTAGTGTCAGATTTCATGATATCTCTTTTAGGGCTGCTATTATAAAATAATACCCCAATATCCTCTGCAGTATTCCAAATTCCCAGATGTCACTATGCACCCATTTCCTTTTCCCCAGAGGCCACACCTGCCACAGAAGCGACTGGTACTTCTGGAACTGGATTCAAAACTGGTGAGAATAAAGAGTCCATGATTTTGTATCATCAAGATAGGAATCCAGCTTTCCTTAGGAGTGTTTACATTTTATTTAGGTACACTGCAAGTAATTAAAATGGACTTGCTATTAGAAATACATTTTTTGCAAGTCTGCTAATTCTAGAATTGAGCCTCACTGCTCCAGTTCTGAGAATGGGTTGAGGTGTCTCCAGCAGTATTACACTTATCAAAAGAATTGGAGCTGGAATTCAGAATGTTTTCCTTGTGTGTGTGTGAGTGTATGTGTGTGAAATAGAAAAAAAGCCCATGGAACCAGATGCATGCATGAATGTGTGTGTATCTGTGTATGGATAAAACTTTGCTTTGTCAATATTTTGTCCTACATCTAGTTTGCAGCACATTTAAACCTTATTTCCCCTTCTTTCTATCTCACAGCAGGCATCACTGCAGTGCCAGGGGAACAAGTCTGTCAGCACTAGGGAAATGCATCTAGTTTCCCTTTCATTACATTTTCAGGAGAAGCACTTGAAGTTGCAAACAGTATTTTTCTCTGTTTTATTTGGTTCTGAATTGTTGAATGCAAGCAAATACAACTAGTTCACCCTCTGCCACAAGCTCAGAAAAAGAGATTTCAGTTATAGCAAAGAAATGCATTATATCCATTTTAGAGTCAGGTATTTACTTGACTTACTGAAACACAATGATCAGTAAGTTGAATGAAGACCTGACTCTAAAAGAGATATAATGTGTTTCAGGCACCTCTGGGGTGGCACCTGGCACAACAGTTGCCCCTGGAAGTTTCAGCACAGGTCAGTCCACAGTTTCTTTACTAATGACATGGAATCCTTTCCTGGGTGCCTGATACAAAAATGTCTTTCCTTTGGAGCTGCTATGCAGAACACCACCATTCCATCCCTAGGTCCCTGAATCTTTTTCATTTATGCCCTTCCTCTCTCAGTAGCCACAACTTCTCCTGGAGCAAGCAGAACAACTGGGGCTGGACCCGCTGCAGGTAAGCACTGACGAACCACTAACTGCTTCCTAGTAGACAAGGTTGTCTGGATCATGTCTATTGTTTGTACCTCCTGTGAGGAGCATTTTCTGAACAAAGATTACTGGTTAGTCAGGATTTTACCTAACAACCAAATGTCAGACCCTCAGACTCTTTTATCTTCCTTCCCTCTGCTTCAAGCAGACTTCAGCATGGAGCTAAGGCCCTGAGAATCAGTTGGGTGATTAGAAAGAAATGTCTTTCTCTCATTGATATCTAAAGGAAGTAATTGAGTTATTGGAATGGTTGTCATCAAATATTCCATGAGATATAAATATATGAAAAACATATAAATTAACTCTTGATTCTAGAACCTCTGGAAAGACCTTGTTGACATGCTGAGAAAACATAGCTCGCTTACCCCATTGTAGGCCATTGTCTTTTCATTATGCGGAAAAATTGAGACATTGATTCCCATTGCTCTCTAGTTCTAAGTTCAAAATTCTAAGAATTTTGGTAGCTACTGGCAAAATTCTTGCACATGAAAACTATAATACTTAAAGCAATAAATAATGACGATGATAGTAGTGAGCATATCTATGATTTATGAGTTCCTTATTATATATTCTTTTTTATTAAGAATTTTATATATCTTATTCCAATTAAGAAATATCTAAGGTCCAACTAAGAACCATGTGAGTTAAAATGTTTTATCTCCCCATTTTAACACTTAAATGTGTATATTGAAGGTTTCCATCATTTTTACACTCAGGAGGTCTTCTTTTCTGACTTAATAGGTGACAGGACATTTCAAATTGGGCTTATTTCATGTAGTGACATCCACTGACTCATCCCACTTCCTTAGTACTCAATTAATTTTGGTTTTCTTTTCATCTTTAAGAGACCACAACTTCCTTAGGAGGAGGTGCCACCACTGCAGCAGAAGTAAAATCAGGTAAAGACTTTGGAGTATTTATGTTTTTGTTGTATTTTGATAGGTTTCATAGAGAAAAAATTTTTAAACGAGCTTTTCATTTTGAAATAATTTTCAGAAAATTTGCATTAATGCAAAAAATCACTTTGATGTGGAATGGAGTTTTACATTTCCTTTAAAGCTATAATATTTCAAGGGAGACAGAGTTTCTTCTTGGATTTGGATTTGTAATTATGTGATCCCAAATTTCCTAAAGGCGCTCCCTTTTCAGATGCTGACCTCAGGGGTCTAGGACTCTGCAGCGGAGGGTTACAGTGACAGCTCTGGCTCTGAAACGGTTTTCCCTTTGAAAAGAGCATAGTCTATATAACATTAGTATACTAGCTTCAATTCAGTGTAGAAATCATTAAGATGTTCATATTTTAGTTCAGAGATAAAAATTCAAAAAATGTTTTTCTTTCTTCCTTCTCTTTCTTTCCCACTCCTTCTCCTTCTCTTTTTCTTTTCATTAGGAGTCACTTCCAGAGCACCAGGAAGTAAGACAGGTAAATTTGGGGAAAGCCTTTTATATGACCTTCAATGTTGGCAAAATAATAATAATAATAAGTAAATAATAAAGACAGGCATATTAGCCATTGTGTTAACCTCGCCTTTGCCAAGGAACACAATAAACATGAAAAATGCCTCTCCTGTCAGTTATAGGTCCAGGAAGCATCTTTTTCTGCTTCGAAGACACAGATAAACATGCTGTCAGCCATATTATTTCAAGGGTCATAAAAGTGTCTCTCTGTTGCTCTTTCTCTTTTCTTTCCTGCCTAGGCACAGCTGGAGTGCCCTCTGCTGCAACAGTTGCCCCTGGCATCTCCAACTCAGGTAAAGCACCAGGCTGGAAGGAACCACTGCGTGGGCAGGGCTCCTCCTCAGCGAGGTGTCTGCCTGGTGATCCTACCATGATTTTTTCAGATGCTTCTAATCTTTGCCCTCACTGATATTGTTTTCCCCTCTTTTGCAGAGTCCACGATGTCTTTAGGAGAAAGTGGACAAACAAGAGCTGAAATAATCACAGGTGAGCTCAGTTAAGGGACTAAGTGTACTTTGTTATAATTTCTGACATCTTGATAGAATATGACAAATGTCTGAATTTTCCGTATTTGGCATATTAGAAAAACAGGTAGCAGATGATCAATATTTAACATCAATAAACATAGTTCAGACACTTCAACATTTCCTCCTTATGTCTTATGCTTTGGGTCTAAGGATCCTTCATCAGGTCATCCTGGGGCCCATTCCATGACAGTTACAGAGGTGACGTGGGCCCAAATCTATCTATCTGTAATAGTTCCATAAAAAAGGGACTCCATGGCAGAGGACTTTCTCTATAAACCTGCCAAAGTACTATATGTTCCATGGACAATATATGGATTAACTCTTAAAAACAGAAACTCTAGAGAAATAAATTTTCTGGTGTGTTTAAGAAAAACAAAGTTTTTTTCTTTCTTTTTTCTATAGGAGTCTATATTCATTTCATTAATGACAACAGATTGAGCAACTAATCACAGTCCTTTCTTATTTCAGGTACTACTGAGGGCAAAACTCTGTCAGCTGGAAGTGCCCACACAGGTCAGGAGTTCTGAACATGGTCCCTTGGGCAATACAGCTTATGGGGTCCCAGGATGTCCTGTGCAGTTGTCATACATCCAATTCCTTTCTTTTTCAGAAGCCACAACTTTCGTAGGAGGCAGCAGGACCACCCGAGCTGGACCACCAGAAGGTAAGCTTGTTAGGCTGTGGCCTGAGGCTCTCATCATCTCTCTAGCTGGGTGATTACAGGGACATATAATGTGAAGGCTTTTGAGGGAGGGGGATTTTCTCTGGGACCATATTTTGTCCTATATCTGATCCGTTATTCTGCTTTTGATTCCACGATCTCAGATGGCTCAGCCAGGCTGTCTTCAGTATCCTGGCTTATAAAGATATTTTTTTTTCTGATATGAGGCTTCAGAGTCCATTGCCTGTATCCCAACCTTCCAGAACTTCCAGTCATCCCAATTTACCTTTCCACTCACACTTGGACATTTTCTATCATTTTTCTTATTGATCTATATATGATGTTTATTTCCTCTTTCCCCTCACTAGAGAGCTCCATGATGTCAACTGATTATTTAAATGCCCCTAGCTGTGTCAAAGAGTCCTGCTTATAAGGTTAAAATCATGCTGTATTTCTCCTGTAAGCACTTCTGGCACATCAGGAGGATAGATCCCTGGAAGAGAAACAGGTTAGGGTGACTTAAACGCTATTCTACCCTTGCCTCACAGCAAAAGGGAAATTCCATCTCAGGTTGGCCTGGAAAATGAAGTGCTAGAAGTTGTTCATTTTCCATTCACTGCACAGAGAGGGTATCCTCAGGAAGGGCTTCCAGTGCTTGAGGGCCACACTGATATTTCCAAGCATAAATGGGAAGAAAATGCTCTGTTGCTGCATTTACCTCTTTTGATTTTTAGGTACCACTGGAGAATCTTCTGGAATAGTCATTGTATCTGGAAGTTCTAACACACATAGCTTAACAAGAAGAAAGCACCTTATATTTAATGTCAGATGTCATGATATTTCTTTTAGGGCTGCTATGATAACACCCCAATATCTCCTCTCAGTATTTCATATTTATGGACTTCCCTACTTTATGTCTTTCCTCAGAGCCCACAGTTTCCACTGAAGCGACTGGTACTTCAGGAACTGGTTTCAAAACTGGTGAGACTCAAAAGCCCATAATTTGGGGTAATCTAAATTAGGTCTCTTAACTTTTTTGATGGTGTTTGTGGTTTTTATAGAGACACTGCAAGTAACTCAATTTAGATTTGTCATTAGGGAGAAATCTTTTTTGAAAGACTACAAATTCCAAAATCGAGCCTCCCTTCATTGAGGCTGAGGATGGGATGGGATTTCTCCATTGTGTTACTATTGTCACCAGCATTGGAGCTGGAAGACAGAACGTTTTCTGTGTGTACACATGCAAATGTGCTTGAAGTATAAAAGAGCCCCATGGAACCAGGGTGCATGCCTGCATATGTATGTATGTATCTTACAATTGGCTTTCCCAATATTTTCTCCCACATCTGAAGTTTCAACACATTGAAACATTTTTTTCCTCCTCTTATCTACCTCACAGTAGGCATCATCACTTCAACCCCAGGGAGGCAAGCAGGTGAGCATCGAGAAAATGCATCAAGTTTCCCTTTTATAAAATTGGTAGTTATGCTTGACGTTGGGAACATTTTTTATGAGCTTTGGTTATGAATTTTTGAAAGCAGGCAAATACATATAGTTCACCTTCTGCCTCATGCTCAGAGAGAGATTTATGTCATAAAAAACAAATACATAAATACAGCATATTCCTTTAAGATTTGAGTCTTCATTTGACTTACTGAATCAGTATGGTCCCCTCGATCCCTTTGTGTTTCAGGTACTTCTGGGGTGGCACCTGGCACAACAGTGGCTCCTGGACGTTTCAGCACAAGTGAGTCCACAGGGTGGTGGAGAATCCTTTCCTGGTGTCTGCCTTGGGGTGTTTCAGTGCAGAAGCACCACCATTTCATTCCATCCCCTGCCCCCTGAATCTTTTCCATTCATGTCCTTCCTCTCCCAGCAGCAACAACTTCTCCTGGATCAAGTGGAATGGCTGGGCTTAACAGCCATTTAAGTAAGCACTGACAATCCACTACCTCCTTCCCAGTAGACGACATTGCCTGAATCACATGTTGGATTTGTACTTCCTGTAAAGAGTCTTTTCTGAACATAGATTACCAGATAGGCACGATATTACCTAAATGACTAAAGGCTCAACACTCGAATTCCTTTATTTTTCTTTCTTCTATTCCAAGGAGACTTCACCATGAAGCTAAGACACTGAGAATCAGTTGTGTGGTTGGAAAGAAATGCTTTTTTATTTCTCTCACTGATATCTAAAGGAAATAATTGAGTCATTGAAAGTTTTGTCATTAAATTTTCTGAGACAGCAATGGTGCATGGAAAACATATATATGTTAAATCGTGATTCTAGAAACCTCTGAAAAGAGCTTATTAGCACATTGAGAAAACACATAGTTCCTACACCTTCATGATATGACATGTTCATTCTCATTTTGGGTAAAGAATTCAGATATTGATTACTATCACTTTCTAATTCCTCATTATGGGTAAAGAATTTAGATATTTATTCCTATCACTTTCTAATTTAGCCACTGGCAAAATTCTTGCATGTGAAAAGTCTAATACTTGCAGCAATAAATAATGATGGTAATAACAATAAGCATATCAATCATTTATGAGTTCTGACTGTATACCTTTTGAAATTGTCTATATAACTTATAATTGAGAAACATTTAAGTTTCAATTAAGAACAATATGATTTGAACATGTTTTTTCTCACCATTTTAACAATTAAACTTGGATATTGAAGGTTTCCATCATGTTTACAGGATTTCTCTTCTGACGTAATAGTAGGTGACAAGACATTTTGAATTGGGCTTATTGTTCGTCTTTACATCCACTTAGCTCATCCTCCTCCTTAATACTCAATTAATTTCAGTTTTCTTTCCATATTTAAGAGACCACAACTTCCCTAGGTGGAATTGGTACCACTAGAACTGAAATAAAATCAGGTAAATATTTTTCAGTATTCATTATTTATCGTTGTATTTTGATAGATTTCTTAGAGGAACTTTTTTAACAATGAGTTTTTAAGTTACAGAAAATCTGTATTGATGATCCAAAGAATCACTTTAACGTGGAGTGTAGTTTTAAATTTCTTTTAAAACTTTAATACTTCAGGAAAAACAGTTTCTTCTTGGATCTGGATTTGTAAACATGTGGGCCCAAATTTCCTGAAGGCTTTCCCTTCTCAGAGACTAAGTTCAGGGTTTTAGGCCTCTGAAGAGCAGAGCTGCAGTAGCTTTGGCTCTGAAATTATTTCCCTTTGAGAAGAGCATAGTGTGTATGCCATCATAGTATTGACTTGCATTCAGCATAGCAATCATTAGGTTGTCATACTTTACTTCAGATATAAAAATTCAAAATTTTCTCTTCTCTTTCTCATACTTCTCTCTTTTTCTTTTCATTAGGAGCCACCACTGGAGCACCGGGAAGTGAGACAGGTAGAATTTGGAAATGCCTTTTCTATGACCTTCAACACTGGCAAACATAAATCATCAGGGCAGGCATATTATCCTTGGCCTTGCAAAGGCAGCCAGAAAACACAAAATATGCCTGTCCTCCATAGGTCCAGGAAGCGTCTTTTCCTGCTCCAAAGTCAAAGACAGACATGCTTCTCACCACCTTCTCCTAAGGGTTACAAAAAAAGTTCCTGTCTTTCTCTTTTCTTCCTGCCTAGGCACAGCTGGAGTGCCCTCTGCTACAACAGTAGCCCCTGGGAGCTCGAACTCAGGTAAAGCACCAGGCTGGGAGGAACCGCTGCTTAAAAAGGGCTCCTCAATGGGGTGTCTGCCTGGGTGATCCTACCAAGCTTTTCTCAGGTTCTTCTAATCTTTGCCTTCACTGCTATTCTTTTTTCCTCTTTTGCAGAGACCACAATCTCTGTAGGAGAAAGTGGAATAACAAGTGCTGAAATAGTCACAAGTGAGCTCTCCTAAGGAACGAAGTGTACTTTGTAATAGTGTCTCATGTCTTGCTAGAAATATAACAAAACTCCTTCAATTTCCCATTTCTGGCATATTAAGTACAAATTCAGCAGATGTTCAGTATTTAACATCATTAAGTACAGTTCATAAACTTCAACTTTTCCTCCTTATATCTGTGCCTTGGGCCTAAAGACACTTCATCAGGTCATCACGCGACCCATTCCCTGATAGTTATAGAGGTGACTTGAGCCTAAATCTATCTCCCTGTATCTAAACATTAAAAAGGGGCCTCAGTTGTGATTTTTGTAAACTTGCCAAGGAAACTGTATGTTCCATGGACAATATATGGATTAACTCCTTAAAATACAAAACCCAGAAAAATAAATTTTTAGTATATGGAAGCAAATACTTTTTTCTTTCTTTATCCTTTAAGAGCTTATTCTCATATCATTAAGGACCACAAATTGACCAACCGACCACACAAACTTTTCTTATTTCAGGTATTACTGAGGGCATCTCTGGAAAAACTCTGGAAGCTGGAGGTGCCCACACAGGTCAGGAATTCTAATCATGACCCGTTGAGCAGTCTGTTCTCTGAGGGCCACAGAATGTCATGTGTAGTCATCATTATACCTCCAATTCCTTTCTCTCTCAGAAGCCACGACTTTCTCAGGAGGCAGCGGGACCACTCGAGCAGGCCCACCAGGAGGTAAGCTTGTTAGGCTGAGGCCTGAGTCTCTCATCTGTCTAGTTGGGTTGTTGCAGCCTATGATGGGTTTGGAGGGAGAGGGATTTTCTCTGGGGCCGTATTATGTCATATCTACCTGACCAGTGATTCTGCTTAAGATTCCATGACCTCAGATGGCTCAGCCAGATTGTCTACAGTATCCTGGCTTATGGAGACATTTTTTTCTGATAGGAAGCTTAAGAGTCTATTGCATGTATCCCAACCTTCCAGAACTTCCTGTCCTCATTTTCCCAGTTTACTTTTCCACCCGCAGCTTGACAATTTCTGTTATGTTTCTTATTTACTTTTACAAGATGTTTGTTTCCCCCTCTCCTTACCGTGAAGACAACTGATTATTAAATGCCCCAAGTTGTATCAAAGAATTCGACTTATAAAGATAAAAGTATGCTTTGTTTCCTCTGTAGTCACCTCTGTCCCACCACAGGGATAGGCTCCTAGAAGGGAAACAGGTTAGGGTGATTTAAACTCTACTCTACCCTTGTGTCATAGTGAAAGAGAAACCCAGTAGCAACACATGCATCTCTGGTTGGCCTGGAAAACGAAGTGCCAGGAAGTTGTTCATATATATGTATTTTGGATAAAGAATAAATATATTGATTCTTGTTGCTCTCTAATTCCAAGTTCCAATGTGGTAGCTGCTGGCTATTTTTTTTTTTTTTGAAGAGGTAACATCCAAGCAAAGGCAATTTGTGGCCAGCCCTGAGATTGCCCCCACTTCCCTTCCAGGAAAGGGCTTCCAGTCTTTAGGGCTGACATGTTGATGCTTCCGAGCTTAATTGGGGAGACAATGCTCTATTACTCCATTTCCCGTTTTTTCAATTTCAGGTATCACTGGAGAGTCTTCTCGAATGACCATTATATCTGGAAGTTCTAACACAGGTAGCCTAACAAGAAGGAAGTGTGTCTTACTTAATGTCAAATACAGGCAGTGCTTGACTTACGACCACGGTCGGGACCACGAAATGGTCGTAACACGATTTGGTCATAAGTCGAATAGGCTATATGTACAGTTGAAATGGTGCACGTGGAGATGGTAGTGCTGCCAGAAGGTGGTCCGCACTGTCGTATACCCAGCTGGGCAACGTTTGTGCTGCCAGACGCGGAGCAGTGGTGGCTAGCGATCGTGGTCGTAAAGTAGAATGGTCGTAAGCTGCATAGGTCGTAAGTCGCATAGGTCGTAAGTCGATCAATACCTGTATCATGCTATGTCTTTTAGAGCTGCTATGATAAAATACCAACCCAGTATCCTCTCCCAGTATTCCAAATTCACAGACTTCACCACTCTGTTTCTTCCCTCAGAGGCTGCAACTTCCATTGAAGAGACTGGTACTTCTGGAACTGGATTCAAAACTGGTGAGAAGAAACAACCCCTAAGTATTAGGTCTCTTAAGCTTTCCTTGAGACAGTTTGTGTTTTATTTAGGGATGCTGCAAGAGATTCAAAATAGTTTTGCTGGTGGAGATACATTTTTTTTTTGAAATCTAATAATTCTAGAATGGAGACTTACAGCTTTATGTCTGAGGATGGAATGGAATTTCTGCACTTATATTACAACTGTCACTAGCATTTGAGGTGAATTCAGAAAGTTTTCCATGAGAGTGTGTGAAATACAAAAGAGCCCCTTGGACTCAGGATGCATGCATTTATATATGTGTGCGTGCTTATGTATTTTCTTGCTCTTTATCTTCTCCTACACCTGATGGTTTCAGCACATTTAAAACATTTCCCCCCTCCTTTCTATCTCACAGCAGGCATCACTACAGCTCCAGGAAAGCAAGCAGGTGAGCACTGGGGGAATCCATCTAGTTTCCCTTTTACCAAACTCCAGAAGTGCCTGAAGCTGAGGATGCTGTCTCTATCTGCTCTAGCTGTGAAGCATTGAAACCAGGCAGATGCATCTAGTTCACCATCTGCCATATCCTCAGGGAAAATGACTTCTTTTATGGAAAATAAATATAGTATATTCCTTTTAGATTCAGGTCTTCCTTTGACTTACTCAGCATGGTCACCCCAATCCCTTTGTGTTTCAGGCACCTCTGAGATGGCACCTGACACAATAGTTGCCCCTGGAAGTTTCAGCACAGGTGAGTCCATAATTTGCTACAGAGCCATTTCTTGGCTGCTTTCTACAATAATAAGTCTTCCCTTTTGCTGCTTCTATGCAAAAGCAGCACTATTTCCTTTCTAAATCCCAGAATTTTTTCCATTTTTTTTTTTCTGCTCTCTCAGCAGCTACAACTTCTCCTGGAGCAAGTGGAGTGACTGGCACTGGACCCACTGCAGGTAAGCCCTGATGAGGCACTTCCTGCTTCCTAGTAGACAACATCTCCTGAATCACATCTAATGTTTGTACTTCCTGTGAAGAGTGTCTTCAGAACAAGCATTATCAGATTGGTGGGATTTTACTAATAACCACATGTGACACTCAGATAACTTTATCTTCCTTTCCTCTGCTTCAGGGATACTTCACCATGGAGCTAAGTCACAGATAATCAGCTGGGTGATTGGAGAGAAATGTCTTTCTTTCTTTCATTTATATATAAAGGAAGAAATAAAGATAGTAAAATTTTTGTCATTTAATTTTCTGAGATAGAAATGGTACATGGAAAACATATATAGATTCAACTCCTGGTTCTAGAAACATCTAAAAACAAGTTTGTTGGCACATTGAGAAAACACAGTTTCCTCACCTTCATTCTCAGCCATTTTATTTCTTATTTTGGGTAAAGAATAAAGATACTGATTCCTGTCACTCTCTAATTCCAAGTTTCACTGTGGTAGCTGCTGGCATTTTTTTTTTTTTTTTTTTTTTTGAACAGGGGACATCCAAGCAAAGGCAATCTGTGGCCAGCCCTGAAACTTCCCCAACTCCCTCTGGCAAAATTCTTGCACATGAAAATTCTGATACTTAAATCAATGAAAATGATGATAATAGTAGTGAGCATATCTATCACTGATAAGCTCCTTACTATAAACATTTTTATTAAGAAGTTTATATGTCTTATTCTAGTTAAGAACTACCTAAAGTCTAATTAAGAACTGTATGGGTAAAAATCCTTTTATTCCCCATTAAAAAAAAAAAAAACACAAAAAACTTACATATATCACTTTTACAGTCCGAAAAGTTTCTTTTCTAACTTAGGGGGTGGCAAGACAGTTTGAATTGGGTTTCTCTCTTGTAATGACATCAGCTTAGCTCATCCCTTTCTTGTAACACTCAATTAATTTTGGTTTTCTTTCCATCTTTAAGAGACCACAGCTTTCCTAGGAGGAAGTAGCACCACCAGAGCAGAAATAAAATTAGATGAAGATTATGGGGGTTTCATTATTTACTGCTGTATTTTGATAGATTTGTTAGAAGAAACCTTTTTTTGATGATATTTTTATTTTGGAATAGTTTTGAAATATAGAAAGTTTGCATAGATTATGTAAAGAATCTCTTTAATGTGGAGTAGAGTTTTTCATTTCCCTTTGAAGCTATTTCAAAGGAACCAGGATTTCCTTTCAGATTTGGAACATCTTGAGCCCAAATTTCTAAAAGGCTTTTTCTTCTCTAGGATTAGCCTCAGGGTCTGAGGCCTCTAGAGAGAAGAGTTACAGTAGCTCTGGCTCTGAAAGGCTTTTTAGTTTGAAAATAACTCAGTATGTATAACATGACAGTACTGACTTGTATTCAGCATAGAAATCATTACGATGTTACATTTTAGTTGAGGGGTAAAAATTCAAAATTTCCTTTCTTCTTTTTCTTTTTTTTCCTCTTCCACCTCCTCCTCCATCTTCCTTTCTCTTTTCCTTTTCATTAGGAGCCACCACTGGAGCACCAGGAAGTAAGACAGGTAAACTTGGAGAAAGCCTTTGATAAGACCTTCAATCTTGGCAAAAACAATCAGAGCAGACACATTAGCCACTACATTAACCTTGGCCTTACAGAGGCACATGGTAAACAGAGAAAATGCCACCTCCTGTCAGTTACAGATCCAGAAAGTATCTTTTGCTGCTCCAAGGTCCCAGGTAGACATGATGCTGGCCACATTCTTCTAAAGGTTACAAATGTGTCGCTCTGTTTATCTTTTTCTTTTCTTTCCTGCCTAGGCACAGCTGGAGTGCCCTCAGCTACAACAGTTGCCCCTGGGAGCTCTAATTCAGGTAAAGCACCAGGCTGGGAGGAACGACTGTTTGGAAAGGGCTCCTCAATGGAGTGTCTGCCTGGGTGAGCCTACCATGCTTTTCTCAGATTCTTCAAATCTTTGCCCTCACTGCTATTCTTTTCCCCCTTTTTCTCAGAGGCTACAACTTTCTCTGGAATCAGTGAAGCAGTAACAGTCCCAGGTAAATATGAGAAGTTTGTGAAATATTTCTAACAATTCAAATTGATTGAAATAAATACAAAGTAATTTCCAATGGAAATCTTTGTCCAAGCCCCTAAATTTCAGAATAATAGTGTTTTACCCAATTTTTCACATTTATAGACAGCAGAATATGCTCTCTTTTCTCTTCTATAGGATCCATGACCACTGCCCTGGGAAGCCAGCTGTCCAGCAGTCAAACAGGTGAGCATGGGAAAGTATGAATATCTTCCTGATATTTACCAGTATTCAAGAATAAGGAGATGTCCAATGTGAGAGCTTAGGCTTTGCTTTTTTTTTTTTTTTTCTTCTTTTTTGAAATGAAGTATCCTTGTTGAAAGGTATATGAGGAATTCTGGAATAGGCCATCTGAGTTAACAAAAAACATACAATAATTTTCTTCTTAGCCCTTCTGTTAATGTAAAGAAAATGACATACGTTTCTTCCTCTTAGTGATTCCAGGTGCTAGCAGTGTCATCTCTCACACAACTGTTGAACCTGGAAGTTCTGTTATAAGTAAGTGCATATTTTCAATGGTGGTCATCTCTTGTTTAACTTCAAGGAGAAATATGTAACCCTAAACATACTTTCTGCTTCATTTCCTCTTACAAAGGCCAAAGCTTCCTTAGAAGCCATCAGGGTCACTGTTGTGAAATCAGTGAGAACTAGGGGTGTCATTGGTTAGCACAGCCATTGAGTAATGTCATGAGTTTGCCTTGGGGTCTGAAAGATTATCGTATAGTGGGGGCACTGGTCCTTCCATCCATACCCCTGAGCTGACTTCTGAACCAGCCTTTTCCAGTGCCTTGCCTTAGGACATAAATTTCTGGAGAGGGAAGTGGGAGCAGTAATTCCCTGGACAGTTAACCTAGTGGATATTATAGGTATTACTACAAAATCAGCAGGAGTCCAGATTGGCCCAGAAGGTTCTGACTCAGGTGAACAGATGACTAAAATGAACTCAGAAATTGTTTGCTTTCCATTTTGATCTTTAAATATTAAGTTGCTGAATGGTTGCTTCAGTGATTGATTACAGGTCAAAACCTACTTAGAATCTTTTTTCCTACTTTCAATCATCAGGAACCATCTCTGATGCATCAGACAATCAAGTCACTGGAAGTAAAACAGGCAAATATGTTAAAGAAATTCTTTTGTCTCCCATTTGAGGGTTTTACATTATACGTATTAAGTAAGCCTACTAGAAGATAGGCTTCATGAGAAAAAAGAAGCTGATGCCCAGTACTAAGCACGTCAGCTGATCCCTAGTCCTAAACAGGGCTCAATAAATATTTATTGAATGAATGCAATAATTAAAATATAGGAAAGATGCACAATTCAATCCAGGAGCAAAAGGGCCAATGGAAGAACATGCTCATAGGACAGCCACGTAGACAAAGCAGTCTATGTGAAGGGTGCCTCCCAGAGCTGGCCAGTGCACAGTATGAGTGATATGGCCCTGGAAATACAGATTTGTTTTATACCTAGATTGTCTCCATGCAAAAGATTCTTCATGATGACACCATGGCCTTCTCGTTTCAGGCACTACTGGTGTGGCCTTGAGCACAACTGTTGCACCTGGAAGTTTCAGTACAGGTAGGCTAACAAGCTGAGAAGAAACCTCCCTGTCTAGAAATAAGATGGCAAAAACGTCCTTCACATTGCTCTTCTTGTGTAAGAGCATCGCAGTATATTTCCCCGTCCTTCTGAATCCTCATTCTTTACTCGTTGCTTCTCTTTTTCTTCCAGAAGCCGCAACTTCCACGGGATTCGGTAGAACCACTGTAGTGGGATGGAGAACAGGTGAGAATTAATGGTGTGTACGGGGTGTGTGTGTGTGTGTGCGCGCGCGCACGCATGCATGACTTTTAAGTGATAATAAATTACAATTATACTTCGCTTCTTAAAGGATAGTTTTACAAGGAGAAGCTTTCAAGGAACTCTCATCCAGGATCAGTGTTTTTCTATTTTATTTTGAATGAACTCGGGCAGATATCCTTCCATTTCCAGGGCCAAGCCTCACATATAAGAGTCTCTGCAAATGAGAGTGAAAGTGATAATTGTATGAAAAGTTTCTTTTTCCATTTTAGATATCTCAATTTTAGGTATATCAGAAGAAGGGATTACTGGCTCATAGAGTTCTATTTCGATTCAACTGAAGGCCAAAATGTACACAGAATATTTGCCTCAAACGATCTGTTTTTCCTTGAATACAATAATGACTGAAATGTATAGTCGTTGTTCCTAGAACTCTAGTCTACCTTTATATTCAAAAGTTTTTCTATGTTTATCCTTTTAGGAGCTACTGCTGGAGGATCAGCAAACCAAGGAACTGGAAGCACAATAGGTAAATATGGCAGCTAAGTGGACCACTTATCTTACTGCCATTGAATTACAGAAAAATGGAGTCCTCTGTTGAAGAATTTGCATCTTTATTTGGTTTGGGAATAAAACTATGCATGAGAAAATACAGGCCAAGCACGGTGGCTCAATCTTGTAATCCTAGCACTTTGGGAGGTCGAGGTGGGTGGATTACCTGAGGTCAGGAATTCGAGACCAGCCTGGCCAACATGGTGAAATCTCTTCTCTACTAAAAACACAAAAAATTAGCTGAGTGTGGTGGCAGGAGCCTGTAATCCCAGCTACTCAGGAGGCTGAAGCAAAAGGAGCACTTAGACCAGGGAGGCGGAGGTTGCAGTGAGATATGGTGCCATTGCACTATACAGTCTGGGTGACAGAGCAAGACTAGGGTAGCTTCTGGCATCACACCTAAACCTGCCATCTGGTAGAGTCCTCCACAGAATGATCTAGTGGTAAAGTGCCTCCCGTGGCACTGTTATTATGAAGAGTGCATCCTTTAGTTTACTCACAATTCTAATTCCTCTCACCTCATATTTTCCTACCTTTTCTCTCTTAGAAGCTACATCCTTTAGAGGCACTGGGACCACAGAACATGGAATGAATACAGCTGAGCACACAAGCTTCTTAACCTGTGCACTTTTCACTTAAAATAATGGCAATAGTAGCTAACAGTTTCTAGCATGAACTATGTTCCAGGCACTAGTCTGCATTTTTGTCATTTCTTTGATGTCTCATCCCAAATTGTGAGACAAGCAGTGATGTTCTCACAGACTTTCCAGATGAGGAACATAGATTGTTTTCTCATCTGGAAAATCTGTGAGAACTTTCCACAGACTATGGCTCAAAGATATTAAGTAACTTAATGAAGATCACACTGCAAGTAAACAACAGATTTCAACTCAGGCACTCTGGCTTCAAAATCCATCCTCTTAACCATGATGCTAAATCACCACTCACTCGTTTGTCATGTCTCTCTACTCTTCTAGAACACTACAGTTTCATTTTACCCAAATGAAAATTCAATTCAATCCTGCTTTGTTCCTTCTTCTAGAGATATCAGGTGGTCAAGTCACTAGCACTCAACTAGGTAAGTAAAGTACCTTTGTTTTCCTGACAGCCTAGAAAAAGAGATGTTCTCATTGAGACTCCACCACCACCTCACATTGCACCTCACTATAGATTTCCCCCATGAAATTTATAGTGAGAATGGAGCATTACATTTGCAAACACACAAAACAACTTTGGAACAGGCCATCCCTGAAAATGGCTTTTTTTCATAATGAAGGATTCTGTAGTTGCCTCATTCTATTATAGAATGCACCTTTATTATAAGAGTAAACTTGATATAGTGGTATCAAGTTTTGTTTTAGGTACTACTTCCATTTTGTTTTAGGTACTACTGGAATGGTCTCTGGCAACAACATGTCACCTAGCAGTTCCAACACAGGGGAGTCAATGAGATGCTATTTTTTTTTTTCTCATTGGGGAGCTAACTCGGCAGCAATGACATATTATATCTTTTGATGATTTTCTGTTAGCCCTCACCAATTTCTTTTTATTCTTCGTATTTATTTCTTTCTATTCTTTTTAACTTCCATGGAAGGAAGCATAACCAATGAAAGTGGAATTGGCAATGATATATATATATATATATATATATATATATATATATATATATATACACACACACACACACACACACACACACATGTATATATATATATATATATATATATATATATATATATATATGAATATGAAAGTGAAATAATGAGAAATGAGAAATATGTATTTTCTTGTGCCAGTCTCACTCTGTTGCCCAGGCTAGAGTATAGTGGTGTGATCTTGACCTACAGCAAATTCCACCTCTAGGGTTTAAGCAATTCTACCTCAGCCCAAGTAGCTGGGATTATAGGTATCCACCACAGCACCCAGCTATTTTTTTCTTTTTTTGAATTTTTAGTAGAGATGGGTTTTCACCATGTTGGCCAGGCTGGTCTTGAACTCCTGGCCTCAAGTGATCTGCCTGCCTTCGCCTCCCAAAGTGCTGGGATAACAGGTGTGAGCCACTACACCTGGCCAAAGCATTGGCAACTCTTGAGTTTCTACAAATCTACATTGGGTTTTTGTCTTTTCAGAGACATTTGTTAAACAAAGCTTATATTTATAAAATCACATGATTCCTCCTGGGTCCAAACTTTATACTTTAATTATAGAAAAAGAGGCTCAGAGTCCAGAAAGATTCCCCTTTTAACATTCAAGCTGCACTCTGGTACCTACAAAGGCAGCATAAATCCATATAGCCCCATTTAAGGCAGCACATAGAAGTTACTCTGGAGGTTTAAATCTATCATATTTTGGAATTCAGATGTTACAAGTTTATTGAATCCAGTTGAATTCCTTTACACAAATATTGTTTTCATTTCTTGTTGTTAGAAGCTACCAGTGGCACATCTGAGAGACAAAACCCTGGAAGTGAAATAGGTAAGCATGAAAAAGACCCAGACACCTCTGACATTTAACTCTAAGGAGGCAAATAATCAAGACTGGACTATGAGCTAATGTGTTTACTATGACTCTGAATTTTAAAATAGAGAGTCATTAAAATGGACACTTCATCATGACCGGATAGCACAAGAAAGGTCTTCTGCTGCTTTCAAGTCTTAGATAGTTATTGTTGGCCATGCTCTTCTTGGGATGGTAAATGCATCACCATTTGGGTTCTCTTTCTCTCTCCCTGCTTTAGGCACCACTGGTATAGTCTCTGGCACAACAGTTGCATCTGGAAGTTCCAATACAGGTAACCTAATAGGAATATAAGGGGCTTGAGCCCTCCCTCCAAACATATACACTCCCTACCATGCTGTGGGAATACCACCAGATTTTCTCAGTTACAGGATTCTTCTGAATTTAATTTTTTTCTTCTTTTACTTAGAGGCCACAACTTCTTTGGGCAATGGTGGAACCACTGAGGCTGGAAGTAAAATAGGTGGGCACTAGCAATCAAATAATTGTTTTTTCTTTTCATCTTAAATTAAATCAAATTGGCTATAATGAACTTAGTGGGCATTTTATTCAGTCACTAAGTACGAATTACCAGGAAATTAACAGTTTACTCCCTGTGAATTTTCCTTTACTTAAAACTTACAAATTAATGACATAATGAGACCATGCATGATGTATCGCTTAAAGCAAAAACGTTCCTGATATAAGCCTTTTAGTTCACTTGAGAAACCAATTGTTTTAAACCAAATCCTAATTTTAGATAAAAGGAAATTCACAAATGGATTCTCTCCTCTCGTGATTTCAGTTACCACTGGGATAACTACTGGCACAACCATTGTACCTGGGAGTTCCAACACAAGTAAGTCATAAAAGAGTTGGAGAAACCTGCCTACGTGAACTTCTGGGGACCTGATGGCTCCCACAGAGATATTATATAAAGTAATACTGTTACACATTTTTTTTCCAAATGTCTGCATTCTATACCACTTTCTCCTATTTCTTCTCAGATGCTACGGCTTCTACAGATGTTGGAGCTACCATTGGAGTTGGAATAGCAACTGGTGAGTGGTTTGCTTTGGGTTCTCAACAATTCTTTACTTGAGTTTGTGGTAGTGATGAGCGAATGGGAAGATGGGCTGAAATAGGATTTTCTATTTCATTTGAACACATGCTATGTCAGGTAAATCAAGCTTGGGCCCTTGCTTTTCAGACTGTTATTTTTTCAATTGTTCCAACTTTTATTTTAGATTTGGGGAGTACATGTGTAGGTTTGTTACATGTCCTGAGTATATTGCATGATGCTTAGGTTTGGAGTATGAATGATCCTGTCACCCAGGGACTGAGCAGAGTACCCAGTAGTCAATTTTGCAACCCCTCCCCTCTCCTTCTTCTCCTTTTTAGTAGTCCCCAGTGTCTGTTGTTGCCATCCTTATGTCCATGAGTCTGATGTTTAACTCCTACTTATAAGTAAGAACATGCAGTATTTGTTTTTCTGTTCCTGCATTAATTCACTGAGGATAATGGCCTCCAGCCACATCTGTGTTGCTGCAAATAACACAATTTTGTTCTCTCTTATGGTTCTCTCTTATGGCATAATATTCCATGGTGTGTATATACTACATTTTAAAAATCCAGTTCATCATTGATGGGCTCCTTGGTCGATTCCATGTCTTTGCTGCTCTGAATAATTCTGTGATGAAAATTCAAGTGCATGTGTCTTTTCGGTAGAACAATTTGTTTTCTTTTGGATAGATACCTACTAAAGCGATTGCTGGGTCAACTGGTAGTTCTGTTTCAAGTTCTTTGAGAAACCTCTAGACTGCTTTCCATGGTGGCTGGATTAATTTACATTCACATCAACAATGAATAAGCATTCCCTTTTCTCTACAGCCTTACCAGCACCTGTTGTTTTTTTTATTTTTTCACAATAGCCAGTCCGACTGGTGTGATGTGGTATTTCATTTTGGTTTCCATTTGCACTTCTTTAATGATTAGTAATGTTAAGCATTTTTTCATATGCTTGTTGGTGATGTGTATACTCTTATGAAAATGTCTGTTTGTGTCCTTTGCCCACATTTTTAAAGGGCTTTTTTTTTTCTTTTTTGCCAGATAATTTGTTTGTATTCCTTATAGATTCTGGGTATTACACCTTTGCCAGATGCACAGTTTGCAAGTATTTTCATCCATTCTGTAGGTTGTCTGTTTACTCTGTTGATAGTTTCTTTTGCTGTGCAGAAGCTCTTTAGTTGCATTAGGTCCCATTTGTCAATTTTGTTTTGTTGCAATTTGGCATCTTTGTTATAAAATTTTTGCCAGAGCCTGTATCCAAAATGGTATTTCCTACATTATATTCCAGGGTTTTCATAGTTTTAGGTTTAAAATTAAAGCCTTTAATCTATCTTGAGTTGATTTTTGTATATGGTATAAGGAAAGGATCCAGCTTCGATCTCCTGCATATGGCTAGCCAGTTATGCCAGCATTAATTATTGAATAGGGAGTCATTTCCTCATTGCTTGTTTTTGTTGCCTTAGTCATTTAGAGAAGGGGTGCCAGAAGTGAAAAATGTATAGAATTAAGTGTGAGAAAAGCTCTCATCACTTAGAGAAAGGGCACCCAGAAGTGAAAAATATATCAAGGCCATAGGAGAATCTTCTGTGAACAAAGGATTGCTACCATAGGATGTTCTTAGTGTTTCCATGGCGAGGGGCATGAGCTAGCATTAGTAGATGTGTTAGTATATTCCAAGTGCTTTGAGACTCTTGTTCCATGTGCAGGTGTCTTAAGTAAATGCTCCTCTGAGACCAGAAAGTGTTTATTCTTCTTCCCTTGTTCATTTTAGTTTCTTCCAAGGGAGCATCTGACACAACCACTGCTCCTGGACCTCCTACCACAGGTAAGTGCAATAGTAATAAATGAATTTTTCTTGGTGGCACCTCAGAAGACAGGATAGTTTATCTGCAGTTCTCACAGGAATAGAGTAGAATGGTGGTTACTGGGGTTGGGGTCCTTGTATGTGTGGGGCTGAGTATGGTGGGGAGATGTTGGTGAAAGGTTACAAAATTTCAGTTAGACAGGAGGAGTAAGTTCAAGAGATCTACTGTACAACATCATGACTACAGTTAATATATTCTTGAAAAATGCTGAGGATGGCATAACGTAATTCTTCAGAACATCATGTACAAAATACATAGTTTCATCTGTCCATCTAAAACATGCAGAATAAAAAATTGTTTTTAAATGAAGTTAAGCTCTAGCTTCTCCAGTCCCCTGTAGTCACCACTTTTGTTCCTTTTTAAGCAGTCACAGCTTCCACAGGAGTAAAAGAAACCTCTAGAACTGGAGTGCAAACAGGTGAGTGATCGGTGTGGCTTTGATTAATAAGTGGAGTTAGGAGGAGAAGGGTAGGAGAGAAGTGACAGAAAGAGGCCAGGATGATAGCATTCAACTTCCTCTTGGAACACAACTTTGAAATTCCACTAGAGATACCCTTTTTTATCCCCTCTGAGTTTTTGGTTTAGGCTTTCACTGGGGTTCCCCTCCTAAAGACTTCTTCATGCAGATGGAAAATTCTGAGCAGGGAATTATGAAGGGTGCTTGTCTTAAAGTGTCTTAAATTTCCTTTTGCAAGGCTCCACCTTGGTTGCAGCTGGAGTCACAAGACCACAAGTATCCCAGCCAGGTAAAATGAAATGATCCAATTGAACTGGAATACATTATCTATTCCACACAAAGCTGTCCTTGAATATGAATTTGTGCCATTATTTGGGCATGTACATTAACACAGACTTGATATGTGTATGTTATTCTAATTTTAAAAATCACAATGCCATCCTTTTAATTCCTCTCAGATACCACTGTCGTAACAACCAAAGAACGAGAAACTGAAAACAAAACAGGTCAGTGCAGGAAGAGCCCTAATTTCTTTACTATATTTCAACTAATATTTCTTTAGTACTTTATATGTGCTAAACTCTCTAGCAGACATCAAAAGCAAAACATCAGTAAGATGCAGCACTTGCCATTTTTTATTTTGTGTGTGGGGGATGAAGAAATTCTTTTGGGCACAGACAGCATATATTTAGTGATACTCAAAAATATGCACAAAATAATGTGGTCCCGGGGGTGGGGTGAGAGTAGAGTGTTACTTTCTGCTTACTAATTGGAAGTGTGGAGTAAAGGCATCAGAAATGATATGATTGAGTTTAAAGTTGGCATGGATGGGAAGGGTATTCCTGCCAAACAGCCCTTGGAAAGAAAGATACGAGACCTCATGGGTGAGTTCAGGAATCAACCAGATGTTGGCAATGACTGAATGAGGTTTGGGGAGAAAATGAGATTGGAAACGTAAGTAGAGGAAAGTTCATAAAGAACCAAAGTTAACCAAGGCTTTATCCTTTTGGGATACCCTTAAGGATTTGATCAAGAGACTAACATGATTAGATAGTTGAGAAATTACTTGGATACCAATGTATTGATTAGGAGACTGTTCTTTATGATTCCTCTTACAAATATCTTCAGTGAACTCTTACAATACTGGTCAGGGAATATTTTTCTCCTGTATTTGTTCCTAATTGATCTTTTTAATCTCCTATTGCTGGTTTCTGTTAATTTGCAAAGCATTCATAATTAGGAGCTGGCTTAGCCTCCCAACGTAAAGAGTTAGAGACATCTGATCCCCCAAATTTCTACATTTTAATTCATTTTGTAATTTATATTTTGGGCTTATTAGTTGTCACTTTACCTAAACTTGTAGAAATTTTAAGTTCTTTTCAAATATTCTGTTGCTCCTAGATCAACCTTTTTCTTGGTAGTTTTTAAAAGCAGAGTCTTGCTCTGTTGCCCAGGCCAGAGTGTGCAGTGACACGATCTCAGCTCACTGTCAGCTCTACCTCTGGGGTTCCAGAGATTCTCCTGCTTCAGCCTCCCTCATAGCTGGGACTACAGGCAAGCACCACCATGCCTACCTAATTTTTGTATTTTTTGTGTAGATGGGGTTTCAGCATGTGGGCCAAGCTGATCTCGAACTCCTGGCCTCAAATGATCTGCCCACCTCAACCTCTCAAAGTACTGCAATTACAGGCATGAGCCACTGTGCCTGGCCAGGTTGCATAAAATATCAATTTTGGAATAAAACTTAAAATTTATGAGTGAATTGTTGGATTGACCAAAATATGTGATGTGTAAAGGCTAAAAAAGATACATATTACCAGTTTAAAGCATTTGTTGGAGAAGATAGAGCAAAATTGAAGTATTTCAAGAAGATAAGGAGAATAAAAGTTCTTAAATGACTAAAACTGGGTAATAACACTCATTTTATCCTGTATGAAAATTACCTTTTTTAACCTTGTTTATTGTTCCATTCATTAGAACTGCCTTCCAAAACATTTTTGAAGAGTTTACCTTGATGTTTTCTTCTTTTGATTATTTTCTCTCATTAAAATTTGAGGTCCAAAAGCAACACTCTGTACAGTGGAATTTCAAGTGCAACGCGGAGCAGGATGGGGAGATAGATGGGAACATATCTATTTGTAAGACTGGCTATGTAGACAATTATTTTCAGCAATAGAATAATGAATTAAATAACTATAGTTGCCCAGTACTATTTCAGTAACTTCAGACACTAATTTAAGGTTCCTGTTTTTACACAGAATGTCTAATATCACTTCCACCAGCTCCAGGTAAGAATACCATGACTTCAGAATCATTCTGCATTAATGGTTTCTCCTGTAAATCCGGTTTCTCAGAGGTCACGCTTGTAAAAGTCACTAGCCACGTAACTGTTATAGGAAAACTTGTATTGGATTAACTTAGCTTTTATTTGTCAAATAAAAGCTGAGTAATAGTTCATTTCCTCATTCACAAACCAATGAAGCCCAAACAAACAAATATACCTTGTTATTTAGATCAAAACAAGGTTTACCTACTAAAGGTTTCATATAATTATGATACCTTGACCAAAATATTGTCACTTGATAGTGAGCATTTTTTAAAACTAGGTAATTCCAGCTTGAAGGATGAACTGTAGTAGAAAAAAAATCAGTTTAGCTAGTTACGTAATTTTAGAGAACTTTAAGTCCCTACCATTCTCAAGACAATGTGATAGGCTTTGCAGTAAGTAAAAAAGAAACACTAAAAAATAGTTTTCTGACCTTAGTACCTAGTGGGAGAAAGAAGGTCCTCAAAGAAATAGAAAATGTTTGTATCAGGCAGAAAATAAATTTCCACATAAAAACATGAACTATGTATTATATAGAGAGTGCATAACATATGTCACTTAATATTGTATATTTTAAGGTATCCCCAGAAATGTCTTTACAGTATTGGAATTTGAGAACACTATATAGGCTAGTACCGGGTATGTAAATGAGAGAAGTGGGACAAAGTTGAGAACGTGAATTTGAGTCATGGTATAAGAGATCTTGAAAGCTAGAATGCTAGAATAAAGTGTTTATTTTATACAACTTAAGGGGCTATCAAAGTAATAATGAGGTAAGAATTAGGCTTTATAAAAACTACATTACCTGATTGGATCAGAATGAGATCTGAGTCAGAGTAACTCCTTAAAAAAAGCTAGTAGATTATGCTAGATCGAAAATTTAATACGATCTTAAAGTGGTATTGTAGCAAGTAGAAAAAGGAAAGAAAGAAATGAATGCGAGAGTAAAGGTACAGGATTTGGCGGTAGATTTGATGCCAGTGATAGAAGGAAGAAATCAGATAGCTCCTAGATTTTAAGCTTGAATGATTTAAAGTATAGCTCTATCCTTAGCAGAAGGAAACCAGTATAGAAGACAAACTAGTTTTGAGGGAAAGATACAATCTGTTGTGTGCACATTGAGTTTCAGGTTTCTACAGGTCTGCCTGGATTCTGTCTATAGCTAGAGAGAAAACTGGTTCCAAAGCTGTGAGAGAGGTCTGGACTGGAGCTGGACATTTTAGAGATATTCATTTGTTATTACCGTGCACATTGTGGAGATAGAGGAAAGAATTAGAGGCAAAATAGGAGGGAATAAGAAAAATTGACAGTAAAGACAAAATTTTCAGAATATTAAATCTGAAGAAAGGAGAACACTTTTCAAGAAGGTAAGAATTAACAATGTCAACTATGGTAGAGAACTTACACTAAGAAAGGGCCCTTGGGTCTGGTAATTATGAAGTCATGGTGATTTGTAAGATTGAAAAAGCAGAAGTCAGACTTCAAAAGTCAGACTAGTAAGTCAATTAATAGCCATGAGATTTATTAACCATTGCCAGGAGAAATTAAAAATTATCCTTTGCTGAGGATTGTAAACATAGGATATGCCTGTTGGGAACATTTTGCTTGAAGCAGGTGGTTGTGGTTTTATTCACCTTAAGGCACCATAATCCTCTGTAATTCTGCGACTCTGAGATCCTAATGCCAATTACAGTATTGGCCACCTGGTGGTTATCTATAAATAACAGATGGTTATATTTTGCCAAATTTAATTACCATTTATCATTTATGTTAACAGTTTGTCATGGTCCACTGGGAGAAGAGAAATCTGTAAGTACAGAGTTTGGCTCTACTTTAGTTCAAATTTGCTCTCATTCCTGTATTTGAATAGAAGTCTAAACATGGTTTGTATATGTAGCCTGGAGACACATGGAGTGCTAATTGCCACAGATGTACCTGTACTGATGCAAAGACTATAGACTGTAAACCTGAGGAGTGTCCTTCTCCACCCACGTGCAAAACAGACGAGAAGCTTGTGAAGTTCAAATCTAATGACACCTGCTGTGAGATCGGATACTGTGGTGTGTATTCACAATGCATTATTTTAATTGAATATGTTCATTGTCTATTCATATATTCAAGAGATACTTTTTGAGTTACCAGTTTTGTCAAAGATAATGCTAGGCAGATGTAATAAATAAAACAGAATTAGTATAATATTTGCATTCTTAAAACTTATCATCTTCAGAATGGGGGACACCCAGAATTAACACTTACGAATATAATCAGTAGATTGAAGAAAGACTATGATATTATGGAGAGAAACATTATAGTTGGTTGCTGTGTATGATCTCATCTACAATTTCTGTTTTATAAATAGAAATTATAGTATTTTAGAATAAAATAATGTCTTTATTTTTCAGAACCAAGAACATGTTTATTTAACAATACTGATTATGAGGTAAGGGCTTTTCTTTATTAAAATATTTTTGTTAATTATATGAATAAATTGAATGCTGTGCTATATCAATAGACTTTCAACTTATTATATATATTTATATATTATATACACATATAAAATATGTATTATATATTTATAAATATAAATATGTTTATATATAAATATTTATATTATATGTAAATTTATATATATAAATTTAAATATATATAAATTTATAATGTATACTTTCTATATTCTATATTCTATATTGTATATATTTAATATATATTTTAATATAAATATAAATATATATAAATATAAATATATAAATATAAATATATATGTATATATATTTAACCCTGATAACAGTAGATTAGAATCCATTCATTTTTTTCCCTACACTCACTTTCAAAGGAACATCAAATGCAACACTCACCATGACTCTTCAAAGGAGGAAGACAGAGTGCTTGATCATTAACTACTCAGCAGTATAGCTTCTAAACAGAATTTCCCATGGGCCTTGCCAGATGGAGAAGACATACTTTGTAACATTCAAATCAATGAACAGAGTCAAACTGTAATTATAACCAAAAAGATCAGATGGTCAAGCTGTCAGAGATCAAATAGAAAACCCAGAGGGCTAGAACCCTATTATGCAGCTACAGCAACACGATATATTCAAGGCTGTATTTTGACAACTAATTTGACATTTTTGTCAGTAATTTAACTTTTTAGAAAAAAGTGTATAAGGAAGCCATAAAAATCAGATGATTTTCATATTGATATTAACACACTTGAAATGGCAATAGTAGACATTAAAAAATCTGAAATGAAATTTATGTGGTATATTAGGAAGTAGATAAAATAGCTAATGAGAGTTTTACTTTGATAACCCATTTATCACACTCAGATTTCCACCTGGACTTCTTAATTTTTAGTTTCCAGAGTTGATCTGACTTGAACCTGTGATTGTTTTTAAATACAAAATAGGATGATATTTAAGGAACAAAGGGGAGATTTTGTCTGATCATTTATAGTAGTAAAATTCCAATTTATTAGAAAGTTCATTTTGTCTGAGGCCATGAAATAAATGCAGTTTCTCAAACTGCTGTTTGAATATTGAATTATAATTATATTGAATTTATAATTATAAGATAATTATAAAGTAATACCAGAGAGCTTTAAAAGTATAGGAATATAGGCCAAGATAGAAATAAGACATCTTGTGAGACTTGTTTTAACCTGATAAGCCTATTCTGTGCCATTTTTTCCCCCACTTAGATTTCTTGTTTCCCCTTAAACTTAGAGCGTAACAATGGATTAACTGCTTGATCACTATGAAGGAACCTTTCTTGAAAATAGACTACCTTTTGGTAAATCTTAATTTGAGGATTGAAAATCTTGACACTTTCTGTGCTCTCAATGAACAAATCTGATTTATTCATGGAAGTGGAAGACTTTCAAACCATCTTTTCTTTACTACTAACCTAATGACTGAAAGTGCCTCTGGAAAATCACTAAACATGAATTTGAATTTTTTAGCCAATATTCTTGCCAACCTCAAAAAGAAATCAAGGTAAATAATTACTCTGTTTTCTTCCCCCTCTTTTCCTCCCAGATTGGTGCTTCATTTGATGACCCCGGCAACCCCTGTGTTTCCTACTCCTGCAAAGACACTGGCTTTGCTGCAGTAGTCCAGGACTGCCCAAAGCAGACCTGGTGTGCAGAAGTAAGTCATCTTCACTCCTGAACACTGAGATTCAGTTCTCATATTAAACACAAACCCAACCTGACTTCTGTTTTATTTGGAAGCGTCTGTCTGGCTAAAAGACATAAATATCTTGTAGACTGTATAGATCTTTAAACAAATTCATTATGTCCAGAGCCCAGATGATTCCAGATTCATCTTTTGGAAACAAATTCATTATATCCAGAGCCCAGATGATTCCAGATATGTTCATCTTTCATTTTTAAATATATATATTTTTTCATATCAAGACAGGCTCTCATGTTTTGCAGCCTTTCTAAAACTTAATTTAGTGCTAGTGTAGAAGGAGTAAGTTATTATAGAAAGCATGTTGCTATTTCTAAACTAAAAAACCCACTAACTTTTAAAAATAGCCCAAATCATTGTCTATAAAAATACCCAATCTCCATATAATCATGTCTGGGTTCTTTAAATCTTTCTTTGTGTCACAGTTTTCTTCATTTCTGTGCACCCCAAATATTACTAGGTTTTATATTAATAAGTTTCAGTTATTAAGAGAGAATTAAGTTGTTTTTCTTTCTGAAGATATAATTGATAATATGGTTTAAAGTTTTATTTTAGAGCTCTAATACTGGATTTTCAACATGTATCATGCTTTTACTTTGCTTTAATTTTAAACCTACCAATCAGTTTCTCAAAGGGGCAGCTCCTAACTGTGAGTTTCTATTGTCTTGTAGTACTATTGTTGTTAAAGTAGTTTTCAGTAAATGAGAAATAATTTAATATTACTGAATGTCATTTTTAACAGGGATTTAGTTTAAAGCTTATTTTTCCTTTCCCCCTTGTTGAAAAATGGTAGTCTCATTTTTATTACTTAGCTGATCTCTCTCCTTTCCTACCCTTGCTTACTAGATCTGGGATAAGATTGTCCATCTGTTCCATTTTCTCTTTGTGATGCATTTTAACAAATTAAGAAATGTTATATCATTTGCAGAGAAATTTGGAACAAGTTTTCCAGTCATTTCTTCTTTTTTCTTACCCCCTACAGGAAGACAGAATCTATGATTCAGAAAAATGTTGCTATACATGTGAGTAAAGTTAAGTTCTGCACAGAGAGGAAATGTAAGCTGTTGACAAAAGTTTAGTTTCTTTAAAACAAAATGGCAGATCATTAAGAGAAAATATCTTGTATTTTTAACACAACGGGTAATCTAGCCTATATGTATAAACTTCCATTTGATATGTGTACATAATGTGTTATGATTATGGATTCATGTTGATTACAACCTTCTCAGTAAAAACCAGTGATGTTTACAAGGGAATAAATTTTCATGGAAAAATTAGCTTATTCTTTTGACATCAGCAACTTGTATTGTAAACTAGTGATCATAAGGATA
Source organism: Saimiri boliviensis (assembly GCF_048565385.1). Classification (NCBI taxonomy): domain Eukaryota; kingdom Metazoa; phylum Chordata; class Mammalia; order Primates; family Cebidae; genus Saimiri; species Saimiri boliviensis. The sequence goes on from NC_133455.1 coordinate 96,953,006, forward strand.
ATCAGTGATGAGAAAATGGATGTCAAAAATAATGCATCCACCCCTGTTTTTGATGGAAGCCAAAAATAATCCACCCACCCCTTTCTTGCCCTCTCTCCCTTCCTCTTTTCCCCTCAACCCCTTCACGTGTGATAGTGAGTTAGTGATAACAGGAACAACAAGACACCAGGAATCTGAGTATTAACCAGCTACCTTGTAAGTGGGTGCTGAGGTGGTTCATCTCCTCAGTAATGTTGTGAAGTAGTTGCTGTTATTCATAGGTTAAGAAAATGGAGGGGTAGCTATTGTTAAACCTCATTTCTGACTCTCTTTCCCATTTGGTTTTAGGTAAGAATAATTGCAGATCTTCCCCTGTAAATGTGACTGTTATCTATAGTGGTTGCAAGAAAAGAGTTCAGATGGCAAAATGCACAGGGGAATGTGAAAAGACTGTCAAGTGAGTTCTTGGAATGCGTATCATGTGTCAACTTTGTAACCTTGTGGAAGAAAGGAATCTTTTAAAACATTATACAGAAAACCTTTTATGTGAGAGCAATACTATTTTGTTATCAGTACCTAATGAAAGAAGAATATAAGATATTAAGATCTGAGAATTAAAATATTCACTTAAAATAGTGATAAGCCATTCTGAAGTAGTCTGCTAAATATGCCAACCATGATACATTTGTAGCAAATGTACTCAACTTCATACAGTGACTACAAAACTATTTAAGCAAGGAAGTGAATTTCTTGAATTAAACTTGAAATTTAGATAGTATGCTTTTCTTTACAGTTTTTTGTATAGATTAATTTAGAGATAATTTCATATTATGTTATATATTTAAAATTTTACTTACTTTTCTTTTTCACCATAATGTTCCAATTATGAGATCATAATTTCCTTTCAGATTTCTTATTTCTCTTGGTCTTACATACCAAATATCACTGAGCAACATCAGAACTTTACAGTGACGGGGGAATGCAAGGTCTAGGAAGAGAATACATTGGTTAGAAGGCTTGCTAAGTCACTTAGACAATTACAATTTGAGCACTGATGTCAATTTCTTTTTTAAATTCTAAAAATGTTTATTACCCTATTTTCCTTTTAGGTACAATTACGATATCTTGCTCTTGGAACATTCATGCCTTTGCTGCCGAGAAGAAAACTATGAACTCCGAGACATTGTTCTTGACTGTCCTGATGGCAGTACAATCCCTTACCAATACAGACACATCACTACCTGCTCTTGTTTAGACATATGCCAACCAACGACGACCTTCATGTACAGTTAATGCTGACATCACCTTCCCAGTTTTAACAGGCCTGGTATTTATTTTACAAGTGAACAAAAATAATCATTTAAAGAGTGAGAATAACTAAATGTTTGTATCTTGCTCAAAACAATGGGTCCTCATTATGAGAAATTTTGTTCTCTTGTTGACTAGATCTGAAAAATAAACACAACTTTACAAGCAATTTGGGAGCAAGGGTATTTGTTTTACGGCAATAAGAATTCTGCAAGTCTAGCAGAAACTGGATCATATCATGACCTTCAATATGTCTTCCTTTTATCCTTCAGCTTCTGATGCCATTCTCCTGTTTCATTCCCTTAACTTATTGAAAATGTATACTTTGTTTTCTTTTCTCACTTCCTATGCCAGTTGCCTCACTCCTTCCATCCTACTGCTACTCCTCCTGCCAGTTCACCAGTGACCTTTTTATAGTTCTCCCTACAGGGTGGTCTGACAGCATTTCCACTCTTCCTTTCTTGAGACAGTTTTCTCCTTGTTTCTATGACATCATTTATTTTTTCTGTGACATCATTTTTAATTAATGCCCCTACATCATATGGACAGCTTTATTTCTTGCAATCCTCTACAGTTTAGTTTTCCAGTCACATCCTGTTCTGCTTTTCATTTTACTCAGTCTTTTGCCAATTTCATCAATTTAAGTAGAAGTATTTACACACTGAGGATTTCTAGTCTTTATCACCAACCTCAGCCTCTCAGTTTCAGACACATGGATACAACTTTGAATTTACCATCTCTCACTGGATGCTCTATATGTACCACAAACCCAGCAATACCAAAAACAAAATAAATATTCTCTACCTAACTCAGTCCTATGCTTGTATGTTATATACCAGTGAAGTAGGTAGCTAAAAGGAGAGGTTGAGGCTGACTAACATTATGACTGTCATCTTTCTACTACTTTGCTACCTCTCACACACATCCTTCTTCCTGAACATACATGTTCAAATGTGCCTTGGATAAATTATTTACACAGGTGAAATGTGTGCAGTTATTAACCCTCTTATCCCCTTTCCAACATGAAGGCAAACCCAAGTTATCATAACTTATTTATGAACCAGTTTTTACTTTTCTGTATCACTTGGACTAGTGGTAAATTTAACTATCATCAAACACTGTATGTCTAATGGTGAGGAAGAAAACAGATGTGTTAGTATGTTGGTAATTGCCACCAAAGGTGGATCACAACTCCTTATGAGTGGGCATTACAGATCTCACTTCCACAGTCAGTACCAGGGCCTTTGACTTTCCTCTGTGTCTGTCACTGGTGCCAGGTTTTTCTCATTCTCAATGCATACCAGAATTCATCATTTCACAAAATTATGAGGAACTTGAGCTCCTGAAAATCCAAATGGGTGAGATTGTAGGAGTTTCTCAATAGCTTTTACCTCAGGGAGTAGTAGAGCACAGAGCCAGCAATATACCCACATTTCAGTCCTTACCATGCAACTCTGTTTTCACCTGACAGTCAGAATCGATCATTCCAGATAATACAATGACAGCATTTTCTGCTTAGTAAGCCTGCTTTAGACTTATGAGAGACCTCAGATGGCTAGCTGGGACTTACCGAACAAGGGAGATAAAATGAATGTTGATTTCTAGTCCAGCTAATATGTTACATCCTGCTACTAGCACACAGACCTCAGAAGGTAGTTAGCCCTCAGCTGGTATCAGGGTGGAGTGCTCAGTAAACTGATCCTTAAGGTTTACCATCTGTGAATAATAAAGCATAATACATTTATTGATGTATGTATGTGCATTTCTTCTGATTTTATTCTATAGGAACTTTTCTGCACTTGAAAATAAATTCCTTGGTTAGAAGCAATGCTGCACAGCATTTCATAGCAGTGAATAAAGTATTCAGTAAGCCTATAGATAGAAGTGCTTGTCTAGGCATATTAGACACAAAAAGAAAATGCAAATCCATGCTTGGTTACCTCAGAGAAAATAAATGCTGTCTTCTCACCACCAGAAAAGGATCAAAGTTGTCTTCTTATTACCGAGTAGCTGTCTGACATGGTAGTTTGAAAATGGAAGATCACTGTCTTCCATTTATATCACAATACCATGATTACTGTCATGGTGGTGTTCCAAGTGGCTTCAGTGGAGGAAATTTAGGCTGCTGAACCCATGCATGACCCTCATTCCTGCTACAATTGCTACCTCCTCCTTTAAGCATCCATTTATGTTCAGGTATGGATCTATTCTGAATTACTCATACAATTCCTCCAACCCTTCTTGGCATTCTCCATTTTTTCTCCAAGTGCTGGGCCATCTATACAAATTATTTGCCATATCTGAGAAATCCATGTGAATACTGACTTCAGGCTAGCCTTCTGCCAAGCACAATGGCTATAGAGAATTTTCCTTTACAGTTGTTTTTCACAGCACTCCTCAGATAGGCTCACTTTTCACTAATACTGGGTCTATAGGCAATCTAGCTTTGAGTCTTTTCATCCTGTGTTAAATGATTATAAACAATTCCTCCTCTAAGAAAAAGGCATTCATTCAGAGAAATATGGCATCCAGATAGGGTAGTAGCACATTGTGGGCATTTAGAAATTATTGCATCGATCTCACTTTCTGACTTGTGCCTTTGAAACCTGAATGGACTCTATTCTGTATATATGACTTTGGATGGATGATGGATTGCTGCTGAGAATGCTAAAATCCATGGCCATACAGATCATCTAATGCCCCCTCCAGGATGAGGGGCTTTGGTTCATGGTCACTTGTTATTTTAGTATTGCCAGAAAGCTAGGATTTGTTGAAAATAGAAAAAGTGTCTCCGGAGATAGTGTGATCTCACTCCCAAAGCTTGGAAGCTTCTATTGCTATGACAATTTTACAACTTGTCATTGGCTCCTCCGCTAGGTTTTGCTTTTCTGTTATAGATTCTTCTAGAACCATTTGATCAACACAGATTATGAGTTAAACATTGAGGTAGCTTTTACTGAAAGCTTGATAAGCCAAACTGCTCTCATATTTTGTCTGCGTGCCTCTAGAGTTTGCAGGTCTTAGGTCATCCAGTGAGTAGACCTAAGAAAGACATTTATAATGATTTAGGTTTCTTGATGTTTCCAAAATCTGGTGGGTCTATTTCCTAGTGTGAGTAAACAAAGTACGACAGCATGTCCTTCACCTCAAAGATGAGAACCCACTATCTTCATATTACTAAGATTTGAGCTGATTACAGAAAAAAAAAAAACACTGACTTTTAAAAGATGGAAATGGACTTCTCTGTCATACACAAAACTAGGTAGGTGATCCAGAGAGGCATGGCTATGCCTGTCTCTTCCGTCTTATTGCAGAATGCATTGTCCAGCTTCCATCTAGTTAGCCCATGATGGTTCCCACTAGCTCCTACCATCTCATTCTTATTCCAATCAGCAAAAATGTAGAATGGGGGAGGGGAGTTTGTGCTCCTTCTCCTCTGAGGGTAAAACTCAGAAGTGGCACACATACTTCCACTAAATCCCACTGGCCAGAATTAGAAATACAATGGTCTATGGAACCATAAACAGTGCTTCCAAAATGAGGGTCTATAGACTGTTTATAGAGTAATCACTGGGGATCTTTATAAAAATACAGATTTATAAATCTCTTCCTGAGAGGTCCAGTTCAGTAGATGAGAAAGCAGGTAGCTAAATCAATTTTTGCAAATAACACTCTAGGGGCCATATTGTTCCATTTAGTAACAGAAACATCCAGAAAAGCAGCTACACTTTGAGTCATCACCAGACTAAATCTATTGTGAGGGATACTGTAATGCACTGCTCAGATTCTCCTTCTGAAAAGCAGGGCTTATTCCACAGCTGCTCAGAGTGCTGACAGAAGACTGCTTTCAGCTGTCAGCCTCCTTAGGGGATTGCCTCAGCTAAAGACAGCCACATCCCCCACTGATGTGTCTACCTTCTGGAGAAAAGAGAGGCATCCAGTGAATAGTAGGGGAAAGCAGAAAGGCTCAGTGCTCTCTCTCCAACTTGGTCTATGAGCTCTTTACTCAAAAAATTGCTGAGGTTTCCATTGAAGATGCACAATGCCTTGACTTCTCCCTCCTCCCAATCTAGCTTCCTTCCTTCTCTTCCACAAATTTAGATTCCAAGAACACTTTATAACAACCCTGCTGCATGTAAATCTCCATCTCAGAATCTGCTCCTAGGGAGCACATCCTGTGCTGTTCATAGGAATCTAGAGCCTATCAATTGTTTGCAGCATTAAAGTGTGAGAATTCAATGGGGAAGGATATAGAAAAGAGCCTACCTATGTCTTTCAAGTCTTTGACGGTGGCTTTGAAATGAACCCTTTCTCCCTTCTGTTGCATGAACAGAAAATACATAGTTTCCTATATGCCAATGAAACGAGGTAACTGGTCCTACTATAAAATTAAAGACGCGAGTAAAGTTGATTACTGACACTCAAAATATACAACTATAATTTTGTCAGAGCACCTTGAAAACTCATTATTTCTGACTATTCTTTTTCTCTGCCTATAATCCATTCCCTATATACTGGTCACTCTCTTTTCTTCATCTACCTTTCCACAGTTGGGAGCCCTATATACACTTTTAATTACAGTTATCACTAACATTTATTTGTTATTTACTATCCCTTTTAATATAAGTTTTCAGAGGACAGGAAGTTGTATCTCTATTCCACAGCTCTGTCTCTAATACCTAGAAGAGGACGTGGCATAGAGTAGGTAATCAATAAGCGTTTGTTGATATTTGAATGAAGAAATCTAACAAAGCCAGCCAGTTAAACAATTCAGTTACTTATCTAGGAATATACTCATCAAATACTTTTTGCAATGAAATATATACCTTTCAGGTTCTTGTCAGTGATTAAAGTTAACTATAACTAATTAATTATTGTCAAAAACTCTGTTTTGAGAAAACTATTCATGGAAAGTTATCTGCATTCAGTCTGGCCATTCTTCATATAACAAATTATGTCCTTGGAGTAAATACTGTAAATGAGAAGGTGATATCACCTAGTATATGTCTTCTCACTAGATATATAGAATATGGAGCACTTAAATATGCGTGCTGTGGAGCCAGATTGCCTCGGTGGAAATATTGGCTCCCCCTACCTAAGGCTATGTAACTTAACCTTATTTTAAAAAATAAGGTCTTTACTGAGACATAACTCACATACCATAGAATGCATCCTTTTAAAGTGTACAATTTAGTGGGTGTTAGTATATTCACAAAGTTGTGCAGCCCTCACTTCTACATAATTCCAGAATATTTCATCTCTCCAAAAATAAACCCAATACTGATTAGCAGACACTCCCAATCTTCCCACACCCCCAAGCCCCTGGCAACCACTAAACTACATTCTATGTCTCCAGATTTGCCAAATTTAGACATTTTATATAAATGGAATCATACAATATGTGACCTTTTGTGCCTGGCTTCTTCCACTTAGCATAATGTTTTCCAGATTCATCTTTGTTGTAGTATATATCAGCATTTCATTCCTTTTTATTGCTAAATAATATTTCATTATTTGGATATACATTTTGTTTGTTCATTTGTAGTTATTTCATTGTTTGCATATTTTAGCTATTATGAATAATGCTGCTATGAAAATTCACGTATAAGTTTTAATGTGGATACATATTTTCTATTCTTTTGGATATTTATCTCACAGTAGAACTGCTGGGTCATATGGTATCTCTATCTTTAACATTTTGAGGAACTGCTGAACTGTTTTCCAAACTGACTGCACTATTTTACATTCCTATTTGCAATGTTTCTCAACATCCTTATCAATGCTTATTATTATCTTTCTAAATTATAGCCATTCTATTAGGTTATTTAACCTTTTTATGCCCCAATTTTCTCATTTATAAACCAGAATAAAAATAAATACTTCTGAGGTTTGAGGTTGTATAAACATCTGCTATCGTATTTTTGCAATCTATGATTCTGCTTTTCCTCAACCTTGTAAAGCAGCTTACGACAGTTCTGTGAACTGATTTGCATAATGCTTACTTTATCTCTACTTAGAGAAATTGACAAAACAGAAATAGACATAAGATTGCTAAGTGTATAGGAAATAACTTTTTCATGATAGTATTTCATAAGAATATCTACAATTAGATAAAGGCATTATCATAATCAAGTTTTGTCATAAAGAAATATTTCAAGATTTGGAAATTGAGATGGTAGTAATACAGGTAAACACAAAGTTTCATTATTCTCTAAATGTGACAGTCTTGCTATTATCACTATTTTAATAACTAAAAATTTTAAATTACTTTTATAATAATTTTAATATGTCCCTGTAAATGATATTTCATGGTTCTATTTTCAAAATTGAAGTAGTTTGTTTTGGAAATCATTTTTGTTCATTTGATTTCCATTGTTAGGCTGGTTGGTAAATAATTGAAATAGAGCTGCCATCTTTCTGGAATTATCAAAAGCCAATTTCTCTTTCACCTATATGTAGGAATCTAAACATGCCAGTGAGGAAGTTCCAGATTTGTCACTGCATAGGGTAAGTGAATAGGCTGACACCATCATTTATTCTATCTTCTTACCCAGGACATAAAGGCACCAACTAATTCATAGGCTGGTTGTAAGGATAGGGTGGTTATAAGGATAAAATGAGATCCTTGAATATTTGGAATTTCCTTAGAAAACGCTAGCTAGTCACATGTAATGAGTTTCATTGCTATTCTTACTGCTTTCCTTTTCTGGTCCCTCAGAGACCCTGGCTGGTTCCCTGACTGTCTGTCATCCTCTCCAGGGCTGGAGTTACTTAATGCCAACCTCCAGCTACAGTCCTGCTTCACCAGAGTCAATTCCACCTCTAGCATCAGCTCCCACCCAACTTTCTACATGTTTGTTGCCAGTTCAAAATTGACTTTGTGCCTCAACTCTGATACCTGAACTTTCATTTTGTTCCTGAAATCCAGACTCATCCTGTTCTCCATTTTTTTGTGACTGGGCAAGAAAGAAGTTCAGGCTCTAGGGAAATAGAGCCTGGATTTCTAGAGCCTGAACCTCTTTCTTGGCCACTTGCTAAATAGCACCATCTCAGAGGCACAGCCTTACTGTTTTGTTATTTCCCCTCTTCTTTCACCTTCCTCCTCCTTCCTTTCTTCCCTCCACCTCACTCTCTGGGTCTTTGATTCTGCTACTTGGAAACACTCTTCTTCTCTGAAACCTGTAGTATGCCTTGATTTCCCAACGTATTTTGGCTCAGTTAATTTTGTAAAACTAGCACGTGACTTAGGCAATAATGCCCTCAAAAGTATTGTATCGCCCTGGACAATAACTCCTCATTATACAATGCTCAAGAAATGCCTTTGCTATTATAGATTATTGAAGGTCATTAAAAGAGTTGTCTAGCCATATTCTTGATTTGCATGGGACCCAGGAGTCTTGCAACAAAGAATATAAGCCTGTCCATGAGGGCTTAAAACATAAATAGACCTATTTTCCTTCTAGGTTAGAATTACATTAAACTATATTTGAGACTGAGGTCTTATTGATGCCAGAATCTTCATGAAGCATCAATGATTTCTTTTATGAGGGTCATGAGAGAGCTACATGCTTAAGGAACAATGAGAGTGGGATACAAGCTGCCTGATACTGTTAGCCAGGCTTGTCTTGGTGACATGTATGAAATACTCCCTTCTCTTTGAATGGTAATAGAGGTCAAGCAGGGAGGCAAATTGTTCTCCTGTCTTCCCAGTTCCCTACATTTGAACCTATTTCAGGGAACTTAATGCCAAGTCTATGGTCAATTATTGTATGACTGTCTCAGAAAAAAATAGACTGTCAGTGAAATACTGCCTGAATATCTGTGTAGCTATTTCTCTAATGTTTTTCATTGTGCTCATGTATCAGCCTGGTTTTAATAATGAAATGAACTTTCTAGTTGTTGTCTTGACACACTTTATAATTAGAAAGTTATCAAAAGATATCATTAAAGTTAGCATTGTCTCATAATATATTTGGCTGAGAATTCACCTACTGTTCATTTTTGCTTCTCAAATCCTGTCCAGCTGTGTAATCCAAACTGCATCAGAGACTACTATTTAATAGACACTGCATTGATTTATTTAATAATTATTTACTGAACAGCTACTGTTCTAGGCCCTGAAAATACAATGACTCATAAGGAAAGATTCTTTATGCAGAGTTTACTTCTGGTTGAGAACAGTAGTACAGTTTATATATAATTTAATTTATATAGTATTACTATATATAATATATACAGTAATAGTTTACATACAGTAATAGTTTACATATAGTGGGAATATAATAGGAAATAAATAAGAGTGCTATGAAAAATGAAACACATTGCTAAGACAGAAAATTAGAGTATGATGAAGAAGTTACTTAAAACAGACCTGCTGTAGGGGCTCATGTCTGTAACCTTAGCACCTTGGGAGGGCAAGGTGGGAGGATTTCTTGAGCTCAGAAGTTCAAGACCAACCTGGGAAACACAGTGAGACCTCATCTCCACTAAAAATAACGAAAATTACCCAAGCATAGTGACACACACCTGAAGTCCCAGCTACTTGGGAGGCTGATGTGGGAGGACTGCTTGAGCTTAGGAGTTTGAGGCTGTAGTAAGCAGTGATCAGGCTATTGAACTGTAGCCTGAGGGACAAAGCAAGACCCTGTCTCAAAACAAACAAACAAAACTACTTAAAACTGTGTACTAAATGCATCAGTTAGCCTAGGCTAGGATATGCTGTCATAAGAAAACTAACTCCAAAATCATAGTGACTTATCACAAAAGTTTCTCACTCATGCAAAGTCTACTATGGATTTTGTAAACTCTCCAAAATAGTACTCCTCCGTGTAATGTCTCATCAATCAAGGTCACTTTAATCTTGTTGACATCTCAATATGAGACCCTCCAGTTGTGATGAAAAGAAAGAAGAGACATTAGAATATTGCTAGTGGATCAACCCAGAAATGACACATTTTATTTCTGCTCACAGTCTAGTAACCAGAGCTGATCCAATGTCCTTGTCATTTTGCAGTAGAGTTTGGACATATGTTCATCCATGTACCTAGAAAACACAGGTGTGTGCTACTGATAGCAACAGGAGACAGACAAATTCCTAGGTAAACAGAGATGGATCCGCAGTGAAACCCAACCTTCAAGTCAAGGGCAGTCTACAGCCCAAAAGCCAAACTGCCAGTTCCAGATAGAATCCACAACTGAAGTGAGAACTTCCCCATCTTACCTACTCCCTCTCAACTGGTACCTTCTGAATGGGTGCTTTTAAACAAATAAACTGCTACCTTTTCCAAGATGACCCATGGATTCAGTCAGCATTCATTTCCCTATTCTAAGCCCATAAAAGCCCCAGATTCAGGCTAACAGACAGCTATTCACTCAGGTCCACTCTCACTGTCCAGAGCTGGAATTTGCCAAATGGTGGGAGTGAAGGTGCTGTAACGCCACTGCTTGCCAAACTTCAGGCAGCAGGAAGAAATTAACTGTAACCCTCTTGCCAAACCACAGGAGGGAAGAAGCCACTGAGCACCACTCTCTCCTGCTTGCTGACATCTGGGATTGAAAAACCCACTGGGTACCACACACACTCACTTTCTGAGCTATGGGAGTGAAGAAACTGCTGGATGCTGCTCCCTTCCACTTGCTGAAATGTGGCCGCAAAAAAGCTACCCCACATCAGAAGGTCTTCCTGATGCTTGAATAATAAGAGAAAAATAGACATTTGAAGATAAATGTGATAAACAGTGCAGGTGGAAGAAGCCAGAGTAAATGCATTAGTTTGTTCTCATGCTGCTATAAAGAAATACCTGAGACTGAATAATTTACAAAGGAAATAGGCTTAATTGAATCATGGTTCTGCATTGCTTGGGAGGCCTCAGGAAACTTAAAATCATGGCAGAAGGCCAAAGAGAAACAGGCACCTTCTTCACAAGGTGGCAGGACAGAGTGGGTGCAAGCAGGAGAAATGCCAGGTACTTCTAAAACCATCAGATCTCATGAGATTCACTCGCTATCACAAGAACAACATGGGGAAACCACCCACATGATCTGTTTACCTCCACCTGTTCCTGCGCATGACGTGCAAACTACAATTTGAGATCAGATTTTGGGTGGGACACAGCCAGACCACATCATTCTACCCCTGGCCCTTCCAAATCTCATGTCCTCACATTTCAAAACATAATTATGCCTTTCCAACAGCCCCCCAAACTCTTAGCTTATTCCAGCATTAACCCAAAAGTCCAAGTCCAAAGTCTCATCTGAGACAAGGCAAGTCCCTCTCACCTATGAGCCTATAATATTGAAAGCAAGTTAGTTACTTCCTTGATACAATGGAGGTACAGGCATTGGGTAAATATACCCATTTCAAATGGGAGAAACTGGCTAAAATGAAGGAGCTACAGGCCCCATACAAATCTAAAGTCCAATAGGGGAGTCATTAAATCTTAAAGTTCCAAAATGATCTCCTTTGGCTCCATGTCTCACATCCAGGTCAGGCAGATGCAAGAGTTGGGCTCCCATGATCTTGGGCAGCTCTGCTGCTATGGCTTTGCAGGGTACGTCCCCCTTCTGGCTGCTTACACAGCTGATGTTGAGTGCCTGTGGCTTTTCCAAATGCATGGTGTATGCTGTCAGTGGATCTACCATTCTGGGGTCTTGAGGATGGTAAACCTCTTCTCACAGCTCCATTAGACAGTGCTCCACTGGGGACCCTGTGTGAGCACTCCAATCCTACATTTCCTGTCCACAATGTCCTACCAGAGGTTCTTCATGAAGGCTCCACCCCTGCAGCAGACTACTGTCTGGACATTCAGGAATATCCATACATCCCCTGAAATCTAGGTGGAGGTTCTCAAATCTCAATTCTTGACTTCTGTGTACCTACGGACCCAACATCATGTGCAAACCACCAAGGTTTGGAGCTTATACCCTCTGAAGCAGTGACCCTAGCTATACCTTGGTCCCTTTTAGCCATGGCTGGGATGCAGGGTGCCAAGTCCTGAGGCTTCCCAGATCAGCAGTAGTGCAATCCTGGACTTGGCCCCTAAAACCACTTTTCCCTCCTAAGCCTTCAGACCTGTGATGGGAGGGACTGTTGTGAAGTCTCTGACATGCCCTGGAGACATTTCCCTCCTTGTCCTGGTGATTAATATCATGCTCCTTATTACTTATGTAAATATCTGCAGTGGACTTAAATTTCTCCCCAGAAAATGGGTTTTTCTTTTCTACTGTATTATCAGGCTGCAAATTTTCCAAAGTTTTATGCACTGCTTCTTCTTGAACACTTTGCCACTTAGAAATTTCTTCCGCCATATATGCTAACTTATCTCTTTTAAATTCAGAGTTTCACAGATCTCAAGGGCAGTGGCAAAATGCCACCAGTCTCTTTGCTAACGCATAGCAAAAGTGACCTTTACTCCAGTTCCCAACAAGTTCCTCATCTCTATCTAAGACCACATCAGCCCCTGGACTTCATTATCTATATAACTATCAGCATTTTGGTCAAAGCCATTCAAGTCTCTAGAAGTTCCAAACTTTCCCACATATTTCTGTCTTTTGAGTCCTCCAAACTGTTCCAGCCTTTGCCTGTTACCCAGTTCCAAAGCTGCTTCCACATTCTCAAGTATCTTATAGCAATGTCCCACTACCTCAGTACCAAATTACCACATTAGTTCATTCTCATACTGCTATAAAGAAATACCCAAGACTGGGTAACTTATAAAGGAAAGAGGTTTAATTGACATTGCAGCACTGTTTACAATAGCAAAGACTTGGAACCAACCCAAATGCCTGTAAGGCTGGTTGCCTCGCTGGGAGTTTGGACAGGCCCATCTCCCTCCCTGCTTGAAAATTAGAATAGGTCAATCATCTAGCCCCACCTTGGAAATCTCTTCTGCGCTAGGATGCCAATCTTCTAGCTCCGCCTTGGAAATCCCCTCTGCACTTGGCACCTAACCCCACCCTTGGAAATCCCCTCTGCACTCAGCACTTAGCCCACTCACAGGAAGTCCCACCTCCCTATCAATAGCAGCTCCTGCTGTCCACATCCTGTCTCCCCAAATCCAATCAAACGCCTTCACTCCCTATAAAACCCCTCTCCTGAGAGGAAGCAGCACAACTTCCCTGGCCCCTCTCCCCAGGACCACAGAACCTCCCCGGGAAGCTAAAATAAATCAGAATTGGCATCTAATTTTCTTGTGCTGGCCTCGGTTTCCTCGTATTTTGACTCGGCGATAAACCTTCAAAGAATAAACTTTGCAAGTGGTGCTGAAACCCGGGAGGGAGTTGTACGACCCCTCCTGGGGGAAACGGATTCCTCCACCCGAAGCCGGACCAGGGAACCCCTCCATCGCAAGGTAACAGGGAACTGCTCCATCGCAAGGTAAGACTTCCGTTACCCACAACCTCTCCCGCTGTCTGTCTCGTGGACTCCCTGCCCACTATCGCGGCTGTGTCAGGGACTCCTTCTCACTGTGGGCCCGGGGCTCCGGTCTCATCTCGCCGTGGGCCTGGGGCCCTGGCCTCGTCTCGAGGACCTGAGCTTAGAGGAGACAGCCCTACTCTCTTCTCCCCGTGAGGAGATTCCGGGGGTCAGGAATTTGAGGGAGACGTTCCCATCTTCCTGAACCAACTCCGGTTCGGTAGGGCAGTCTGGGACGCCATCCGAACATCTCCGCAGCAGCTGCTGAGGTTTAGGTATTCAGAAGCCCTGTTTGTAAACCCAAGCCCTGCCTAACAGCAGGACCAAATCTCTGGCTTAAGGTACTAAAATGTCTCTCAAATTATCAGATCATCTCTTTTGGCATATAAGCTCTTGTTAATTAAGTAACTCTGTTTTCTTTTTTCCTCCTCCTCTTCTACCGAGGTCTCTCTCCCTCCCTCTCTTTGTTACAATTGTTACATTGTTACAGCCTGCAAGCTCTCTCAGCCACTGCCCCCCTCCACACACACACCCAAGGAAAGGAGTACTTCTGCCTGTGTTGAGTATAAGACCTTCTTATATTCGTTTCTAACCCCTAACTACCCCACAAGAGTGAACCATGGGCAATCAGAAGTCCCGCCCAGACCCTAAATCGCCGTTAGGATGTCTAGTCCAAAATCTACCCAAACCTGGTCTTTCCATTAAAAAGAAAAGGCTGCTTTTCCTCTCCACCGTGGCCTGGCCACAATATCCCCTAGACAACCAGTCTAAGTGGCCTCCAGAAGGCGCACTCAACTTTAAGGTCCTGACAGACATAGACAACTTTTGCCAAAAGAATAGTAAATGGTCAGAGGTCCCCTATGTGCAGGCTTTCTGGTACCTTCGCTCCCAACCCGCCTTCTGCTCCTCTTGTACCATCTCCCAGGTTCTGTTAGCCAAAACCCTGCCTTTGCCCTCAGCCCTGCCCGGCTCCGCACTCTCTGAAGACCCGGAAGACCTGTCCTGCCCCGCCCGCTTTACCAATCCTCCTCCTTATGCGAGGCCTCAGCTCCCTCCTCCCTCTGCTCCTTCTCCTCTCCGAAGCCCTAGTATAACTTCCCCTGTCAGTGCTCGTACCCACTCTCACGACCCCCCACTCCTCTGCCCTTTGCGTGAGGTAGCCGGAGCAGAAGGCGTTGTCTGAGTGCACGTTCCCTTCTCTCTGTCTGATCTGTCAGCCATTGAAAAACGCCTAAGGTCATTCTCTACCAATCCTACCGCGTATACCAAAGAATTTCGTTACCTCACCCAGGAGTACGACCTAACCTGGCATGACACCTATGTGATCCTGTCTTCCACTCTTAGTCCTGATGAGCGTGACAGCATTCTTACAGCGGCCCGAGGTCACGCTGATCAGTCAGCAATTGATATAAGGAAGAAACTTAAGAAAGCTGAGGAAGGCCCCCAAACGCCCATACGGGACCTGGTGAACACGGCATTTAAAGTTTTCAGTGGCCAAGAGGAACAGGCTGAGGCCACCTGCCAGGCCCATTTACAGCAAAAGGTAGGCCTCCAAACCCGAGCTCTTGGAGCAGCCCTGAGGCCGGTAGTCCACAGAACATCTGGTGGAGGGGGTCCATCGAAACCCTCCCAAAGTTCGTCAAAGGCCCTGCCTGGGCCCTGTTTCAGATGTGGCCAGGAGGGACACTGGGCATGGCAGTGCCCCTGTCCTCATCCACCTCCTGGGCCCTGCCCAAGCTGCAAACAGACTGGACACTGGAAGGTTGACTGCCCATCCCGGGCTGCAGGCTCACCCCCCACACCTCTGTGTGGAGGGCAGGCCGGTCCGCAGGAAGCAGTCCCTTTGCTTGAACTTCTCGGCCTTCTGGACAACTGATGCAGCCCGGACTCTAGGACCCCATCACCCTCGCCGAGCCCAGGGTAATGCAGCAGGTAGCAGGTAAGTCCATTTCCTTTTTAATGGATATGGGGGCTACCTATTTGGTACTGCCTTCCTACTCAGGACCTAGCATACCTTCCCAGGTTTCAGTCATGGGAACTGATGGAAAGCTGTCCTCTCCTAGCCAAACTGGTCCCTTAGCCTGTATCCTTGAGGGGCACCCCTTCTCCCACTCCTTTTTAATCATACCCTCATGCCCAGTCCCCCTTTTAGGATGAGATATTCTCCAGATGGTAGGGGCCACCCTCCAATTCACCGGCCCGCCACATTCAAGCTCATCCTCTGCCCACCTCCTACTGCTACTCCTAACCGGTATCACGTCCTGCCTTAACCCCTTGCCTAAAGCCCCCTTAGCCGCAGTTCCCCTCCAGACCGGGTTCAACCTGTCACAATCTCCCATGGGGCCTGACACCACCTTGACGGGTATCCCCTTGTTCAATATACATTCTCAAAGTCTCTCTCTCTGCTATGGGTCAGCCAGCAGCCCCAGCCTCAGGTGCAACACCACGGCAGAAGTAAAATCCTCCCTTTACATGCCTCCAGGAGGATACTTTTGGTGTAAGGGAACCCTAAACAAAGTTATTAATGCATCCCTCTCTTTCCCTTGTGTGCCCGTCACACTAGTCCTGCAGTTAGAAGTGTACAGATAAGCTGAGTTCCTATCCCTCATCACACCGTCCCCTAATCACGGAAGCAAATGAGCAGTCTTCCTCCCAATAGTAGTTGATCTCTCTTTAGCATCCTCTCTAGTAGCAGCTGGAATAGGGAGTGGTGCCATGGGCTACAGCATCACTTCAGCTGCCCAACTAGAAGACAAGCTCCATGTGGCTATTGAAGCATCAGCCACCTCTCTAGCCTCCCTCCAGTGACAAATCACGTTGTTGGCTCAGGTAACTCTCCAGAACCGATGGGCCCTAGACTTACTAACGACAGAAAAAGGAGGTACCTATCTGTTTCTCCAGGAGCAGTGCTGCTATTACATCAATGAAACAGGCCTTGTGGAAGAAAATATCAGCACTCTGTATTGTTTTCAAGGGAACCTCCGCAGGAAGCGGAGCGCACCAGCCTCGTCTCTCAACTAGTGGCAATCCCCCATGCTTACCTGGCTGACTCCCATTATTACCCCTGTTATTATTGTGTGTCTTCTACTAATACTAGCCCCTTTTTTTCTCAAGTTTTTACAGGCCCGCATAAGAGAAATTTCCAGGGTGGCCATTAACCAGCTGATGCTTCACCCCTATATCTGACTCCCGATCGAGGCACCAGCCAACTGACTCCTTCCCCCCACTTCACCCCTACTCAGCAGGAAGTAGCCAGAAAGATGCAGTGTCCTATATATCATCAAAAAGTTCGGAATGTAAGGCTGGTTGCCTCGCTGGGAGTTATGGCCACGCTCATCTCCCTCCCCACTTGAAAATTAGAATATGTCAATCATCTAGCCCCACCTTGGAAATCCTGTCTGCACTAGGATGCCAATCATCTAGCTCCGCCTTGGAAATCCCCTTTGCAATCGACACTTAGCCCACCTTGGAAATCCCCTCTGCCCTCGGCACCTAACCCCACCCTTGGAAATCCCCTCTGCACTCACCACAGCCCACTCACAGGAAGTCCCACATCCCTACCAATAGCAGCTCCCGCTGTCCACATTCTGTCTCCCCAAATCCAAACAAACGACTTCACTCCCTATAAAACCCCTCTCCTGAGAGGAAGCAGCACAACTTCCCTGGCCTCTCTTCCCAGGACCACAGAACCTCGCCTGGGAGCGAAAATAAATCAGAATTGGCATCTAATTTTCTTGTGCTGGCCTCAGTTTCCTCATTTTTTTACTCCATGATGAACCTTCAGAGAACAAACCTTACAATGCCTATTGATGATAGACAGGGAAAATGTGGCATATATACACCATGGAATACTATGCAGCCATAAAAAACAGTGAGTTCATGTCCTTTGTAGGAACCCGGAAGCCATCATTCTCAGCAAACTGACACAAGAACAGAAAATCAAACACCACATGTTCTCACTCATAGATGAGTGTTGAACAATGAGAACACATGGTCACAGGGAGGGGAACATCACACGATGAGGTCTGTTGGGGGTGGGGACTAGGGGAGGGACAGTGGGGAGTAGGGAGTTGGGGAGGGATAACATGGGGAGAAATGCCAGATATAGGTGATGAGGATGGAGGCAGCAAACCACATTGCCATGTATGTACCTATGCAACAATCCTTCATGTTCTGCACATGTACCCCAGAACCTAAAGTGCAATAAAACCTATATTTAAAAAAATGACATACAGTTCGACATTGCTGAGGCAGCCTCAGGAAACTTATAATCATGGTGTAAGGCAAAGGAGAAGCAGACACCTTCTTCACAGGGTGGAGGACAGAGTGGGTGCAAGCAGGGGAAATGCCAGACGCTTGTAAATCCATCAGATCTCATGAGACTCACTCATTATCATAAGAACAGCATGGGGGAAGCACCCCCATGATCTGATTACCTCCACCTGGTCCTGCCCTTGACATATGGGGATTACAATTCAAGACGAGATTTTTGGTGAGGACACAGCCAAACCATAAAGAAAGAATCATACGAGTTTGTGTCAAAGAGGAAGTCAAGGAAGTAGTTTGGTTTTATTGTCACTATAATTAGAAACCGTTGAAGCTATTTAAAAAGAGAGTGACATGTTTTGGTTTATGTTTTTAAAACTACAAACTGATATAAAGACAACTGTTTGTATGAAGTCAAAAGGAGAAGCAGATTATTAATGCAAACGTCCATAGGAGAGTCGCGGTTTGGCCCTGCATGGCATGGGGGATTGTAAAAAAAGGTACAAATGCCTCTCATTCCTTTATATACCCAAATAAGGCAAATGCCTAACTGTCGCCAATTTGTTTACTTCTGTGTTCAGCCCATAAAAGCCCACTTCTTACACTGCTGAAGTAGAGCTCACTGAATCTTTTCCACTTTTGGTTGCTGACTGATTCACGGATCTTTTAGTGCTCAGATAAACTATTAAATTTATCTCATCTAAAGTTTCTATTTTAACAGTTTCTAGATATCAATTTGTTTTTCTAGAAATTGATAAAGGGAAAGAATCAGGTACTTAAACAGTCAGTCCTATATGTATAGGTAAGAAACCTAAGAGTTGATGAAAGAAATTTCTTTATTATGGAAACTAACACATGTAGGAGAAATGATACAATGCAAAAATAGCCATTTTAGGACTCCTAGTGAAACAATAGATCTAGGTAATGACCATCAATGGTTACTGAATCCATTGAGTAAAAGATTGAGAATGACCTTTTAAAGGCTGACACCTCCTGGTATATTTTTCTAGTATTAATATTATAAGCAGTGAAGAAACCAGAAATTATATTTGGTGATGTAATACTCAGGAACAGCACTAACTATAAACCATTCTTGTCATAAGTATTAAACCTGAATCCAATCATGCATCTAAATTTAATGACCAATTATGGAAACATTCCAATGATATTGTGAGGACACAGAATCAAATGAGGAAATAATAACCCAGATTTTTCAGTAATAGAATTATAAAGGAGGAGGAAATGTTATATATTAAAAGAGACTTAAGAATCTCAAATTAAATATGTTGTATAGATGTGGTCAGGGTCCTGATTTGAATAAATCAACCACAATAAGACATTTTTGAGACAGAAAAAAATGAGCATAGATTGTGTATTCAATGATATGAAGGAGCTGATATTAATTTCATTGGTTGTAATAATATTGTGATTATGCTTTCTTCTATAATCCTTATATTTTAGATATATTCATTTGCCAATTTACAAGTAAAAGCATTTGCTTTAAAATACTCTAGAACAAAAAAGTGTGATATTCTTGTGTACTTCTTATGTCACATGCTGGGTGGAATTTGGCAAAAGTGATCCTCTAGGGACTATGTGGTACAAGGCGGGTAATGTCAGGCTTTGACTACACAAAGACTGGAAGTAAAATCACAGGTATTTCAGAGAAACACCCAGATTGTGTTTTCTTCTTTTTATAGGAAAGTTATACTAGGTTCCCAATATTTCTGTGCACATTCAATGTTTTCAACTATTATAGTTGCTATCTGCACACTAGAAGGGATTTAAAGACCCAGGATGATATGAAACAAGTCCATCAGCATTGCAGGACATTCACACTCACAATGTGATGACAGCTTACAAGGTGAGTAGAGCATCTTACTCTTACTCTTACTACACCAGTGCCTTGATTGTCCTTCAGCACTGTAGACTGTGCTTTATTGCTTGATTATGCCATCTTATACATTCACAAGTCAAAGGGTTTTGCATATTTCAATACAAATGAGATCTATTTTTGGTGCCATCTTCAAAGCTTCGCTGTCTGACATTGCTGTCATAATAGGCATAATTAATTTACATAGAGCAAAATGGACAAGCCTGCTCATGGAATTTGAGACACACATTTTAAGTGCCACAGTCACATTTACTGCATCTGTTTGATAGGCCTTCCCAATAATAAAGCTACTTATATATTTTCTTGATTCCCCTTTCACAAAAATATTGAAGGGAAATGAGCCTGTCACATGGTTGAAGCTCAACAAATTATTTTGGAATAGTCTGTAGGCTATTTCCTTCTAAGATCATTACACTGGATCAAAAAAATTCTTTGAAATAGTCTGTAGGTTATTTCCTTTAAAAATCATGACACACTGGAAGTTAACATCTTATGGTACAACATAATCACAATCTTGCAAGTACTGTGCGTAGAGGAAGTGTTAAGACTTTGGTTTAGTTATACCAAATTTCCAATTTTGTGGGTCAATATGGTCAAATTACTACTAGATTAGTTCATTTGGGCTCCTGTACCAAAATACCATAGCCTGGATGGATTATTAGCAATCGAATATTGCCCACAGATATGAATCAAGTTCCTAGCAGACTGGCTGTCTTGTAAGGCTAACTTCCAGTTTTACAGACAGCACTTTATCCCTGTGTCCTCACCTGGTATAAGGGGTGAGAAGTCTCTCTCTGGTGTCTTTTATAAGGGTGATTATCTCACTCATTAGGGTTCTACTCCCATGACCTAACCACCTCCTGAAGTCCCCACCTCCTAACACAATTAGAGCAAAAGTCAGGATTTCAACATATAAATTTTGGGGAGATACAGACATTTTTATGTGATATTTAAATTTATAGCTGTGTATTGGAGAGACTTATTTCTCAGTTCTTTTATATTTTTTGGAGAGGAGCCTAAATTACCATAATATACATGAATCCTTTGGTAATAATTATTTTAAAACTTTAATTATACCCTCATCTTCTTGCAGTGAGATTATTTACAAGAGCGTTCAATAAAAGATAAAAACCCTGTGTGGTTTGGGCAAGAGCCTAGCAAATGTGGGAAAGGGAGGATAAGAA
The DNA here is from genome assembly GCF_048565385.1 of Saimiri boliviensis. Taxonomy (NCBI): domain Eukaryota; kingdom Metazoa; phylum Chordata; class Mammalia; order Primates; family Cebidae; genus Saimiri; species Saimiri boliviensis. Next base: position 96,974,052 of record NC_133455.1, read on the forward strand.
ATAAAAACAGTTTTCAATTTCAAGAGTATCTAGCTGTGACTCAGAAAATGCTATAGTATGCACGGAGGGCCTCATAAGTGGGTGAATTGAGTTAGGAGCCAAAGTGGAAATTTTGGAGGTCAGGACCCTGCCCAATCATTAATAATCATTGAAAAGCCATACCCAGGGTGTGGTTTAGACATTTCTATACTAGTGCCAAACAACCAAAATAAAAAAGAGGGAAAGGAAAGACAGGACATAGAGAATAAGTACGCCCAAGCTCTCATCTAAGTTACTTGGCTGTCTCACCAAAGATAAACAATGAATTTGATAACTCTAACCATCTGATATAAAATTGTACAGAATCTGAGAATATACAAGTTTTCTCCTAGTTCTATACCATGCAAAGAAAATTTGACAGATTTTTAGAGTTTAATACTTTTGGGGAAAAGTGGGCATGGGAGAGTATAAATATTATGAAGGAGATAATGGAGAAAAACTGTGCTTATTTAAGTTATTCTGACATCTTACTAGGAATAAATATATCTCAAGAAAGCAGATGAATGTTCATTCTATTTATGCCTCATCATAATTACTAAATATCCATTTATTCAATAAATTTCAGTTGAGCATCTATGTGTCATGCCCTGTAAGTGGGCCATGAGCAGCTCCCTACATTCATGGATGGTTACACAATTTGATTACAAAGGAGAGCAAAAGGAACATACTTTAAATACGACACAACACAGGGCCTCTCTGAGGAGATGAGGTTTCAGATAAGACCTGAAAGATGAGAAAGTGCAGGGTAGGCTAAGTACTGAAAAGAGGATTACAGGCAGAGGAAACAAGGAGAGCTTGTCATCTTCAAAAAACAAAACAAAACAAAAACCCAGCAAAATAGTTTGTGTTGCTCAATTTATTGTCAGATAGTGCCCTGAGATGAGGTTGAAGAGCAGGCAGATACCAAATGCATAAGACATTATATGTCAAGCATGGCTTTTGTATTTTATTGTAAGTATAATTTCATCTACCTACCTACATACATACCTAATGGCTGCCGTGAGGAAAATGGATTGGCAAAATGGCAAAAGAAGAAACATCAAATGTTAAACTTAGCCTTTATATATTATGTATTCATCAGGAAGAAATTTATGAAAATGCATCATTTGGTTTACAGATGTGTTTTTCATATTGTTACTCAATGAAGTATTTTTGAATACAGATCACAACTGAGTCATGATTGCTTGCAGCTAAATATGCAAACCACCAAATTATCCAAATATGTTTACGTCTTCCCTACACTCTCAACTTGCGTTTACCCATCTCTAGGCCAGTAATCCAGCTGACGAGTTGGTCATAATTCAACCAGACACAGTCAATCCAAATTAGTTGTGATCTCTGTCATGAAGAAATGTGAAATAAGGGCAGTGGGGCATAAATCTGATGCTCACTTCCCCAAGGATGAATTATTGTAAATGTCTATAAATAACACAGATTTTAGACCTGTATTTATGTGAGTTATTTTACTTTATTATGTAGAGCAAATTTAAATCCAAACTGTCAAAAAACCATTTAATATTTTATGCTGAAGATAGAGCTAATAATTCATTTTCTAAGTTTGATTGATTAGAAAAGGGAGAAAATATTTGCAGAATAAAATCAATTAAAGTAATCAAGGCTCAGTAACATTTTCGTAAGGAGGCTTCATTTCAAGGTATAAGTGAACATAATAATACCTAAACTGTAGTGTAAAGAGAAAATAGGATCCGAGTCCATCCCAGATATAAATCTTGACTAGTAATCAAATTCAGTGATGTCAACAACCAACACATGACAATTTTATTCATTTTATGACTAACACAACAATCAGTACTTCTAAGTTCTTTTTCTTCAATGTATATATTTTCAATTCTTAAATAGAAATGTTTAAAAGAATTAAGAGCATGTATGAGCAAATAGGTTCTTCCTTTATGACATTCAGTCTTATAAGAGGACAGAAGACCAGTAAATGCACATTTGAAGGACTTTAGAAACTATTACATCTACTGCTTGGACAAGCTAACGAATTCTCTAGAGCAAGAATATGGCAGGTTAATTTATTTCCCATTGACCCAGCAACTAATATATGCAATATTACAGAAACCTTTGTCTATTGCCATGGCAGGGCTGAGAAGGAGAATTCTCCTGAGGTTTGAACCTTCAGTACTTTTTCAACATTCTCTGAAATATTTGACATGTATTTCTGCAGAGGTCTTCTCTCTTGTTACAAGAAACTTATTTTGTTAAATTAAAAACTAAGAAAACATAGACACAAATAGCAAATTCACAAGTATCAATGGCAAGTTATAATCCATGATTAAATTTCATAATAGTAGTATAGAAAATAATGCCTTTCTGAACACATTTTGCATATTAAAGAATAGAATTAGCAGATAGTTCTCATAAACCACAATCAAATAATTAAATAATGAGTCTAGAATTTACACATCATTTCATCCTTAATGTCATATTTATACTTTCTATTTTTTGTTTCAGTGCAAATTCACTAACCTACCCCTTTTGGTGCCTTCCCTTCTGAGACAAGTTTCCTTATGCTGGCAGCTCTTGACTAGTCACAATATGTGAAGGGTGAGACCACAACCTTCTTCAATCTTTTCAGTTTTCTTCTACCTATTTCTTAGTTTCCCTAAATATCTAAGCATTCTCTGTTGCAAATAATGATATTCAAGTGCTTGCATTTTCTTGAGCATGTGCTCCTATCTCATCTGTGTTATCTTTATGATTTTCTTTTCTACCTTGTCCATGTGATAAATATAAACTCACTTATCATTGCTTGTCTTCCACAAGCCCTTTCTCGTGAGAATGCCTAACACCTGGAAAAGAAACGTTACTTATCAAGAATCTTTGCTCCCTCCTGGGCACAGATCACTGGATCAGGGTGAGTAACTGGTTCAGCTATAGTTTCTCAGATTGTTTTTTCCAGGAATTTGGAATTGGGTTGCTGAGTTGGCTAAACAAAACACTTTCAGAAAGTGCAAAATCAGTTTCTGATACTGTACTGAAAAGAACAAACCAATGGTGGTGATGGGAATGAAAAGATCAGACAGAAGTGGGCATAATCGGCACCCGCAAGCCAAGGCCACATGAAAATGTAAATAACGGGAAAGCAGGAACTAAGAGGGTTAAAGAAGAGAAATAAGTATGGAAAGAAGCAGAATTTCCATGTTGTCCTGTGGAAAAAGAGTCAGAGAGCGAACAGACCCACAAATGTCCCATTTTAAGAGCCCAAACTGCAAAGAGAGAGATTTTCTTCCATTCTTTTTACCGGCTTTTTTTTTTTTTTTTTTTTTTTTTTGTCAGTTTGAGCTAATTCGAGTAGGTTTCTTCAACAGCCCTCTTTCTCCAAGAATGCCTATCTTTTCCTACCTTTCCCCAGTAGAAGGGCTCCTCTATGTTCAGATGCCTCATAGCTGTGATTTCAATCATTATAGTTTCTTTCTCATTTGGTCTTGAGGTCTCTCTCTCAAGAGTGGGTATAAGCCAAGATAGACACTCTCTAGGAGAGCCCTTCCCGAGGGAAAATTAGGTTCCAGTGTGTCCTTTGGGCGAGACAAATAAGCAGGTAAAACCAAAATACATGAAACAGAAGAAATGTATTACTTACAGATAACAGAGAGGCTAGGAGCACTGGAGGGAGGCTGACAGGAAGACTGGAGGTGACAAAGAGCTCAGACTGTAGATGGGGAGTGAGAGGAAGCATAACCTGTGGGACTAGGCCTTTATTAAGTTCCATGGTGTTAACCCTTAGGCTTTTCCTCGGGATTGTAAACTGGCTAGTTAAGACAACACGAGCAAGAGGTGACTCAGGTGTTGACCATTAAATTTGATCATGGTAGCAGCTGTGGGATGAGTTGGGTTTTGAGTTAGTGCAATAAGGAATAGGTGGGCTATATCTCAACCAACCACAGTGGGAGAAATTTTAACTAGGCCAAAAGTGACAGCGTAGGACTGGGTTTCAGACAACTCATGTCCAGCCTAAAAGTGGATGCTGAGGCAGCAACTTCGTTAAACAAATTTATGACACTCATGTATCCTATATATGCTTTTTTTTTTTTACAACCCCCATTAACCTTTGCTAAATGTGCTTTTTTGTATCCGTCTCCATCATGTTAGATACTTAATAAATATTTGTAAAGTAAGTGAACGAGTGAATGAAACAGTGAATTTTTTTTTTAAATCTCAACTGTATAGTCCCTTAAAGCTAGACTCAGAGATTTGAAGGTTCTTATGCAGTCTTCAACTCCAACTTTCTAATTTAAAAATCAGAAAACTCAGCCTTGAGAAATTAGGTGACTGTCCAAGGCCACACAGTCGGTTAGTGGCAAGGCCAGACCTGAAACATAAGTCACTGGTAGTAGAATCCTGTGTTCTTTCTGGAAACAAATAGAATTTTTCTTTATTTTATATCTTTATTTTTCCTCTGCCCCCCCGATTTAAAAAAAAATGCAAGAATTCAATAGATTTTAGAAAGCTGCTTAGAAGTATTCACTAAAACAAAGTATTTGAAACTCTATGGCCCAGAAATTTTACTCTTAGGTATATACCTAGCAGATATGTGCCCATATGTTTAACAAGAATGTTCAAAGCAGCACTGATAATAGTAGCCCCCAAATAGAAACAAGCTGAATGTCTATCAACATTGGAGTGGATGAATACACTATGGTACATTCACAAAATGGAATACTACATAAATCAATGGGAATGAAGAAACTATAACTACATGCAACAATGTAGATGAATCTTACAAGAAATAATATGCATGCAACTAAGCCAGGCACAAAATAATATGTACTTTATGATTCCAATTTTTAAAAGTTCAAAAACAGGCAAAATGTATTTATGGCTTTTTTTGGTCTAACATTTAGGTTTTGAGGGGCATTCACTTGAAAGTTAGAAAAGAAGTCAGAGATCAAGACTAAGAAATATTTAGAAACATAGGATAAGTATCAATATTTTTTCATATTTCCAACCATATTTTATGGATGTAAACACTATCTGCACTTTTGTAATCCCCAAAGTTCAAAATCCAAGTGTTTTTTATAGCTGATTTGGCAACAAAATTCTGACCTAAACTAAAATCATTTGGTATAAAAAATCCAAATTATTTGTTATAAAAAATCCAAGTGCTTTTTATAACTGATATGGCAACAAAATTCTGACCTGAACTAAAATCATTTGGTCAAAAACTTGACCTCAACTGACATGAGGTTATTTATAGTCCTTATTTATCTTACTTGGAGTGAATATTCATACATTTCCTGCAGAAAAATTAATATGCTTGAATATGGGATGTGGTTGCAGACACTGCTGAGAGTGTTATCTTTAAATCCTAAAAATTCTGAACTCCAAAATACATCTGGTCCTAAAAATTCAATATGTGACTTTTGGTATTATGGTAGGCAAAATAATAAAGATGTCCACATCCAAAACTCTGAAACCTATTAATATGTTAAGTTACATGGCAAGGTGGAATTAAGGTTGCAGATGAATTAAGCTTGCTAATTAGCTGATGCGGAGATGGAAAGATCATCCTGAATTAACTGGGTGGGCCTAATGCCATTACAAGGCCCGTGTGAGTGAAGATAGAAACAGAAGAAAAAGAACTAGAGACAGCAGTGTAGAAAGACTCAGCCCAACATGGCTGACTTTGAAGATGAAAAAAGAGGGCCATAAGCCAAAGAATGTAAGTAGCCTCTGAAAGCTTAAAAAGGACAAGAAAATGGTTTTCTTCTAGCACACCCAGAAAGAAGTACAGCCCTCACACCCTGATTTCTGCCCAGTGAGACCCATTTTGGTAGTAATTCAGCAGTTTGCAATGGCAACAAGAAACTAACATATATACATGTATATTATATATACTTATATATACATGTATGTACCATGACTTTTATACACACATACACATGTATATATGTGTGTGTATATATACTTATGCACATTTTTATGCCTGTAGTCCCAGCTATTTGGAGGCTGAGGCAGGAAAATCACTTGCACCTGGGAGGCAGAGGTTGCAGTGAGCCAAGATTGCGCCACTGCACTCCAGCCTGGCACCTGGCAAAGGAACAAGAGACTCTGTCTCAGAAAAAAGAAAAGAAAAGAAAAGAAAAGAAAATGAAAAAAGAGGTGAAGAACCATGACCAAAAATTAATTTATAATATTTATCTTGCTTCTATCAAAGCACAACACTGAAGCCAAATACAGGTATTGGGCTAGGCCAAACTGAGTAAGTCCTTCAAGGACCCCAGAAGAAAAACTGTAAACTGTCATGCAATAAAGAATATATGAATGAGATACAATTGCCAAAGAAAAAATAGTTTCATCTGATTAGTAAGGAATTAACTAGGAGTAGTGATATGTTTTAAAATAGCAATTTATAAATTTCAAGAAAAGTATTCTTAAGGTACACAACTGAGTTTTACTGAGTTTTATAGACATTATATAAATGTCTATAAAACAAAATATACACTCAAGCTACCAGAAGAATAAATAGATTTATGCCATTATTTCTTTTTAAAAGTTTTATTTTGCTTTTGACACATAATAGTTGTACATATTTATGGGGTATATTGTGATGTTTAGTTATGTATATACATTGCGTAATGTTCAAATCAGAGTAATTAGCATATCCATCACCTCAAATACTTGTCAGTTTTTTGTGGTCAGAATATTCAAAATCCTCCTTTTTAGGTGTTTTAAAATATATTATACAATGCATTGTTGTGGACCATAGTATCCTGCTGTGCAATGGAACATCAGAATTTCTTTCTCCTAACTATACCTTTGTACCCTCCTCCGTACCCTCTTACCTTCTGATAACCACTATTCTACTCTCTACTTCTATGATATCAATAATTGATATTCCACATATAAGTGAGATAATGTGGTATTTGTTCTTCTGTTCTTGGCTTACTTCCTTAACATAACATCATCTAGGTTATTCCATATTGTTGCAAATGACAGGATTTCATTTTTTTTTATAACTGCAGAGTATCCTATTGTTTATATATGCCATATTTTAAAATCTATTTATTCATTTGTTGGTGGCCACTCAGGTTGATTTTATATGTTAGCTATTGTGAATAGTGCTGCAATAAACATGGGAGTGAAAATATATCTTTGACATACTGAATTCATTTCTCTTGGAAATATATTCAGTAATCACCTATATATATATCAACAGCAAACTCTCTGAAAAACAAAGAAAGAAAGCAATCCTATTTACAGTCACTCCAAAAAACCAAACAAAACAATACAGGAATAGATATAGCCAAGGAGGTGAAAGATCTCTGCAATGAAAACTATAAAACACTGATGAAAGAAATGGAAGTGGATATTAATACATAAAAAGAGATCTCATGTTTATAGATTTTAAAAAATAATGTCATTAAGATATCCATACTACCCAAAGTAATCTACAGAGTCAATGTAATCTATATCAAACTACCAATGAGATATTTCACAGAAATAGAAAAAACAATTCTGAAATTTGTATGGAAACACAAAAGACCTGAATAGCAAAAGCAACATTAAGGAAAAAGAACAAAGCTGGAGGCATCACATTACCTGACTTTAAAATATTCTACAAAGCAATATTAACCAGAATAGTATGGTACTGGCATAAAAACAGACACATAGACCAATGGAACAGAAGACAGAACTCCAAAATAAATTCATGTATTTATAGCCAATTGATTTTCTACAAAGGTACCAAGAATGCACACTGGGGAAAGGACAGTCTGTTTAATATGTGGTACTGAGAAAACTGGCTATCCATATGCAGAAGAATGAAACTAGATAAGAGATCCCTATCTCTTATCACTTACAAAAAAAGTAAACTCAGATAGATTGAAAACTTAAGTGTAATATCTGCAAATTCTAAACTAGTAGAAGCAAATGTAGAAGAATACTTTATGACATTGATCTGGGCAAGGATTTTTAAAATAAGACCTCAAAAGCACAGGCAACAAAAGCAAACATAGACAAATGAAATCACATCAAACTCAAAAACTGCACAGCAAAGGAAACAAACAGCAGAGTGAAGAGACAACCTGCTGAATGGGAGAAATATTCACTATTCACAAACTATGCATCTGACAAGAGGTTGATATCTAGATTATGTAAGGAAATCGAACAGCTAAATAGCAAAGAAATATAATAATTCAATTTAAAAATGAGTAAAAGATCTGAATAGACATTTCTCAATAGAAGACATACAAATGGTGAAGAGGTATGGAAAAAATGTTCAGCATCACCAATCATCAGGAAAATGAAAATCAAAACAACAATGAGATATCACCTCACCCCATTTAGAAAGGCTAATACCAAAAAAAAAAAAAAAAAAAAAAGAAGAAAAAAAGAAAGAAAAAAGCAAATGGTGGTGAGGATGTAGAGAAAAGGAAATTATTATACTTTGTTGGTAGGGATGTAAATTGGTATAGATATTCTGGAAAAAAGTATAGAAATTCCTCAAAAAAATATAGAACCATCATATAATCTACTACTGGACATATATCCAAAGGAAATGAAAGCAATAGGTCTAAGATATATCCACCCCCTTGCCCATGATTGATTAACCCAAGCCTACTGAGTCCGATCTTGGTTTTAAAATCCTATAGGCTAAACTATTATGTCTTTAGGAGAAGATATATGAAGCCATGTCAGCGCCCTTAACTGTGCCCTTATTACGCATGGGAAAGGTGAGCAGCACCCCATAAGAGAGATTAGCTAGTTTTTCCTTGCAATTTAAGAAGGATGTCTATATTTTGTCTCTAGCATTCTCTCTGAACATTCTTGCTTGGATTTTTGGTTCTTTCTTGATACCTTGTACCCTCCTCATAGTCACTTTGTATTTAGACCCAGTACACAGTTTTCTTTTTCCCCCTGAAAGCCCTTTCTCAGAACATCCTTAGATCTACCCGCTGCAGACCATATATCCATACCCAGGCATTCCAGCCCTGTCCTAGCTCCCTAGAACTCCAGTAATAGTCCAACATTTCAGGCAACAGGTCACCAACCATAAGAGAAATATGGACGTGGATAAGGTAGACTATTAAAACCAAATAAACATTTTATTAATGGATTTGTACTTTCTTAGAATTCTGTGTCAAATCCTAATAATGAGAATATGGCATATACACTATAGTCGCTGTTGTGATTATTTACACATGTTGGTCTTATTGGGGCCTCTTCAGGGGGATCCTTCATGGTCCTCATGTGACAGATTCTAAAAACACAGTATTATTTTGACTAATGGAATCAGAAATGACTAACTGTTGAGCAAATTTCATTATTGCACAAGATTAGCAGTCTCTCATCATAAGCAGGCTTTGTTTGTATTAGAAATACATTAGGGAGTCATTTCTGGACCATAGGTAAATTTAGAACCATGGTACTGGATGAGATTACTTATAGGATTGAGTCTAACCAGGGCAGGTTTATGAAGTTGGAGCCCTGGGACATTCTTATAAATGCAGAAATGAAGCCTGCAGGTGTCTTGTGAGAAAGGAGGAGGCCCAGGGTCTCCACCATGAGTCTTCAGACCATATGCCCTGAATGTTTCTGCTAATCCAGTCTCTGTGAGGCTACTTGATCAATGTTTCTCTAAAGATCACCACATTAAGCACCAATATTTATATCAGTAGGCATTAATATTAGTAATAAAATAAGATAGTAACTTGCTTATGTTCCCCTTCCAAAGAATAACTAAAAATCATATAGGAAGTCTGACTTTCCTTAGATTCCCCCACCACTTGCCCCCAAATTCCATTTCTGGACTTTCCAATGGACTTATCAGATTTGATTTAAAGAAATGTTAGAAGAAGCAAACATGTAAAATATGACAAAAGCTAAAAATAAATTTTTAAAGGTTAAATATACACTAAAAACTGAGGCTAATTATTCTTAAAATGTGTAATTTTCTCAGATCCCCTTGAAGAGATTAAAAAATAATTTTAATTCAGTCCATTAGAGTAAACTGATTTTTTAAATAGAAGGAAGTTTCTGAGAAAGGAATTAATTAGTCATAAGGGCCATTAAATCTCCTAATATGAACAGAGGGTTCCACTGGAAATTATATAAATATTCATAAAAATATTACTTTACTGATAAGAAGTCATTTGCTTTATTAAAATCATCTTATTTGAATAACATATCCCCAGAGAATTATGAGAATATAGGTTAGTAGGAATATTAACTATGATAAAATTTTAAACACCTTAATTCTCCCTTTTAATTCTTTTTATTTTTCTTTTTGGGCAAGTACGTTTAACAAGTTAATTTAAAACTTGAAAATTATTGTTATGTGTCTTCCCTGTCCCCACTTTATTAAGATTTAATTGATAAATAAAAATTGCATATATTTATGGGGTACCTGATATTTTGACATGTGCATACATTGTAAAATGGTTAAATCAAGCTAATTAACGTATCTATTGCTTTATATACTTAATTTTTGATGGTGAGAACCTTCAAGATCTACTCTCAGCAAGTTTCAATTATGTAGTACATTATGATTAGCTCTAGATACCATGTTATACGGTAAATCTCCAGAACTTGTCCTGTCTAACTTCAACATTGTGTCCTTTGATCAGCATCTCCCCATCTCCCCTGCCCATCAGCTCCCTATCCCCTGGCAACTACCATTTTACTCTCTGCTTCTATGAGTTTGACTTTCAGATTCCACAAATAAATGAAATCATGCAGTATTTGACATACTGTGCCTGGCTTATTTCACTTAGCTTAATGTCCTCCAGGTTCACCCAGGTCATTACAAATGATAGAATTTCCTTTTTTTGAGATGGAGTCTCACTCTGTAGCCCAGGCTGGAGTGCGGTGGCATGATCTTGGCTCACTGCCACCTCTGCCTTCCAGTTTCAAGTGATTCTTTGCCTCAGCCTCCCAAGTAGCTGGGATTACAGGTGCGTGCCACTATGCCTGGCTAATTTTTAAAAAAATTTTTTTAGTAGAGATGGCATTTCACTGTGTTAGCCAGGATGGTCTGAATCTCCTGACCTTGTGATCTGCCTGCCTCTGCCTCCCAAAGTGCTGAGATTACAGGCATGAGCCACTGCACTTGGCTGAATTTCCTTTTTTAAGGCTGAATAATATTCCATTGTGTGTATGTACTGTAATTTCTTTATGCATTCATCCATGGGTGGACATTTAGATTGTTTCCCTAGCTTGGCTATTATGAATAGTGCCGCAATGAACATAGAAGTGCAGCTACCTCTCCGAGATCTTGATTTCAATTCTTTTGGATATATACTCAGGAGTAGAATTGGTGGAATTACTGGATCGTATGGTAGTTCTAATTTAAATCTTTTGAGGAACCTCCACATTGTTTTCCATAATGGCTATACCAAATTGCATTCCCTCAGCTGTGTGCAAGAGTTTCCTTTCCTCCACATCTTTATGAACACTTACCTTTTGTCTTTTAGACAATAATTATTCTAACAGGTGTGAGGTGTTTTCTCATTGTGGTTTTAATTTGCATTTCCCTGAAGATAAATGACTTTGAGCATTTTTTCATATACCTATTGGGCATTTGTATGTCTTCCTTGAGAAATGTTTATTCTGGTCCTTTGCCCATAATTTTAATTAGGTTATCATTATTCTTATTATTGCTATAGTGTTGTTTGAGTTCTCTATATATTTTGAATATTAACCTCTTATAACATGTATGATTTGCAAATGTTTTCTGCCACTCTGTAGATTACCTCTTTACTCTGTTGATGGTTTCCTTGGCTGTACAGAAGCTTTTTCATTTGATGCAGTCCATCAATTTTTGTTCCCTGTAATTTTGAGGTTGTATTAAAAAAAATCATTGACCGTACTATGTTTAGAGCATTTAACTTACGTTTTCCATTAATAGTTTAATAGTTTCAGTTTCAGGTCTTACACTTAAGTGTAATGTGTCTTATGGTAGCCATTGATGTGCCAGTTTATTGGTGATAGCCAACTACTTCTCACTGTCTAGAAAATGCTTGCTGCACATACAATGGCCAATTAGAATTCACGATTTCTACTCCCAAGTCATTCAAAGAGTTGTAAAAGAAAGCAAAGCAAAATAAAAGATTATAAAATCAGGTTGGTTCACTCATTCTGGATGATCTTAGATGGGTTTTTTAAAATGTAACCTGCAACTGCATTGCTGGATTTCAGGTATGAAAATTTTTTATAGTATAGTTAGACAGGTAATATATCTAGATAATGTAAAAGTTACCTCAGCTAAGTGAATATATACTTTTCCATTTTGAATTTATGTTTCTCTAGGATCATAGATTTCCTAAAGGTTTCTTCTTTAGGAAACATAGATTCAAAATGGAAAAAAATATATATTCGCATAGTTGAGATAACTTTTTGGGTTCACCATATTCTAAAAATCAGCATTAAAGATGTGTCAAAGTTTTTAGAATTGCATGAAGAAAGAAAAAATACTCTTAAAATCTGTAACTCTCACTCTAATTTCTGTTATCCCAGTTTGAACTCCCTGCCACTATATTATTCCTATTTTTGGCAAGAGAATGTGAGACATTAGAATATTATTAAAATTAATCTGCTTTGTTAAAAAAGTGCATTACTGTAGAAGACCTAAAATCTGATTTGCACATGTGTCTCCAAAGCAGAAATATCTACCCTTAAGATACTGCTAATTTTCACCAGTCACAAATTGTGCTAAGCATTCAAGTCATATCCAATTCATTTTTCACCTTATTTATTTTGAAATGTTATATTATTTTGTCTCTATTTCCAGTGATGTCTTCAAATCACTTTTTACCAATAATAATGACAATAACAACAATGTTTATTTATTGAGCACTTACCCTATGCCAAACACGATCCATTCCTAACAAACTAGGAGGCATTCTGGCCCTTGTATTCTCCATTCTCATTCTAGCAATTATTCCCATACTTCACACATCTAAACAACAAATAATAATATTCAGAATAGTCAATGCCTATTCTGAATCTTAGTAGCTGACCTAAGGATATTATATTAGCTCACCTAATTCTCACAACAACATTATGCAGTAAGAAACAATTACCATCTCCATTTCATAGATGAGAAAACTGAGGAAAAGTGATGTTAAGTGGCTTACTTAAGGTCATTCATCTGGGAAGTGGCAGAGTTGGGATTTAAACTCATGTGATTTCAGAGCCCGTCCTCTTAAGCAACATGTTACGTAGATCATTTCTTTACATCTTTGTATCTACCTTATGGGTGACTTTTAGAGGAAAAGAGCATAGTACATAAAGCTAAAGAAGGAAATTTCTAGTTCTTCCTAAAGTTCTTCCTAAACTAATTATTAGCCCTAGTGGTTCTTAAACATAAAATTCCTTCAATAACCAGGCTCTCCTGCACTGATCAAGGCTCTCCACAGCTAGTGATTTATTTGATTACTTACTGCTGAGTTGGGAAACATGGTGGTCTCAGTGAATATTCCCTGGGTACTTGTGCATAAACATTTTTAATGTACAAGATGATAGAATTAAGGAGAGGGTGGGTGCCAGATTAGAGGCAGCCTGGGTAAACTAGGTTTCTCTAAATCGGGGGGATATTTTTATTATTCTTGACATCTGACTTAATTCAGGAATTTTTAACTTTAAAATTCAATTAAGAAGTTTCTATTAAATATGAAGTATCATTTTATGTAATTATGAATTTCCCTGGATAGCCTAACAGTAAATTAATAGCAAAAATTTCATTAAAATTGCTCACATCAAAACAGGGAACAAAGCATGTTTTAATGTGTCTTTTATGTTCCCTTTTTCTTTCAAAATCATTTTGATTATTCAGCCATGGTTATTTTAGAAATAGCTCTATGAATAGCTTTCATATGACTAATTTTCTGCTGCCCATAATAGTATTTTTTGCTGGTCTTCAAAGAGCTTTTAACAAACATTATTACATTAAAGAAAAGTGGCAGGCATCACCGACCATATCATAGAGTCAATCATTCCTGAAAACCTAGACACATAATGGTCTTGCCTGATATTACAAAGCAAATTAGTTTCAGGGCTACACAGCTGATTGAATGTTAGCCATGGCATAATCTGATAAAAGAGTTAAAACTCTAGTGAAATAAAAATGGTAATAACATCCTGAAGAGGTCTGTGATAGGACATGGAATGTGTGTGTGTGTGTGTGTGTGTGTGTGTGTGTATATATATATATATATATATTTGCATTTATAGAATTCTTAAAAGGGACTTTAGGGAACATTTTATCAAATTTTCTGGTAATTGTCAGGTAAATATAGATTAAGCAATTCATGCAAAGCCATGCAGTTTGCTCACAATAGAGAAATCTAAAGTTTCATTTCATTTTTATTCAGTTATTGGGAGGGTACTGTATATTCCAATTTTCTGATGTGTGACACAAAATTAAAGACAATACACTAGAGTTGACAATATGGGAGGAAACATAGGTAAAATAATAATTATAATGTGGCATGCTTGTTTCTATATGAATAGAGTCCACTCTCATTCCTAATAAATACCCTGTTGATCCTACTTTCACTGCCTCCTCATACGCTATGTCAGAGACAATAAATGTGTTGCTTTTAACATGATCAATTGTGACTTGGAAATTACACTAATAATTATGCTACAAAACTAAATTCCAGAAAAGTTGAGTTTATAGCTGGCAAAATGCTTTGTCAAATTATGTCAAATATTATTTTTGTAAAAATATTAAGTATATATGGATATACATACATGTATAACATATATGTAAACAACCATTAATTATATATGAATATTTAAATTAAATTGTGTTATTCTGTTTCTTTAATTCTAATTATTGAGTATCCATGTCTGTTTTGTATCCTAAGCAAATAATCTTTTCTTTTTTTTTAAATAAAGACGGGGTTTCACCATGTTGGTCAGGCTGGTCTTGAACTCCCGACCTCAGGTGATCTGCCCACCTTGGCCTCCAAAAGCAAATACTCTTAAACATGATCCTATCTCCCGAGATACTTAAAATTTGTTATCACTGACATACAGATATACATCTTAGCCAAAGAAGGAAAGAGTGAATAGATTAGAAATTCCAATAAATAATTTAAATGATGCATTTTATTTTAGGGATTTGAGAATGATATGGATTTCTTAGCAGGAAAAGCTAAGTAAGGCAAATGGTGAAATGAAAATTATCCCTCAAATGCACTTCCAGGATTCCTGGAGGAATTGTGGCAGCAATGAGAATTGGCACAATTAAGATACTTTTAATTTAAGAAAAGAATTTAAATTTGATCAAGTGCTTTAAATAGTTTAAGCACCTACTGTACATTACATTTCCCATAATAATACAATACTGAAGATTTTTATATCCGTATATTCCCATAGTACACACTAGTGATTTTAAAATTCACAACTAAATTTTTACTTCTAACAGTGTAGTATTAGCTTACAAGATCCTGTAATCCCACACTGTATTTTACAAAGTTGTTTCTTTTTGAGCACATCATTACCTTTTCTCAATATTGATCATCTATTGTCTGATCCTAAACATAACAAGGATAGTATATCATTTTTGACACACGGTATGTTTATAAAATTAATTTTACCAGAAACATCTCTGCTATGAAAGGAACAATTATCCCAAGCGCCTGCTGCCACTGGTTTTCTGAACAGCCTTAGGCGAGTCACTGACCCCTGCCATGGTTAGTGTCTTTCTCTTTTTGGACACTTTTATTAGGGATGATAAAATATCAGGGCTTAACAAAAGTTATTTCTGAGAAAGCAGAAGGGTAAGGTTGGGAGAATTCTCTTAACATCAAGTTGTTACTAAGCCTCTAAGGGGTGTGACTGAATATAGATTATGAAGAAAATTAGTGGAGAATGTGAAGCCAGAGTGGTAACAAGACATCGTCAAGCCATGCAAAATTGGATTTTCTGTGTGCTCTTATAATTCCTCTTTGTCAATGTTGTATCAATTTTAAGATTTCTAGGTGGTGATATATATCTAAACCTACTTTTTATGCCAACATATTATGTATTACACAAAAATATGAAAACACCTAGATAATGCTTTCAAAAGGCAAGTTAAATGAAATCGTTTAAACAGGATCAATGTGAGATGTTGTTGTTTTTAATATTCAAACAGAGTTTTTGTTTATAGAAAGGACTATTTAAGATTATCAGGGTTTAACCTAATATTCAATTTATTAAAGTTAAAAATTAAAATGGCCTAATTTTCTTAACGGCTTTTTTTTTTTTTAAGACAGGGTTTCACCATGTTGGTCAGGCTGGTTTGAACTCCCGACCTCAGGTGATCCGCCCGTCTTGGCCTCCAAAGTGCTTGGATTACAGGTGTGAGCCACTACGCCCGGCCAATGGCTTCAATTTCTACTTACGAATCTCATTATGGTATTTAAAAATCTAGTAAAATGATAATAACTCCCTTTAATTTTTCTTGGATTACTGTTTAGTTAACTTACGGAACAGAATAATTTCCCTTAGGCAAGTAGTCTCATTTCTAATTTAATTAATTAAATTTCCTGGAGCACCTTATATTACTTTTATAAATACAACATATTTGAGCTGCAAACTATTGCTGAAACACTTGACTAGTGTTACGAAAACAACAAAACTGCTGAAAAATATTAAAGAGTGTCTAAGTAAATGAAGAGGTAGCTTATTTTCACGGATTGGAAGGCTGAACATTATAAAGATAGCAATTCTAACCGAATTGATCCATAAGTGCAGTGTGAAGTCTACCAAAATCCCAATTTACTTTTTTGCTGAAATTGACAAGCTGACCTTAAAATATATATGAAATAGTGAAAAATTCTTGAAACAGAACAAAGTTAGAAAACTACACAATTTTAATAATTACTACAAAGCTACAGTAGTGAAGAAAGTGTGGTAAAACTAGATATACAGATCAATAATAGAGAATTGAGAGTCCAGAGATAAACCCTTATGTATCTGGCCTAATGAATTCAAATAAAGGTGCTAAGCCAATTCAATGGGAAAAGAAGAGTCTTTTCAACAGGGTGGTGAGAAAATTGGCTGTCCACATGCAAAACAAGAATTTGACTCTTATGTCACACCCTACAACAAAAATAACTAAAAATTGGCCATATACCTAACTGTATAAGCTAAACTTTTAGAAGAAGACATAGAATTAAATCTTACTGATACTGGGTTAGGCCAGATTTTCTTAAGTGAGACACCAAATGTAAGTGTTTTGTTTTTATTTTTAAAATAAGAAATAAAAACCCGTGTCATTCAAAAGATACCACAATAAGTAAAAAGGAAAGCCATAGAAAGTGATCAAACATTTGTAAAGTATATACTGATAAAGAACTTGTCAGCAGAATACATAAAGAACTTTTGCAATTCAAGGAGAAGATAAATAATCCAATTTTTAAAAATGGTCTAAAGATTTAAATAGACATCTCACTAAAGGTTTATGAATAAGTACGTAAAATAATGCTCAGCACGGTAAGTCATTAGGGAAGTGTCTGAGTTAAAACTACAATGAGATATCACTACATTCACTTGAATGTTGGTAATCATAAAGAACATCAATAACTACCAGTGAAAATGTAGAGAAACTGAAACTGTCATCTACTGCTAGTAGAAATATAAAATGGTGCAAATACTCTAAAACAATTTGGCAGTTTCTTAACAAGTTAAACATAAATTTACCATATGATCCGGTAATTCTACTTCTAAGTGCCTACCTAATGGAAATGAAAATGCAAATACTTTATACAACAATTTGGCAGTTTTATAGCAACTTAAGCGTAAATTTACCATATGATCCAGCAATTCTACACCTAGATACCTACCTAATGGAAATGAATGCCTACGTCCACACAAATGATCATAGCAGCATATTCATAACAGCCAAACTGTGGAAACAATATAAATATCCATCAGCTGGTGAGCAGATAAAACAAACATGGTATATCCATTCAATGGAATACTATTCAGCAATAAAAGGGGGAAATGCTGCAGCATAAATGACCTTTAAAACATTACACTAAGTGCAAGAAACCAGACACAAAGACTACATAATGTTTGATTAATTTATAGTAAATATTCAGAAAAAGCAAATCTATAGAAATAGAAAGTAGTTTAGTAGTTGCCTGAGACTCAATGTGGAAATACGGAAGTTGAATAATGATCCCAAAGATGTCCATGTCCTCAAAACCTGTGACTATGTTACCTTACATGGCAAAAGGGACTTTAATGATGTCATTAAGTTAAGAACCTTGAGGTGAAGAAATTATTCTGGATTTTTGAAGTGGACCCAAAGTAATCTCAAGCATGCTTTTAAGAAGGAAGCAGGAATATCAGAGTTAGAGAAAGAGATTTGCAGATGTTGCACTGCTGGCTTTGAAAATAGAGGAAGAGGCCAAGAGCAAAGGAATGCTGACAGCCTCTAAAAAGTAGAAAAAGGCAAGAGAATGGATCAGCCCTATAAGAACCAGTAGCAAGGGAACAGATTCCCTTTTAGAGCTTCCATAAGGAATGTAACTCTGTCAAAACCTTGATTTTAGTCATGTAAGATTCATTTTGGACTTCTGACCTTCAGAACTATTAGTAATAAAAGTGTGTTGTGTTAAAGTATGTGGTAATTTGTTACAGTCAATAGGAAACTAATACAGAAAGTGACTGCAAATGACCAGGAAGTATATTTTTGGGTTGTAGTTGTGATGGTACAACTCTGTAAATTTACTAAAAATAATTTAATTGTACATTTAAAATTAGTAAATTTTATTGCATATATATTATATTTCAATGAACTTGTTTGCTGTTAGTTAATGTAGTCATTATCTGCTTACCTTCCTTATTTTAATTTTTCCTGTCTAGCTCACCACAACTGTAAAGTCATTCTAATGACTTGCTTTAGATTTTGGGGCTTTTTTTTTTTCACTTTGGTCTTGTATTGGAGCATAACTCTACATGCTGTTGGAAAACTGGAGGCTGTGTTGAAATTTTGCAAATAATACTTTTCTAAACTAGTTTATACCTTTCCTTACTTTTGTGAAAAGTCTGTCAAACTGAATGTAACTTTTTCTTATTGATAATATTTAATAATTGTTCATGTTATTGATATTCATGAGATACTTTGGTCCAAACTTGTTCCTAGAATATATACCAATCATTATTTAAAAAATCTATTATTTTCACTGGCCTATTTTTATTAAAAGGAATAAGAAATATGCTCAAGAAGTATACTGACCACCCTTCAGCAAAACTAATTGTCAAGTAAAGCACTGAGGGTGTCTTCTAGCTGCTATATATAGAATAACACTATAATTCCTATTTGCTTTATCCCATCTACTGAGTTGTTTGCAACTTAAAAACAAACTTTCTGCATTAATAAAGCATCAATAACTCCTTGTGAGCCTCAATAACTTATTTTCTGTTAAACTTAGAGGTAGTGCTCAGCATCATGTACAGATAACTGATAACATCCTAAATTAGGGGTGTATTTTTCTCATGTTAAAAAAAAAGTCCAGAAGTCAGTAGTTTATGGTTGGTTTGATAATAGTTGAAGGCAATTATCAAAGACCAAGGGCCCATTCATATTCCTGCTTTTCTAGTCTTAACAGGAGAGTCATCCTAGGTATTATAACTACCTATAATCACACAAAGGCATAATTTGAAGCCATTAATATGATCTTGTACAAGAATTGTTAATGCCATAAAAACGTTCGCAATATATTAACTGAAAAAAGTAACAGAAGTATATGCTCTTCACAGTCTTTTTATAACAAAGACACATTTCTTTTTTTTTCTTCAACTTTTATTTTAAGTTCGTTTGTATATGTGCAGGATGTGCAGGTTTGTTACATAGGTAAATGTGTACCATGGTGGTTTGCTGCACAGATCATCTGATCACCTGGGTGTTAAGTCCAGCATCCGTTAGCTATTCTTCCTGATGCTCTCCCTCTTCCCACTCCTGACCCTCCAACAGGTCCTAATGTGTGTTGTCCCCACTCCCAAAGTGTCCATGTACTCTCATCATTCATCTCCCATTTATTAGTGAGAGCATGTGGTGTTAGGTTTTCTGTTCCTGTGTCAGTTTGCTGAGGATAACGGCTTCCAACTCCACCCACGTCCCTGCAAATGCTATAGACTCATTCCTTTTTATGGCTGCATAGTATTCCATGGTGTATATGTACCATATTTTCTTTATCCAGTCTATCATTGATGAGCATTTGGGTCTATTTCATGTCTTTCCTATTGTAGATAATATTGCAATGAACATACATGTGCATGTATCTTCATAATAGAATAATTTATATTCCTTTGGGTACATACCTGGTAATGGGATTGCTGGGTCAAATGGTATTTCTGTGATTAAGGAATTGCAACACTGTCTTCTGCATTGGTTGAACTAATTTATACTCCCACCAACAGTGTAAAAGCATTCCTCTTTCTCTACAACCTTGTCAGCATCTGTTGTTTTTCGACTTTTTAATAGTAGCCATTCTGACTGGCATGAGATGGTATCTCATTGTGGTTTTGATTTGTACTTCTTATTAGATCAATGATGTTGGGCTTTTTTTAAACATATGTTTGTTGGCCACATGCATGTCTTCTTTTGAGAAGCATCTGTTCCAGTCATTTGCCTACTTTTTAATGGAGTTGTTTTTTTCTTTCTCATAAATTTAAGTCCCTTGCAGACTCTGGATATTAAACCTTTGTCAGACTAATATGTAATGTGTAATTTTTTACACTAATGTGTAAAAATTTTCTCACATTCTGTATGTTGTCTGTTCACACTGATAATATATTCTGCTGTGCAGAAGCTCTTTAGTTTAATTAGATCCCATTTGTCCATTTTTGCTTTTGCTGCAATTGCTTTTGGCATTTTCGTCATGAAATCTTTGCCTGGGCCTATGTCCTGGATGGTATTGCCTAGATTTTCTTCTAGGGTTTTTGTAGTTTTTGATTAGAAATTTAAATCTTTAATTCAGCTTGAATTAATTTTTGTATATCGTGTAAGGTAGGAGTCCAGTTTCAATCTTCTGTATATGTATAGCCAGTTTTCCTACCACCATTTATTAAACAGTATCCTTTTGCCAAGGCTTATTTTTGTCAGGTTTGTCAAATATCAGATGGTTGTAGGTGTGTGGTCTTATTTCTGAGTTCTCTAATCTGTTCCATTCGTCTGTTCTTGTACCGGTACCATGCTGCTTTGTTTACTGCATTCTTGTAGTATAGTTTGAAGTCAAATAGCATGATGCCACCAGCCTTGTTCTTTCTGCTTGGGATTGTCTTGGCTATCCAAGCTCTTTTATGCTTCCATATGAATTTTAAAATAGGTTTTTCTAATTCTATAAATAATGTCAATGGTTGTTTAATGAGAATAGCATTGAATCTGTAAATTACTTTGTGCAGTATGGCCATTTTCTGAGTATTGATTCTTCCTATCCACAAGCATGTTTTTCCATTTGTTTGTATTCTCTCTGATTTCCTTGAGCAGTGGTTTGTAGTTCTCCTTGAAGAGGTCCTTCACTTCACTTGTTAGCTGTATTCCTAAATATTTTATTCTTTTTGTAGCAGTTATGAATGAGAGTTCATTCATAATTTGGCCTCATCTTGCCTATTGTTAGTGTATAGGAATGTTAGTGATTTTTGCACATCGATTTTGTATCCTGAGACTTTGCTGAATTTACTTTTCAGCTTAAGAAGCTTTTGGCCTGAGACTCTGGGGTTTTCTAGACATAGGATCATGTCATCTAAAAACAAAGATAATTTGACTTCATCTCTTCCTTTTTGAATACCCCTTATTTCTTTCTCTTGTCTGATTGCCCTGGCCAGAACTTCCAATACTATGTTGAATAGGAGTGATGAGAGAGGGCATTCCTGTGCTGGTTTTCAGGGGGAGTGTTTCCAGCTTTTGCCCATTCAGTATGATATTGGCTGTGGGTTTGTCATATATGGTTGTTATTATTTTGAGGTATGTTCCTTCACTACCTAGATTATTGAGCATGTTTGACATGAAGGGAGGTTGGATTTTATCAAACCCCTTTTCTCTATTGAGATAATCATGTGGTTTTTGTCTTTAGTTCTGTTTATGTAATGAATCACATTTTTTGATTTGCATATGTCAAACCAACGTTGCATCCCAGGGATGAAGCCATGATTGTGTTGGATAAGCTTTTTGATGTGCTGCTGGATTCAGTTTGCCAGTATTTTATTGAGGACTTTTGCATCAATGTTAATGATGGATATTGGTTTGAAGTTTTTTTGTTATTGTTGTATCTCTGCCAGGTTTTGTATCAGGATGATTCTAGCCTAAGAGAATGAGTTACGGAGGAATCCCTCTTTTTCAACTTTTTGAAATAGTTTCAGTAGAAATGGTACCAGGTTTTCTTTGTACCTCTGATGGAATTCAGCTGGGAATTCATCTGGACTTTTTTTGGTTGGTCGGCTATATATTACTGACTCAATTTCAAAACTCATTATTGGTCTATTCAGGATTCAGTTTCTGTCTAGTTCAATCTTGGCAGGGTATATGTGTCCAGAAATTTATCTATTTTTTTCTAGATTTTCTAATTTATGTGCATAAAGGTGTTTATAATATTCTCTAATGGTTGTTTGTATTTCTGTGGGGTCCTTGGTGATATCTCCCTTATTTCTGATTGTGTTATTTTGTTCTTATCTATTTTTTTATTATTAGTCAAGCTAGCAGTCTATTTTATTAGTTTTTCCAAATAACCTCCTGGATTCACTGATTTTTTGAAGGATTTCTTTGTGTGTCTCCATCTCCTTCAGTTCAGCTCTGATCTTGGTTATTTCCTGTGTTCTGTTAGCTTTGGGATTTGTTTGCTCTTGATTCTCTCATTCTTTTGATTATAATTGTTGGGTTATTAACTTGAGATCTTTATAGATTTTTGATGTGGGCATTTAGCACTATACATTTCCCTCTTAATACTGTTTTAGCTGCATCCCAGAGGCTCTGGTACATTATCTCTTTGTTCTGATTAGTTTCAAAGAACTTCTTGATGTCTCCCTTAATTTCATTATTTACTCAAGAGTCGTTCAGGAGCAGGTTGTTCAATTTCCATGTAGTTACGTAGTTTTATGTGAATTTCTTAATCTTGAGTTCTAATTTGATTATGCTGTGGTCTCAGAGACTGTTACAATTTTATTTCTTTTGCATTTGTTGAGGAGTGTTTTACTTCTGATTATGTAATAAATTTTAGAGTGAGTGCCATGTGGCAATGAGAAGAATGTATATTCTGTTACATTTTGTTAGAGCATTCTGTGGATATCTATTAGGACTATTTGATCAGATCTGAGTTCAGAGAGTTCAGATCCTCAGTATCTTTGTTAAATTTATATCTCAATGATCTGTCTAATATTGTCAGTGGGGTGCTAAATTCTTCCACTATTATTGTGTGGAAGTCTAAGTCTCTTTGTAGATCTCTAAGAACTTGCTTTATGAAACTGGGTGTTCCTGTATTGGGTGCATATATATTTGGGATAGTTAATTCTTCCCGTTGAATTGAATCCTTTACCATTATGTAATGCCCTTCTTTGTCTTTTTGGTCTTTGTTGGTTTAAAGTCTGTTTTGTCAGAAACTATTAGGTTGGTTCAAAAGTAACTGGTTTTTACCACTTAAAGTAATAGCAAAAACCACAATAACTTTTGCATCAATGTAATAGCATTGCAATTCCTGCTTTTTTTCCATTTTCCATTGGCTTCGTAAATTTTCCTCCATTTATTTATTTTGAGCCTATGTGTGCCTTTGCACATGAAATGGGTTCTTGAAGACAGCATGCCTGTGGGTCTTGGCTGTTTATCCAGCTTGCCATTCTGTGTCTTTTAACTGGGGCATTAACCTTTTTACATTTAAGGTTAGTATTGTTATGTGTGAATTTGATCCTGTCATCATGATGCTACCTGGTTATTTTGCAGACTTGTTTATGTGGTCACTTCATAGTGTCACTGGTCTGCTCTGTGTACTTTGGAGTGTTTTTCTAGTGGCTGGTAATGGTTTTTTGTTTCCAGATGAAGTGCTTCCTTCAGGGGCTCTTGCAAGGCAGGCCTGGTGGTGATGAATTACCTCAACATTTGCTTGTCTGAAAAGGATCTTATTTCTCCTTCGTGTAGGAAGCTTAGTTTGGCCAGATATGAAATTTTGAGCTGAAAATTATTTATTTAAGAATGTTGAATATTGGCTCTAATCTATTCTGGCTTGTAAGGTCTCCATTGAGAGGTCTACTGTTAGTCTGATGGTTTCCCTGACTTTCCTCTCTGGCTGCCATTAACCATTTTTTTCTTTCATTTTGACCTTAGAGAATCTGATGATTATGTGTCTTGTGTTGATCTTCTGGAGTATCTTACTGGGGTTCTCTGCATTCCCTGAATTTGAATGTTGGCCTGTCTTGCTAGGTTGAGAAAGTTCTCCTGGATGATACCCTGAAGATGTTTCCCCCATCTCTTTCAGGTACCCCCAAATCAGTCATAGGCTCAGCCTCTTTACATAATTTCATATTTCTTGGAGGTTCTGCTCATTTCTTTTCATTCTTTTTTCTCTATTCCTATATGCCTGTCTTATTTCAGAAAGATAATGTTCAAGCTCTGAGATTCTTTCCTCTGTTTGGTCTATTCTGCTATTAATACTTGTGATGAAAGCACTGTTTATTTCTAGTGTGTTTTTAAGCTCCATCAAGTCAGTTATGTTCCTCTAAACTGGCTATTCTGGCTATCAGCTCCTGTATCATTTGTCATGATTCTTAGCTTCTTCAAATTGGGTTACTAAATGCTCTTTTAGCTCAGCAAAGTTCATTATTACCCATCTTCTGAAGCCTACTTCTGTTAATTCAGCCATCTCATCCTCAGCCCAGTTCTGTGGCCTTGCTAAAGAGGTGTTGCTGTCATTTGGAGGTGAAGAGGCACTCTGGATTTTTGAGTTTTCAGTGTTTTTGCCCTGATTCTTTCTTATATGTGTGGGCTTATCTACCTTTGATCTTTGAGACTGCTGACCTTTAAATGTGTTTTAGTGGGATCTTTTTGTTGATGCTGTTTTCTGTTTTTTTTTTTTTTCTTCTTCTTTTTACAGTCAGGCCACTCTACCCTAGGGCTGCTGCAGTTTGTTGGGGTCCACTCTATGCACGAGTTGCCTCTGTTTTTCTTATACCTGGAGGTACATCAGTGAAGCCTGCAAAACAACAAAGATGGCAGCCTTTTCTGGAAGCTCTAATCCAGATGGGCAGTCACTTGTTGCCAACCCAAATGTGCCTATCAGAGGTGGCTGGAGACCCCTGTTGGGAGATCTCACCCAGTCAGGAGAAACAGGATCAGGTACCCACTAAAGAAGCAATCTGGCTGTTTTTTAGTAAAGTGGGGGTGCTGCATTGAGGCAACCTTCCTCATTTAGAATGTTTGGATTCTCCAATGCCAGCAGGCTGGAATGACTGAGCTGACTGAACTGCAGAGATGGCAGTCACCCCTCCCCTCAGGAGCTCCATCTCAGGGAGAGATCAGAGCTCTGCCCATATAACACTGGCTAGAGTGGCTGAAGCCACGGAAGGGAGGTTGAGCCCAGTGAGGAGGAATGGATTGGGTTTCCACTTAAAGAAGGAGTCTGGCCACGATCTGGCAAAGCAGCTGTGCTGTGTTGAGGGGGACCCTTCTGTGTCTGGATTGCTTGGATTCTCCAAAGCCAGAAAACTAGAATGGCTGAGTTGACCAAACCGCAGAGATGGTGGTCACCCCTCTTCCTAGGACTCAGTCCAGTCTCAGACAGGCTCTTGCTGCCATTGACTGGCTGGAATTCAAAGTCAGTGAGTCTTAACTTGTGAGGTGCTGTGGAAGTTGGGCCTGCAGAATGACTCTGCTTGGCTCCCTGGACTCAGCCCCCTTCCTAAAGATTTGTATGAATGGATCTCCTGCCTTGCCAGGGATCCCAGGGCAGGAATATGTAAACTCCTGGGTCTCTGTGTGTACCTGAGCTGCTTCTCTGCCAAGACTCCACACAGCTCTGTGATTCAAACCCAGGGCCCTTGTGGCAGGGGCTCATAAGGGGATCTCCTGATCTTTGTGTTGTAAAGATCTGTGGGAGAAGTGTGATTTCTCAGGGGGGGTTGCACAATCACTCAGCAATTCCCTTGGCTGGGAGTGTGGCGTTCCTTTGGCTCTGTGCTGCGCCCAGGTGGACCATGACCGTACTCTGGTTTTCTTCATGCTTTGTGGGTTGAGTTGTTTGCCTTGTCAGTCCCAATGTAAGAACCTGGATATTTCAGTTAAAGGTGCCATATTCACTTGCCTCTTTCATTCCTCTCCATGGGTGCTACAGACTGCAGCTGCTTCTAATCTGCCATCTTAGCCCAATTTCTTGGCTTCACGGGTATTCTGGAGGCTTAGATATGGATCTTCCAATACCAGTAGATCACAGATGATGGAGGCTGTGACAGAATCACCTCAGCCTCCTGGAGCAGAGAACACAGGGCAGTGAAGACCTAACCCCAAGCTCTGGTTCTATAATATTATCTTCAAAGAATACATGTATACATGTATGTACAAAACACTAACAGATTTTGCTTTAAGAGACAACCAGTGTTTATCTGTACAGTAGTCCCCCTTTATCCATAGTTTTACTTTCTGTGGTTTCAGTTACTTGTGGCCAGTCATGATCCAAAAATACTAAGATATTTTGAAAAAGAAAGGGAGAGAGTGTGAGGAACTTCCCCACGCCCAGCCAAGGGAAGTGGTGAGTGTGCAACCTCTTCTGAGAAAGCACACTTCTCCCACGGATCTTTACATTCATATGACTTTTGGTATAGTATAATTGTTCTATTTTATTACTAGTTATTATTGTTAATCTCTTACTGTTCCTAATTTATAAGCTAAATTTCATCATAGGTATAAACATATAGGGAAAACATAGTATATAGAGTGTTCAGTATTATCTGAGATTTCGGGCATCTATTAGGGGTTTGGAAACAATCCCCTTGCAGATAAGGGGATACTACTGTATAATTGGAACTGTAGATGAATTTAGTTTTATTTTTGTATATCTGTATTTTCTGTAATAGTATATATTTTTTTGTGATGACAATGTAAAAGTTATTATTTTGAAGAGGTGAGTTTACTTTTCCCCAAGGCCTCAGTAAATACACTGACATTTATACAGCTTGGCCAGAACCGAGTCAACTGGTCACTCATAACTGCTAAGGAACATAGGGAGGTAAATATTTCTGCTCTAAATAAAATTGGGGTTTTGGTAGTAAATAAGAATGTATATTGGGCTAGCAAATGAGAGTGTCCACTGTAGATGCAATGTATGCTGAATTTTGTATTTAATGATCGATTATTCAACTCTAATTTGACTAAAAGAATGACCTGTAAGTAGGTTTATGTACCTAGTGGCTATATGTTAGTTTGTGCATAAAAGAGATCAGAAAACCATGATTTGGTGGGAAGAAATGCTGGGATTTGGACCTGGGTTCTAATCTTATCTTTAATATTCATATTTGTTACTCTAAAAAGAGTGGAAATAATATCTATTTTTATGATGCTTAAAAAGAATAAGGACTATGAAGTGTCACCTATGTATAAAGAGAGATAAATCAAGGGTTGTATTTACCAAAAAAGTCATATGGTTTAGCCATTCATAGGGAGCTAATTTTAATTCTCTCTCTATTGTATTAGGAATATCTGTGTTCTATGGAAATTAATTCTATTTATAGAGATATTTTACTGTTGAAAGTTCTTTGCTTTATTGACTCAAATTTGTCTTCTGTTTTTACCAAGCCTCTTACTAAGGTAAAAGTTCTTTTGGAATTTAAACACATTGCATGATAAATACCTTTTCTATTTCCAGTATTAGATTTAAGAGTTATTATTAGGGTTATTATAACTTTCAATATAATTTGTTTCAAGGGAAAAATAATTCTTGAAATGTTTTCCATTGAAGTAATATTTCTTTTAAATGTTTTTTGCTAGTGTGACTCCCACAAAATACCTGCCCTTATAAATTAACTTTGATATTACCTAATTAATGAATATGAATGTGTCCAGTTTTTCCATTTCCTTTCAGGGCAAGCACATCTGGTACTCCAAAGCATTGCTACAATCTCACACAAAGAGGGTTAATTGATAAAGCTTGTTGAATATCCCATTGCCAAAGAAAGCAACTTGGCTTCCTCTGAATACTCTATTTCATGCCCCAAATACTGTGTGAGTGTCTAAAACTGCACATGTCTTTCTGAAAGTTTTTTGCTTCTCTGATACCCAGGCCAATATCAAAGGCATTCCTCTGTGTTCTTAGGGCATTAGTTGCGTCCCAGAGTATCTTCCAAGCCTGATGTTTTCATGGGACTCAAAGTCAATGGGCCCATCTGCTCCACTGGAAGTGACGTTGCCATCTGGCTTTAGGAAATTGGGTCATGGCTTACTGGTTCAAAGTGAATTGGTAGTAAATCTTTCTTATGTTGCAGCACAAAACACAATTATGAAAAGACTGCCTTTGAAAGGTAAAAAGACACATCTTTGGAGTGATCCAAAAAGACATATCTTTGGAGTGATCCTCAGCTCATTTTACCCACATATGCTGACCAGGAAATCATCAATCTAATACCATTTATGGAATGCCAGATGTTTTATATTCATTATCTTGGCTGCTCACAAGAAGCACATGTAAGTTTTATTTCTCCCACCTAATAGATGTGTCCCTAGGCTAAGAGAGATTAAATGAGAGGCCCAAGATGTGCAGCCTGGCAGAAGTGCATCTTGGAATTAAATCTGTGTCAGTCCGTGGCCTCTGCATACACCTGCTTTCCAAGACCTAATCCCAGCTGCTGGGTCACTCTTCCTGCTTCTGTGCCATTCTCTTATACTGTGCTCTAAAGAAATCGATAGCTTTTCATAAACTGGAGTATACTATTTGTAATGTTTTCTCTTGAAATAATAAACAAGCTTTGAATTTAAACGCAACAAAACAATACTTGTTCTTTAACATCTTCCAAAGCCAAGAAGGCAGTATCCTTGAACTGCTTTCTTAACTTCCCTATTATAATGTGTCCATCCTTCTGACTTTCGTTCTTTTCAGTGGCAAAGATTTGTTGTCTTACTTGGAAACAAAATGTTTGAAGCCAGCTCATCAGTACTCATTTGGTCAGTAGGGAAATTTAAGAAGTATGTAAATGTGATTAAAAAGGAAAAAATGATTCTCTAGTATGCTTGATGGTCTCACATGATAAGCCTCAGTCAGAAAAGAAAGAAGTCCACAGCCAGGTGTGTCACTCTTCCAGTAGAGAATAAAGGCTTCTAGAAGGGAACTCCTCCTCTGTTTAAAATCACAATCTGTAAGTATTTTACAGGCTGCAAGCTTCATGTACATTGAAACTTAGCCTTCTCATCTTTATTGTTGGTTGAATCAGACCTACTTGAAGTATAACAGCGAGAATATTTATTTACAATTTTCAGTATTAATTATCCAGTTGAAAGTACCAAGTTAATGATTTAGAACTCCTACAATATTGTTTTTTGTTTGTGTTTGTGTTTTTTGTTTTGTTTTGTGAGACAGAGTCTCACTCTGTTGCTCAGGCTGGAGTGCAGTGATGTGACAGCTCACTGCAACCTCCACTTCCAGAGTTCAAGCGATTCTTATGCCTCAGCCTCCTGAGTAGCTGGGACTATAGGTAGCTTGTGCCAGCACGGCTAATTTTTATATTTTTAGTAGAGATGAGGTTTCACTATATTGGCCAGACTGGTCTCAACCACCTGACCTCAGGTGATCTGCCTGCCTCAGCCTCCCAAAGTGCTGGAATTACAGGCGTGAGCCACCACTCCTGGTTGTGAACTCCTATAATATTGTTGAGAAGTCATTTTCTGTAGTATACTGTGTATAACATAAAAACAAACAAACAAACAGAAACCATTATTTTCTATCTGGTCTCTAGAACAAAAGCTTTCTATGTTTTTTCAAGTCATTCTAACTTTAAGATATATAGAAATTACTTTTGCTTTCAGAGTGATTAAGACATTAATTTTCAGAAAATATAAATATCCATAGAATATATATATAGATATATACTAGATAGATATAGATATTATACTATGTGGATATGTGTACATGTATATGTGGCTATTATACTATGTGGAGATATATATATGTATGTGTGTATATGTGTGTGTGTGTGTGTGTGTGTGTGTGTATATATGTGG
Organism: Saimiri boliviensis; assembly: GCF_048565385.1. Lineage (NCBI taxonomy): Eukaryota > Metazoa > Chordata > Mammalia > Primates > Cebidae > Saimiri > Saimiri boliviensis. Next base: position 97,004,239 of record NC_133455.1, read on the forward strand.
ATATGTATCTCTGCATAGTATAATGGCATTAATTGAAGCAATGAACAGGGTGTACTAGTTTCATGTACTTATTTTCTTTTTATTAGCAAATTCCTAGCTTTTAAAATGAGCAGACTTCTAAGATTGGAATCTGAAGAATTTCATTTTTTATGAAACTTTTTCATAACACATTCACTGAAATCTCTTTTTTTTTTTTTTTTTTTTTTTTTTTTTTTTTTTTTTTTTTTGCGGAGTTTCGCTCTTGTTACCCAGGCTGGAGTGCAATGGCGCGATCTCGGCTCACCGCAACCTCCGCCTCCTGGGTTCAGGCAATTCTCCTGCCTCAGCCTCCTGAGTAGCTGGGATTACAGGCACGCGCCACCATGCCCAGCTAATTTTTTGTATTTTTAGTAGAGACGGGGTTTCACCATGTTGACCAGGATGGTCTCGATCTCTCCACCTCGTGATCCACCCGCCTCGGCCTCCCAAAGTGCTGGGATTACAGGCTTGAGCCACCGAGCCCGGCAATTCACTGAAATCTCTATGTCACTTGATCTGCTGAAATAGTCGTAAATTCTGCTGATCACAGTCAGAGGCCAGAAGCAACATTTGCTTAGATGCAAATCGCTCTCTGCAGTGTATCCAGGAAACAGGATTCACAGAGGGAAAGTCCAGTAAACCTGAACTGGGCTACTGAGAGATTCTTAGACAGGGGCAGGTTAGAGGTTAAACCTGGAAGATGATGTTGGGGCTTAGAGACTGATACCCCAAAATGTGGTACTTTGACATGCAAAACTGAAGAAGCCTCAAGGTCTCTCTGACTCACCCCCAACTCCTGTCTCTCAATCTTCTCTCTCTCCCAAAATGCAGAATAAAAATGTTCTCTGGAGTTCCCTTTTCTTGCAAAAGTCCAGACCCACCAAAGAAGAACGTTACCTCTGGTCCCTCCCTGAGTTTTCATTAACTGAACTCCTTTGTCTGGAGGAAAGTCTCAACACACCCGCACACACTCGCAAACTACTGCTCTGCAGGCCCAACAGACTTTTTCCAAGTCACTGTATGTAAGTCTATTGAATTTCCCTAAGAATCCTTTCCTACCTGCCTAAAATCATCTGCATTTCCCCATCTCCCTTTCTTCTAAGAAGAAGGGTGTATAAGTATCTGTACCCCATTGTGTGGTGGGGCAATCACTCTGGGATTTTCACCCTATGCACCTTAATAAATCTCTATGCCTTTTCTCTTATTAATCTGCCTTTTGTCTGCTGATTTTCAGCAAAACTTCAGAGGGCAAACGGGGTGTTTTCCCATGGCCCTTACAGTAGTATAGAGATTGCACTTTGGTATAGAGCTGGGGACTTTAGAGAAAATATGCATGGGATACTATATGGTCACAGTTTGTGGGTTGAGAAAACAAACAAACAAAAAAATGTGTTAAGGCCATCCAACAAGAGATGATTCTTATTGTCTAGCTTTGTCTTGTCTTCTTTTGCTATAGCTTCCCTAGGTGATATTTTCCATAATATTGAATTAGTGTAATATCTTTATTCTGGTCACTACTAAATCTACATTTCAAGTCCAGATCTCCCTCTGGGAAACACTCTCAAAAACTTCTGCCTACATAGTATTTTCACGAGGGTGTCTCAAAGGCACAGTCTCCAAAATAGACATCTTTCATTTTCCACTAGTTCATCTTTCTGCAGCATTCTTCATCTCAATAAGTGACAATACCACTCTCCTGTCAATTGCTCATGATCAAAATGTCTCCCCTTTTCTTCATTCACCGAAATCCCATTGATTTGACTTTCAAAAGATTTCTTGGATCTACTCATTTCTCTGAAAGTCCCTTGTCATCACAAAGTAAAAAGTACCAGCACCTATTTCCTAGATCTAGTGCACACTTTGTAACTCACTTTTTAAAACTTTCTTTCCTGTCCTCTTATAATACATTGATTGCCAGCAACGACTAAACTGAAAATGTAAGTTGCATCATTTCATTCTATTGCTTAAATCTTCCCAATGTTTACTCACTGAGCTTGGAATAAAATCGTTAAGTCTTTTCAGTGGCTTAAAGACCCTGCATTATTCAGGCCTAGCTTCATCTTTCTCTGTTCCCACCGCAACATGCTCCCGCCACAGCTCTTTAATATCTCTAGGTACTGCGTGTTCCAGCTCTATCCTAGCTGACTGCTTTTGCAGACGCTATCTCCTCTGTCTAAAATGCGCTCATCCCAATTTTTTCCATGACTAGTTCATTATCTTCCTTTAGGTCTCAACTGCAGTGTTACGTCATCATGAGGCCTTCCATGACCACTGACCCTTGCTCTCTTCAAAACTATTTTTACAGTTTGCAACAGCTCATTTGTGTATTTTTTTTTTGTCTGTCAGTCACCCTCACTACAATGCAAGCTGCCTGTCTCCTTTGTTTACTACATTTATCCCAGCCATTCGTTAAAGTAATGAGTTGACGAATAGTCAAGGAGCCTATTTTTGTTGATACAAGGAAGTAATTTGAGCAGATGGACCAGAAGAAGCCTCTCTGGTCAGAGGGAGTTCCCAAGGAGTTTTGGGTTCACAATCAAGATTCCCAGTCAGCCCTGCCTTATGTCAAAGCAGTTTATTAACATCCCTTGTATTATGAATCTTACTGTATTTCCACCTCCTAGTTGTTAAAGTAGAGGAACCATTGAACATTTCAAGATCTAAAGTGGTCAGACAAGCCTTATGCCAGATGGAGCAATTTCTCTTGGGTTCTCAAGAAACTGCTTAATTCTTGGTTTTACTGGGGCTTAAAAGTGGGATCTCAAAAGACAGTCTGGTGGTAAAAAGGGCTGCCACCAGATGGCAGTAAAGAGTTGTATCTTTTAGCTTGGCTACTTTCAAATCTTGCCCCTATTTAGTTATTAAAATATGAATGTTTCTCAAATATACCTATATCATCAATGATTTTCCCATTTGGCTTCTGTATCTGTTTATTTCAAACACTTCCAATTCGTAGATTAAATGGAAAAATTCCACTAGATAAAGGGATATCTTCAAAGAAAAAAAATTGTATGATTTTTTGATTTAAAAATGATAGGATCGGACTTTGTGGCTCATGTCTGTAATCCCAGCACTTTGGGAGGTGGAGATGGGGAAATTTCTTGAGGCCAAGAATTTGAGAACAGCTTGGCCAACATGACAAGACAAACTTCTCTGTAAAAAATAAAATAGGCCAGGCGCGGTGGCTCACGCCTGTAATCCCAGCACTTTGGAAGGCCGAGGTGGGCGGATCACGAAATCAAGAGATCGAGACTATCCTGGCCAACATGGCGAAACCCCACCTCTACTAAAAATACAAAAATTGGCTGGATGTGGTGCCGTGCACCTGTAGTCCCAGCTGTTCGGGAGGCTGAGGCAGGAGAATTGCTTGAATCCGGGAGGCAGAGGTTGCAGTGAGCCGAAATCATGCCACTGCACTCCAGCCTGGCGATGGAGCGAGACTCTGTCTCAAAAATAAATATATAAATAAATAAAATAGCCAGGCATGATGGCATGAATCTTTGGTCCCAGCTACTTAAGAGGCTGAGATGAGAGGATCACTTGAACCCAGGAGTTCGAGGCTGCAGTGAACTATGATCAGGCCCTTCCAGCCTGGGCCATAGAGCAAGAGCCTGTCTCAAAAAAAAGGGCATGTGGGGGGTTCTTTCCTAAAAAGGTATTTAACTTTAACCTTAGAACCTTAAAATCAACATAGAAGCTACATAAGTTGAGTTTTGATAAAAACATTTTATATTTGAAAATGAAGTAATTCGCTTGACACCATTTGGCTCAAAAAATAAGAACTATAAGAAAAGGCATGTGCTGCTGTATTAGGTGCTCTCAATAGTAAACACTAACAGCTGTGTAGTTTTATTAATGATTGTAATCATTTTGCTCTCCTGTTGGAATGGAACAACTTGGGCTGGCATAAAGGATGTTAACATTCTAAATTTGAATTAGTGTCACTAACTGACTACAATCACGTCCCCCTCTATTATCTACTCTAGTCATGATAAACTCCCCATTTCCCAAACACTTCAATCACATCAGTGCCTTTGCTCATGCCAACCCCAGGTCTACGAGTAATCCAGCAGCTCTTTTTAGTTGAAACATTTCTGTTTTTTTTTTCAAGACCCATCGCAAATGTAACTCCTTCTGAAGGCTTTTCTGCCTTTCATTCTGCTTCACACAGAAAGACACTCTTGTTTTAGTTTCTATATGTCACTTCAAGCAATCATTCATCTAGTAAGTAACTATTCATTAATTCCACGATATCTAATGTGCTGAGTAGCAATCACATCACTGCTATCACAGAATATAGAAGGGTAAGGAGAAATTAAATGAAGAATTAATTGTATGTTGAATGCTGTAAAGATCTATGGAACACATGTCTTTTACATGTGACAGAGGATTTCCTGGATACTAAAACTGAGATCTAAAGAATGAATAGAAACCATCTAGACAAAGAGAGGGAAGGCAAATATTCTAAGCAGAGAAGAGAGCATGTGTAAAACCACTCAGTTAGAAGATGGTATCTATGAGTTCAAGGAATCACTAGTGCAGTGTGCTGGAGGAGAGAGAGTAAGGGGAAGGACACTCAAATGAGGTGGAGAGTTAGGAAGGGGGTGGATAGTTCAGACTCTTAAGAGCCTTATTAAGGAAACTGGAATTTACCCAACAGTAGGGAGAAGTCAGCAGCAGCTTTTAAGAAGAGTAATAAAATAATCTGATGCAGTTTTGATCCATTAACTACAATCTAGATAATAAATTGGAGAAGAGCACATGTGGGTCTGGGAAAGTGTAGGGAGGTTATCGGGATAGTCTAGGTAAGTGCTTTTCATAGATTGGACTAGGGCTGTAACCATGGGGATGGAGAGAAGTAGAATGATTTGAGAGTTATTAAAGAGGCAAAATTGACTGGGCATGTTGGCTCAGGCCTGTAATGCCAGCACTTTGGGAGGCCAAGACAGGAGGATCACGAGCAGGAGATGGAGACCATGTTGGCCAACATGATAAAACTCTGTCTCTACTAAAATACAAAAAATTGGCTGGGGATGGTGGCATTCACCTGTAGTCCCAGCTACTTGGGAGGTTGAGGCACCCCTGCCTGTAACTGGGGAGGCAGAGGTTGCAGTGAGCCAAGATTGTGCCACTACACTCCAGCCTGGGCTACAGAGGGAGACACTGTCTCATTAAAAAAAAAAAAAAAAAAAAAAAAAAAAAGGCAAAATTGATGGACTTGGTGATTGGTTGTGGGAAATAAAGGAGAAGAAGGAATCAAGTGAACTATAAGGTTTCTAGAATGAGCCATCCTATATATCTGGTTGTGCTGTTTCCAGGGGTGATCTGATTACATATTGCTGATTAATATTTAGAGTACATAAATCCTTTAATTAATGTTTAGAGTACATAAATCCTTTGTTTAACGTGGTCAAGAAATATAAGAATAAGCAAGATATTTTAAATCTAGGATATCAAACTTACAAAATTTAGGTTTAAAATAATTTGTGAGATTCTAGAGACATATGAGTTGTGGGAAAATAATGTCATGATAATGAAGAGACATATCAGACTAGGACACCTGCAGTAATAATCACTCCTACTGCTATCAAATTCTGTCCACAGTTGCTGCTTAAAGGAAGCTTTTGCCCTTTCCTCTCTGTTTTTCTGATCCTAGTAAGATTCACACCCTCCTGCATTTTACATATGTAATGCTTTAGAAATTAAAAATAGAATTTCCAAGCTGCAGAAATTCTAAAAACATTTTAATAACTTCTTTTCTTTGGATTAATCAACTTTCTAAAGCATGAGCTATTTTTAACATCAGTTACACTTCTACCTTTGTGCCCAATTCTAATTCTCCTCACAACACAGAGGATCTCTTTACAGCACTCTCTTTGAAATCAATCAGCGCTTTCAGGAGTTATGCAGTGGAGGATGAGAATTGGGTCATGGCGGACATTCTCCTTCACATAAGGCTGAATTTCTTTCACTTCCAGGTGCAAAGACAAGGTTAAATAATTACCAGTTAAAGGACAAAAAGACCATTAGAATAAACAACAACAACAAAAAAAACCAAAAAACAAAAAAACCCCTCGATAATGCTATTTCAGATCGGTCACATTGTTATTGTGTTTCCAGAATTTTAACTTTACCAAGAAACAAATTACACTGAATACATTTACTATTAAAAAAATTTTCCTGGTCTAAAAAATGAGAAGCAGTATCTAATGCAACCTCCTCACACCCAACTTAACACTTAGACTCCTGGGAATATCCTGAAAAGACCAGCAGATAATCTACTGCCTGACACATAAAATTCCCACTTGCGGGAATTTTAGAAATTTCTATTAATGGTATGTTTGACGGAATTTGGAGTAAGGTAACAATAGTGATTTGCTCTCCCACTTCCTTTTTAAGAAAAAGAGAGTAAACACGCTACCTGAAAGAAGGTTATGAGATCTTTGATCCTTCCCCCACTGCCAATCTGTTCATTAGAGTTTCACGTCCTGTATTGTCATAGTCCATTTGTGTTGCTATAAAGGAATACCTGAGACTGGGTAATTTATAGGGGAAAACGGTTTTTCGGCTCATGATTCTGACTGGCTGGAAGACTGTTCATCTGGTGAGGGCCTCAGGCTGCTTTCACTCATGGTGGAGGGGGAAGGGGATCTGGCAGGTGAGGAAATCATGGAGATGCCAGGCTCTTCCTAACAACCAGCTCTCTTGGGAACTGAAAGAGTGGGAACTCACTCACCCCCCACCCCCATCCAGGGAGGGCATTTATCTCTTCAGAAGGGATCCACCCCCATGACCCAAACACCTCCCATTAGGCCCCACCTCCAACATTGGCTCAAATTTCAACATGAGATTTGGAGGAGACAAACATCCAAACTAAAACGTGTATCAACTGCAAAAGAAGAAAATCAAGTCTTTGCTTCATTCATGTTGATTTTTGAAGTTGTTAGAAGGCTATTCTTTTAGCCTTTCTCCCCACTCCCATTATTCAAATAAAGTGAGGTAGATGGAATCAGGGTAGACCAGAGCACTAAATAATTCAGGGGAAGGGCTAAACATGGTGACTCACAGCTCTAATCTCAGCACTTTGGCAGGCCCATGTGGACAGATCCCTTGAGCTCAGGAGTTTGAGAACAGCCTGGGAAATATGGTGAAACCCCATCTCTACAGAAAATTAGTGGGCATGATGGAACATGCCTGTAGTTCCCAGCTACTTGAGAGGCTGAGTGCAAAGCTCCTCTGAGCCCTGGAGGCAGAGGTTGCAGTAAACCTATATTGCACCATTGCACTCCAACCTGGGTGACAGAGTGAGGCCCTGTCTCAAAAAAGAAAAAAAAAAATCAAGGGGAAATTTTAAGTGTATATACTTCATATTTCATATGTTCATCTTGTTAGGAAACCAGGTAGGATATGCAGAATATTTCCCCATCCCATAAAAAGAGTCTATGAGAGGAATATTTGGAGACAGCGGTAAAACCTTGATCTCATCTAGTTTTTCACACAGATACAATTTCTTATTCATCCATTACTCCTCTAGCTATAGAAGCCACTGAGGTCCTTAATGCCTTAAGGGCCTTTCAGGCTGAGTACGGTGGCTCACAACTATAATTCTAGCACTTTGGGAGGCTACAGCAGGCAGATGACCTGAAGTCAGGAATTCGAGGCCAGCCTGGTCAACATGGTGAAACCCCATCTCTACCAAAAATACAAAAATTAGCCAGGCAGAGTGGCATAAGCCTGTCATCCCATCTACTTGGGAGGCTGAGGCAGGAGAATTGCTTGAACCTGGTAGGTGGAGGTTGCAGTGAGCTGAGTTCATGATACTGCATTCTAGCCTGGGCGATGGAGCAAGACTCTGTTACCAAAACACAAACAAAAAAATTGCCTCTGAAAAGAGAGGGCACTACACTCCCAGAGGAAAGAATTCCAAATGAATTCTTAAGAAAAAAACATATCAGAAAGAATGACTTCCACTACAAGAAAAAGAAAAATTATTTTGATTTTCCAAAGCAAATAAATTAATATAAAGATAGAAGTTTTGACTATCATGAGAAAAAGCTTAAAGCAAGAAAATGTAATGTTGGACTGGAAAGTCAGTAGAGGAAGAGTCAGTTTCTGATTCTCTCCTGTATACACATCTTCTCCTTTGGTAGCACAGAAAATAGACAATAAAATTCTTTCTGGTCTAGGGGAAAGAGCTTGAAGATTGAAAGAGGTGAATAAGAATGTTCCCATGTGGACGGGGAGTGGGATCCTGCCTTTGCCTCTCCCAAGGTCAAAGTTTAGGTTGTGCTTATTAGATATGTGCAAATAGGTTTGAGAATTGAAGAGCAGGAGCGCCCTACTTCTTATCTGGATTGTTAAGAAGGGAAACTTATGAAGAATATTGCAATCATAATGCAGGAAACATGCATCCAAGAACAGTTGTATTCAGACAAAGAGAGAGAGAGAGAGAGAGAGAGAGAAAGAGAGAGAGAGAGAGAGAGAGAGAGAGAGAGAGAGAGAGACTCTCACCCCCATCTCTTATCATTGTAAGGTATCAGATTTACCAGTGGTGAATCCGTATGGGTCTGTAGCAATCTCAGTTCTTGCCTCCTCAGAAGAAAGAATTCAACGGAGGGGAATAAGGCGGAAAAAGAGACCAAGGCAAGTTTCAGAGCAGGAGTGGAAGTATATTTCAAAGGCTTTAGAACAGAAGAGAATGGAAAGAAAAGTAGACTTGGAAGAAACCCAATCGGGCACCAAGGTCAAGTGGATGTTTAACCTTGATCTTAGGACTTCATAGGCCGGATCCTTTCCCATGATTCTTCCCTTAGGGTAAGCTGCCTGCATGCTCATTGTCCTTCATGCCCTCAGGAAGTGAGCATGTACAGTGTATTTAGGAAATTGTATTCATGCCTGTCTGAGGCTTTCTTCCTTTTTTCCAGTAGAGTGCCCCAGGAAAGTCATACTCCACCATTTTATCTCTTAATGTGCAGGCCCGGGAAGTTGCTTCTTCCTGTCGTCTGCATTCAATTATGACTTCAGTGCAATAGGTGTGGACCATCAGGAAATAGCTTCTCAGTAGCACTGGCTGCCAATTTATCACTTTTTAAAAATATACTTTAAGTTCTGGGGTATATATGCAGAATGTACAGGTTTGTTACATAGTTATTCATGTGTCATGGTGGTTTGCTACACCCAGCAACCCATCATCTAAATTAGGTATTTCTCCTAATGCTATCCCTGCCCTAGTCTCCCATCCCTGACAGGCCCCTGGGTGTGATGTTCCCCTCCCTGTGTCAATGTGTTCTTATAGTTCAACTTCCACCTATGAGTGAGACGATGCGGTGTTTGATTTTCTGTTTTTGTGTTACTTTGCTGAGAACGATGGTTTCCAGCATCATCCATGTCCTTGGAAAGGACATGAACTCATCCTTTTTTATGGCTGCATAGTATTCCCTGGTGTATATGTGCCACATTTTCTTTATCCAGTCTATCTTTGATGGGCATTTGGGTTGGTTCCAAGTCTTTGCTATTGTGAACAGTGCTGCAGTAAACATACATGTGCATGTGTCTTTACAGTAGAATGATGTACAAATCCTTTGGGGGCAAGGTGATAATTACCGAACCATCACCCGACATTCCTAGTGGGTGGGAAAGCCCTCTCCTGCCCCACTCATGCCTATCTAATTACCAGTAACTTACCTCCCTGCTATCATGGGCCAAAAGCAGTGTGGATGAGCATCTAAATGATGTCCATGTTCCCTTGAAATTGATGCACAGGAAGGCTGAGAAAGTACAGGTGATAATGAGGTTAGGGAGGAAATAATTTTTTCCTCAACCCTCATAAATTCTTAGTTGGCATGGACCTGTGTAACTAAAGACAAATTAACAAGAGAAAAGCAGAAATTTATTAACACAAATGTTTCACGTGTTCAAGGAGATACTAGGGAATGAGTAATTCTCAAAGAGGGAGCTTTGATTTCCAGCTTCTATAGTATCTTCAGTAAGGAATGGCACATTTTTAGGGAAGTGACAAGACTTGGAGTCTTTAGAAATAGCATCTTGTGGAAAGAGAAATAAATGACGGTAAATGTTGGTGAGTACAGACTGTTCATGTAGACTATTCTGGTGCCATCTCCAGGCCGGTACAAGTCTAAAGTTTTCTTTGGTGGTTGATCTTTGTCTGCCTTGTAGAAGAGGGGATGGAATATCTTTTGTCTTTGTAAATCTATGACCTACTTTTAGAAAAATAGAGAAAGGGCAGAGAGCTTTCCTCTATCTGCTTTTTCTTAGTTGCCTTCAGCTCAACAATCTGAAGGCAACTAAGAGAAAGCACATATTAATCTTATATAAAAGAGGCATGTTTTGAGATGGCATAGTCTCATCTCCCACATTGGATAGGCCCTGGTTCTGGGATGAGGAATATGTGGAGTGTATTGTCCTGGCAATTGAGAGCAAGGTAGCACTGTGGGTTGTAAGTGCAGTAGATGGCAGAGAAGATGGATGTTGATAATTCAAGGGCAAGATGGATTATATATCTTGCTGAAGGCCAAGTAGGACAGAAAATGGCCGTGGATGATTATCAACTTTCCCTTGTGGCCCTAATCCTATGTAAGCACTTTCTCCCTTAGGGAGAAGAGAGGAGAAAGAGGAGCAAATACTGTTGAATTAAATGAATTAAAATTCTGTTTTAAATTCAGTGAAGATTATTTAATGTGTACTGGCAAGACTAAGAGCTCTGTCTTCAGCAATAGCAAAATGGAGGTTTGGAGAGATTACATTTAGTTTAGTTAATGAGATATAGAAAGGAAGTTCAGTTTGTCCACACCCGAGTGCAGCACAAACTTCCCACCACCACCAACAAAGGAGACGAAATGACTTTGTCAGTACCTGATTCCCTTTAAATATTTAATTCTTTTATGCATAAGGTAGCTAAAGTAGTTCTTGTTTCCTGCATCTGAAACCTGAGTAAGAGATACGGGGGACCACGGGCAGGGAGTGATTGCAGCCAATGGACCCTTCTGGATGGAAATCTAGGATTGGTTATTTAATCAAGTTTGGGTTTAACCCACTAAGGACCAGTTACCATTGGAAAATGGGATACTGGTAACTCATGACATGTCATGATAAAGCAGTTCTTGAATTATCATTTTTGTTCTAGAATGAAGTGTTCGCAGAAGGCAAGCCTTGGTGGATAAAGTGGCCATTGCAATAGTATACTAATAGTAATGTATATACTAAAAATCACATAGCATGTATTTTAAAAGAGAAATTTTATGGAATATGAATTTCATACCAATAAAGGTATCGTTAAAGAAGTTCCTGGAAAGTTACTGAGAAATATAATTTTTGCATTATCAACTCAATTCATGGCTAGATGTCATAAGCACTTCTTTATGAAGTGATTACACAGTTTGGAAGGTTACTAAGTGATAAAATTACAGGATATGAAAAATTATCATACAGCAGTTTCTGGAAGGTGTTTATTCCATATAAATGCATTTTATTGGACAGCGAGTACCTGGAAAAGACAAAGAATTTGTTGCCCGTGATATGCAGGGGGGAAAAAGACAAGTAAAGGGAAGTTAAAAAGAAGAAATGAATGATTTTGGGAAGTGAATATAAGACCTCCATGAATGGTCACTCCAGACCAGGCATCCCCACCGTTGGAGGGCCGCCACATACTGTGCTCCTGTCACTGACCACCAATGAAAGAGGTGCCCCTTCCTGAAGTGCAGCGGGGGGCCGGATAAATGGCCTCAGGGGGCTGCACGCGGTCCGCGGGCCGTAGTTTGGGGATGCCTGCTCCAGACCATGATGACTAAGGTGGAGAATGTACATTAGTTTTTGTGACATTCTATTTTCCCCTCCTTCCCTCCTTTCCTTTTTTGAGACAGAGTCTCACTGTGTCACCCAGGTTGGAGTGCAGCGGCATGATCTCAGCTCACTCCAACCACCACCTCCCAGATCCAAGTGATTCTTCCACTTTAGCCTCCCAAGTAGCAGGGATTACAGGCACATGCCACCATGCCCGGCTAATTTTTGTATTTTTAGTAGAGACGGGGTTTCACCATGTTGGCCAGGCTGGTTCTTGAACTCCTGACCTCAAGTGGTCCATCCACCTTGGCCTCCCAAAGTGCTGGGATTACAAGCATGAGCCACAACACTCAGCCAGTCTTCTGTGTTTCATGTTGGCTATAATTGCTTCAACATGTACATGACTTCATTTCCTTTCAGTTGCTACAAATGCTACTCAAAACAAGTGTTGAGCTTTAAATTACTTATCAATTAGCTATTAATACAATGAAGAAAACTTGTATCTTGTTGCCCCAGGATTAAAATTAGTAAACAGAAGTTTTTACCAAATCACTGGAAGAGAAATTCTAATACTGTTGTCATAATTGCTATCCTATTACAGAGTAACTGAGTCACTAAATTGGAAACAAATTCTTATGTATTAAAAAAATCAGGTAGCATTTATCAATACCACTCAGAAATATAGCTTTAACCACAGCTTCCTGAATTATTTTGTAACTAGCTGAGGAAAAAATAAAAGGAAACACAGCTTGCAATAAGGCTCATGGTGTGTGTTTAGTATTAAATGTTTGGCTGAAAGTACTGTGCTCGAATTTTAAAAAGAAATTACGAGGTAGACTGTTATTTCTGAGTGAAGATATTAAGGCTGAAATGTCCATACATTGATACCTCAAATTGAAAGACCAAATCTTTCCAATTTTGAATTCCAAGAAAGGAGTGTCACAACTTACGCTATAGAATATTCCTTCTAAAGCAACTCTTCAGAGAGGGAGAGAATTTCTTTTCCTATTTCATTAGCCAAATTTAAATGTTTGAGAAACAACATCTCCTTTGTCTCCTAGGCTGCAATGAAACCACTGACTTGGAGACTTAGCATTTCCCTTCCTTTATAAAATATGCTCAGCACACAGCACCAGATAGCAATAGATTGGTAAATTGGTGTTATAGTAATTGTGACATACGTAATGTTTTGTAAAGCAGCCGATTTCATAAAATCACATATGTGAAAACTGAAAAAAGAAATCACATGGATAGAATGTGAGAAACCTCACTCCCCAGACAGCCTAGTGCCTGCTTAAGGGGTTTGGGACCATGATGCTCATAGTGGCCATTGTGGCCCTTGTATACAGGCCTCCCCTTATCAATGCTAATCTGGCTGACAGTATTGTTAAATGTTCCACTTGCCAAAACAGAGACCAATGCTGCACCCACTGTGTCTGCATATCCCAGAGGTGCCAGAAAACATCTCCCCAGAAAAGTAGCCAAAGGTGGCTACTTTGAACCACATCTATCAGATTCAATTGTTCTCCCTGGAAGAAACACACATTCTGAATTTGAATTTGCCTTTTTTATCCATTCTCTGTTAGCACCAACATTTATGAACTTAGTGAACACTTCATTCACAATACCAGGGTTCCACATAATATTGTTTCTAACCATGGGGGCTGTTTTCCTTGGGGGTTAAATGGAACAATGTGCTGAAACCTGAGGAATTCTCTGACTGTGCTATGTCTCCCATTACTTCAAAAGGACTCTCCTTATAGAATGATGAAAATGAGGCTGGCCTCATTTTCATGCCTCATCATTTTTATGCCTGTAATCCCAGCTCTTTGGGAGGCCAAGGTGGGCAGATCACTTGAGGTCAGGAGTTCGAGACCAGCCTGGCCAACATGATGAAACCCCATCTCTATTAAAAATGCAAAAACTAGCTGGGTGTGGTGGCACATGCCTGTAATCCCTGCTACTGGGGAGGCTGAGGCAGGAAAATCACTTGAACCTAGGAGGTGGAGGTTGCAGTTAGCGGAGATCATGCCATTGCACTCCAGCCTGGGTGAAGAAGTGAGGCTCAGTAAAAAAAAAAAGAAAAAAAAAAAAAAAAGAAAGAAAGACAATAAAAATGAAACAGCATAGTGAAGACCCATTTATAGTACTTTCTGGAAGATAGTGTCTTGTGAGGTTAACAGGCTGTTTTAGAAAATGCATTCTATGGTCTTAAGCAGTGAGTCATTTCCTAGCTCATCAAATTTAAGATGGCCTGGACTGTAAAGAGTATAATTATTTTATGTAAAACTAAAAAAGAAAAATATATTATCAAGTAAACTATGACTTAGAATGATTGTAATAAGCAGGCTGATGTCAGAGACACAAAAACCTTTAAAAAAGACAAAAGAGAAGTGATGTGAAACAGAAGAAATATTGTAAATGGTACTTCTGTTTTCTATAGCAATAATTCAAAAGTCAGGGACCAAGGAGTGGAAGTGAAAGCGATGTTGTAACCTACTATACCAATGTCACCTTCTCAAAATCCTATGCCATTTTGGACTCTTCTGGTATGGTTTTTTTAAAAAAATTCAAACCTATTCTGACAATTTAATTACATGGACTTGTCAAAATTTTATTTCAAGATTGTTCAAGGAAAGGGACCTAAGCAGACAATTTAAAGATATGTCTCTTGCTAGTGACATTTATAAAAAAGAGAATTGTTAGTTAATTAAGAAAAGACTTTCTGATTAGAGATGATTAAGCTTCTGACTGAGAGTCAGCTGACAGTTAGAGGGTGGGTGGGTGACTAGCTTTCCAGAACAGATCTCTATCTTATTACAGTTCATCAGGCAATGATATGATGGTTCTTAGGCAATTTCACTAGGTATGCCAACTTTTTCTTGGAAGGAGGTTGTGAAATACTTTCCAGACCAGGTTTGGGACAATATTTTCCTTAAGTTTCCAAATGGAGAAATGCTTCCACCAGGGACATAACAACAGTTGCATTTTAGGCTCCTCTTGAAACAAGCAAAACATAATAAAATAACAACTAGTGTGGGAATAAAATAACTTTTCCAGAGATTAATTGAATTACCAAAGAAAAATAGGGCTATTATTTCACAATGGAGATAAAAAAATATATGTCTGGAGCCGAGTCATATGAATTGTCTCCAAACACTAGCCTGTCCAGAGTTAAAAGATCATGGAAGATTATATTGGCCAAATGGTCATTCAGGCAAGACCAGCAATCTCATAATAAAGATTTGGATCAATGTGCAGACAAAACAAACAAACCATCAAGCAAAACAAACAAAACGAATCAGCCAAGGCATTGGGTAAAGAATGTGACTTAGGTTATAGATATCCATAGTTCTTTCTGTTTATGTAATATATATATATGTATATATATATATATATATATATATACCTACTTGTTACCTTTTTTCTCTTCCCTTCCTCTTCTTTATATAGGATTTGTGTGTGTGTGTGTGTGTGTGTGTGTGTGTGTTTGTGTGTGTCTGTGTGTGTGCGTGTGTGTGTAAGACAGGGTCTTGCTCTTTCATCCTGGCTGGAGTGCAGTGGCACAATTATAGCTCATAGCATCCTCAAACTCCTGGGTTTAAGTGATCCTCCTGCTTTAGCCTCCTGAGTAGCTGGAACTAGGATTATAGGCACACACCACCACACCCAGCTAATTTTTTATTTTTTTTTGTGGAGATGGTGGGGGGGGGGGTGTCTCACTTTGTTGCCTAGGCTTGTCTCATAGAATGTATCATCAATGTTAAATTTCTAATTTAATTTATAGCTTTATACATAAGAGAACAATCTAAGCTGCTGTACAAGAGAATCTAGAATCCAATAGCTTAAGATAAAAGTTTATTTCTCTCTGAAATAATAGTTGGGCTGATAGTTTAGGGCTTGGTGGTGGCTTGAGCCACTCTCAGGGATCCAGGTTTCTTCTATTGCTTGCTCTCCCATTCCTTGAATGTTGTCCATGCCTAAAATGTCAAAGATAGTTCAAGGCCACATGTATATTTTAACCTGTAAAAAAAAGGAAAGAAAAAAAGGACAACAATGTTGAAGGTAGCATTTCAGTTGAACCAAAAGAAGAATGACTATCACCAAAAGATCATCAGAGTGACTGATGAGACTTTGGTTCTCTCCTTTTGGAGAGACGGCAAATGCGTTATACCTGTATGGTAATAGTTATTTTAGGTTGTCATTGTTGGAAGTTTAAGTATATGGAGAAATGTGTGTATAAATGTTGCATACCCAGAAAATTAAACTTGGTGGATATAGTGAAATGGCATTCACATTCACTCCAATTTTCTCCTCATGTGGCATTCTATACAGCAAAGGTTGCAAAATTAAAACTCCATGCTTTAGACTCCTTTGAAGCTGAGGTTGAAGATGAGAATTACGTACTGAATGTTGCATAGAACTGCCTGAAGCATGGAGAACAGATGTCTCTCTATTGCTTTGGGTGTTATTTTTGGCAGGCACTATTGTATACTTGTTGGTTTCACTGAAACGGCATTCCAACCACTGACATCTAGGTGGGAGGTTGACATATGTTTTCTGTAAAGGGCTAGAGAGCATATATACCAGCTTTATGGAACAAGAGGCCACATACAAGCCCTGTCACAATTCCTCAACTCTGCCTTGCAGTGAAAGCAGCCACAGGCAGTATATAAACAGAGTGTGGTCATGTTTGCTGTCTGGATTGGGTCTGGGGAATTTCGATTTCCTACTTCTTTTCTAGAGCATAGTCGTGGAATGGCAGATTGAAGCAGCATTGGTGGTCCTACTCAGCAATGCATTCGCTAGTCATGGAGCGAGACTAGAGAATGAGTGTCAGAAGGGAGTTGTGGAGATGCTGGTTTCTTATATTCTGGGTCACAGTCAGAGAGGCCTCTGTGTTACCGTATCTTCCTAACTGCGGTAAAGATTGTAGTTCCCTGGTGAGCCTGTTCGATTGTATTGATCTTGGAATCATTCCTGGAGGAAGCTCAGGCTAAAGTCTGCCTTTCCATTCCTTTAGTGATTTTTGTAAGCACCTCATTTCCTACATTTAAACCAATGTCTACATAAAATATGTCTACTGTGGTTTCTGTTTCCTGTAAATGAAAACTATCTGATCTAAGCTTACCTTTACATATCATTCAGAGTCCATAACTCTCAACAGGTGACATGCTAGGAAAGAGAGGAAAAGGCTAAGTGGTTGTGAGGATATCTGGTTGCCTTAGGAAATGTATTCTTCCCCTCCATGGAAAGCAGGAATAATACCATGCACAGTGCATTTTGATCTGAAATCTTGGCAAAGAAAGTATAAGCTCTGACTTGAATTCAACAAAATCAGCTTAGATCATGATTAGAAATAACACATTGAGTACATCAAACTTTCCTTCTATTTGGAAAGAAAAGCTACCAGCACCCACGTGGACAGTAAATGATTCAAGAGATACTATAGTTTGTCTTTTGGCAAATGCTAGGCTTGATTTTGTGGCTCTCCATTCCAAATTAGTAGAGAAAATACTCTATAAATATGTTTAAAATGCGGATTAATGAGGGAATATTTACAGTGCTGAAGATTCCTTTCTACTGGAAACAGATAAAATGTTAGAAATTATTAGAAGATGTCTGACTGTCTTCTAACAATCATCTTATTGAAGAAGATAGGAAACAATCATAGAAAGTTAGGAGTAAGAAGTGAAGATTAGGATGCAAAGAGAGATGAGAGAAGTAGAAATAGGTATGGCCAGACTTACCAAATGCAATCACTGAGCAAAAGCAGTGTTGAAGAAGAAGTGAAGGTAATAAACTTACAAAACATCAAATGAAGATTTGATACATGACAATGAGTACCAAATCTTGAAAGCAGGCTGCCAGCCTGGATATCTTCTTCTAACCTATGGGTTCACTCGTCACTCTCTTAATAGTGTCTTTTAATAACAATTTCTTAATTTAAAAAGTATAATCTGACAGCCTTTCCTTATTTGGCTAGAGTTTTTTGTTCTGTTTAGAAATCTTTGCCTACCTCAGTTCATAAAAGTATTTATCCATGTTGCTTTCTAAAACTTTGTAAGTATATTTCACAATTAGTCCCATGAATTAATAACTCTGATGTAAAATGGGGATCAAAATTTGCTTTTTTGTATGGATATCTACTGATACAGCACCACTTATCAATAAAAAAAATCTTCCCTATTATCAGTGGTACTTTTGTCACTTATTAGATTGGTTGGATAGGTATGTGTCTACTCCTGGATTTTCTATATCATTTAATTGGTCTATTTACTTCCTTGTGCAACACCATATTGTTGTAATTATTGTAACTTTATAGTAAGTCATGATAACTGGGATTATAAGTCCTCCACCTATATTTCTACAGATTTTTTAAAAAATTTCTTTTGTATTTCCATATAAATTTTAGAATTAGCTTTTCAATTTCCATATACACACTTACACAAACCTGCTGAGAATTTAATTGCAATAGCAATAAATATGTAAATTATTTAGAAAGAACTGACATTGTTTTTACTATGAAGGAGTTCACAGATTCTTAGAGGACTTCTATAGGCAGCTATGGGTGAACAGAGCTTTCCAAATATTTCTAGGAAGTCCTTCACAACTCACCTTAAGAATAAAGTTTTCGTGATGTCACATGATGTGACTCCCTTCTAAGTCTGTCATGTTATTTTCATATTCTAAAGTAAGACAAAGTCTCTTGAAGTTGCCTTTGACAAATCTGATGTCAACAGAATGAGCAATAATAATTCTCCCACAGGGAGCGGCAACAAATTCTTGTGAAAACAACGTTTTATCAGATTTACTCTAAGAGCCTCAGCCAAAATCTCAAAATCTTCATCACTGTCCTGAAATCATAAGACATAGGGCCAGCTATAAAACTTAAAGGTCATGTATTAGTCCTTTTCACGCTGCTATAAAGACCTGGGTAATTTATTTAAAAAAGGTTTAATTGACTCACAGATCTTCATGACTGGGAGGCCTCAGGAAACTTACAATTACCACAGAAAGGGAAGCAGGCACATTTTACATGGCAGCAGGTGAAAGAGAGAGTGTATAGGAAAAACTGTCAAACACTCATAAAACCATCAGATCTCCTGAGAATGAACTCACTATTATGAGAACAGCATGAGAGAAACTGCCCCCGTGATCTAATCACCTCCCACCAGATCCCTCCCTCGAAATGTGGGGACTATGGGGATTACAATTCCAGATGAGATTTGGGTGGGAACACAGAGGCCAAACTGTCAGAGTTGTTTGAACCAGAGCAACTCCATCTTGAATACGGGCTTAGTAAAATAAGGCTAAGACCTACTGGGCTGTATTCCCAAGAGGTTAAGACATTGTTAGTCACAGGATGAGGCAGGAGGTCAGCACAAGATACAGGTCATAAAGACCTTGCTGATAAAACAGGCTGCGGTAAAGAAGCCAGCAAGAAGCCGGCCAAAACCCACCAAAACCAAGGTGTCCATGAGTGTGACCTCTGGTCTCCTCACAGCTCATTATATGCACTTATAATGCATTAACATGCTAAAAGACACTCCCAACAGTACCATGACAGTTTACAAATGCCATGGCAATGTTAGTAATTTACCCTATATGGTCAAGAAGTGGCGGGAACCCTTTGTTTCAGGAATTATCTACCCCTTTTCTGGAAGACTCACGAATAATCCACCCCTTGTTTCCGATATAATCAAGAAATAGCCATAAAAATAGACAACCAGCAGCTGAAGCTGCTGCTCTGCCTATGGAGTAGCCGTTCTTTTATTCCTTTACTTTCCTAATAAACTTGCTTTCATTTTACTGTATGAACTAGCCCTGAATTCTGTCTTGTGTGAGATCCAGGAAGCCTCTCTCGGGGTCTGGATTGGGACCCCTTTCTGGAAACAAAACCATAACAGGCCAGAAACAGGTTTTAGAAGGTTTGCAGAAATAAATGAAAAATTACATTTTAACAGTGGCTCCAAGACACGTTAGTAAGGTTGAAACTGATTTGTCCTAACAAGCTTTCTGAGAAAAAGAAAGTGTGTTAAAGAATGAAGTGAAAGAACATAAATAAAATCAGTAATACCAACCACGTAATGAGGTGTGTGAGTTTTCTATTTTATTATAATCCACTGTAAGATTTAGTTATTAGATGTAGTTCATGGCTCCCAGCCAGATACTTTAAACACTAGATATTTATATGATTTTAGAGATGGCTGCTGAACGACACACCCTTGCAGGGTTTTATGTGCAATCACTGGGCTCTGCAGCCAAAAGAAGCCTCGGTGACACAGGCATCCGAGGCGCATGGATTGAAGCAGAGCCTGTGGCTAGAGATTTGAGGTTTGGTTCTTCTTCTCAGTACAAATAGAACAAAAGTGATCCTCTTGATAGATTTGTAATTCAAATGGTTACAGCAGCTTACAGAAAATAAGCATTCATTTCAAGGTATCTTTTGAAGTTGCTGAGTTTTGTTAGCTTAGAAAGGTATCTTTGGCTCTTGCAAGTTGAAAGCAGTAACTTCTATCTTAGGGAATACACATAACACAGTGAAAATGTTGACTGATACCCTTTTTTTTTCCTTCAAAAGGACTTGGGACTAGTAGCATTCTGGATAATTGTACTGATTTATGTGCTGCTACTGCTAGTAAATGCTTACATAGAATATTCTACTTTAGCTATAGTGTGATGAGCGTAAATTTCTGCTATCCTTGCTGAAATCGCTACAGTGAAATTAATGGAAGTTATCTGAGTACAATTTATAACAAGATAAACAATGTCAAACAAGGATCATTTCCTGTTGAATAAGGTAATGAGTGAGGTAAAATAGAAACATTTATGTGTAATGACAAATAAGGTTTGTAAACAAAATATCCACTTACTGGGAAGGGTAATTAGTAAAAGAAACATATGCTTTAAATACTAGAAAAATTATCAAACTTTTATTAATGCCCTGATCAAAATAAAATGATGTTGAGGATTATTTATCTTACCTTAACCCCAACTCCCATTCTGACTTGGAAAAACTGCTGATGGAAACTGTCAGGTTGAAGACCACTACATTCTAACCTTTTGACTTCAATATGCATATCATTTGACTATCATCAGTAATTCTAAATTCTGCGGGTGATATTTGCATCCTTGCATATGGTATGCAAACTGAGGCAGTTTCTAACATTACTGTTAAATAGGTACAGATGTGTCTTCACTCTCTTCCTGTTCTTTTTTTCTCCCTCCTTTGTCCCTCCCACCATGAATACCTCCTGAGGACTGGGTACTACTGCTGCCAGTCTGCTTGTCACTGCTTCAGAGAATGCTAGTCATCTCTAGAATCCATGGTTGCCTCTGCTTCTCGCACACTGCGGCATTACCTTTTCTAGCCCTTTCTCGGTTAAGTGGGGCAAGGAGACTGAGTTCAAAGATGTGCATCGGGTGTCTAAAGTTTCCTTCCAGATCTGCCTTCTCTTGTTTTCCCTCCTCTGTTAGCCAGATGCAAAGCGTTGAACGGAAGATATAGAGGCTCTAGGTGATAGAAGAGTTACTGATAAAAGAAACCTGGGTACCCGGGTGACTATATGGGGTAGAGAAACCTGCTTTCCACTGCCTCCACTCTAACCAATCTCCACAACCAACAAGGATGAGAGTAAATAGTTAATTTTGATAATCCATGGCGCTTGAGAATTGTTTATAAGAGCAGTTCGCACATCTTCACCAATATAGTGTTCTCTTTCCAGATGATTTGTCCACTATCCACTATCCCTTTAGAATAGGAGTTGGGAAACTACAGAACGGGCTAAACACAGTCATGGCCTGTTTTTACACAGTTTGCAATCCAAATGCATTTCTCCTTCTCCTCCTCCTCCTTCTCCTTCTCCTTCTCCTTCTCCTTCTCCTTCTCCTTCTCCTAATTTAAAGGGTTTGTTTAAAGAGCAAGAAGAGAAGGAAGATGGGGAGGAGGAAGAGGTAACGACATGACAGAGATAGCATGTGGCACACACAAAAAAATATTTACTGTCTGGTCTGTTACAGAAAATGGTTGCCAACTACAGCTCTAGAATATTAGGATCGTCCAAGATCCTTGGTAAAAAGCTTCAGTGTGCCAGACTGCTCATCATGCGGTCACCAGTGTCTGTCTAGGCCAAGACTAAGACTGCACCCTGCCACGGTTTTTGGCATCGAGAATCCAGATCAGGGCAGGGCTCTCTGCAGAGATATAAAGGGTGGGCATGGGGTGGGCATTCTAACTCATCCCTGAGCCTCTGTTTTTCACATGGGCCCCATGGGTGACTCTCTTTGGATCGGGAGTCACACAACCACCATTTGAAGGGTACTATAAACTTTTGATTTTAACACTCCAGGAGCTGCAAAACAATGTCAAATTCATGGGGAAGGAAATAGTCTTCACTATCCCTTTCATGGTTTTCATATTCTAATCTATTAGGCTGGTGCAAAGTAATTGGAATTTTTATCATTACTTTTAATGCAATTACTTTTGCACCGACCTAATAATTCCTAGATTTCACCAAACATCTATCAGTGTAAACGTTGTTCCCACAAAACTCTCATGGATACAAACACAAGAATGGAGGCTGATACATGCTATTTACATGGAGAGGGCATATCTACCAGCGTGTGTGTGGTATGTGTATGGTATTTTCTACACTAGCAAGCAGCTGGCTAAAATATCCTGTTACATTTGTATTTGCATGCGAATGACCATCTAATTAAAATATTTGAGATTTTAAGTTTGCGGTGAAGAAGATATCTATGCCAGGCACTGAATTTTGGGAGTGGAAGTTTCTTGACTCTAAAATTGTAAAAACTCGGTCATTACTTAGCCAACTATATTTAAGAGCATTCTAAAAGTAAAAACTGAGGTTCTGGCCACAAGAGGGGGAAGAAAACCATGGTTTCTCTTGACCGAGAGGAAGCATGTACACCTGACTAGGGCATGAGAGTCACAGTCTTGGTACCTAAGTATTCAAGCTGAATTTTGTAACGGCAGTGTCTAGACCAAACTGTCCTATCAAACACAACTAAATCTGGCAACTGAACTATCATAAAATATAAAAAAGACAATTTAGAAATAGTGAAAAACTTAAAAATACCTTGGAATTCAAACCAGTATTACACTGCTTTACAGTTTCATTAGAATAAATTCAAAAGCAAAACAAAAAAGGACAAAGAAATGACTGACTGCCCAAACATAATTCCGGACTTCTTGACACCCGCTGACCGTGGATTTATTTGTTCTTGTAAATGTTTTCTTGAAAAATAAAGCATATCCCAGCTATGCCATCTTATCTAAGCAATCACAAAACTTTTAATGAAGTTATGTTAGGAAACTTTTTAAAGGGAATACAGTTTTAAATCCTGGGTTTCGGACAACATGTAAAGCAGGCCCGGTGTTATTTTGCTTTACAAATATTTTCGGATTACATACTTAGACTAGAATAAATCGCCTATTTCTCCAAAATCAAAGGACCACCAAATGTATGGTCAACTGTCTCTTGCATGTCTGAGAGAAACATTGCAGAGCCAAGGAGGCTTTGTGCATGGGAGAGCACGTGAATGAAACAAATCCTCTTGCCAATCTCCCTTCACTGATTTCCAGGGAATTAACATTGACAGGCTTCCTGATGTCAGTCCCTCTCCTCCAACAGGCTTCTTATCCATTTTAATTCCCTGATGGAGTGATTGGATAAACACATCCACACTATGTTGGCATCAAACACTAATATTTTTATATGCCTTCAACAAATTTAATACCTTCAGCTTTTTGGCAAGGTTTGCCCTCTCAGGGAAGAGAATGTCAAAACCTTTTGTAAAACCCCACAGCTATTCTTACTCTTTCAAGGTTATTTTAAACAGATTGCTTGAAGAGAACAAAATTGGCGTGAAGTGTTAGCTTTTAGCTTTTAAGGTCATTGATGAAAACTGGGAGCAACATGGCATACATGACCTTTCTCTGTGGATAATGGAGATAATGGTAATGCTTTGCGGCAGGTAAGAGTTTTAGGATTTAAAGGAGTTTTTTTGTTTTTTAAATTTGCTCTTTTCCCAAAAGAAAAACATTTTTGTTTTTGCAGAAAACATATTTTAACATATTTAAACATAGTTAAAAGTATTCTAAGAGTGACTGGCTGATTTAAATTTCAGTTTAGAAAAGAATGAAGCATGAACTTCTAAAAAAAAAAAGACTAACATCAAAGACTACACCTTGGACAGCCTAATGTTTCCTGTACATGATCAAAATCTAGAGCCAGCCATATGGCTTCTATAGGAGAGCAGTTTGCCTGAATGAGCAGGTCAATCTTCTTGGAATGACATACAGTTACCAGTTTATAGATCATTCCCATCTTTGTCTGTGAGTCACAAAAAGAAGAGAATTTTCTTCTGGTATTTTATTCTTTTCTTTCTCAATCACCTTTTCCTTGCCAGGAGACAAAAAACTCCTTGAACACACGCATCTAGAAAGACTGCAATATTTCTGCCCCTTCGAAGGCTTCATATTGAAATTCTGCAAATTTGGATTTCATATTCTTAATGCTGATATTAATTTGATCTTGAAGCAAAATGTCCTAAAACAGATGTTAGTTTCTTTTTCTCCAGAGTAGTTTAAATTGCCTACACATTTGAAAAACTGTGTTACAAAAGCTCATTTTCTACTATTTTATGTTGTATTTTACTTTATTACCTCACAACCCATATGAACAATTAATTGATGGTTTCTCATAAAACTGAGTATAGATCTTTGCTTTCACAATGTGCATTTTCTTATAGTCTCAACATTACAATGCCTGACATTATGGCTATGAAATTCAACTATTTATAGAAAAACTATTTAAGAATAATAATTTTGACATAATATTAATTTAATACAATTTTATACTTTTATATATAATTTATTTTTTGCATTTTCTGTACAAAAGCAATGCATCATTTTGGGGGAAATGTCTGTGAACATGCAAAGCTGTATTTTACCCATGCCCTGAAGAAGGCAAGAATTACCTAGGATAGTTTTTAATTGAGATTTTTAAATTAAAATAAACATTCTAAACCATAGATAAGAATATTATAAAATATTTTATTTAATCTGAAATGGTCTAGAATTTTGAATAAAATTATTTGAATCAAGCTAATTACAGACTACTGGAAGATTTTCAACAATGAAAATTTGACAATTTAGATAAGAAACAAAAACAAAGGCCATTAATCTTCCTGCAGTGAGAGGTAATATCATAACCTTGTGGTATTTCTGAGATGATGGAAGGCTGGGCTGATGAGAAAGCTGATGTGGCCGTTAAGAGTTTAAGAACTTTTTGTCCAAACAGAAATAACATGCATTATGCAGAGAAGAAGGAGAGACAGTTTACTTTCAAGGTAGCTGCTAAAGGCAGATTCTTTTTTCAGACTTGAGATATTTTGAGATAAATAAGATCTTATATTTATAAAGCAAAATACAAAAATGTAATAATGTAGCAAAAAAAAGCTTCTGTCATCTTACAAAAAGTACCTGATATATTGTAGGAAATGTATCCTCACTTTACCCTCTCACTTCAAAATAACAGTCACATAAATTGGGTCAATGGAGAACTGTCTGGGAGGTCACACTAATTCTCAGGGGCAGAGATAAAAGCAAAACAAACTTGATTAAGAAAAGTCAAATGCAAATAGAAACAAAGCAATGGGGTTGTGTGAAAAATAGTAGGCTCATGTTTTCTATCAGTGTATGAGCTGAGACCTTTTTCACACTTTCTGTTGAAAGGTAGGGGGAAAGCAAAAATAATATATTTAAATCAAATATTACTGAACATACAGCATAAACACATTTTGATCATGAGATCTAGTGTCTGAAAAAGGAAGGGAAGAAAAAGAGTCAAAGGGAAGGGATAGTTTGAGAATGAGGGAAGGAGAGAAGGAGTACAAAGAAAAGAAAAGCAAAAATACAAACCAACATTTTCAGAGCACTTACTGAGCTCTGGGTACTGTAACTGGTGCTTTTATGTATGTCACCTGATCTAATCCTTAACATAACTTTCTAGATAAATATTACCCCATTTATGTTGAGGAAACTGAGATGCATAAAAATTAAATAAAGCAAACTGAAACCACGATTAAAATTCATTTTGACTATTATGCTCATTCGTTTTCCATTTTATCACAATTTATCTTTAGAAATCATAGGGATTAATCTTCTCATGTTTAAATGACTAATCATTGCCCAGTGAAGTGGATTTAATTCCTCGAGATGGTCATCGTTCTATTCAAAATTTGAATCTCCAAAGAAACCTCAGTGTTTTTGGCCCCAGCCCATGTTTAAGGTGTTTTAACTATGGAATCTGCAACATGGACATTAGGAGAGAGAATCATTGGCTTTCAAAGTCCATCAAACTATTAGAATGTACTGATTGGGAAATCCTTCTGTGATGGCTGCTGTTTTCTTAGTCAGGGGTAGTGATATTCCTTTTAGATAAAAAATAGGGTAACTTCTGTATTCGCTCAAGGGGTTCTCCCTGCCTGCTGCATAAAGACAGGCATTGCAGTAAAGAAAGAGTTTAACAGACAGGAAGCCAGCCACACCACATGGGAGATGGAGTTAGTACTCCAGTCATCGCATCCAAAACTCAAGGGTTAGGGGTTTTTCAAAGACAGTTTTGGGAAATTGATGGCCAGGTAACAGGTGCTTGCTGCTGATTGGTTGGGGCAGAGATGAAATCACAGGGAGTCAAAGCTGTCCTCTTGTGGGCTGAATGGCTTCTGAGTGGGGCCACAGTAGTAGGGCTGGGAGGTCCAGGTGAAGCCATGCATTTCAGACTTGCAAAAGAACCTGAAAAGGTATCTCAAAAGGCTCATCTTAGGTTCTGCAATAGTGATGTAATTTACATGAGTAATCAGGAAAGTTGCATTATTTTATAATATCGAGAATAACGGCTGACAATCATTTACGTGTCTGCCTTAGCAAGACTCCTGCTTCTCTCCTACCCCAGCCTGATGGCCTCCCATGAGCTTTACAAAAGTTGTTGAGTTTTGGGGCAAAACCCATTATCACTTAAACTATAGTGTAAATGTCCTCCAAAGTTAGCTTGCCTCAATAGCCCAAGAAATAGTTAAAGAAAAGGCAAGATAGAGGTGGACTAGCTAAGATCTCTTTCACTGTCATAATTTTCTCACTGATACAGTTTTTGAAAAGGCAGTTTTACTTCTGAGAGGAAAGAATGTCATTGTGTAGAAATACTTTTTTATAGTTAACTACTGGACTCCTGAACCAGATAAAACTGAATTGTACCCTAGGATTTTAACCATCTCCTATACTTCTTTCTCTTTGATTTTTTTTTTTTTTGCCCAGTTGTAACCCCTCAAAGATACACTCTTAGTTACTAACCAGATTTTCTTCCTGCTACTCCATTTCCTTTTACTGAGGTCACTTCGATCTCCTTCTGTTTCTTGTATCCTCCCATTATTGGTTTCACTTTAGCAACTTACTTGGATCTGCCTCTTGCTAAATTTGTATGCTATATCCTGCTGTGTTTTCTGGTTTGGGTCACACTACCCTACAGGATCATACTACCTTTCATAAAAACTTTGGAATCAGTGACCAGGATCTTTGTCGAGTCCCTGCATTTGGGTTAAATCCCTGGGGGCTTCATGAAAGTTGAGATGTTGTAGGCAACATTGATGCAGGAGTTTTCTTAGTTACTTTGCAAATCAGAGTCTTCTATCCAGTGATGCCCATACCTGGGCCTCACTTGGCCATGCTACCTGCCACAGGAGGCAGCACACCCACTTAGCCTACCCGGACTGTGCCTGGTTTTTGTACCGGCTGAACCTGCAGCTGGGCTGAGTATGCCCCAGTCCACCTGTGCTATAGCTGGCACCCATGTTCAGCAGTTCCTGAGTTCTTGTCCCATGTCCAAGAAGAATGAGGATATGCTGACAGTGGAAGAGTGAGGAGAGCAAAGAATGATTTTATTGAGGATGAAACAGCTCTTAGCCAAGAGGGGTGGTGAGGGTGGTCAGCCACCCAGATTTGGGTGATTTCTCTCCCAGTGTGACTGAGTCCAGGTATCTTTTGAGCTCATAATAGGGGAGTGTATCCTGATTGGTTTGTGAGTACGCAAAAAAGAATAAAAACAAAGGCAGCACTCAAAGGTGGTCATGGCAGTGTGAAAGCCAATTAGGGAAGGGTAGGTAGATGTAAAAGAGGTGAAAGGTGGGGATCAATCAGAGAAAAGTATGCCAAATGGGAAGACAGGTTCTCAATCCAGTGCCTGGATTTGACTTGCAGCTTTGCTTTCAGACTTCAAACTGTCTTTGGCTTGGAGGTGGGGTTTCATAGGGGACCCAACCCTATCTGCCTAGGCATTTTTCTGCCTCCTGCCACTATCAATATGAACCTAATGACAGTTCTAGAATATACTAATTCTCTTGCAATTTCTTCTCCCCTTTACCTTCCAATATTCTGACCCTCATTCTTAAGTGGTCCCTCAATGTTGCCCAACAGCTTCACTCACCACATTTTCTTAGTACATTCACTCTTACACCTTAACAGATGGCCATCTTAAGCCATCTCTGTCCTTCAACCACCAGCACCTCCTTCTTGCTTTCCAATCTGAATAGCTGGCCTTTCTTCCTCCATAGAAAATCAAAGAAGCCAAACAATGCAATTCCACATGCTCTCCAAACCACTTCTACTGACTTACTGATATATTTGCCTTTCCCCCATAGAATAACCACCACCTAATCCAAGATCAGTCTCTTCATTTGGGCACTAAATCCCAACCTTTCATGCCAATTCAAATACATTAATTTAGCAATTGCCTCCTCTCTATGGCATCATCAATTTCCCCTTTTTACTATATCATTCTCAATATCATACCAATATGCTATAATACCTCTCATCTACACCTCTCTTGTTTCTGTCCCATTTCCCAGTCCTCTGTTCCAGATAAGTTTTTGATAATGTTGTCTATGTTTGCTATCTCTATTCCTCTCTTCTAGTATATTTCAGAACACATGCCAATCAGGCTTTTAATTCACTGAAACAGCTCTTGTCAAGGTCTCCAATGACCTGTACATTGCCAAGTGCAATGGTCAATTCTGTGTTCTCATCTAATATTTAACAGAGTGATAATTTTCTTGTTCTCACTTTCTTCACTTGACTTCCGGAATATTTCTCTCTCTGTCTCATTTTCCCTCTCTCAGTGCCCTTCATCATTAGCTATTCCTTCCCAGTCTTTGCTGATTTCTATTCATCTCTCCTAACTAAATTGGAGGGCACCATGAAAGAGTATGCGGATGGCTTCTTTCACTTCCTAGGTGAGCTCAATCAGTCTCATGGCTTTCTACATGCCCTTACTTTCTCTTCTACCATGTTCAACCTATTACTAATCCTACTTGATCTATGCTCAAAACAGATCTGAAATCTGACTGTCTTCTTATCTCTACTACTATCACCAGTGTACAAGCCACTGAAATAATGTTTGTGTTATATTTACAGGCTGTTAACTGGTCCTTCTACTTCCACACTTGTTTCAGTCTATTCCATCTATTCACTATACAGCAGCTAGAATGCTCTTTTGCAAATGAAAGATCAAGTGCTATTGCATTTCTAACCAATGCAGTACAGTGACTTCCTAGCTCATGCAGAGTAAGAGCCAAAGTTCCTATGTCTACAAAACCCTTTCTCCTCTTTCCAACTTTCTCAACTTTGTCTCCTACTGATTCTCCTGCCATGGCTTATTCTGCTTCAACTATATCAGCCTTGTTGCTGGCTTCAGGGGTTTTCCCTTCTACATTCTCTTCTGCCTGACAGTTTCCCCTGAGTCCCACAGATTCCTTCCTCACTTTCTCCAGGTCACTGCCCATGTATGCCTTCACTGGCAAAGCCTCCCTGACCTAGCATTAAGAAGCCTTGACACCTCATGACTGTCCCCAGCCCGCCCTGCTCTATCATGTGCTTATTTCTTCATTTGTTTTGCTTATTATTTTTATTGGCAATCTCCTCTCACTAGACTATAAACTCTGTGAGGGCAGCAAACTTTCCCTGTTCTTTGAAATGTCCCTCATGCCTATAGTAGTATCTGTCTCCGAGTAAATTTCAATAAATATTGTTGAATGAATACATTGGCATCATGATAATATTAACTAATCTGACTTGTTTGGTGAGGAGGTATTTTCTTAGAATGATCAACAAGCTACAAATATTGAAGGTCTTAGACAAAAGAAAAAGAAAATGAAAGCTAATGTTTCCTGGTAACTTGCTTGGTTTGTGAAGAAGTCAAACTTGATTTGCCTACTAACTGATGTCTTCACATGAAGACATCTGATGTTGTCTTCACATGAACATACTACCTGATGGTGTGGATTTTGGTTTTCATCCTCAAAGTCTGACATTATAACCAGGCCTGTGCTTACAGTAAAGGAGCAGAAAATTCCATATGAAACCTGCCTTTGAAGTGCCCTTACAAATGTTCTGACATAATCTTCTCCTGCCACAGATTGGCCAAAGCTTGCTCAAGGGCACTCAGCTAATCAAGGGCAGAGCTTTACATTTTCAAATCTATTTTAACATACTTTTATAAAAGCAACTCTTCAGTTTTCTTTTTCTGTTGATAATAAAAACTATCCAAAATTTAACAACAAAGTAAAGAGAATCCTGTGTTCTTTTAAAGTCATGTAAGAACCTGGTCTTACCAGCCTACCAGATCTGTCCGACAAAATGCAATGTGAACCTTATATATAATTTGAATTTTCTGGTAGCTATAGTAAAACATTTTAAAAGAAATGGGTGAAATTAATTTGAATAATATATTTTATTTAGCCCAGTGTATGAAAAATATTATTTTGAAATGTACTCAATATAGAAAATTATTAGTGGAGCAGTTTACATTTTTTTTTTTTCGAAACTGAGTGCAGTGGCACGATCTTTTGTTTCCCAGGCTGGAGTGCAGTGGCACGATCTTGGCTCACTGCAGTCTCTGCCTCCCAGATTCAAGCGATTCTCCTGCCTCAGCCTCCTGAGTAGCTGGGATTACAGGCATGTGCCACCACGCCCACCTAATTTTGTATTTTTAGTTCAGATGGGGTTTCTCCATGTTGGTCAGACTGGTCTCAAACTCCCGACCTCAGGTCATCTGCCCACCTCAGCCTCCCAAAGTGCTGGGATTACAGGCGTGAGCCACAGCGCCCACACTACATTATTTTTTTTATAATGCCGTTTTTGAAATTCAGCCTGTATTTTACACTTGCAACATGTCTCAATACGGAACTCGCCACACTTCAAGTGATCTATAGCCACATATGGCTTACATACTAACCAATACAGCTCTAGGGAAAATACATATTTGTTTGATGTTAATTTATTTTGTTTAAATTTTTAATGACATGACATTTATTTTTGGTAGTTTCCAGATTCTATAAATTTCATAATGTTAATTTAGAGATGACTGGTTTAGTATAATCAACTCTTGGTCCAGTAGTGAAACAAATAACTTTTATTTAATAGAAAATATAACATTTGCAATCATGATTTCATTGTCATGTATGAGTTTTGTACCTCAGTTTTTCATCCTTTGTCAGCATTCTTTTCTGTGCTGATGGTATGTCCAACCACTCACCACATGTCCACAGACCAGCCTTTTCTACCGCCCTTGAATCAACTTTGCAGGCCTGGTGACTTCCGACATTAGTGAGTTACATGCCTCTTTGGCATCTATTCATCAAATATTTGCATGAGAATGATGTTTTTAATGGTTTGGAATTTATATTTTGACATGTGGATCTGTTCATTGGCATAGTTTAAGGCATCAAATTTGTACATTGAAATGTGTGATCTTTTCAGTCAGCATCATCAGATTTGTCTCTTAGCTGGCATGCAGAACTCTAATCACAGAATAAGTAGGGGACTGCTAGTACAGAGGGATTTGTGGAAACATAAGACAATCCTCTTTGCTGAGAAATTATCAGCTTTTAGGGATGGGTGAAAATCTAGCCAGGTGTTAACTAACTAGGAAACACAGTTATCTGGAAAGGGAGACATTAGTAAAGCCCCTTGCCACCTGCTGTCCAACACCTGAGAATTTTCCCAAGAAACAGGACAAAGTAGCCATGAATATTGAGGCAGGAAGCGTAAATCTTGCTTTATGTGAGTTGTGGGGGCCAGGGTGGGGGGACTAGGTAGTAAGTATGAAGATGATGGAACATGAGGGCAATTGTGTCACAGGTGCTCCGAGAGTTTCTTGAAGACAAAATACTTCATAATTTCACTTGGATTTGGCCTTACCACCATTTTAAACCAATAAAGGCCTAATGATTTTGGTGTAGCAAACATCTGTTTAACTTAACCGTAATTTACCTATGTCCCACTTGAAGAAAACAGAGTAAGGGAGAAATGCAGAGCAAGACAGGAAGAGAGAGATAGATCTTTTTAGTTGTACTTTTGTCTTTTTCTTGGTCAAATCATGGCCTCTCCTGTTGCAGGCCTCAGGGAAAAGAGAAACAAGAGCATAAGGTCCAAGTGACACATATAAGATTAATTCAGCTTTTGAGTTTCCAAAGACTCACTTATTTAAGAGTTAAAGGACATCCAAAAGCAATTTTGACTGTAGATGATTTCTTACTTACCTCACGCCTGTAGAGAATAAATATCCTACCCTGTTATCATAGAAACCTGTCAAGCAATTTAAGTAAATCATGACGCAGAGCATCCCTCTGTCTCCTTCTTACCCAGTGGCATTTCCCAGCACTTAAAAACCTGTTCCTTCAAGATTCTGCTTCTGAGCATCACCCATCTGCATCTCCTTTTGTTCCTTCTTGGAAGGCGTTAGCTCCTAGTTCACAGTTTCCCCTGAATCTCTCATTTAATCTGGCTTTTATAAAAAGTTTCCACAACAAAGAAAAAAAGACTCCACCTTTTTCTTACCTTGGGCTTACCCACAGGTCGTTTTCTCCATCTATCACAACTTTCTCAGCTCTTTTAGCAAAGCTTCTTTGTCATGCTCTGGTCTTGTTACTGCCACTGGAGACCTTTTGGGATTAGGAGGTGTCACTTTGCTCTGTACTACTCCATCACAAAAGAATATTAATTCTCTCCTGGCACTTAATTATTGCGTTGTTTGTTTGTCTGCTTTTCATTATTTGTCTTCCCTACTATTCCATCATACATGCAGGGACTATATCTTATTCACCGTACCGTCTGGGCACTGTAGGCATACAATTTTGTTGTTGTTTTGAGTAAACAATTGAATGCAACAAGTAAAGTTGTTAAATAAGTGTCTAAATCAAAGCTATTCAAAACTTGGAGAAAAGAATCATTGAATGACTGCTATTTCAAAGAGTTTGCTTGTGCTATTTAATACAGCAATACTGAGAGACATGTATTATCACCATTTTATAGAGTAGGAATTTGAGAATCAGAAAGGTAATGGGAACTCACTCATTGGCTCTTAGCTTACTCGTTGATCCCTGCAGGCTGCATTTCCCAAGCTTGCTGGGTAACTGACTTCTAGCTGAGCTTGGACCCAGGGCAGCATCAGGCCCCGTGGCAGGACTAAGGATACTGGAGAGTATTTCTCTCTGTCCTCTTGCTTCTCAGAGAACAGTGGTATCTTCCGTTTTGTATTCCTCCATCCTTTCTGATTCTAGCTCTTCCCAATGGACTCCAGCCCCAAACGCCAACAGATGTCTTTTCTTTCACAATCACTTCAGTCTAAGGAGGATAGTCATTTCTTGCAACTGCTAATCTTGTTGATTTAACTCTTCCTTTTTAACTTTTCATTTCTTTTTCATTGTGTCACCCTTTCTTTTATTACTTTTTTGCTAGTTTACATATGTAGAGTGGCTTCTATTTTCTGGTTGGACATGAAATGCACAGGGACTTCATCCATGCAAACTCTGGCAACCTGTACCTTTCTCTGGTTAACATACTAAGTGCTGAGTACTGTTACTGGCATATTTCTTTTTCTTTCTTTCTGTTTTTGTTGTTGTTGTTGTCGTCATCGTTGTCTTTGAGACAGTCTTGCTCTGTCACCCAGGCAGGAGTGCAATGGCATGATCTCAGCTCACTGCAACCTCCACCTTCTCCTGCCTCAGCCTCCTAAGCAGCTGGGACTATAGTTGTGTGCAATCTTGCTTGGCTACATTTTGTATTTTTTGTAGAGATGGGGGATTAACCATGTTGCCCAGGCTGGTCTCGAACTCCTGGGCTCAAACAATCCACCTGCTTCAGGCTCCCAAAGTGCTTAGATTACAGGCATGTGCCACCAAGTCCAGCCTCAGTTACTGGCTTATTTCCAATAATTCAACTTTGCAGTACATGAGAGAAACACATTTCTTTCCTAGTCTGAGTAGAAATGCAAAAATGAATAGTGATAATAATTTTATTTTATAGTTATCCATGCAGCTTTTAAATAATTTCACATGACATTTCATTTTCAGTATATTTTAGAAAGAGCCAAATATTTTCTCAGCCTTTCAGATAGAGCAAAGTTGAGGCAAAGTAAGGTCAAATGATTTGTCCAAGTTTTTTGGTAAGCCAGAGCTTTTTCTACTAGGATGTTGTCATTAAGAGTCAACCTTTGCAAACTCCTTTCAACTTATTTAAATTATAATTCAGAGATGGAAGGGAGGGAAACAGAGAGAGGAAAGGAATGCCATCCAACTTTCAGTGGCACTTAAGATCACACTTCAAATGTCTTTAGCAGTGCTGCTTGGGAACATCACAGGGCATTTGCAGCAATCCCAAAGATGCTTGGCATTCAAGTCAAATATTACCACAAAAGATACAGAAAAATGCTGAAGAAAAAACTGACATTATACGTGTCGGTGGATGTATGCACATCCATATCCATATAAACATCTGCATTAGGATTGTCTGTGTAACATAAGAAAGGCGGAGACTAGAAGTGTAGTCTCCATTTCCTCGCAACTAATAAAATGACAGTTGCTTTCATCACAAAGGCAGATTAAAACATGTATAATTTCAAACAACCACTTTTATTACCTAAGATGATCATGTAAGAGAAAAAATATTCACTATATATAAATATCAAAAAAGTAGTAATCAGTGATGTGAGTCCTAGTTTTAAAGAGTGTGTGGAATAAACAAACAAAAAGAAAATGCCATCAAGAAAAAACAATATTAAGGGTACATAGTGAGTCATGCCTGTAATCCCAGCACTTTGGGAGGCCAAGGCAGAAGGATCACTTAAGCTCAGGAGCTGGAAACCAGCCTTGTCAAAGTAGCAAGACCTCATCTCTACTAAAAGTCAAATCAGTCAATTGGGTGTAGTGGTGTACACCTGTAGTTTCGCTACATGGGAGGCTGACATGGGAGGATCACCCTATTTTGCATTCTGCCCTAGTTCTTGGAGAATGACACATATATGATAATCGTTTCAGACACAGTTGGTGCTGTTCATGGTCTACTATCATCTACTATGGACAGGGCTGGGCTCTGAAGACAGGCCAGCCCATTAATTGGAGCAACACCTAAGCGTAGGTCCAACAAGAAGAACATAGCATGTGACAGAAGTAAATAGCCAGGGATTCTGGCCAAGCAAGTCTCACAGGATGGGTGTTTTAAAATAAAGCAATGAGAGATCCTGGCCCATGAATGGGACGTAGACCATGAAATTCAAGAACAGGTTTATTAGTCGGGAGTTTTTCACTGAAAATGACAGAAACTCAACTCAAAATACCTTTTTCAGAAAAGGGAATATATTTTATATACCAAGAAGTCTGAAAGCACTAAAGTTTCAGTCACAGCTAGATCCAGTGGCTCACTTAAAGATATTGTAATAGAACTATACAAGTCTCACTCTTCATCTCTTGAACAGGCCTATGCTACATTGCAGGCCAAATGGCTTACCACAGCCCCACTTCATATCTTAGTAGCCTATTAACCTCAACAGAATAGGTCTTTTCTGATTGCCCCAGAAGAACTGTTCTAGGGAAGACACTTCTTAGTTTGTCTCAAGCCAAGTGCATTCCTGGACCAGTCACAATTGCCAGGAGCCTCTCCAAAGATGGGGAATTTTGGCCAGGCCTGGATCCTAATCCCTCCTCTGTTTCACGAGGAATGACAAGATGCATATGAACCATATGAAATGGATTTCCCAAAGAAAAGAGGAATTACATTATAGAATAAGAAGGAGGGAAAGCCAGGTAGGCCAGAATAATATATGTCCACTACATAGGCAATAATATGCAGAAAGACAAACAGGGGTTTAACCCACAGGAAGCCTTTACATGAGAAGCCTTTCACAAATCCGTTTGTGAAAACAAATGGATTCTTTGTAAGGGATAACCAGAGGTGGTAAAGATGCTAGTGGGGAATGGACAGGATGCCATTATGATATGCATTTTTTCCCAGAATATGTTATCAGTAAAAGTAGCAATTGAATAACACAAACTAATAGATGAAAGATGAAATCTCTATCACCATTTTTTTTTGTCTTATATGTGAGTGGCAGGTAAAAATTTGCTCTCCTAAAATGGATTATTAATTTAAAACCAGCTAAATCTAAGTTGTCAGGGAAATGTCAGAGTTACGGATCCCAGTAAAGTCTAGGAAAATATAGTGTTTAATTGCTTACAAATGAAAATAAAATCCAAACAATTTTCTATTATTGAAAATAATAACCTTTTACCTGTGGCCCCATTTTAAGTTATAATTGCAAGAATTTATTATTGTTTATATTATCTTTAACTAGCTCTATTTTTTACTTTTTGTAATTGACTATTTATATTTCTATTTTTAAATGCCACCTTTTACAGTTAATTAAGAGATTTTTTTTTCCAGGGTAGAAGGCAAAGACATTTTTAGTAGAGAAGAAAGAGATAGGGTTTGGGGTTAGTGACTGATTGTACTCGCTTTTCTTTGAACTATTCTTTCGATCTAACAAGAAGTGAAATAATATATGCTGAATACAGCATTAATTATCCATGGCTGGATCCTGGAAGCCAAATCTAAGTTCTCTGAATAATGAGAAACTGCTGAAAATAAATATTAATGATAAAGTATTACTGACTATGAATTATTATATTTTGAAACCATTTTGTTTATATTTGACTCTTTTAAGAACACAATGTCCTCAAATTCTTCAGCCTTCTGTGCCACTTTGTGTGCTCTCTCTCTCTCTTTCTCTCTCTTTGAAACTGAAACATGAATGTTCATAGTAGCACTATTCACAATAGCTGAAAGGTAGAAACAACTTAAATGCCAATCAACTAATGAATGGAGAAACAAGACTTGGTACATTCATACAATGAGATTTTTTAAATTTTCCATTTTTATTTTAGATTCATGGGGTAAATGTACAGATTTATTACAAGGGTATATTGTGTGGTGCTGACACTTCTGTCGTTAAAATCCTAACAACAGTAGTGATAGGGTTTGTCTGTGTCCACACCCAAATCTCATCTTGAATTGTAGTTTCCATACTTTCCATATGTGATGGGAAGGACCTGGTGGGAGGTAACTGAATCATGGAGGTGGTTACTCCCATGCTGCTATTCTCATGATATTAAGTGAGTACTCATGAGAGCTGATGGTTTTATAAGGGGCATTTTGCTTTTTGCTCAGCACTTCTTCCTGCCATTATATAATGAAGGATGTGTTTGCTTCCCCTTCCACCATGATTGTAAGTTTCCTGAGGCCTCCCCACCCATGCAGAATTGTGTCAATTAAACCCTTTCCCCTTATAAATTACCCGGTCTTGGGCAGTTCTTTACAGCAGCATGACAATGGGCTAATACAGTAAATTGGCACTGGGTAGTGGGGCATTGCTGTAAAGATACCAAAAAATGTGGAAGCAACTTCTGAGTTGGTTAACAGACAGAGGTTGGAATAGTTTGGAAGGCTCACAGGAAGAAAAGAAGATGTGGGAAAGTTTGGAACTTCCTAGACACCTGTTGAATGGCTTTGATTAAAATGCTGATAGTGATATGGACAATGAAGCCCAGGCTAATGTGGTCTCAGATGGAGATAAGAAACTTGTTAGGATCTGGAATAAAGGTTATTCTTGCTAAGTTTTAGCAAAGAGACTGGCAGCATTTTGCCCCTGCCCTAGAGATCTGTGGAACTTTGAACTTCAGAGAGATCATTTAGGGTATCTGGCAGAAGAAATCTCTAAGCAGCAAAGCATTCAAGATGTGATTTGGGTGGTGTTAAAAGCATTCAAGTTTATGTTCACAAATATATTGTTTGGAATAGGAACTTATTTTTTTTTAAGTTTTTTTTAAATTGCATTTTAGGTTTTGGGGTACATGTGATGGACATGCAAGATTGTTGCATAGGTACACACATAGCAGTGTGGTTTGCTGCCTTCCGTCCCCTCACCTGTATCTGTCATTTCTCCCCATGCTATCTCTTCCCACCTCCCCACCCCCGCCCCTCCCCCATTTCCCCCCAACGGACCCCAGTATGTAGTGCTCCCCTCACACCATGGAATATTACACAGCCATCAAAAACAATGAGTTCCCGTCCTTTGTAGGGACATGGATGAAACTGGGAACTTATTTTTAAGAGGGAAGCAGAGCATAAGAGTTTGGAAAATTCGCAGCCTGATAATGTCGTAGAAAATAACCCATTTTCTGAGGAGAAATTCAAACTAGATGAAGAAATCTCGTAAAAAACAAGGATCCAGATGTTAATTGCCAAGACAATAGGAAAAATGTCTCCAGGGCATGTGAGCGGTCCTCACAGCAGCGCCCCCCATCACAGGCCCAGAGGCCTGGGGGAAAATGGTTTTGTGTACTGGGTCCAGGGCCTTGCCATTTTGTGTAGCCTCAGGACCTGGTGTCCTGTGTCCCAGCCGTGGTTAAAAGGGGCCAAGGTACAGTTCAGGCTGTGGCTTCAGAGGGTGCAAGTCCTAAACCTTGGCAGCTTCCACATGGTATCGAGCCTGTAAGTGCACAGAAGTCAAGAATTGGGGTTTGGGAACCTCTGCCTTGATTTCTGAGTATGTATGTAAATGCCTGAATGTCCAGGCAGAAGTCTGCTACAGGGCAGCGTGCCCATGGAGAACCTCTGCTGGGGCAATGTAGAAGGGAAATGTGGAGTTGAAGGCCCCACACAGAGTCCTGACTGGGGCACCGCCTAATTGAGCTGTGAGAAGAGGGCCACTGTTCTCCAGACTCCAGAACTATAGATCCGACAGCTTGCACCATGAGCCTGGAAAAGCTTCAGACACTCAATTCCAGCCCATGAAGGCAGCCAGAAGGGGGGCTGTACCCTGTAAAGCCACAGGTATGGGGATGCCCAAAGCTGTGGGAGCTCACCTCTTTTATCAGCATGAACTAGAGATGAGAGATGGAATCAAAAGACGTCATTTTGGATCTTTAAGATTTAATGCTACCACATTGTATTTTAGACTTGTATGGGGCCTGTAGCCCCTTTGCTTGGGCATTTTTTCCCATTTGGAATTGCTATATTTATCCAATGCCTGTTCCCCCATTGTATCTAGGAAGTAACTATCTTGCTTTTGATTTTATAGTCTCATATGCACAAGGAACTCGACTTGTCTCAGATGAGACTTTGGACTTAGACTTTTGGGTTAATCCTGGAATGAGTTAAGACTTTGGAGGGTTGTTGGGAAGGCATGACTGTGTTTTGGAATGTGAGGACTTGAGATTTGGGAGGGGCTGGGGCAGAATGCTATGGTTTGGCCCTCTCCCCACCCAAATCTCATCTTGAATTGTAGTTCCCTAATCCTCACATGTAATGGTAGAGACCCAGTGGGAGGTAATTGAATCCTGGGTCTGGTTGCCCCCATGCCGCTGTTCTTGTGATAGTGAGTTCTTACAAGATCTGATAGTTTTATAAGGGGTCTTTCCCTCTTTGCTTGGCACTTCTCCGTCCTGCCATCATGTGAACAAGGACATGTTTGCTTTCCCTCCACCATTACTGTAGGTTTCCTGAACCTTCCCCAGCCGTGTGGAACTATGAGTCAATTAAATTTCTTTCCTTTATAACATTGCCCATTCTTGGGCCATTCTTTATAGCAGTGTGAGAATGGACTAATGCAAGTAGTTTGCATTTTTCTATCCTGTTTTATTTATAGGAAATACTGTCTTATACCACATTTCTCTTTCCAAATATTTCTCCGTTAACATTCAGGAATGTTCTCTTCTTTTACAAATGCTTCCTGCATGTCACTTGGCATCTTTTACTTCAAGCTGCTTCTCTGAACTTCCAAACACATTACTGCTTGCCAGGTCAATAGTACTCCTCCAAGATACTGGAGCACTCCTATGTGTGGGAGCATGTTCATCCAACAATTTTTTTTAAAGTTTACTGTTTAACAAAACTACCCAAAGGCATAAGAACAGAAAAAGTTATAATGTAGACTGCAGAAGGGAGGCATGGAAATTCCCCAAACCCTCTTTTGCCAGAGAACGGCCATAATGGTTTCTGACATTCACTTGCCACATCCCTCATCTAGGGCTCAACCAGCATTCTCCTAATTCCATACTTGTAATTCTATTGCAGAGACTAATTTCCAGGTCATGATCATGCCCCTTTACATTAGACCTTCCTTATTTAGTTAGAATCCAAATGTCTAAACCTGAGACATTATGCACAGAATTTAGTAGTCCAATATACAAGTACAACTTGTTTTATTATGCTTTGCTTCATTCTACTTTGCAGATATTGTATTTTTTATGAAGTAAAAGTTTGTGGCAACCCTGAAACATTCAAGTCTATTGGAGCCATTTTGTTCCACAGCATGTGCTCACTTTGTATCTCTATGTCACATTTTGGTAATTCTCACAATATTTCAGACTTTTCCATTATTATTATATCTGCTACCATGACCTGTGATCAGCGATCTTCTATGTTTATAATTATAATTCTTTGGGGTTGCCATGAACTGCACAGATACATGATTTAATTGATACTTAATAAATGTTCAGTCTGCTCTACTGAGTAGCTCTTCCTCCATCTCTCTCCTCCTAAGCTCTCCCAATACTCTGAGATACAACAATATTAAAATTAGGCCAATGAATAATTCTATAATGCCCTCTAAGTGTTCAAGTGACTGGAAGGGAAACACATCTTTCACTTTAAATGAAAAGCTAGAAGGATTAAGCTTAGTGCAGAAGGCATGTGGAAAGCTGAGAGATGCTGAAAGCTAGGTCTGTTGTGCCAAACAGTTAGCCAAGTTGTGATTGCCAGGGAAAAGTTCTTGAAGGAAATTAAAAGTGCTACTTCAGTGAACATACAAATGATAAGAAGGCAAAACAGCCTTTATTGCCAATATGAAGAAAGTTAGACTGGTCTGGATCAAACCAGCCACAACATTCCCTTAAGCTTAGGCTTAATCCAGTGCAAGGCCCTAACTCTCTTCCATTACATGAAAGTTGAGAGAGGTGGGGAAGCTGCAGAAGAAAAGTTGGAGGCTTGCAGAGGTTGTTTCATGGAGCTTAAAGAAAGAAGCCATCTCCGTGATAAAAAAGTACATGGTGAAGCAAGCATGTGTTGATGAAGAAGCTGCAGGAAGTTATTCAAATAACCTAGCTAAGATCATTAATGAAGGAGGTTACACTAAACAGCAGATTTTTCAATGTAAACAAAATGACCTTTTACTGAAAGAAACTGCCATGTAGGACTTTCAAGACTATAAAGGAGAAGTACATGCTTGCGTTCAAAACAATGCAGCTGATGACTTTAAGGCAAAGCCAATATTATGTTACCATTCTAAAAATTCTAGGGTTCTTAAAAATTATGCTAACTCTTTTTTGCCTGACCTGGCAAATAGAAAAATAAGGCCTGGATGACAGCAAATATGTTTACAGCATAGTTTTAATATTTTAAGCCCTGTATTGAGACCTACTGCTCAGAAAAATATTCCTTTAAAAATATTCCAGTTATTTGACAATGTACCTGATCATCCAAGAGCTCTAATGAAAATGTAACAGGAGATTAATGTTGTTTTCATGCTGCTAACACAATAGTCTTTCTGTAGCCATGGATCAAGGAGTAATTTTAACTTTCACATGTAATTATCTAAAATATGTATTTTTTGAAGCTATAGCTGCAAGAGAAATTAATTCCTAATGGATCTGGGAAAAATCTATTGCAAACCTTCTAGAACTATTTCATCATTCTAGATGCCAGTAGCAACATTTATAATTCATCAGAGGAGTACAAAAATCAACATTAACAAGAGTTTTGAAGAGGTTGATTCTGGATGACTTTGAGGGGTTCAGACTTCAGCAGAAGAATTAACTGCAGATGTGGTAGAAATAGCAAGAGAACTAGAATTAGAAGTGGAGCCTGAAGATGTGACTGAATTATTGCAATCTCATGATAAAATTATAACAGATGAGGGGTTGCTACTTATGGATGAACAGACAAAGTAGTTTCTTGAGATGAAATCTACTACTGGTGAAGCCACTGTGAGTATTGTTGAAATGACAACAGGAGATTTAGAATACTTAATAAAGTAAGTTGATAAAGCAGTGGCAGGGTTTGAGAAGATTGACTCCACTTTTGAAAGAAGTTCTATCATGGGTAAAATGCTATCAAACATCACATTCTACAGAAAAAATCTTTCATGAAAGGAAGAATTAATCAATTTAGCAAACTTAATTGTTGCCTTATTTTTAGAAATTGCCACAACCACCCCTCTAGCAGATACCAGCCTGAATGGTGAGTAACCATCAACATTGAGACAACATCCTCCACAAGCTAAAATATTACTGTTTACTGAAGGATCAGATAATTATTAGCAGTTTTAGCAATAACATCTTTTAAAAGTTAAGGTCTTTATATTAATTTTTCAGATAATGCTATTCCTCATTTAACAGACCAAAATATAATGTAAACATAACTTAATATGCACTGGAAAACCGAAAACTTCATGTGATTTTTATTGTGATCTTTGTCATGGTGATCTGGAGCCAAACTCACAATATCTCTGACTAACGCCTGTATGGAAAAAGCCTCTGTTCTAGAATAGACTTCACATTTGTGTATCTAAAAGGCTCCCTTAAAGAGTTACCTCAATTCAAAGCCTGTCACACAATCATATATGACACACACAGAATCTTAATGAAAAGATAAATTGGGCTGTGTCTCAAAGGCAACATGCAAAGTAGTAGTTTGTCCAGAGACACTGTTTAAGAGAAGCCAGCAAATATATTTTAAGTTCATGAATTTCATTTTCGAAATGAAAGTACAAAACTTTGACCTAAGGATGCAAGAGATTGGAATATGATCTCTAATGTTTGTGAATACACCACTGTTAGTGTCTAAGAATGGTACTGACTTTCAAATATGCAAATGCATCACTGTGAATATTAAATGATTGCCATAATTGGACCTGCAATCCATTCTATGTATCATTTCAAAAATTGCCGTGATTTGGAATTTTCTGCATCTCATAGTGAAGTACCAGAGTTTATGTTTGCAAACTATCAGCATAGTTTGTAATAGTTCCACGCTGATGTAATTATGAAAATTGTGTTAGCAATTCTTCCCATTTTGAGAGTTTGAATATCCACATTATTGAAAGAACAGCACAAGAAAGATGCAATGTTGGAAGTTGGCGATAGTCTTCCAGAGAGGGGATACTCTTTAGTCAAGCAAGGCTTCTGCAACCTTCTACTGACTGTTAGTTAAGAAGCAACAGGTGGAAAGACAACTGAGGTGTGGAAGATGATTTATGAGATTAAAAACCTTTATTTCTAACCAAGATGGTGGATGGAAGTTTCATTAGGAAATATAATTATTACTATCTTATTCGATGTACAATTATTGACTACTTACTATTTGTAAGGTTCTGAATTGCAGAGGATAGAAACAAGAAATCATGCCTACAGAAAGGTAATACG
Organism: Saimiri boliviensis; assembly: GCF_048565385.1. NCBI lineage: Eukaryota > Metazoa > Chordata > Mammalia > Primates > Cebidae > Saimiri > Saimiri boliviensis. The sequence continues at coordinate 97,047,889 of NC_133455.1, forward strand.
TTACCTACATTGTATACATATATATACTCATGTATGTAGACAAAACTGTTAATGTTAAATGAGATAATATATAAATCATACAAAAAGGAAAGGTAGAAAATGATTAGGGAGTTCAGAAATCAGCCATACTAGGCAGAGAACAAAGAATTAGGAATAGTAAGGAGAATCATTTGTCTGGAAACACAAGGTATGTGTAAATGAAAGTTGAAATGTAAGACACTCGGAGGCCCTAGAGTATCCCATGAATACTCTTGCACATTGTTTCGTAGTAATGGAGTTCTGCTAAAAGCTTTTGAGCCAGGCAGTGACACAATCAGTGTTGTACTTTAGGAAGTCAGTCTAGTGCTAGAAAGAAGGTAAGGATATGATAAAATAAGAAAATGTAAAAGTCCAGAAAAAATAGGAAATATTTGCAGCTAGTTTTTGAAATTGTTGTATAAAGATTATTAGTGAATTTCACAAGAGACAAAGAGTTTGACCTTTAAGAGTCCACATTCAATGTTTATACAGGCTTATGTAAGTTATTAAGCTAAAATCATTTCAGATGTTTCACAGTGTTTACTAAAGTTTCCTCCTGGCTTTTTTGCTGTGTGCAAATATATTACAGTGCAGTAAATGCACTGAAGTGGGGAAGGGAAAGCTGCCCTTTACCCCTTTTGCTGTGTCCTATGAAGCTTTAGCGACTGTAGAGAGCAGAGTAGGATTACCACAGAAGCATAGAACCGGCTGTGTCTGAGCTGTGGCTGGGGATAACGAAGGCATCCACAAAGGAAACCTATTTGCTATTACTTCTCTTCTTTCCAACCATTTTTCATTGTGTACGTGTTAACTGATCTAGCCTTTGGAGAGTTAAGAGAGTGCCGGGAAGATGGAATTGAAAGCTGCCTGGAGAGAATTCTTGTGGAAAAAACAATGTTGGGCTGAAGGAGGTTTTTCATTATACAGTATTTGGGAAAATATGCATTCATTCTAACGAGAGTAAAATAGAAATTCATTATTATCTGGCGATGAATCTTCTTTATTAATTCCCTCATTTATCTATTAAACCTTTAATGAGCACCAAACACATATTACCATGCTAAAGTCTGGAGAAACTGTCAAGGACTCTAGCTTACAGTACAATTAGCAGTACAGCAGGTTAAGGGCAGTGTAGGAGGATACACAAGGAGCAGAAGTAACACCTGGAAGGGAGATGTTAGTTAATCAAGGAAGGCATCCTACAGAGGCAACAGCTAAGCTGGATTTTTATAGATGAATAAGAATTTGTCAAGAAGTGTGTTTGCCAAGAGGTCATCTCATTCAGAGAGAAACAACATGTGCAAAGACATATGGAAGTGCCAGAGAATGACTAATTAGAAGGCAGAGACTAGGTTTGACTGGCATAAATCATTAAGTTGGGAACTTACCCTGTGAAGTGTGATTCTTTTTGAAGACCATTTCATATTGTCAAAATCTGAAATGTATAAACAACACACTTACAAATAGAACCTGTTTTGTAAGGTTGGCATTCTTTTTTATCTTATACTAAATTTTTATGTGGTTCACTCAATATTGACACAATAAAGAAAGACAATTGCCACAGCTATCTATCTGGTCTGCCAGGACATGGGGAGGCTGGTTTAGGGTCTCGAAGTGAAGTTGGATTAATTGAAGAGCTTTGGAGTGGAGGACATTTTGTAGTCAGAGTAGCAACATCGGAGAGTGAAGTTCAGATTATAAAATATGCAATGGGAGAAGAGCTAAGAAAGCTTATTTAATTTGCTTTAAGAAAATGAGTTAATTCATGTGAAGCATTCAGAATGGTATTCGGCATATGACACTCAACAAATGTTAGCCACTATTATTATTATTTGTATTTTAAAAGAAAATTAGAGTAGGAAGAAATAAGGGAGATTATAAATGTACAGTTAAGTTTTTCATTAGCTCAGCATAAAGATATCCCAACGGATACATCCAACAAACATTTCTCAAACATATCCGCTGTGCTAAACACAAAGATTCCAGGACACGGGGACACAGCAGGGATCAATGGAGACAAAAAGCCCTGCTTTGCTGAGTATGGCTTAGTCTTCTGAGTCTGGAGCCAGGGTTATGTGATGGATTCCCAAATCTGTGGGTACTGCAGTGGCTCTCCTTCCTGTTTCCTCCTGCAAAGCCCACTGAAAAGGGTCCTGGTACAGAGCAAGATGATGGCTAGAAGAGAGAGCACCATCCCTGCGGCTGAGTGCAACACTCAACCAATCTTCTGACTGCTGTTCTGGATCTCCAGGCCCAGCCCATGTCCTTGTCCTCTACCCTGACTTCTCTCTGTGTGGAGGGGGTGTCTTCCGGAGGTACTCTTTTAGTGCCAGGATGCTGCTCCTGCTGCATGGTAGGCTACTGGTATAGCTGAGCTGAATTTTGAATTGAATGTTAATCAATTATGACTTAGTAGCTTTTGAAGCACTTTTTCTAAGCAATCTAACCTAATCTATCATAGCCAAACTGATACTTTCCAGGAGGAATAAAACAAAAGCCCCCTTCCCCACCACCGCCACCAAATTTCTTTTTGTTTAAATTCTAAACAAAATGTAGGCGTGGATACTGTCGATAGGTGTCAATGTCCTGGTCTGAGAACATCTTTATTATTGTTTAAATTATATATTATTATGTAAAAGTAAAACTTTACTTTGAAAACTAAAAATTTCATATAAATGTCTGTGTAAGTTGTTAAATTAACTATGCAATGATTCTTTCAATTGTCTGCATGACATTAAAACTTGGTGTAACTTGCTCTGCAGAGCTATTCGGCACATATTTTTGTCAGTCCAAGAACCTTAAAAACCTCTTTTTCGTGTATTTTTTTTTTTTAAACAGAGTCTTGCTGTGTTACAGGCTGGAGTGCAGTGGTGTGATCTTGGCTCACTGCAACCTTTACCTCCCAGGTTCAAGCGATTCTCCTGCCTCAGCCTCCTGAGTAGCTGGGATTACAGGCCCTCACCACCACACCCAGCTAATTTTTGTATTTTTGGTAGAGACAGTATTTCCATGTTGGCCAGGCTGGTCTGGAACTCCTGATCTTGTAATCCACCCACCTCCCAAAGTGCTGGGATTACAGGTGTGAGCCACAGTGCCTGGCCTTTTTCATGTATTTTTATATTTTCACCCACAGGAATGTGGAGACAATTATATCATTGATTCTGAACTATTTCTTAAACCTAGAGATACACTCAAGCTTTCAGGATTGAGACACGTTGTTCAAAATTGTGTGGACTGATTGAAACAAATTTGTCTTTTACATACACACACATACTCATACTCACTCACGTGGACTGCCTTCTGCTAATAATGGAATTAGGCTGGATTAAGTCATCCAGTAAAAGAAGAGGAAATTTGGAACAATTGGTCTGTGAGAATTTGCAATAAAAAGTGTTATTTATTTAGAAAATGGATCCACTAAATGTAAATTAACCGAAATTATACTCTTTTTAGGGAGTTGAGCTAAATAGACTGCTAAGTCAGGAGAATTATATATAATTACTATGAATCACTTTCATTGAAATTTTAACAAAATGTCTCAAAATCTTGCTGAAGAATATCCCCAGAGCAATGTACATTAGATGATAATACAGAAAAGAATATTTTAAAAACAGATGAACTATTGTTTCCAAATATATTCTATTAAGATATACCTTAAGGAATCTTCTATTTAACACTATATCAATAACATAGTGACACAAGCTATCTTGTCAAATCAATTAATCAAACAAAACTGGAGGAGAAAAGTAGTATAATGAAAAATAGAATCAAGATACCAGAGAAATAATGATTTTTAATTAAAAAATAAATTATACTGTGGGAAGAACCTGACATAGATGTCTATGTGGGTTAAAAAAAAAAAAAAAAAAAAAAGAAGAAGCCAGGAAGTTTTAGTTGACTAGAGAATAATAAAAATTCAACATGAATATTAAAGATACTGCATAGACCTGAGAAAGGCAAAGGAATTTTAATCTTCAGTGGTCATGACACATCTGGAATTTTATGTTTAGTATTTGAGGTCATATTTAAATAGAGGCATCTGCAAACACTGGCACCTCCAATGGAATTTAGGTGATATGGGGAAGAAAATGAAAACCATGTAACATAAGGAAGCACTGAAGGACTTATGTGTGTTTAGACTGTAATACACAATGTATTCAAGAGAAATGCTAGTTGTATTCAAATATATAGAGCAATGGTAAATAGGTCAGTAATTAGATTAATTTTGTATTAGTCAAGAAGACAAATCTAGAATCAATAAGTGAAAATTAGAAAGAGACATTTGACTCAATGTAAAGAATTTTTGTTCATCAAAACGGCAAGGGGAGAAATCTTAGGCCAAAAAATCCCTTGTCGTTGTTCCTTGTCATTAGAAAACTTCAACTAGAAATCAAATGATCATGTTTTGAAAGTTGTTAAAGGGAGCATTCATTTACTCTGTAACAGTTTGAGACTTGCAGTGCCAGTGGATTCTTAGGGATTTTCCAAATATATTTAAATTTTCTAAAATTGTTCACCTAATGTCCTAATTGCAATATTTTTATATATTGTTCTTTAGGATAATCTTCCCTTTTACTTAAAAACAAATCCACAGAAGACATGAATGCAAAATGAAAGTCTCTTTGCATCTCTTTTAATAAAAGCAAAGTAATTAATTTTTTTAATTTGGCAGGCCAAGCAAGTTTACATTGAAATTATGTAAAGACAAGTTATTTCCAAATAAAACAACCAGTTTATTTTTTTTCCAGCATGTGCAACATGCCTTGATTTCAGTTATATATATGCAAAAGGTTTTGACTTCTGCTTGGAAACATTTCCTTTTATTTTTTCCTTCCACTTTTTACTTTAAAAAAATCCTGGATTCTGGATTCTCTAATAAAGTAAGTATATAGTATATAAGTTGTGGTCTAAATTCCTCAATATAGTTGAGCATTGATGTTCTCAACAGAAAAGCTATACCTCAGCTCTTCAAGTGCCTATTTTGTCCAAATGTCCTGACCTTCTATTTAGGATTGATAGTTGGATCAGCTGCAGAAATGACGGGTGAACCTAACACGCAGCATTGTTTCTCTATCCCATCATCACTAATACTATGCAGAAAATAGGAATCTCTCTGGAGCAGGCGTAACCAAACTACGGTCCCGCGGGCCGAATGCGGCCCCCTGAGGCCATTTATCCGGCCCCCCGGCGCACTTCAGGAAGGGACACCTCTTTCATTGGTGGTCAGTGAGAGGAGCACAGTATGTGGCGGCCCTCCAACGGTCTGAGGGACAGTGAACTGGCCCCCTGTGTAAAACGTGTGGGGACACCTGCTCTGGAAAAACTCAAATACTGACAATTTGACAGTTGGTTTCCCTTCTTCAAAGGGAAGTGGATATTTGTGTTGTATTCTCATAATTTCAGAAACATTGAAAAATGCACATATAACTAGAGTTTTTAGTATAAAATGGGAAATTTCTTGGCTACTATTGGGATTAGTGATAAATAATAGAATAGTTTGTGTGTGCTTGTTTACTAGATTAAATGCAAACATTTCTTCTGTTTTTGTTTTGGTGTTGGTGCTTTGTTTTACTTTTTCTTTTTGCTAGGTTAAGCTGCAAGATTTCACTTGGCACAGCTCCTAGAATGTAAGGGAAATTTACAAGCAGCTAGAGTTGCCCTCTTTTCACTTTTGTTAAGATTGACTGCTGGAGGCATGATAGAATGCAAATGTGTTCTACTCTATCTTGTAAGTAAGCACATCCTGTTTACTTAGGCACAATGCACATGTAGTTTTGTTGATTTGATTCTTTGCATAAACAATGAGAACAGGAAAGTCAGCACAACAAAGGAGGAAAGAAAAAGCAGTGTTGACTTGTCCAGCTTGAGCACTGCTGAAGTTCAGCAAGTTGTAGTGAGAAGTTATTGAGAGAATAGTTGAATTACAGTCCACATTCCTGGACTTAAACCACAACCCTGACACTCAGATTTATGACCTTGGGCAAGCTATTTGTTTTCTCTGAGTTTCAGTTTCCCATTTGTAAAAATGAGGATAAGGATAACCCGTCCTGAAGATTTGTGATGAAATCCTGCCTTTTCTAAAGAAATCTGGCACACAGAGACTACTCCAAAAAGACTAGCTGAATCTGAGAACTCATTGTTCTTTTATTCCAAGTTGCCTGGTTTCTGCTATATTTCATTATGGCTTAACTATTTAACGATTACGTTTTGGCTTAGCTATTTAACAATAATGCTTCAAAGTAGTTCCAACAGAAGACAAGGTGAAAAAAGAAGGATATTGGATGGACTGCAAATTTATTTTTTTCTGTTTTCTTTTCCTGGAAGTCTTTCTTAAGTATTTGGATGATATATATCCTGTTTGTATTCCTTAGGGGTAGCCTTGACATTGAAAATTGTCTTTCAACACTTTTTATTAATTGCCAATATTTGAAACTATGGACTCGCACTATTTTGTGGCTATTATTTGATGCTTCTGATTCAGATATATTTGGTTGCTCACTATCAGGCTTTTTTTTTTTTTAAACAGTTTTTTTGTTGTTGTTCAGAAAAGAAAAAAATATATTATCCACATACAATTTTGAAAAACTTAAAAATGCTTAGCTGATTTTTCAAACTAAATTAAATATTATAATTAAAAACAAAAACAGTTATAAAATCAAAGATGTCTTTCAAATTGTAATTTTAATTTGGTCTTAAAATTTCTAGAGCTTATAATATTCTGCTTCCAAGATGATGTGCTGATCCCTCTACTTCTCTTTCCTGGTTGAAAATATCTATTTTAATCTTGATTATCTTTTTCTCTATTTATAGTATTCCATTTTTCAACCACCAGATGTCCATGTTTGTATTAATTTTTCTTGGAAGAATACATAAATACATTCTTTATGAGACTTACATTTCTAAAATTATATTCTTTGGCTCTGGCAAATAAATGAAGAACTGAATTTCTCAAATATATTAGTCAGTGAAAGCTAAGTATCAGGGTGAGGTACTATCATGTGAATTCCAGTTAATATAATCTGTAAACTAACCCCTCAAATAGTCCACCGGAAACAATTGCTTAGGAGGGTGTACAATTTTTAAAAAGTTATTACTATGACAAATTATAAGTAGTTGTCCCTTTGCCCTACTTTTTCCTACTCACAATATCTGTTTTCCTGAGGCAACCATTTGCAACTCTTTTGATGTTTTCTGGTATTCTCAAAACTGTAAATTGCACATTTACAAATCATCTGTCATCTATGAATTATTTTCTAAACATCTAAAGAGCTGAAAGTGGAGATTTAACTCTCATGTTTTCTCTCAAATCTCCCATATTCCTCCCCTCCACCTCTTCCAAACCATTATTTAACTAAAAATTTTACAGAGTGGAGGCTTGTAGTTCCATAACTGACACTTCCTTTGCTGAATGTGATGGTTAATTTTATGCATTAACTTGATTGGGTCAGAGAATGACCAGGTATTTAGTCAAACATGTTTTCTGGGTGTGTCTGAAAGGGTAATTTTGAATGAGATTAATATTCAAATCAGTAGAATGATAATATGGATAATATGGTAGTCTTTATCCAATCGTTTGATGGTCTGCTTAGAACAAAATGGTTGAAACTTCCATGAGTGAGCAGAAATTTCTGCCTGAATATTTTGGAGCTGGGACATTGGTCTCAAACTTAAGCTTGGGTTTTCTTGGATCTCAAGTGTACTGACTTGAAATGGAAATTACAACATTGGCTCTCTTGAGTTTCAGAATTGTGAGAAGCAAATTTCTGTTGCCTACAACCTACCTACTTTATGATTTTGTTACAGCAGCCCAAATATATTAGGACAATAGTTATGGACATAGGTAATAAGTATCTTTTGAGACCCTGGTTTCAATCCTCTTAGATATATACCTAATAGTGGAACTGCTGGATCATACAGTGGGTCTATTTTTAATCTTTGAGAAATCAATATAGTTTTTCCCCAGTGCCTATGCCATTCTACATTCCACCAACAGTGCACATGGATTTGAATTTCTCCACATCTTTCTCAACAAAATTCATTTTTATTTTCTATTTTTTATTTAATAGTAGTCATTCTAATGGGTGTGAGGGATCTTTTATCTTTTGTGGAAATTAATGTATTTTCTACCAGAGATAATTTTGATAAACTGTATTATCATAAGAAGTTATCTGCTATATTTTCAGTTTTTAATATATATCTACAAAGTTATTTTATAATACATATATCATATAGATATGTGTATCATATATATGTTAATATCTATGTTACTCATGTATACAAAATATATTTTATATGCATTTATATATTTTATAAAATATATAATACATATGATTTCTATATATTAACAGATTTTCCTTATATAGCAATAGTTATTTCTCCCATGCTATTTTGTTTCCTTTTATTTTTAGCCAATTAGCTAGTGTTTATTCTATTTTGTTGACTTTTTTCAAGAATCAAGATTTTTATTTGAAAGATGGTTTTCTGTTCACTACCTCATTAATGTCTGTTTTTATCTCCATTATTTTCTTCATTGTGCTTATTTTGGCTTTCTTTTTAAAAACTTTTTGAATAGGGAATTTATTTACAATTCATCTATCTATTGATGCATATGGAGCAAGATTTGGCACACTATTTTTGTAAAGGGCCTATAAATAATATGTATTTTGTTTTGTGGATCATATAGTCTCTCACAACTACTCAACTCTGCAGTTGTGCAAAAACAGTAACAGAATATGCTAAAATGAGTAAGCGTAACTCTTTGTAGGCCATATGAAACAGTGAGTTAGATTTGGCCACTACTGTGAACAGTAGTTTTCTGACGCCTGATACTGATGTTTAAGGCTCTGAATTCTCTAATTTTTGCTTTAAATTTATCCCGCAGATTGTAATAGATAGCATTTTTAAAATTACTCTTTTTCCAGAAAATTTTGTGATTTCTGTTTGTGTTTCCTCTTCTATCCAAGCGTTACTCAGTAGACAGTGTGTGTGTGTGTGTGTGTGTGTGTGTGAAAAAGCCATGTTTATTTTAATTTCTAGTCTTTACGCTGTGATTAGAGTGTGTTGTCATTGTTTCAACTTAGGAAAGTTGCAGACTTCTTTTTTTGTGATCTACCATATGATTTCTTTTTGTTACTAGTCCATGTGTTCTTGAGAAGAAACTATATTCTCCATATCACTATGTAATGTCATGTTTGATGTAATACCTCCATAAGATCTATATTGTTGATTATGTCATTTACATTTTCTCTGGTCCTTTTTTTAACCTGTCTTATATTGAGAGTAATATATTAAAATCAAATATAGATAGTGTTTCTATTTTATATCTCCTGTCATTTGTTTTAAGTGGTTATAGTATTATTTAGTGCTTAGATATTCTTAACTTTCATATATTCGTTGTAAATTCTGGCTTTTAATACTTTAAAGTGCCCTTTTTTTCTCATTTAATACTTTTGGCCCTGAATTTTACTTTAATATCAGAAACACAATTTCTGCTTCCTTATTGTTCCCATTTGCCTGATATATCTTTTCTGATACCTTTATCTCTAGCATTTTTGAATTATTATGTTTCATGTGTGTCTCTGGTGCACAGCAGAGACTTGGGTTGCTTTATGGGCCAATTCAAAAAGAGCTTGCTTTTAGTAGATGAATAAAACCTATTCATATTCAATGTTGTGATAATTATGTTGATTTCTGTCATATTAGGTTATAATTATTGTGCCTATATTTACTATATGTCTTTCTATATTTACTGAATTTTCTTTCCTTTATTTGAAAATATATTTATGTATTTAGAAAAACTTGCATTTTATATTATCTATTACCTATTTACATACACCTTTAAAGTGCCTTTAATAACTTTATTTCTTTCTTAATGTTTTACTCTGCAGTTTGTGAAATGTACATGGTATTCCTTGACTCCCACCTGTCACCTTTAAAGTCAGTGCTCTTATTCTACTTTCTCCTTTCTCTTTCTTTTCTCCTTCCATTTATTAATTGTGTTCTTTCTACTTTGTCAGTATATTTAATGCTAACACACTGTTCTTTCATTCATTTATCTCCTTAGAATTAGTGTTAGTTCTACAATTATACACATTAAATGCTCATCTTTGGTCTTTTTATATAAGATTCCCCAGGCATCTTTTGTTTTGATGAAGTTTATCTTGTAATAAACTATTCATGAAGAGCTCATGGACATAGTACACCTCGAGCTTCATTTAATTCAAAGCTATTTATTTTATAGGCTTGTTATTTGAAGGATGACTTGGCTGCATATAAAATATTGTGCTCACACTTTCTCTAAGTTTTTTAAAAATGTGCTTTTTAATTATAAATGTGACCTTGCTTTTTATGTTGCTTATGAAAAGTCTGGCACCAGCCTACTTTTTTAATCCATATAATTTCATGTTTTATGTGCAGATGCTGATAATTTTGTTTTTGTCTCAAAAAACAAATCATTTTACTAGGATATCTCAGAATTATTGTTCTGGGTCAGTTTTCCCAGGTGTATAAAAGTTTTCTTTCAAAAGTTTTGTTAGACTACAGTTTTAAATATTATTTCTGTTTGATTGTATTGCTTTCCTTGTTCTGGGACTCTAATTATATGTGTATTAGGTCTTCTTTGTCTTTTATATCATCTACTATCTCTCTAAACATGTTTACTTTTTTATTTCATTGTATTTTTATGATTGCTTTTCTTTCTCTCTTTTCTCAATACTTCTTATTAAATTTCCATTTAAATCTATTACCCCTTGAACATTTGATAATTTATTCTTCTTTTCTAATATAATATATATTCTTTATTTTTTTATTTTTATTTTTTGAATTCACTAAACTCTTGTTACGTTCTTTCTGTGGGAATTTTGTTGATGGTGCTTTTTGGGGTGGCCATTTGTATTCTTAGCTTTTGTATTTGGAATTGTTGTATTTTCTAAAAAATACCTTCATATTGCTGTTTGAGGATTCTAAGCTAAGATTTAAATGTTGTGTTATAGATTTATTATGCTTGTGGCTTGCTTGATTTTTGAGGATAAATTTTCTAAAGTGAAATCTTGATTCATACCTTCTGTTTGCTTCCTTCAATACCATATATAAAATTTGTTTGATTTCTTTCTGTTTGCGAGCATCTAATGGACAAGATTCTTTGTTTGAAAGCTACCTCTTAGTTTATGGAAACATAGTTTTGTTAATGGATTCTTTTGTTTATTTTGGTGATGGTTTATTTTTTCTCCTTTTGTTTCTGCAAGATTGTTAATTCCCTCCCCCTTGTAGTTTTGTTTCCCTCTATTATCATCTTTTCCCAAGAGGCATTACCCTTCTCTATTTATCTCTCTTCCCCAGAAGTAGTTTTTCTCTCAGGCAGTCAGTCCAGTTCTCACTTTCAAGTACCTTTCCTGTAGTAATGTGAATCACCAAGTATCAGGCCAATACTTTGTCATTAGCTGCTCAACCCTCTTTTCCCCTTTAGGGATACTTTTTCCTTAAAACATGTATTTACTCTGTTCCTCTTTCCATGGACTTTCTTAAACCTCCCCTCTCCTATCATTCATACCTACAGGTGGAAACTGTCAGAAATTGGGTGTTTATTTATTTACACTTAATCTGAATCTTAGTATTCCCTGTACTTTAATAATGCTGAATACTTGGCTCATATGTGATTTTATTTGCCTTCCTTGTTCTCTGATGATTTTTGAGATAGTATATAAAGATATTCAGATTCAGGCAGATATCCCTACCCTCCATAAATATAGTTTTAAATAAGGTTTTAGAAATGGAGGCTACATTTGGAAATACATCACATGAGCTCCATATCGACAGTTGCATAGTTAGACATGCCCCTTAGTCTTCTGAAAATGGTCATTAAGGCTAGGCATGGTGGCACACACCTGTAGTCCCAGCTACTTGGGAGGCTGAGGTGGAAGGATTCTATGAGCCCAGGAGTTCAAGGATGCAGTGAGGTATGATTGCACCACTGAACTCTACCCTGGGTGAGAGAGTGAGATCTTGTCTTTCATAAATAAATAAATAAATAAATAATCAATTTCTCTGTAACAAAACTATAGTTTAATCTCTTAGAGAAACCACCTTCTCTGAATAAGTTGTTTCTAGAAATGTTTTTCATAAGTAATTAGTAGTAATAAATTAAAGCAAATATCTCCAGACTCAACCTTATGACTTACTCTGTAATCTGGTCAGTTTATGGCTTGAGTAGCTTTATAACTCTTCTTCTCTTCCCATTGGTATAAAAATTTTACCTACTCCAAGTTTAGGGAAATTATGTGTGTTGAGGGGTGGGTGGAAGAAAGTTTGGGTACATAAGCAGAATTATTAGGGTATTTCTATTATGTAAAGGGAATTAATAAATTACTACCATTAGTGAATAAACCACCAGGTTATTTGATGTAAAACATCAGAAAGCTTTGCTTAAATGGACTGTCTGCATCACTGGAGTGCTACCCTTTGAGCCTACCAACTGTCTATGGAGCAAAACCAAGCAGCCTACCCTGGCTCTAACTGAACCACTCCATAGGACAGTTCATCCAGTGGGGTGTTGTCAGTTTGTGACTATGTGAGTGCTCACCAAAATTGTTCTTTTATTACTGCCTGCCATGGATTTTTTTTTTCTTAAGAAAAAAAAATTATAATTATTTATGTATTCTAAAATATCTGTTGAGGCCAGGTGGGCAGTGGCTCACGTCTGTAATACCAGTACTTTGGGAGGCCGAGATGCATGAATCATCCTAGGTCAGGAGTTCAAGACCAGCCTGGTCAACATGACAAAACTCTGTCTCTACTAAAAATACAAAAATTAGCCAAGCATGGTGGTGCTTGCCTGTAATCTCACCTACTAGGGAGGCTGAGGCAGGAGAATTGCTTGAACCTGGTAGTCAGAAGTTGCAGTGAGCAGAGATTGTGCCACTGCACTCCAGCCTGGGTGACAGAGTGAGAATCCCTCTCAAAAAAAAAAAAAAAAAAAAAATCTGCTGAGCACTTAAGTTTCTGTTTCATGGAGCATATACTTGTGAAGAGAGAGAAAAGAGATATACAAATAAACAAATAAGTACCAAATTTTATATTCTACAAGAAAGTGTTATAAAAGGAAAACAACAGTGTGAAGTGATAGTGAAGATACGTTAGTAATGTTGTCTCAAAAGTCTTCTTTAAGAGATGACATTTAAGACTAAACTTGAAAAATCTTAAATAGCCAATCATGAAGAACCAGGAAAAGCTCTTTTATGAAAAGGGACAGCAACTAAGTTTGAAAAACATTTGAAAAACAGAAATAAGGCCAATATGACTGGAAAACAGTAAGCAAAGTATTGAATGGTTTGAGATGAAGTCATAGAGGTGAGGAGGCACCAAATCATATGTAATGAAAAAGAGTTGGACATTCAAGCTGAAATTAAAGGCTACTAAAGGGTTTAAAAGCAGGGAGTGATATAATCTCATTTGTGCTTTTACATTATCACTCTGGTTGTTTGAGTAAAGCAAGTAGCTGGGAGACAGGAGTGAAAGGAGAACAATCAATTAGCAAACTATTGCATTAGGCTTCCAAAAAGATAATGGTAACTTTGATCAGAGTGACAGCACCAGTGATACATTAGAATATAATCTAGAAGAGGATTAATATGAATGATGAATGAATTAGGTGAGTGAGGGCAAGGGAGGAATGGAGGATGACTTATTGATTTTAAATCTGAGCGACTGGACATTGGAAAAGTAAACAAATTGGCATTTAATATTGCAGAAATTGTTGCTGATTTGCTTTAATGTTGTCTCAAAAGTAGAGAGGATGGATACAGAAGAGCACAAAAGGGGACTGGTAGGAAGTTTTCATTTTCTTTTGTTGCATCAGGTCAAAACTCATGGTTTAGTTTTACAGTGTTGTTAGGGTCAGCAGGGAGTCAATTGGTGGCTGAACAATGGTGGCCGGGGTCTCAGCATTCAGCAGGCTGTGCGCCTCTGCTTAGTGGTGTTGTCTAAGAAGTCATTTATGAGAGGTGCCGTTTAACAGTAGACTTCAAAAATCATAGCCGGTCGTATGAAGAACCAGGAGAAGACTGTTTTTCAAAAAAAGGAACAGCAACTGACTTTGGCACATTTAAGGAACAGAAAGAAGCCCAGGGTGGCTGCAACATAGTACGCAAAGTGCTGAATGGATTGAGATGATGTCAGAGAAGTGGGGAAGAGTCAGATCATACCTAATAAAAAAGAATCGGACATTAACACTGTAATGTAGGGTTGGCCATTTGAGAGTTTTAAATAAGGGAGGACTTAGATGACAGAGGACTTTCAAAGTGAGAGAGCATCTCAGGGTGGAATAAACCTGGTGACAACAAGCCTGCATCTCCTGTTGATTCTTCTATGCTCTTCTAAATAGCTTTTCCAAACAATTGTGGCACACATGAAAAACGTTCGCATCTCATATCATTTTCAAGCCTACAGTTTAAATAAATTATTATAGTGTATTTTTCTTTTTTTAACTAACCTGACTTACATCATTTTTCTTTGTGTTCATACTAGAAATTTCCTGGCCAGTGATAGAATTTTGGATGGTCTAAGAACTACATACTTAATGTAGAATTATAACATTGTAAAGAGCAACAACAATATAAGAAAAATTCAGACATTCAGGTCTACTGGAAAGGTGCGATACAGAGCTTCCAGCAATATATGTGATAAGTATACATGTGTATATCTAATTAGTTAACTCCCTTGAGTTGGACCATCAGTTGGAGGCAAGTCTAGGCTTTGCACCAATTTTATCACAATGCCAAATGGTACAGCTTCTTGAGAAAGGGAATGATTATGTCTACCTAAAGTGTAAGTAAGTTTTCTTTTAAGCAGAGCTTCTTATTTGAAAATTGGGTGGGGGCTAAATGCTTAGATTTACTGGAAGTAGGCAACACTTTCTTCTCAAGCTGCACTTTTTGCTTTCCTTGTGTGTTAAGATATTTGTGAATTTGTTTCTTATAATATTACTGAAGACTCAAAGGAATGGCAACAGAACAAGATAATGGCGTTTCTGATCTCATTTTCTGAATTCCAGAAACAACAATCTGGATTTCAGAGTCCTAAAGTTTGAAGTCTACATATTTTCTATTTGTCTAGGTGGATTTAGAATTTTTAGTGCTTTAACTTGTGGCTTCCTATATTTTCATAATTAAAGCTATGAAAACATCAGGTTAACCATCATGAAGATAAAAAGTGACATAGCTACTCCTTCTATAGTGAGAAACTGGTAATGTGCTCCTCAAAAATCTGTGCTTTCTATTTTACATAACAATAAGGAAACTAAAAACAAATTGTCACCATAAAACTGCATGTGTGCATTTCTTATCCTCTTATCCAGTTGATTTTTATTTGTTTACATGTATCTAATTCATATGACACTTTTTCTGAAGGCATCTCAAATGATATATAATCTAAAGTAGAGAGAAGCAACTTTTTTTTTTCAGTTCTGTCCAGGATACCCAGTAAACAAAATACAGCCTTTTCATTTAAAGAGCTTTTATTTGTAATGAACAGAAATATACCAATAAATGGCTATAACAAAATGTTAGAGTATCATGACAAATTTATGTGTCAAGTATAGAAGTACTGAAGAGGAAGTGGTTATATCTGGGCATGAGGGTGGGAAGAAGGGTAGAGAAGGTTTCACAAAAGAAATGACAGGTGACAACATTTTGGAGGGCAAACAGGAATTTACCTGGTTGAAAACAGTCTAGATGGGGAAAACAGAGGAATTAATTCCAGGTTGAGAGAAAAATAGGTGTGAAGATATAGTCAAGCAACAAGAATGGCATTAAGGGTGTTCTGTTTTGTTTGTGTTCCTAATTCTCTCTCTCTCTCTTTTTTTTTTAATAGGCAACAAATATTTATTGAGTACCTATCATGCCCCATGGACTATTTATTTTATGAAGCTTGAGTTCTAAAGAAGAGGTAGGGTAACTATATTCTACAGGACTGGCAATAAACCCTCTGAACACAGAATATTCTCAATGGAAAATGCCATTGAGAAATAGGAAGTAGGAAAGAGGATGTAGAGATCTGGGATGGGTTGGGTGAAAGTGAGTTTTAAATGAGATGGTTGGGAATGGGCTCTCTTTTAAAGTAACATATTAATAAAAATCTGAACAATGTTTTCATGCAAAAAACAGAAGAACCTTTCGGGAGAGAAAAAAGAAAATGCAAAGGCCCTACATCTGGAGTTGTCTTCATTTACTTGAGGATTAATGAGAAGGCCCCTGCAGTTTCTCATTATTTTTCATCCTCTTAATGCTTATGATTTAATCACAATCAACGCCTCTCAATGCTTGAGTATGCCTTACTATTTTACAATATAAATTTATTACATTTTTTTTTCTTATTGGGAATGCCATTTTACATCCTTATTTCCCTGAATATAGATAATTTTTACTTCAAGAATAGTTAAGTGTTCACCCAAATGTCATCTCTACTTTCTTTTTTCCCTCCCAGTCATATTGTGGTGCCGTTGTCACAATGCTCTTTGTAAATTGTACTGAAGTAACAGTTAGTTTTGGTCATTTTGAGTTTGATATGATTGTAAATCAATGAGATAAAGATGTTTACTAGAGGAATGGATGCATGAATCTGCAATGCAGAGTATATCCAAGGTTGGATATAGAAAGATGATCTTATAGGAGGAAGTTGGAACCAGAAGAATTTGTAATGTTACAGATGAGAAAAAGTGATAAGAAAGTCAAAAACTAGCTCTGTGATTTTTAATAAAATTAACAGTGAGAGATAGGCTGAAAAAGAGTATTTTGGGAGGGAGCTTTTGAGTTCTTGGAGAAGTAGGTTGAAAATAAGGAGAAAATGGAAAAATGATCTGAGGATCACATGTGAGGATCACAGTAGAAAATTTTTAGTTCTCAGGGTCTGTTACTGTAATTAGAGGGAAATGCAGGGTCAGAATGATTTTCCATGGTTAAAAACTTGAACATATTTGTATAATAAGGGGAAGTCTGTAGAGAAATAGATGTTGGAAATATAAGATATGTAGATAATACTTGCTAAAAAGGGAACAGTAGAAGAAGAATGAATTTTAAAAAGCCCGTCTTCTGGTTTTAACTGAAACTAGTCAGGTTTCAATTGGAACACCCATGAAAATTCAGGGAAAATTTGCAAAGTTACAAAAGTCTAGTAAATTAATATCAAACAATAATTTGTAAATCTTTGGGTGGATTTCATTCCAACTATTAAGGCTCACAGTTTTTTACACTTTCTGTAAGAGCATATATAATTTATGATATTATATTGGTTTACCCAGGAAACAGATGCTAAGATTTGTGTGCAGAAAAGTTATTGGGGAAAATATTCACTATGGACATATTTTCCTTTTTGGCCTTATGTAGAGTTATAATAGCTGCTTTTAAAATCTTGCTTGTGATGATAATATCTAACTTTTCTCTTTAATATGAATCACATTTTTCTGTTTTGAGTGGGAGAGGGGATGAGGTGGAGGGCAGCGAAGTGGGAAATTTTAAAGTATATCCAGGACATTGTGATGATGCATCTTGGATTCTGTTGTGTGTATGTGGTATATTTTTTGTAAGAGTATTAATATTTCTTTGGTTTATTTGTTTTGGGAGACAGTTAACTTGGTTGCAGTCAACTCCAAACTCTGTCTCCCCTTGGACAAGCATCTGCTGGAATCTCTGCTAAATTCTTGTATTAGTTTCTTACAGCTAGTGTAACAAAATACGATGACAATGAAACAACAAAAATTTACTCTAGTACTTGAAACAACAAAAAAAAAATGGCTTAAAATAACAAAAACTTACTCTCTCATGGTTCTGGAGACCCACAAGTCCAACTCAGTATCAGTGGGCTAACATTTAAGTGTTAGCAGGATTGCATTCCCTTCAGAAGTTCTGCAGGAGACTCTGTTGCTTGCTTCTTCTAATTTTTGGTGGCTGCTGGGACCCCTTGGTACACAGCTATATTGCTTGCTTATCTTCAAGGGAAGCAGCCCCAAATCTTTCTCTGTGGTATCGTCACATCACCTTCTGCTCTGTGTAGTAAAATCTCCCACTGCCTCCTTCTTATAAGGATGCATGTGATTGCATTTAGGGCGATCTGAGCTAGATAATCCAAGATAATCTCTCCATCTCAAGAGCCTTAACTTAATCACGACAAAGACTGTCACATAAGGTAACCCTCACAGGTTTCAGGGATTAGGGGAGGAGGGTGCAGACTTTTCAGTTTACAATTTTTTTTTGGCTTTATTTGGGCTGCTTCGAGTTTGCCCTGTGTTTACAGAGTTTAAGAGTCAGTTTAAGATTTGGATAGTTTATATTCTGAACTGGGAACTCTCTCTGGATGTCTATTTTCTAAGATGTGCCTGTCTCACTTCTTTTCTTCTGTTGTCATCTAGAGATCTGTCTGCTGTTTCTTCAAGACAGAAAGACTGTGCCTTTATTGTTGTTTGAGAATTAGCCACCCTGTTTGGAATCAGCCAGTTTCTGTATTTCACACTCGAAGCTGCATGAAATAGGAAGGTAACTCCAGTCACTTCCTTCTCCCGCATGTATGCACTTCCTCAGTTTCTGCCTGCTTTGGACTGCTCTACACTGAACTCAAGTAGATTTTCTTCTTTTTTTCCCAGAGTTTATAGTTTTTATTTATAGGGTACATGGTCAACAGTAGTTACTCCTCTATTACTGAAAGCTGGGCCTGCACATGTTTTTAAGATTACATGGAGAATTTACAAAAAGAAAAAGAAAAGTAATGCAAGTTTTGCTGTATAAGCAAAGTCTCAACAAATCACCATAGATTGCAATCATTTTTAAAGCATTTTTCTGACAAAAAAAAATGTAAAATTCTAAAACAAAAAGATAAATTAAAAACCTTAAATGACTATATTTAAAATGATGGACTTTTTTTTTTTTTTTTTTTTTTTTTTTTGAGATAGAGTCTTGCTCTGTTGCAATGCTGAAATGCAGTGGTGATCTTGATTCACTGCAACCTCCACCTCTCGGGTTCAAGCCTGAGCCTCCCAAGTAGCTGAGATTACAGGCATGTGCCACCACACATGGCTAATCTTTTGTATTTTACTTGAGATGGAGTTTCACCATGTTGGCCAAGATGGTCTCCATCTCCTGACTTGATGATCTACCTACCTGGGCCTTCCAAAGTGCTGGGATTACAGGTGTGAGCCACCACACCCAGCCAAAACAATGGACTTTTAAATAATCTTTGAGTGAAAAAAGAAAAACAAAGATTAAAAATATTTGAACCAAATGCTGAAAAAGAAAAACGACATTAAAATGTGTCAGATATACTAAAGCCCTACTTAGAGAAAATATTATAGCCTTAGTAGTGAATATTTAAAAAGAAGAGAGGGTAAAAAGTCAATAATGCATATATTTACATCCCAAGAAAGAGAAAAAGAATACCAAATCAAAACTAAGTAGAAAAGGGGAAAGAAATAATAGAGATAAGAGCTGAAATCAATAAAATTAAAACCAAATATATATATTAGAGTAAAATAATGAAGCAAAATTGATATTTGAAATGATTAATAAAATTTCTTAACACTGTAAAAAACAGACAAGAAAAAAGCTGCTGATAACTTATCAATAATCAGGAATAAAATTTAGATTATAAATACAAACACATAGACATTAAACGTAAGGGATATTGTGAGGAATTTTTGTTCAAAATATTCAAAATAAGTTTGAATATTTGGTCGAAATGGACAAATTCTCTTCTCTGTTCCTTCTTTGCACCTCTCCATCATTTTGAGAGGGCAGGATGTATATTTGGATAGATGAACTTTCATAAAGCGCTGATACATTGTATTAGGCCATTCTTGCATTGCTGTAAAGCAATGCTTGAAACTGGGTAATTTATACAGAAAAGAGGTTTAATTGGTTCATTGCTCTGCAGACTGTACAGGATCGACTTGGCTTCCAGAGAAGCCTAAGGAAGTTTACAAACATGGCAGAAGGAGAAAGGGAGCAGGGACATCACATGGTAAAAGAAGGAGCAAAGGAGAGAGTAGAGGAGAGGTGCCACATGCTTTTAAACAACCAGATTTTGTGTTAACTCAGTGTGAAAGCTCACTTATCACTAAGGGGATGGCTCAAGTCATTCATGAGGGATCTGCTTCCATAATCCAAACACCTCCCACCAGGCTCCACCTCCAACACGAGGGATTACATTTCAACATGAGATTTAGGTGGGGACAAATATTCAAACTATGTCTTTAGCAAATAGTTTTGAATATGTGTATTGTTTAACTTTGCTCCTCATTTTGTGGCATAGTCAACTAAGGTTTATAATTCTTTCCCTATCTTCTTAGCTAGTTATTAGTGGAGGGTTTAGCAAAGATACTGCTGTTTAAACATATCCGCCAAAGTTCATATATTTGGGGAATTTAATACCAGTGCAACGGTGTGGAGAGGTGGGACCCTGAAGAGACGATTAGGTCATAGGGCTCTGCCCTCACCTGCGGACTAGTGATCTTATGGCGGGAGTGGGTGATTGGTGAAACAATAAGTTGATCCTTCTTCCCTCACGTCCCTCCCTCTCCTTTCCTCCCTCTGCCATTGGATGATGCAGCAGAAAACCCCCACCAGATGTCAGCCCTTTGATCTTAGACTTCTCAGCCTCCAGAACTGTGAGGAAATAAATTTCCGTTCTTCATAAATTACCCAGTCTCAGGTATTCTGTCAAAGCAGCACAAAAGAGACTGAGATAAAAGGTCTTCTAACGTCCAGTCTTTTATCCACTTCAGAGGGTGAAGGTATCCATTAATTCAAAGAACTATTCAGAAAATAGGATTTTCAGTGTCTATAATGAGAGTTGGTAATGAAAGGAAAGGACATATTAATTAAGGTGGAGAGTGGGAGTTCACTAATAATATCTGACTGCTGACTTTTCATGAATAAGAGCATTGGCCACTCCCCGTGAGTTACATGAGCTGAAATAATTTGGAGGACACATGGGCTCTGAACTAAGGAGTAACAAGTCCTTTTTTTATATTATACATTGATTTCTATTACACAAATGGGGCCACATGAAAGAGAAATCAGTGGACTCCATTGTGAAACAATAAGTGTGAAGATATCCTTGCAATATCAGCGTGTGTCCTTTTCTGTAAATTTGCTTGTTTGGTGCACAGCAGTTACTGCCAAAGCAGGATATTTGAATATTAGTCTTAATCCCGCAAAAGATTACAGTGACTCTGCATGAGTAGCAAGTTGCTGCTGTTGAATATATATCCAGTATTTAGTATTCAAAAACTATTTTCCCAGCTTGGTCTCCCCACCATGTGGCACTGATTGTGTGTGTGTGATGCGAGTGTGTGTGTGAATGTGTGTGTGTGAATGTGTGTGCATGTGTGTGTGAATGCGTGTGTGTGAATGTGTGTGTGTGAGTGAATGTGTATGTGAATGTGTGTGCATGTGTGTGTGAATGCGTGTGTGTGTGAATGTGTGTGTGTGTGTGAATGTGTGTGTGTGCGCATGTGTGTGCACACATGCTTGGTGCACCACTCTTCCCGTTGCCTGCATTCGCAGTTGGCTATGTAAAAGCTAGGTCAGTGGGCTGATGTGATCTTTGAGATGCTGCTGGCTGGGTTTAGCATAACAGTCTTTAAAGCAGTAAGCAGAACCTTGGTTACCTTTCTGCTGTGGTAATTGCAGCTTAAAATATTAATTGGAAAAGCCCCCTTTTCCGTACTCTCCCCCTTTTTTGCATTATTGGGCATGTTAGAAACTTCTGGGAAGCCTTGAGAAGTGAGGAAATGGTGGGTGGGGCAGAAGAGAAAGAAAGGGAGTGCACACCGTGGAAAGCTGCACTGCTGCTGTAGTTTCCTCTCCCCTCACTGAGATGTAATCACTAGTTGGAGGAAACTGGAATATTCGAAGAAGAAGGGCCAGTGCAGGGTAGAAAAAGGTGGGGAGGACAGGAGAATTCAATAATAGGGCCAAGGGCAGTTTAGCAAAGCAATGCCCAATAAATTGTACTATGGAACTCATAAGTAGGGAGTCAGAGCCATCCAGGGGACAAGGAAAATTTTTCTACTGTTTCTTTTGAAGATCTGCAGACAGATTCTATGCCAGACTTTCAGATTGGAAGCATTCAGTCTATTGTTTCTATAATTCCCTTCTTCCTCTTTTTAAGGGCAGAAGTGCTAGTTGACCACCCGTTTCCAACAGCTTTCTTCATACCTCCACGCCAGTCCTGATGACTCTGATCCTATACTCATGAGGCAGACCTGAAAGTTACAAGCAAGCTGAGTCTGAGCTTAATTTCTAGTTAAAGTGGAATACTTTCACATATTTTTATGGATGTTGGAAGATGAGTATACCAACTGGATCAGTCCTGAAGACATCAAAAGTCTGGGTGTTACAGGGAGGAAAATAGCAGAAACTCTGCTGGAAGAAATACCAAAATAGTTATTGTTCATGTGGTAGAAAAAGCAGTGAATGAATAGTCATAAGACCTGGGGTCTAGATGCAGCTTTCCCTTAACTGGCCACGTGACCTTGAGCAAATCCTGTCCCTCCCTCACAGAATGATGAGTGGAATTCAATAATTTCTAAGATCATTCAAATCTTCACATTTTAGAAACCATACATTTGTCAACAAATATACATTAGATGTCTCTAATATGCCAAGCATTATATATACACCTATAACATTTTATTATCTTTGTTTCTGAAGGACCATATTTCTCTTTGGTTACTCAATTTCCTCATTGTGAAATGAGACTAATGCTGACTGTCCTGCTTATTTTAGAACACAGAGATTGTATCTGAAAGTGATTTGGGAAATCTAAAATGTTCTGCAGCAGATACGTTTGATATATTCATTTGTATTCTGGGAACATATGTACAGGTTTTTCTCTCTGAGACAATAAGCAATAACCTGAAAACACTCTGTTTTACTTGAAAATGTATGACATGCCTGATCCAGATAGAAATTATCCTAATACTGTTCTAGAGTTGTGTGTGCATATACACACAAAGCTGCTAATTAGATCACAGTAAATGCACAAAGTAACATTGTCTGCTTGAAGAATAAAGAATGTGCTCCCTGAGAACTAGTCTATTTTATTCATTATTATATTTATAATAGTAATATTTATTGAAGCAATGAATGAATTAAGCAATGAAAGAATGCAGATAGCAGATATTTCTTTAGTTTTCTTTTTATTATCAGTTTCAGTTCTTGTGTCATGGTCAATGTTTAGGTATTTTCTTTGATACTTTTCTTATCCTCTGATTAACTCTAAAGGAGGGTATGTTGAAGCTCATTTTGACTCAAAATAATTTATGTTTAGAAATCAAAAGATGTTTGTTTTGCAAACACCCATTCCTTACTAAGATATATTACTATTGCACTTGCTTCCTGAGATCCTCTTTAAAGTATTTAATGCATTATTCTGCTTTAGTTCTGTAGCACCTAACACAGGTTATGGCACTGAATACGTACTCAGTAATTCATGAATGATTTGTCCAATAACTGGTGTGAGTACCTGGGACAGAGGCACATGACTAATAGGAGTATTGTGTAAGAAATGGCAGAGGGGTTAGCTGGCCAGGCGCAGTGGCTCATGCCTGTAACCTCAGCACTTTGAGATGCTGAGGCAGGTGGATCACGAGGTCAGGAGATTGAGACCATCCTAGCCAACAAGGTGAAACCCTGTCTCTACTAAAAATACAAAAAAATTAGCTGAGTATGGTGGTACATACCTATAATCCTAGCTACTCAGGAGGCTGAGGCATGAGAATTGCTTGAACCCAGGAGGTGGAGGTTGCAGTGAGCCAAAATCATGCTCCAGCCTGGAGACAAAGCAAGAGTCCATCTCAAAAAAAAAAAAAAAAAAAAAAAAAGAAAGAAAGAAATGACACAGTAGGAGTCCTGAAATTTGCCACTGCATTTTTAGTGATTTCCTTTCAGTGTTAAGATGGTTGTCACCACACAAATCATATCTATTTGTTTACTGTAAATTTTCTCCAGGGTGCCTTCCCATTTTCAAATAATGAATCGGATTCCTTCAGTATTACAAAGAAAATATTATGAAGAGCCTTATCTGATAGTAATAACAACCATAACCACTAAGTAGAGAGTCTACATTTATTAATAGCAATGTCATCTTCTCTAACAGTTGTCCAGTGTCCCAGGCCTATCATAAGCTCTTTGAGAATGAGAGTTGTGCTCTACACTTAAGATGGCTACTTAATTTAGATAGAAGAAGAATGTGGTTATTTGCAGGCAGAAGGCAACTTGATTCCTCACATGGCACTATAGTAAAACACCCTAGGCCCTCAATTTTACTTGTGATCTTTTTGCACCTTCCTTCATTTAAGGAGTCTCTTGAATTCCATAACTTCCAGATTCCACCTGAATAAATGGTGGAGGTGGCAATTGAGCAGAAAGTTATTTTACCCTGTCCCCTTCACATAAAAGGCAGGGTTGGGTTCACTTAGGTTTGGGGGACGTAAACATCCTCTCAGTGTTTGAGTACCAAGGAAATGATGAACTACTATCAGTAGAAAAGTAACAGATTGGTTAATTATCAGTCAGTCTGGTGGCGATTATTTTAAGACGTTTGCCACAAACTGAACTTCCCCAAAGAAAATTATCCATCAGTCTGGTGGTGATTATTTTAAGACTTTTGCCACAAATTGAACTTCCCCAAAGCAAATCTCTCATGCAGTTTGGACTTAATTTCTTTTACCCTTTCTTGAGAGGCTATTATTGCAGTGCTTCCCTATCTAAAACACTGTTTCTACCAGGGCATATTTGTGGGTTTTCTGCACTACAGACTAAGCAATTCAGTCTTTTCTCCACAAGAAAAACTGTTATGTTACATCTGGGCAAAAATGGAAACTTAAAAAAAAAATCCTCACATCTTTTTATTTTCCTGCGTGTGTGTGTGTGTGTGTGTGTGTGTGTGTGTGTGTGTTTTCCACGTAAGTATTTTATTTCCTAATCGAAGCTCATTCTTCTCTATGAGGCGCTGCCCTGATATTTTCGCCTGACAAATCTCCCAGAGCAGATGGTCCCCTCAGGGAAGCTCTGGAAAGTGCTGGGTGTTTGGTCATGCCTGGCCCCTCCCTCCCTCTTGGGGCCTCAAATGACAAGTCATCAAACCAGTTTCCCTCCTGCACTGGGTCTTTGATCCAGTAGCAGCAGGTTTGGGTTCCAGGCACTGCAGAGACCCTTTGCAGTTGGGTTTAGCAGCTACCCAAGTCTGCAGCCTGCGCTGGTCCTGGGGGTGAGAGTGATATCCCTGTTGTCCAATCAGAGACTCGAGTTTCACTGCGGTCCCCGCCCCACTTTCCCCGCTGCCCCAATAACGGCCCTTAAAGGCCGGGCTTCTGCTGTCAAGTAGCCAGGGTGGGCTCCGCCGAGGCGAGGAGGGGCGCCGGTGGGGAGATGCGCTCCCAGGTGTTTGCAGTGGAAGTGGGAAACCTGTAGGGTATGGTCCAGCTGTGTCGCACCGAGGCGAGCAGGAGCAGGGAACAGGTAGGAGGCAGGACTTTTCCTTCTTTGCCGATAAAATAAAGAATGCGCATTTCCATGCTGTTGCTTCCCTTCCCCCAGCCCCGCCCCGCCCTCGTCACCCCCAAATCTCCTGTGGTCGCTGCAGCTCTCGCCGGGAAATACGGCGCTGGAAGGACCGGGTTGGGGGAGGTGGCTGGGGTGCGGGGAAGCAGGGGTGTGGGATGCCGGAGACCGGGGGTGCCGGGCAGGGCAGGACGGCAGTGCCCTAGGAGAGGGCTCCGCGCCCGAGGTCAACTTTCCTCTCCGAGGCTGCGGCCGCCAGCGCCGGGAACTCGCCCCGGGGATGCCATGTCTCCTTGACTGGGGAGGGGTGGGGAAGCGGCGGGGTCGGCAGCCCGGGGCCAGCCGAGCTTCGGCTCTGGACGCCGGCCCGCACCTGTCCATCTTCGCCATCCCACCTGGGCGCCTGGCTAGCCCATCCCCGAAAACCTAGGAGCGGTTGCGGACACGGGAGGAAGGGAGTTGTTTGTCCCCTGGCCCCTCTGTTAAGATCTAGCTCCCTTCAGGAGAGGGGGGGTAGGGAAGAATCCCTGCAACTCGAAGGGCACGTTCCGATTAATTACATCTCCGCTGAGAAGGCACCTGCCCTCAATCTGCGGCAGGTGGGAGGGGAGAGACCGCGGAGCCGCTGCCTCTTCCCCCCTAGCCTGGCGCTGTCTAGTGGAACCACCTTCACACCTAGCTTCTGAAAGGTGGGTTTGGCTTCAGGGATTCCCGGGGAGTCAAGTGACTGTGCCCGGATGGGCTCCGAGCGGCTGCGAGGCTGCCTCCCTGGGTGACCGCCTCTGGGTAGTAGGTGTTGGCTCTGTGCCGGTTCCTGCTGGAGTCAGATGGCTGGGAGCAGTAGGCAGAAGAATTACAGAGAAATCCGACGCTGCATCGCCCTCCGGGACTGATGACAGCCTGCTTTGAAAATTCTTGAAAAATTGGGATGATAAGGAGGGAGAGGGGAGAGCTGTGACCTTTCCTTATTTATTTATTTATTTATTTATTTTCATGCTAGACCGGGCATGGGCATTCGTACGTGTGCTTGTGTGCACATCTCCAAGGTGGAGCTATATATAGCTCCTGCATACCCAGCCCGGCTTCCCTGCTGCTGAGCCGGCTGCCTTGGCCTTCTCAAGCAATCTGGAAGCACTGAGTGGGAGGGGCAAAGGGAATCCAATTCTCCATTGGGGGAAAAGCCGGAGAAGAGGGATTCAGACTGCTGAAACCCTGCGCGAAATACTGTTTTTCTAACTCACGTAAAAATCAGTATTTTGTATTTCATATTTTCGATATTTCATGTTTCCAGTATGTCATATTTCATGTTTTCAAAATGTGCCAATGTGATCTTCTTCATTTCGCCGCATTTTTTGGTTTCTAAGTGTACATGCGAACCTTACCAGCCCTAAGTGAAACACAAATCAAATTAATACATGCCATATCTGGGATATTTTATTAGATATTATCAGCATAATGGTTTAAGGCTAATTATTTAAGGTTACAACCTGCTGTGTAAACTTATTCATACTTAGTCTTCATTAGTTATTTGGTGGTAAATTTATTTGAGTGATGACTTACAGCTAACAGCATTTGGGAATCTGGAAATGGATCCACCTGCTTTCTAGGACTAAGGAACTGTTAGAACCCTTTTGGGGATAGATTTGATGCATTTCATTGTACATATTTTACTTTTGAAACTGATAAATTTGTCGCATCTATTTGTACTACGTGAACTTCCTTTTATAGATAGATATATGTGTATTTATCTTTGCCATTCCCCAGAATTATTGATTCCTGGTGACAACCTTTCTATTTTCAGAGATGAAGAAACTAAGATTCAGAGGACGCAAGTGATTGGTTTAAAGTCTTCTGAAAACTTAAACTCTAATATTCCATCAACCTGCTGTGTAATTATACCGCATAGCAGTATCCCCTTAAATAGAATATTTTTTAGCTTCCCACGATTTTTGGTCCTGGCAACAAAATGTGGCCAGTGTTGACACCAGGAACAATATAAACCAAGTTTATTCGTTATATTCTGACATGTATCCCTACAAAATTTAATTGTGTTTTTAGAACAAAATTCTAACTAGCCAAGTCATTTTGAAAATAAATGATTTAATCTACCAAATTACCATCACAGGCAGTGGGAGCTAGCTTTTAATTTTGCTCTGCAACTTCCTAATGATCTGATTTGGAGCAAGTTAATTAAACTCTGAGAATCTGTTTCCTCATCTTCAAAAGGAATTTTATAGCATTGAATTTTCAGATTGCCTATGAGGGTTCCATAACATGTATGCATGTTTCTATCATGGGGATGGGTACATAGTGGGTCATTAATAAACAGGGCCACTAGTAATCATAACAATACATTGATACATATCAACTAAATGGATTTTAAAATTCATGGTTTTAACAATGATCACTCCACTTTGGAATCTCTAGTAGATTACTTTCACTCGAAAACTTATTCATACTTAGTCTTCATTTGTATGGCTGATTTGTTTTCTACCTAGGAAGCACTTCGCAGAAAAAGACTTTGCTTATAATATTTTTGTATACCCCACTACATTGAACACAATCCTATAATAAGTAGCCTTAAAGACTCTTGTTCAGGAAGTATCATTCTAAGAAACTGGATGTGTGTTGTAATGATTTGGGGATAAGTTTTTGGTAGAAGGCTATGCATTGGGAGGAAACTTCCTTTGGCTTTATGATCCTCTCCACGAGGAGTAATGGATGACAAAATGTTTCTATATCCTACCATAGAATGATTCAGTTTTCCAGTAGGGGTTATGACAGTGTACTGGGTCTCCATATCCTCTTGTATCTTGTGTCCTTTGAGACCAACCAGAAACAGCTGAAATAGAGAATTCATATTTCTGCATATAAAATATGCCCTGTAATTGCCTTATTTCAAAAAAAATCAACAAGTGTTTTGATTTCCTTCTACTTCTACATGTAAACTGGCCGTGGTCTGTGTCAAATCCTGCAACCTATTCTAACTCACCGGTAAGCTCCTCCTCCTCAATTCCAGTATTTGTTCTCTTTTAATCTGTGTATTACCCATTGTTATCTTCTGATCTGCCATTTTCTGTATTGTCCATCTTCTGCTTGAAATTTTGCTCCTTTACACCACAATGCTCTGGTGCACTTTTTTTCTTAATTTTTCTAACTTTATTTCCTTTGCCTCCCTTTTATCTTCTCTTTCTACTTCTAGCTTTCAAGCAAATCTCCCAAATTGATGACAGTTTATCTTATTGAAAATAAAATTGTCCTTCTGCATTTTCATTCCTAATCTCCATCCCATTAGCCGTTTCCTTTACACTTATTCTACTGGCCAAGAGCACAGACTTTGTGAGGAAGCCTGCAGGTGTTGATATTTATGTATCATGATGCAGTTAAGTAAACATCAGCAAGCCAATTAGGGATTATTATTGCACTTATGTGGGAGGATTTCGCGATTTTTAAAATATTTAATGAGATAACGCATCTTAAACATTCAAAATAGGGTTTGGCCCATGGTGATTACTCATAAAGAATAATAGAAGTGGTGGTATAGCAATTGTAATGGGCAAGGTGAAAACTGGTTTGGCTTTTTCCCCATCAATAGGCATCACTCCTAAACTGGGTTTTATCAATGGAGGCGACAACTTTACAGGCTTTCTGTTTATGGTCAGCTGCTTTCTAAGACTTTCTTTCCTCTCTCTCCAAGAGTTCACCATATATTCAATAATTAATTCATTTTCATTTTCAACTTTACTTTGTATTTTTCTCTGCTTATTCCAGTGCTGGTTTCATCTGGCACTGCATGCCTGGATTAGTGCAGTAGGCAGGTTATCAAATCTTCCAGTGTATAAGTTTATCTGCTTTAATCTAAGATACCACATATTATTGGTATAATGTGTTTTCAGCGTTTATTAATGCTTCTACTTTGCTTTGAATCTTTCACTGTCCTTTAGTTCAAATCTTAAAGAGCACTGATGTTGGAGCTGGAGACTCAAGTTCAACTCCTGATAATAGGACTGATCAGTTGTGTGTCCTTGGAAATGTAGCAGCAGGAGAATTGATGGGGCATTATTTCACTTGGATGATATGAGTGACCTACTGTGTAACATTCTATTCAAAAGTCTATCTTTTTAGTATTAAATTAAAAACAACATTTTCTTATTATAAGGAAATCTAGCATCATTAAAGAAAAATTGGAAATAAAGAAAAATCCACTAAATTCCACAATACCAAGAGATCTTATTTCAGTCTTCCATCTTATTTCTATTAAAATAAATAGGTATTTTTCAATTATAGATTTGAGTTTATAGTGAACATTCATTTTTGTATTTAGCTTTTGTAACTTAAGATACCATAAACATTTATTCATTTCATTTAATATCCTTACTAGCCATGTTTTTATGTCTGTCAATATTCTATCATAGATCTTTAGATTGTTTTCAGTTTTCCACAGTCATGAAAATGAACCTATATATAACATTAATATTTGGATTTTTGACCATTTCTTTACAACAACGTCTTAGAAGTTACCCAGGCAAAAGTGTAACTGTTTTTAGCCTCATAACACTTACTGCCAAATTGCTTCCCCCAAAATGTATGCACAGATTTATACTTTACCAGTGGGTGTACCAGTTTGGCCACACTCTTGTTAACACTTGGTATTATTTTTAAAAATTGGGATCATTATGATAGCATGAATTGTATATCTGGTTATTCTGAGTTATGTTTCTATGGTTTTGGATGAGTTCAAAATGTTATATTTGTTCTTTATATTTCTTAATTTGTGAATTTCATTTGACTATTGGAATGTTCATATTTTCTTCATGTAATAGGAAATCTGTGGTATACTGCAAACATTTTCCTCACCTTGTTCTTTGCATTTTAAAAAATGTTTTCTAACATGTAGAAATTTATAGCTTTACTATCGTTTATAAATATTTGCAGTAGTGTTTCTTTGTAGCTTTCAGGTTCAAAAAACTTTCTGCCACTTAACGGGGAATTGAGTACAAAAACAACATGTGATGGTGCTATTGCCAAACTTCTTTCCCCCTTTGAAGCGGAATCTGGCTTATGTGTATCATATGTATATCCCAGTGTGAAATGGCTCCTGGGGACACATAAAACACACTCAGTCTATTAAGATCCCATTATTCTTTACGCAGCTCTCCCATGAAGTGAATAGTACCTTAATTCTTTCTGAGCTACTATTGTCCATTTCAAAAGAGCCACAGGGCAAAATGCAGTATAGAAGATATTAATGGCCAGGTTACTCAGCCAGAGCAGGGCACTTGGTTTGTACAGTTATCTGAATGACTCAGGCACTAAATCTGCTTCTGCCAGGATTATCCAGATGGTCCTTAATTCACTAGATAATTGTTCACCCCTGTACTTGATTTTGATGGTGTAGACCTGAGCATGCCATCCCTTTTCCTGCACTGTTTTATTACTACTCTAAATGCTTAGGGCTGGTTGTATTAGTTTCTTTTATGAGAGGCAGGTTGCGTGGTTCTTCAGAGCATTGGTGTTAAGAGTTATGCGGAGCTTTGCGTCAAACCTAGCTCAGCTGGTTACTAGCAGTGTGATTTGAGGGAAGCCACTTAAATCTTTACAACTTTGTTTTCTGTGTAAGAAACTGATATTCAGAGTTTAAAGTCCCTATTTCCGTCCCCTCTCTCGGCAAGTGCCTTCTCCTAAGTACATTCTATATGTTTTAAAGTTGTCTTTCTAGAGCCAATCTCATTCTTCCTCTGCTGAAAATTTTTTGATGTAGTTCCCAGCTTCTTCTGTTAATAAGATGGCTGAAATCTTTTGCATTGCACTTACGGTCCTTTATTAAATGGTACCTGGTAACTTCTCTAAATTCGTTTTCTCATTGATCAAATACCTTCCATCTCTAGTCTCCCACAATGTCAATCACACTCAACTGTTTGCCTCCTCCTAACTCATCTTGTTTTCTCTTTTCTCTGAACACCCTCCCATGTTCCCCAAATTCTATGTTTTCTTGTTGCTTTTAACTGGCCTAACCTTTTTATGCCTTGGGTCAGGTGCCACCATTTCTTGGAGGACTTCCCTGAATTTCCAGTCTTAAATTTTGACTCCCATAGAAACCTGTGGATATCCTTGCCTTAACACTTACCATAGTACATTGTACTGATTGTCTCTTTTCTCCACTGTAAGTCGTTGAGGATAGAGATAGTATGTTATTTTTCTTTGTGTCTGATAAAGGGCCTGACCTTAAGTTGATACTTAATAAGTATTTCCTGAAAAAGTGAATAAAAGAAGGTTAAGACTAAATTAGTTTTTAGGATTTCAGCAAATGCAGGATTCATGTCTTAACCCTGGAAACCAGTTAATAAAAACAAAAAACTATGTCAATCTTCACAGTATTTCAAAAATTAACTTTTTGTTGAATTATACAGGATAAATAAGATTTTTTTTAATATGAGGAATTTTGTAATGAAAAGCATGTCTAGAGCAGCCAATAATTCCAAATTGATAAATCAGTAGGTAAATATCTTTTAAATAATTCTGCGTTTTAAAAGGAAAGAGGAGTGTATAGTTACATGGATAATGTAGATGTATAAATTTAGCTGTGTTAGAATTAAATAATGGCAAAGTTAATTTCACTTTTCTTTATTTAATAGAAGGTCTTCCCATTGGTGTCATCTCTAGTAGTTACAAGGCGTGGTCATATGCATAGCCTTTTTTAATCCTTTGCAACAGTTTTTAAAGTTCGATTCGAAGGCATGGTTATCTACATTTACAGATAAAAAACAAGCTTTCGGAGAAGTAAGTGATTTGCCCAAAATTACAAATTAGTGGTAAATCTGGACAAGTAAGATGATCTTGCTCATAGTTGAGTGTCCCATGTGTTATGCTTGGCCCAGAACATTTCACTGAGAGATGACTGCCACCATTTTGTCTAGGTTAAGGACAAAAATCGTGATAATAATAATCACCTGAAAGTCCTGAGCAATCTAGTAAAAATGTGTTGCATTATTACCTATTAGGATTTTTACTTTGATTTTTAGTAATCTGAGAAGAAACCAGCTGACAGAAGTTTTTGCTTTAAACATATTTTAGTCTTAGTTAACCGAACACACACACACCCCATATTACCCTTTTTTTTTTTTTTTTGGTTTTGAAGTATATGTTGTTTTATATTTGGTGACAACTGCAATGCTTTTTCCCTTATCTTTTTTTTAAACTTGAATTATTAAATTGTTTTTTCTGGATTTCTTAATTTAGTAGACAATATTCAACTTTAGTCTTCAATTTTTGGCTTAGCATGTATTCTGTGTAGTCTTGGAGAGCCAGCTGGGTCAAAAGCATTTTTTGGGAAATAGTGCAAGTGTTGAAAAAGAAACTTATGAAAAATAGGTGGGTTCTTAGCTAGAACGGTGATTTATCCTACTTTGAAAATTACAAACACTGAGATATAAGACTGATTTGTAAAATTTGACTTGTGCAAATGTCTTCTCTGTAATTACACCTCAATTACTAAGAACCACTTATTGAACACTCACTCTGTGTTGAGCATTTTAAAAAATGTGTTGCTTGTGATACCTCAAAACTTTGTAAAACCAGTGAAGAGGGTTTTTAAAAGTTTATTATTCCCATTTTGTAAATCAGAGAAGTTAGTAAGAACTTAATGCATGGAGAGGCTAGTATTTACTCCCAGATTGTCTGACTCTGAAGCCCAAGTTTTTAATTGCTGTGTTATTCAGCACCCACCCCCAAGCCCCATGATACCTGGTTTTAGTATTTTGTGAGTCACAGTTTAAAACTCTGCTATTCTAAGTGACCTGAATCTATCCCTAGACCCTCAAATAAATTTGGTATTAACACAAGGAATTAAATCATTCTAAATTTGCCTATGTTTTATTTATGAATGTCTTATTAATATCTGTCACTACAGTAATTTACATGGTGCAGCTTCCCAAGCATGAATTGGACCATTACAATGTGTCATTAAATATGACTCTAATGGGTCAGTCATTAGAATTTTTATGCAAGCACCAGAAATTTTGATGTATTTCTGTCCTAATTTTGCTTTCTAACATCTCAAAACATAAACAGTAATTCTCTCCTAAGGATTCTAATCTGATAGTATTTAATTGTCATGGTTACTGAAAGTACAGATTTGCTAACTGTAACAGACAAGATGAGTATTATAAGCAATATTTGTAATATTCTAGCTTGAAACTCAAGTTGTTTACGGTATCAGAATTTTATATCAGATCAAACTTTGTAAATTATTTTAATATATTAAGTGCAGTATAATTTAATTTAAAATATTTGTAAATGCCTAATGGATTAACTTTATTTTTCTTTTGGTCTACTTATGTTATTTTGGAGAGCGTAACAACTTTCTGATTACTTGAAAATTAACTTAGTTTCTCTAAAAATGTTAATTTCAAATTTTGGTTTATGCCCAAGTTGACTGGTACTGAACCCAAGACATCTACTTTTAGTAAAACGGTGTATTATTATATTCTTTCTTTTTCCCTTTTTAATTAAAAAATAGCAGAAATAAAGAAAACATTTGGCTCAATGAGCTAAACAAAATATTCGTACCTTTAAAATCAGCACTCAGTTCAGAAGGAAGAACCTTGTCAGCACCAATACCCCATTTCCAGCCCCACTTAATCACTATCACCTTACTCTTCTCCAAAGGTAGCTTCTGACTAATAAAACTGTAGGATAGTTTTAGCTGTTTTTGAAATCTATATAAATGGAATCATGAAGTATGCATTTTTGTATCAGAGTTGTGTTTTTTCCTCCAGAGACAGGGTCTTGCTCTGTTGCCTAGGCTGTTCTCAAACTCCTGGCCTCAAGTGATCCTCCCTGCTCAGCCTCCCAAAGTACTGAAATTACAGTCATAAGCCATGGTGTCTGGCCCAAATTCCTTTCGTTCAAAATTTTTTGTGAGCTGTGTCAATATTCTCATCTGTAACAATAATTTATTTTCATTGCACTGTAGAATTCCATTGAATGAATGCCCCCAAAATGTACATATTTATTCTGCTGTCGAATACCTGGGTTGTTTCCAGTTTTGTAAAATTACTAATAGTTCTCTTATGAATATTCATTATTGTAGTTGTTATTTATTTATTTATTTATTTGAGACTGAGTTTTGCTCTGCTGCCCGGGCTGAAGTGCAGTGGCGCCATCTTGGCTCATTGCAACCTTTACCTCTTGGGCTCATGTGATTCTCCTGTCTCAGTCTCCCAAGTACCTGGGACTATAGGTGTGTGCCAACATGCCCAGCTAATTGTGTTTTTGTATTTTTAGTAGAGACAAGGTTTCACCATGTTGGCCAGGCTGATCTCAAACTTGTAACCTCAGGTGATCCACTGCCTTGGCCTCCCACAGTGCTGGGAATACAGGCATAAGCCACCATGCTCAGCCTGTATTTGTCATTTATGGTACATGCATATGCGTTTTTGTTGGGATTACAGTATATGTTAGATTAAAATTGCTGAGTCATAGACTACGTTTAGCTATAATTTCAGTAGAAATTGCAAATTTTTCTCAAGTGGCCTTGCAGATTTCCAGTCTAACTTGCAATGAATGAGATGGCCAGTTGTTGACTGTGCATGTGGGCAGGTGAGTGTCTAATTATGGTTTTAATTTACATTTCTTTCATTAATAAGTTGAATATCTTTTTATATGTGTTTTTTTTTTTCATTTGGCTATCTTGTTTCAAAGTGTTTGTTCAAAAGTTTTGTCTATTTTATTATTGAGTTATCTCTGACAGATTTGTATGAAGTTCTTTATAAATCCTGATTTTGAGAATATTTGCAAATATATTCTCTCATCATGGTTTTTTACCACTCTTTTAATGTCATATTATGTCAAAAGATGTTCTCAATTTTAATGCAGTGCACCATTAGGGTCTTGATTAATAAATCTTTGTTTACTATAATATCATGGAGATATTTTTTCATCTAGAAACTGTATTGTTTTACATTTCACCTGGAGTTGGTTTTCATGTGTGATTTGAGTTTTGGTTTGTTATTTACATGGGCATAAAGTTGATCCAGAATCATTTATTGAAAAGACTGTCCTTTCCCTACATTTTGGTAGTATACCTCTCTTATAAGTCAAGTATCCTTGTATAGACAAATCTGTTTTGGGACTTCCTATTCTTTTAAGACTTTTTTGTCTTTGCATACAGTCTTAATTAATATATTTATGTACACTTGTTTATTTGTTTATTTGAGACAGGGTCTTGCTCTGTTGCCCAGGCTGCAGTGCAGTACTGTGATCACAGTTCACTGCAGCCTTGATCTCCTGGGCTCATGCAGTCTTCTCATTTCAGCCTTGCAAGTAGCTGGGACTACAGGCAAGCACCACCACATCCAGCTCTCTCTCTATATATATATGATAAAGAGCTGCATACACACACACACACACACACACACACACACACACACACACACACACACGGAGAGATGGGTTTTGCTTTGTTGCACAGGTTTGTCTTGAACTTTTGGCCTCAAGCAGTCCTCCTGTCTTGGCCTCCCAAAATGCTATGATTACAGGCATGAGGCACCACACAAAGCAATTACTGCGTATTTAAAATAGGTTTTATATTTGCTAGAGTAGGTCCTCCAGCTTCATTATTCTTCTTAAAGTTTGTCTTGAATTACTGACTCTTTGCTTTTCTATGTAGAAATCAAAACTAACTAGTTAATTTCCACAAAGTTACTGTGGGAATTTTGATTAGGATGTCACTGAATTTATAAATCAATTTGAGGATAATTGATCAATATTTGGGTCTCAAGACTCACATATGTGAACCTGGCCTACATGCCACTTCATATTTTAAAATTTCTCTAAAGGACATTTAAAGTTTCACTTGTAAAAATCTTGTGCATCTTTTACTAAATTTTTTCTTAGGTATTTGTCCTTTCATTACTATTGAAAGTACTATAATTTCTAAATTTTAGTTTCTAACTCTGTTGGTAGTGAACAGAAGTAGAATTGATTTTAGCAATGTTGACTTACATAAAGTTGTAAACTCACTTATTAATACTAATAATTCCTCTGTTGATTATTTTTAATTTTCTAGGTATTTAATAATCATCTGAGTTAATATCTTCCTTTCTATTCCTTATAACTTCTTAAAATTAATACCTTATTGTATTAGCTAGGATCTCTAATGCAATGCTGAGTAGCATTGGTTATTTTTGACACCCTTATCTCATTCCTGATCTCAGAAAAACTTCTTAACATTTTTCATAAGTATTATATTTTTCAAAGGTAACCTTTATTGGGGTAAGAGAGTTCCTTCTTATTTCTATTTGTTAAAATTTTTAATTTTTTATGTATTTTAAAATTTATTGAGATGACTGTAATTTTTTTACCGATATAAGTTAGTGCAATGAATTGTATTGATTAATATTCCCTTGTTAAAATTCTGAAATTAACTTGTTCATGATGTGCTTATTACTCATTATGCATGTTGCTGAATTAGGTTTTATAATGTTTTATTTTGGATTTTTCAGCTGTGTTTTTCTTTTTGTTTTGCAATATTTTTTGTCTTGCAATATTTTTTGTCAAGCTTCGGTGTCAACTTTATGCTGGATGAACTCGTGAAATGAGTTGGAATATATTTCCCTTATTTCTATTCTGGCAAGAGTCTGTGGACAATGCATGTTATTTCTTTCTTAAATATTTTGCAGAATCCACTGTTGAAGTCTTTTGGCCCTAGCGTTTTCTTTGAGGCAGAATTTTAAATTAAGAGCTCAAGTACTTCCACCATTTGACCCAGCAATCCCATTACTGGGTATATATCCAAAGGATTATAAATCATTCTACTATAAGGACACATGCACACAAATGTTCATTGCAGCACTGTTTACAATAGCAAAGACCTGGAACCAACCCAAATGCCCATCGATGATAGACTGGATAGGGAAAATGTGGTACATATACACTATGGAATATTACGCAGCCATCAAAAATGATGAGTTCGCGTCCTTTGTAGGGACATGGATGAACCTGGAAACCATCATTCTCAGCAAACTGACACAAGAGCAGAAAATCAAACACCGCATATTCTCACTCATAGGCGGGTGTTGAACAATGAGAACACATGGACACAGGGAGGCTAGCACTACACACTGGGGTCTGTTGGGGGGAAATTGGGGAGGGACAGGGGAGTGGGGAGGTGGGAAGAGATAGCATGGGGAGAAATGACAGATACAGGTGAGGGGAAGGAAGGCAGCAAACCACACTGCCATGTGTGTACCTATGCAACAATCTTGCATGTTCTTCACATGTACCCCAAAACCTAAAATGCAATAAAAAAAAGAGCTCAAGTACTTTAAGATTTATGAGTCTATACATATTTTCTAATTATCGTTTTATCTTTTTTTGGTAAATGGTACTTTTTTAGGATTTGTCCATATGAATTTTCAAATTTATTAAGACTTTTTTTTTTTTTTTTTTTTTTTTTTTGAGATGAGTTTTGCTCTTGTTGCCCAGGCTGGAGTGCAGTGGTACGACCTTGGCTCACTGCAACCTCCACCTTCCAGGTTCTAGCGATTGTCCTGCCTCAGCCTCCTGAGTAGCTGGGATTTTATGGCATGCACCACCATATCCAGATAATTTTGTATTTTTAGTAGAGATGGGGTTTCACCAAGTTGGTCAGGCTGGTCGTGAACTCCTGACCTCAGATAATCCACCAGCCTCAGCCTCCCAGAGTGCTGTGATTACAGGCATGAGCCACCATGCCTAGCCCAAAATTGCATTAGACTATCTCCAGAGTTCTGTCACTTCCTTTTACCTTGGACAACTTATTTCCACATATTAATAGTGCTAACACATTCTTTTCAGCACTTGCATAGTATCCCTTTGCATAAAACACAATTTATTTATGTCTCATTGTTGGAACTTTGGGTTGTTTCCAATGCTTTTTAAAAAAGAGTGCTACAGAAGCATTACATGTAGTTTTGTATATTCCTGGGAATGCATCTCTTAAGATATTTCCAGAATGAAATTGCTAGCCAAGAGGTAAATATATATATATATATATATATATATATATATATATATATATTCACAGATTATTAATATTACCAAGTTGCCCTTTAAAGAGACTGTAGTAATTTATAATCCTAGAAACATGAATAAGAATGTCTGCTTTTGCATATTCTCCCTAGTAGTATTACCAATCTTTCAAATATGTTTGGATTTTGTATTTCCAAATCAAATTATTACTGAAAAAAAATAATATACATGAAGCACAGCTGTGTGCTAGAGATCATAAAACACACAATTTGGTATTTCCCTACAGACTAAATTTTGCTATTTTATATAAAAATATTTCAGTTATTTTTGGAATTTGAAAACATTTCAGTTTATTTAAGTGGCTCCTAAGTTGTTTTATAAAATTCAAATGCTAAGCCTCCCCCTGCTTTCATTGTTATTTTTAGTATTACAGCTTTTCAATGGATAAAGATTTAAATCTGTATTCTGGCACTTAGTAGATATGTAATTTTGGAAAATTTACTCAGTTCCTCTTCTTTGAGTGCCTTCACTTTCTGAAGTGGTGAAAATAGATATGGAAGTTAAGTTTGCTGTATTCTCCCTCATCTATTGTTTTCCAGGTCTGATTTAGGTAATTAGGCTACTTAGGCAGTTGCCAGTTTCACATTGACCTATTTATGACCCTTTCGGAGCTGCTCATTCTTGAGTGAGAAGAGTTTCCAGACATGAAAAGGGACCCGTTTCCTATGACTAATCTACACAGTAGTCTCTTCTGCTAGGTAGAAATTCAAAGAAGTGATGTGAATAATACTTCCTTCCTTCTTTCATTTATATTGTTGGTAAGAGGAGCAGGAGGGAGTGCGAGAGATAGAGAGAGAGGAAGAGAACAGAAATGCCGATCTACCAGGTGGTAGACATTGCATTAGGGCTGGAGATATAGTAATGATTAAGTGAGACTTTTTCTTGCCTTCAAGACTCTTCTAAGCTAAGAGTGTAAAAAAGATAAAAAGGAATTCAACACTGCAAATGGGCGCTTTGATGCAAGGATAGCCAACATGCAAGGTAAATGTACTGTGCAGAGGAAAGTAAAGACCTGGAAGCAAAGGACAGCATGACTGGTTCAAATGACAAAAAAAAAAAAAAAAATAAATAAGAAATATAGTATAGTATAAATTAGATGGTAGCAAGACATGTGGCTGAAGAGCAGATAAAGAAAGTTTCTTTAAAGTGTTTAAGTATATATCTTATTTTTGGAGCAATGTTTCAAAGAAAGGCAGTGATTAATCAGATTTCAAATTTTTTTTTTAGGATTTAATGAAGTAAGAGAAAGACACTAGATATGAAAGGACTTTAAATTCAAAATGTTAATGAAAATAAGTCTAGATTTGAAATAGCTTATCTAGATCATTCTTTTTTTTAAGTTACTTTACTATAAACTTAATTTTCTCACACACATCTATCGAACAGCTTTTGCTGATGTATTTTAACTTTTTAAAATTGTACTTTAGATTCTGGGATACATATGCAGATCATTCAAAATCATTGCATAGGTACATTAATGACAAGGTGGTTTGCCGCCACCATACCCCATCACCTACACCTGACATTTCTCCTCCTGTTATCCCTTCCACCCTCCCTCCCACTATCCCTCCCTCAATCCCCCCGATAATGGACCCCAGCGTGTGATGCTCCCCTCCTTGTGTCCATGTGTTCTCATTGTTCAACACCTACCTATGAGTGAGAATATGTGGTGTTTGATTTTCTGTTCTTGTGTCAGTTTGCTGAGAATGATGGTTTCCAGGTTCATCCATGTCCCTACAAAGGACACAAACTCATCTTTTTTTTATGGCTGTATAGTATTCCATGGTATATACATGCCACATTTTCTTTGCCCAGTCTAT
Organism: Saimiri boliviensis; assembly: GCF_048565385.1. NCBI lineage: Eukaryota > Metazoa > Chordata > Mammalia > Primates > Cebidae > Saimiri > Saimiri boliviensis. The sequence goes on from NC_133455.1 coordinate 97,088,345, forward strand.
CATTGATGGGCATTTAGGTTGGTTCCAGGTCTTTGCTATTGTAAACAGTGCCTTGATGAACATGCATGTGCACGTGTCTTTATAACAGAATTATTTATAGTCCTATGGGTATGTACTCAGTAATGGGATTGCTGGGTCAAATGGAATTTCTATTTCTAGATCCTTAAGGAATTACCACACTGTCTTCCAAAGTGGTTGAACTAATTTACACTCCCACCAACAATGTAAAAGCCATCCTATTTCTCCACATCCTCTCCAGCATCTGTTGTCTCCAGATTTTTTAATGATTGCCATTCTAACTGGCGTGAAATGGTATCTCAATGTTGTTTTGATTTGCATTTCTCTAATGACCAGTGATGATGAGCATTTTTTCATGTTTTTTGGCTTCATATATGTATTCTTTTGAAAAGTGTCTGTTCATATCCTTCATCCACTTTTGGGTGTGTTTGTTTGTTTCTTTCCTGTAAATCTGTTTTAGTTTTCTTTGTAGATTCTGGATATTAGCCCTTAGTCAGATGGGTAAAATGCAAAAATTTTTTCCCATTCTGTTGGTTGCTGGTTCACTCTAATAATTGCTTCTTTTGCTGTACAGAAGCTCTGAAGTTTAATTAGATCCCATTTGTCTATTTTGAATTTCTTGCCATTGCTTTTGGTGTTTTAGTCATGAAGTCCTTACTTATGCCTACATCCTGGATGGTTCTGCCTAGGTTTTCTTCTAGGGTTTTTATGGTGTTAGGTCTTATGTTTGAGTCCTTAATACATCTGGAGTTAATGTTAGTGTAAGGTGTTAGGAAGGCATCCAGTTTCTGCTTTCTGCACATTGCTAGCCAATTTTCCCAATATTATTTATTAAACATGGGATCCTTTCCCCATTGTTTGTTTTTATCAGGTTTGTCAAAGATTAGATGGTTGTTGATGTGTGGTGTTGCTCCAGAGGCCTCTGTTCTGTTGCATTGGTCTATGTCTCTGTTTTGATACCAGTACCATGCTGTTTTGATTACTATTGCCTTGTAGTATAGCTTCAAGTCTGGCAGCGTGATGCTGCCAGCTTTTTCTTTTTGCTTAGGATTGTCTTAGCTATGCGGGCTCTTTTTTGGTTCTATATGAAATTTAAAGTGTTTTTTTTCCAGTTCTGTGAAGAAGGCGGTTGGTAGCTTGATGGGGATAGTGTTGAATCTGTGAATTACTTTGGGCAGCATGGCAATTTTCATGATATTGATTCTTCCTAACCATGAGCATGGAATGTTTTTCCATCTGTTTGTGTCTTGTCTTATTTCCTTGAGCAGTGGTTTGTAGTTCTCCTGGAAGAGGCCTTTTACCTCCTTTGTTAGTTGTATTCCTAGGTATTTTATTCTTTATTTCTTTTATTAATAAAGGGTATTCTTTATTCTATGTAAATAAAGGGTATTCTTTATATAGAATAATAAAGGGTATTCTTTATTCTATATAAAGAATACCCTTTATTTCTTTTTCTTGCCTGATTGCTCTGGCTAAAACTTTCAATACTACATTGAATAAGAGTGTAAGAGAGGGCATCCTTGTCTAGTGCCTGATTTCAGAAGGAATGCTTCTAGATTTTGCCTTTCCAGTATGATATTGGCAGTGCGTTTTTCGTAAATAGCTTAAAGAAATTTTGAAAAATTGGCAAGTCCATACTCCAAATAATCTTTTAAAAAGATCTAGTAGTAATTTTATTACTGACTTCGTCTTGCTGTTAGGCATGTTATGAAAACTCCCTTTGAGTAGTTAAGAAAAGATAATTAAACACAGAGTCATAGTTTTTCATCTTCATCCTTTTCACAGCTTCTTTGATTTCACAGCTTCTTTCTTGCTTTTGGCTAAGACACATAGCTTTTTAAAAGGCATAAAAGTTAACAGATGTCCTAGACTTAGGATTTCATCCCTAGCTGTGGCTTAGAATACTGCCTTTCTTATTTTTATAAACACGTATGATTTCCTGTTTGTATACACTCATATCTGCTATGGGATATAAGAAATAGTCATTTACAATGTGACTAAATCACTGAAGAAAAGATATACAGTAAAACTCAAATTTTAGAGGTATTTCAAACTGATGGTTTCTATAAAATGCCATTCCCTGCAACTTCTTATGCCTAACATCACCAGACTGAGAATTTTTTTGGTCTTATTTATTTTTATAATGAGTAAAGTGATTAGTTGTAAAGAGGAAAAAAATGCCATTGTTACTGACCTAAGTGATTTTGTTAGTCATTCTGAAATGTGCTCAGAGAATCATCGCTCAGCACATGAAAAGCTTATTCTTGCAATAAAATCCCTCTCGTTTTGAATACTCTGACAACATTATATATTGAGAAGTCACAAAGATTTACTGATATATAGCAAGTGTAATTTCTTCTTTGTTTCTTTCACTTTCTCTCTCTTTTTAGAGCCTTTAGCGTTCAGGGAAGTATTATGCCAAGGTTATTGACAATATTTGTCCTTTATCGAGTGTCCAAAAACAGTGGTATTTCTCAAAGCTAGTGATTGCCTATTATTTGATTCATTAGAGAATTACAATTTGTCAGCCTTTTCTCCAGGATTTTGTTTCATCCAGAGACTATTTTCCTTCATAATTGCTTGCAGTGTTCTTTGACTTGACACCACTATTTGAATCCTGATGAGTTATTTCTGCTTTGTGTTTGGCATAGACCTTCTGCTCAGTTTACATATGCTTATATAATTTATTTATCATAAAATTCCTTGTGTTTGAGGTGGGGTAAATGCTGTTGATGATGGGTAGTAATAGAGAATTATTCCATCTAAATAAGATCATAGTTTTTTTTCCCAATATTTAATGACAAGTTTTAGACAGAATTCTTGGCAAAAGCAACATCTGTTTTTTGCATTTTTTTTTTAAAGATCATGTTAGTCCATTCTTGCATTGCTATAACCAATTACCAGAGACAGGGTAATTTATAAAGAAAAGAGGTTTAATTGGCTCATGGTTCTGCAGGCTGTGCAGGAAGCATAATGCAGGTATTGCTTCTGAGGACACCTCAGGTAGCTTCCAATCATGATGGAAGGTAAAGAGGGAGCAGGCATCTCACATAGCAGGAGCAAGAGAGAGTGGTGGGGAGGGGCTACACACTTAAACAACCAGATCTCACAGGAACTCACTCATTATCTTGAGAACAGCACCAAGGGATTTGTGCTAAACCATCTACCCTCATGATCCAGTCATCTCCCACCATACTACACCTCCAACACTGGGTATTACGATTTGACATGAGGTTTGGATGGGGACACAGATCCAAACTATAGCATTAGATACTTTAACCAGAGAGAAAGCCTTGCCTGTATCTTCACCATGTACCTGGTAAACATCTGCTCATTTTTCAAGATTCCTCTATGCCATCTTTTTCAGGAAGCTTCTCCTGGCCTGACTTCTCCCGGGCAGATTGACACCTCCCTCATATGTTCCCAGTGTACCTTGTATAACCTTGTGACATAGCCTCTCTAACACCTCATTGTCCATACTTACTTCCATGTCTTCCTTTCTTTACTAGATGACAAGAGTTGAGAATATGTCTTTTCAATTTTTATTTTGAATCTTCAATGCCTAGAACACTGCCTCAAACTTATAGGACCCCTCAAAACACAATAATATTTTGGGTTTTTTGTTAAGTAAGCAAAATGTTTTAGAAATGTTCTTTTGTAATAATATTTCATATTCTGAAATGCCAGAGGAAAGTCATCTATTTATTAGCAGATGCCCAGACTATTTCTCCACTCTTGGTAGATATGATGAAGATAATATATTTGCTCTATAACTAATATTTATAAGGCACTGGCTGTTCTATTTATAGTTTATAAGAATTGCCTGAGATTGTTAAAAAGGAGGAATCCTGACCCCCATCCCTACAGTTTCTGGCTTAGTAGAGCTGATATATGACCCAGGAATCTGCATGTCTAGCAGTGTCTCTGTTGTTTCTCAGACAACATTCCAGAAACAAAACCTTTTGATCAGCCTAAATGGAGTTAATGCTTGTGCTCCGGCAAAACATACATATAAAGACACACAGGCGCATACACGCATGCACACACATACACACACACACCACACACACCACACACACACACACACACACACACACACACACACACACACACTTCTGCTGAGACTAAGGCTATTGAATTGTTTTTAAATAGCTCAAGGATCACCATGATGCCAAAGCCATCACCATCACTTCTTTCTCTTCCTCTGTTCACTGCTTTTTTCCTCTTCCCCTTTCATTTCTATCATCTTTCTTCTTTTGTAACAAAGGGTGACTTTTTACAAACATTGCTAGCCAATCTGAGCATCCCTTTCCTTTCATATTAAATACTAACTTATGTCAGTGCACAGAATGTTCTAATCTACTGTGCTTGTCCAGATATGTTTTTCGATGACTGATCATGGATGCCTGATTTGTCTCTAAAGAAAGTGTTTCATTTTGAGATGAAGAGGCAAATATGAAGAAAAAATATTTTGGAGTCTTCAGTTTCCTGGGTGGCTATTGGAAACATGGTTTATAGATTGCTAGTTTTAATGTTAAGATATTTTTAGTCTACCAAATTCTCAACATGGCTGCAAAATGAAGCATAATTTATGTACAAACTAAAAGCAAAGGCCACTTGCTTTAATTTTTATATAACTATTAGCAAAAATTGATGCACTATTTTATAATATTTACTCTGCCAATGGCTTTTTATTCCTCGGCACTTTTCTCAAATACAAATTATGATCTAGAATTTTGAATATAATTTGAAGTTACATTTCCTTCCATTTGTTAAATTTTTCATTAGAGAGAAATTATGGTATATTACTCATACTATGCTTTTATTTTGGAAATCAAAATTGTACCAGTAAGACTTTATATTAACATTTGTTTATTAACTATTGGGTTTCTGGAAAACTGTAAGCATAACTTGGAGTTTTTGTGGGTTTAGTTCCAGACCACTGCAATAAAGCCAGTATTCAATTAAAAAAAGTCACACAAATTTGTTGATATTGCAGTGCATATAAAAGTGATGTTTATACTGTAGTCTATTAAGTGTGCAATAGCATTATGTCTAAGAAAGTATACATACCTTAATTAAAAATACTTTGTTACTAAAACTGCTAATAATTGTCTGGGCTGTCAGTTGTAATCATTTTGCTGGGGAAGGGTCTTGCCTAGAGGCTGATTTCTGAGGACTGATTTAGGGTGGTGATTGCCAAGGTTGGGGTGGCTGTGGCAATTTCTAAAAAGATGCTGAAGTTTGGGAAATCGGTTGACTCATCTGTAGTATGCAATGCTGGTTTATAGCATTTTACCCACAGTAGAACTTCCTTCATAATTGGAATTCATCCTCTCAGATCTTGCTACTGCTTTATCCACTGAATTTATGTAATATTCTGAGTCCTTACTTGCCATTTCAACAATGTTCACAGCATCTTCAACAGGAGTAGATTCTCTCTCAAGAAACCACTTTCATCTATAAGAAGCAACTCCTCTTGTGTCACAGATTTATCATGCAATTATAGCAATTAAGTCAAATCTGCAAGCTCCACTTCTATTTCTCCTCCTATTTCTACCACTTTTGCATTTATTTTCTCCACTGAAACACTAAACTCCTCAAATTCGGCTTCTTCTAAACTCCTGTTAATACTGATACTTTGATCTGACTTCCTCACATGAATCACAAATGTACTTAATGGCACCTAAAATAGTGAATTCTTTTCATAAGATTTTTAATTGACTTTTTCCCAGATCCATCAGAGGAATTACTATCTATGGCAGCTAAAATCTTATAAAAGGTATTTATTTCCTAAATAAAAGAAACTTGAAAGTCAAAATTCGCCTTTGATCCATGGCTGCAGAATGGCTATTATGTTAGCAGACATGAGAATAACAGCAGTCTCTTCATATGTCTTCCCCAGTGCTCTTGGGTGACCAGGTGCCTTGTCAAGGAGCAGTAATATTTTGAAGGATTGTTTTTTTCTGAGCAGTAGGTCTCAATAGTGGGCTTAAAATATTTAGTAAACCATGCTGTAAACAGAGTACTGTCATCCATACTTTGTTGTTTTATTTATAGAGCACAGTGAGAGTAATGTTAGCGTAATTCTTAAGTGCCTCAGAATTTTCAGAATGATAAATGAGCATTGGCTTCCGATTAAAGTCAGCAGCTGCATTAGCCACTAAGAGAAAAGTCAACCCGTCTTTTGAAACTTTGAAGCCAGCTGTTGACTTCTCCTTTTTGGCTCTGGAAGTCCTAGATGGCATTTTTTCCCAGTATAAGTCTGTTTTGTTTACATTGAAATTATGTTGTTTAGTGTAGCCACCTTCATCAGGGAGCTTAGCTAGATCTTCTGAATAACTTGCTGCAGCTTTTACATCAGCACTTCCTGGTCACTTTGCATTTTTATGTTATGGAGATAGCTTCTTTCCTTAAACCTCATGAACCAACCTCTGCTACCTTCCAACTCTTCTTTTGGCATTCATTGAATGGGAGTCAAGTCAGGGCCTTGCTCTGGATTAGGCTTTCGCTTAAGGGAATGTTGGGGCTGGTTTCACTTTGTATGGAGGCTACTCAAACTTTCTCCATTATCAGCAATAAGTCTGACTGTCTTCCTTATTTTTGTGTACTCTAAAGTAGTACTTTTAATTTCTTTCAAGAATTTTTCCTTTATATTCACAACTTGGCCATTTGGCCAGGAGCCCTAGGTTTTTGTTTAGCTTTCCACATGGCTTCCTTACTATTCTTAATAATTTTTAGCTTTTGATTTAAAGTGAGAGACATGGGACTCTTCCTTTCAATTGAACACTTGGAGACCATCTTATCTGTGTTTTTCCCAGAATCATCAGAGGAATCACCATCTATGGCAGCTAATGTCTTGCTAGATCATATGAATCTTAGAGGCCATTGTAGAGTTATCTGAACTAATTTCAATGTTGTTGTCTCAGGGAATGGGAAGGCCCAATGAGAAGGAGAGAGATGGGAGACTTAACCATTGGTGAAGTAGTCAGAACACCTGTTGATTACGTATCAATTAAGTCTTACATAGGTGCAGTTCATGGCATCCCAAAACAATCACAATGGTAAAATCAAAGATCACCGATCAGAGATCACCGTAACAGATATAATAATAATAAAAAGTTTGAAATATTGTGAGAATTACGAAAAGATGACACAGAGATAAGAAGTGAGGTCATGCTGTTGGAAGAATGATGCCAACAGACTTACTTGACATGGGGTTGCCACAAAACTTCAACTTGTAAACAAATGTAATATCTAAGAAGTGCAATAAAGTGAAGTCCAATAAAATGGGGTGTGTCTGTACTGATAAATTTCCACTGAATATGGAAATCTAATATCTGATCTGCAGTAGTAGATATATATAATGACTGGTATTCATTTAAGGTATTTTGTGAGTATATATTTCTAAAACAATGTTACCAGTGCTACTACAAATAATATTTATTTATATTGTCCTCTATTTCTAAAAAGAATACTGCAAAACCAAGGAATTTCTTGCAGGTAGGTTGAGACAATCTTGCTGTTCTCAAGAATTATTTTATCTTTTTAGATTTCATAGTATAATTTACACATAAGCTAGTTATTTCTATTTTTGAATTTTAAATTCAGCCTTTCTCCTCTTGCTTTTGGAACCTATTCTGGAAGAAGACACTAATAGTTATATTACTAAAAATATTACGCTGAGGTACAGTATCTTAGTTAAATTCATCTTCACCCTAGCATCTCTAATTATATAGCTATCCTTTAAACCTGTCAGAGAGAGAAATCTCTTCTCTTTAATATTTCTAATCCCTCTACCAGTGTTGTGGATCTCAACTTTCCACAACATGAAGGGAAATTTTCTCATGCTCATAAGCTTCCACTACTGAAATTTTCAGTCTTTCCCACTCAATTCTAGAATTCTTCTGCCTTTAAACTTTTGGGTTGTGTCTCTCTATTAACTTTTCTAGCTATGTTTTTATTTCATTTTTCTCTTCCCTTTACAGAATTACTAGTCTTTCAAAATCTCTTCCACCCTATTTATTATAAGAAAAAGTAAAGCCAATTTTGGTTTAAGTCTTCTTTCTCCTCTTGGGTGCTGGATTACGTCCCCACTGTATTCATTATCACTTTTTTCTTTCTTTCTTTCTTTCTTTTTTTTTTTTTTTTTTTTTTTTACCTTACCATCTCTATTGACTTCCTGATGTCAGGATTTATGCTTGCCTAATTCTTTATCTTAAAAATGATGCAGAAGAAATTAAACAGATGAAAACACTCTTTAAACTTTTGCACCCCCAACTAGTGACCATAGTCATTTCTCTCTCTTCTCTTTTGTAGCTAAATTTCTTTGTTTCTTTGTTCTTCTCCTCCTCCTCCTCTTCCTACTCTTATGCCTCCTCTGTTTTTAGGAGACAGAGCCATACTGGAGTATAGTGGTATAATTAATAGCTCACTAAAACCTCAAACTTCTGAGTTCAAGCAATCCTCCCACCTCAGCTTCCCAAGTAGCTGGGACTACAGGCACTTGCCGTTATGCCTAGCCCATTATTTTTCTTGGTAGAGAAGGGGTCTCACTATGTTTGCTATGTTTCCTTGACTCTTCTCAAACTCCTGGCCTCAAGTGATTGTCTTGCCTCAGCCTCCCAAAGTGTTGGTATTATAGGAGTGAGCCACTGTGCCCAACCCCAAATTTCTTTAAACATTCATCTATGTTTACTTCACAGTTCTTTGCCTTGAATTCACTTTATTACCTCTGAAATTGGTTTTTATTGTTTAATTAAAGCTGCCCTTTACTAGGTCACTAAAATATTCTTCTTTCATAAATCATATGAGTAATTTTCAGATGTTATCTTACTAGACATTTTATCCAAAATTAACACTATTTAGTTTTTCTTCTGGGAAAGATCTTTTGATAGTTTTGATTTATATTTCAGCAAATATTTATTTCTCTTCCATTCCTACTGTGATACAGCATACTCCCATATCAGTCGATGTTGTGCTAGGTCATCGGACTTTTTGTGCCCACTGTAATAGTAGTGGAAATGAACTAAGCAGAGGTTTCAAATGTCCATCTGCTATTTTTAAAATTTTTACTTAAAGACTAGTGTGATATCAAGGCTTGGTTCTGATACCAAGATGAATGTAGAGAGATCTGAACAGAGTTGAATTCAAAACAAAGCTTAGAGCAAGCCGAATCAACCCCATAGCCTGAAGTGGAACTGGCCCAGTCAAACCGTGAACCCATGAGCAAGAAAAAAAATAATAACTGCTTGTTGTAATTTGGGGATGTTTATTTTGCAGCATTATTAGACAATAGCTGACTGATATAGCTGAATTGCTAGAAATTTTAGAAAACCATCTTCTGGATTTTTCTTTTAAGTTTCAGGAACCATTGTAACATACTATAGTTTGGTTGTTTATTCCTCCAAACCTCATGTTGAAATTTGATTCTCAGTGTTGGAAGTGTAGCCTAATGGGAAGTGTTTGGGTCAGGTTGCCAGGAGGATCCTTCATGAATGGCTTGATGGCATCCTGCAGGTAATGTGGGGGTGTGAGTTGTTTCTTAATTCCCATGAGACCTGGTTGTTTAAAAAAAAAGTCCAGCACTTCTCTTCACACTCTTTCTTGTATTGCTATAAAAGAATACCAGAGGCTGTGTAATTTATAAAGAAAAGAGGTTTACTTGGCTCATGATTTTGCCAGCTATACAAGAAAAAACTTCTAGCTTCTGCTTCTACCTCAGGAAGCTTCCAATCATGGTGAAAGGAGCAGGGGAGCTGACATCACATGACAAGAGAAGAAGAAAGGGAAAGCAGAGGAGATTCCAGGCTCTTTTCAACAACCAGTTCTCATAGGAACTAAGAATGAGAATTCACTCATTCCTGAGAGAATGCCACCAAGCCATTCCAGAGAGGTTTGCCCCATGAACTAAACATCTCCCACCAGGTCCCACTTCCAACATTGGGGATCAGATTTCAACGCTGAGACTTGGCTGGACCAAGCAAACCATATCCAGGCCACAGCAGTTGCTACTTATATGTTGACCCAACTTCTAAATCTTTAGCTTCAAACTTGACCCTGCATGCCTTGTCAAAAATGCATAGAACAAACTCCATTTGGTAGTTACAAGAAGCACACTAAACTCAATTTCTTGAATATAGTGCCTCAGCTCCACAATCTATCTTGCATGCAACCAGCAGGAAAAGAAATATGAAAAAGTTCTACACCATTAATATCATTACAAAAATTAGTATGGCATAATTTACTGCATTTTTACCTTTAAATACATAATGTCATTTAATTATAACAACAGGCTTATGGGTTATATTATATTATTATCTCTACTCAGCAGATAGGAAACATGAAACTCGATGAAATTAAATAACCTGCATACAATCAATAACTAACAAGGAGCTGAACCAAGTCAAAGGCAAATTTTTCTGACTCTAGTAGTCGCATACTACAGACATATTTACTAAATTTGATGGGTTGCTTATTGAAAATATAAATTTAAGGACAAAATTTGCCAACTGTCTTTTCAAGAATGTTGTGCTTCATGTACTTACTATTCATTCAACAATAGCTATCACTGCTTCCCAAAGAGAAACATTGCTACTTTCCAAACAAACCACCCATATTATTGCTTCTGTCTTTATTTATATGATTTGTTATAAATAATAGTGTCCTGTCTTCTTCAAATTTATCCAGATTCTCCCTGTCTTTGATGTACTTCATTTAAAGCTTAAGATTTCTATAAAAGGTCCTCAGATTCTTTACAAGGATACTAGTCAATTTCTTAAACTCCTCTAGCATGATTTTTTCTTAGTCTTATATCAACTAAGATTCATTGCAAATTACCTGCCTGGTACTGATCTTAATCATAAAAAAGTTTTCATACTATATGTAAATAGTATCTACTCCATAGGAATGTTTAATTTAGTTGGAATTATGGAAGTAAAATGTCATTAAACTGTAATTCTTATATATTATTTAATAATTTCCTTATTCTAATGATTTTGGTCTTCCCTAATGTGTGATCAGCTTATTTTTGTATTCATTTCAAAGCAAAGTACATTCCATTAAAAAGCTTTTACATGAACTGGGCCTTTTATTTTGAATCCTATATCATGGCTTTTTTTCCCCCCTGCTTTCTCACAAATATAACTAAAGTGATATAGTTCATGGGAATAATTACAGGGATTTATTGAGCAGAAATTTAAATAAACTTAATGTTGGACAAAATCAAAACTGTCAAGCCAAAGAGCATTTTATCAGGTTGTCATACTTGTTTATATTATACTAAATTATATATATATATATATATATATATATATATATATAGAATAAACTTAGTGATTTCTGTTTCTTTATAATAATAATCTATTGACTATTTGGAATACTACTGTGTGTTGATTTTTCTATTTATGTAGAATGACATAACACATATAAATGCCCCCCATACACACCATAAAAAAAAACATTTGACTAAAGAAAGTGCTAGAGAAATTGTGCTATAGATGTAACATTTTAAAATTCCTACCATGTTAAAAATATGCCATAAGGCATAGGAGAAGAAAGTTCGTATTTAGGGATAACAAAGGAGCTCTATATGTTCATAGTAAAATAAACGAAAAAGTAAATGAAACGTCCAACCTGAAACCCTTGTGCCTTATTACTATGAGAACCACTGAAAAATAAAGTCATATGTCTTTTCCACATTTAGTACTTTGGTTAAATCTATTGCTTAATAACAGAATCAAACTTTTTTCTCCTACTATTATGAAACTACATTCTTTTCTATTTCTCACTGCTAAGAGGAACAGGATGAGATTCAATGACCTCCGTGGTGGGTAATTGGGATTCTCTTGATCACTGGAAAGATCTTACTTTATCCTTTGACTGTCCATGTGGTATGAGATGGGAATGATTGCCAACTGTTTTATTTTTCTATTTGTATTACTCAGAAAATAGTTGTTCACTACTTAAGGAAATTACATTTGGGAGTTGACTTAGCATTTTGTTTGTTTGAAAATCCTTCACAGACACATGTTAAAGATTTTTGGATTTTCAAAAAGCAGATTTTCACTTTAAACATTAATAAACTCAAGAAAGTCAAGTCGTTTGGGCACTTTATGAAGAAAAGTGGAACAGTATGGGTGTTTCTGGATTCAATGGGTTGGTGAATAGTAAGTGTAAATCTTACACAAAGGATTCCATATTACTGAATAATAGCACCTTCTCCCATCTCTCCAACATAGGCATGATTATTTGTAAAGTTATGTTATCCATCTCTATTAGAAAATGGAAAGATACAGTAGTATGTCTAGTACTTTATCAAGATGCCCTTTTATATCTTCACAGAAATAGAGGTTGACATCAATATTATATATTATTTCTTTTAAGAAGTGACACGTTGAATCAGCTTTCCTGTAGACTTTATTCCACTTTGAACTGATTACCTTGTAGGATGTCAGGGTTGTCAAAAATGCTATTTAACATGAATTTTTTTTTATAGCAATGAAGCAACCAAAATGCAAGATTCTATTTCAGTTAGCTATAAGCGACTGTATCATATGAATATTCTGCAGCTTTTGCAACTTTTGGGTTTTGTACCATCCAGCTCCCAAGTGATTCTTACTGCCTCAGGACCTGCTGAAACAAAATACACCTTCGATATTTAATTCTATGCTCTGTATGCGATCCACTCACTCAAAAATAGACGGAAAGTCTTTTGTTTCTTACTAAAAAGGTAAATATTGACCTTAGACAAGAACTTCAAGTCCTTGTGGTCATTCTGCAGCTGACTGAAAAATTCCCTGTGAAAGAAAATTATTTTGTAGAAAAATTGAAAAACTGCTGTAGAAAGACATGAGATAAGAAAAATATAATGCCATGGATTAAGAACTGAATTTATTTGTTTTATATTTCCTCTAAGCCTATGATTTTTAAGCATAAACGTATATTAAATATCATTGGAATTGCTTGTTAAAACAATCCTTGAACCCACTGTATTCATGAGGTCTAGAGTGGGGCCTGATAATTTGCATTTTAACAAACTCCCAGATGATGGTGATACTGGCTTTTTGAGAGCTTCCTTTGGGTAGCACTGTCCTAAGTAGTAACTTTGGTACCAACACTTCTTTGTTAACTGATAACTCTTATCTCAGAAAATGATAATGATGCCAAGAGTATTAATGGGAGAAAAGAACAGAACAGATTCGTTTGTGCATAGGATAATGCCACATTAGCAGGATATTTTGCCTTCATTTAACATCAATACATTTTTTTTCTTTTTAATTGGTACAAAAGTAATCACAGTTTTTGCCATTACTTTAAAAAACAACTAAGTAATATTCCAGAGCTCGATTTGATTCCCCTTGTGTTGGAGAAAATATTGATATTCCTGTTGCTTTTAAGAAATAAATCTGTTAGGGTTTCAAGGTTTTATTACAATCAAGCCTTTGGGGGAGCTAGTGGAACAGCCCTGAAGCTTTTTTGTTAAGTGATTTTAAACCCCTTATAGTTTAGCATTTAGAGGGGTTGATGTAATTTGCCATGACAAATCATGAGTAAATGCATCCTTGAGATTAAGAATTAAATTCCACAAATATTTATAATATTTTAAAAGTCAGGATGGTAGAGTGCATCACAACCTAGCTGGATGTTAAAATCCCCTGGGTGACTTTAACAATACTGCTCTGATACCTGGGCACCACCATTCAGACATTCAGACTTAATTAGTTTGGGCTTGGGTCTTGACATAGGGAAATGAACAGAGGATAATAGTTAAGGAGGGAGAGGTGCAGATATGAAGACCATTACCAGTTCTTGAGAACTACTTTCTTTATGTCAGGCACTACACAGGATATTCTAAAAATATTGTCCCTATGAGTCACATAAACTCAAAAGGTAGCTTTAAAAAATATCTAAGAAAAGAAGCTTGAAGAAAAGGATAAACTTTTCGATGGCAAGAGGTTGTTAAATAATGAGGGACTGGCCCTAGCATCTTTGCAGGGGTACCAGATGCTTCCATTCCTTTTCTCTCTCTCCCTCTCTTTTCTTCTTCCCTTCCTTCCCTCCCTTCTCTTTTCCTTCCTCTCTCTCCTTCCCTGGTTTTCCTCCCTTCCTTTCCTCCTTCCCCTTTCTCATCGTCTTCTCCTCCTCCCTTTTCTTTTTCCTTTTTCCTCTTTTTTCCTCTTCCTCTTCCTCCTTTTTCTCTATTCCTCCACAAATCTAAATAACTTGGAATAAGAGACAACCTCTAACAAATGTTGAAGTGCTATTTAAGGAGCGATGTAGCCTTCAAAATATATACTTGATATCTGTTATGAATAAAGCTTTGCCTGTATCACCTGGGTGTTGGACATGGGCAATTACAAATGTGTCTAGAGACTGAGACACTAGATGCATTTCAAGTCCAAGCATATCTCAAACACATTGGCTTAGTCTTCAATGAAAAGGGCATTGGCATATAGGTAGATAATTTAGATTCAGAATTTGGCAACAATTATTACTGTAATTATAGTTGAAAGCCATCTGTGATCTCATCACGTAGTTATAGGGGTAAGATGAGGGTAAACTTCTGATACTAAGAATAAGTGGGCCGGGCGCGGTGGCTCAAGCCTGTAATCCCAGCACTTTGGAAGGCCGAGGCGGGTGGATCACGAGGTCAAGAGATCGAGACCATCCTGGTCAACATGGTGAAACCCCGTCTCTTCTAAAAATACAAAAAAATTAGCTGGGCATGGTGGTGTGTGCCTGTAATCCCAGCTACTCAGGAGGCTGAGGCAGGAGAATTGCCTGAGCCCGGGAGGCGGAGGTTGCGGTGAGCCGAGATCGCGCCATTGCACTCCAGCCTGGGTAACAAGAGCGAAACTCCGTCTCAAAAAAAAAAAAAAGAAAAAGAAAAAAAGAAAAAAGAAAAAAAAAAAAGAATAAGTGAACCATATCAGAGGAAACACTAGAAATACTTTCTTCTCTAATGTTAAGAAACCCATATAGAAATCAGTCTACCTAAAAACAGATAAATATACCCTGTTCCCATATATAATATATTAATAATATTTTAAAGTTAACCATTACAAAGCTCTTATAAATGTGTTTTATAATCTGATTTAATCTTCACAACATCTTTTTAGAGCTTTGGGGAAAGAGAAAATAAGGGTTTATATATTTATAGGTATGTACAAAGCCTTTTGTTCATATTTTTATATAATCCTCACAGCTAGCCAAAAGTGTTATTTTTTTTCTGTTTTATAAGAAGGGCTCAGAGAAATGAAATAACTTGCACAGTCATTGATAAAGTTATTGCTGGAGACTGAGATCAAAACCTGAACATAGTACAAGCAAAAATTTGACTAAAATTACTGCCTTCATTCTCATTGATTTTAACAGTCATTTATATTATGCTGAAACACTGTTGAACCTTTATATAGAAGATATTATTTATTTTACCTAGATGTATATATAAATAAAATCAATAAAGGATATTCATTCACCTGAAATTATAAATAATAAATCCATTAAACTCAACTAAAATGAACACTGAGCTACTTTTCATATAAAGAGCTTTGAAAAATGTCATAGGGTAAAGTTATATTCATCATACACATTGGTTTTCTGACTTAAAAATCTTTTTCTTCCTTTCAGTTCTAAAGTACATTCTTATTTAAACCTCAGCTACCCATGCAAATTGATATTTAAAATAAATGAATTTCTGCTTGTTCACTAGATGTCAGTATTTGTAAATATATAAAAACATTTTCAAATAAACTTTACTTATTTTGTTTCAAGTCACTTTCTTCACAGTTTTATGTAAAAATGCAGTTTTGTTTTTCTTGCGTTAGTTAAGTTGAAGCTTTAGAATTGCGGGCACCACTGGATAAAATTTCTCCTTTAAGCATGGGACGTCTGGTGGATTACTTCAGCAAAAAAAATCTGCCTTCTTGAAAAGTAATTGTGCTCATGAATTCTTGCAAATTAGGCTTGTCATCTTTAGGTGTATATTAATAATTCTTTAATGAGCTTTACAGTTACTAAGAAAAATGGGACTTTTTTGTAGATAGGTTATATATTTTGTCTTTAAAGAAGAAAGATTCCAAATTTTTAATTGAATGACTTAAAAGTAAATTAAGTTTTAATTCTTAGTCTTTTATTTATGTTTTCACATGGAATTGGGCCTATTTAATGTTTGTTTTATCTCATCTGATGGCTATCTCTTTTTAAAAGTAACGTGCATTCTCATTTGAAACCAAGAACATGCTGAATAATTGTAAGGATATTTCCTGAGGTTTATGAAAGTTTTCCAGTATCTTCTCTGATAAGAAACCTGAGAGGCTTCCAGACAACACTAGAGGCTGGATTCAGTGAATTCAGTCATGTCAGTAGAGCCCACTAATTTATTTTTATCCTAGTAGGCAAAAAATGAAGCCTCTAGGGGCAATGGCTAAAGTGTTCTAAAACCCCACCAAGTGTTCTAAAACCCCAGCATGTTGTATCAGTACAATTGAATAGAGTACTCACATGGCACTGTGAGGTAGAGATTACTACTGAAGAAACTGATGTCAAGTGAGGTCACAAGTTTAGACTCAATAAGCAATAGGGCTGGGATTCTAAGTTACATCTGATGGACATCACACCTGTTCTTCAAAGCTTTCTCTCACTCTACTATTATCTCATATATATATATATATATATATGTATATATATATGTATATATATATATGTATATATATGTATATATATATAAAATTGCATTTTAGGTTTTGGGGTACATGTGAAGAACATGCAAGATTGTTGCATAGGTACACACATGGCAGTGTGATTTGCTGTCTTCCTCCCCTTCACCTATATCTGGCATTTCTCCCCATGCTATCTCTCCCCAACTCCCCACCCCGCACTGGCCTTCCCCTATTTCCCCCCAACAGACCCCAGTGTGTAGTGCTTCCCTCCCTGTGTCCATGTGTTCTCATTGTTCAACACCCACCTATGAGTGAGAACATGTGGTGTTTGATTTTTCTGCTCTTGTGTCAGTTTGCTGAGAATGATGGTTTCCAGGTTCATCCATGTCCCTACAAAGGACACAAACTCATAGTTTTTGATGGTTGCATAATATTCCATGGTGTATATGTGCCACATTTTCCCTGTCCAGTCTATCGTCGGTGGGCATTTGGGTTGGTTCCAGGTCTTTGCTATTGTAAACAGTGCTGCAATGAATATTCGTATGCATGTGTCCTTATAGTAGAGTGATTTATAATCCTTTGGATATATACCCAGTAATGAGATTGCTGGGTCAAATGGAAATTCTATTTCTAGGTCCATGACGAATCACCACACTGTCTTCCAAAGTGGTTGAACTAATTTAGACTCCCACCAACAGTATAAAAGTGTTCCTTTTTTTTCCACATCCTCTCCAGCATCTGTTGTCTCCAGATTTTTAATGATCGCCATTCTAACTAGCGGGAGATGGTATCTCAATGTAGTTTTGATTTGCATTTCTCTAATGACCAGTGATGATGAGCATTTTTTCATATGTTCGTTGGCCTCATATATGTCTTCTTTTGTAAAGTGTCTGTTCATATCCTTCGCCAACTTTTGAATGGGCTTGTTTGTTTTTTCTGGTAAATCTATTTTAGTTCTTTGTAAATTCTGGATATCAGCCCTTTGTCAGATGGGTAGACTGCAAAAATTGTTTCCCATTCTGTTGGTTGCCGATTCACTCTAATGACTGTTTCTTTTGCCCTGCAGAAGCTGTGGAGTTTGATTAGGTCCCATTTGTCTATTTTGGCTTTTGTTGCCAATGCTTTTGGTGATTTGGTCATGAGGTCCTTGCCTACACCTATGTCCTGAATGGTTTTGCCTAGATTTTCTTCTAGGGTTTTTATGGTGTTAGGTCTTATGTTTAAGTCTTTAATCCATCTGGAGTTAATTTTAGTGTAAGGTGTCAGGAAGGGGTCCAGTTTCTGCTTTCTGCACATGGCTAGCCAGTTTTCCCAACATCATTTATTAAACGTGGGATCCTTTCCCCATGGCTTGTTTTTGTCAGGTTTGTCAAAGATCGGATGGTTGTAGATGTGTTGTGTTACCTCTGAGGCCTCTATTCTGTTCTACTGGTATATGTCTCTGTTTTGGTACCAGTACCATGCTGTTTTGATTACTGTAGCCTTGTAGTATAGTTTGAAGTCCAGTAGTGTGATGCCTCTCACTTTGTTCTTTATTTGAAAAGGGCTTTGTGTGCATTTCTGGTCGCTGGCTATTCATATGATGAAAATCTGGGATTTTTTTTTTCTATCAAAAATAATTTTCCAGAGATGTCTTTAGAAGGATAGTTTCATCACATTTTTTAGCATCACCTTAAATGTTGTGAGGGCTTGAATTTTTTTAAATAAAGATTATTTGAGATCAGCACTATTTTATTATCTGCACATTATTATGGTTCAAAACTTTAAACACTGAACAACTGAAGTTAATCATGTACTTATTTGTCCCTTGAACAAAAGTGTTGCTCATTCAGTGAGAAGTAATGTGCTTAATGTGGAAAATAACAGTTTCTGATTCACCAGATGGAATAATACAATTTATGGATATTCTTTTTTTATAATATTAGACTATGCTAAATAAATTACTAATATGTGAACACAATGGGAAGATGAATTAATAGTCACTTTGATTTATGAGGGAGGATAGTATTTGTAGATTATGGTACTTAGGAAAACTTCATATACAGGCCTAATCATTTAAGCATCATAAACTTCTTTAGGCTCAAAAATTGTTACATAACTTCTATGCTTTTTTATAAGCAAATTCTAAATAGCTGTCCTTTCTAACCTGATGATTGAGCTTATAAAAGAGTTAACTAAATGTCACAACTGAAAGAAAAGAAGAAGTGGCTTTTATGAAAAACAGGAAAGAAGAAGTGGTTTTTCGAAAAACAGAATTCAAAGGTACAAAAGAGAATTTATCTTTGAATTCCTTTTTTCATAAAAGCCACTTCTTATTCTCAGAAGAAGAAACCTTGATTATATTCCATGTGTAATTCTGAAACATAAATTATCTTATTTTGCTTCGAGATCAGTAAAATATACCTTAGTATATTCTTGCATTGTTCAGATGAAATACATAATATGCTTGCTATATAACTGTAGATCTTAGATAACAAAACAAATATTTATTAAGTATTTACCATGTTTCAGTATCACGCAAAGTTAAAAAGAGTATTGTTAAAAGACTTATCTTTGTGGTCCCAATACTTTGACACTTATCAGTGTGGCTTTCTTACACTTGTCTACTAATGGCTAGTCTAAGAATTATACCATTTGTTTTTATTTTCACATATATTTATCTCTAAAATACGTTAGAATCAAAAGAGTAAGTTTTGAAAAGCATATTTGTTGGTACTAATTTTGTCTCTTCAGTTCTAGTTTTTTTTCATTCACTTTTAAAGGCTTAATTAAGAGTATGCTTGTTTCATTGTTAAATACTATACCTAGATCACAGGATAAGTAATACTTATTTCAAAGAGGTGTGTGTGTGTCTGTGTGTGTATACACTTACTTATGGTGTATACACACACAGACACACATGAGTCTTGTAGTACAACCCATGTATTAGAGTACAGAGTCAAATACCATTTCATTTGTGTGACTATTTATTTTGTGTTTTTGAGAATTGAATTGTATTTGAAATGCAAAGACAATACAGTAGATGGATAATTGAATCATAATATAAATCTTATTGAAAGTTTAATAATCATAACAAATTTTTTGTATAATTAAAAAAATATTGTCAGATTGCTTAACCTGAAATCTAGCTATGATTATGTAAAATATAAAGTGAAATGTGTTTTTACTCATTAGAGAAAACAAATGCATTAGTTGAATCTCTCTCTCCTCTTTCCAAATCCCAGGCATCACATTCATCTAAACATCTCACTTAGCAGAATTATGTTTCAGACAGTGATATTTACATAAAAGATGTAATGCGTTTCATCTCAGTCCTCTTTCATAACAATCTCAAGTGCCAGTTTGTCATGTTTCTTATCACATTCCCTGCCCCAAAATGACAACTAAATAAGCTACATAGATGACGACCATAACAATCTTCAGGACCAGGTCCTATCTCTTCTATATTGAACCATTTTTCTAGGTTTTAAGATTCTTTATGCCATATAAAGATTTCTAAAAACATCAATTTATTTTCCTTGCCAAAGAGAAATGACAAAGAAAAATTTGACTTTGATTCTCAATCTCAAAAGTTAATATGTTCATTTTTAAAATTTATTATAAAGGTTGCTATCTGCTGAATATAGACATATTATATTAATTTGAACTATGGGGAATAACAGACTTCTCCATCAGCTAACAAACGCCTTGTAGGGGAGCTACACAGGGCACAAAAGAAGTACAGATCCACATTTCCTTCCTTATAATACAGAAATTCAAACTAAACATGCAGTGTCTTTGGCTCATTTGGTGACAAAATCTGATCTTGACCTGAACTCCCTTGGTAGGATGTATCTTACCTATTCCACTTGGTGTGAGTGAATATTCACAATATTCACAGTTTTTGCTGAAGAAATATGAATGTCTCTGATTACATGTTATTTCAAACACACACACACACACACACACATACATATAAGCGCACATTTCTAGCAAGTATAAAAAATAGATCGAAAACATATCTGGCCCCATGAGCTTTGGAAAAGCTGTTGTAGGTCTCTATTAGATATTGTCCATGTCTTCAAGCTAGTTGTATTTTATTGAGATGTGTGACAGTAAGCTCTACTCTCAGAGAGTCAAAATAGTTACTGAAAATCCACCAACTGGCTGATACATGCAGATACCTACATGCAGATACCTACATGCATATGCACACATGCACGCACTCAATCCATATTTTATGTATATTATATATAGTATGGATTTTGTGGTACAGAAGAAAAGTAGTAATAATGTAGAATAAGTCTAGTGATGTAAAATATCTCGGAGAGTAATAGAACTGGTTCTCTCTTTTCTAAGCGTCTTTGAATTTACTTCTTAATGAAATAAAACAAAACCACAGCCAATAAGAAAACCTCTGCATATACGCTGAAGGAAAAAGTATATAAGGCAGTAAAATTTTCATGAGAGCCCTCCAGCAAATGTGTGTGTGTGTGTGTGTGTGTGTGTGTGTGTGTGTTTTATGAAAAGGAAAGCTGTTTTGAAGACAGTATAATCAGTTTAGAGCAAAGAACCAAATGGAATTTGTTGGCTTTCATTGTTGCCTTACTAGATCTGACTTTAGACAAGTTACTTAAAATCTCTCAGCCTGCTTTATTATCTATGAGATATTAATAATAAAAGTAGCTGCCATATAGAGCTGTTAGAGGATGACATGGGATAGTGTGTGTACTGGCGGGGGCCTGGCACAGCGGAGGCAGGCCAGTTTCACTCCTTGTCTGGAAGCTGTTCCATCCAGGTCTAGCAGATGGTAGTTTTTAGGCTGTGGAATTCTACATAATTAATTCTTAGCTATTCATGATCATTATTTTCATTGCATATTAGATTTCTTTTTGCTAGGCTAAATTATTCCACAATCTTTTAAGATTTCATCTGTAATAACTAAAGTAGTTGTCTGGTGAAGAAGCCAACCTCAGCTGCTTTATGCTTTCAGTTTTATTAACCTGAAAGCCTCCAAGATGACTCTCATGAGAGTTCCAGATTGAAGCTTTAGAATTTTTCCAGAAAGTGGAGGACATGGGAACTAAGTGGAATATGGCTATATAAATGTTCCTCTGAGTGGTTTCCGAGCTTTGAAAGAATATATACTATATTAGCTCAGATTTGTTTTTTAAAGTGTTTTATGAAACACTTGATGTGTTATTCATGGACTTACTCATGGTGACTGCAGGTTTTCTAGTTTTGTTATCCATTCCAGGCATCTTTTGCCCTATTAGGATTCTACCACAGTAAGCAACAAGATACAAAAACAGAGGCTATATGGCAATGGATGATATTCACAACTAGAAACGGACATATTTCTGCTACATATAGTGAAGTCATAGTCATTTGAAGGAACTACTAATGTGACTAGGAATCTCTGTATGTGTTTAAATGGCTTATCTAAAAGGCAAGTGAAGAGATGCTAGCAGAGTCATGTTATGACTTTCATGGACCGCAGACACTTCTAACTGTCTGAGCCTCTTTTTCCAATAGAAAGAGAAAGAATTACAAATGATAAAAAAGAGACAGAGCGACAAATTATATTCTGTCTTGGTATAAAGACTGGATTTATTATTATATATTCATTTATTTTATATATGCTATCCCTTGTATATCCAGGCTGGATTCATTATTACACATTCATTACTACTATATTTTTAAAATCTAATTTTAAGACAAATTAGAACATTTTTATACCTCTAAAAGTAACATGTACCCTAGGCACTGTGCCTATTGTGCCTGCCTCATTGGTAAGTTGGCCCCAGAAACTAGCAAATGTTTGCTAATCTTTTCTCTTAAAAGCCAGTTACGGTTAGATTCTGCTATTTTCTGGAACGACGCGAGGGTACCACTGCAATCCCTGGATTTCTACGTAAGTTTCTTTCAAGCATAGAATCCAACTACTGATTTCTTCAACAGAGAAAAATAAAACGCACTTTGAATACAGACTGACAGATCCTGTCCTGACTTCCAACACAACTTCTTTGTACCACCACCCTAGGCTATTGGATCTCCTGACTAGCAAAATGAAAATAAAAGAATTTAAAACTATTTAATTATCCTTTCATTTGTGCTAGAAAGATTTGGAAATAGATACATAAGTTTTTTGCAGAAACTGTCATCTCAATACTTAGTGTTAAAAATACACAGACCATCCTCTGTGATTATGAGCAAACAACACTTACTTTGGTTCAAAAGATAGTGATCTTTAAAATAAGACAGGGTATTTATTTATACATTGGTTACTATAACATACAATAATGAATTTTTGAATTTATTATGTTGGTATCAAAAATAAACCAAGGACATGCTTTTCCAATTAATGTAGAATAAGAATCATGGAGGAGAAAAGGCTCTGAAGCAATGAGAGATTGTGTGGAATGTAAAGCACTATTGCTACATTTAAAACCTGAAAGAAAATAGAGATCATTGATGGAATTTTACCAAATCAGCCATGTAGATGACAAGTTCAGGAAATTCTCCTGGAACTCAGAAAAAAAAAAAAAAGAGACCAGAATAACAAAAGGCAAATTACATGTGACCAAGACAGACTTAAGTTCCACTTAGCTTGCCTAAACTGGCTTCTTTTTGAGTCTCAGGCCCCTTACCTCCCTTTTCTAGGGGATTTACTTTAGAAAACTTGTAATCGGGCCAGGCATGGCTCAGGCCTGTAATCCCATCACTTTGGGAGGCTGAGGCAGGTGGATCACCTGAGGTCAGGAGTTAGAGACCAGCCTGACCAACATGGAGAAACCCCGTCTCTACTAAAAACAAATTAGCCAGGTATGGTGGCTCATGCCTGTAATCCCAGCTACTTGGGAGGCTGAGGCAGGAGAATTGCTTGAACGTGGGAGGTGGAGGTTGTAGTGAGCCAAGATTGCGCCATTGCACCTCAGCCTAGGCAACAAGAAACTCTGTCTAAAAAAAAAAAAAAAAAAGAAAGAAAGAAAGAAAAAGAAAACTTATAATAGAAAATTCTTTCTCTACCCTTTTGAGATGTGCATAAATCTTTTCCCAGCATCTAGCCAGTTTTACAATTCGGAAATGTCTTTCTGGAGGACCTGGGAGCCATCCCTTTGAAATATAATCATTAAGGAAGATAGTGTCTCTCTCTCTTAGTTTCTGTAGGAGAGTAGAACCTAATTTCAACAAGTGCCAGTTAACAAAAACAGCTGACCTAATCACCAGTCTCACCATAACATCCTTCAGTACATGTCCACTAGCTCACCTCAGCTCTTAAAATCTCTCTCACTTATTGTTTTTGTGGAGTTGAGTTTAATCCCTTTCCACTATTACAATAGTCTTGAGTAGTTTTTCTTGCCTGGTTAAATTTGTCCAGCAAAATATTTCTTTGACGCAAGGAGGCCAGAGCTCTGAGATTAAATAGATGTTTAATAGGCATTTCATTAAAAAAAAAAAAAAAAGCCAACAGGAGAAGCAATAATTTAAAATAATGGGGAAAAAAACTTTTTATGAGTTCCAGGAAATCTTGAATCAGCAAATTAAAATGGCAGACAATGTATAGCAATAACTAATGAAAAGAAATTAGTACACAGATATGGCAAAATATGTAACATTTCAAGAATAATAAAACCTTTTTTAATGATTAAGGAGGGGGAAGGAATGTGGCAAACAGACGAAAATAAATTTCACCCACTCCAAAATTAGAATATAACTATTCTTTATTATTGCTAATGTGATCAAAAGCAATATAAATATTAAAATAGCTTAGAAAAATTAAAATGTTGAAACAATTCAGAAACTATATTCTGGCTTTGAAATAGTATATACGAAGAAATTAGACAAAAGTGGTGTACTAATCGTCACACTGCTATGAAGTAATACCCAAGACTAGGTAATTTATAAAGGGAAGAGGTTTAATTGACTCACAGTTCTGCATGGGTGGCAAGACCTCAGGAAACTTATAATCATGGTGAAAGACAAAGAAGCAGGGACTTTCTTCATGAAGAGGTAGGATGGAGTGGGTGCAAGCAGGGGAAATGCCAGATGCTTATAAAACCATCAGATCCCTGAGACTCACTATCACTAGAACAGCATGGGGGAAACCACCCCCATGATCCAATTACCTCCATCTGGTCCCACCCTTGACACATGAGGATTATAAGGATTCCAATTCGAGGTGAGATTTGGGTGGGAAGACAGAGCCAAACCATATCAAGGGATAATTCAACAATTCTTTTCTTTTTATATTAATACCAACAAAAGATGTGAATTTTAATTTTTAAAAAACACTGTTGGAATAAAGATAGAATGTTTGCCTTCAAAATCAGCAGACAAACTAATAAAGGAAAATGAATTAAAACAAGTTAGCCATCACAATTTTTATAATGTATCACATATTTTCTTTAAAATATTTGTTTACCATTCTCATTTTTTATTAAACTTTAAACATTCTAATAAAATTATGAAAAATCTAATTAAAATTAAATTTAAAAGTCTAATCTACTTTTTAATCTCATTAAAGAGTCTTATTAGAGTTTAAAAATTCTAAGAATAGAAGTATTCTAATAAATTTTAATAAAAATTCTAATAAAACTTTTTAAAAAATAATTCCTCATGCTCTTTTTTATTATAATTAAAAATTTCTAGGGCTGGGCATGGTGGCTCACACCTGTAATCCCAGCACTTTGGGAGGCCAAGGTGGTGGATCACGAGGTCAGAAGACCAAGGCCATCCTGGCCAACATGAGAAACCCTGTCTCTACTAAAAATACAAAAAAAAAAAAAAAAAAAAAAAAAAATAGCTGGGCCTGGTGGTGCACGCCTGTAGTCCCAGGTACTCAGGAGGCTGAGGCAGAAGAATTGCTTGAACCCAGGAGGCAGAGATTGCAGTGATCTTAGATCATGCCACTGCACTCCAGCCTGGACAACAGTGTCAGACTCCGTCTCAAAAGAAAAATAATCCTAATGATAAAGAACGTGATGAAATATTTTTTAAATGTGTGATACGCTACAATAAATGTGATGGTTAACTATACTTCTGCAAGAACAAAGTGTCAAAAAATGAAAAAACAAAAATCAAAGACTAAGATTTGGGCAAAAAAAAATCCTGATATGTGCTATTTATAAGAGAAAAGGTTAAAAGTTTTTAGTCATTATGTTTAAAATGACATAAAGCTTTGAATAAAATGAAAAGAATGTCAGACAAATATAATAGCAAATGAAAAGCAGAAATAGTCAATAGTAAAATGTTCAACAGAATTCAAAGCAAAGAGGATAAATGGAATGTAGAGGATTAGCTTTATGAATAATAAGGAAATTTATATCACAGATAAAAAATGGATGGACCTGAATGAGCCAGAAAAATGTACATGCAAATTTAAAGAAAACAAAAACAAAAACAAAAAAAAAAACTGGGCCGGGCGCGGTGGCTCAAGCCTGTAATCCCAGCACTTTGGGAGGCCGAGGCAGGTGGATCACAAGGTCAAGAGATCAAGACCATCCTGATCAACATGGTGAAACCCTGTCTCTACTAAAAATACAAAAAAATTAGCTGGGCATGGTGGCGCATGCCTATAATCCCAGCTACTCAGGAGGCTGAGGCAGGAGAATTGCCTGAACTCAGGAGGCGGAGGTTGCGGTGAGCCGAGATCACGCCATTGCACTCCAGCCTGGGTAACAAGAGTGAAACTCCTTCTCAAAAAAAAAAAAAAAACAAAAAAAAAAAAAACAAAAAAAAAACAAAACTGTTATAAATACAAGGAGACTCAAATGATAAATATAAACATATTGGATTTGAGTGAAAGAACTTAAAAAATTTAACTTATATAATAAACTTGTAGCTTACTTAAAGAAAAACAGCTCATTTTCAAATTTCCATGTATCCAAACAAAATTAATCCTCTATTAGGCCATGGACAAATTGTTGAATAATTCTAAGAAGCAAAAACTACACTACACATGCTACACCCTTTATCTATAATAAAAATAAAGGATCCTTATTAAAAATCCTAATATAAGAATATGCACTGAATTTGATAGGGCTTCCTAAATCACTTCCTAGATGCAAGTGATTTATTCCAGATACGTACTCAGGACAAGTTTGTAAGTGAGGAAATAGAACAATGTGTTCAGGTGGGATGAGAGATTGAAGTGCAATCTCAGTCACTCCTAATGTGAACTGGAATACAAACGATCCTGTAGAGGTGTCCCGCTTTCAGGCAGAGCAGAGCAACGTGCATCTCTAATTTCAGAGAAGAGTGCAGCTCTGTGCTCACAGTAGCTGGGAGACATTTGCACTGACTAGTAAAAAAGGATTCTGGGTTAAGGACTGACATCAACAGCCATGCTTTCAGTTAACATTAATTTTAGCAGCTAGAAGGGGAGAAAACCTAATGAAAGTAGTGTAAATAAGAAAAGGCCTTGCTTTTTTCCATGAAACAGGAAGTTCAGAGGCAGGCAGTTTAGACCTGTGCATTAACTCCAGGACATCCTTCAGGATCTCTGCTTTCTCTCCCCACTCTCCTGCTCCACAGAATCCTGAGGGTGGGCTGGTTTCATCCTCATGCTGAAGATGACTGCTAAGCCTTTGGGCAAATGACCATATCCAGGCAGGATTGGGGGAAGAATAGAGGATCAAAAAATGGGCAACTAGCAGTAAGTTGTATAAGACCTCTTCCAGAGCTTTCCTGGTGGCACTACGTAGTGACTTCTGCTAATATCTCATTGGGTAGAACTAGACCCTAGTTGTAAGGACTTGGCAAAAACGTTGGCTGTCCGCATTCTATAGGAAGCGGAAGGCAGATGAGAACTGGGATTCGGAATGGCTGTGAACACAAACAATGTTTACCAAATCAACCCATTTTATATTTGAGATAAATGACTCTCTTAATTAACTCTTAGAAAAATAGTAATACAATTTTATCATGCTTCAAAAATAACAGAGATTAAAAAGTACATATAAAATGATGCCGAGGCTGCTTCCTCCTCCTCCTCCTCCTCCTCCTCCTCTTCCTCCTCCTCCTCCTCCTCTTCTTTCTTCTTTCTTCTTCTTCCTGGGTGAGTGCTCTCCCAGCAGGCAGGCAGCATGGCAGCCAAGGAGACAGGTGGCTGGAGTTTCCAGGCCAATCTCCATTGTCCCACCTGCATCAACCTGGGCATCCAAGGCTTGTGCTTCTGCTCACAGGGTATTTCAAAGAAAATTGAGCTGCTCACAAATTATTACATAAGAAAGCAAAAGATGAAAAGGCAAACAAGAATTGTCTTCCTGGACTGTAGAAGGTGATATTAACACTAACCCATGGGCAGGTTATCCATACACTGGTAAACTTAGACCACATTATCTGCTGATGACAAGACCAGTGCCAAGTTACAGTCAAAGACCAGATTTTACTGATCATTCCTTGGGAATGTCTGAATCTGAACAGGCTCTTCAAGATAATTCTCATGTTAAATTATTCTGATCTGAA
This sequence comes from Saimiri boliviensis, assembly GCF_048565385.1. NCBI lineage: Eukaryota > Metazoa > Chordata > Mammalia > Primates > Cebidae > Saimiri > Saimiri boliviensis. Next base: position 97,116,472 of record NC_133455.1, read on the forward strand.
GATCAAAAGGGATGTGACTTATATTTAAGCTGCTAGAGAAGTTTTGGATATTGCTGTTGAGATGTTTAAATCACATATAACTACTGAAGAAACAGACTATGCTGTACACTCAGCATGCATTGCAAAATTGTTATCCTTCTCTGAATTTTTATACCTTCCCACAGAATTCCAGACAGTCCTTGTAAGAAGGTGATATTGTTAATGTCGACATCACTCTTTATTGCAGTAGTTATCATAGGGATATGATTGAGATATATTCTGTTGGCAGTGTGGATGAGGACACATGCAGATTTGTTCAGACCACGTGTAAGCGCCTCATGCAATGCAGTAAAATCTGATATTTGATATAGAGAACTGGGAAATGTATTTCAGAAGCCTTCCCAAGCAAATGAGTTTTCAGTTGTTTGAAGCGTGGAATCCACAAGCTTTTTCATACAGCTCCCAATGCACTCTACTGTGCCTAAAATAAACCAGTTGGTGTGATACAGTCAAGCAGTGTATTTACAGTTGAGCCAATGATTTCTGAAGGTGGATGGCAGGATGAATCCAAGCCAGATGGTTGGATGTGGTGAGGAGACATCGAAAGCTGTCTGCTCCGTTCCAGCACTCCTTGCTGGTCACAGACACTGGCTGTGAAATGCTAACCTGGCAACCTGATAGTGTACAGCCTCACTTCATATCCCAATTTTAATTTCTTCCAAGATAGCACATCTCAATGGTATCTTCTTACTGTACTTGCATTTTGGGGGGGAATAGAGAAAGGAAAGGCACTTTTCTTTAATCACTTATTTTGTTTCTGCTATAGGTAAGAAAGGACCACAGCAATTTCATGTGCGTCCTTAAGAACTTGTCTTGAGTCTGAAAAAGCTGAGAAGAATAAAGGAAACATTGCTCAAATCCTTTCGGTGTTCTCTCCTCCCTCTGAATCTTCCTACACACCCATTTTCTCATTATCAGGCTTTTAAAAGTTTAGATTATGGTAAAAGTAGCCATGTGGCTACTACCCAGTGGTGGCTGACTGTTGCAGGGCATGAGAATTTTACTGCTATGCCAAACCTCTATTTGGTCAGAAATGGGAGGAGCAAAGCCCCTTTTCTTCTCTATTTTATTTCAAGTGCATACGTTGGAGATGCTCAGAGAAGGGTGGAGGGTGCACTGTGGAGGATGAAGGGGAAAGAGTTCTGAAGTGTCTCCAGCTGTGAGCACAGGGAGTCAAGTGTGCCATTAGATTTTGTTTGGTAAACCTAATGGTCACTATAGTAGGGCTGCAACTGTTCACGATATGCTGAAAACACACCTCACCTTTACGTAGTCCAAATAGGAGTGTATTTGATGAATAAGTATCAGATCCTAAAGTCATTGTCATTATAGAGTGGACTTAATTATTGGGTATTTGCTAACTTTCACGTAATATAATTTCATACCACTGACATGCTATATAATGCTTGTAAGAGAATATCTTTTCCAGAGGGCCTGAGACCTTGTTGTTTTAAAATAATTATAATAACATTTCCACTACTTATATTAGTTTATTGATTTAGTAAAGTGACTGCATCTGGTTTAGATTTTGGGGAGTATGTGTGTGAAGCTTTTATCAAACTGTAATGTTTGTGATGGATGCCTTGCAATATGAATGTTAATATAATGTGTAAAATGAGATTTAAATGTTTGAATGACTATCAAAAAACGATATTATGCAACAGGCATTGTAAAGCCTGAAAATAAACTTATTAAACAAACTAAACATAAGACAAAAAAGAGTAAGGATATATACCTGAGGAAAATAAAGCAGATAAAAGTCACCAGAGACAAAAGCTTAAATGTGAAAATTAGGATTAAAAAGTGGAAATGCCATTTTTAATTTAATATTTTTTCTTTGACAAGGTAATTAAAATAGACCAATCCTTGGCAAGACATATAGGAAAACAAAGGAGAAAAGCAATGTATTATATTAGCAATGATGGTGTGAGGAATATAACAATATATTTTGGATATTTTCCCCTTAACAATAAAGAAAATACTATGAGGATTCTATCTTTTATAGAAAGGCCAAACAAGAGTGAAGTAAAATTTTTTTAGTAACACATGAATGACCAAAATCGATTTGACAGATAATAGAAAACCATGGGGAAAATGGATAAAGCAGCCATTAATTTTCAAAACACCATGTATCAAACTGAAATGGAAACAACAGTCTGAGCAAAAAAATCAGCACAATTTAAAAATATAAATTTCAAAAATTTGTAAAAATACACATATTCTTCAGATATTTTGCTTGCAGGGATTTTTCTTGGGGAAAGAATGGAAAGATAAACGTAAAGATTGATGTGACCAGGTATGAAATATACCATAATTTATTAGCATTACTTATTAGAAAAAGTATTGATAAGAATTTCAATATTCAACTGCAGAAAATTGTGGGTCACACATACAGTGGAATATGTTATTAGGTTGAACTGTATCAGATTGCTTCTATTTACCATATCTAATCAACAAAAACAATGACTTCAAATGGTCCAATCTAATAAATATTACACAAACACATAATTAAATATCCCAGTAATTTAACTGTGGTTATCTCTGAGTGGGGGGCTTTTGGGTGATTTAAGCAGTCTAAGATTCTAATACAGGAACAAAATAAGCATATAACATGTATGTATAGCTTCATAATCTTTCACTAAATTATGAACTCTTGGGGAACAGGCATTTGGCTTTGGTAATCATTACGTTCTTGATGCAGAAAGAAATCTGAAAATATCTGTTGAATCAATGACTGAAAAAATATTTGTACCATAAAATAGAAAATGTTAAATTGCAAATGAGAAAAACTAGAGAAATTGCTCATTAAATCATTTGCCTCACCATATGGAAGGGTCAAAGCAATTTTAAGCCTGTTGTACTTAATTTGGGCAGTAATTTTTCTGCAAAGTGTTCAGTATGTTTAGTATCTGATAATGTTATTATGAGATGTTATGTCTACTTTCTAGCTGTCTTTGAAAACATCTTATTAAATTTCATTCATATGTGGGGAACTAAGGAAACTCCAATGATAAATGGGGACATTCAACATAAAGGGAACATTCCCATCTAAATGTTTGGAACAGAACTGCAGCATAGTATTTTAATGTATGATAATGATTTATGAAATTACATCAAATACATTTTACTGAGTCATTATCCAAAATTCTCAAATTTCAAAAATGAAATCTTTGAAGATGTCAAATAATTGTGTAGACTGTGCTGATGGTCTGCCAGGAAAACTTCATTGCAGAGTTGTAGTTGAGTTGTTTTCTTCTCTCTAGTGGATAGGAGGACATGAGAAACCACTCACTGTAGTGGTTTTTAATGCAATACAAAAGAACATGGAAATCCGTATTTGCTCAGAAATCCTATTAGTGGATTGAGGAAACCTCGAAGAAAAGCACTGAAGTGTTCATGATTTGCCTACAATTTTTTTGTGTGTCCAAATGTTTGGATAAGCTGACAGGAATTAATTCTATAAAAATCCTTTCTTTCAAATTATTTCACTAATGTAAAATTCCTCAATCCCGTAGCACTCTTTGACATTCCTCTTAATATCCAAATGCTAATTTTCCTACCTAATATTAATAAATGAAGCAGGCATTTTGTATTATTCTCTCTCCTTATTCATAGGGTTGGTGTATATTTTAATTAGGTTCAAAAGTTACAACTGCTTTGTTATTTTTACTAGAAAATTTATTCTTGTACTCACCTAATAGATATGATAATCAGTACAGAGCTTAGAAGCTTTTGCATTCTATTTATAAAAGAGACACAGTTCTTAGGCATGAACTTGGGCTCTGAGGGGAAACAGGTAAACCAGACAGTAAATAGATGTATTTGGTTATAATATTTTATTGGCTGATGTCACACTTGATTTGCAGCTTTCAAAATACAAACTACAGTGTCCTTGAAATACAATGTTGCCTGGTAACAAAAAGCTTATCATCTCAAATGAGGCGACAGGTTTTTTTGTTTGTTTGTTTGTTAGTATTTTTTTGGTCACAAACAAATAGCTTAAAAATGATGGCTGAAATATACATTCAAGATTTGGATTCCTAATTTAAAAAGTGAGATTTTTTTTTTTTTTTAGAAATTAAAATGTATTCAAAATTTGGCAGCAAAATGTCGGGTTCATATTTTATTATCAGGCTATTATTCTCAACAGTGTTCAGGTAAGGAGGTCTTCCTGCCCTCCCCCTTCCCCTGTCAGAGGAAAGGTACAAGAGATTTTTGACACCATGAGATAAAGGCAGCAGGCTTAAAAAGAAGCTAAAGGACTTAATTGTAAGGAAGTCTTTATTCCCAATAGTTCAACGTTGAACTAGGAAGGGATTGCAGAATATTTCCAATTTGATTAAAAAAAAAGTTTATAATACATTCCAAATATTTTATATTTAAAAAGAATAAATATTCTTTCTTGTCTTTTTACATTTCTCTCAACTGCCACACAGCTCCATTTAATGGAATTTAGAAAGTTTGTGGAAGAGTACAGTCTCTTAGTTGATCCTCACGTTTGTCAAGAACACTGACGATTGATTTGACTGCAGCTCCAGCAGTTAAAGAAGTGTTCATTTCATGATCAAGTAGCCTGAAAACACTTCTTTAAAATGAATATTTCTTTTACATTTGGTGATTCAGTGCTCACCGGGGTCTCTGTTCCTGGGTTTTCCCTGCAACTCTCCTTCTGACATTTCCATTAAACTGTAAAAAATAAGTGTTGACTGATTAGCATCTTAAGAGCTCTGCAAAAAGCCATATTCATGAATCAAAGTCAGTGTGCACCACTGGTAATTAACTTGACAAAATTCAGCTTTCCAAGCTAATCATCCTCTGGCTGCTTTACGTAATTGCTGTCAATTCAGATCTACAAAACAATTGGAGTCCACTAAAAGGCAGAGAGGCATAAGAACTAATGATTAGGCCAAGTTCTCTAGCTGAGAACATATTCTGATTAAAATCCTGGCATATAATGAGGAAACAGAAACATTCAAAATGTTGACTTGAGGGTTCCACATTTAGAATTATATAAAAACAGCCTATTTAAGATCAAACTAATGGTAAGGGTTAAGTGGTGAGATTCAATGGATTAAATATCCTAGGGTTTACCATGTAGAAGTTACTGAGTAGGACCCTGGAAAGGCAGTTGACCCTTCAGGGCACAGCAGGGCATCATGGATAAAGAGCACTGCCTCTGCACTCAGACATTTATTAAATTCTGGACTTTTGCTTGTTGTGTGATTTGGGACAAACTGCTCAGCTTCATGTAGCCCACATTTTCTCATTAGGAAAATAGAAGAAATAATTTTACATAGCTTATATGTTTAAGGATTAATGTAAATAATGACTTAATCTGTTACCTAGAATTTAGTAGATGCCAAATAACTGTCACAAATTATAATTCTGTTATCCTTACAATTTGTCACTAAGTGAACAGTGAAGTATGCACATTAGCATGCTAAGAAAAATACAGATGAAATTGCCCACTGAATTTACAAATAGAGAACCAACATCTGGGTCGGGAAATCTTGAAGGAGGAGAAGTTAATTTTGGAGGTGTTTTTTCAAAAGATAGGAATAATTTATCAACGAAGTTGAGGAGATTTATTCTAGGTAGAGTAAGAGCCAAGTCATTCATCAGGAAAAGCATGATGTGCAACTGAGGAACAGTAAAACAATCATTTTACTAAGCTTAAGATTTTGTGATAGAGTAAAAGAAGATTATACTGCAAAGAAAGATTCCATAAATTTTGTGGATTGACTGTTTAAATCATCATTGTTGAATGTTTTATAGGGTATTTTGTTCATTGTTTGAAGATCAGAATAGTTTAATACCAAAGACTTCCACAGAACCGAAACAGGCTTTCTCTTCCTATAAAATATCGGTAGACATGTATTTAATAATTAAAGCTATTTCTAATTTCTTAGAGATTAAAACTAGTAGCTTTTATGGGAGTCAATTTAGTACCCTTATTTAGAAGTGGCAAGAAGCTTCAAAAAATGTGTAAGGGGATGTGTAGAAATACATATTTGGTACATACAAAGAAAGGTAAGTAGAATATTTTAAATATTACTAAAAGCCTATATTTGTTTGGCTAAGGCAGTGGGCATCGTTCCCATGGAAGAATCACCTGTAGAGTTTAACAATTTAAGCACCTCTTTGGCTGATTCTTAAAAATTCTGATTTCATTTGTTTAGAGTGAGGCTCGAAGCATCAGTAATTTTCAAAGATTGTAAGGGAATTGTAACTGTGAGAAGGGAGATCAAAGATACTTCCTCTTTCTCTCCTCTGAAATCATGGAAACACTAATAACAGGAAAAATGTAGACCATGTTTTTGACAACAATAGGGATATCTATAATCTTTAATCACAATTTAAGATGAAGAGTTGTCAAACGAAATAAATACCAAGTCAGGGTGCAGGAAGATACTGACAGAGGGCATGTGCAGTTACATATCTCACACACAGCAAGCTAAACACAAACATTGTCTAGAGCATTGGAGGATGCTAAAGAGGAGAACCAACAGTCCTTGGTTTGAGTCAATAGAAACAACATGTTTGAGCTGCCTATAGGAATTCTCCTGTCCTCCATTTAATACAGAGAGGCAGGGAGGTAGGTCTCATTGAGGAAATGTTGCTTGCCATCTTTGCAGGAAGAGATCTGTGGAATAAGCAGAGGAGAAAATGTCTATTGTGATGACCCTGCAGCTGTCTCAGAAAGATAGGGCAAGACAGGGTGGCATCATATAAACTCCCAATCCCTAGGGGAAGCTGAAGGAAAAAGGCAGCACTCTGTGAGCCAAGGCCACTTTCTCTAAACAGACCACTACTCTGACACACACAGACACACATACAGAATCAATCAGTCAGACATGAGCACTTGGAGTGTAAAAGGTTTATAAATGATAATGAAGATCTAGCAGTCATTAATACATAGTCACAAATATAGTAATCTAATTTACATAGGATATTCTAATTCATCTCTCAGACCATGGCAAACAAATAGACCAAAAATAATACATAGATCTAAATAATGTAAGATATTGTTTAAAAAGCTCTTGGGATATTTACCTGAGGAAAAAAATAATAGATTAGAAAGAAATCGCCAACATATTTCCTAAAGCAAAAATATTAGCTTCACTGATCACAATGAAAGAAGTGGCTCTCACAAGTGGCTTTGGGTTAACAATGAAGTTCAGAGCAAAAGAGCAAATTACTTAGAAATAAATATAAAGCATTATATATAAAGACCTATGGTATACAATTAAGTCACAGTAACTAGAGACAAGTTCCTAGCCACACACACTTGCATTGAGAAAGAATAAAAATAAACGATTTTGATAACTAACTCATACATAAGAAAATAAACAAAATAAAATATTTAATAATGTAAATCAGAAAAGTAGTGTCTTAGAGAAAAGGCAAAACAGAGCTAATAAATCAACCCCATAACTTTATCTTAAACAAAGAAAAAACAATGACTAACCTAATCAGGATGCTGATGGTGAAAGCACCTGGAAATGGGAAAATATCACAGAGGCAGAAGACATTAAAAGAATTGCACAAGGTTAGTTTTTTCAACATTATAAAAATTTTAAATCCTACATGAAATCAATATTTTCTAGGAAAATAGAAGCGAGTGAAACCGATCCTTGAGAACACAGACCAATTGCTACAGAAAAAAAATTCAAAAACTTTATCATGGAGATATTCCCCTCTGCAAATGAGTATAAAATCCCGATTGGTGGATTTTATTTTTAAATTTTTTATCTTCAAATTGTTTGAGGCACTACAATAAACAGATTCTTGTAGTGCTTCAAACTATATGAAAAGATAGGAAAATACATATTTACACTTGGGTTTGTCAGGGTTCTCTAGAGGGACAGAACGAATAGGATATGTGTATGTATATATATGTGTGTGTGTGTGTGTACATATATATACATATATGTATATATAAAGAGTTTTAAAAGTATTAACTTACATGACAACAAAGTCCCACAACAGGCTGTCTGCAAGCTGAGGTGCAAGGAGAGCCAGTCTCAGTCTCAAAACTGAAGCACTTGGAGTCTGATGTCCAAGGGCGGGAAGCATCCAGCACAGGAGACAGATGTAGGCTGGGAGGCTAGGCCCATCTCTCCTTTCACATTTTTCTGCCTGCTTTATATTTGCTGGCACCTGAGTAGATTATACCCACCACATTAAAGGTGGGTCTGCCTTCCCCAGCCCACTGACTTAAATGTGAATCTGTTTGGCAGCACCTTCACAGACATACCCAGGATTAATACTTTGTATCTTTCAATCCAATCAAGTTGACAGTCAGTATTAACCATCACACAGTTATATTTTCTTATCTAGCATGACGTTAATACCAATATCTGAGAAATTAAAAAGATATATAGACAATAGAACTTGAAACAAAGATCAAAGTAAAACACGAGCAACTAGAATGAAATATTACAAATAAAGAATACCACCACAAAATATGGCCTACTCTAGGGACTCAAATATGGTTGTGGATTGAAGTATCATATTAAGAGATCACAAGATAAAAATCAAATATTTAAATACACAGAATTGAAATTGTTTGCATACTTTAGCCTACATTCTGTATTTTTAAAAACTTTTAATAAGTTAGTAATAGGTTCGTGTATTCTTAATAAATAATCTATAAATCCCAAAGTGATTGTGAACAAGTGAGGGCTAACTGCTGTATCACATACCAAATTTAGCATAATTTTATAACATGGTATTTGTTCAGAGTATACAATGTTGAACAAAACAGAGAGCTCAGAAACTTATATTGATAGGATCATATGGATATACCCACTAATGGAGGAAAAGAAGAACTATTCCACAAATGGCACTGAGAAAATTGCTGTTTTATTTTGGGAGACGGGGCAGAAATTTTTACTTCATACTAATAAAAATAATTAACCTCAAGTCCATTAGAAGTTTGAAGGGTGAAAAAATTTTAGTCTTCAGATAAACAATATTGAAAATTTGTGGTTTACTTTTATGTTGTGAAATGTTTCTTAAATTATAGAAAGCAAAAGTATGATTAAAAATGTAAAACTTCATTTTGACAAAGGACATCATTAAATACAGTTTGAAGTCAAGCTATAAACTAGCAAAAGTAATATATAAGACCTACAGTAGAAAAGGAACCACAAACAAGATATAAAAATTTTGTAACTCAATAACTGAAAGATAAATGACCCATTAATAAAGAGTTAAATATTGTCGACAGGCATATCAGAGAAGAGAAAAATCTCAGTGGTCAATAAATATATAAAATAAGGCTCAATGGTGCTAACAGTCAAGGAAATGCAAAATAAAACTACAAAAATTTAATGTTTTATGTCTAACAAATTTGCAAAAATTAAAAAGCATACCAGTGGAAAGTCGTAAATGTAGCTGATAGGATTTTGAATTCGTAAAAGCATGCTGGAGCACAATCTGGCAATATTTAGTACAATAGAAGAATCATATGCCCTTCAACCTAGCAACTGAACTTCTAAAAATATATACTGGAAAAGAACAGTGGTTCTTAACATTGGCTACAGATGATAGTCATACCAGGACCTAGGCTGCACTACAAACCAGTTATATCAGAAATACCAGAGACATTTTTCTGGCATCAGTATGCTATAAAGCTCCTCAGGGGATTCTAGCGTGCAGTGGAGCTTAAGAACCCATTTAGGAGAATCTCTCACAAATGCATAAGAAAAATGAGAAGAAATCTATAAGTGTATTAATTTTAATCTTGTTTGTAATAATGAAAACTGCATTTCAAATGAGTAAACACCTTGGATAGTCCGATAAGGATAATAATCAAAATCTCAGCATTTAGTTTAAAAAGCTAATTGCAGAATGAAACATATTATACCATTTATATAATATTTGAAGGCATGCAAAACAATGCTCTAAAATATTCTTGATCACATAATGTGCAGCATTTTGAAATGTGTAAGAATGATTAAAAAACAAATTCAGGATATTTTTAGACCTCAGGGGTAAGGATGTCAGATTTAGCAAATAAAAACACATTCAAGTTGTATATCATATGAGACAGTCATACTAAATATGTATTCACTGTTTTTCTGAAATTCAAATTTTGCAGGGATTCAAAATTCAAAATTAACATTTTTTATGACAGTCCCACTTGGGAGGGGACCCAGAAAGGTAAACAGAGACTTCAGTCATATTTGTAATGTTTTATTCAAGAAATAATTGAAGCAATTATGGTCAAATGCTAGAATTTGACAGAGGTTGTTTACGACAGGGGTATCTATGTCATATTTTTCTGTGTCTTTGAAATACTATTATAAAAATATTAAGGAAAATATAAGGAAAGAACAGACCTCAGATGCAGTAACAATACAAAGGAGAAAATATATTGAAACAAATACCAGTAAATGTTCAAGATCAATATGAAGAAAACATTTTACACTACCAAGGATTAGAAAGGAAGATATGAATAGACAGAAAGACATGCCATAGCTTGCTTTTGGATTGTAAGACTTAAGATGTAAAAAAAAATCTGAGATTCCTATGTTAATCCATACATAAATGAATTCCCCTCAAAAATCTCAACATAAATTCTTAGGAACTAGACAAAATAATGGATTCTAAACATCATAAGGGTAAATAAATTCACAAGACCTGCCAGATAAATTTGAGAGTGATGAAAAATAAAGGGTAGATAACTCAACCTTGTAATGAAACGTGTTATAAATCTATTGTAATTGAAACAAAGGATATGTAAATAATCTTAATTGCATTTAAGCTGAAGTTGTGACATTTGATTTTAACAGATTGGATAGCCATAGAAGTAAAATTGCATCCGTTATTACATAATGCAGATTTACCCCCAATATATTTTAAAATCTATGCTATCCTCCTTATCTTTTTACTTTTTGCCCCAGTTCAGATTTCTATTACCTTTCATTTGGAAGTTACAGTAACTCTAACTGCTGTTCATACTTACAGAATTTTCTTCTTCAAGTTTCTCCTAAAATCTTAGCCAAAATAATTGGTCATAAGCACAAAATATGTCACTTCCTTACATAAAATAGTTTAATGCCTCTTCATTGCATATCCTTGACAAGTGTCAGGCACAGTAACATAGAATAAAAGAAACTTTAGGGCCCAGACTTGGCCTTGCTCTTTAGCCCCATCTCTAACACTCACATAACTCTGAGAGATTCCCCTTGTCCCGTCCTGATATGGTTTGGCTCTGTCCTCACCCAAATCTCATCTTGAACTGTAGCTCCTATAACCCCCACATGTTGTGGGAGGGACCCAGTGGGAGGTAATTGAATTATGAGGGTGGGTTTTTCCATGTTGTTCACATGATAGTGAATAAGTCTCATGAGATTTGACGGTTTTATAAAGGGCAGTGCCCCTGCATATACTCTCTTTTCTGCTGCCATGTAAGATGTGCTTTTGCCTTTGCCTTCTACCATAATTGTGAGGCCTACCCAGCTATCTGGAACTGTGAGTTTATTGTATCTCTTTTTCTTTATAAATTACGCAGTCTTGGGTATTTCTTCATAGCAGCATGAAAATGGAGTAATACCCCTCCTATATCCCTGGCCATTTCTCACCGCTTGGAACTTCTTTGCAACTTACTTGACTTGGCCAGTTTCTTTATTCATCCTAAAGAAACTGACTCAGCTATCCTAAACTCGCTTCCATAGTGGGACAGAGGGATGGACTAAGTGCATCTCCTCTGGCTTTCTCCTTGTGAATGTCTCTATTTTGCAGCTCAGTACCAAATCTGTGTTTCTCTGTTTATGTACCAGTCTTTCCCACTACTTAGTATAATTCTCAAGACAAAATTTTATTTACCTTTTTGCACTTAATTCTAGCATCCTATATATATAATGGATGGTTAGTAAATGAAGTGACTTGTGGAATATCTGCTGAAATCCTTTTAAAAAACAATTGCATACATGTCCAGACAACTGATATTTAAAACAGACAAAAAACAATAAACTTCCTGGAATAGGAAGTTAAACAGATATTTCTAGTTTTATGTTCCTTCACTGGTTTGTTCACTTCACTTTAAATCAGCTTTAATAAATCTGTTTTTCGACATCAGTTAAATGTCGAAGGGACAAACCGTAATCCATATTTCTTCATTTTACATTGTTGGTTCCAAGAAAAACTCAAATGAGCAAGCTTCCCTCAATTTTAGGATCCATGTGTTTTTCTAGCCGTATACACTCTATAAATTATATCCTTTACTATAAAAAGATTTAAGAATAATAAACTAAAACAATGGGTTTAATTAGAAATAATCTTATCATTTAACTTTAATTACAAGGCTAGTGGTTACATTAATATATTTAAATTTCATTTTAAATGACATCTATTGAGCAACTACTTGCATCAGAAATTATAAATAACAACTTAATATTTGAAATAGCCTGTGCATTAGGCATTAATTCTATTTTACAGTTGAGGAAATGTGACATTGAGTGATAATATTACAACTAGTAAATGCCAAATCTCAGAGAAGTAGACATTATATCGTTTCACTTGAGACTTATTTTCCTTGATACAAGTATTTATCCTATTTTTACTTATATTTTGTGATGTATATTTACAAATGACAACTATTATTAGGTGAAATAAATTTTAATGGAAAAATTTTGAAAATTCTAGAAATGAATTTATAATGTATTATCATTTCTAATTGAATACATTTGAACTTATTATGTTTTTAAAATTTTCTTTGAGAAGCAGAATTTCTTTTCCTTTGTTTTCCCTCTTTACTGTAGGGGAAAACTGTCTAAGTTCTTAAACTTTCCAAGAGTTCCGAGAAATGAGACAAAATTCCTTCTGCTTATAATAGGGCTTTTTCTCAAGTCAGACAAACCGACCCAGTAATATCACATTATAGTGGGATTTTGACCTGAAGTATTTAAAATATAACCCGTGTAACCTAGCCACAACTGAATGAAGCCAATAATGCTCTCCTACTGTTTGATGATAAAAAGAACTTCAGGAAAGTTTCATTTATACTGCTCTTTCACTGTTCAGCAAGGTGACTGCCAAGTTGAGTTTATAATAGCTTAAATGGGCTAAAACTAAAGCATTTGGTAGAGTGGTATTTCACCATAGTAGCTCTTGTGCTCAGTAGCTGAACTGAATTTATACAAAAAGGGAAGGAGGAAAAATGCTTTGTCTTTTTCTGCAGACAATTCTATCCAAATGAACTTGCATTTAATTACTTCATATTTCTGAAATGACAACATTTTCAAGTGAGTAACGTTTGCCTTTGCTGCTTTTCAACTTTTTAATCTTTCTTCCTTTTTAAGTGTATATTTTTAATTTAATTTAATTTTTTTTTTTTTGAGACAGAGTCTCAGTCTGTCGCCTGGGCTAGAGTACAATGGTGTGATCGTAGCTCACTGCAGTCTCAAACTCTTGGACTCAGGCAATCTTCCCTAATTTCTATATCTTGTCTTCTCTCATGTTCTTTGACTTCTACTCCTAGAAACCTGTCAGACTTTGCTATTAGTTCTCTTATAAGGCTCATTGTCCTTAAAAACTGATACATGGTGCTCCAATAATTTTCTTCCTCAATCATTAATTAAATATGCCAGTCACTGAGTGAAGCATTAGCATATGGTGGGTGTGCAACTAATATTGGATGAGATAATGATACAGTGATGAGTAAGACCCAATCCATACTCTGGAGGAGATTATTATTAAGTAAGCAAGATGGAATAGCCAGTAATTAAATTCTGTTACCTTACCGTAGGTAATGAGTTAGATATATGAAAACTGTGTTACGGGAATGCGGTAGGCAGAACAAATTATTCTGCAGCTTGAGGCCAAGAGAATGGGAGGCTTCATTAAGAAAGAAGTATCTGAGACTTGTTGTGAAGGATTTCTAGGGAGAGTAATTGGGACAGTCTTCTAACCAGCTGAGGAATTCACAGGCAATGGGGTTGAGCAAGGACCTGCTGTGTCCTGAGTCTTTCTATTGAATTTGGCAGGAACACACGGTGTGGCGTAGGGAGTGACAAGCCATATGTTGGGACAGTTAGACTTGCTCTAGACATTCCAGGACTTTCTTTGTGATTCTGTTGAGTTAGAATGTAATCGTGGGGGCAATGCAGGACAAAAACAATGCTAAAAAAATTGCAATGAGTGACACAGAGGCAGAGAGATTGTTGGAATAATTAAGGTTGCCAGCTCTGCTGCATAGTGGCCGTGTTATCAAATTACTTATCTTTGTGTACATCAGTTTTCTCTACAAAATCATGCTAACACATAATGACTGGTGTAAAGATTAAATAAGGTAATAAAGGCCAAGTATTTGGAATGGGTGTTTAGAATAAAAAGAAAACACATTTGCTAGCCATATAAATGTCTTCTTTTGTGAAGTGTTTGTTCACGTCCTTTGCCTACTTTTTAATGGCGTTTTTTGTTTTTTCTTGTAAATTTGTTTAAGTTCCTTGCAGATTCTGGATATTAGATAGATTACAAAAATGTTCTCCCATTCTGTAGGTTGTCTGTTCGCTCTGATACAGTTTCTTTTGCTGTGCAGGAGCTCTTTAGTTTAATTAGGTCCCATTTGTCAATTTCTGCTTTTGTGGCAATTGCTTTTGATGTTTTCATCATGAAATCTTTGCCTGTGCCTATGTCCTGAATGGCATTGTCTAGATTTTCTTCTAGGGTTATTATAGTTTTGAGTTTCACATAGACGCCATGGTATACTATGTAGCCATAAAAAAAGAATGAAATCATGTCCTTTGCAGGGACATGGATGAAGCCAGAAGACATTTTCCTCAGGAAACTAACACAGGAACAGAAGACCAAACACCACATGTTTTCACTTGTAAGTGGGAGCTGAACAATGAGAACACGTGGACACAGAGAAGGGAATATTATGCACTGGGGCCTGTCAGTAGGGAAAAGTAGAGGAGGGAAAGCATCCAGTAAATAGCAGATGTGGAGCTTAATACCTAGGTGATGGGTTGATAGGTGCAGCAAAATACCATGGCACACATTTACCTGTGCAACAAACCTGCACATCCTGCACATGTATCTGAGAATGTAAAATAAAATAAAATTAAGTCACATTAAAAAATAGAAGAACAAAGAACAAAACAAAACAAAATACCAGAGGTGAATGCATGAAGGGAATGAGGGTGGAAAAGATGCATCAATTTCAGGAGACTTCTGGAATGGAATAGCCTTCATTTGGGAACTGGTGTGTTGTGATGGGAAAGGTGAAGGAGTGAAATTTGCTCTGAGGTTTTCTAGCCTGAGAAATAGGCATGGTGACACAAAATGCTACAGAAGATCTGAGGTGATTGCAGGAATTCCTGTTAGCATTTTTGTACAAAGGATGCTACAAAATGTTTGTAAGAAACTGCTGTATCTTTCAGATGATGTTAGAATACGTAGGACCAAAACTTAGAACAGAAGTGGTATTTAGAAAAGAAATATTTGGGAACTAAGGGCATAAAAGATGGCTGTTAAAGCCATTCACAGTGCATGTGTGGATTAAAAGGTGGAAAGAATTGTTTGTTACAGCACTTTTTAAGGATAACAAGAGGAAAAATTGCTAATTAGAGATTCATAGATTTATTCGGAAGGGAGATATTTTGGTGCCAGAACTTTTCATGGAGGCATAACATCTATGTTACAAATTAGGAAAATAAAATTACTGTTTTGGAGAACATTTGGAAAAATAATCATATTTATTTTATGTGTTTATTTTCGGCCCTTTGTTTCCTAAACAAATGTTTCCTTACATGTTTATATTGGACTGTAACAATGCATAACCAAATTCATTCACTTAATATTTGATGTGATCCATATTTTCACATAATCTTCGTAATTACCATGTTTAGCAACTATAAAAAGTCCATATTGAATTGCACCAAATTTCCTGAACTATTTCCCAGCTGGGAAATATGTTAATATTTTCTTTATTTCTTTATTTTGTTCTCCTAGATACCTTCAGAACTAAAATGACTTTCTCAATTTCTCATTTTTCCATATGTTGATGAAAAGAGTCAAACTCTGTAAAATATCTGAAGAGATTTATTGTGAGCCAAAGATGAGTGACCATGGCTTATGACACAACCCTCAGGAGATGCTGAGAACATGTGGCCAAGGTGCTCGTCCCACAACTAAGTTCTATACATTTTAGGGATTATAAGACATCAATCAGTACATGGAAGATGTACACTGGTTCTGCCTGGAAAGGTGGGATGACTGGAAGGGGGACAGATTTCCAGCTTAGGCAAATTTAAAGATGTCCTGACTGGTAGTTAGTTGAAAGAGTTTATCTAAAGATCTGGAATCAATAGGAAGAAAATGTCTGGATTGACATAAGGGATTATGAAAAACAAGGTTCTTATTATACAGATTAAGCCTCCAGGTAGCAGGCTTCAGAGAAAACAGATTGTAAATATTTGTTATCAGACTTAAAAATGTGCCAGACTCAGGACCAGGTACCGGTGGCTCAAGCCTGGAATCTCAGCACTTTGGGAGGCCGAGGCAGGTGGATCATGAGGTCAGGAGTTCAAGACCAGTCTGGCCAACATAGTGAAACCCTGTCTCTACAGAAAATACAAGAAATAAACTGGGTGTGGTAGTGTGCACCTGTAATACCAGTTACTCCGGAGGCTGAGGCAGGAGAATCACATGAACCTGGGAGGCAGAGGTTGCAGTGAGTGCAGAGATCCAGCCCAGGAGACAGTGCAAGATTCCGTCTCAAAAAGAAAAGACAAAAAAAGAAAAAAAAAAAAAAAAAAAAAAAGGGTGCCAGACTTAGTTGATTCTTTCGTGGATCAAGGAAAAGGCCTGGAAAGGGCAAGGGGATTCTCTACAGAATGTAGATTTTTTTCCCACAGGAGACAACTTTGCAGGGCTATTTTAAGGTATGGCCAAGAAATGTATTTGGGTTAAAATATTTCTATTTCTTTTCCTATCTGTCATCTGATGTAATGCCAGAGTCAGGTTGTTTTGTAGGTATGTTATACAGGCATGTTATGTAAGGTATGTTACATAGGGTTAAATAAAACCCCTCTGATGAGACTTTATGGTTTGTAGGGAGTGACTCCCTGGAGCCTTAGACAGGAATTTGGGCAAGAGAAGAAAAAGGGTCAAAGTTTAGTTTTCACTTAGGTAGTCCCATTTATGAAACTGGACATAAATCACAAAATGTCTGCTCTACAGAACTGATGTTTACTTTAGCAGTAAAACATATTCAACTTTCCAGCAATTATTGATGCAAGAACTTAATTATTAGGGACATTCTCACTTGCATTATTGTCATTTTCCATCAAGACACAGGTATTGGCATCAAATGCTCATTTTTTAAAAAGACCAAATATTGGTTGTGTTACTACTACCAAATTATACTTAATTGTTAAATTATTTTAACGTATTAAAAATCTGCTTCAAATAATCTTGGCTATCCCAATATTTATTAAAGAACTCTATATTACTCACTAAAAAACCAATTATATAAGCCATTTTCATATATGAATATGTTATTGGCAACAAATCTATATGGGTTTGCAGCAATCTAAATTCTTGCCTTTTCAGAAGAAAGAATTTGACTAAAGGCATAAGGCAGAAAAAGAGACTGAGGTAGGTTTTAGAGAAGGAGTAAAAGTTTATTTAAAAGCTTTAGAGCAGGAACAAAAGGAAGGAAAGTACACTTGGAAGAGGTCCAAGCAGGTGACCTGAAGGACAAGTGTGGGGTTTGACCTTTTGGCTTGGGTTTTATATGCTAGCATACTTCCAAGGTCTTACATCCCATTTCCCTTGATTATTCTCTTGGGGTGGGGCTGCTACATGCATGGTGGTCTGCTAACACTTGGGAAATGAGTAATTGCAGCGTGTCTACTGGAGTTGTAGGCATGCTGTCATGAAGCGTTCTTCTGTTTTTCAGTGGAATGTCCATGGAAGGTCATATACCAGTTAAACTTTGCCATTTTGCCTCTAAAGTGTTCGTGCTTGAGCCCACCCACCCACTTCCTGACATCTTATCGTGAAGCCATCAATCACTAGTTTCAAGTGTTTTTATATGTTAGGAAATTGCCTTTCACTGATGCCGGCTACAACTTTTTATTATTTTAGAGAGGCAGTGTGACAACTGCCTGATCATCACCTGGTGGTTGCCTGATATTCCTGTTGGGGTATGAGGAGCCTGCTCCTGCCCTACTCCTACCTGACTACCTACTGTAACAAATATAGCCAAGACCCATTACATGTAATGGGGGTGATTAATCTGATAATTTAGATCAAAATAAAAACTCATTCTGTCTCTTTGATTTAGTTTCCAGTTGGAAAATTCATATTTTCATTTGTCTCACTGGGTGCATAGTTTACACATGAAATAATTATTATACATGGCATTTCTGTCTCTCACTTTTTCAACTCTGTTGAATTTTGTACATATTATAATAATCCAATATTTTAGGAAGGCGAGTGTGTGTGTGTGTGTTGGTGACTGTTTTAGATAAGGTGGTCAGAGAAGGTATCTCAGAGAAGCAAACCATACAAAGACATGGGAGAAAAATAATAGACAAGATGATAAAATACAGTATACCAGGAGCCGAGTGAGCAAAAGCCAAGTGATAAATTCCAGAGCACAAGTGATGAGGTGGGCTGGCCTGGTGCAAAGTGATCCATGATGCTTTTCCCTTGCGTTCTCAGTATGGGGATTTTAAGTGGAGCTGTAACCTGATATGATTTGCACTTTTAAAATAATCAGTTTGGCTGCTAGATAGAAAATAGCTTGCAGAGGGCAGAAGAAGTAAGGGATCTAGTCAGCAAGATATTATTGTAAATTAAAAGAATAAATAATAACACAAGGAGTGGGTGATTTGACGCAAAAAAAAAAAAGTGATCCTTAATAGGAAGTTACAAGGGCAAGTACATTATAAGCAACAAAAAACTATTTTGGTAACAGAGGCTTAAATTTGCATAACTTCTTTCTCAGCAATTAGTAGTCTCAGTTGAGTGAAATGGAGTATTCATGAAAGGAGAGTGTCAGATACTAAATTAGATCTCTGTGTAGGCAGAAACACTCACATTGTGGAGGACATAAAATACGAAGTTCAGGAGTTTGTAATTCATCCTGTAGGCAGTTGAATTAACTGTAAATATTTGAAGAGGACTATGGAACGTACAATTTGGTGCTGTAGGCATATTGATCAAGCAGTGGCTTTTAGTATGTTTTGAGGGGATAAGAGTACACACAAGAAGAATTGCTGGGAAATAAATTAATAGATGGGATATAAATGAAGATTTGAGAAGAAGCCAGGTTTATTGTTAACTGTTAGGTGAGAGATGTTGGAAGGGATTTCCTGCAGTGGGGTTGAAGAAGGAAGAATGAACGGTAACTCCATTTTATTTACATAAAAAATCACCATTAATCCCTGCAACAAACTGGTGAGGTAGGTAAGAGTCTTCTTTTTACAGAAAAGGAAACTGAGATGGTCATGGTATAGTAGCTTGCTTAATTCTCACATATAGTGAGGGGCAGAGTGGGATTTCTAAGCCCTGGTAAATTATATAACACCATCTCCAAAATCTGCTGAAACAATTCAAAGTTTCTGAAGATTGTGCAAACTTATTGTACATATTCTCAGAACATTTATTTCCTTGCTGAAATAGTTGTACTCAAAAACTGTTATGTTTCTTTATAGATATTATTGTTGCTAAGCTATTTAAAACACAATGTAAAATCAAAACTTTATTTAAATAGAACTTTGGCTTTTATTCCCGTATTCATTTAATCACAAAAAATAATGATAATGTATTTTTCCTTAAGTCTTTTATATTTGCTATTTCGTTAAATCTATTTACTTACTGATTTAATTAATGATTTCTCTATGACAGAACTAATTGGAGATTACTATGGTTTAAAACATGGGATAAAGTCAGAGGAATCAAGCTATAGAAACAGTTTAGTGGAAGAGAATATGCTTTGATAATAAGCAGTAGTCTAAACATTTTAGGTTCAATATATATTTTTAATCTATTTTTTCTTGCTAAGTTAAAATTAAAATGTGCTAGACTTGAAACAGACAAAACACCCCTGAGGTTTTTTTTACCTGGTCATACACCACAACACTCTGATATTAGTGAACTATTTCCTTTTACTTCTTTGAATTGTTATAGGAATGATTAACCTGGTGCTCTCCTGATTTATTAGTGCTATCTGAAAAGCACCCGTACTTTATTATCTCTCTGGAATTCTTTTTCATTTTGTAAGAATCATTGAGATATTGAGCTATATAATGGTTGTATAGAGTTGTCTCTTCTTAAAGATTTAAGGTAAATCATTATTAATTAATAGTCATTGATTTCACATAGTGGACCAGTATTGTAGCAAACTAAATGTACAGTAGACAGCCTATAAACCTCCATTGTCCACCTTTCAGTATAACCCACCACAGTTCACTGATTTCTTTGACTGAAAAAATATTTCTTTTGATCCTTATGCTTAGTCCTGCACAGGAGTATAAAAATATTGTGATGTATGTAAGGACTACTTGAGACATCTTTCAAATGAACAAAATTAAGACTTCCTCTGGGTTAAGAGCCAGAATGTAAGTCTAATTCAGTATGTTTTTTGTTAATAACCTGATAGGACTAGAGTGAGGTCATGAAAAAAATGAGGAACTATCTATACAATGGTAATAGTAGTAGTTACTTATGGGTTTTTTTTTTTTTTTTCATTTAATCCTTGAAACCACTTAGGCAACCAGCTTTTATTTATAATCATGTCATTTTCATGGACGATAATAAAGTTCTGTTAGGTTAAGTAATGTGACCAAAATCAAAGAGTTTACATTTCACGAAAAGTAAATACATATGTCAGGTGGCAATAGGTGTGGAGAGCTTCAGTGAAGCTGGGTATGGGAGAAAGTGAGTCTGGGGAAAGAAGAGCTGGAGTCTAGGGTGTTGGGAATGAGATATTCCACTATTTTATAAATGTGTTTAGGAAGTTCTGACTCTCAAGAAAGAAGGAGTGATACACTGTATCAAATTATTCTACTAGTTCCTATAAGATGAGAACTGAGGATTGGACCTTTAATTTGGTGCTGTAGAGGTCAGTGAGGCTGTGACAGGAGTTATTTTCTGGAGTCATAAGAAGATAGGCCTGACTGAATTGGTTCAGATGAATGAGAGGAGTGGAGACAGTATTAACAGCTCTTAAGTGTTGCTATAAAGGAAAGCAGAAAAATGGGATAGTAGCTGAATGGGGATGTGGCATCTAGGAAGGGTGATTCTCATTTCTAAGATGGAAAGTTTTTTGAAAATCAGGTTTGCATGATGATGAGATCATCTAGTAGAGAAGCAATATCAATGAGGCAAGATGGGGGATATTCTGGAGCATTGCCTCTAAGTAGATATAAAGGTATGAATGTGTTCTGTATCTAGGGAGGAAGTCACTCTAGGTAAAGTAGGGAAGCTCATGTATTTTAACAGAAGAAAAGATATAATACATGAATAAAGATGAAAATGAATTTGTGGGTGTGGTGCTGGCAATATTGGAAAGTTCTCTTTTGATTGTATCTTTTAAAAAAGAATTAGAAAGCATGGACATCAGCTGGGGGTGGTGGCTCATGCCTGTAATCCCAGCCCTTTGGGAGGCTGAGACCAGAGGATCACTTGAGACCAGGAGTTTAAGAACAGTCTTGGCAAGACAGCGAGACCCCCATCTCTATTTTTAAAATAAAAATATGTATTTTTTTTTAAAGCATGGATATCAGCTGAGAATTAGAAAAAGGGAAAAATGCTAGTGAGGGAATACAAATGAGAAAACTTAAGACAGTTTGGGGAAAGAGGTTTATAAAGGAAAAAATTATTTTGAAGATCTTATGCTTGAGATCCTCTGGTCATTCAAGAAGAGAGGATATCTAATCCTTTTGCTCAGTCAGGAGATGAAGACTAGAGATAAATTTGGGAATTTACGGCACAGATACGGTAATTTAAACTGTGGTGTAAAAGATATTGCCAGGAGAGCTAGCAGAGTGAGAAGAGGGCAAGGTCATAACTTGAAGAATTTCATTAAATAATAGAAGAGGAGCTAGCACAGGAGAGAGAAAACAAAGATTGATAAAGAAAAGTAGGATCAAACAGCAATGGCAGTGACAAGAAGGACATTTTCAGAGTGTTCTGTTTTTAAATAGAATCTAATAGGATGAACACCAAAACAAAACCACTGCATTTTTTTTTTATTGCATTTTAGGTTTTGGGGTACATGTGATGAACACGCAAGATTGTTGCATAGGTACACACATGGCAGTGTGCTTTGCTGCCTTCCGTCCCCTCACCTGTATCTGTCATTTCTCCCCATGCTATCTCTTCCCACCTCCCCACCCCCCACCCCTCCCCCATTTCCCCCCAACGGACCCCAGTGTGTAGTGCTCCCCTCCCTGTGTCCATGTGTTCTCATTGTTTAACACCCGCCTATGAGCGAGAATATACGGTGTTTGATTTTCTGCTCTTGAAAACCACTGCATTTTTAAAAATTAGGAAGTTAATGATTGTCTAATTGGGAATTATTTCAGAAGAGTGATGAGTTTGAAGCTACAATAGTGTTGGCTGCAGTTTTGATATATTTGGCCATGAGAGTGAAATGAAACATCATGAGATACTAATAGTTTAAAGTGAGTCAGAGTAAGTTTCATGTTTTATAAAAGTTAACTAAGTACCTCCTGTGTGCCAGACACAATTCCCAGTAGCCTTGGACAAAATAGACATTGTGGAAAGCATAATAGGCAAAAATTTCTGTCCTCAATTATCTTACATTCTAAGTGAGGTGGTTTCTTTTAGCCTGGAAATTTTATATCAGGAGAAGGAGTCAAAGGAGAGAGAGAAATAAAGGAGGTGTCTCCAGGGCACTGCAGAGCTAAGAGAAATTCACCAAGTGTTTAGATTACAATACAAGAGGAAACCATGATACACTGTAAACCAGTCAACTCTGGTTTTGTTTGTGGCCTTCACATGAACAAGGATCTTGTAAAGAAACACTATAATTCCGTGAAAACAATATTCTAGGTGTCAGAAGACTGTATCAGACCCACAACATCACCAGTTATGAGAGTTAAGGAAAGAATCCTACAGAGCCATAGCTTCTTCTCTGCTAAGTAGTGATAATATCTATCTGTTCACCTCCAAGTATTGTTACATTGGTCAGATGAAATAATATGATCTCTAAAGAGCCTCATAAATTAAAGGGTTTATTATAAGAAGGTGCTAACTGACAGGGCACATCTTCAGAATCTTGTGACCCATTTTTGTGGTTCTTAAATTGAAGCCATTTTAATTATAATTATTTATTTTTATTTGAGGTCTACTGGAGTGAATTTTCTTCATCTTCTTGATGTTATTCTTAGATTTAAATTTGTAGAATATTTACAAAATATTTTATTTTTTTATGAGCCAGTAACAAAATAAATTTAGAATATATAATTCTCCTTGACAACTGTGCACTGACACAAAAACAAAGACTTTATTTTGCCCTGTGTGGTCACATGTTTATAATAGATGAGCCTTGGCTTACAATGACTGCTTTGTTTGATGTTTATTAGCCCAGGCCTTGGTGCAATTTCACTTGTCCTAAATTCACTGTTTCAGAGCTGCAACGCGTGTAGCCATTCATTGTCCTTTGAATAATACTCTCTTGCTTGAGTAGAATCTCAAGAGACTATAACCTTGGAATTTTAGGGTTCTTTCCTTATAGAATCTAGAAAACCCTTAATGAACATCGAATTACGTAAGGGCATTAAGATATTTTAAGTGGTAGAAACTGTGTTTATATGATTTTGGAAAATGTCTGTTTAAAAAATAACTACATAGAGGATCCAGTTTACCTCATATTCTTCGCTTAGTGTTGGTGTTAATCAATGTGATCCAAGTGTCAACTTCAACAAGTTATTATCTTATCCAACTTCAAATAAGACAATTCTATAATATACTATAATCTTCATTCTAATTCTAATCTTCATTCTAGGAAGTTTTCAATAATTTTGGTGATTATTACGTAATGTTTTAAAATAGTATCATAAAAGTTAAAGACAAAAACATTGCAAACATAATGTTTTAAACTCTAGAACGTTTCTCTTTTAGATACATTTGATTTATAAAAACAAAATGTGTCTCTCTTTATTTTCTTCCATATTGCTAAATAAAACAATTTAGTAATTAAGGAACTAAGGTAATGATGTTATCTCATTCAATCAATTTATGTTATAATTAAAACTGAAGTTTAAAAATATTCTGTTAACTGCCCAAGACTACATGATTAGACTGTAAAGCCTGGAATCACTTCATTACCAGAATACATATCATTGCGTTTGGTGGTTTTCATAATTAAATATCTTCACATATGGTGGTGGTAGTGATGCTGAGGATAGAATGGGATTGATCACAGTCCTGCAGTGTTAATTTTACCTTGCAGAGGTCTGCAACCATGTGAATACTCTCAAGCTCTAGTAATTTTGACCAGTTCCCACTAAAAGGAGTTAAGAGAGGCAAATCTTACTCTCATTTCCTCCTCATCTCCATCCTTTTCATCTTCAATATTTGTTGCTTTCTCAACTGTCTGAATATACTACTATAAAAAGGGGAAGATGCTGAAGAAAATTACTATTACCTATAACTCCATAACTGAGAAATAGCCGCTCTCTGTATTCTGCTATCTTATCATTATTTTAGTCCAGTTTCATACTGCTATGAAGAAATACCTGAGACTGGGTACTTTATAAAGAAAAAAAAAGATTTAATGGACTCACAGTTCCACATGGCTGGGGAGGCCTCACAATCATGGCAAAAGGGAAAGCAGACATGTCCTTCTTCACATGGTGGCAGCAAGGAGAAGTGCGGAGCAAAAGGGGGAAAGCCCCTTATAAAACCATCAGATCTCGTGAGAACTCACTATCATGAGAGCAGCCTGGACATAACTGCCCCTATGATTCAGTTCTCTCCCATTGGGTCCCTCCTACAACATATCATTATTTTTTTGGTGCATTTTTTGTAATAGATATTTTAGAAAATTGAGACTATATATTTCACACTATTTTATAATCTGCCCCATAGATTTGACAGTGTCTGGAGCAACATCAGATATGCTTACACGTTCTTAAAGTTATGAATTTTATTGCCCTATAATGTTCTAACATAAGGATATACTATAATTTATTTAATTAATCCCCAATTTTTGGAGATTTATATTGTTTCTGTTGTTCACTGTTATGAAAATCAAAGTTTTTAAACTTTTGCTTCACATTGTTAAATTACCTTCAGAAAGTTATCAGTTGATATTCCACCAGTATGAAAGCACTCATGTTCTATGCTTCACAATATTTGGTACACTATAGATGGATGCACATATACACATGTATATGATAAATTTTATTATGTTTAAATAAGTTAAATACAAAAGTCATAATAGTACCTCATTTCTTGGTTTTGTTTTATATTATTTTATATTGGCAAGGTTAAGTATCTTTCATATACTACCGGTTATCCCTAGAGCCATCCTTTGTATCTACAGAGAAATTGGTTCCAGCACCTGTACAAGTATCAAGATCCACAATGTTTAAGTCCCTTTTATAAAATGGCACAGTATTTACATATAACCTATGCACATTCTCCTGCACACTTTAAATCTTGTCTACATTACTTACAATTACTAATACAATGTAAATGCTGTGTAAATAGTTGTTATACTTTTTTTATTTGTATTATTTTTTATTGGTGCATTGTTTTTCACTGGTTTTGAAAAATATATATATTGTTTTAGCCACAGTTGTTTGAATCTGTGGATGTGGAACATGCAGCTACAGAGAGCCAACTGTATCTTCTTATGCATTTCTTAATCAAGCATTGCCTACTTTTTCCTTTGAGCAATCATTTGTAACACTTACTTATATTTTGATGATATTTTCTCTTTTTCTAGTATTTATGTTGCAAGTTTTTTCTCAGGTTCTCAATGTTATGTTCATAGTTTAAAGAATTAAATCTACTTGTGTTCTTTTTCTCATAATTACCATATCTATTGTTAGGTCTATTTCTGTATATCTAGTCTGTTAAAAAGAACTCTATATCTTCTATTAGTACCATTTTCATTATTATTGTTGCTCTATAACATGGCTTCATATTTTAAAACTAATTTTGTAAATTTTAAAGAGTTTCTTTGTTGGGGTTGGGTGCTGTAATCCCAGCACTTTGGGAAACAAAGCTGCTATATCACAGGAGCCCAATTCTAGACCAGTCTGGACAACAGAGAAAGAAACTGTCTCTACAAAAAAATTAAAAATTAGCTGGGCATGGTGGCACATGCCTGTAGTTCTAGTTATTTGATAGGCTGAGTTGGGAGGATTGCTTGTGCTAGGAGGTTGAAGCTGCTGTGAGCCATGATTGTTTCACTGCATTTCATCCTGGGCAATAGAGTGAGACCCCATCTCAAAAAAAAAAAAAAAAAGAGGCTTGGTTATTCTTACTGCTTGTTTATTCAAGAAAGAAAATTACTTTTTCATTTTCTTATTTATTTATTCTTCAAAGAAATCTATCTGGGAAAAGAGAAGTAATAGAAAGTTTGTGTGTTGATGGGAATGAACAATGGGTGTTGGAAAACATGGATGATTCAAGAAGAAAAAGAAGCTGGAAAGACGGCTCACACCATAATCCTAGTACTTTGGGAGGCTGTGGTGGGAGAATTGCTTGAAGCTGAGAGTTTGAGATCAGCCAGGAAACATAGTGAGATCCTCTCTCTACAAAGTATTTAATTTTTTAAAAAATTATCTGGGCTAGGTGTTACAATCCCAGCTACTTGGGATGTGGAAGCAGGAGGATACCTTGAACCTAGGAGTTTGAGATTATAGTGAGCTATGACTGTGTCAGTGCATTTCAGCCTGAGAGACAGAGCGAGACCCTGTCTCTAAAAAAAATAAAGAAGGGGAGACTTCCTGGTGATTAGAGCTGGTGAGAAGGATAAGATCTTACGTATAAAGGGGAAGTTTTGATCTTAAGATCTTGTAGATCCTTTTAGGCCTATGGTACTTGCCTAGTAGGCGTGGAAATGAGGGAAGGGATACTTACAGCTAAAGGAGAGAAGAGAAAGTTTGAAATAGTAATCCAGAAGAATGGGAGCGTGAATGGGCAGTTTTTTGGGGGAACTGTTTATAAATGTAAGAGGATTGTTTAATTTCAGGAGATTGTTCATAAACATAAATTGAAAACATTCTGTATGATTATATGGTGTGTTTTGTTGTTCTAGCCACATTTAGATATATAGTTGCAAGCACAGAAAAGTAACTGATTTTAACTAGAGTTGAATCCGTTCAAGAATACAGTGAAGCAGGAGAGGAGCAAGACAGTTTTATATAATGTAGTGAGTTTTGTAATGTGTCATGAAATTTAAGCCAAGTAAGGAAAGTAGTAAGAGCATGAGCTGGAGGTGACAGACCAAGTGGTAGGATCCATGGATTGTAGGTCCTGGTGTGATAGAACTGTTGGAATTAAGGAGCTTAGCGCAAGTGATCTGGGAAGAAAGAAGGCCATAGTGAGAGAGTGCAGTGCTGGAAATTGAGATTATAAAGGGAGTGTCCTTATTGGCATAACCAGGGGAGCTGCAGTAGCATGGATGACAAAATTACCAAATAAGAGGAAGTCAAGAAACTAAAAGTTTAGTGTTTCAAAGAAGCGTTATGTATAGATGTTGGAACTGCCAAAAATTACAATAAAATTAGCATTGGAGATTGTGACAGGTGGCACAGGTGTCCGAGAAATGAGTAGGTAGTTGCAACAAGAAGCAGTACTGTACCATCAAAGGCCACAAGTTTCAAAGCTGAGGGTTCATAGGGAGGGCGTTTACACTAGGTACCTCCCCTAGATCTCACAAATAGTTTGCTTCTCTTCGTTAATTAGTTCTTTGTTCACATATCACCTCCTTCATATTTTAACAGCACTTATAGCTAACTGAAACTATCTTGTTTATTTATTTGTTTTTATATACTGGTTCACTCCTTCTTATGGCATATATTTTGAAAACAGTTTTGCTAGTCTTTTTGTGTGGCTGGTTTCCCAGACTACTGATTAATACCACATAGGAAACAGTCAATAATTAGTTTTTGATGGAATAAATGAATATTTATAGGGCATCTTGTTCAGCCTGGGTTGCAATAACAAAATGCTATAGACTGGGTGGCTTAAACAACAGTGCACTTCCTATTGAGGGCCCTTTTCCTGGATTGCAAACATCAGCCTTCTTGCTGTAACCACATATGGTAAAGAAGGAGTGAGCTCTGGTTTCTTTCTCTTCTTCTAAGGATATGAATCCCATCATGGAGGTTCTACTCCCATGGTCTCATCTAAACGTAATTATTTTCCAAAGGTCCCACCTCTAATGCCATCACATTGTGGGTGAGGGTTTCAATATTGGAGTCTGAGAAGGACAAAAACTTTCAGTCCATTTCATAGATGAAATATTATCTTCCGCATTACTGTGACTTCTTTCAGAATCCAAATATACTTTTTAAAGCATCCTCCAACTCACAGGATATATTTTTATAAGAATTCCTAGTATTGACCCTTTCCTCAAGAAATATAAATTAGAATATAAGTAGAGTATAAAGGTAAGGACTCACAGATATTGTCAATTATTACTTCAAGCAATTCTTACCAGTGGGTTAATGAACTTGAAGTACACTTATCTCTTGATGTATTGGTTTCAGCTTCCACTGTGCTGTTTTGCTCAGCCAAAAAATTCCATAGATTTTCCTCACACAAGGATAAACCTGTTGCTCCCCTCACTATGAGATTGCTTTAGAATTCTTTGCACATTCTTTTAGAAACTAGGCTAAATATGAATTGAAAATCTCATTAGTAAGAAGAAATAAAACCATTTGTCTATCTAAAGTTAGTCTTTATTAAAAGAATCAAATATCTTTATATTTTTGTGCTAAATACAAAGTACTATAAATAAATTTATTTTCTTATGACTAGACAATAAGCAGACATTGTTAGGTAATTAACATGCTATTTAGTTTATTTATAGAAAGCTAGAAATAGCATGTATAGTAGAATAAGTCCTTGGTGGTGTTGAGGATTAATTAAGATAAGAAATGTAAATCTGTCTCCCCTTCTTTTCTTTTTAATGGACCAAATATGTGTTATTCATCTTCTTACACTTTAATTTGGTGACTTAGAGAAAGAAATTTTTTCCACATTACAGATGGTTATTATCTGGTATGATTCTAATTGTTCCTGCCCTATTTTAATTAAATGCCATTCTGTAATCACATCCATGATTTAATGTTTCTAATAATTTACATTTTTAAGCCTCTGGTATTATGAATATTTTATACAGTAGTTGATTTCTATTTATATACTCAGAATATTTTAAGTTCAAAACAAAGTGTTTTTTGTTGGTGTTCTGAGAATTTTATAGGAGATTTGAGTAGAAATATGCTAACATTTTAAATGCTGTAACCAGTTATTGAACACCTACCAAGCGAAAGACCCTAAGATAACAAACATAGACAACTTTTTTGAAGTAAAAATAACTGAGACAATAATTGCAAAAGGTAAATATTTAATTTCCTGTTACTATGTAGTTCTTTATATCTGCCTAAAAATTGTGACTTCTGTAGATTTTGGAAGATTTATGAACACTCCACATTGTAAGATTTTGCATCCACCCCAGACTGTGTAATCTGTTTTTGTTCTATTTTGTTTTTCTTATGAAAAACTTCAAATATGTACAAAACTAGATGAAAGAATAAACTGCTACATATACATGACCCAGTTTCAACAGTTACCAACTCAAGATGAGTCTGATTTGTCCATACCCAACTCGCTTGTATATAACTTACCTCTTTGAACAAAAGTTCTCTGGAAAACAATTTTGAAGGAAAGAGACTTTATTCCAGTAAAGAGTTTGCAAACCAGGGGAGACAAGGCCTTCTGGTAATGAAAGTGCATTACAAACAACAAAGAGAGGATTCAGGTTTTACTTATTTATTTATTTAGAAATGGAGTTTCACTCTTGTTGCCCAGGCTGGAGTGCAATGGTGTGATCTCAGCTCACTGCAACCTCTGCTTCCCAGATTCAAGTGATTCTCCTGCCTCACCCTCCTGAGCAGCTGAGACTAGAGGCATGTGTGCCACCACCCCTGGCTAATTTTATATTTTTAGTAGAGAAGGAGGTTTCACCATGTTGGTCAGGCTAGTCTCGATCTCCTGACCTCAAGTGATCCATTCACCTCAGCCTCCCAAAGTGCTGGGAGATGTGAGCCACCATGCCTGGCCAAGGATTCAGGTTTTATAGCAAAGTTCCTGCTCAGTTTCCCAATAAGGCTTGTTTATACAAATAGAGAAATGAAACTTTTAAATTTCTGATTGGCATGTAGAACTGATTGGCTTCTGGGGAGCTCTGATTGATTGGTTTCCAAGCCCAAAACCAGAGGTCTCAGTTAGATTTTTTCTTTCTTTTCCTTCCTTCCTTCCTTCCTTCCTTCCTTCCTTCCTTCCTTCCTTCCTTCCTTCCTTCCTTCCTCCCTTCCTCCCTCCCTCCCTCCCTCCCTCCCTCCTTCCTCCCTCCCTCCTTTTTCCTTCCTGCCTTCCTTCCTCTTTCCTTCTTTCCTTTCTTCCTTCCTCTCTCTCTCTCTCTCCCTCCCTCCCTCTCCCTCTCTCCTTTCCTTCCAATTCCCCTTTCCCTTTCCCTTCTCCTTCTCCTTCTCCTTTCCATTTATTTGCCTTTCCCCTTCTCTTCCTTCCCCTCCATTCCCCTTTCCTCCCCTCCTTCCCTCCCCTTTTCTTCCTTTCTCTTCTTTCCTTCTCTTCCCTTTTTTAAACAGGGTCTTGCTCTGTCACCTAGGCTCTAATGCAGTGAAGTGAACATGGCTCCCTGTAGCCTCTATCTTCCAGGCTCAAATGATCCTCCTGCCAGAGCCTCTCAAGTAGCTAGGACCACAGGCACCCACCACCACACTGGGCTAATTTTCTGTATTTTTTGTAGAAACATGTTCTTGCTGTGTTGCCCAAGCTGGCCTCGAACTCCTGGGCTCAAGAAATCCACCCACCTTGGCCTTCCAAAGTGCTGGGATTACAGGTGTGAGCCATGGCACTTGGCCTAGATTTTTTTTTTCCAAAGCTCATGGTGGGAGTGGGGAGGGAATCAGGCAACAATTTATCTTGGGACCTCCAACAAGAACTGATCTGACGTGATTGTAGAAAGGAAGATCCTGTGATAGATACTTTTACAACTTGTTTCTGAGAACACAGAGTAGGTGACCACTCCCTTACTTAGCTATGGCCACCAGGTTCTGTCTTAAATATAAACATCTCAGCCACAGGGGTCCACTTTGCCTTTTGGTTGGGGATAAACTTTAACACCTTAGATCTGGAATCAACCACTCCTCCAAGTTCTGATTGCATAGTATTTCAAGACTTTAATCTGAGTGCTAGGGGATTTTGTTGCTCCTGAGCTGGGTTTGTTTTTTTTTGCTTTTTTTAGTTGACAGAATAGGAAATATATTTTTTAAATTTTGAATATAAAATGTATTTTCAGTTCATACTGACTTTTACAATTGAAATTCACTGTTTCTGAATTTTTGATCACTTCTGTCTTACATCTGTACATTCTTTTTCCATGTCAAGCATCCCATGTGTCATGAACACATGATAAAATTATATCACCAAATTACACATTTGTTTTATCCTATAAAAAATGTACAAAGCATCTGCAATACAGACAATGCCACCAATGTTATTATTGTTGAGAACAGTTAATGTTTTTTTTTTTGTTTTTTTTTGTTTTTTTTTTTCAGTTGTTTTGCAGTTCCTTAAATTATAGCTCATTAGACATGTGTGAATTATTGTGTTTTAAAATCAGTTGGAATACAGTGTGGCTACACCAGTGACTGGATACACATTTGGATTTATTCATTTAATTTTGAGATTTTTAAAAGCTTTTTATTGAAAATTGGATTTTATTTTATAATTAACCAAAATATTTGCACAGTTCAATGACAAAAATACAAAACAAATTGTATTTGAGTAAATCTAGTTGGTAGCTCACACCCTGAACTCTATTTTTTTTTAATACCCTGATAGGTGACAACTTCAAAAAATAAAAAGTTCGTTGGTCTTTTAAAATAACACAAAAACACAAATTTCCATTTTGATATCATAAAGGCTAGGGATGTAGTCCATGTTACCTGTGCTCCCCTAATTTAATTTTACATGATCTGCTCCAGAACACTGAATTGTTCCCTTGGAAAAATAATTACTCTGTGAAATAAATTTGGAAAAAATATGGATTAGTCAAACTAAATAGGTTTTCTGGAAATGTGCATTGTAATCTTCAGAGAAGATTATCATACATGTAGCATTTCAAAAATGTATCTCATAGGTAATCTATTTGAAAATCAATATGATAAAATCTGTAAGTGAAATAGAATTTGGAAAATAATGACAATGTACTATGAAGTAGTCAACAGAATTATCTAAAGATTTCCAATTATGAAATATTTTTGTTTATACCAATACTTAGAAAAATATACTCTGTGATGTAGTGTAGTAAAACTTCTTTTTAGTTATGCAGCATTTAATTTTCTTATAAAATAGTAGTGGGTATCTTTTAAAAACATCCTAGACTTGGAAAATTATAAGATTTTTTGTTCTCCCAATATTCATTGAAGCAGTTTTACTCTTTAATCTGCAGTTTTCTCTTTTTTTTCTTGTAAAGTTTTAATAAACTTTTAAAATGTATGATTCAATCAGTTTTGATTACTGGTTTTCAGCTTGGTTGTGGACATGGAGCATTAAAATATATTTTCGGTTTATTTCTTAGATCAGGTTAAATATTTTAAAAGGTAAGCTTTTTTTAAACTACTGGTTGGTATCAGTTGCTTGTATGAGCATTTATATTTCAGTTATTTTAATTGTATTATTTTAAATTTATCATTTTTTTTCCTCCATAGCTAGAGAGTTTTTTGTTTGTTTGTTTTACTGTTCACTTGGATTTTGGTGGTTGTGTTCTCAGTAAAGAATCATCAAAGGCTGGAATTAGCTCAACTACAATCATCAAAGGCTAGGAAATAATTTAAATGTTATTTTAGAATAGGCTAAACTTCTAAGCTTAATTAAACTTTCAAGTTAATACCAGAATCCTAATTTAAGCTGAATGGCAATGCAGGATAACTCATTTCTCTTTTTTTTTTTTTTTTTTTTTTTTTTTTTTTTTTTTAGGGACACTTCTGCAATACGTATTGACTAGCAAAGACATCACAAGGTCTTTACATTCCACACTGTGTACTTTTTGTTCCTCTTTAATTCAAAATCAGTCTCAAATATATTAATCTCAGGGTTACTACAAGTAAGTCCATATTTAAAGAAAGCTCCAATACAGCCATTTAGAGGTACAATTTTCAAAGTAGAAATAGCCTT
Source organism: Saimiri boliviensis (assembly GCF_048565385.1). Taxonomy (NCBI): domain Eukaryota; kingdom Metazoa; phylum Chordata; class Mammalia; order Primates; family Cebidae; genus Saimiri; species Saimiri boliviensis. Next base: position 97,149,946 of record NC_133455.1, read on the forward strand.
AAACAAGAGGGATTTAGGGCAAATCTTTGACATTTGATAGAATATCTTCATCAGGGATGAACTACTTAGTATACTCTTTAACTTTGTGGGTACAAATCATGATGTTAAGACAAGGAATTTGTCCACGGGTAATAGAGATCATCACCTTAGAGAACAGATTCAAATATAAATGTTCTTGAGAATTCAGAGAAATGCTCAGAACTTACCCAAAATAAAAGTACATTTAGGCAAAAAATTATCTACAAAATTTTAGATGAGTAATATGTATAATCACAAAAACTGAGCATAAATTCAAAGGCAAACAAAACAAAAAAAGGAAGCTTTCTTGTATAACGTATGAGGATAAATGTTCTAGTAAAAGAAGGAAAGGACTTGTGTACTAGCAGCTGGGTTTGAATCTTCACTCTTGCATGAACACTGACCGAGACCCTGCTTTGTGCTATACAGTGTGCAGGCACCACAGATAAAATGATGAGTAAAATTACACATGGCCCCCTTTCTTTGGTGGCTTACATTATAGTGGCCAAGACAGGAACTGAGTGAATAATAATAATAATGAAAGCATGTAATTAAAAAGTAAAATGGGTGCTCTGAAGTTCATATATAGTTTGAATATTTGTCCTCTCCAAATCTCATGCTGAAATGTGGTCCCCAATATTGGAGGTAGGGCCTAGTGGGAGGCGTTTGGGCCATGGGGCAAGAGCCCTCATGAATGGCTTGGCACCTTCCCTGCGGTAATGATTGAATTCTCACTCAGTTAGCTCATATGAGAGCTGGTTGTTTAAAGAGCACAGTGACCACCTCCACCTCTCTCTCTATCCATCTGACAAGTCTGCACCCACTTTTCCATGATTAAAGGCCTCCTGTGGTCCTGACCAGTAGCAAATGCTAGTGCCAGGCTTCTTGTACAGCCTGCAAAACTGTGAGCCAAATACACTTCTTTTATTTATAAATTACCCAGCCTCAAGTATTCCTTTATAAGAATGCCAAATGACTAAGACAGTACGCAAATAAAATGAGCTTATAAATCTTCATATTAATGGAAACTTAAATCTTGAGTGAGGGCAGGAAATAGTTCTCAGATGGAGGAATTTAAGGGGAGATCTGAAGGTTAAGTAATACATTTATTAAGTAAATTTAGTAAATGAAGAGTGAGGGGTTTATGCAGCTGAGACTATTCTGGGATGGAAAAACGTAGTAAGAACAAACATTTCGTGGCGGGAAGAAACATACTGTATTAGGAAAATGGAAAGAATGTCACTGTGGCTAGTGTACAGAGATAGGAAAGAAAATGAAAGGAAGGTGAGGTTAAGGAAATGAAAAGCAGATATGCCACAGAGGACTTTGTAGGTCATTTTAAGTATTTGTGTCTTTGTCCAGGGTACCACAGAATAAAATGAGGAAAACAAAGTGGGGCTTCAGTGGAATGTAATATCCATGACTAATTTATTGAAAAGTGAATTGCAGTGAATTTACTGAGAATATGTTGAATTATTCTCCCAACCTCAAAATCTTACTGGCTTCTAAGTACACTTATTTCCCACTCAATGGTCTGAGCAGTTCCTGTAGCAACTCTGCTCCAGCTTTCAGACTCTAGGCCTGGAATCTCTTAGAATATCTCATTAGGGACTCAATATCTACCTGAGCAGTGCTTTTCTTACAGCATGGGGTACAGGAGTTGCGGACAGGGTACGGGAGATGGGGGCAGTAATAGCATGGGCCATTATTTGCATTTGCTTATTTGCATCTGTTCACATAAACGCTTTCCATTACCTGAAGTAAGTCACATGGTTAAATTCAAAATTAATTGAAGGGGTGCTCCTTCCATAGAGGGGGTGTGGAGAAATGTGATTATTTGGTGAACCACAATAACTACCTAAAGAATTTTCTGGAAGCTATGGATTAGAAATGTTAAAGAACCATAGCACCAGGCAGATTAAACAAGCAAGAAAGACTTTAATCAAGACTATTACAGTATGGCAGAAAAACCATTTCAGTAGGGAAAAGAGATTACCCTCAACTCCAGTGAAACAAAAAGCAGAAAGATTTTTAAATGCTGAGGTGAACTAACGGAATTGTACTGAAACACATTAAGACAAGGGGTTAGTCTATTTGATTAAGCCATCTGTGTTTTATAATTGTTTTTTTTATTGATGTTAGGTTTCTACTCTCCCACACAGACTGGTAGATAAAGGTATTAATATTCTCTTTTTGATGATTACATTACAAAGCAATGGCTTCCAGGCCCTTGAGAAAGTCTTTCCTGGTATAGAAGATTTACTTCTCAAAAGTGTAGAGAGAGAATTCACAACTGCAAGTTAAAAAAAATTAATTCTCTGAGAAAAGTCAGGTCAGGGGCCTATAGTTAGGAAGAAACCTACCTTAAGTCTAATAAAGTTAAGGGAAAATTTAAGACTCTCTTAGTCAGTTATGCATTTAGAAGCATTTCAGCAATATCCCTTAGAATTCCATCTTTCATGAGATGATACTTTCCAGGCATTGTTTGATTTCTCCTTTAAACTGTTGATTATTTAGCAGCATAATGCTTAGTTTACCAAAATTTGAGGTTTTTCTAGTTATCTTTTGGTTTATATTTCAAATTAAATTTCTGTTGAGATTATAGAACATAATTTATTTCATCTATGATTCTGCTTTATAATACTATTTGTAAAATGTTCCATAACTACTTGAAAATAATGTGTTTTTATAGTAATTGGGTACAATATTTTATATGTATTAGGTCATATATAATATATATTTCATATATGTATATAAGGATATTTGGTAATCGAGGATATTGTTGACAAGATTGGTAATGGATATATATATATGTATACACACACAGAATATGGCAAATAAAGGAATACAGAATAACTCTAGATCCTTGCTTCATGGCTTGACTTGAGCTGCAGTATGAATAATGAGGACATTTTTCTGACAAGAAAACTCAGAAACAGGTTTGAGTAATATGTCAAATTTGGCCATGCTAGTTTTATATGTCTATTTGATATACAAGTGGATATATCAATTCAGCAGTAGAGTATAATAGTTTGGAGCTCAGTGAAAAGATAGGAAACTGATTCATAGATTTGGGAGTCTAATAGTGTCACCTGGACAGTGGGTTTAGTTAGAGAAGACTTCTAAAATATTTCAACTTCAGAGACAGAACAGAGGCAGAGGAACCACCAAAGGAGAACAAGAATGAATCTTTAGGAAAAGGAGAGGAAGATATTAAGTTTTGTTAACAGAGTCAAGGAAAAAAATGTATTTTAAAATGGAGTTCAGTGGTTAACTGTGTCAAATGTTTCCAAAAGGTGAAGTAATATGAGAACAGAAAAATGACTATTGATTTTACTAATCCAAGACCCTTGATGATCTTGACAAGAATAATTGGCAAAAGATAATAGAACACTTACCATATTTTTGCCAATAGAAAATTTAAAACATTATTTAATAATGAAAGAATAAATGAATTTTTCCATTTATCAATTTTCTGCTGTATACAGGTCACCAGGGATGCAAAGATGACAAAAGATGTTTTATGCTTTGAAGGAGTCCATAGTGTTGGAGGGAATCAGATATAGAAAATCAAATTAAAAGAAAATTTTATAAGTCCTGGCAAAAGATATATCCAATGCTGTGGAAGCTGGAGATGCCCATGGTTATTTTAACTGTGGGAAACTAAGAGGAAAAAAAAACTGGGGCTTGAGAAGTGCTTGACAGTTTTCTTGGCAAACATTGGAGGAAAGAGCATTCCAGGCTGGGCACAATGACTCACACTTGTAGTCCCAGCAGCAGTTTGGGAGGCCAAGGCAGGCAGATCATTTCAGGTCATGGGTTTGAGATCAGCCTGGCCAACATGGCGATACTCATCTCTACTAAAACTACAAAAATTAGCAGGGTGTGGTGGTAGGTGCCTGTAACCTCAGTTACTCGGGAGGCTGAGGCAGGAGAATCACTTGTACCTGGGAGGTGGTTGTTGCAGTGAGCTGAGGTTGTGCCATTGCACTCCAGCCTGAGTGACTGAGTGGGAATCCATCTCAAAAAAAAGAAAGAAAGAAAAATTAAAAAAGAGCATCCAGCATTCCAAAGGTATTGAAGAATATGTGCTAAAGGCTCAGAGGCGGAGCATTTAATGAAATAATCAGAGAACTGTACCATCAGCACCTCTGAGATAGTTACTAATGTTTGTATGTATTGGATGGGGATTGGTCCTGCAAATTTTAGGTGCCGTCAGCCTTTAAAAGCGGAGGAGGATACTGAATATCCTATAATCCTTGGGTGGATGCTCTTGATCAACTTAACTGATATACCCCAATAGGGTGTTTCCCAGTAGAAATGTAATACAGTATATCAGAGTGTGATACATGGAAGGACAGGTGGTGGTAGAGGATGAGAAGAGATGTTGGACAGTAGAGAGATGCAATGATAAATATGGCAGATATTTTAGAAGTAGAATACATTTAACCTGGTGACTGATCAGATGGGTCTGAGGTCACGCAAGGTTGTGACTGCCACCTTTTAGGTGTGAGTCACTGTGTGGGTAGTGCTGCTTCTCAGTCACACAGGAATATATGGACAGAGCAGAGGTTAGCCTGTGGGAGATGTTGAATTTATTTTTGAACCAGTTAAATTTTAGGGGACTGTAGGAAATATCCAAGTATAATGTCCAGTATAAAATTGAAAATAGGAACCCGGACTTCAGAAGAGAGATTGGAAATGGAGGTAGATTTGAGAATCATGGGTTGAAAATAATGAACATTATACTAATGAAAAGCTATTTTAAAGTAAACAAATGGCTCAAGGAACTGTATATTTTTAATATGATCAATGAGAATATTTAGAAATTTTCAATTTATTTTACATAATCTCTCCTTGGTCTGAAAATTACTAGGGGTCAAAATATTATGATATAAAATGTTTACTTTTTAATTCCTTCTCAGTAATTGAATTATCTTATTTCTACTGACCTTTCTTTAAATGTTACTTAAATATTACTGGAAAAGTTTACCAAATAGGTAATTTTCTCTCCACTTTTCTTATTTGTTTATATTTTAGTAAGTAAAAATAACAACTGTTTTTCTTAAACGAATGACTTTTCTAACCTAGTAAATTATAAGCCTCATTAATGTTTCTTTAATACTTCATATTCCCAAGAAGGAAAATGTTAACATAATAAATGATTCTGTTGCAATATTTTGATTTATCAGTTACAGTTCTAAAGACTGATCAGCTTATACTTTTACAGACTGAAAAAATAAGTTTAAAATAAATTTTTTCCCAGTACAAATGGAGATTGGCTTTACAACGTTACTCATATTCTCAGTGTATCCTTTAAATTCCTTTGCAACATTTGTATTATACTTCACAATTTACAAATTACGAATAGTTGCCATGTTATTTAATTCTTACCACAATTCTGTGAAGTGGATGTCAGTAATGTTTTTTCATGGAAAAGGACATTTTGCTCAGAATTGAAGGTCATACAGCTAGTAAGGGCTGAGGGGCCCTCAAGTTAATTCCTCCCACTCTGAGCCCACAGTTCTTTGTCTATACCTGGGCAATTTCAAAGACATATCAGTATTTTTGTTAAAGCACTTGTTTGTACTACTTTTACAAATCCCTTGTAAGTACATGCTAATTAGGAAGTCATATCCCTTATAGAAAATGGCCAAGGCATGACCCGTCTTCCCCCAACCCTCCGTCTTTTTCTTGAGTGGGCACAAGTAAGCATCTTGTATGAAACTGAAACAGTGCTACACTTTTTGAGTTATAACAAAGCAAGGTTATTTTCATCTCTAACAGTTCCTGGCTGATCACCATGTTCCATGCCACAGAAAAGCCTGAATAATTCCTTTAAACAAAGTACTGAAGCCAAGAATTAGCATTCTTTCTGGCTGAATTGCAACTGCACACAGGTTGGCCTCTCATCTTTACAACAATGTTTTCATTAGGTCAGCTGAAAGGCTGCGTTCTCTGAATGCAAAGTGAGAAACAGACAAGGAAATGGAGCTTGAGCAAGAAATAATCTCTAGTGAGTCCCTTGTATATATTTTCTCAGATTTTAAATAGTAACTTTATTCTTATGTGCAATCAATAACTATTTATTTTTATTTTATTATACATAAGGATCTTTTATTTTCTATGTTATTGCATATGTTCATATATAAACACATATGTTTACATGTTCTTTCAAACTCTGGTAATGTCCCCAAAACAGTGTGCTATGATGATCAGCCTGAACCACTCATCCCAAAGCAGGGTCTACAGAAAGTCTGAGTGGGTATAATTGCATTCTAGTTGCAATTCATTATGACAGACTACAAAGTTAGACATACCACAGTGCATGTGTGTAATTATAAAGAATTAATTATTGTTATTTTCATTTCTAGATTCAGCATGCTTAAAAAATCACAAAATAAAAATAAGCAGAATAATTCTATGAAGATGAATTTTAGTAGTTGTAAACAATGTTTTTTTTTTTCTGAAACACATGAACAATTGATTTTTATTAGTAAGAGGAGAAGAATAACATTGTACTAAATTCAGTCTTCTGATCAACATGATGTTAATGTTATTAAATATCATAGCCAATTGTAATTATTTTGGAAATAAGAGCAGGCTGTAAAGTACATCTTGTGTTTGCCCGTGGCCAACAATTAAAATTCAATTTATACTGGAGAAAAAATTAAACACATTATAGATTTGGTCTTTAATGATATTTATTCTGACACTTATGAGCTGAACTGTAGTGTGTTACAATTAACCAGTACAAAAGAAAACAACTGGCAGTGTGAGGGCTTATTTAGCTAGACACAATGCATAAGAATTTGTCTTCGCTTCGTTTGTATTTTGCTCATCATGAGTTTTTGTATCAATTTTGCTGCTTTAGGATATTGCATTAAAATATTCTTTATCTTTATTAGGGAATTATTTTGGAGTTCCCTTAAATTTTGCACCTGAGGCAAGTGTCTTATGGTTTCATCCTGGTCCTGGCCCCATACTGCTTAGATACTTTAAAGGCACTAATGAATTGTAATATTTATAGAAATATACCTCTAGGAAAGATTCCATCTTTGGCCCACTATTTAGTTATATGTAAATATCTCTAACATAACATTATTAAAAATAAAAAAAGGGAGCCAAATGTTGAGAGGAGAAGACCTAAGGGCCTACGAACTATATTGCAGAGAAGTGAGAAGAGAGTTCTTCTAGGTTGTTTTGCACTCAGGTACACTTCTTTTGACAGGTAGTGAAACAAAAAAATGTAACCTTATGGAGACTGGAGGAGCTCTATTGCCTTAGTCCTGCCAAGCTTTGTATTTTGTTAAATACTACCAAATCCCTTTTTAAAAGCAATCAAATTTTTTTTTTTAGCACCTCAAAGTATTCCACAGTTATCTGGAAATAGGCGTCCTTGGAGAATAAATTGGTAGTCTTTGTAACCTCAGTTATTCCGGAGAGGCATTCACCAAATCAGTGATCTGGAAAAAGAATAGCCCTCAGGCCTAGGGTTGCATTTAGAACATTTTCGGAGGAAGTCATTAAAAATCTCTTTTAGTCTTTTCTAAAGAGCCAACTTAGGTGTGATGTTATCTGGAACTGGAAATAAAACTAGCAGTGGAATATTAAAATTTGCAGTAATGAAGTGTATATAAATGAAATCAGAACATTTCTATGGTAAACTTTTGTTAAAATACAGCCTTTAGATTTTCCCATGTATGCATGTATGTATATGTGCATGTGTGTGTGTATTTTCAGTGCTTTGGGTATTGAAGCCATGAAAAGAATTAGTAAAGGGTGTGCATGTAGCTTATACCAATTCACATATTGAGTTCAAATTGGAATTTCAGAGGCTAGATGCCATATAGGGAATACATAAAGTTTAAAATATAACAAGTCATTAACAAAAATATAACCACAAATATTTCTAAAATGTGTGTATAAAGAGGGGATGATCAGAGATTGTGCAAGAGACTGAGACTGGCCTGGCTTGATTAACACTTTTACTATTACGTGAGCTATATTGGACAGTCTAAAGCACATGGTATATGCAAAATAATAAATATGAAATATGAAGCAATTACATTTTACTAGTGACAGTGAAATAAGCAGGGGCAGGTACATTATGAAACTAATGAGGTGTAAACTCCCTTATTAGTGTTTCAATTTTAATTCATTGTTTTCCAATCCTATGAGCTGAGTCTTGCTTTGCTTATCAAATCTGAAACCTCAGTGCATTTTCATTTGTTCATTATAGAGTTTGTTCATGTACTAAAGAAGTCTGCTCTAAGTGAAACCCAGGAAAGAAATTCAGTAGGATCTCATGAAACTCTTAGAATATTCTAATAAGAAATCACACTAGATATAAATTTAATTCTGCTACAATTAGAAAAATGATTGTGATTTGTGAAAGCTTGTTGAATTAGAATCACACTCAGAGAGTATTAGTATCCGGTCTAGAACCATTTCTCAGGCTCACATACAAAAATTCTTTTCTTTATATTAGTCTGTCACTCTGTATTCTTTCCATGAATGGTCAATATATATATTTTTACTTTGGCTTTAGGATAATTTGCTGAGAAGCTTAATTTTCAAGTAAAATAAAGTCAATGTCTTTTATATCTTTTATAATGTTCTTGCAAATATTCTGCTAGATATGGGAAATTCTATATATTTAAGAGGGTTATGTTCTTATTTAGACAGCCCAGACAGAGGAAACCTAAGAATATTTATCTACTCTGTGCAGATGCAGAAAGTCCTCAAATCAGGATTAGTCAATGATAATGTAAATAAGAGGGAAAGATTTGTATGGCTGTTTTCGTGAGCAACTAAGCTGCACTGTTAATACGAAAAATAGGTGCCTATAGGCCGTAGGTTGCCTATCGAGCTACCCAAGGAGAGCTGCCAGTTGTAAAATCAAAACTGGTTGGGGTCGGTGGTGTATTTATGAGGTGTCCAAAAATTAGAATATGAGATCTGTTACAAATATTATTTGGTAATACTAATTATTTAGTAAACATCAATTTTATAAGATTTTTAGTTTTTGACAATTTAAATGGTCTTGATCTGCACCCTCTTCCCTAACGCTATGCTGAGGAAAATACACACATAGCAATTTGGACAGAACACATGGCAAATGTCAGAGGAGGATTAGAATCTAAATTTCCAGGGCTCTGGGCTCCTTAGATTTCTCAGAAAATTATGCTTGTACCTTTACTTTGATGGTCAAGTAAATTTGCTGGAGGAGAAACCTGGTTATCTAGATATTGGAATACTAATTTTGGGTTCACCTCCAACCCTTCATTTAAACTTATTTCTCATATTTCTTATCTGCAGAATGATGATGTTATATGGAATTGTAAATTTTTCATCTAATTCTGAATAAAGTTGTTTCTAAATTGCCTTCAAGTGTTTCAGTTTTAAAGATAAATTGTTTTTTATGCATGTGGTACAAGTAAAAAGCAAGATGAACATGAACTTTCTATGACTGAAGCAGTCACACTCATTTGTTTGTCATCATGTATTGTGTCTTATCACAGTATGAGAGACGGCTTCCATAGTCAGGTACCTAGAGGAATTTTAATTATAATACGAGAACTTAAAGCCAGAGAGTAAAGAACTAAAATATATTATGGTATTAAAACTAAGGAAGAAGCAAAACAGAGGGGAGACATTAAAACTTGCCCAAGGGTTATAGGGTTATAGGTTTGAAAGGTTAATATTATACCTATACTTGTAAAATTTTTGCCTTGCTTTCTCTTACCTAGTAATTAAATAGTGTAAGTTGAATATTTAGGCTCAGGAAAAATAAATGTAAGTATCATTCTGTACCTTGATAATTTCAAAATGAATCTTTAACTGATGTCTTAACAGGACAGTCAGAGGATGATGGTTGTGACATAAGAATATTTCTCTGGAATCAATGCGCCGGGTAAAGTGGAAAACGAGGCTAATTAGAAAGTTGTTGTTGATTGTCTAAGTAATAGAAAGAAGGGCTTCATTAGCATGGGGACAGTGAGACTAAAATGATTGTGGACTCCGTTAAAATTGCCACTTCACATGCTGTTAATTTCCAAGGGAAGTGGAAGTAAAATGCACTGTTTCAAGTTCAGGTAGGTGGGAAAGAACTATATATATCATGTGTGTGTATATATACACACACATACATTGGGTATACATATATTCCAATTTTGTAACTAATCTTTAATAGGCAAATGTATATAAACATTGCTTTTGTTGATAAATCAGTTCTTTTAAAGATTCATGCAATATATCCACCATATGTTGACTCTAATATTAATGTTTCTGTAAAATAACACTTTAAAATACCTTTAAACTCCATAAAAATTAATACCCGAGTTAAAGACAACTGAATTCCAGATTGGTTTTATGAGACAAAGTGCTGATAAAACATTCTATGTAAGCCTGTAGCCTACTCCTTTTCTGCTCTGACTGGCTTGGCACTTTTCATTTTAGAAAATGATAAGTCATTTTATTTTTAATTTTACATTTATCCTGTACAACAGTAAGGATTCAGACATTTTTCCATCCTTTCAAATTCTCAAAAGCTATATTTATTTTTTAAAATGTAAGAATAGATGTGTAAACCTAGGAAATGATTTTAATATAAATAGTTAACATTTCATTGACTTTCCTATGTTAAATCTGTGCTGTGTGAGCAGCAGGAAGATACAGAGACTTCCCCAAACAAAAACAGGGTTAGCTTTATGATAGTGCTCAGCATTCTTCACTTTAAAAAAAAATGTTTTTCTGACCTCTGACCAGCAACAATATGTATATATGTTACTATTCTAAGTACTTTCTGGGAAGTGTGAGCTGTGATCCCTGTTCTTAAAAAGCAAATCTTGCACAACAATTAAAGCATAATTCCAAACCAATGTTTCAGCAAACATAGTATACATTATATATAATTCTTAGGAGCATATGTTTAGTATTGGACACAGAACTACAGATATGATCTCATCAAATGCAATTTTCATGAAACAAATTTTTGTCAGCACACTTACTGTCTTTTTTCTCCACAATTTAAGCTCAGCAACAGAGAAGATGTGTTTGACTTATTCTCATTGGTTATCATTGTATTTGCAATGCCCTGAAGAATCTGGAACATAGAATAAACTGCAGTAGGCAGACTGTCATGAGCAAAACATGGAATTCCAAACAAGGAAGACTGTAAGAGAAAATAATAACTTGGTTGATACAGGTGGGATGAGTTAATCAGGGATGAGAGAAGCTCAAAACAAATTGAAGACCAAATAATTTTTTGCAAAATTAAGATCTACAATTGAGGATTGGTGACAAAAGGAAGGAGCCTCATATTTGAAAGAGCTCCTCAGAAGGTTCCCACTTAGTGTAGGGTTTGTGTGGTTGGAAAGGCGCTCTAAGGAAGGTGGTCATGATTATGGTGTCTAAGGAGAATTTCAAAGACTAGATTCATTTTTGAATGATTAAATAAGAAATTGATCCATCAGTAGTTCCATTATCCATGAGAGGGAAATTTGCAATCTCACAAGACAGTGCATATTTGAAGAATGATTATAGAAAATACATTTGATCTGGTGAGAGTCTCCTCCAAGGAGAGGAAAACTACTGGTGATTGTCAAATTTCATGACAATTTTAACAAATAAATAAACTCAGTGTGATAAGTTCTGCTTTGTAACGTATTCTACCACTTCCTTTCCAGTATAATTTCATGAATACCTACAGAAATCACACACTTAACTCTCATCCAAATATATAATTTAGCTATTATTGAGTCTTCCTGCACTAAGAGAACATTTAAATTATGTCTTTTAGTCTTCTACTTTTGTTCTTTTGTTTTTTAACCTTTCTCTAGTATTTTAAAACCAAAGTTAACTAAAATCTTTGCGAAAGAAATTAGAGCAACTAAGTCATTTAAAAATTTTTTGTTAGTATGGTTACATAATAGTTGTACATATTTATGGAGTACATGTGATACTTTGATACAAGTATACAATATGTAATGATTAAATAATCATAGGGGTATCCATCATCTCAAGTATTTATCATTTCTTTGTATTTAGAGCATTCCAATTCAATTGGTTTAATTTGAAATGCACAGTAAATTACTGTTAATTATGGTCACCTACTTTGCTACTGAACATTAGATCTTATTCCTTCTATCTTCCCATATTTTTGTACCCAATAACCATCCCCTCTTTAGTGTTTCTTTATAATGTTTAATTAGGAAATGACTTTTCTTGATTTACTATATTAAGGAGAGATTTTAAAAATAACTTTAGATGCTGTATTTGAAAAGAAACAAACATATTTAAATGGACTACAATTAAATATTTTTAAATATAATGCATATTTCTTTAAACAAATTATAAATAATATTTATATTTCCTTTGGTAGGTCTTAATTTGAAAAAATTTTTATGTATGAGATATAATAAACTAGAAGCCTAGAAGCTTGGATATGTAGTTTATCTTTAGTTTTATAATTATTTTTTCCATTATATTTTGGGTGCTAAATAAATGACTGTTTGATTACATATCTAACCCTGATACCCTAATATGGAATAACATATGTAGGTATATTATGAATAGGCCATGGTTTATGTTTTTTTCTGCTTACTTTTTACTTCATTTGAAAAATCATTTCTCCTAATCACAAGTAAAATATGAATATCTTTAAGTGTAGAAATCAGCATTCAAAAACTAAAGAGTACAAATTTATAAATCCATGAGTTTAACAAAAAACAGTAGAAAGACAGAGTTACGTAATAAATTTTGTTATGTGTAGGCACCAGCAAGTTTTATCTTATAAATCAAGATCTAAATTAGAAATAAATAACTAAGAAAATGGTGACTTGAAATGCTAGAAATTGCTCTTGGTAACATTGCCAAAACCAAGTAAGCAAACAAAAACAAGTCCCAGAGAGCAATATGAGGCAAAATTATAGTGTAAATAGTATGTCATTACTGCCTAGTTACTTCATGAGTCAATTACAGATAAAGATTTTTAATAGTATGAAACAAAAGTTTTTTGATTTATACAGTGTGGCTTATTAATTGTCCATTGTAAAAGTGACAATAGCAACTATTTAGGGCATTTGCCTCATTCCTATGGTAATGCTATTGCAGCCCAAAGCACTGATATTTCTCCATTATTCCTTTGTTTTAAATTTCCATTCTTTTTTATTTAAAATGGACCACAAATTATAATTTTTGTGTTCTAAGCAGTGTACAGTTGGGACTCATGACTGAGGCTAGAATTCCTGCAACACTGTAAGACAGATGAGATCAAGAGTTCTCAACAAGAGATGGACATGTAAGATAAAAGTAAAGCCTTTATAATATACCAAAATTTACTGAATTGCACACTTAAAATGGATCAATTTTAGGGTATGCAAATTATATATCAATAAGGTTATATTTTGTTTTCTTCTGTTTTGTTTTAAGATAGAACCAGTAGAGGATAATTCTTGGATCTTCTGTGAAATATTGTGGGGTCAATTATTCATGCCTCATTTTTATATCTTGTATAGCCCCTTTTTTTCTGGATACATTCCCAACTTTAAAAATGTCCAATGAGCTTACATTCTTAAAAACAAACAGAAAAAAAAAAAACAAAATCTTTCTCTATCCCTTCTTCCTTTTTTTCTATCTTGTAAGTCATAGACTTAAGAAAGAAATAGTGTTCATATTATTTCAACATCTTTAACACCTCTCTTTACTGTTGGGTTGAGAGTGACTTTGCAGAGTTCACCATTTACTCTTGAGTTGCCAGCTATAGTCATTTCTGTGCAATTCTCCTTTTCCTGGAACTCTCTCAAGCAGGGAACACACTTAGGAACCCCTTTTCATTAAAGCAGTTTTTGTTTTTTGTTTCATTGACCCTATTTTTAATGTGTCATATGTTTTCTCTGATCACACTTTTATAGTGTTGTTTTGTTTTTTGCTTATCTTGTATATCCCACCTCTCCCAATCTTAAATTTTTCCCATTTATGTCCCCTAATCCCCTTGGCATTAACTCTCATACCTCTATAAAAATGGCATCCCAAACTCTAACTGTAGCCTTGACAACTCTTTTTACTTTGGGTACATATATTCAACTTCCTTTTTGATTTCTCCAACATTTCTCATTAAACCTTAAAGTAAAAATTATCTCTCTTTTTGCAGACTCTATCTCTAGTATCAGTTAATAGCATATCTATACATCTAGTCAACCATGCTAGGATGTTCAGGGTATCTAATTACTAAGTTTTTTTTTTTTAATTCTTTATATCCAATCAGTTACCAAGTTGTATCAATTCTACCTTGGAATTTCTTTCATATATATGAAACCTTTCTCTGTTATATAGTAATAAGCTCTTCCTAGGACTTAAAGGTGGGGAAAAGCTAATGTTACATATGTTGTCTGGGAACACAGAATTTCCTCAAGACTTTACTCTTTGGTAACCAGCTAGGTGACCTTCCTGGGACAGAGTTTAGCATAATGTAAACAAACAAGTCTTCAGGTTCAACACAAAATGAGTACTATCACATATGGCATATTGCTGTGATTTAGAAAAAGATTCCGTAGTTAATATACATCCTTCTATTATAAAAGGTCACAATGTAAACTTGTTAAGAAAAATATATTTTACTGCCATCAATGGGAAAAGTTATGGAATAAATATACAAATCTGCATTGTCTATGCCCTGATATGCTGTGTTGTAAGGGGGGCACAAACTGTGTAAGTGCACGTGGAAGCTCTGCGTGATGCTGTGTTTTTCAAATCCTGTTTAGTAGCTCAACCTTGGTAATATACTCAACAACTTCAAGCTTCAGATTCATCACCTATGGTATAACTAATAACACTGTCTCTTTCAGTCAGTCTTTGGGAAGGGTAAATATGGAAATATATATATGTAATCAGCAGCATCAAATTTACCTGTAGATGTTCTCAGTCTACTGCCTCAAAATTACATCATAAAAAGATACCAGATTGTGGAATTTCTCATGCTAACGGTAAAGAGGCAATGAAAACACTATTGGTTTTAACACTTCATTAAAAATCATTAAATATTGTGTCTTCAGGAATATTTTATTTGAGGTCATTTCAAAAGAACCACAGGAACAGTTATCCTATTTTTTTTAGTGACTCAAGATGTAGCCTGAAATCTAATTATACCTGAATGTTGGACAAAACTATGTGAAGGCTTTTTACAAAACTACAAAAAGGTGTCTTGGCATCATTATTTCCATGTTATCATATTTTCTGGTTCTCCTGTTTCAGAGGTCAGCAAAGCACAGCATGGACTATATCCAACCCCTGTGCTGTGTTCGTAAATAAAGTTTTACTGGAACATAGCCACATGCATTCATTTATATACAGTCTAGGCTGCTTTTTTGATACAAGGGCAGAACTGAGTAGTAGTCACAGAGACCATATGGTCTGCAAAGAATAAAATATTTATGTGGACCTTTATGCAAAATATTTGCTAACCCCTGATTTTTTATCCATTTAAAAATACCAATTCACATGAATTTCCATTTTACTCAACTCTACAAACAAATAAAAAATGATTATATTAATCTGGACCAAGTGAGTCTAAAACTAATTATAGCATTCTGGCTTAAACATGGACAGTTCCTTAGGTTTTATTTTAATAAACAAAACAAATCTAACCAAAAAAAAAAAAAAAACCCACAACACCCTAAGACAAAACAACTTGCTCATTTTTGCCAGATTTTTATTGGAACTACATAGAAAATATTTCCTGTAAGAAATTGGCTTTCAACAACTGATTGTTCTGTCGTTAAATTATAATAGCGGGAAAAAGTCCATTTAGTAATTTTAGAAGAGCCATGTTATTTGATGACACAAATTTGGCTAGATTATGAAATCTATGCATAGATGAGTGCAGTTCAAAGTAATCTGAACTTTCCTCTTTGAAACTATTTTCAATTGAAAGTCAGGAAATTTCATGAGTGCCTACTTTGTTCATTAAAGCAAGTAGTTGAAACCATTACTTTTCATATGGAAAAATAACTAAAAATTAGGCAGGATATTATTATGGAATAACATGAAGGGGCTCAGGCAGATGTAGTCTTATTCAAATACTATCTGTGTAATTTTGGGATAGACTTTAGTTTCCGCATTTCTGAAAGCAAAATAAATCAGGATTTTTGATGATAATGTATGTTAAAATCTTAGTACATAATAGTTTCTCAGTTAAGAGTAAAGTATTATAAGGATTGAGTTCATTACATAAAATATGTCAAATTTACTCAGAATAGTCTTTAAACAGTCTATTTCTCAAATCTCCATCTGTTTGTGTGACTTTATTTAGCAATTTGTTTTGTGTGCTACTTCTCGTTCTTTAAAACAAATTAAGAATTTAACCTTACTCACCTTTTTTTACCTACCTTTTGATATAATTCTACCAAGGACACTTACAATTTAAAAGCTAGCTGTCTGGTATCATTTGGATGTGTAGATACAGCTAAAGGAATAATTAGTTACAGAGTAAGAAAATAAACAGCAAACCTTAAGAGATTTATTTTTTTATTGAGCTTTCCAAAGTCTTAAATACCAGTGGCCAGGGATTGAACCTTAATTATAAGTACAGCCTCCAAAAAGTTTGCTGTCACTTAAGATATTCTTTTAAATGTGTTTCTTCAGAGTTAAGCCATGAAAGTGATGTTTTCCTGTTACTGACTGTAAAACAGTTAAGAGATACTTTGGGATTCAATATAGAAGGTCCTCAAAGTTAAATGAAAATAAAAGTAGAAGGTAAATCTTTTTAAAAGAAGAAATTGAATATGAAAAGTGTCATTGCCATGGATATCAGAGTGCAGGTATAATCATAGTTCAGCAGGATACATTTTGGCTAGATTATGAAAGCTTTTCATAGATGAGTGCAGTTCAAAGTAATCTGATTCTGGTTTCTGTTTCTGCTATTGGTATGAGGACTCTTTCACTGGAAGGCTAAAATCTCCTCAAACAGGTGTCGTTCTAAACAAATTGAAAGAGTTTGAGCTTGGAATATAGTCAGAATTCCTAAGATCTTCTGGAGCACGTATCTTTCTCCTGAAAAGCCTTCAGATCAAAGTGTGTTCTCTTTTTACATCCTATTCTAGACCATAGTCCTACCATGCCTAAAAGTGACCTGCTTTGGAGGTGCAGCTGATCACTACAGGTATATGGAAGAAGTTCTCTGTGAGCTTATAATACTGGGAGTACCACACACCAAAACAATGACAAAGTCAAACAAGCAACATATGCAAATATACTAGAATTGGAAGTAACTGGAAACGATTTGAGGTATTCTAAGGCTGAGACCAAACAACAACAATAAAAACAAACAAACATGCTTTAGGAAAATTCTAAGAAGTTGTAATTGTACAGGATGATAATGGTAACCCACCTATCTCAGTTTGTTTATCTAAGGTGGGCATCCTGGGAGGATGATGACAGGTGAACTTGTCATGTATGTATCCCAATTGGGAAAAGGGATAAGGAATTATCTGAATGATTAGGATTTGAAGATTAAAACCATTAGGAATTCAACGTACTTGAGATCAAAGGTCTGACAATGATCAATAATTTATTTAGTTGCCAACACTGTGGGCAGCTACAATATGGCAGCTACAATATTTCATTTATTCCCATGCTATCTATATCTATCAAAATAAAATTTGAAAGTCTTTCTTATAATTGCCTTTCTGATATTTTCATAGAGAATGCCATTGTTTGAGAATAAAGTGTCAAATTCTCTATTCTCAGGAGGCTGAGGAGGAGGGATCACTTGAGGACAGGAGTTTGAGGCCAGCCTGCGCAACATAGTGATATTCTATCTAAGAAAAAAAGCAATTCTCATTTCAACATTCATCTCAAAAATCCATAAAATCATTACAGTTTGTTTTTAAGGAGAGGTTAAGGCATTCTATTCAAATCTCTTTTTTTGGTTAGAGGTTCAGTGTTCATTGCGTAGGAAAGTATGATGTAGTTCCTGGAGTGACTACTCACACCAAAGTGTAGAATTTTCTTTTTAAACAAATATTATGCAAAAATAATGGAAATATATATTTTTTCTTATTTCTAAGGGTGATGTGACTCAATGTATCAGGCTTTGTTTTACACTAGACAGCAATCACATGCTCACTAGTAAGGTTACCTCTGTTAGCAAGAGCTATCTCATCCATAAGCAGCTAATAATGGGAACCAAATAGATGAAATAAATCAGACGTGAAACAAATATAAGACCCTCGAAATCTGAGTGACCAGCAAAGAGAATAGTGCATCTTAGGATATAAGCTATGACTATAATAGACCTTCAAAGTCATATTTGCAGAAATAGGTGAACTTAACAATCATACCTGTGGGACAAACGGCCTCAGATGAGATGAAAGAATGAAGTCAGAAGAAGAGAGATTTTATGCCACCAGGAGACACAATAACACTGCACTCTCACACTTGGGTATCTGTCTCATTGGACATCTATCTAGTTCATTCACATAGAAAATTTAAATCTCAATTCAGGCTGAGCCATTGATCCTGGTCCCAGTCCTCTGCGGAGTATGTGTCAGAGATCCCTGGGTACTTTACTCTCCCTTCCTACGGGTTTCATGGGAGACAAATATTTCTTCTCCATGTATTAGGAACAAACATAAATGTGGTACAAATTTTGTTATTTTATTATCTACCATGGGTTTAACAGGAGGGTTAGTCATTGTTAAATTCTGCCTCCCACAAAATTTAACCATTAATCTATTTTTTTTTTTTTCTCACCAACATCTGGGTTGAAGTGAGTCACCAAAGTGAAGTACTGGAACATAAAAACCCAAAAGCAACATGATAAAGTGAATATAGCAGAATAAAAGGCCCTAAATTTAATTGTCTCTGTGTGTACACTGTCTTCTCAGTTGTTCTCTGTTATAGTCAGAATGGATCTTTATTGATTTATTTAATGCCTGTGTATATTTCAGTTTCTGTATCTGATCTCATATTTTCTCAGGAGAAAATAATGCTTTTCCTTTAGAATGCAATGTTAATTATCAAGGTAACTGAGACTTGGAAATCTGATGTACTCTTTCTGTTATTTTCCTTCTATGAATTTTTTATTAGTCATCTTGAGAGAATAAATACTTTGAGAATACTACTTGATATAATTTTGTCTTGTCACATAAGAAATTGTTAGTTTTTGAAGTTTGATTTTGTGGCATAATGGTAATTCAATTGAGTGAAACCATGTTATCTCTTATCGATATGCACACATATTTTTTAACGATAAACCATGTTACCTATTATCTACCTATCTATGTGCACTCATAATATTCTACATCATAAAGTGGGACAAATTCAACAGTGATATTAAAGTATTACAGTTTTATTTGGAGCATTAATTTTTAATAGACATTGATAATGCCAAATAAGATGGTGTTTTGGATATGAACAATTAACAGTCTTTGAAAAATAATAAAAAGGTCATATCCTTTTAGCTAAATGTATTCACTGATTTTAGAAATGTAATTTATGAATATGCCAAAACCTTATGTAATGGTCAAAGCAACAACATAAAACTTCTATAGGATTAAAATACAACTGATCTTCTATAGAACAAATTGAAAATTTTTCCTAAAAGTAAAAAAAAAATTAATATTTGTGTTAACTAACTATAATTTCATAATTACTGACTTACAGATACCCACTCTGGATCATTTCTGGTGTAGTTACTAGCTGAGGTCTGTCTCACACCCAACTTTGCTAGAGGGGCAAATTGGAATGATGCATATTTGCGGAAAATTTAGGGAAATGGTGCTGCCCAAATAGATGGAGGTATATGGATTTTATTTTGCTGATAAGAGTAAGTGATTTTTCCAGCTTCATAACTGATCCCCCTATTCCAGAGTTCTCTACCTGAAAAATAATGGGCTATGTTTTATAATACCATAGTTGAGTGAAAGAATCCACAATCTGTATTGGATAGCCAATTAAAAAAATTAAAAATGACCAACTAGAATTATTTAGTTTTTCCACGGGATAAAATGAAGACTTAATCCTAACAGAGGCAATAGAGGAGGGGTGAGCATGCTGTTGCCAGAAGACATAAAATAAATAATATGACAGTATTTATGATAGATTAGATAGAAGGAATAAAGAGAAGAGGAGATAATATGGCTTTTGAGTTTCTTCTATAGCAAAAGGGAAATTTTCAAATGAATATAAATAAGAATATAAACTGTTTTGTTAGATAACAAAATGAGTTTGGTCTCTGTTTTGCTTTTAAAGTACCAATGGGAACCCAGCTTCATTTATTCTATAGGACACAGAAAGTTGAATGAAGAAAAGAGTTAAAGATTGAGTCCTAACTTTATTAAATATATTTATTGTAGATTTTAGAGTGAATGATTTCTCTGAAAGAATTCGTAGAAAAATAGAAGAACATAGAGCTTGCATTTTAAACATAATTATCAGATAAACAGATTTGAATAAAATATAACTGTGTAAGATTAAAAAATACATATGAAAAGATGCAAGCTAAATGCAAGTCCTGCCTCCTATGCCTAACTCAAAAATCTCAAAAGATTTTGTGTTTTAAATTTGTTTTTTTGTTAGTTTGTTTGACATTAAAATGTTGACTTCTACAAAGTGAGTAAAGTAGATTGAAGGCTGATCATCAGACTCCCTTAATAATACAAATTACATAGAACACAACTCTAGTAAACATTGATTTCACAATGTTATTGACAATGTGACTTCTCTTACCTTAAGAATTTTCTTTCATATGGTATCATCACCATTCTGTTAACACTGTTTCAGGTAAAATATGATTTAAGATAACTTTTATTTTGAATCACGACACTCCCTACTCATTGTGTGAAACATGTAAATCAGGTAATTTAAAAAAACAAGGTGCATGAAGAAGAGAAACTTTTCTTATGCTAGAAATTCAATTTGAGAGATGTCATTCACTAATTCTGAGATACATATTATAAAAATAAAAGAAAAACACTTTTTCCTTAAAATTAGTAAGTAAAATGTAGATAGAAATTACATGCACAACATAGCTAAAAATTTCTTATCCAGGAATTCCTTTATACTGACCATCTTCACTTGTAGATTAAATTTGTAAATTTTATGCTAAATGTTGAGCTAATGGTAATGAAAAGTAGATATTATTTCTCTTCAAGATGCCACAGTATAGTTAAAAATATCAGATACATAAACAAATTATTACAGCACAGTGCAATTCCCTACTACAGAAGCCCAAAGAATGCTATTACTCATTTTCACTGGGTGGTTCAGGATTAGGAAAAATATGAGTCTAGTTTATCAAACCTCTAAAAGAAGATATAATTTCTGAATTTAGACCTGCATTCATCTGGAGATGAGTCTTCATCTGGTGCTATCAATATATTTTTAGAAAGTGGGGATTTAAAATGTGAAGCTTGTGCCTGTGGTCTGCTACTTACTTTACTTACACAGCAGTTCCCCCCATAGTGGTACTTCAGTTAAATGCATTAAGGAGTTGAGTGGAAAAGCTATCATTTTGGTAACTGTTTTATTTAAGGTAATGGAACCCATGTACAGGCAATGTAATGAGTCACTTCAGGTTTTGAAGATAAATTGGGATAGTTTTAAAGATTATATTGAGGGTTCTCTTTCTGGCAGGTTATAAATGAAAAACTCTAAAATATGACTGTAAGAAACTTGTTTTTAAATGTTTTGCTGAGCAGACTAGAAAAGAAAGTATTCAAAGAGGACAAAGATGAAATGAAAGCAGGGACCCTGAGAGGCAAGCAAGTGCCAGGCAGGGAATGTAAGATAAAGCCTGGCTTGCCCAAGTTGGAGACTGAGAGAAAAGCTCCCCAGCTGGATCCCAAAGCGATCCCCCACTCTGAGGGTCAGAATTTGCAGGAAATAAACTATCACTGGAAATATACATCAAAGAAATTTACTTACTCACACCTTGCACCGATTGGATTGGCACAAATCTGCCCTTAGAATTCAGAAATATAAAGTGGCCTCCACTCAGCTTTGGTGGCAGAATTCACTTGTGTGGTCCAACAAACTTCATCCCTATACCTTTGAGTGGTTACAGATTCAGAGTAATGGGGTGGATGAAAAAGGAATCCTTTGTAGTGTGAACCTAACTTCAAAGCATTTCCAAGATACAGTTCTAAGGAAATGAGTAAATCATTTAAAAATTATAAAATGTAAAAAATAGAATAGATTTAAAGCTAACAAAAGCGTGACAGGAGATCTAGACTTACAGATTTCAGATATTGGAAGTATCAGACACAGAACTTAGTATTATATTAATTTTCTTTTGCTGACTGTGTTATTCCATTTTTGTATCACTATGAAGAAACACCTAGAGACGGGGTAATTTATAAAGAAAAGAGGTTTAATTGGTTTATGGTTCTGTAGGCTGTACAGGAAGCATGGTGCCAGCATCTCCTCCATTTCTGGTGAGGCCTCAGGGAGCTTTCACTCATGGTGGAAGGAAGTGGAAGCAGGCATGTCACTTGGCAATCAAGAGGGTGAGAGAGAAAGGGGAGGTCCCAAGCTCTTTTAAACAACCAGATCGTACAGGAACTAACTGAGGGAGACTCTCTTATTACCCTGGGGATGGTGCTGTCATTTATGAGGAATCTGCCCCCATGATCCAATCACCTTCCACCTGGCCCCACCTGCAACAATGGGGATTACATTTCAACATGAGATTCAGAATATATCACTGTATATTCCCAGTGATAGTTTATTTCGTAGAAAATCTGACCCTCAGAGTATTGCCCTTTGGGATCCAGCTGGGGATCTTTTCTCTCAGTCTCCAACTTGGGCAAGCCAGACTTTATCTTACATTCCCTGCCTGGCACTTGCTTGCCTCTCAGGGTCCCTGCTTTCACTTCATCTTTGTCCTCTTTGAATACTTTCTTTTCTAGTCTGCTCAGCAAAACATTTAAAAACAAGTTTCTTACAGTCATATTTTAGAGCTTTTCATTTATAGGAAAGTACATCACTACCATAACAAATTATCACACATATTGTGTCTTACAACAAAGGTTCTGTAAAACCTTGGTTCTGTAGGTCAGAGGTCCAGTATGGGCATTACCAGACTTAAAATCAAGGTATTGTTAGGTTATCTTTATTTCTGGAGACTCTACAGGAAAATCATTCTCTGACTCATTCGGGTTATTGGCAGACGTCAGTTTCTGTGGTTGTAGGACTGAGCTCATTTTTTTGCTGCTCTAAGCTGAGAGTTGCACCCAGCTTCTAAATGCCACAGAATGCCTTTGTGGACCACCTTTACATCTTCAAAGTCAGCAACAGCTGATTACGTCCTTCTCACATCACATCTCCCTCTAGCCCTTTCCGTCTAAGCTGGTAGTGTTTCTAGTGATATGAAATTCTCAAGAACTTTGTGTGTGTCTTGTATGCATCACAAGGTTTTATTTCATTACGTAAGAGGCATGTCCATGGATCTTTCCAAGGTAATTTCTTCATTTTTGGCTTCTGCTGAGATGGCTGAAGGGATTTATAAGGTAAAAGCTGTTTACAAAGTAGTTGCTTTGAATACTGTTAGTAGAAATATGGGTATCATAAACTGTCCAGTCTTCAGGACTGGAAATCCAAGGGAACTGAAGCAGGAAAAATTTAAAGATAATTACGCCTAAACACATAAAAATGAAATGCAGGACACCACCAATAAAGAAGAACTGGAAGCAGCCAGAGAAACAAGGGAAAGCATCACTGAAGGAAAGGCAATTAGACTCATAGATAACTTCTAAATTACAACAGTGGAATCCAGAAGATACTGGAATATAGGATCTGTCTAGCAGATTCCATCTCTCTGTGAATAGCTTCCATGTCACACTGGTCATTTCCTTCTTTCAGTTATATATTATTTAACTGGCCTTATTGTATGTATTACCTTGTCCTTTAAATTCAGTTTAGCACTTCTATTATCTAATAAATGAGCATAAATGTGTGTGTCACATATTTAAATATTCATTTATTCAACCAATATTTATCATCAGCTCACTATAATGTTCACTGATTTCCTGGAATACTGGGGATATATTTAAAAATCTGCCTCTATATCAAGTTATTTATTTATTTATATAATTTTTTCTTGATTTAGAAGTTGTAAGCATAAAGTCATACCTTTCATCTTATTTATTTATTTTTAATTTTTTGAGAAGGAGTCTTGCTCTATCACCCAGCCTGGAGTGAGGCTCACTGCAACCTCCACCTCGCAGGTTCAAGTGATTCTTCTGCCCCAGCCTCTCAAGTAGCTGAGACT
The DNA here is from genome assembly GCF_048565385.1 of Saimiri boliviensis. Lineage (NCBI taxonomy): Eukaryota > Metazoa > Chordata > Mammalia > Primates > Cebidae > Saimiri > Saimiri boliviensis. Next base: position 97,174,235 of record NC_133455.1, read on the forward strand.
ATAGGTGTGCACCACCATGCCCACCTAATTTTTTTGTATTTTTAAAAGAGATGGGGTTTTACCATATTGGCCAGGGTGGTCTTGATCTCTTGACCTCATGGTCCACCCACCTCAGCCTCCCAAAGTGCTGATATTACAGGCGTGAGCCACAGTGTGTGGCCTCATCTTATTTACAAGATAACCTCTCAAATAGTTGTCACTTAAAAACCTTTATCTCTATAAATTTTACCTTACATAATTTTTGAACAATTCCATAGTCTCTCTTAAATGTTATACTTAACTCAGAACTTGGCAGTTATCATCAATGACAGTAATTTGTTTAGCACCAAAAATGTGCTCACTACGCTGCTTAGCACTTTTGGGCCACAGGGAAAAGTGTTACAGCCCAGCTGTATCATTCTGTGTCATTAGAGATTATTCATTATATTGCATTTTGGCAGACTTGCCTTTTTGTTATTTTTATTGCACAATTGAATTATTTTGGATTTTTAATAATTTCTAGTTCCTCATAACTTACATTTGAATAAATTATAGAACAGATATGAAAAGCTGTTGCTTTATTTTTCTGAGCATGATTAGTATAAGAAAATCTTATGACTTTTCATTTCATTAAAACAAGAATTCCTTATTAAGTAAAAGTAAATCCAATCAGTCACAGGGGATTTAGTGCCTGAGTTTCAATGAAGAATAAAATAAAATAACTGAATTTTTCATAAAGCAAACATAAGCTATATTTTTTCCCAGAATTATACAATGACATTCATCTGGAATTTAGGAAAACATTTTGCTAAATTCCAGATGAATGTCACTGTGTAATTCATCTGGAATGTAAAATTTTGCTGAATTTAATAATTTACTAAATTTTTTTAGATGCATAATTTTATTTGGAAAATATGTAATGTGGCATCTCTTATGTAGAGGATAGAATATTAGTGTTAAACAGAATTGGTTTGAACCCTGGCTTTGCAAATTACTACCTATGGTTGCTTAGGCAAGCTATGTATCTTCCCCTGAGCCTCATCTCACTGTTAAAAGTAAAAAAAGCTAGAATTCAAATGCAGTCATATTTTATTTCTAATTACATAACTCTAAACTTGACATGGCCGTATTTGCAGAAAGTCCAATGTCTCCTCCCATTACCCAAGATTCCTAGAGAATTACTCCATCTAATGTAGTCTGTCCTGCTTCCAAATGCCAGGCAGAGAGAAAACCAGGAAGTTCATCCATTCATTTCTGTCACTACACACACAGCCGCTATGGAAAAATAGTTTGCAACACATTCTAACTGGTGATTTTGCATGCTGCAAGGGGGTCCTGACTGAAACTGATTCAACACTTGCAAGCTTCATGATTCCATCTGTCATCTGTAGAAAGAAGCACCTCAGCCAGTGTTCCCACATGTCCACCAGGAGGCAGTAGCGAGGACAGGAAAGGCTGCCAGCTTTAACCTTTCTGCAGGAACCTCTAAACCACAGTTCTGAGCCTGGCCAGGCTCTCCTTTGCCTCATGGTGACCTATCTGGGGCTCCTGATAGCCTTTTCTGCCAGCAGCCTCAGTCAGGAGCAGAAATACTTCAAAGAGGTTCCGTTGGCCTTAAAATCACAAAAGCATCCTTCTTCAACAACCGCAAGTGACCCTTTGGAAAATTTGCTAACACCTCTGTGACCCATTCTTGGGAAGGCTTGAGTGAGCCATAATTTACCAGATCATTAAAGGTCCTGTTATTACCTTCCCTGAGGGAAATAGACATTTCCTAGGTGACTAGAGATAAGTAAATAACTCTTTAAAATTAAGTTCTTTCTAGGTTTGGTTTCACTAGCGAAGCTTCTCTTTCTTTTATGTTCTGCCTCATTACACACATCATACATAGTGCTATTGTTAGGATTCATGAGATAACATATATAAAGTGTGTATCAGTACCCATTACATAGTAGACACTTTATACCTGTTAACTTTCTCTCCCGTTCTATATTCTTAATTTTTAGTTTAAATATTTATTGCTGTTTTTCATTTTCAGTATATCCCATGAGATTATAAAATTCATAGGGGAGGAGAGTTATGTCTTATATATCTTTCAAGTCCACAGATTATGTAGCATAATGCCTTGCAGCTATAAATTAATTGCTATATAACTATTACTTCATTGATTACTTTGAGATTGATTTTTCCTTACGTAAATTTTAAAAATCTGCTTTTTAAATTTGTGTAATTTTCTGTTATGGTACTAATGTTGTTATTCTGAGAAGAAGCTTGGAAAGGAAAAGCGATGAATTTCTAATCCAGTCATTTGCATTTTGATAACTGAATCACCCATCAGTCAATAACACCTAAACTGCTTAGAAATTTTCTTGAACACTTGAAATAATGGGTTCCCTTCTTTCTCGGAAATGGCGAGGCAAGAATTCATTTGTAAGAGGCATACTGTTGCAACGAAAACAAACTAAAGAAACTGAAATTTGAATTCTAAATCTCCACTGACACTGGCAAGAGTGTAGGCAAGTCATTTAATGATCCTCATTTGGCAAAAAGGAATGACAAGGAAAAGATCACTATAGGGATTACAGAAAATACATGCACACTGCCCTATGATAGGAATGCTTTAATTAAAAATGCATACATATGTTGAAAAGTTGGAGAATAAGAGAAATTACTCATAGTCTCATATCTCATGGATAACCTTTTGTTAAGACTTTGAGACATTTTGAGTTCATATATGCATACATTTCAATAACCTATTTTTACTTCATCTTGCATTGTATTGAATTTTGAACTTCTCCGTGTTGTAAATTCTTCAAAAATATTATTTTAATGCTATACTTTATATAATGTGGGTATTTCTCATGGTGGCCTCATATTTTTTTCTTTAAAACAAATGTATTATTATCATCTTTGCAAAGGTTATATATTTCTGTATATTTCCCTGGAAAATATGATGGAAACACATGGAAGATTCTTACTTTTTAGATTTACATCATTGATATCTGCTATCTTAACATTTCTTCTTCCATCTAATCTTGAAATACTTCCACAGCCTTGTATAAATGTATTATTTTGTGTAAATCTATTATTGTATATGACTTGTATAAATCTATTTATACAAGTCATATACAATGACTTGTATAAATCTATTATTGTGCTGATGTTACACATATGCGCTGCCCAGGGCTAGTGCTAATAGCATGCACTTCGCCTATATTGAGGAAGTCTAGTGGCTGCACGCCCCTCTGCTTCCTTCTCGCTGCAGATTCTAGTACATGGAAAGACTTGTGCAATATATGTGACTCCTGCTCTTAAGGCAGTCCCAACTGGCCTTTGAGGTTTGTCACATCCAGCTGATGCCTCTTGCTGCCTCCAAAGAGCAACACAGATGAACTTCAGGAGCCAGAAAATCTCCCCCAACAACTTCCTGCAGTAGGCTGTTATGGATAGGAAGCCACATCCTCAACTTGACCCAGTGAGCTGTTACTGCCTTTATATGATCACTTCATTCTACCAGACGAGCTCTTAGAAAACTTGACCCCTAGATTAGAACTCTCAGTAAACATCTCTGGACGATCTTAAATGAATAGGCACTAGGAATTCTTTCTGTGCATCACTGTCTCCCTCAGAAAAATAGGCGGCTTTGTCTTCTTCTCCCTGCCTGTGTGTACCTCCTTGCCATCTCACTGCTGTCTAATCTTTGGGCCTTGGCAGCACTGAAAATACCAGAGATTCTTCTGCCCAGTCAACGGCAGGCAAGAAGGGTGTACAGCACCCCTCATTCAAAACCACTGCCCGATATTAGGGGAGAATTTTCTGTCCACATCTCCTGCCCCCACCACCAACCAACATAAGAATATGAATCCTTATTTTTCCATAAATTCTTCTCTCCCGGTCTCTTTCTGAAGCCCCTTTAAAAAATTCTTTCCATGCTAAAAGATACCCCAAAACGACTTCTGCCTGTTTCACATCAATGACCTTAACTCAAACTCAAGGAAGTCCCAGTAATAATTAAGGGCTGGGCTTTTATTCTCAATTAGCCAAGGATTGTTTTCACAGAATCCTTGCCTTTTAGTGTCAGCCACAGTTTGTAAAAGACAGGCTTTCTGGTAGTCTCTGGCTGGGATTAAGAAGGAGCACTTTCCTCAAATTCTTTATTTCATACTGTTACAAGAGTTTTGTTACTGCTTGTTTCGGTTGGTGTTAATCACTACCTACCGTTTCATTTGTGCTCCAATTCACAAATAGAGTGTTTACACACATTGATGCCTATGATATATGTCTAGTTTGTCAACTTTTTTTGTTTTACATTTTAGCAAATGAAAAAAACCGTCACTTTTGCTTAACCCAGACCATTGTCTTATTTCCAGAGATGGTTTATCACCTTGTTCCTGGAAATACGTATAGGTAGAGTAATTGTTCACCTCAATTACCAAAATATGTTCCAAATTATCTGCTATGGTCTAAAATTCCCATGGTTACATTTACTAATGTTCTTTGTAACCAGAGTTGGCTCATTTTCTCTACTAGACCAGTTAAAATACATTTGGGCACTACATTTTTCTTTTGACGCAGGGATGTTGATTTAGTTATCAGACTAGCTTAGGAATAAATTTGGATGGAGCTAAGAAATACCTGTAGACTATTCCTTTAAATATTATAGTCATATACCTACATTTTATTACTCTAAAGTCTATAATGTTCATTTACATGTATAATAATTTTTAACCTTCACAAAAAACTGTGAATTATGTAGCTTGTGCACAGAGCTAATAAATAGTAGACTACAAGATTATTTAGATAGCACTTTGTTAGGATATGCAAAAATGGTCTCCAAAAATATACTATGTGTCAGAAAATATCCTACCCACATCTTCCCACCGAGTGCTAGAAATGATGGTTGACTGCATGATATTTCAGTGATTGGGAGAAATATCGCTGTTGATGTAAAATAAGGGCTCAAACTCCTGAAGATGCAGTCTGATCAATCTACACATATCTCAGGGTACTTGCTGTGTGCTCAGCACAGTTGAGAGTTTTATGGGCCATTCAAAAGAACACAGTGTTATTCTATTTATCAAATATCCCATAATCTGTGTAAGGAAATCAAATTAACCTGAAGAATTATTTTAAAAAAATAAGAATTCATAGAAAAAATGAAGTATTAGGGTTTGGAGCACTGATCATAGGAATTCCGAGAATGTAAAGGACAATAGGGGCTGGAGTCATCAGAGGATGATTCCTTGAGGAAATAATAGGTGAGCTGAGCCTTGGGGAGAAATGGGACCCAGCAGCACCCAGGTCTCAGCTCCTCCACTCACTTTTTAATTTTCTTTGGAATGTTACCTAAACTTGAGCCACACAGGTTGACAGTGTAAAATGAGGCAATGTTTACTTTACTTACTGTGACTATTAAGTAAGATGCTTTATAGAAAATACAAATCTTGATAATAAAAAAGTCTCCATTTTTTACATTTAAAATCTGTCATTTAATATTGTTCACTAATAAGTAAAAATTTGTCTTCTCTGGACATGTAAAAGAAATTAATGAAAACAGTTAAGGCAGAAAAGGAAAATTATTATAAACCACAACATTAAAATAATAGGTACAGAGATCTTTGACGACACAGGCTTATGCAGAGTAGTGGAAAAAATAAATTCTCGTTTTACAAAGATTTACCTCTCTTCTACTTCCTATCTTGATTTACAATTATTATTCTTACATTTATAATTGAACTATGAGTTGTTAACTTTTGTGGGTCTTTTTAATTTCAGTTGCTTATTTTTATCCTCCAAGAATCTTGGCAAACTTCCTTGCATATAGTTTCATTTTAGAAAATGTTGTTCACTTGTGTATTCATTAAGTAAATATTTCTTCAGCAATGAAGAAAACCAAAAATATTTCACCCTAAAATATACTTCTTTGGCCTATTTTGAGACGGCTATTCAGAGGGGCTGAATTCCATAGGAATAGCTCTGAAAAGTGTCCCTTTGTGGGGGGAGATTTGCATTTATAGGGAAAATCTACATTAGTAAAATAAACAGCCAGGCTTTCTCTGGAGTCCTCCTTAGCTTCATCTGAAAAGAGAAGCTCACAGAGAAAAAGAGACTCAGAGTTGAATAATCTTAAAGGTCTGGAGGACCTGTTACCACAGGCTAGCTTCTCATCTTTCTGAGGGCTGCTACCTGTGAGGCTTCACGTGAGTACCAAGACCACCTTGCTAATCACGCCTTTCCTCCTTTCCCTTCTGTAACCTGCTTTGCCATGCTCCAATTCCTTATTTTTTCCACAACCTCAGGATGGTATAAAAATTTCAACTATCTGGCTCCTCTTTTGAGTCCCATACTTTATGCATGGTTCCAGTGTCCATATGCATGTTAAAATAAATCTGTATACTTTTTTTCCCTGTTAGTCTGTATTTTGCTACAGAAGTGTCCCAGCTAAGAACCTATGAGAGTTGGGGAAAGAAATTACACATTTTGTCCCCTTCAGCACCTATTGTGGGGGAAAAAAAATCAGGTTGTATGTGTAATGTGGAATCAGATCATGAAACACTTCGGAATCTGACATCAACATTTTAAACTTAAAAGATAAAAAATGCCCTTATCTCTTTCTGTCACTCTAAATTATGCCTTATTCTATTATTCTTCACAGAGCATGAGCCAAGCTGTGTCATCCTTTAGGGCTTCTTTTATGTGGCTTCCACGTCCTGGAATAACTCTCCTGTCTGCCGCCTGAAAAATACCTACTCTTATCCCAGCATTTAGTTGAATGAAACCTTTTCTGAGCTGCTTCTTCTCCACCCTTTTGGGGAAGTTATTCTAGTTTCTCCTTCTGCTTGCTCTGAATCTAATACTTATTTTTATCACATCCCTATGACATTATTTAATCCATTTGTTCAAATCTCTTTCTATTAGAATGTAGTACTATTAAACCACAATTACTTTTGTACCAACCTATTACATGAGCAATGGAAATAGTAGAGAAGCGGAAAGGGAAAAATTCATGTGGATAAGTTTAGGCCATTTCTCTTATACCTACCTAGTAAGTGTTCCACAATTCAAGGTTTTGCCCAGATGTGCATACAACCAGAAAATCTTCAGGATGCTGGCACAATAAGAAATTTAATTTAATAACCCTAGCGTTGTACAATCAGGAAACCAACTGAGATAAATATGCTTATTGAGCAGCACTTTGCATGAATATTTTTTAGTTATGCCTGTAAGAGACAGAAACATTATTTTTGTATTGCTGAAGTGCTTTGAGAGTAATGCCCTGGTGACAGCATAAACAAAATACAAAGGCCAGTTTGTTTTTATATATAAATGGGGGATTGTTGGTGAAGAGTTGTGCCAGCCAGTACAGAGTGGAATAGTGTTTTATTCCTCTCAAGACAGATAGATTGCTGAATTGCCTGAGTTCCTGTTGTTTTATAGCCTGCCCCTTGACTTTAATAATGAATAACTGCTCTTTTTTTCTTTTGCCATGGTTGGGGAGGAAATATATATTTTGAATGAAACTGAACATATTGTCATTAAAAATATGTTCACCTGATATTTTACCTAAATGATATATTGCCAAAAATATTAAATATTTATTAAACATTATAGGGCTTTCAAAGTAAATTATGTCTTTATTTAAATGGAATGGACACCTTGTTAGTACATTATACTTTTTAAATGTACAGAGGATCACAACCTAGAGAGTTGCAGAAAAGTTATTATAATTCTGAGAAAAGAGATGGGAAAGCTTACTTCTAGTAGCTCCCATGGAGAAGGAGTGATTGGAAAAGGCTTCTCAAACAGATGAAACCTGAAAAGTGAGTCTGCCAATTGAGGAAGGAAGAATTAGAAGACAAGATTTGAGTGGAATCATGGAGGTCATTGCACACCATGGGAGAATTTTATTTTTGTTCAATAGATATAAAGAAGTTGTGATGCTTAATTTTATGTGTTAATTTGGCTAGGCTATAGTGCTTACTTAAAAACACTAATCTAGGTACTATTGTGACGGTATTTTGTGGATATGGTTAGTTAGCATCTGCAATCAGTTGATTTTAAGTAAAGCAGATTTCCCTCCATAATATGGGAAGATCTCATCCAATCATGTGAAGGTCTTCAGAGAAAAATCTGAAGATTCCCAAATAAGAGAAAATTTTGCTTCAAGATTGTAGAATCAGCTACTGCCAAGTTTTGAGCCTTCCAGCCAGTCTTGGGGATTTCTTACTTGCCAACCCTACACCTACAACCCTCTGAACGATTCTTCAAAATAAATCTCTGTAAACATGTATACAAATACACAAACATTTTTATTAAGTAGAATCTATACATTTAATAGAACCTACACATATAGAATATATATGTGTATATATAAACATATATAGAATACATATATTTAGAATAGATGTATTTAGAATATTTAAAATATATGCATTATATTTATAGGCACATATATATAGGTTCTATTGATTCTGAAAAATACACCCCTCCCCCACACACATATAATGCTTATTCTATTGTTTCTCTTATAAACTAATAACCTGAATCAGGAGTTCTAACAAGTTTTAAACAAAACTGTATTCCCTCTCTGGCACAAATTAGATCCTGTAATTTTAAGCTTTTGTTGGTCATGAGTTTATGCCGGGTTTATGCTACATGCTATGCAGTAAACAGAAGCATAAAATATAATAGCAGTTTTCAGGGATTTTCTGCAATAACGGCTAACAGTTTTTATCACTTGTGTGTGGCAATGTGCTAAGTGTTTTTAAAATGTTTTACTTAACTAATCAATGCAATACTCCTGTGGGGTAGATATTTTAAATATAAATATTACTGTATTTCTAATTTGACAGGTGAATTAGCTGAATTTACAGCTAGTAAATGTCATACCTAGGGCCAAACTTGGGCTATAAAGCATGAAATGTATATTTTACCAACAAAATACACATCTCCTCATGGAAAACAATTTGACTATGATCACCGATCAGTGAACAGTATAAAACCATGCTTTTAAATATTCATGAATAGGAACATAAGTAGCTATATTTATTGTAGAAAGGGTTTCTAAGCACAGGAGGCTTCATGGGTTGGAGTAGGAGGCTACAGGCTTAACCAGTAAGAAGAGAGAACTAGTATAGAATGTGATGACAAGCTCTAAGAAACATTAAAACAATCATGGTGTTTCAAAACCTCAATTAATAAACTTCACACTGTAAAATATTTGCTTCAGACTATTAGACTAAGGCTTTTCAGAATGTAGCTATGTGACTGGTAACATCAGCATCACCATTGCCTGAGAGCTTGCTGGTAAAGCAAACTTGGAAACTTCATTCCAGATCTTATATATCAAAATTTCTAGGAGTGGGGCTTAGAAATCTGTTTTGAACAGCTAAGTCATGATGCTTAAGTTAAAGTTCAAAAAGTACTGTACTAGAATGACAAGGGGTGACAAAGAAAAGTGCCCTGATGCCAAGATGAGCTTCCCCAAGGAGAGCAGAATGAAGACACCAAGCTGGAATGAACTAGAATTAATAATGGTTAATGAATGTTCTGTCTTAGACATCGTGCAAGGTGGGAATCTGGGACAAAAATAACATCAGGAGGGACAGAACTTAAGGAGAGTCATGGACAAAATGAAATTCTCTTGCTTATGTGAAGATGAGTTTGGACAGAAGTCAGAATGTAACACAGAATAGGCCAGAGGTCTGGGTGCTGTGTGTCTAGGATCAAAGCAGAGTTAACAACGAGGACAAAGTTTGGCAAACCAAGGAGACAAAAGTTTGGGATAAAACAATCGCTATTCTCAAGAGAAACTAAACAAGTAAGAATTCATAGCCAGAGGTCTGAAGTTGAATATAAACTAATTATTTGGAAGCAGGCAGCAGCCTGCTTCTGTTAGCTCAACCCTCTCACAGTTGTCAATTCTCCATCTTATACACTAAATAAAGTTATATCTTGTGCCACTGATACATTCACCTATTAATTCAAAAAATATTTTGGCACCACCTATGTGCCCAGTACAGTGATAAATAGTAGAGACACAAAAGTATGTGAGACAAATGTGATCCCATACCTCAGGAGAGAGACACTGAATACATAATTATACAAGTAAATATTTAATAACAGTTATTTTAAGTTTTGCCTAGAAAAAGCATGGCTATTGTGAGTGTCACAGGACATCTAACCCAGCCTGCAAGGAAGAATGGTGGGACTATGATCTGGGAGTTCCTCAGAGGAAGTACATTTTAAATAACAACCTCAGGTAAGGTGTTAGTTAAGGAAAGAACTGGGGAAAAGCATCTTAAGCCAAAAAAGCAGCTTAGAAAAAGACAGTGAGTATGTTAGAATAGAGTGGGAGGATGCCCAGGGTGACTGCAATATAATGAGTGAGGGAAAAATAGCTGAAGGTGAGGCTAGTGATGATAAAGGACCTACCATGTCTGGTTGAAGACATAGCATAGCATCATAATTATAATAGGAAAATATCAAACATTTTCAAGCTAGTAAATATGCTGACATTACAAATATTCTTCTAGGTGCTATGATAGAGTTTTGGCACAAGAAATCTTTTAGGAGATTTGCAGTCATTCAAACAAAGGAAGATGATGGCTTGGACTAGGTTAATGGCAGTGAGGAAAGAAAGAATACAATGGATTCAATATATAGTTATAATGTACAAAACAAGGTATTAGTGGCCATATAGAGAGAAGAAAATATAAACTATGACATCTAAGCAGCAGATGGGTAGAGACTGGTCCCACTAACTAGAATAGGGAAAACTGGTAGATGATCATATTTTAGGGGAAAAGTCAAGAGTTTAATTGTGACTGCTTGAGTCTGAGATGCCTGCATATATGCCTGAGTGTAAGATAAAATATGTAAGAGGGTTGATGAGTTTGGAGCTCGGAAAAGACATTTGGACTGGAGAGGTAAGTTTAGATGCATGATGCATGATATATCAAGTTATTAGAGTGGATGAAAATATCTAGGGAGAGAGGATAAAATGAGAAAAGATTTCCTATCCTTTACTTTTTAAAGCATGATAATAAAAATGTTGCACTGGAAAGCAGACTGCATTGACAGAGAAGCAAAAAAGAAGAGGAGAGCTTGTGTCTCAAAATCCAGTTGAGATGTTCCTACTAAAGAGTTATTGATTGTGTGACACGGTGCCAGGGATTTAACAAAATGAGGGAGGACAGATAGATTTGCTATCTGTTTCCTTATAATTACTGTACTTTCTTAGTCAATCTTGCCCAACTAATATCTTTTTTTTTTCAGACAAACAAAGCTACAGAAACTCATGGCTTATAGACCTTCAGCACAAATAATGGCAAAGAAAGTTTTTTAGGTGGATGATAGCAGAGGGTATTTCCCAGAGCAATGTATTATGAAGGCCCAGTGTATAAAAGTCTTTATTTTACCATGCCGCCATTAAAGAAAGATCCTGTCCTTCTCAGGAACATGGATGGAGCTGGAGGCCATTATCCTTAGCAAGCTAACAAAGGAACAGAAAACCAAATACCACACAGAAGTGCAAGCTTAGTGATGAGAACACGTGGACACACAGAGGGGAACAGCAGACACTGGGGCCTACCAGAGAGTGGAGGGTGGAAGGAGGGAAGAAGTCAGGAAAAATAATTAATGAGTACTAGGCTTAATACCTGGCTGATGAGGAAGTAATCTGTACAGCACATCCCCATGACATGGGTTTACCTATTCAACAAACCTGCCCGTGTACCCCTGATATTTTAGTTTTTTAAAAGTCCATATTATATCCATACTGCTTTCTAGTCAGAAGTGGAACACAATATAATAATAAACTCCACTGTCTAATTTATTTTTTAAATTTATATATGTATATATATATATATATATATATATATATATGTATACATAAAAATCAGTATATTGAATTACCGTTCAAGTCTTTTACGTTATTGGAACATTACTGAAGGAAAACAAAGCATTGAAAGGTTGTTGGAAACATAAGATTTGATAAATCATGAGAAATACATGAAAATACCAGTCACAAATAAATTTCCTAATCTATAGCCTAATATTGTTTGGTAATGTGTGTATATTATATATATATATATATATATATATATATATATATATATATATAATTTATTACTAATAATCACATGTATTTGAAGTTTGCTTAATTAATTGATATTTATATACTTAATAAAATCTATTATTTAGTAATTATTTAATCTATGTATCATAAAATCCATCACTACATAGCATTTGCCCTAAAGTTACCTGTATCACCAAGTCATAGTATAAAGAGGGTCAAATTATAATCAATACTGAAATTAAATTACCTTAAATGCCTGATGAGTTTATTTTTTCCTCGAAGCATTAAGGAGTTGGTAAAAATTTATATAAAAATTAGCAAACACTTTAGAATGTGTTTGTACCATTTTTTGGCAGGACATAACCCTTGTGTTTTCACACTTGGTTCTCCTTGTGAGAGATAATATTTTCCGAATCATTGAGACCTGACAAAACAAAAGGCTTCAGAAAATCTGGCTAAATTAATCAGCTAGTCAATAAGTAAGCATTTATTGCAAACCTATTTTATGCAAGCTCTGTACTAGATGTGTACAATACAGAAGCATAAAGCATGGTGCCGGCTTGCATAAAGTTTATATATTAACAGTGATGAACAACTATGAGCACTTACAATATAGAAGCACTATGCTTGGTATGTTTTTTCATGTTCTTTCATTTAATCAATCCTTACAATAGTCTCATGATGTAGGCATTAATAGTAGTAGTAGTATTTTCATTTGAGAAATAAATACAGTGAGCTTTAATGAGATTAGGTAAATTGACTATGGACAAACAATAACTAAGTGTGCGATATGGCATTAAAGTCCAAAGTGTGAGAAATGAAAACTTATGCTTTTAACAATTAAATATACTCTCTCTCTCTCCCCCCACTTTATAACTAATTGGGAAGGTGATATGGTTTGGCTCTGTGTCCCCACCTAAATCTCACCTTGAATGATAATCCCTTTTATCCCCATGTGTCAAAGGTGGGACCAGGTGGAGGTAATTGGATCACAGGGGTGGTTCCCCCATGCTGTTTTCATGACAGTGAATTCTCACGAGAATTTACGGTTTTATAAGTGTTTGGCATTTTCCCTGCTTGCAATCATTCTATCCTGCCACCTTAGGAAAAAGGTGTCTGCTTCTCCGTTGCCTTTTACCGTGATTGTAAGTTTCCTGAAGCCTCCCCAATGCAGAACTGTGAGCCAATTAAAATTTTTTCCTTTATAAATTACCCAGTCTTGGATATTTCTTCATAGTAGTGTGAGAATGGACTAATGCAGAAGGCAAGAAAGATACATTTGAAATAATGAATAATACAAGTTAGGAGGGAAAATACCCTCTATCCTTTTTTAAAAATAGTATTTTCTACTGTTAAGCAGTATTTGTGAAATTATTAAATTTAAACATCAGTAGGCTTCCCAACCAAGTGAAGTTTTCCCAAATTCAACAGAGAAGAAAAGTGACCCCTTAATCATTGAGAGTACAAACATAGATGATACCTTGGAAACCAGCAGTTAGAAAGGTTAAAGCCGTCAAGCATTTTTCAACATATCTGGCAGTCATCTCCATATCAGATGAACACATCAGCCTTAACAACTAGAAAAATAGGAGCCAGCTAAGAACATTCTCAAAGAGCTGAGGAGAATCTCCCTGGAGAGAGCAAAGTGAAAACAACAAACATATTAGAATTAATAACAGCTCATCAGTGTTCTGTCTTAGGGTGAGCATCAGCAGGAATCCGTAAGAGCAGAGAATTCAGGTAGATAGGTTAGGGCATAGGTAGGATTGTGGAGATAAGAAAACTTTGCCACATAAGAAAAAATGAGTTTGGACACAAAGTCAGAGCAGAATGTGGGTAACATCAGGTCAATCTAGATTTTTTTTTTTTTTAAGATAGGTTTGACAAGCTAGGAAGGCAAAATCCTGGAACAGACAGCATCGATTTTTAGAGAGAAGGTTAATAACAAGTACCTTTAGCCAAAGGTCTTAAGTTAAAAATGAACCATTTATTCAGCAGCAAGCTGCTCGGTTCTAGATGGTCAACTCCATTACGGTAACTGGTAATTCAAAATTAAAGAATCAAATCCTCTGACATTAGCAATAATATATACTGATTCATTTGTCCATGTGTTCAGCAAATAGAATTTGATAACCTCTATATACTCATTGCAGTGATAAACACCAGGCCTGTGATAAATGAAAGTCAAATGAAACACATGTTCTTTGCTGTAGTGGAAATTGCATTATTGTGGAAGAGTTAGGTATTAAATAGATAATTATAAACTTGGGTTGTTAATTATAGTTTCGATCAAAGCAATGGAGAAAAGGTAATATTTTGTGAGCATAAATTGAAGAAGGAAGTTTCCTAGTTTGCAAAGTAGTAAAGAAGACGGAGCCTCAAAGATGAGACTGTTAGCCAAGTAAACATTTGGAGAAACAGCATTCCTGACAGGGAGCATAAGTTTCATGAATTGGAAGAGAACAGGAAGATTGCCAGTGTGACCAGAATGTGGTGAAGGATGGGGAAAGAGAACAAGATGAAGCTAGAGGGTTGGTTAGAGGCCAACAGGATGTTATATGCTATATTGAAGATTTAAAATATTAATTGTAGTGGGAAAACAACATTTTGAGTCCAGTTGGTAGGATGACATCGACATTTTTAAAAGACTCCTTGAGACGTTCTAATATGGTATTTGGCATGAATTAGCAAGCAGGAGTGTGAAAATGGGGAGACCACTTATAAGGCTATTTCAGGAGTCTACAAGAGAGAGATTACTAGGGCTTGAACTTGGTTATTGACAATGAAGACAAAGAAAAGTAAATGCAAAATGGATTCAGTATATAATTAGGACACAGAAAAAGGAATTGTAGCTGTAGGCATCAAACATGAGCAGATGGTGTAGGATGGTGCCATTTACTAGAAAAGAAAGAACTGAAGGAAGACCAGATTTTGGGAAAATATTGAGAGTTCCGTTATCTTAGAATGAAATAACCAAGTAGAAATATTAAGTGGATGTGTCTGCAGTTAGGAAGATACCTTGGCTGGAGACAGAGTTTGAGTTCATCAGTATATACATGTTCTATAAAAGATGACATCTATAGCAGGAAGACAGAAACAATGCCAAGTTTAGGAAAAGAAAGCTGAGTTGTGCATTGCCTGAATTTGAGATGTTTGTGTGATACCCAAGTGTAAATATTAAGCATGAGGTGACTTCGGTATGGTCACGAAAAATGGATTTAAAGGTAGCAAAAATATAAACTTTATTTCTCAGTATAAGCTCCATCAGTGTCAGGACACTTTTGTAAGCGATGATACCAGCCATTCCTAAAGAACTGAGTGTTCTGGGAATTTAATTGTGCCAACACAGTCTTTTTTACATTATTAACTGAAGAAAAATGGGTGCCCTTTACAGACTTTTTAACATTAGGAAACAAAAATAAGTCAGAAGGGGCCAAATCAGACTGTAAGGTGTATGCCTGATGATTTCCCATAAAAACTCTCCCCAAATTACCCTTGCTTGATGAGAAGGATAAGCAAAAAAAAAAAAAAAAAAAAAAAAAAAAAAAAAAAAAAAAAGCATTGGCATGGTGAAGGACTCTATGGTAAAGCTTTTCCAGACACTTTTCTGTTAAAGCTTTGGCTAGCTTTTCAAAACACTCTCATCAAAAGCAGATATTGCCATGCTTGGCACTCCTAAAAGTCAGTAAGCTAAATGCTTTGAGGATGCCAGAAACTGTTGCCATGAACTTTGCTCTTGACCAGTCCGCTTTTGCTTTGACTAGACCACTTCCACCTTGCTTTGATTATCTTTGTCTTTGTCCTCAGAATTTTACTGGCAAAGACATGTTTCAAATCCTGTCAAAATTCTTTGAAGAAATGCTCTAGAGTCTTGATCCCCCTTGTTTAAAATTTCCGTTGAAAGCTCTGCTGTTATCTGCAATTGATCAGCAGGCAATGGTTTGCGCACCTGAGTGGAAATTTTAAAAACTTTAATTTTTCAGTCAGAATGTGTAAGCTGAACCAACTGATATGTCTCTAGTTTTGGCTATTGTTTCTTCTGTTAATTGTAGATCTCTCCAATTAGGGCATGAACAAGATGAATGTTTTCTTCACAAATTGATGTGGTTGGTGCGTCATTGAAGGCTTCATTTTCAACATTGTCTCATTCCTTCTTAAAATGAGCTATTCATTTGTAAACTGCTGATTTGTGGGGAGGCATTGTCACCATAAACTTTTTGTAGAGCATCAATGATTTCACCATTCTTCCTCCCAAGCTTTATCATGAATTTAATGTTCATTTTTGCTTTAATTTTAGCAGAATTAAAGTTGCTCCTATAGGGTCTCTTTTCAAATTGATGTTTTATCCTTCTTAATGTCTCAAACTAGATCCTGTTTAGACATGCTTTAACAAGTTAGTACAACTTTATTATGACGCAAAAATTTTTGAAACCCATGCTTAGTTTTTTCACAATATGTATTTTCGAAGACCCCTTGTATGTAATTTGGCTGAGGGTCTGGATTTCAGAAAAGAAATTTTGGCTAGACATATAAATTTGAATTTATTATACATGATCTTTCAAGTTATAAGAGTAAGTGAGCATATCTAGGGAGAGAACATGAAGGAGAAAAGGAGAGGGGAAGAGGGAAGAGGAGAGAAATGATGAGAAAGATACAGGAAGGGAAGAGAAGAAAGGGGAGGGGAAAGAGAAGATAGGGGAGATAACTTTTGGACCACAGGTCTTTGACGGAAAATAAAGTGCATCTGCTTTAGGTGCATTAAGCTGATCTTAATACCTGATCACTTACAAGCCATCAAGCCATGATTCACTTATAATTACCTACCAAGAGTTACTGCAAGGTGGAGGTAAAGGAGGTATGGTTGAGTGTGCTCACTAAGCTAATTTCTCTAGTTCCAAACTTTACTGCTGCTAATTGCTCTAGAGACTACTGAACATGGTAATGTGACTCATTAAATAATTGATATAAATGATTGAATAAAATAATTCCAAGTGATTTACCCTTCTATACTTTGTTCTGGAAGTTACACAGAACAAAAGACAGATCAGGTAAAAGCAGTGATTAGGTTGTCGGCTTTGAAATTTCCATCTATTCCCTTGAATATAACAGTAATAATGTTGAAGTAGGAAAGGTGTATTTATAAATGTTAATAAAATTCAGAACAAATGTTGACAAGATATGTGTACGTAAACAGTTCACAAGCCACCTGCCATTTTAAGAATGCTAGTCATTTTCTTTAATAATTCCATAAAATTCTATTTCAGATACTATTGCAATTTCACAAAGTTGTTTTGAAAGTCACTCGAGAGACTGTATGTTTCAAAGTAAGGTGGGAAACCAGTTTTAATATTCCACTGGTACAAGGGCAGGTGGCTGTCCCACCCTGTATTAGATTGAAAGATTGTAGTCACATGCCTCTGTTAATAACAGGATGGGAATCTTGATGGATAGAGGGGAGGGTAAGATTTAAGATGCATCAAGAGAACAAGGCTTAAGGTAGTAAAGGCAACTTTTAACGGATTCAGGTTATGGGGTCTTCAGAATTTTATCTCAGGGTAACTAGAGCACAGTGGACTGGCTATTTAACCATTTTAAGAGCTATGTTTTTTTCATGTGTAGGAAAATGCATTATCTCAGTCTTTTTCTTTAATCCAAAAATGTCTGTATTTTGCCTGTATTTTTGGAAGATTTTCACTGGGTATCAGATTACAGATTGACAGGTTGTTTTTATTGTTGCTGTTCTTTGCTTCTTCAAAGATGTCACTGCAGTGTCTTCTGGTGTACACAGTTACGAAAAAGTCTGACTTTTTAATGTTTGTTCCTTGGTGCACAGTGCATTTTTCCATAATCTCACTGCCTTTAATATATTTTTAACTTTTATTTTCATTGGTGTGACTGTGATGTATCTATGTGCTGTATTTGTTTATTCTAGTATTTATAATATTTGAGGTTCTCTGAGCTTCTTGGATATGCGATTTATTGTTTTTTATTCTTTTTGGAACATTTCAACAATTGTCACCCCAAATATTTATTCTACTCCATTTTTCCTCTTTTCTTCTGGACGACTGATATTTATCATCTGATATTGCCCCAGAGTCCTTGGAAGCTCTGTGCTGTGTTTTTCTCCCCACCATTTTTCCTTTAATATGTCAATTTGGGTGATTTCTATTAGGCTATCCTTAAGTTCATTGAATATTTCCTGAGCTGTATCAAGTACTTGTTGGTCTATCAAAGAAATTTTTAATTTCTTATATTATCTTCTAAAAAAAATCTGGTACTTCCATTTCACTGTTACTTAAAGCTTCCATCTACCTGCTTAAATTTTCACTGTGTTAAGGAATGTTTGCCACTCTCCCCTTTATATCCTGTAGTATTTTTACCACTGATATTTTAAATTCTCTATCTGATATTTTCAATATCTGAGCCATCTCTGAGTTTGGTTTAGTTCATTTCTTTGCTTTTGAAAATAGATCTCTCTCTCTCTCTCTCTCTCTCTCTCTCTGTGTGTGTGTGTGTGTGTGTGTGTGTATCTCATAAATTCGAATGCTAAACATTGTGTTTGCAACAGTAGAGACTGAGGTCAATGGTATTCATACCTGAAAATGAGCATGCCCCTTTTATTGGGTTGTTAGTATATAGAAGGGTATCTGAGTTTTTAGTTTTGTTCTCACTCTGGCTATCTTCAATGGGATACAGTCTTCAGATTTCTCTAGTGTGGCCTGATACTTAGAGAGAAGCCTGAGTTGCTGTTGCTAGTTTGTTTTCTTTCCTATTTTTTAACCAATGTTGTAATCTGCTCCCAGCTGTCAGCTGACTCTATGTGCCCTTCACACAGATGATATCTCTCTCCATGTTCTTGCCTGCACTCCAAAGGTAGACTGCTGTTGCTTGATACTCAATGCTAGGTTACATTGGAATGCAGGGATAACAGGGGTGGGGTTCTGCTCTAACCTCAGGCTTAAAGAGCTCCTGTGTGCCGATGCTTCAAGAGTGCTGACTTTTCAACATTTCTGCCCATCTTCCCCATGAAGGCCAAGCTACCTTTATATATGCAACTGGTCTTGGCAGAGAGTTTCCTGCCGCTTCGTTAGCAATGAGAGATTTCTAAGCCTAGATCTAAGACCTCCCCTAGAGAGGAGAGTGGTTTTATTTGTTTTTACTGTTCTCCCAAGCTGTAATATGTCTCTGCCTGTGTTCTGCGGTTATGAGACTTTACTCACCCTGCTAATATCATAAAGTGTTTCTTTTGTAAGAGAAGAGAGTCCAAGGAAGTGCATGGCCTATCCCTCCACAGTTGCCAATCATTTTCCACCCAAATGGACCACCACTGGGGGCTCTTTTGTCTCCTTCCCTAATGCCAATCTTCTTTATGAGCATGTGAAAAATATCCTTGGATCTTGCAAATGATTGAAGCTTTTCCTCTTGTTAGATGTCCCCAGCTATTTCAGATTGACATGGTAGCCCATATGGCCTCTGTAGATCTTTAAAATTTTAGCTAATTATCAGTTGTACATATTGTCCCTAGTGTGGCACTTCTTTCTCCCATATTCCAGCACTAGTGAGACAGTTTGTGTGCCCCGCTTTTCTTTGGAGGAAATTGTCCCTTTTTGACTTCCAGGTTACCTGATTACCTTGTAGTCTGAGCTCTCTGATGAATAATAAAATAATTATTTTCTAGTTTATTCAGTTTTTTCATAGATATGATAGAAGTAATATTCTTTGCAGCTTTCTACATCCTAAATGAAGACAAGTTATAGGACTTCTTTGATTATCAGTCATACTGATGTAGAGCAGCCACACTATTGCAGGCACAAGAAAGGTACAGAATAGTGATAACTCATACAAAATAATCATTGATTCTATACCTGGAGAGGACTCTAAAGGATGGATATTTAACTTGGGCTGGGATCGAGCAGTATAAAATCCCTGGAAATCAAGTAACATATGTTCCCTCCTCTATAGCTCTTTATTCCTTTCTCTTTTTTTTTTCTTTTATTGCATTTTAGGTTTTGGGGTACATGTGAAGAACACACAAGATTGTTGCATAGGTAACACACACATGGCAATGTGATTTGCTGCCTTCCTCCCCTTCACCTATATCTGGCATTTCTCCCCAGGCTATCTCTCCCCAACTTTCTTTTTCTAAGTTTTAGAATTCAAATTTATTCGAAAGTTTGATGTATACAATTCCATAACGACAATTTCATCTTCAGTCTACAGAATAGCAGCTTAAAGCAACTTTAAAGCTTGAGCTCCTGTTGAATTTTCCCAAGTATTTCTGCACACTTTTGCAAGCAGGCCTCCTCTTCAAGGGTCAGTTTTACTTTTAGAAGGTCTGTGATACCATTCTCTCCCAGGATACATGGGACACTAAGGAATATTTCTTCATTTATTCCATAGAGGCCCTTACTTAGGGGAGAAACTGGATAACCCTCTCCTAAGATTCTTCAAAATACTTTCTGTTAAAACAGCTACAGATAGGCTAACGCCCCAAGAAGTATAAGCTTTCATAGCCACTGGAAACCACTTTTTTGTGGACATTTTCCCACTGCTCAGGATCTTTATCAGTTCCTATATCTGGGTTCAGATCCTTCAGACAGACACCAGCAATGTTCACAGCACTCCACACAGGAACACTTGAGTCCCCAATCCAGCAACATATATTCCCTCCTCTATAGCTCTTTATTCCTTTCTATTACCCCTCCTCGCTTCTGACGTATACTTTCAAGAAAAGGGGGTGGTCGTGTTATACTTTTAAAAAGCTCCCTCAATTATTTTCATATCCCTCCTCTTTTCATCCCCATCCCTGCATGGTGAGTAGTTCTCTAGTCTGGAGAGTACTGACCAGAGACTTGACCACCAACAGAGCTAGCATGGTAGACACTTCCAAAGAGCTAGCATAAGGAGGGCTAAAGGTGGCTCTAGCCTTGTCCGGTAGCTACCCTATTCTTTCATTTAAACTTTCTGCTGTACCAAAAGCCAAAGCCTCTCAATTTCAAGAACTCTGGAATAGTACTGCAAGTGCTCCAAATGTAGAGGGATTTGAAGATCTTAGGTAAGACTCTCACAGGTTAGGAGTGGACTTCATAAGATTCTTTTCAGATCCTGTCAGAACCTCAAAACCATTTTCTGTTCCTATGTTTATTCAAGTGGAATCTATAATACTTATTTTCTATCCTACTTTGTTAAGCCATGGTACTGTTTAAATTACTGTTGTGTATTTTTAGGTAACTCTTATTAACCTATTCAGTGATAGGAAAAAGGCACATTTGTGGCTAATTTTAAATATAATTACCTTTAATGTTTTCTTTTGTCTTTTAATATCTTTTAATATTATTATTTTCCAGGGGGGATGGGAATTTAAATCAGTTATAAATATTCAAAGCATATTTATAACTAATTTGCATGACTGTGATGAAGCAAATTTAACCTCAGTGGTTTTCTAAATTCTTTGTTTACCGAGACAGTATAACTACATTTGATAGTTTCTTATTTTTTTTCCCCTCAACTCTCAATGGTAAAAGGACAGATCTTTTGGAATAAGTATTACCTGTGTGTTCCTTTAGATTCAGTCATTGTTCAGTTGACCAAAGAGAAGTTACTATCGATCAACTTTTGCCTATCCATACTGGTAACATTAGTTAAAATTCTGAGTTGGCTGTGTTAAAATCAAAATTTAAAAACACTATTTTTTGGAGTGAGTCAGGGTTATTTTTAAATCTCTCCAGTCATTGAATTGTGAGCTGAGATGTGCTGGTAAATGTGTAACAACTGACTCGCCAGGGGACAGGGGAAACCCTAATGTGTAGCATTTGCTGATTTTGGTCATATAAATATCTCCACCATGGTGGATTCCAAGCTACCAACATGAAGTCACCAAACATGTAATTGGGAAGAGGTACTCAGCAGCACACTATTACACAGAATTTCTACCATACAGATAAAATAGGTGTAAATAATCTCTACAGCATTAATAATATTAAAATGCATGGAAAATGATGTATTTTGAGTATTCAGCATTTTAAGAATATGATTTAAACTTTATCATTTAATTATTAATGATGGCTATGATTTTTTTAAACACCCAGCTTGCAAAATTCCTGAAATTAAAATAGGCTCTGCCAAATTGTGATGGGCTGGTGCCAACAAACCACTGATTCTAAGCCTCTGAGAACAAGAGCCTTTAAATGCCCAGCACTAGACTGGGTTTTGACTCACAGCCCATATCAGTGAATATTTGTGAAAGAAACTATTCAAGTCAAGGTTAGCCAATAAAAAAACAAACAAAAACCTAGGCATTATTCTTTAAATTCATACATCTGCATGGTCCAAGCTGGTTTTTCTTTTGCCTCCATTCCCTTGTTTTTCTTTGTGCATATAATTTAGATTATTTTTCAAACATAATTATTACTGGGTCATACAGCAGTCACTCTTGTCAAGAATTTTGCACCTGACAGTTTTTCACCAAGAAGGCAATCTAGGTCATATGTTATTCACATAAATCAGGAATTTTATTATCTACTTTAATTATACATTTTTAATTGAAGTCTTGTATATTTCTATAAAGTAACACTTTCTGACAACTAAAATGTAGTTGTATTTTCAAGCTATTTTTGTGACTTTCTCTTTAATTTCATAGGACAAATGTCTATGATGAAATCTTTTCCAGGAAATTACAGCTGCTGGTTTCAAGATAAAGCTCCTTATGAAGAAGCAAAGTTGATTGATTACCTTATGCAATAAGTCCACAAAATGAACGTTTTACAAAATAACTTACTGGTACATTAATATCCTTCTCTGGGAGTCAGTTTGGGGCAGGAAATAAAATGTGTTCCAAAGTATACATATCAAAAAGAACTTATACAGAATGACCTTATTAAATGAATCTATAAATTTTACATCTTGACCCTATAGTCAAATAAGAATGGGAAGAGTATGTATATAAAACATTTGTCAAAACTCATTTGTAAACGGCTCTATATTTGGAGAATTTTACAACTCTACAGAATGCTTTAACATATTTGTATTTAATAAAAATCAGGTGACATCAATCTATGTTGTTAGTCATCAGGATAGTGGCTATCTTTGGGGCTGGTAGAGGATGGATTAGTGTGCAATATTAGTATGAACAATATATACCTATATGACATAATCATGGTATGGTTATTTTTAAAAATATATTCAAAAGTTTTTAAGTAAGTACCTTTTTAATGATAATGAGGCTGAAAGTCCATAAACGAAGCCTGTATTTTAAATTAAGTATTGTAGTGAATGTATCAACTATTTTGTTTTGGGCATTTACTCATTCATGCATTCCTACAATAATCCCTCTTTTATTTTCTTCAGCTTTGTTGAGATATACTTGACAAATAAAAATTGTATGTACTCAAGGTATACGAGAGTCACAAAGTGATGTTTTGATATCTACATACACATTGCTAAATGATTTCTACAGTAAAGTTAATTAGCATAGCCATCACCTCACATAGCTACCTATTTTTCTTTTTGTGCTGACAATACTTAAGATCCACTTTCTTAGAGAATTTCAAGTGTATATTATGGCATTGCTATAGTCACCTCATGCTTTACATGAGGTCTCCAGGACTTATGCATCTTACAACTGCCATGTTTGTACCCGTTGACCAACATCTCCCCATTTCCACCATGCCCTGACATCTAGCACCTAACGTTCTACTCTGTTTCTATGAGATTGAATTTTTTTTAGGAGTTCACATATAAGTGAGATTACATAGTATTTATCTTTGTGTGCGACACTTTGGTTAGCATAATTTTCTCCAGATTCATCCTAGTTGTTGCAAATGCCAGGATTTCCTTCCTTTTAAAAATTAAGCTGGGATGGTGGCTCATGCCTGTAATCTCAGACCTTTGGGAGGCTAAGACTAGAGGATTACTTGAGGGCAAGAGTTTGAAACCAGCCTGGGCAACATAGTGAGACTTCGTATCTACAAAATGTAAATAAATAAATAAAGTAGTTAGGCATGGTGATACATGTACTGTAGTTCTAGCTACTCAGGAGGCTGAGGCAGGAAGATCATTTGATCCCAGAGATTTGAGGCTATAATCATGGCACTGTACTCCAGCCTGGGTGACAGAATGAAAACCTGTCTATATGAATAAATAAATAACAAATAAAAATTGATTAATATTTAATTGCATATACATCAAATTTTTTTTATCCATTCATTCATCATGGACACTTAGGTTGTGTTCATGACTTGCTAATTGAAAATAATGCTGCAGTGAACATGGAAGCACAGGTATATCTGTGGTCTGAGAGACTGGTTGTTATGATTTCCATTCTTTTGCATTTGCTGAGGAGTGTTTTACTTTCAATTATGTGGTCAATTTTAGAATAAGTGCCATGTGGCACTGAGAAGAATGTATATTCTGTTGATCTGAGGTAGAGAGTTCTGTAGACATCCACTAGGTCCACTTGACCCAAAGGTGAGTTCAAGTCCTGAATAGCCTTGTTAATTTTCTGTCTCACTGATCTGTCTAATGCTGACAGTGGAGTGTTGAAGTCTCCCACTATTACTGTGTGAGAGTCTAAGTCTCTTTGTAGGTCTTTAAGAATTTGTTTAATGAATCTGGGTGCTCCTCTATTGGGTGCATATATATTCAGGATATTGCATTTGTCTTTTAGTACAGACATATGTTAGCTTCTTGTTGAATTGTTCCCTTTACCATTAGGTAATGCCCTTCTTTGTCTTCTTTGCACTTTGTTAAAGTCTGTTTTGTCAGAGACTAGGATTGCAACCTCTGCTTTTTTTGCTTTCCATTTCCTTGGTAAATTTTCCTTCATCCCTTTATTTTGAGACTCTTATCTAGTTTGCCAGTCTGTGTTTTTTAGTTCAGGCATTTATCCCATTTACATCAAAGGTGAGTTTGATCCATTATCATGATGTTAGGTGGCTATTTTGCACATGAGTTGATGCAGTAGTGTCATTGGTCTTTATATTTTGGTGTGTTTTTGCAGTGGCTGGTACTAGTTTTTCCTTCCCATATTTAATGCTTTTTTTCAGGAGCTCTTGCAGGGCAGGCCTGGTGGTAATGAAATCCTTCAGCATATGCTTGTCTGGAAATGATTTTATTTCTCATTTGTTTATGAAGCTTAGTTTGGCTGGATATGAAATTCTGGGTTAAAAATTCTTTTCTTTAAAAGGTTGAATATTGGCCCCAGTCTCTTCTGGCTTGTAGATTTTCTGCTCTTAGTCTGATGGGCTTCCCTTTGTAGATGACCTTTTCTTTCTTTCTGATGTCCTTAACAGTTTTTTTCTTCATTTTGACCTTGGATAATCTGATGATTATGTGTCTTGGGTTGATCTTCTCGTGGTATTATATCATCTTAATGGTATTCTCTGTATTTCCTGAATTTGCATGTTTTGACTGTCTTTCTAGGTTGGGGAAATTGTCCTAGGTAATATCCTGAAGTGTGTTTTCCAGCTTAATTTCATCTTCCCTTTCTCCTGGTTGTTCAATCAATAGTAGGTTCGGTCTTTTTATGAAGTCCCATATTTCCTGGAGGCTTTGTTCATTCCTTTTCATTCTTTTTTTATCTATTATTTACATGTCTTATTTCAGCAAGATGTTCTTTCAACTCTGATATTCTGTCTTCCACTTGGTCAATTTGGCTGTTGTTACTTGTGCATACATCACGAAGTTCTTGTGCTGTGTTTTTCAGCTCCATCAGGTAATTCATGTTCCTCTCTGAACTGGTTATTCTAGTTAGCAATTTCTCTAACCTTTTATCAAGGTTCTTAGCTTCTTTGCACTGGGTTAGAACATGCTCCTTTACTTCATCATAGTTTTTTATTTTCCATCTTCTGAAGCCTACTTCTGTCAATTCATCCATCTCATCCTCCATCCTGTTCTGCATCCTTGATGGAGAGATGTTGCAATCATTAGGAAGAGAAAGAGGCATTCTGGCCTTTTGGGTTTTCAGCAGTTTTTCATTGATTCTTTCTCATCCTTGTGAGTTTGTCTAGTTTCGGTATTTGAGGCTGCTGACCCTTGGATGGGGTTTTAGTGGAGGCCTTTTGTTGATGATGCTGTTGTTGCTTTCTGCTTGTTTTTCTTTCAGTAGTCAGGTCCCTCTTTTGTAGGGCTGCTGCAGTTTGTTGGGGGTTCTGATTCACTCCTGTGCCTCAATATATCACTCAAGGAGGCTAGAGAGCAGCAAAGATGGGTGCCTGCTCCTTCTTCTGGGACCTCTGCAATCAGATGCCAGTAAGATTGCTCCTGTATAGGGTGTCTGATGACTCCTGTTGAAGGCTCTCACCCAGTTGGGTGGCACAGGAAGCAGGACCTGTTTAATGAAGTACTTTGTCCCTTGGTGGAGATGGTGTGTTTTGCTGGAGGGAAACCCACTTGTCTGGGCTGCCCAGAGTCCTCATAACTACCAGGATGAGAGACTAAGTCTCCTAGTCTGCAGAGACTGCAGCCACCCCTCCCTCTAGGGACTCAGGCTCAGGGAGATCCTGAATTCTGTCCCTGAGCCTCTAGCTGGAATTATTGGAGATCCTGTAGGGAAACCCCACCCACTAAGGAAAGATAGGTCAGGGTTAGATCTGAAGAGGTACTCTGACCACTGACTGCCACAACCGGCATCTTAGTTATTTCTCGTCTGCCACAACTGGCATCTTAGTTATTTCTCGTCTTCTGGTAGCTTTTGGATTAGTTTGCTATTGCCTCTGTGGCTCTTTTAATATCACAATTAAAAGATCCAGAGTGTTGGTGTGAGCTCTTTCTAGCTTTATCATGGAGGCATTTAGTCATTTAGTGCTATACATTTTCCTCTTAACACTACTTCAGCTGTGTCCCAGAGATTCTGGTACATTTGTCTTTTAGTACAGACATATGTGTCCCAAGGATTCTGGTACATTGCCTGGGACAAGTATTGGGAACAGGCCATCTAGACTCTCTGGCTCTAGCAAAAAAAATTGCAGCCTGGATTTATAGAAAAGGTGCCGCCCTTTCCCCCCAACCTCAGAGAGCTTAACTTGTTATTAGGCAGTTGCAAGTCCCAGTGCTGGCTGCTGTCTCTCCCCCAAGGAGCTCAAATGGCTTAGACAGCAGGCAGCTGCAGCCAGTGCCGGTAGGCCCTCCCCTCTGGAGTTCAGTAAGCTTGAGCAGATTCCAGCTGAGAGGCTGTAAGAATCTGCACATTCTGAGATTGGAACAATAGGCTATGGTGGCGTGTATTCATGAGGGGGATCTTCTGATCTGTGGGTCACACATTTCTGTGGAAAAAGCACAGCTTCCCTCGCTGGGTACCATGCTCACTCACCACCTCCCTTGGCCGGGGCAGGGAGTTCCCCTTCCTTGTATTGGCTGTCAGGTGGGCCACCACACCACACTGCTCTCACTTCTCTCCATGAGTTATGCCAGCCTTCTAGTCAATTTTGAGGAGAGAACCTGGATACCTTGGTGGCTGGTGAAGGATTCACGTGTTTATTATGTTTTTATAAGAAGCATGGCACTAGCATCTGCATCTGGTAAAGACTTCAGGATGCTTTCATTCAGGGCAGAAGGCGAAGGGGAACCAGCAAGTGCTAGATGACATGAGAAGAGAGGAAGAAAGAGAGGGTGAAGAAGAACCAGCCTCTTTTTAACAACCAGCTCTTATGGGAACTAATCGTGTGAGAATTCACTCACCTCTGATGGAGGACATTATTCCCGGATATCCATCAATATGACCCAGACACCTCCCATTAAGTCCAGCACTGCCACATTGGGGATCAAATTTTAATTTGAGAGGGGACAAGTATCCAAACCATAGCAGTGCCTCGGATTCTGAGGTGTGGATACATGTGGAATGGCAGTGAAGTCAGTGTCCAGAATACAGTTGTGTTGAGTGACTATAGGACCTGGACAGTAAGTAGCTCATGGGGACTGTGGTTCTCTGGTGTCTGAGACATGGGCATTTACAGTGGAGCCATAGAGCCAGTAGACTAGAACATGGGTACAGGTGGAGTGGTTATGGCTCTAGAGTTTGGTGGGGTTTGGGAGGTGGCATCACAATAATGGCTCCTTTTTGGAGGGATCACAGCATCTCCCTCTCCAGGTTGTTCACAGTGGTAAGGGCTCATGATTATTTCAGTGGTGAAAATTGCCAGTGTCCCCCGCATAAAAGGTCACTGGAAACCATCGTGGCACCTGATGTGTGGCTAATACTGATAGAATCTACCATTCTAGACATCTCTATATATCTCAGGTGTGCCACTCTCCCCAGTGATTTATTCTGTGTGATCATTCTGGGTGTTCTTGCTTATTTAGTGTTTGTTTTGTTTCATTGTGTTACTTAGATTCTTTTGGGCCTTGAGCAATCCCAAGGATGTTTTTCTCATCTTTGTAGGGAAAAGAAGGCTGATGTCTCCATCTCTACCATCTTGATGGCATCACTCCACATTAAAGCTTTCTAAAGGAATTACTTAGTGTTTTACTCATACTTCTCAAAAGCCCAGAAGTTCTGAAGTAACCAAGAGTGTACACATATTTGTTGAATAAATAATTTGAGCCATAATGAGACAAGTCTAAATTGTCTTGAGACAGGAAATGTTTGGGCTAAACTATTTTTCAAATATTTAAATGTGTTACTAGAGAAGCTAAATAGGATGTAATTTTAAAAGCTCTTCCCTAATATGTATCCAGAGAGACAGATTGGCAGGTATCCAAAGCTGTTTGGTGACTCTCATGGGGCAGAACTTGTTGCTGACATCTCTTGGTTTAAATATGAGTTGATTATGGCTTCCTCCAGGAGCATTAGTCACTTAAAAATAAAAACTACCTAATTTAGCTGGGCTCAGTGGCTCACACCTGTAATCCCAAAACTTTGGGAGGCTGAGGTGGGCAGATCACGTGGTCAGGAGTTCGAGACCAGCCTGGCCAACATAGTGAAACACTGTCTCTACTAAAAATACAAAACAGCTGGTTGTGGTGGCATGTGCCTGTAGTCCCAGCTACTCAGGAGGCTGAGACAGGAGAATTGCTTGAACCTGGGAGGCAGAGTTTACAGTGAGCCAAGACCACACCTTTGCACTCCAATCTGGTGACAGAGTCAGACTCTGTCTCAAAAAAAAAAAAAAAAAAAAAAAAAAATCAAAAAACAAAAAAAAACTCTGTGTATTTTAAGGCAACTAAAAGTAAATACGATTAAATAGGGATTATTAGAATTATTTGTTATACTTTGATACACTTAAAACACTTTATGTTTTTCAATTATACTTGGAACTGTTAGTATTAGTGGTCTCATTTTATATGGAGATTAAATTGCAATTAGCTCATTTTCATGAAACCTAGGAAATCGTTTGGTACACTGATATTTGAAAGCTATATGAAACATTAGGGAAAGTCTTAGGTATCTTAATGGAACCAGAAATCCTTTAATGTTACATAAACCATGTAAAATATCTCAAATTTTGAGACATGTTAGGATACCTGTTCACTATTGATATTTATTTTTAATTTTTTTCTTTAACTGAATCTCTTTCTTAATGATTACACAGATGCTTCAAATAGAATTGGATGGCAATAGAAGTATTTTTTTTCTCCTGGTTACCATCTTAAAAGGGATATAGAAACTAAAGAAAGGGGACTCTAACTATAAAACCAAGGGAGCTTGCTTTATTGTATTTTCCTCACTTTTAAAATATATTATTGACATTGCAAATATTTAGATAGTATTCAAAAACAAAATCAAAATTTGTGTTCCACTACCAGCTTAATCAATAGTACTATATGCAACTGAAGTCCTCTGTGAATTTCTTTCCAGTAATACCCTCCTCTGCTCCCTGGAAGTAACTACAATCCTGAATTTGATATCTATATACTTCTCAGTCTTTTTTATAATTTCCACTCCAGACAAAATATAGTATCATTATACTCTCTTGCTTGTTTTTAAATTTTATGATTGTAATTTTGATGTGTGAGTTCTTCTGTTTTTTTTTCTTCCTCAATATTAAGCTTGCAGGCTCTTTGTTGATTCTTGTAGCTCTATTGTATTATTTCTGAGTGAATTTTTAAAAATTCTGTTAAAGTGTGATATAATGTAATAAACATGGCTTTTAGTCATATGGAACTCAAATTCTATCTTATTCCTTTTATCTATGTAAACTTAACAAAGTTATTTAAACTATTTCAGCCAGCTTTTTAAGAAATCTGTAGAATAAAATAATAGCATCTTATTTTTTCTTCAACTTTTAGTTTAGAACCAGGGGCTACATGGACAGGTTTATTATAAAAGTATATTGCTTGATATTGAGGTTTGGGGTATGATTGAATCCATCACCCAGGTAATCAGCATACCTAATAAGTAGTTTTTTTCAACCCTTAGCCCTTTCTCTTTCTCTCCCTCTTATATTCTCCAGTGTCTGTTGTTCCCATCTTTACATCCATGTGTACCCAATGTTTAGCTCTCACTTATCAGTGAGAATATAGCATTTTCTTTATAAAGTAGTCCTGGCATAATGATACAATGTGTGTGTGTGTGTGTGTGTGTATACAAACAAACATATATCCACACATATATCCACACATATATACAATAATGTATGTTTGGAACATAAATATTGTTTTCCATATTCTAATTTTTTTCTAGCTTCAAATTTTAAAATCAGTTGTGATTACTATAAATAGTTTTTATATAACAGGGACTACTTTTTGGTATTCTGGGACATAAGAAAGTAAAGAAAAAAATTATGTTACATCTGTGGTTCTCAGGAGCTTGATGTGGTGAAAGAGGCCTGAGCCATAGCTCAGTCATAAATCCTGGATGTAAATTCCAGCTCACTGGTTCACTGGTTATGTGACTTGACCAAATTACTTAATTTTCTTTGAGCCTGATTTTTCATTGACAAAATGGAAATAGAGGCCACTTAACTGGTAAAGGCTTTGTGATGATCAAATAAAATCAGTTGAGTAAAGTACTAAGCATTTTTCCAGCTTTATAGTATATGTGTAATACATATTAGCAGTTTTCCCTTTTGCCATCAATTTATTAACATGTCAAATATTAACAGAAGGCTTTTATATACATTTATACATTTACTTATCTACATTTTAGGATTTGTTTTTCATCTTCTTTTCACTGTACACTTTCAAACCCTGAGTTACTTCAGTAACTCCAATAGCTTAAGCACTTCTGGACACTTCCAAACCCGTTTATTCAGCTACAGACTCTATCCGATAGATTAATGGAAATTTTATGTGTCTAAGTCTTCATCTTCCTAGTTTATTCCTCCTTTGTTATATCTAAAATTATTTTCTCATAATCTCACCATATTCTTGTAATACTTACTAAGTGCTGCTACTGTAGTGTTTAAACATCTCTAAACTATTTTCCTCCTTATGCTGCCCTTACATTTGCCTTGTCTGGGCCCTCATCATTTCTGGTGGCTTACAGATAATACTATATTAAACATATTCCTTGCCTCTGCTTATCGCATCCAGTCTTTCATTCCCACTACCCTCCCCAAAATCGGGCCCTATTACTCTCTTGGTGAAATCTTTAAATGTTTCTATTTCGGCAGAATAGCGTCAAACACCTCAACAGTGTTGAAAGTGTCGTATATAATCAATATTTTAGCAAATTTCAAAAGATTCTGTATAATTTTACCCTATCACCAGACAAACTGTCTATTGTATCTGAATAGTTTCTCAGGCTTAACATGTAATATCCTCCCTCCCTACAAATGCATGTGTTGTTGTCTTTACTGGAAATGCCTTCAAGCCTTTTCTTCCAAGACTAAGCCTTGAGATGAAGTAAATTAATGTTTCTAAAGTCCTTACCATATCAGAAACTGTGTTAAGTGATGTAAAGACCTAGTAATAGCTGAATTTTCTAATAACTCTATGAAGTTGATAATATCTCCATTTTAGAGATGAAGAAATTGAGGCAGGATTTAAACTCTCATTGGCTGACTCCAAAAACTGTACTTTTAACAATTGTGCCCTAAATAATTATTTAATCTCACAAAAACCTAAGGAAAGATAGATATTTAGATTGATTTTTACATGATAAAACTGATGCTCTTGAAGTATGAATGGTGTATCCTAGTCATATAGTTAAATTCAGCAAAGCCTAAATTTCACATAGAATTTGATGAACTTTAAAGCCCATGCTGTTTCCATTATAAACGCCAGTGTCTTTAAATATCACCCCTTCTCCAAAGGAATCATTTCCCAATGCTCCCATGGGTAGATGATAATGCCACTGTTTCCTCTGCTGATATGCCTTGTACAGTAGAATAAAATAAGAATAATTAACATTTACCTAGTAGTTAATTAACATATAGATACAGTTCTATGTGCTTTGGTAATTATCTAATTTACATATCTCAATAAGTATCATAGCAACTGTATGCATTACCCTTCATCATGTGGTTGCCTGCTTTCTTTATGAAAGCACGAACACCTTGGAAGAAACAACTGACTGATACATATTTGACTTCATAGCATCCCTCCATCATGCAATTCTTTGCATGTAGAAGGTGCACAACAAATAATGTTAATTAAATGAATGGGCTATATTATAGAGTTTCTCTGATATTGGTAGGACACAGAAAGAAAAGTAGAAAGCATGTCTTAAATCTTAGAAAACAAATGAAATCTTCTCCCAGCAGTACTTATCCCTTGAACTCAGAAATGCAGAATCTTTGGTAGGTTATATTCTTTTCCTAACTTGTCATGGCATTATTTTTGCTTGTATTGGAGGCAAATTATACATTTTCCAAATGACAGTAGTCAGGCAGGCTACTTACACATCTTAATAGATATCACAGGTTTGTACCCAAATTTGCTTTGATTTATACCCAAATTTTGATTTATCTTATTGACCCCATTCACATTATAGAGTTTCCTCTTTATTTTTACATGCACTATAAAACTCAAAATACTGGAAAGCCTCTTGATCTGCAAAGACATCACATTTGTCTAAAGTGGCCATCTCTGTTTTCCATCCATTTGGAAAGATCGTTTAAGTGTTTTTCTCAGGCATAGTCAGACTTCTGAAAAATGGAAATTGGCTCTTTGCTATGACCTTGCCTTTGTTTTATCTGAGAGTACAGTTGTCTACTTTACCTCCATCCTTTCCATTCAAGGCTTCCTTGCTGCATCTTTTCTTTTATTTCTTCAGGATTTACTATCTCCATAGTTTTCCTCATGCTGTGTGTTTCTCTACTTTGCTGGGTTCTATTATAATTTTAATTTTTATCTATTATAGGATGATGAAAATGATGATGATGATGATGATGATTGTGTGTGTGTGTGTGCGCGTTTGTGTGTGTAGTTCTCATCTCTGGCCCCATCTTTAGATAACTGAATCCTGAAACTTAACCAAGCAGATGCAGAGTTGCGGTCTTGATTTCAGAGTTGGCTCTGGAGATTTGTATGTGAGAAACAATGCTGGCTTTCCTCCCATTCACTGAAGAAAGAGGAACTAAGCGAATACTCTTCCCAGCCACCTGGTTACACACTGTTGAATCATACCATTTTAGGAAACTTAAATTTCTAACACTTGCATTTGTAATAATCATAGGTTATGTCAATAATTTAGATTCCCTAAATTGTTGTAGTCTATATAATCTTGGACCTAATTTCAAAAATATTCAAAGTTCTACTTATTAATAAAATGCTCTTGTTTTATGAAATTGCTTCTATATATGATTAAATTGATAAAACTTCTGTGATTTTTAAAAATAAAACCTTTCAATCTTCTATTTAAGGAATAAATAATATTACTCATAGAAGAGAGAAATATTATAAAACAAAGTCTATGGAGTTTACTTGAAGTTTATTAGCCTGGTGACAATATATGTAAATATGAAAATAGAAGCTACCTAGGGCAGAACAAAGCATTGTGGTACATGGAATACATAACAGACAAAGGAATTGGGTGGCTAATTTCTCAGACTACCATTTAGAATGTTTTAGCACCTTTATCAGCCAAGTGCAACTGTCTTCTCTGTGGCTCAGTAGGGATTATGCTTCACATGCTCTTGGACATCTCTAAACTCTGCACCTACTGTCATCAGCACCCCTACTACCTTCAAGGGCTGATATCAACTGCTTTTGATTTATTGATGAAAATAACCATGATGATATCACCCAGGGTGAATGGCTCCCTACTGCATAATTCTCAGTTGGCAAACTTTGGTTAAACTCTGACAGTTATTCTGTATTCTAACCCTGAGTAAAGAACTTGAAGGTTTCACTTTGATTTTACAAATGATGAGGTGGAATGGACATAGAAATATGAATTGTGTGTGTGTGCACATGCATGTGAGAGAGGGTATAAAAAGAAGCCTTTGGGAAGACAGGACTTTAGGCATCTCAGTGACCCTAATAACATCATGTTCATTCCACTTTTGGTAGAAAACTAAGGCTTAATCAGTTTTTACATCTACGACACTTTGAAGAAATAGACAAGCATTTCTTATACATACATGCATTTGCTGTTTTACGTGAATCTCCCATCCTAGTATTTTTGCAAATACTGTTATGACAATTTAAAATGCTACCTTTGTTTTTCCTTGATGAATATTAGCATAATTAAATGCACATTTTGTTTTAAAGCTTCCTTTTTTTAAGGCAATGAAAATGATATTATGTTCTTAGAAGCTTAAATTCTTTTTTTTTTTCTTTTTTTTTTTTATTGCATTTTAGGTTTTGGGGTACATGTGATGAACATGCAAGATTGTTGCATAGGTACACACATGGCAGTGTGCTTTGCTGCCTTCCGTCCCCTCACCTGTATCTGTCATTTCTCCCCATGCTATCTCTTCCCACCTCCCCACCCCCCGCCCCTCCCCCATTTCCCCCCAACAGACCCCAGTGTGTAGTGCTCCCCTCCCTGTGTCCATGTGTTCTCATTGTTCAACACCCGCCTATGAGCGAGAATATACGGTGTTTGATTTTCTGCTCTTGTGTCAGTTTGCTGAGAATGATGGTTTCCAGGTTCATCCATGTCCCTATAAAGGACGTGAACTCATCGTTTTTGATGGCTGCATAATATTCCATGGTGTATATGTACCACATTTTCCCTATCCAGTCTATCATCGTTGGGCATTTGGGTTGGTTCCAGGTCTTTGCTATTGTAAACAGTGCTGCAATGAACATTCGTGTGCACGTGTCCTTGTAGTAGAATGATTTATAATCCTTTGGATATATACCCAGTAATGGGATTGCTGGGTCAAATGGGATTTCTATTTTTAGGTCCTTGAGGAATCGCCACACTGTCTTCCACAATGGTTGAATTAATTTACATTCCCACCAACAGTGTAAAAGTGTTCCTATTTCTCCACATCCTCTCCAGCATCTGTTGTTTCCCGATTTTTTAATGATCGCCATTCTAACTGGTGTGAGATGGTATCTCAGTGTGGTTTTGATTTGCATTTCTCTGATGACCATTGATGATGAGCATTTTTTCATATGTTTGTTGGCCTCCTGTATGTCTTCTTTTGTAAAGTATCTGTTCATATCCTTTGCCCATTTTTGAATGGGCTTGTTTGTTTTTTTCTTGTAGATCTGCTTTAGTTCTTTGTAAATTCTGGATATCAGCCCCTTGTCAGATGGGTAGACTGCAAAAATTTTTTCCCATTCTGTTGGTTGCCGATTCACTCTACTGACTGTTTCTTTTGCCGTGCAGAAGCTGTGGAGTTTGATTAGGTCCCATTTGTCTATTTTGGCTTTTGTTGCCATTGCTTTTGGCGTTTTGGTCATGAAGTCCTTGCCTACGCCTATGTCCTGAATGGTTTTGCCTAGATTTTCTTCTAAGGTTTTTATGGTATTAGGTCTGATGTTTAAGTCTTTAATCCATCTGGAGTTAATTTTGGTGTAAGGTGTCAGGAAGGGGTCCTGTTTCTGCTTTCTGCACATGGCTAGCCAGTTTTCCCAACACCATTTATTAAACAGGGAGTCCTTTCCCCATTGCTTGTTTTTGTCAGGTTTGTCGAAGATCAGATGGTTGTGGGTATGTTGTATTTCCTGTGAGGCCTCTGTTCTGTTCCATTGGTCTATATCTCTGTTTTGGTACCAGTACCATGCTGTTTTGATTACTGTAGCCTTGTAGTATAGTTTGAAGTCCGGTAGTGTGATGCCTCCTGCTTTGTTCTTTTTGCTTAGAATTGACTTGGCTATGCGGGCTCTCTTTTGGTTCCATATGAAGTTTAAGGTGTTTTTTTCCAGTTCTGTGAAGAAGGTCATTGGTAGCTTGATGGGAATAGCGTTGAATCTGTAAATTACTTTGGGCAGTATGGCCATTTTCACGATGTTGATTCTTCCTAACCATGAACATGGAATGTTTCTCCATCTGTTTGTATCCTCTCTTATTTCGTTGAGCAATGGCTTGTAGTTCTCCTTGAAGAGGTCCTTTACGTTCCTTGTTAGTTGTATTCCTAGGTACTTTATTCTCTTTGTAGCAATTGTGAATGGCAGTTCGTTCTTGATTTGGCTCTCTTGAAGTCTATTACTGGTGTATAGGAATGCTTGTGATTTTTGCACGTTGATTTTGTATCCTGAGACTTTGCTGAAGTTGTTTATCAGTTTCAGGAGATTTTGGGCTGAGATGATGGGGTCTTCCAGATATACAATCATGTCATCTGCAAATAGAGATAATTTGATTTCCTCCTTTCCAATTTGGATACCCTTTATTTCTTTTTCTTGCCTGATTGCTCTGGCTAGAACTTCCAGTACTATATTGAATAGGAGTGGTGAGAGAGGGCATCCTTGTCTAGTGCCAGATTTCAAAGGGAATGCTTCCAGTTTTTGCCCATTCAGTATGATATTGGCTGTTGGTTTGTCGTAAATAGCTTTTATTGTTTTGAGATACGTTCCGTCAATACCTAGTTTATTGAGGGTTTTTAGCATAAAGGGTTGTTGAATTTTGTCAAAAGCCTTCTCTGCATCAATCGAGATAATCATGTGGTTTTTGTCTTTGGTTCTGTTTATGTGGTGAATTACGTTTATGGACTTGCGTATGTTGAACCAGCCTTGCATCCCCGGGATGAATCCTACTTGATCATGGTGGATGAGCTTTTTGATATGCTGTTGCAATCGGTTTGCCAGTATTTTATTGAAGATTTTTGCATCTATGTTCATCATGGATATTGGCCTGAAATTTTCTTTTCTTGTTGAGTCTCTGCCGGGTTTTGGTATCAGGATGATGTTTGTCTCATAAAATGATTTGGGAAGGATTCCCTCTTTTTGGATTGTCTGGAATAGTTTCAGAAGGAATGGTATCAGCTCCTCCTTGTATGTCTGGTAGAATTCAGCTGTGAACCCATCTGGACCTGGGCTTTTTTTGGGTGGTAGGCTCTTTATTGCTGCCTCGACTTCAGACCATGTTATTGGTCTATTCAGGGTTTCGGCTTCTTCCAGGTTTAGGCTTGGGAGGTTGCAGGTGTCCAGGAATTTATCCATTTCTTCCAGGTTTACTAGTTTATGTGCATAGAGTTGTTTGTAATAATCTCTGATGATGGTTTGGATTTCTGTGGAATCTGTGGTGATATCCCCTTTATCGTTTTTTATTGCATCAATTTGGTTATTCTCTCTTTTCTTTTTTATTAATCTGGCTAGTGGTCTGTCTATTTTGTTGATCTTTTCAAAAAACCAGCTCCTGGATTTATTGATTTTTTGAAGAGTTTTTTGTGTCTCTATTTCCTTCAGTTCTGCTCTGATCTTAGTTATTTCCTGTCTTCTGCTAGGTTTTGAGTTTTTTTGATCTTGCTCCTCTAGCTCTTTCAATTTTGATGATAGGGTGTCAATTTTAGATCTCTCCTTTCTTCTCATGTGGGCATTCATTGCTATATATTTTCCTCTAGAGACTGCTTTAAATGTGTCCCAGAGATTCTGGTATGTTGTGTCTTCGTTCTCATTGGTTTCGAAGAACATCTTTATTTCTGCCTTCATTTCATTGTTTATCCAGTCAACATTCAAGAGCAAGTTGTTCAGTTTCCATGAAGCTGTGCGGTTCTGAGTTAGTTTCTGCATTCTGAGTTCTAACTCGATTGCACTGTGGTCTGAGAGACTGTTTGTTATGATTTCTGTTCTTTTGCATTTGCTGAGGAGTGATTTATTGCCAATTATGTGGTCAATTTTAGAGTAGGTGTGATGTGGTGCTGAGAAGAATGTATATTCTGTGGATTTGGGGTGGAGAGTTCTGTAAATGTCTATTAGGTTTGCTCGTTCCAGGTCTGTGTTCAGGTCCTGGATATCCTTGTTGATTTTCTGTCTGGTTGATCTGTCTAATATTGACAATGGGGTGTTAAAGTCTCCCACTATTATTGTGTGGGAGTCTAAGTCTCTTTGTAAGTCATTAAGAACTTGCCTTATGTATCTGGGTGCTCCTGTATTGGGTGCATATATATTTAGGATCGTTAGCTCTTCTTGTTGCAGTGATCCTTTTACCATTATGTAATGTCCTTCTTTGTCTCTTTTGATCTTTGTTGCTTTAAAGTCTATTTTATCAGAGATGAGAATTGCAACTCCTGCCTTTTTTTGCTCTCCATTTGCTTGGTAGATCTTCCTCCATCCCTTTATTTTGAGCCTTTGTGTATCCTTGCATGTAAGATGGGTTTCCTGGATACAGCACACTGATGGGTTTTGGCTTTTTATCCAATTTGCCAGTCTGTGTCTTTTGATTGGGGCATTTAGTCCATTGACATTTAGGGATAGTATTGTTATGTGTGAATTTGATGCTGTCATTTTGATGCTACCTGGCTGTTTTGTTGGTTAGTTGATGCAGATTCTTGATTGTGTTGCTGCTTTTTTACCATTTGGTGTGTTTTTGGAGTGGCTGGTACTGGTTGTTCCTTTATATGTGTAGAGCCTCTTTCAGGAGTTCTTGTAGAGCAGGTTTGGTGGTGATGAAATCTCTGAGTGCTTGCTTGTTCACAAAGGATTTTATTTTTCCTTCACTTATGAAGCTGAGTTTGGCTGGATAGGAGATTCTGGGTTGAAAGTTCTTTTCTTTAAGGATGTTGAATATTGGCCCCCAGTCTCTTCTGGCTTGTAGGGTTTCTGCTGAGAGATCTGCTGTGAGTCTAATGGGCTTCCCTTTGTGGGTAACCCGACCTTTCTCTCTGGCTGCCCTTAGCATTTTCTCTTTCATTTCAACCCTGGTGAATCTGACGATTATGTGCCTTGGAGTTGCTCTTCTTGAGGAATATCTCTGTGGTGTTCTCTGTATTTCCTGGATTTGAATATTGGTCTGCCCTGCTAGGTTGGGGAAGTTTTCCTGGATAATATCCTGAAGAGTATTTTCCAGCTTGGATTCATTCTCTTCATCACATTCAGGTACACCTATCAGACGTAGATTAGGTCTTTTCACATAGTCCCACATTTCTTGAAGATTTTGTTCATTCCTTTTTGCGCTTTTTTCTCTGTTCTTGCCTTCTCTTTTTATTTCATTGAGTTGGTCTTCGACCTCTGATATCCTTTCTTCTGCTTGGTCAATTCGGCTGTTGAAGCTTGTGCATGCTTCACGAAGTTCTCGTGTTGCGTTTTTCAGCTCCATCAATTCACTTATTCTCCTCTCTATGCTGTCCATTCTCGTCAGCAGTTCGTCCAATCTTTTTTCAAGGTTCCTATTTTCTTTGCGATGGGTTAGAACATGTTCTTTTAGCTCATTGTAGTTTCTTACTACCCATCTTCTGAAGTCTGATTCTGTCATTTCATCACCCTCCTTCTCCATCCGGTCTGGTTCCCTTGCTGGTGAGGAGTTGTGATCACTTTTAGGAGGAGAGGTGTTCTGGTTTCGGGAGTTTTCATCCTTTTTACGCTGGTTTCTACCCATTTTTGTGGGTTTATCCACCTGTTGTCTGTCTCTGTCCCAGGGAGTTGGAGCTTTATGAGTTTCCGTTGCACTACTGCCTTTTTTGATTTTTTTTTTTCAGGTCGGACCCGCCCAGCTAGCAGCACGCCTAGCCTCTGCCTGCCCGCAGGGGCTTTGCTGAGCTGCTGTGGGCTCCGCCCAGCTGCCCTGAGCTCTTCCCTGTAGTCCTTTTTATATGGGCGTAGTTAGAACTGTCTGGGCAATGGTGGCCCCGCCTCTGTTATGGCGGACTCTCTCTGTTGTGGCAGGTTGCCTCGGCAACGGCGGGTTGCCTCGGCAACGGCAGGCTGCCTCCGTAGCGGTGGAGAGTCTCAGTAATGGCGGAAGCCCCTCCCCCACGGAGCCGGACCGTCCGGGTTCAGCTGTGCTTGGTTTGAAGGGCTCAACCCAGAGGGTTTCCAATTACTGTTTTTGTTTTCGTTGTTGTTGGGGGTGGAGGGGTGGGACCAACCGAGCCTGATCACCTGGCTCCCTGACTCCGAGTCTTTTCTTTTAAATTGAACGACCCCGCGTTCCGGTCGCTTGTTGAAAAGGCGCCGGGATCTCCCGTGCTGTGACTCACGGAGTCGGCTCGAACCGCGGCGCCGGCTCCTGGCGGATTTTTTGCCTAGGAATCTCCTGGCCTGGCTCGCTATTTCAGATGAATGGGCTATTCTGCCGTCTCAAGGCTCTGCTCGCCAGCTAAGAGGGTTCCCAGACCAGTGGCTTTTGTACGGAGAACCGCAGCAACAGGGAGTGGTCACAGCAGCCGCGCGGGCGGAATCAGCCCCGCGGGGGCCAAAACAGCCGCACCGGCTGGGACTGCGACGCTGGCGACCCCTCTGCCTGGGTATCTCCTGGTCTGTGGGCAATAAGAGTTCGTCTGGAAATGCGGCGTCCACTCACCCTCTGCACTTTCACTGGGAGCTGAAGTCCTGAGCTGTTCTTAGGCGGCCATCTTGAAAGTCGGCCAGAAGCTTAAATTCTAACAGAAAGAGCTCTCACAATCACTGACACACCCAGAGTAAAGGTACTTATGTTCCAAAATAACTCATATTGATGAACACATGTGCCCATACTGATGATTTTCTAAGAGAGAAACTCCTTCCACATTTTTGAAATAAAAAAGTATTTGTAAATTAAAGTTTTCTAAGAAAGGTTATTCAAATGAGTCCATGTAAAAATCTCCATATTTTATAGCCATATATTATTTTCTTTTTGTTTCATTTATTTATTTTCCTCATTTTCATTTAGCCTTGTTGATGTTCCCAGAAATGATAGGCTAAAGCCAATTCCATATATCTCACTTATAATGTAAAATATTCAGCCTCAACTTGCAGACAGTATACCTTTTCAATAAAAGATAGCAGATGCTGTAGCATGTCTGCCAAAGAAAGAGTCCAGTTTAAACATTCTGCAGTATGCAAATGCATCCCCTCTATGTGAATGTTTTACCCGAGTGGATGTTGCAGGGTTGGAGGCTTCTGCCTATGATTTAGGTTGTAATTTTATTTGTGGAAGTAAACCAATCGCGGAGCTCCAATTGTCTTGGCGGTGAGGTGATCAATAGCCCATTACTGGATAGAACAGCGACTACAGGAAGTGCATTGAAGATTTTAATGCATGAATTATGCATGCGGCGCTCATTCTTTAGACTCCGAACAGAATGACAGGGTTTGTGAAGTCGCCTCAGATAGTTTCTTGCATTAAGTGACTGCAGTGAAATGCTTAATATTTTCAGGCATAGAAGCAGCATTGACTCAGGCCAGCCGAATTTGGAAGATGTAAATCTCCCAGCTCACAGCACAGAATGCTTTATGTGAAAGTATTGCTATGTAGAGAGCCGGCTTTTCTGTCATCTAACCTGCTCTCCCCAGGTTGGCTGAAGGATGGGAGCGGCTGTGCCTGCCTGTGAGGTCACAGCATGAAGTCCTTTTAACTTGCTTTCTGCTGCAGGAGAGAGCCATACTGTGGTATAACTGTTGCTGTATGTATTCAAATGGACAATTTGCAATAGATATTATACCCAGGACAACAGATAACTCAACACGTAAGGTAAGTCCAAGGGTTTTTTTTTTTCTAGGTTAGGTAATTGTAGACTAGAATGTGCTGAGTTAGGATAATGGTGATGCCATATTAGTAAGGTTAACTCATATCTTAATATTGCAATTCTAGCATCAGGACTCTCAACTGTTATGTTAAATGAGAGGCGACTTTCTATATTTGATACTATTGGACCATTGGGTATTTTATCTTGCATGCAAAAGCTTTTCAAGAATGTACTAGAGCTCCAATGTGTAGAAGACTGCAAACTGGGGAGGGGCAGCAGGAGAATGAGCTGAACTGATAAGTGGAAATTACTTCCTTGTGGGGAAGTTTTAGCTCGGCTGTGGCATCGCGTTGGCTCAGATTATTTCCTTAATGGCAACATTTTCAAATTCTAGTAAAAGATGTGGGTAGATACCAGAAAATGCTCAATCCTTCTTCCAGAAGTAGAGGAGAGCACTGAGGTACTCAGACTCAAATACTGTGTTGCATACAAATTGAGCAGATGGAATTAAAACAATTTGGACTAGCATGTCCTTGAGGGAAGACCTTGCTGTCAAGCAAAACTATTTGACTTCTACCTGTGGTGGTTTGGTTTGCCTTTTATCCTCCTGTCAAGAATGCCTTACTCCAAAATGTGTGGAGAGATGACATGTTGTGAAATTTACCCCAAAAAGAGTTTTATTTCTTGGCATTTTAAAAATTAACCTTATACAATTATAGAACACACTATGTAAGATCTGAGTAAATTTATGAAAACTCTGTAAGCCTGAAAAATATAGTACTGTACTAGTATATTTGTCAGAAGTCATTGTTAATTAAAGTTTCTTGCTTAAATATCATGGTAAATTATTAATTCCTGGACAGTTCTTTAGGATGAGAAAAGAGAATTAATAAATATAAAGCAAGAAGCACTAGATAAGTAAAATTCTTTAAGGATACTTTTCAGCAGTGAATTCATATTACTAGTGAATATATATGCACACACATACATATATACTATAATTCATAGCGTATAAAATGTAATATATGCACTATAATACATAGGTATATCCATTTCCTCATGTATGTTTATTGATACTGTTTCTAAAAGTATGCTAGCTAAATCATCTATCAAGGGCCAAGAATAGATAAGGACAAGTATGTTTTGGAGTAA
The DNA here is from genome assembly GCF_048565385.1 of Saimiri boliviensis. Lineage (NCBI taxonomy): Eukaryota > Metazoa > Chordata > Mammalia > Primates > Cebidae > Saimiri > Saimiri boliviensis. The sequence continues at coordinate 97,217,321 of NC_133455.1, forward strand.
AAAAGCATGACTTATTTTTTTAAGAAATAAATTTAGAGCAATGATGATAATAAGAGCACAGGAAAACTACCTTTCAAGCATTTCACAGTGCATTTCAATTCTGCTACAGTGTTACTATATTACTTGGGTTTCTTGTTGCCCAAGTGTTGTGCACAGAACTCCCAGCATTACAGAATGGTTTAAATCTTCAAAACTGATCTGGTTTAGGTATAAGAGGAAACTCACACCTGGAGTTTTTCCTTAGGGAGGGGAATAAAGGAAGGAAAAATTACTATACTACCTGCATATCTGAGAGGTCTCCTGATGCTGAGTCATGGTGTTCAGTTCTGCACAAATGCCTCCTGGCTGAGGTGGCTGATTAACAGCTAATAAAATGGAATCTAGAGGAAAATGAGAAAGAATAGTGGGGAGAGCAGAAACTTAAAGATATGTATTGCCTAATGACACACACTAAATTCTGAGTAATAAGTAGAATGGCAGTGCTACTTGTTGGATCTGGCTGAGTTGACAGTAGAAGAATAAAAGCACTCATGCTGGGTGACAAGATCATAGCAGTAGAATTAATGGCCTAACAAGGGGAGATTGTATAAACAATGGGATTCAAGAAGCAGTGTCCTTGTACGTATCTGAACCTCTCTTTCTTCTTTCTAGTCTCAACCCAAGCCGTTCATCAATCTCATTTAAAAAACATGATGGTCAGATAAAGAATAGTTTCTGGATCATGTATGGGAAATCCGGAGTAAGATTTGCTCAGTTCTCACTTCCCAGAGTGGTTATAATTAATTTCTATAGGCTATCAGTTGGGAAGAACCAATAGAAAATTGATGAGACTTTTTTAGTATCTTTGATATATATGAAGCACCAAAATGAGGTTAGATAGTGATTGTTACAGCAACATATAATTGTTTTAGATATAATAGGAAATGGAGACAATATATTATAAAAATATATATTAAGAAGGAAATAAGGCAACTAGAATGACAGAGTAGTGAAACATCAAAATAAGATTTTTGAAAAAAAATGTACTTAAATTGTAGTGGATATACATTATTAGTGACTTAAAAATCAATGTATAAAAATTCTGAAGTACTGTAACAGGTTTACTAATACAAGGGTTTATAATTTCTTTAAAAATAAATTTTAAAGGTGACTTAGTAAAGTGAGAAATAATGGACAAGAATATTTTAAAATAGAAAGCTGTAATATTTCCTATAGGGAATAAATACTCATATAGCTAAAATATATTTGAACTTACATTGTAATAAATCTAAGTAGAAGTCTCTCTGTCTATATGTATATGTGTGTGTGTGTGTGTGTGTATATATATAGTATGTGTGTACATGTGTGTGTATATATATGTGTGTATATATATACACACACGCGCGCGCATGCCCGCCCCCCCCCCACACACATATATATACTCTTTACCTATCTACCTATCAATCAAGTTTTCTACTTAGTAACTACCATAAGTGATCTGTAGCTACCACAATCCTAACCACTATATATGTAATATATATACTATACTACATACTGTATTGTATATATATTTACAGTGCAGTTATATACTTTTTACACTATATAGTATAGTATATATATTTACAGTATATGATATAAACATGTATATATATTTACAGTATATATACTATAAACATATAGTATTTATTTACTTATATTTATAAATACAGTATATTATATATATATACACACACACACTATATTTACTTAGGATTTTGGTAGTTACAGATTGCTTATGGATGATTATGAAGGCTGCACGTATTCAAAGAGAGGTAATATACCCATTTTCCATAAAGCAAGCTCATATGAAAATTGTATAAATCAAAGCTTATGTTTAGATGACAAGAAAATTTCCCAGAGGATGCTTCAGTAAATAGTCCTGATGAGTTGCAAGCTTTGTGAAATTCACAGAAAACTTTTTCAAGTATGAAACTACAACAAAGAGTGATCCTTGAGAGATACCATCTTTTTTCTCCTATTTGAGAAAACGATTACATTAGTTTCCCCTCAAAATATTTTCCCTGAGTAAGTAGCTTATGAAACGTCCTTCTTTCACATGTGCTCTTAAGAGCTGACTCTGAGGAGCACATCAGTTTAATGTAGCTGTATGGATGCCTTACCAATGTAGTCACTCTTTTTGTAAATATCCTTTTCACCCCTTTTTCATTATTTATTAATATCTTCCTTCTAACAAGCTAACTCAGTGCAATAAGGAAGCATTTATTAAGAATCCTCTTGCTTGGTTTTGCTAGATACTCTGGTTTTGTAGATGCAAAAGAAGATGAAGGGCTTGTGCGTTCAATGGGAACAAACAAGTCAAATGCAGGGGGAAGAAAGCCCACCTAAAAATATTCGGTAAAACATTTTACTGTCATAGGAGAAATGAGGACCTATGCACAAAAATTTTTAAATGGCACCTGGAAGAAGAATATGCATAAAGTTATGGAGGCTTAAATTAATATGATATATTTTAATGTTCGTGCTGAGACAAAGGGATTGGATGGATGGTGTAGTTGAGAATAAATAAGGTGGGGGCAGGTTAATAGGAGCTTAGTCACCAGAATAGCATGTTTAGACTTGATTTAATAGACAGTGAACACCCACAGACATATTTATTCTCACTGGAGGGGGCGCATTTAATGATAAAGATGTATCCAACTCCTGAATCAGATAAAATTTTCAGCATTTCTTTTTAATGATTGCTAATCTTAAATTAAATAGTCATGCACCATATAAATACTTTTTGATTGCATGTATGACAGTGGTTCAATAACATTATAATGGAGTAGAAAAATTCCTATTGCCTAGTGATATGGTAGCTCTTGTAATGACATAGAGCAGCAGCATTCAGTATAGTAATATGCTGTTCATGTTTGCAGCCTAGGAAAACAATAGGCTATGCCATATAGCCTACGTGTGTAGCGGGCTAGACCATCTAGGTTTGTGTAAGTACACTCCATGATTTTCCACAGTCAAAATCACCTAACTATGCATTTCTCAGAATGTATCTTTGTAGTTAAGTGATGCATGACTGTATCGTATTAACCGTGAGTTTTATTTTCTGTATTCTGATACTTCAGCTTTGCTGACCCAGGAGGGACCACTTTTCCTAGGTGTTAGCTGATTACTGGAGTTAGTATACAACTTGCTCCTGACTACACTTTTCAAATGCAAACCGACCAATCCAGAGCCCCACCACTACAACCAACTTCCTTATCTGGACTCTCACACTCTGGGGCACTATCCACCTGCCTAATCACCTCAGGGACATGTACCAGACAAGTGACAAGTCAAATTATTCAAACTAGCCAATCCTAAACATTTACCTGGCTCCTGTTTATTCTGGTGAAAATCACACAGTTCCCCTCTCTCCTTCTGCCTCTTGACCAGCTCCAGTTCTTCTCCATGTTGCTCCCCATGGTTCGTTGTGCCCTTTGAGTTTAACAAATTATCTCTTTTTTGTTTTTAAGACAGAGTTTCATTCTGTCACCCAGGCTGGAGTGCAGTGGCATGATCTCGGCTCATTGCAACCTTCTGGAGTGCAATGGCACGATCTCTGCTCACTGCAAACTCTGCCTCCCAAGTTCAAGTGATTCTCCTGCCTCAGCTTCCTGAGTATAGCTGGGATTACAGGTGTGCGTGAGCACACCTGGCTAATTTTTGTATTTTTTAGTAGAGATGGGGTTTCACCATGTTGGCTAGGTTTCACCATGTTGATCTTGAACTCCTGGCCTCAGGTGATCTGCCCGCCTCAGCCTCCCAAAGTGCTGGATTACGGACCTGAGCCATTACACCTGGCCAACATATTAACTTTTCAATGACAGTTGTCTCCAGGTCTGTTGTCCTTACCAAACTTAAATAATAAAGCCAACATTAAAAATAAACATTTAAACATCTTCTAAATTTTAATACAAACTAATATAAAAAGAAATATTATATTCCCAGGACATGAAATAAATTAGCCAAATCTTTTTTTGTAAAAAAAAAAAAAAAAATCATTACCTTTTTACTAAGCTGTTATCTTATTTTGAACTTAAGGGTAAATTCTAAGTGAATCTCTTATAAAAAGAAGCTTAACTGTTTTCTAAGTTGTAGTTGATAGAGAGAGGGTATATTCTGTAGAAATGTCATGAGCAATTAGAAGTTTTCAGTCTTACGTCAAGATACATAAGTCTAAAGTTTTAAATTTTCCTGAGATTGCTTTAACCTGTAGTCTGTCATATCTACTACATGAAAACAAGCATTTACTTTGTCAAACAACTAAATCAATGCTGAGGGAAAATGCTATCTTTATACTACTTGAATATAGAAATTTTGAAACTGTAGCTACCAAATGCTAGTGTTGTTTACATAACGTCTTTAATATTTGATGAACAACTACACTACACATCATAACATAAAAGCAAAAATTTGCTAAATTAAACCTACAAAATTGAATTGAATTGAACTCTCTTGAGAACAGTGTCTAAGGAGAGATTTTTAATCAGTGGATGCAAAACTTTGGAACAATGAACCAAATGCAATTAACCAGAAAGACTAACAAGAATTGGATCACACAGAAAATAGTGCTCTGAAGTATATATATCACAAGACATTATCTTTCAGTGATGCACTCCATTATTTTAAAACACTGTCACCGAAAGAAGAGAACAGTAAATGATTTTAAGGGGTAGAAGAATTCAAACATTAAATGTATGTTTGAACTTTGTGGTTTTTAACTACTTTTTCGACTCCTGGATTGCATTATAAGGTTACTAATCCTAATGGCCCTTTGAGAAATAACCTTTTGATAAACTCAAGTGGAAAACTGATGACAATTTAGGTTGGGAATAGGTTAGAAAGGATACTAGTCATGATAGCAGATGGAAGGGCAGCAAGGTAGGTGGCTGGGAGGGAATCTGGAGGCGGAGCTGTGCCAGTAAGAACATAGGAATTTAAACAGATGGAAGATGATATATTGGTTGGCAAGGAGAGCTGCTGGGTGACAAGCAAGAAGAATCTATTGAAGAACTGGATGCATAGGCAGCCAAGAACTGAATTAGATGGGCCAGTATTAAAAGAAATAGGTCAGTATAAGGGGGCACCCAAGGCTCCAGAACAAATAGATAAGAATAATAGAAAACAATTGCAATTTGTCCCTTTGCTTGAACCTGAGGAAATGACTTAACTGTAATCAGTTAAAGTGCTTTGAAATAATGATGAATAAATGATGATAAATAAGATGATCATCTTCTACAGAAGGAAAATTTTAGTATAAAACTTAAAGATGCTTACCACTTAATAATTATATTCTATAAAATTATTGTGAGTATACAATTTATTTTATGTCCTAAATTTGGGTTTCCTGTAAATAATGTATGAGGCTATGGGAACCTGGCTGGAAAATAATACTGATGTAAAGTAAAAGTGGAGGATAAGGACTTTAACTCCTTTCAAAAAGTGAATTTACCAGACTATGGCAAATCTGAATATAATATTATCTTTATAAAAATAGCTTATATTGTCTTTGTCTAGTAAAAATGATAATAGCAGTGTCTCAATGAAGCTAAAGACCATTACAAGTCATTTGGTCTCTCTTCTGCCTTCAGACTTACCCTCCCTTAAATCACCATATTCTTAGGCAGTTCTTCATACTTGCAAGCACTTAGTATAATTGTGTAGTGCGTTTATGCACTTTTTTAAATGACAGCTGTCATTACGGGTTGATATAAAGTACCATACCCAGTAATATTTGTAGGAAGGAATTGGCTTAATATGACCATTCTGACTGACCTTCAGATAATTACATGGTTTCTTAGTGGAAAAGATACTTCAATTTGCCACATTATAAGCTTAAAATTAACATTCTTTCCATTCTTCCATCTAGCCTATAAACTTCCTTTTTCTTCTGCTACTGTCAACCACATTTCTCAGGCCAGTCTATTACTTGCTATTTTACTAGCCAAAGCCCATATGCCATTATGCCTGAAACTTTTTTGTTCTGTTGCCAACATGATCATTTCTAAAATATCTGTATTCCAGTCAATCCCACACATAGAAGCAGGGATCATTTATGTCAGGGGTTGTCTGAGTTACATGAATATTCTTTTCAAGTGATTTTTTTTTTTAAGCTGGCACTTCAATCTCTTGAATTAAACTTCTGAGCACAGGCTAGTAGCAATGTCTTCCAAAATTGTGAGTGCTATTTATACACACACACACACACACACACACGAGTTGGAGCAATTTCCTAAAGAACCATATGAGGCAAATCCTACACATATGCCAGGCACTAGGCCAGACGTTAAGGGATATAAGGATGAATAAAATATGAACCTTTTCATCAGAGTTTATATTTTGGTGCATGAACAGGTATGTATATATAAGCATATATATGTATACAAGTGTATAGACACACGCATATACAGGTGTATATAATCATATGTATGTATATCACATAATCATATATGTATATATTATAATATAATATGTATACAGGTATATATGTACACATATATATGTATATATATACAAAATCAGATACTATTTTATACTTTAATAGATGCAATGATATTATGCTCATGTAACATATGTATATATCCTCCATGACTGTAAATCTCTTGAGGTTAGGGAACACACTAATTTATTAATTAGTAAATATTTATCAAGCCTATTTTACATACAATGTTATGCAAAGGAAAGATTTTTCCCTGTTGCCGTGGGCAAGACAGTCTTTTGAAAAAGAGAGAAAGGAGTGAACTTTCTGTGAAATATGGTATACAGTATGTACAATAAGTGCATATAAATTGGGCTCTAACCAAAATCAGGAGAGGACATTAAGGTTAACTTCCTCAATGAAGAAATCAAAGGATACATAGGATAGTTTTTAAACTTTTTAAGTATTTGTTTAACGGTTTATTCATTGCTGTTATAATGGTGTTGATTATATACTTTGGATGTTCCGACTTAAAACGATACATGTAATTAACGAACACAATTTGAAAGGAAGCCAACTTTGTGTTTGGTGTTGGGATCATTATTTAAGTATTATCTCACTTAAGCCTCTCCAAAAGAGTATGATATCCTCACTTTTAAGATGAATGTTACACTGTTACTAAAACTCTTTGGTTCAGGATTAGGAGATTAAAGTTTCTCTTCTATAACATCATAATTTTGCTAAATTTGCACTTTGCAAAAACTTTTAAACATCAATGCATTTATATATTCCATGATATTTTAGAACCCCTATATTCATTAGATTGTTCATCTCCTTTTCCTTTTAACTAAAATGCGTATAATGGGGCCAGTAGAAAGTTGCATGTTAATTTTCATTAAGATGCTTTGTTCATCTTTGTATTTATAGTTTCTAGCACAGTGCCTTGAATATAGTAGGTGTTCAATAAATACATGTTGAATAAAAGATCATATGAATTAATTAATACTAAGATATTATTTGTCAAACTATCAAATTAATAGACTTTTAGGAACCTGTTATGTTTAATGTCCTATTAAATGTAAGATGAATTCTGTAGTAGTTGATCTTGTTTTTCAGTAATGAAAATGTGTCTTGAACTAACTTAGGCAAAAGGAGGATTTTATGCACTGATACAATATCACATGCCCGAAGGCTGTATAAGCAAATGCTGAGAAGGATGGAGTCGAGGTATAGCTGGACCTAACCTACACCTTAACTGGAGTGTGATCTAAAATGAATTCAGCAAACAAATCTGTGGGAAATAATCAGTGTATAAGTGGTAAATAAATTATTTTGGCAATGACACTGCAGTGGAAGTTAGAAAAACAGTAAATCTTACAGATAATTGATACAGAAAGGACAGAGCAAATCCTCCAGTAATTAAAAAAAAATGACAGGAATTGGAGTGAGGGTATCAAGACCTCACATGCTTCCAGAAGTCCTGGCCGCGTTTTCATTGCTCCCACATGATGTCACCCCACAGAGCAGTAGAAAATTCTCCTCAGAGAATTAGTCTCCACCACGACAATGCTCCTGCACATTCATCTCCTCAAACTAGGTCCATTTTGGGAGAGTTTTAATCAGAAATGTATGGGCATCCTCCTTATAGTATTTTTTTTTAATTTTAATTTTAATTTATTTTTTATTTTTTATTTTGAGTCTTGCTCTGTCACTCAAGCTGGAGTGCAGTAACACATTTTTGGCTCACTGCAACCTCTGTCTCCTGGGTTCAAGTGATTCTCCTCTCTCCGCCTCCCAAGTAGCTGAAATTACTGGAGCGTGGTACCATGCTCAGCTAATTTTTTTTTTTTTTTTTTTTTTTTGAGATGGAGTTTCTAGCTCTGTTGCTCTGGCTGGAGTATGGTGGTGCTATCTCAGCTCACTGAAACTTCTGCCTCCCAGTTTCAACTGATTCTCCTGCCTCAGCCTCCTGAGTAGCTGGGATGACAGGCACGTGCCACCATGTCTGGCTAATTTTTGTATTTTTAGTAGAGAGGGAGTTTCACCATATTGGCCAGCTGGTCTCAAACTCCTGACTTCAAGCAATCCACCCACCTCAGCCTCCCAAAATGCTGGGATTACAGGCATGAGCCACTGCACCTGGCCCTCTTTGTAGTCTTGATTTGGCTCCCTCTGCTTCCTTTTTGTTTGCTGATCTTAAACAATCTTTAAAAGGCACCCATTTTTTCCTTCAGTAATATTAAAAAAGACTGCATTTACCTGGTTAACTTCCTAGGACTCTTAGTTTTTTACAGATGGACTAAATGGCTGGTCTCATTGCTTATGTCTTAAACTTGATGAACAAAATTTCTATTTTTATCTTTTGATTATACTTTCCACAAACTTTTTGAAAGTCCCCTTGTATTTCATTTGCAATTTCTGTAGCAAAGTACTTCAAATCAGCTAAAACCTTTTGTTGTTGTTGTTTTAACTTTTAGATTTCAGGGGGAAAAAACTGAATTCACTAATGGTTGCCCCTTCTTTGAATTTGTGTTACTTTCAGATGTCGTGTTCACTATTCATGCAAATTAAAACTGTAAACTAAAATTTTAATTTTGCGAGTTTCAAAGTTCTTTAGGGAAAAGTTTAAAAAGCAGTGGATTTATAATGTGAATAGCCATTACTATTACATTTTACTAGTTATGTCCCCATTCACATTCTTGAATAGGAAGTAGAATTACAGCCTGAAGGAGTGGGCAGTTCACAATAGATTTTGCTCTCCTGTGAGAATCTAATGCTGCTACTCATCTGACAGGAGGTGGAGTTCAGGCAGCAATACTTGCTGACCCTCTGCTCACCTCCTGATGTGAGGCTGCTTTCCTAACAGGCCACAGACCTATACGACTCTGCAGCCTAGGGGTTGGGGACCCCTGCTCTAGAGCTTCTAAATCTACAAATATTTTTTTCTGGGAACAGTCAGTTTTATGCCTTGACAGAATGGATTCACAGGTATGTGATTTGACATCAGAATTCATGTAAGGATTCATGTATAAACTACCTTTTAAATTACTCTTCTAAACTTCTCTTTAATTATTATTTCCCCATTTCATTTTCAGTCCCCATTATTAAGTCGAAATTCTTCTAGTGTTTAATGTTAACAAAAATACTTAATTTTATCAAAATTATTGTTTTATTAGGTTAGAGTAGAGCTGTGTAATTAGCTGCCTTTTTCTTTTCATTACTAGCTTAACTAAATTTTCTGTTCAATTAATAGGTAAAGTGGTACTGTGCTGTAGGCTAGGTTAATTCCCTTCAAAGTGTTATTCATTATTGTGTTGAAAGCTTTATTGACTATGTATGCTATCACAATTTTTTGGAAGTATTAGTGTTTATATAATGAAAAAATAAGTAGGTGAATAAGGTATGAGTTAACATCTAACCCCTCACTTGTTTTGAATGAATCGAGATTCAGATACTGTTTTGGAATTTATAATAAACAGTAATCTGACTACATTCAGTTCTCTTTAAAAGAGATGCAGGTGTAATAAAATGAAGACAGGATATTTTGAAAATGCTCTTTTGATTTTTTTTCAAGGCCTTGCAAGGATGTATGTCATGTGTCTGGTGCCTAGCAAAAGTACTCAGTCTTTAGGTCTTCTCAAAGTTTGAAGTGCTACTGAAGTTGTACTGTACTGAGTTATATATGCTGCTGGTTTTATATGATAGTTCAGACATTCTAGGATATCAGGGTTTTTGTTGTTGTTGTTATTAAATAAAAGACAGTAGGGACTAGTTATAAAAGAGAAAAAGCACTTCTTTCCCTATGGATTAATTGCCTTGTTCAACAAAATAATCAAATACAATGTAAGAATATAATATAATGTAAACGTATTTGTGATGGATCCAAATTACTAGGGTAATGAACTATCAAAAGAAAACATCCCTGCAGAGTTAAAAAGGATCAATAAATATTAGTGTGGTTGCACCATCAAACACTGGACTAAGAACTGAAAAGCCTAAATTTAGTCCCTTGAGATTTTAGACAACGGCTTAATCTCTCTAAGCTTCAGGTTATTAATCGTTAAAATGTGGATTAGTAATACCTGGCTTCACCAATGGTCAAACCGCTCATTAAGTACAAATGAAATATTCCCTGAACTGTTTATGACCTTTACACTTTTAAAAAAGGTGTGAAGACCAAAAAGGTAAATTTAACATTAGCAACAACAAGAAAACCTACATACCTGATTAAGGTTGCTTTTATGTTATTAATGTACATGTAAAGTTGCTCATTCAGTGAAAGTCAAACATAGGCAAATGTAATAAATACATTAATGACTGACTCCAAAAAAAGCATGTTAAATCTTGGAAATCACAGTCAATATCTCAACCAGTTCCCACAAAACTGACTCACTGACTCACAATTATGCTCCAATTGAGTCTACCCTCTGATTCCCCTAATAGCAATAATGGAGTTTGGTTGTAATTGATTAGGAGAAACAAAGGCAACTGTGCTAGCCATTATATTAGGGTCTAATTATCTAAGAATTTCTATTAAGGGGACTGAGTCTACATTATGGAATGCTAACAACATTTTCTTAATTACCTTTGTAGTAATTGCTAGTATATAATAATATATTAAACAAATAATAGTAATTTGTATTATTAAAATAAGGATTTTCAATTTCTCAGCATGTCATATGCAGCCAAAGCAAAACAAATTCAAATAAGGAAAAGACTCTTTTTTTAGCCTGTGAGACAGAGAATACTATTTTAGTGAGATATATACATATTGTATGTACTATATATGTATCTTACTATATATATCTCACTTTATTCTGTGAAACATAGAATACTATTTCAGTGAGGCCTATATATATATGTGTAGGTACTATATATATATGTAGTAAAGAATCAATCAATTCCAATAAACTCTTTAGAAAATGATATTGATGTCATATAAAATGCTTGTATCTTTAGCATTATAATCTATGTATGTCAAGTCAAGTCTCTTTAAATTGTGTTTTTTACAAAAACACCCAAAAAATTTTTGGTGCTTTTTTCTGAACTCTCCCTCTGTAGACATGCCCTGTAAATATACCTATATTGTTCATTATGAAATTAACTGATGACAAATCTTTGTTCATTTTACATTTTTCCAAAGACTGTTAGCTTGCATTCATTTGGCTTGAAGTTTCTAAGGACTAGGCCAGAATTATTTTTTCTTTCTCTTGATTTTTCAGATATGAATTTGAATTGATTCATTACTTTTCATCTGTTATGTCAGATGCATCCCAAACAATGCCCTGCAGGGCTATCCAGAAGTTTTGGTAGACAGAATGAGTAGTTACTGAAAGCTCTATTCCTTTAGATGTTATAAAACAAAATGGATTTGTTAAAGCCTTCAATCTATTCCTTGATCATTCTTTGTAGTGAAAAAAAAAAAAAAGCTTTTAGAAGATGCAAACCCAGTCTGAATCTATTATTGTTCCCATTTCAACTGACATAATCAAAATTATTCAAAGTGATGATATTAAAATATGAACTGGACTTTAGTAAGTTGTATGACTAGATGAATAAGTATAAATAGCTTTTGTATTCTTCAGTTGTCTATGAGATTATAGTTGGTGTGGATTTGTACCAATTGATATGAGGGGTTTCTTTAATTACTAATGAGAGTTGTGGATAAGGATATTTACTCATTTTTGCATTATTACTATACTAAATCTAAACTAATTATAAATTATCAGCCCCCATTTTATTCTTTTTCATTTTGAAATTTAAAATATCATTTGTTTGGCATAAATGCTGTTTGTTTGGCATTTTGAGGTTTAAAAAAACCATTTGATTGGCACAAAATGAATTCAGTGTTAAAGATTTTTTTCCATCTAATTGTTTTGAACAGAGAGTTACTTTCATCTAGATAACTTTCAGATTTTAGGGCATGAAATGGAAGTATTCCTGCTGGGGTTCTGATTGGGACTGTACTTAACTGTGTGGTGAACCTTCATTTGCTACAAATCAAGGACTTTTCTAAAGCCTTGTAGTAAGCTTCTAATAAGTGGTGAAAATTGGGACTCTGGATTGAGTTCCCAGTTAAAGGTAGGACAGAGTTTTCATGTGCCCAGAGATCAAACAACATTTTAGTAAAATTAGAGCTTAGAAATAGGTGTGACTCTCTTGTCTTTAGTTTGTATTTACTCTTTTCACTTTTCTCTTTTCCTCTCATTGTCTTGGCATTTTTCCAGTGCACTGGGGATGAAAGCCCTGGTTTAGAAAAAAGTATATATGTGTACGCTCACATGTGCATACACATGTATTTGCTTTAAGTCATATTTTGCAAAGGAGAGGGTACTCTGCATGAAATATGCAGTCAAAAAGAAGTCATCTGTATTTTGAGACTCTTCTGGGACATCTATCGTTCAGCCATTCTCAGCCTCTCTGAGGTTACTCTTGCTAGAGAGTTATATCCTCATTTTTGTTACAACAAAACAAAATTGTATGTGTAAAGTTGTTAAACATACGTTATTCTCCCCTTATTGTTACCACCCAGGTCCAGGTCCATTCTGACCATGCACAGTGAATTAATCACTGTGACATGGGTTTTGCAAAAGAAATTTATTTGCACAGGCATCCAGCAAGAAGGCAGGAGCACAGCTCTCACATCTGCCTCCAGGAAGATAAGGCTTAGGGATATTTATGAGTCAGGGAAGTGGAGTGGTCTAAGACATGGGGAAAGGTGATTGGCAGTGGGGAAAAATGAAGTAATGGGTTTATTCTGTTCAAGTATAGTCAGTGTTGATGGTATTTCATAGGACATACGTACAGAAAATGGTAGCATTGGCGTGATTTGAAGGTAATCATCTGGGCCCTCTGTGGTGAAAAGGATATCCCTCTGGTGCTTGTACAGGTCCAGTGGAAGGCTAGGTGGTCTCAACTGGCTTGAACTGGACAGGAGCTGACCCAAGTTTTGAAAAATAAATAAATAAGACATGACAATGGTGACCCACGGATGTTATCTATAAAGTAGCCAGTGAAGGTTAAGTGTTTCAGCATTCAGCAGGGAGCCCTTCAGCTACCTGGCTTTCAGCTTCATGGGGAAAAAAGGAAAAATAATAATAATGACAAAAGCAAGTGAATAAAAGCAAGCAGGGCTGTCAGACCTGATCAAATTAACCCCTCAATTTCCTTATAATTCCTCAGCTATACTTAAGGTTGGTATGAAAGACATTTTTCTTATTATTTTATAGTTAAGGAAATGTTCAGGGACGTTGGCTTTCAGTTTGAGCAGCAATGCTTAGTTTGGACTTTGGCTGGCTCTCCCTGGGACCAGAGCTCTCTCAGGTACCTGGTATGACTGTGGCTTGGCTTTCAAGCTCTTTACCAGGTTTCCTATAGATCATTAATTTACCGCAAAAATGTTTATTAGTATTTTAAGAATTTCATGTGCTGCCTTTATTTTTTAGTGCCATATTCTCTCCATTCTAAATGGCACATTTTTTCCCACTACTAAAATTAATGTCCCAATGACATTTTTTTCCAAATCTGGGAATAAATTGATAAAAGAGATGATGTCATAGAACTGAGGAAGAACAATGTTTGTGTTCCATCACTATGCCTAGAAAACCTACTACATGTCTTGAATTCCCTCTTGTCCTACCTCTGAAAAGAATTTTTGCTTTTGTGTGAAAACTTTATATATCTCAAATACTATTATTTCTGTTCTTACAATTCCCCAAACTGGTGGTAAATCTTCCTTTATTAATTTTCATGATTCCAAATTTATTTTTGTCACTCAGGTTTTTCGGTGAATAACACTTATTGAATAGTTTTTCTTTTTTTCATCCTGATAGAATTTGATCTAATATCTACTAGTTTTTCAAATAAGCTTGCTAAATAGTTACTGAGGTTTTATAATAATGGCTGGAATTATTGCAATGTGTTTTCCCCATTGTGTTAACATATACATTATCCTGTCTTCAAACTTACTTATATTTCATGGCATATTGTCAATATTTTTCATCCCTAGTAAGAAAAAGAAAAGTGAGAAATTGAGTTTTATAATATTTTGCTGACTTATTCTGCCTTTGCCTTAACTGCTAGAGGTTTTGTTACCAGGGGTGACAGGTCCTGAGCAGAGTGAAATTAAAGTTGAATAAAAATTGAGTGTCTGAACCATTGACCCTAAGAGTTAGAAGAAAAGTGGAAGTGGGAAGCCTTCCAAAAGGTTGTGTTCATAAATAAATGAAATCCAATCAATGGTTCCATTATTGGTGGATTAACCGAAGTACTGAACAGGAAAGCAAGACTTGTTGATTCTTGTTCAATGAACCTAGCCCACATGAGAAAAGTTAGTGAAAGACTCAACTCACTGCTCAATCCAAGGCACCCTTCATAATTGTTCTGTGATATCGAAATTGTTTCCAGCAAGTGATGATCATGTTTTCTTTGTCTTAGACAGGCTTCATTCATTTGTTCACCATCTACTTATTCAAAACCCACTAGCTATAAGACACTGTGCTAGGCACTGGAGCCCCATGATAAACAAGAGATACACAATCTTTTTTTTTTTCCCCTATAGACAGTAGTCTATTGGGAAACTTGGGCAAGAAAGTAATTAATTACAATGAAGCCTATAGCTTTGATACCAAGAGTTAGTCTAGCGCTCTCTCTAGCTCTATCCACTTTCTTTCCCAATCCCTGCTGTCCTTACTTTTTATTTAAATAGCTCTGATCATATGAAGTTATTTGAATAACTTTAAAAAATGCAGGAAGATATAAAGTCCACTGACAGTTTGCCTCAGTAGTAAAACAGTCTCTTTATGTATACCTTTCTCAGAATGAAGCTTCCTGTACCTCCGAGTTTATAATAATTTTCCAAATTTTCTCTCAGATTTTTTAAGCACCTCTTTTCCAGCATCCTGGATCAAAATGATTGACTTTAGAGATTCTTGTTAAATATTCTTTGGCTCATTCCTACTGTATGCTAGTTACTGTGCTATATCTCAAGGATACAATGATAAGTAAATAGGCTAACATGCTATCTATCCTTAGGGAGTTTAAAGTCTAGTGGTAAATATAAATGTTAAATTAAAAATATGCAAATGAATATTTAAGTCAGCTTGTCATACATGTTAGCAAGGAAATGGCAGGAACATAGAATTTCCTTCTGGGATAAGAATGAGTGGGAGCGAATTTAGATGAATGTGGCAAGACTGACTCTTGGTGGAAGTCTGATTTATTTTGAATCCTGAAGAATAAAGATTTATTCAAGACAGAACATGGGGGAATAATTAGTTATTCCCACATTCTCATATTTAGTTTCATCTCATCTCATATTTCTAGATTTAAAAGTTTGGTCATAGTTTTTAAAGATGTGAATTACCTTAAGTCTCTAAGTCAAGACTCTGTGTCACTAAACTTGGATCAGAAATTAGCTGGAAAAATAAGAAAAAAAAAAAAAGACTGTCATGCAAATGTCTAACCATTTAAAATATGAGGATTTAAGGAGCTAAAGGAAGATCGGCAAGTGAAAGCTTTTCACTTCCGTTAACATTTCTGGTTCTAAATTGGAAGTTATGTGCTATGAAAACACAAGAAGAGGATTTCTAACTCAGAGCTGGATAGCTAAAGAACATATTCTAAAGCAGCTGATTTTGGAATTGAGACCTGAGTGATTATTAGGAGCTCCTTAGAAGAGCAGATGGCAGAGGAGAAAAAGTGGAGGAAGATAGCCCTGAGGAGTCAGGGAGTCAAGAAAGGAGAGGAACTTGAGAAAGAGCCCACAGGCAAGAGGACTGAAAAGTCCTGTAGTTCAGGACCCAGGGAGTGCTGGTATAGGGGAACAGTGGCAATGTGTCACTGGGAGGTGATATGAAAGGCAATGAGAGACCATTGAATTGTATTAAGAAGATAAGCGACTTGATTGAATTTTTGCCTCTAAGAAAGATCTGGCTGCAGTTGTGAAAACATTTTTGAGTGGGGCATGACTGAAGCAGAAAGAATACTAGGGGATAGTGCAGTAACCTTGAATAGAAATACTAATGACCTAGTCTAGTGGTTACCAAACTTTGTTCCTCAAACATTCCCAGAAGAATTTGGTAGAACTGTATATCATCTTATATACTTAGGAATTGACACAGCATTAATCATAAGTTTAAACAGTTGCAAAACATAATTTTCACCATATTGTAAATTTTGCCATTTTAAGATGCCTGTTCTATCATTCTTAGAGTCTGAACAATGCTCATCATTTTCTAGTTAAAAGTATTTGATGTAACTCTTATACAACTCCAAAAAGTTTTATGTAGTGTTTTCTTTTTAATTTATACTTTCATTCTCATGAATTTCACCCTTTTATTATATATCATATGCTCAAAAGTATTTAATTATCCAATAATGCATTTTAGTTATAAAATGTTTATAATTTAATTGTAAACATTTCCTATAATTGTAAAGTTTTAAGTGTTAATTATTTTTCTAGAATGAGTTGTCAATAAAATTTTTATTATTGAACACTTGACTAAGTCTATATAACTACATTTCAGATTCAGAAAAAATTATTACTGACAAAAGAAGTACCACTCTATTGGCAATGTATTGCTTAATATAGCAGATGAGCTTTAAAAATTTTAATCCCTCCACCTTTGGGAGAATGTTACTTACTGCCAAAATTAGACAGGGTTTAGTATTAATTCTGTTTTGAAATTTTATTTATTTATTTTTAATTATTTATTTTTTTGAGGCGGAGTCTCACTCTGTTACCCAGACTGGAGTGCAGTGGCGTGATCTCTGCTCACTGCAACATCCGCCTCCCAGGGTCAAGTGATTCCCTGCCTCCGCCTCCCAAGTAGCTGGGACTATATGTGCATGCCACCACACCCAGCTAATTTTTGTATTTTTAGTAGAGACGGGGTTTCACTTCGTTGGCCATGATGGTCTCGATCTTTTGACCTCATGATTCACTAGCCTCAGACTCCCGAAGTGCTGGGATTACAGGTTTGAGTCAACTATAGATGTATATTAGTAGATAGTGATAAAGAGTTGATTATAACAATTTGTGTCATTCAGTTATTGAACTTCTAATTATATGTTAAAAAATTACATGATCTATTATCAAAATTTATCTTTAATAAACTGAATTTTTTTGAATGCAAAGAAATGGAAATTACTTGACTTACAAAATAATTTATTTGCTAGCCATTGAATTTCTCAATAGCAATACCAGTATTTCTCAGTATGGTATAAAAATGTTATCAGTATGATAACATTTATATCAGTTATCTTTTTGTTTGGTGCTCCCAAAGAGTTTACATGGTCAATCAATGCACATTAAATTTTGGGTAGGTAAGAAGTGTGTCTTCCTTTTGTGAAATAAGAGGAAGGTAACTAGGAAAGAGGGTGTTGGAAAGTAGAGCCTGCACTTGCGTCTGAAGATAGAACAGAAGATAAATGTATCTTCAGTTAATTATGTAAAATCTCTTTCCTAGTACAACTTGGAAGCATTTTTATGCCCTCAAGAATTTATATACACCAGTTTAAAGGCCACTCCGATAGATTTAGGCAGTGACAATGACAGCAGAGAAAAGTTGAAAGACATTGGAAAGAAAGAAATATAAGGTAAAATACTCAATAAATTTCTGTATTCTATTAGAATCATAGCATGTATAAAAGTTCTAGAAGCTGACAAGAGTGGACTATATTTTAAATATTCCCCTAGAGAGTAGAAAATAGCTAAGTAGGGAAATAGAATCAGTTGCCTGGTAACTGGAGATAATAGGTTTATAGGGCTGACCTGCAAAGCTGTACAATTTTCTCTGCAGTCATCAGCCACAAGGATGAAGATGAAGAGAGGGTACAAGGTTGAGGGCTTTGCATACTAATTTCAGAAAGATGATTTTGAGGTAGAGTGAATTTTTATGAATGAAAATGATAAATTTCTATTTCTCTGGACAAGATAAACTAAAAGTGGACTCAAACAGAGGAATGTATGTATAGTAGTAAGGAAGACTTGCCAAAGTATGTCAGGAAGGGAAAAGAACTTGAGAAAAAGTTCAGAGGCTGGATGTCTGGGATGTCCTGCAAGTTTGACTTTAAGGTAATCCATACACAAAAATGACTCGAGAATGCATAGCTCCTGAGAAACAACCCCTGCAGATCAAAGCAAAGAAAGCTGCCATAAAAATAATCAGAATGACATTCAGGAGACAAAGTTGTGGAACATTTAGACTCTCTCTCACCAGTGTTTTAGCAACATATACTTAAAGTAACTATACAATGTATAACACACTGGACATTACATTGTATTTGAAACTATATAAATACATATTAATAAGAGTTCAGATGTCAACATACAACATGCAGTGGGGCACATAACTTTCTCATAATCATTTAAATGGGGTTGTAGGCCAAAACTTTGAAGACCACTGAAATAAAGTACTGAGAACTAGAAGCAGAAGTTTAGAGAATAATGTTTATATAGATGCTAGGGAATGAGTGATGCTAAATGATGGTGCTAGTAGTCTTAGAGTCAATTTTTTAATAATAAATCTACATAATTTATCCAAAGAATTGTATGACTGTGAGTATTCCAAAGGTGTTCACCAAATGAGCCATTCTAAGAATTTGGTAGGGCTGTTGAAAATAGCAAAGGCAATATGGGAAAATAATTTGATAAACTCATCTTTATTACTACATTCTAGCTTGCAGAGGTTTGTTCACAGTGGAGATGCCCTATGAACTTTGGAGAAAGTTGACAGTGAAAGAAGCCTGGGGTTAGAAAGGTTTATATCTTTAAATCATTCACAAGAAATGAATGACCTGAAAGCAGGTGGGTTCTCAGAAAATAGAAATATGGTGCTGCTTCACTAGAAAAATAAAGTTGCTTCCTGTGGAAAAGGTCATCAGAACCTAGATGCCTTGAAGCAAAATAGTATTAAATTGATGAATTAAATTTTTCTAAATGTGTAAGTTTTTTCACATTCATACAAAAGAAAATCTCAAAAAAATAAGTCATTGTTACTTTCAGGTACAAAAATCTGAGATCTGCATACACAGCTCTTCTTATTTCCAGAGATAGCCCAGGCATAAAACAGGATTTGACCAGCTTCCTTGACTTCCTTTGAATCTGCAAGTTTCTTTGTGGTTTGTTTTTCTTGTCTCTGGTAGTGGTAGTGGTGGGATATTACTGTTTAATTCTGTATACATATTGCCATAAACTTAGCAATTGTTAAAACATACTTTGTTATCTCAATTTTTTTGGGTTAGGAACATAGGCACAGCTTAACTGGATCCTCCATTCAGAATCTCACAAGATGGAAGTCAAGTTTATCTGGGCTGTGTTCCTTTCCAGAGCTTGATGTTCTCTTCCAGTTGTTAGCAGAATTCAGTGCCTTGTAGTTGTGGGACTAAGGTCCTAATTTCTTGCTGAGAGGCTACTCCCTTAATTGCCCTTCTGACTGTACCCCTCACTGGGCCTCTCCCAGAGGAGCAGCTCATTTCTTCAAGGCCAGCAAGAGACCCTTTCTCTTCTGGAAGGGCCCAAGCCTCTTTAAAGGACTTTCACTTGATTAAGACAGGCCCATTCAGAATAATTTCTCTTTCAATTAACTCAGAATCAACTTATTTGAGATCTTAATTAAGGTTAACAAACATTATGAAACAAACTCAGCATCAGAGATCATTAGAGAAATGCAAATCAAAACCACAATGAGATACCATCTCATGCCAGTCAGAAGGGCAATTATTAAAAAGTCAAGAAACAGCATATGCTGGAGAGTCTTTAGAGAAATAGGAATGCTTTTATACTGTTGGTGGGAATGTCAATTAATTCAACCACTGTGGAAGATGGTGTGGCGATTCCTCAAAAATCTAGAACGAGAAATACCATTTGACCCAGCAATCTCATTATTTTGTATATACCCAAAGAAATGTAAATTATTTTATTACAAAGATACATGCACATGTATGTTCATTGCAGCAGTATTCACAATAGCAAAGACATGGAATAAACCCAAATCCCCATCAATGATAGACTGGATAAAGAAAATGTTATACAGATACCTATGCACCCATGAAAAGGAACAAGACCATGTTCTTTGCGGGGATATGAATGAAGCTGGAAGCCATTGTCTTCAGCAAACTAATGTGGGGACAGAAAACCAAACATTGCATGTTCTCACTTATAAGTGAGAGCTGAACAATGAGAACACATGGACACAGGAAGGGGAACAACACATACTGGGGCCTGTTGGGGGGTGGGGTTGGGGGAAGGAGAGCATCAGGAAAACTAGCTAATGCATGTAGGGTTAATACCTAGGTGATGGGTTGGTAGGTGCAGCAAACCACCATGGCACATGTTTACCTGTGTAACAAATCTGCACGCCCAGTGTATGTACCCAAGAACTTAAAATAAAGATATAAAGAGAAGACGGTGAAAGGGAATATGGAGAATAGACCCATAAGTCGGTACAATAAATGACTAATAGAGTAATAGTTCCAGAAGGCGAGAACAGAACTGAGAGATGAGGAGAGCTGTAAACTATGGACTTGAGTTAATAAATACCAATATTAGCATATCAATTGTAACAAAAGTCACACACTCAGATGTAGGATACATAAGATAATGGGAGAAACTGTGTGGGCAGACGAAGTGGGTATATGGGAACCTATCTGATCCTTTTCTCCCAATTTTTCTGTAAATCTAAAACTGCTCCAAAAAAAGGTATTAAAATAAATAAATTGTGCAAATGGAAAAAACAAAACAACAAAAAAAATTTTCAATATTTTTTCACTTTGCGACACAGTATTTGTTCACTTTTGTGTAACCTAATACAAGGAGTAATATTCCATTATATTGACAGCTTCCACCCACATTCAAGGGAAGAATAAATAGGAATATTATGCCCAATTTTTGAGATCATCTTACAATTCTGTTTACCACAGGAGTGAAAGATACAGAAGTATAGTGATATTTGATGATCTATATTCTGTCACTTTATTATAAAATTACCTGATTCAAGTTTTAATAAATTTTTACCAATGGCAATGTTTTCAATTTGGGTTGCTTAAATAATTCATCATTCACAACTTTTCTACTTTCAACACTTAAAACTGAAGACTGCTTTTTATAGCCAATGTCAGTGAAAAATCCATTAATTAGAATGATTAGTTTAATCATACTTTTCCAAAACTTTTCCAAGTATTCTGTTTTCCTTGATATAGAACATTCATTATCTTATATATTACATTTGAAGTCTTAACCTGTTACAAACCCTGTAAGACTTTACAATTTTTTCTAATTCTTTACATTATATTGATCAGGAATTGGATTTTTAAACCCATTAGGCTCAATTCAATTCAACAGACAAAAATTCATCTTTATAAACATATATTGCATACTATCTCAGCTAGTCAGTTGGCTAGGATGTAAAATGGAAACAGATTATTATATTCTCAAATAGTTTGTGAAAAATTTCCTGATGATAAATTAGAATAATTTTTAATATTTTGTCTGGATCTCTTCTAGGTCTCATGTAATATGTGTGATGTCTTCTCTAATAACACTTATCCAATTTTGATTCTCTGCACACCAACTGGGTGTTCAATAATTCAGTTCAATTGAGTTATGCCTCTAATTTATTGGAGTTAATGCAGACCCCACAGGTTAATGGCTCAATCTTACAAGATTGCCCCCTACTTCAGATGCCAGTTGCAAGCCTCAAGCTTCCTGTATTTCTGGTTAACTAGCTACAAATTGCAGCCTCCCATGACATCTTACATAGGTTTAATAAATTGCTGAAATATCTCATAGAACTCAAGAGAATGCTGCTTACTATTATCAGTTTATTATCATGGATGCAACTCAAAAAAAGCCAAAGGGAGGAGGTATGTAGGGCAAGTATGGGGAAAGGGGCAGGAGCTTCCATACCCTCTCTAGGCATGCCATTCTGCCAGTACCTCCATGTGTTCACCAGTATGGAAGCTCCCCAAACACCATCATTGACGGATTTTAATGGAAATTTATTACTTACAAATGACTGATTAAATAACTGGGCATTGGTAGAAAGTTGGAGGTGAGGCTGAGAGTTCCAAACCTCTAATCTGGCAACCAGCTCCCATGCTGAAGCATCCAGGGGCCCACAAAGAGTCATCCTATTAGAATAAAAGACACTTCCATCACCTTTAATACTCAGGAAATTCCAAAAGTTTTAGGAGTTCCGTGCCAGGAACAGGGGACAAAGACCAAATATCTATGGTAATATAACTACCTATTTAGAAATTATCACTGTATAACATAATTTAAATTACTTTGGAAAGAAACACATGGCTACTTCAAAGCTAATTAATGCTTATTTGCTAACTTGAAGAACATATCACATTTTTTTCTGAGATTCACTCCAATTGAATTGACTTGTCCATGTTAAACCTTTTTCTCTTTCTAGAGACTTAATGTTTTGGCTGCATTTTTCTGAGCCCATTTATAAAACATTAGATGAAACTAAAACTGCTTCTAGCACTAATCCTTGGGGAACTCTGATTAAAAGTTTTCTATTCAGAAAAAAATACATATTTATTATTAAATTTGCTTTTTTTAAAAGTAGAAATGTCTCTCAAGTACCCAGTGAAACATTTTAAGTTTTTTTCTATGGAATCCTGTTTCATAAATTAAGAAAATAAGTGGAAGCAATTTCTACTAGTTTTATTTCTCTTTGATTTTTTTTCTCCTAGTCAGAGATTATTTAGGAATAATTTTCCCCTTGAAATACTGGCTGGATTGCTCCCCACTGCACCATTTTATTGTAGAAGTGAGATTCACTCACTCTAGAATTATCATTAAGGATCATTCTGTTCTATGCCTATTTATATTTACCAATTCCTTTAAAAAAAACCCTCTTCAAAAAAGTGATTTTCAGTTTACTCATTAATTTTTTATTGGTTTCCTTTGAGTTTATAATATGTATCTTTTATTAATCACTTTTGAATGATATGATGCCACTTCCTCTATAGTACAAGGACCTTTACAACGGTATACTTCCAGTTCTTCCTGCCATCACTGCTACTGCTGTCATACTTGTCATTTTTACTTATACCTTAAACCTCACAACATATTGTTATCATTTTTGCTCTAGATAGTGAATTTTCTTTTACAGCAATTACAAATTAGAAAAAAATTGGAAGGTTGCTTGAGTTCAGGAGTTTGAGGGCTAGGAGTTTGAGACTAGCTTGGGCAGCAAAATGACGCCCCTTTCTTTACAAAAATAAAGAAAAAAAATAGCTGGTCTGCACCTAGCTACTCAGAAAGCTGAGGTAGAACAATCACTCGTGCCCAAGAGTTTGAGGTTGCAGTCACCTATGATTGTACCACTGAATTCTAGTCTGGGTGACAGAGTGAGACGTTGTCTCTTAATACACACACACACACACACACACACACACACACGAAATATTTTTCTTATTTACCCTATTGCTACTTTTCTAATCCTCTTCATTTCTTTGTGTAGATCCAGGTTCTGTTCATTGTCATACTCTTTCTGCTTAAAGATCTTCCTTGCACATTTCTTAAAACACAGATCTCCTTTATGGGGGTTACCAATTTCTCCTGTAGTCTGACAAACATAAAATTGTTCATGTGTTTCCTCTCCTTTTGGAGAGGTTTGGCTTTTTTGTTACCCAGGTACCTCGGTGGCTTTTCAACTTCAGGTCTCTGATACACTCAAGGAAAGTCAGGAATACGATCTGGCTTTTTTCACATTGTTACATGGAGGGAAGGTTCTTTGAAACTTTCTACATCCAGTGCAGAAGCAGAAGTCCACTCACAGGTCACCCCTTCCTTGATTGTAAGCTGCATTTTCAATGTAAACTTAATGGAAAAAAACATCTCCTTGTTCATGAATTTAACTCTCTTTTCTGAACTGGGTAAAGACTCCTTTCACTGGATTGCCTTAATGCCAAGCTACATCTGTAAACTTTATAAATACTGAATACGTGCTTATTGAACGTTTTAGAGCAAATTAGTTTTTCTCCCCATTTCATCCTAACTGGATACATGATATTTTGAAATCTACCATTACTATAACAGTAGAAGCATTTTTATATTTATTAACTCTTTACATCTTTTCTATATCTTATTAAATGAAGATATATTAAAGAATGTTTTAAATTTAGTCATTTAAAATATAGCTCTTAGAAATTTGCTGTTTTACAGGCATTGAGGAAGATGTTCATGACAGCACTGTCCTAGTGACAAAAATTGGGTTTGGGGACTTTGGTATTTTAGTAGTTTAAAATGATAATCATAGAATTATTGCCAAATGGAACTTCAGGAAGTATAATATGTTGAGTGCTGGATTGTTACAGATTCTGAATTAATGTTTATGAATATAAAATTCATCAGTGATACTTGGGAAAGCTAAAATTGTATTTTCCTTCGACATACTGTTATTTCAGTTAAAATATAATTGAGGAACAGATAATTTCTAATTCTATAAAACACTATAATTCTGTGTTAGATAGAATAGGCTAAGATAAAATAGGCAACAATTGTATTAACATATATCCATAAAACCTCAGGTATTTGACACAGTAAAGTTTTATTTGCTATTCACATCACGGCTAAATACACTAATATCCTATCTCTTAATTCATCTATAGCAAATTATCTCTTAAAATTCCCTATAGCAGGGGTCCCCAACCCCTGGGCAGTAGACTGGCACCAGTCCCTGACCTGTTAGAAGATGGGCTACATAGCAGGAAGTGAGTGGCAGGTGAGCAAATATTACCACCTGAGCTCCAACTACTGTCAACAGTGGCATTTGATTCTCATAGGAGCTTGAACCCTATGGTGAACTGTGTATGTGAGGGATCTAGGTTTTGAATTTCTTATGAGAATCTAATGCCTAATGATCTGTGGTGAAACAATTTCATCCTGAAAGCATTCCTTCTCATCTGTGGAAAAATTATTTCCACAAAACCAATCCCTGGAGCCAAAGGAATTGGGGACGGCTGCCATATAGAACAACAAAGGGCTGGAGGATTAGGGGGGATCTTTTTCTTCCTTTCCTTTCCTCCTTTCCTTTCCTTTCTTTTCCTTTCCTTTCCTCTCTCTCTCTCTCTCTCTCTTTTTATTTTCTGAGACAGAGTCTCACTCTTGTTGCCCAGCTGGAGTGCAGTGGTTATATCTTGGCTTGCTGCCTCCCAGGCTCAAGCAATTCTCCTGCTTCTCTCCCAAGTACCTGGGATTAGAGTGCCCACCATCATGCCCAGCTAATTTGTTTGTATTTTTAGTAGAGACAGGGTTTTACCATGTTGGCTAGGCTGGCCTTGAACTCTTGACCTGAAGTGATCTACCCACCTCGGCCTCCCAGAGTCCTGGGATTACAGGCATGAGCCATCATGCCTGGCCCTATTTTTCTTTTTCTCTTAATAACTTTATTGAGATATTATTCACATACCCTACAATTCACCTATTTAAAGCATATAATTCACTGATTTTTAGTTATATAATCATTAATCTAATTTCAGAACATTTTCATTCCCTTAATAAATAATCTATATTTATTGGCTTCATTCTGCCCCCATCCCCTCCTCTTACCCCTAAGCAATCACTAATCTTCTTTCTAGATTTAGGATTTACCTATTCTGTACATTTCATGTAAATGAAATTGCACGATATGATTTTATAGTTTTCATGATTTTTCTTTCACTTAGCATAATGTTTTCAAGGTTCATTGATGTTGTATCATGTATCACTATTTTATTCCTTTTTATTGTTGTATAATATTCCATTGTATAAATATACTACCTTTTTCATATCTATTCATTAACCAATGGACATTTGGGTTGTTTATACTTTTTGTCTATTATGAATAATGCAGCAATTAATATGTGTGTGTAAGTTTTATATAGATGTATGTTTTCATTTCTCTATGCATATACTTAAGGGTATAATTGCTGGGTCATATGGTTGCTCTGTTCTTAAATTTGGAGGCAAAGGTACCACAAACTGTTTTCCAAAGTAACAGCACCATTTACATTTCCACCAGCAATGAATAAAGGTTCCACTTTCTCTACATCCTCACCAAAATTTGTTCTTGCCTGTCTTTTTTATTTCAGCCATCATAGTGGGTGTGAAGTAATGGTTTACTGTGGCTTTGATTTGCATTTTCATAATGAGTAGTGATAGTAATGATTTGGATGACTTTTCACATGATTATTGTTCATTTGTACATCTTCATTGGAGAAACACTTCTTCAAATTCTTTGTCTATTTATCTAAATAGAGCTTTTTGTCTTTTTAAGGATTGAGTTATAAGAGTTCTTTTTAAATTCCGGATACAAGTCACTTATTAGATATATGTCTTGCAAACATTTTGTGCTATTCTGTGAGTAGTCTCTTCACTTTCTTGATGATATACTTTGATGGCAAAAAGTTTTCAACCTTAATGAAGTCTAATTCTATTTTTGCTTTTGTTGCTGATGCTTTTTGTATCCTATGTAAGAAATTTTGGCCTAACTCATGGTCAAAGATTTACTTCTATGCATTCTTCCAAGAAACATATTTTTAGCTCTTACATTTAGATTTATGACTCATTCTGAGTCATTTTTTTTGTATGGTGTGAAGTAAGGGTCCAAACATTTTTTTCTGTATTTGAATATTTAGTTGTTTCAGTACCATATACTCATTGAACTGTCTTCACTTTCTTTTCAAAATCTATTGACCACTACTAGTGTAAAGGCTTATTTCCTTACTTTGAATTCTGTCTTATTGATCTATATGTCTATTATTACCAATATCACACTGTCTTGATTATTGTTACTTTGTAGTAAATATGAAATTTAGAACTGTGAATTCTCCACTTTGTGCTTCTTTTCAGTACTCTCTTGGATATTCTGGGTCCGTTGGATTTTCATATTAATTTTAAGATTGAATTGTCAAAATCTGCAAAAAATGTCAGGTGAGATTTTGAAAGGGATTACATTCAATCTGTAGAATACTCTGGGGAATATTGACATGTAAAAGATATTAAGTCTTCTGATCTGTGAACATAAGATGATTTTCTATTAATTTAGGTCTTTTGTTTCTTAAACAATGTTTTGTAGTTTTCAATGTAAATTTATTATACTTCTTTCATCAAATTCATTCCTAAGTAAGCTATTCTTCTTGGTGCTATTGTAAATTAATTTTAAATTGTATTTTCAGATTGTTCATTGAAAGTACATAAAAATATGATTATTTTTCCATATTTATCTTGTATCTTATAATCTTCCTGAACTCAGTCATTAGCCCTCTTTTTCTTTTTTAGTGGATTCCTTAGAAATTTCTAAATACGAGATTATGTCATCTGCAACTAAAAATAGTTTTACTTCTTTTTTCCTATGTGGGTTTCTTTTATTTCTTTTTCTTATCTATTTGCTCTGTCTAGAACTTTAAGTAAAATGTTCAATAGGAGTGGTGAAAGAGACATCTTTGTCTCGTTCCTGATCATATGGTAAAGGTATTCAGTAATTTATCTTTAACATAATGTTAGCAGTCGATTATGTACTGATGCTTTTATCAAATTTTGAAAGTTTCCTTCTGTTCCTAGTTTAGTGAGCATTTTTACCATAAAAAGTGTTGGAGTTTGTCAAATGCTTTTTCTGTATCTATTGGGGGTGATCATGTGGTTTTTGTTCTTTATTCTATTAATATGATGTATTGCATCCATTGATTTTTGGATTTTAAACTAATCTTACATCACTGGGAAAAAAATCTCACTTGGCTATGATGTATAATTCTAACCCATCTAGACAGATACAGATACGGTTTGCTAATATTTTGTTGATAATTTTTATATTTATGGATCTCACTCACCTGTTTCTTCTCTTACATGTTTTGAATTGATAACTGGATATTTTAAATAATAACATCATAGTGACTCTGGGTACTGATTCCTCCACCTAGGTATTGTTACTGTTGCTTAGTTTTTGATGATTCGTGTATTTGTTTCATGATTCAGCTGAAATAACTTTGCGAAGTCTATTTCTGTGCAGGACATTTTTAAGGGCCAGGCCTAAAAGTTATATACATCGCTTTGCCCCAATCCCAAATGCCAGAATTTGAACATATGGTCTACACTTTACTGCAAGAGAGGCTGGGAAATGTAGAGAAGCACAGTGTTACTTGGTGAGCACCAGGAGTCTCTGCCATCGTTCAAACTTCTAGTTATCAAATATCTCTTTTACACATTCAATGTATCCTGGTCGCCAAGGAGTTCAATCGTAAATCACTGAATTCCAAGTTGAAGAATTCTCAAGTCAGGAAATGCATCCATTTGGTCTAGTGGCATATAAACTAAAAAGACAAGGCCTCCTCACACCCCATCTGCATTCACACATGCACCTAACCTAAATTGGTAGGGCAGGGGAAAGAAAAATATATCTACCATTAATAAAATGTAAGGCTAGATGACCTACAAAATTCACTTATTTTTCTGTGAAACATTGGTCAAAGGACAGAAAATGTCAATTAAATAGGAGGAGTAATTTCAACACCGTGGGACTATAGTTAATAACAATGTATTGTATTGGAAAATGTCTAAGAGAGTCAATTTTAAGTATTTTCACTACAAAAAAAATAATAACTATGTGAGGCAATGCATATCTTAATTAGCTCAATGGAACCATTCCACAGTGTATGCATATTTTAAAATGTGTTGTGTATGGCAAGTAGATATATCTTTTATTTGTTAATTTAAAAAGTAACTTGTCTACAGAAATACTGGAATCTTTTAGGCTAGATAATTTGTGAAGCTTTTGCACTCTGGCAGTGAGGAAAGTCTCCTAAGACTCCTGCTCTGTTCTCTCGGAAAATATTTTGTGTCTGTTTTGTGATGAGGGCCATGCCCTCATCTACCAGCCTCACTGAATATATCTTTTGGGATTGTGTCCTTTTTGTGATCTATACAGTTTCATAGTTCAAGAAAGTCAGGTTTAGGTTTCCAACAGTCAGAAACTACTTTGATGTGAGCTCTTGAGTCTTTAGAACAAAATCTTCTCAATTTTAGTAAGTACCTAGTGTCTGTTTTGATTTGTCCATGTTCTCATAAAGTATCTCAACATCTTTTCAAGGCATGGTTCATTTATTTCCTTAACCACAGCACCCCCTTTATGCTGTTGTCAACTCCATGGAAGCTACACTTAGAGTATCTAGAAGAATTGGAGAAGGCCACATCCTCAGTTGAACTTTTATCTATTTATTTTATTTAACTGAGAAGTTTTTTTCAGGGTGTCTGTCACTTAAAACCTTTTCTATTCAGTTTTTTTTGTTATCTAGAAGCATTTGTCTTTTTTGCCCCTGTGAAACCATGCCTTTCTGGACTTACTCTATTCCTTTTAATTCTTTTTGCAAATTGATCAGCTCTTTCCTGAGCTCCTCTGTTTTGGGTAACACAGTCATGTGCTGAATAATGATTTTTCAGTTAACAATGGACTGCATATAGCAGTATACTCTCAGAAGATTATAGTGAAGCTGAAGAATTCCTTTTGCCTAGTG
The DNA here is from genome assembly GCF_048565385.1 of Saimiri boliviensis. Lineage (NCBI taxonomy): Eukaryota > Metazoa > Chordata > Mammalia > Primates > Cebidae > Saimiri > Saimiri boliviensis. Next base: position 97,247,262 of record NC_133455.1, read on the forward strand.
ATATGTAGTTGTCATAACGTCATTATGCAATTACTTAATTTTTAAATACATTCAGTGTGACCTACTTGTACAGTATTTATAAAGTCTACAGTGGTATAGAGTAATGTCCTAGGCCTTCCCTTTTACTCACCATTCACCCACTGACTCACCAAGAGCAACTCCAATCCTACAAGCTCCATTCATGGTATATGCCCTTTACAGGTATAACATGTATACCTTATTTTACTGTATCTTTCCTCTATTTAGACATGTTTAGATATTAAAATAGCATTGTATTACACTTGCCTACAATATTGAGTACAGTAACATCTTGTATAGGTTTTTAGCCTAGGAGCAGTAGGATATTTCTATAGCCTTGGTGTATAACAAGCTATGTCATATAGGTTCATGTCAATATACTCTATAATGTTCTCATAACAGTGAGATAACCTGATGATACATTTCTCAAAACATATTCCCGTCATTACATAATGCATGACTGTACTTAGTCAAACATAACCAATAATAATAAACACTCACTAAAAGACCTTTAAAACTCTTCCCCTGGAGAAGCTAACTCAGTAAGCATGTGATCTGCTTCTTAGGATCCATAGGAGACACCTTTATTATAATTCTGTCACTGCTTAACATGAATCAAGATCTTTCCAGAGTCCAATGTTGGCTTCCCCTCTGCTGACAATTGGACCACTGGGTTCTCATCTCACATTTTTAGGATTTGTTTTGATTTTCCAACATTGCCCCTCTTCAGGGTACAAATTTCTATATTAGATATGCTAAGTTATACTTTAGTTTTAGTAATAATCCAAATACTTGCTTCAATCTAAAAGGTTTATTTCTTGTTCATATCACATCTGTGGCTCTGTCATTTGAATGTGTGCCTTCCTATGTTTCAGAAGAGGGCTGGAGAATTTTTTAAGGGCCAGGCCTGGAAAAAAGCCTTGTGCTATTCTTGTTTACATTCCTTTGGCTAGCCTCAGTCATACATTTTCGCTTTATGGATGTAGAAGGTAGAGCAAAAGGATACTGCCTGCAGTCTCTGCCAATTAGTAAAACAATCTATCGTCTTCAAATCAATATATACCTGTTATTTTACCAAAGCCGCCTTTCATATCCTTGTACTGTCAAATAATGCTGGCTTTCTAATCCATTCATTAATGAATGCTTTAATCCAATAAATATTTATTCAGCACATATGCTTAGAACTGTGGAAGCACTTAAGAAAACAAAGATAAGACTTATTGGAGATAAACATATAAATAATTGGAAGGAAATGTAATATGTATATTTTTATCCAAAATGGTACAGAAATACAAGAAGAGACAGAGTTTAACTCTGCCTTGGGCAATCAGAGAAGTTTAGGTTTTAATTCCCAGAGTCAAAAGAAGTAACATATGACTCTGATCTCACAGAAGAAATAAATATTTGTTAGATAGGGAAGAGAAAATGGACTTCCAGACTAAAAATAACTATGGCATTGTCAGATTTAAAACCAATGAATAAAGGTAAAATTTAGTTCCTCTTGAAATGGGCCAAGTTCTTGACTGTGCAGTTATAAATTTCACACACATAACGGCTACTCCATGTGTCTAATTGTAATTAAGTGAATGTCCCAGTCATCTTGATTATAGCATATATAAATATATTATGTAACCAACAATATGGAATGAACTATGTGTATTTTAAAAGGACCTGTAGTTAGCAAAGACTGAGTATTTAAAGTTAGCATATACAGAATTTAATTTCTTCTAATTTATCTGTTTTTCTCTTTACTTTGTTAAATGTTTGCTAATGTAAAAGGGAGCAATGCTGGTTCCTTTAGTAAAGGGAGAGAAGATTAAAGGTGGGCTTTCTGGATTTATTATTATTATTATTGTTATTATTTTGTTGATGTCTTTGGTGGTAATTTATGTTTGTGTTAGCGTGGTTAGAAATGCCACTGGATTACAGCTTAGCTTTGAATACTACTTCTGGGCCCTGTTGTAACTTCTGGTTTTGGCTTTACTACTGGAAAAATTATTTGCTTTGAGAAGTTAAAAGTGTTATTAAGTCACAACTTACTAAGATCTTTTAGATTTTAGTATTTCTTGAGAAAATAGCTCCTATTTCTTTAGTTTATTTTTATTTCTAATGTAATTCCTTTCTCTCTGGGCTTAAGATTTTCACTACCATAAATAATAATAAAAAATATCCTGATGGAAGGTTTTTATTTATTAGAACTAGGAGGCCATTTAAATGCTAATTTTACTCTATACAGCAATCATTAAGATTTTAATTTGGATGGAAACTTGTGATTTGTAGGTAAAATTTCAAAGCAAAGCTTCTAATCCAGTCTGCTAAACAGGATTACAGAGGACATCTATTTCTATTATTCTTGCCATTCGAAAGAACTTTAAATGGTATCTACTACAACTTCTTCTCAAAGTAGTCTTTTACCTAAAGCCCCAACCACAAGGATACTTAGTGAAGTAAATGTTTTTAAAATCCTATTATTATGAGGCCACAGGCTTTAACAATGTTTTCTGACTGGCTGAACTATGAAAAGCTAAGTTGGAAAATTATATTTCATTTGTGTTAGGTGTGTAAGTTATTTATGGAGGATTTAGGATTTTTTTTAAAAAAACCTATGTCCCTCTTAAGTGTGATAGACCATCCATCCCTAAATCTTTTCAAATAATTCAACTATTTCAATGTTTCCTATGTTTTATATCATTTAGATAAGTTAATACTCCTGGAGATATTGCCACATATGAGTAAATTAAAAGAAAATATGTGGAACATTTATAACCACGTACAACTAAGATTTATTTCTTAAAATGAGAAAGGATACATCAGTATTAGAAAAAAATCTATTATTTTAATTCATCAAATTAATAGGCCAGAAAATTACAAGTAGTCAAAAGTTGACCTTAATTCTACAAAAAGCATTGGTAATTTAAACCCAATTTCTAAAATATGTTAGGCATATTTTAGAAACAATGTGAATGTTGTATAAGTAAAGACTGGAGAATCAGAGGATTGTGTAACTAACAATATGGAATATGCAATTAGGTAGGAGCTTTTTAAATCAATCAAGTTCAGAAATTGTCAATAAAATTGTATTTACATATTTTCATTAGTGAGAATTTTGGATTTTTCTGTTTGTAGTATTTGTAACATGCTATGAGATTAATTTTTTTGTTTGTTATGTACTACATCCCACCATAATATTCTCTAAAAAGTACCTACTTTTCCATTCCTTTGCTGTATTAAGTAAGTTAATCATGTAAAACACTTGGATCAGAGTAAGTATATATTATTATCAGTAGGTACTCAAAATATAGTTATTGAGCAAGTCAATCATAAAGTAATTTTGCTGAATTAAATTATGTTGTTAGCTGGCCTTAGTTGGTCTTACTGATTTTTTCTAGAAGTATCCTTGCTAGGTACTATGTGATCTTCCCATATGAATATAGCTGTAGTGCCCTGGTTTTTAAGCCATGATAAGCATGGAAGTGAGACCGTAATTTACCTAACAGATTTTTAGTTTTAGATTATTGTTAATCCCAATATCTACAGAGATGTTCCAGTTTCGCGTTTACTGGGCCATTGCTCCTCGTTGAGTAATTTTCTCTGGAAAATCCTTGCTTGAAGCTTAAGATACTAAATGAAAATAGTAGTGATAGAAGTCATCATGGTCTATTATCACAAGAACACAGGCAAGTTTATTATACTGGTCACTATCCCCACAAAGTTCTGAAGAGTAGAACATAAAAGAATAGAACATAAAGTCATTATATTTTGACTTGAAGTGAGTACATAGGGAAGAGAAATAGTGTCATAAAACTCTGCAGCAGTCTGAAGAAAAGTTGAAGACTTGCCACATGAGAAATGTTTGGTCCTATTCGTTTAGTCCACAGTAAAAGTGAGTATTCAGATTGATTCTTGGACCAATTGGAATGATCCCTGTATCGTTGTGGGCCACATATTGTAGGCTGGGAACCACTGTACAATTGGACAATACCTTGGGAGATGGGAGCAGAGATTCAAGTTGAGTCAGTACAGGTACTTATATAGTTCAACCTGAATCTGAAACCAGAATGCCAGAGGAACAGTCGCTATAATAATTTCTATAAAGTCCACAAAAGGGCAGTATAAGGATGCTGAAAACTGACACCGCAGTAGCATTTCCCTATTCTTCACTTCCACAGACCTAACTCCCCTGCACTCTGCATTAGCCTCCTGGAACTACTTTCACCTCCTTGCCCCGTTTGCTCCTCTTGATACTTCTGCGCATGCTCCCTCTGGGTCATATGCTCCCCCAATCCTGTGGCTGAGTGTCCTGCATCACAGCCTGAATACCTGTCCTTGACATTCTCATGGTCCTTGTCTCTACATGCAGTTAATAATAAATTCTGTGTGGATTGAGACCAACTGTGTTTTCTCGTCCCAGCAGCTGTAACCTCATATGCCCCTAGTTACTGGTACTGCGCTAGAAAACAATAATAGATGCTTTAAAAAGAGTTGTCATATGAATAAAACCTCACCCACTTCTCAGTTTTGCTTGAGTTATGGACCTTGAAGTTAGTTATTTGCTATTTAGAGATTTTGATACTACACTGTCTTTATTCATTTTAGACTTTTTCCAGAAAAATTAAATATTTCTGTGAAAATTGAAAAACAACTTTCTGATTAAATTTCAATTTGAATAAAATGCTACAATGTTTTAATAGTTTAAAAAACACAAAATAATACAACAATAATATAAGTTATATTCTTTAAGATTTGGTCTAAGGAGATAAAAATGTGCATTAAATATTGAAAAAATAAGGATGATAGGATATTAAATCCATCACTTCATTCCTTTTTTTTTTTTTTTTTTTTTTTTTTTGAGACAGGATCTTTGTCACCCAGCTTGGAGTGCAGAGGAGCTATCATAGCTCACTGCAGCCTTGCCCTCCCTCAGATCAAGTGATCCTCCCAACTCAGCCACTAGAGTAACTTGGACTACAGACACACACCACAATGCATAGCTAACTTTTGTATTTTTTGTAGAAACAGGTGTCTCTATTGCCCATGCTCATCTCAAACGCCTGTTCTCAAGCAATCTACCCACTTCGGCCTCCCAAAATGCTGGGATTACACCTGTGAGCCACCATGTCCAGCCTTCATTCCTTTTTTATATACATACATTATTATAGTCAATTCATCAGAAAGAACAATAGTTCATAGAAAAATATTTTGTATATAGTGTCTTGATAAACAAGACAACTTTAAACTGCATGAATCCACTTCTATGTCTATTTTTTTTAAGTATATTGGAAAATTATGCTAAATCTATTACAAAATCTATAGTGTTTTTTTTCTTCATGTCATATTACTTTCATGGTTTGCAAACTAAACACAAAGGAACTATTACAATTGCTAATTATTTTGTCTGTTAGTGAAGATATTGGGATGGAAAAGAAATCATTTTGCATTTCATATATCAATAATATACTTGAAAGATAATGATTGTCATTTAAAATGTACATTGATGTGGTTTGGCTATGTCCTCACCAAATCTCATTTTGAATTGTAACTCCCACAATTCCCATATGTTGTGGGAAAAACCTGGTGGGAGTCGATCGAATCATGGGGGCACGTCTTTCCTGTGCTGTTTCCGTGATAGTGAGTGGGTCTCACAAGATCTAATGGTTTTAAAAGTGGGAGCTTCCCTGCACAAGCCCTGTTATCTTGTCTGCTGCCATGTGAGATGTGCCTTTCACCTTCTGCCATGATTGTGAGGCCTCTCAGCCATGTGGAACTGTGAGTCCAGTAAACCTTTTTCTTTTCTAAATTGCCCAGTCTCGGGTATGTCTTTATCAGCAGCATGAAAATGGAATAATATATACATGTTCCATTAGAATTATTCAAGGAATAAAGCAAAAAATTAACATAAAATGACTGAGTTACTGGAAGACTGGACTACTCATGGCAGAATCTGTTTATTATAACAAAAGACATTATACTTTTTAAAAATTGCCATTTCATGTAAGATCTCTTTTTCAATTCTTGGAGCAAAAATAAGATAATTTATGTGTATAGTTTAATTTGCAGTCTAGGGAGACTTGGAATATAACTCTAGCCATAATGTTTATTTCAATTTCCATTTTTTGGCATAAGGCACTCAATCAGACAGATCGTACATTTTCATTTTCAAACCTAACATTTCTGGCAGTTCTGGGCATCACTTTTTGGAGGGGAATCAATAAAGCAAATTTTAATCAGCATTTATTGTGTACCTGCTAAGATAGATGCTATGGTAGGGAAAGGTGTGGGTGAAGGAATGATTGAGATTTATGAGACATTGTTGCTGATCTAAAGAAGTTTTTATGCAGAATACACACATTCCAACCCAAACACATGGTCACACACAAATGAATTAAAAGCTTATTATCATTGAGCTTGGCCAGTTCATAAAGGTTGGTCTGAGTGGAAAGACTAATGAGAACTATGACATCCTTGGTTTACAGATATTTCCATCTTGTGCTATACAGAACTATGAAACAAGTAGCTAAAATAAAAGTGGATGAATAGATGCAGTTTCTCCTTGAAGCATACCTGAATTTTGTGCTCTGTCCATCTGGAAGAGAGAATCAAGTGAGGATTCTGCTAGGCCAGATAAACATAAACCAGTGTCTCACAACTTTTTTATCCCCTCAAATAATCCTAACTCATATTTCTCTGCTCCCATAAAAGACATCTCTTTGTTGAGAATCAGTTATGTAACTAGTGAGAAATCCCTAAGTAGTGACTCAGATCTGTTACAGAGAGAAAATAAAAGAGAAGCTAGAGGATGATAAACACAGGGTATGGTGTTCTGTGCTATGTTCAGGAAGCAGGCTGGAGCTGAGATAGATTGAATACTGTGGGGCTTATATAATGTGTAATCGCAATAAGCATTCAATGTATGACTCTAAGGAGAGGAGTATGGATTACCCTTTAAAAGTTCACTGTAAATAATTTTATACAGAGTAGACTATAGGCAGGTCAGTTGTGAGGCCTAGAGTAGAGTAGTATAGAGATATGGGGCAAAGTGACTGGATTTGGAATATTCTGAACTAGACTCTAGACATCTTGCTAATAGATTGGAGACCAATGGAGAGAAGAAGGATAATCAAAAATAATCTCTGTTTTGTGCTTGATCAACTGAGCAAATGTTAGTTTCATTCTCTGAAATGATCCCCAGTGAGGGACAGGAAGAGGTAAAATGTTTTGTATAAAATTTTAAGGTTATATTTTGCATGTTACATTTCTGAAATAGAATAGGATTAATTTGGCCAAAAATGATCGTGTTCAGTCGAGTGAGTCAGACCAATTGCAAAATTCTAAAATAATTTGAATACTCATCAGTTAATTTTCTTTTGGCTGGAGGTTATTGTTGTTGGTGGTGGTTTGACATAAAAATTACTGACTTTTTTTGGTAACTATGAGAAGGAAAAAGTTGATACACAAAAAGCTGGTTTATTGAGTGATTTCTATAAATGAAAGATATTTAATTTTTCTAAAATGTGAATTTATATTTGTTCTTTGTCCACCACTAAATGAGACTGGATACTTTTTTAATATATAAAGATATATATAGCTTTATTTATTTATTTATTTTTAGATGGAGTCTCGCTGCGTCACCCAGGCTGAGTGCAGTGGCATGATCTTGGCTGCAACCTCCGCCTCTGGGCTCAAGCGATTCTCCTGCCTCAGCCTCTGGAATAGCCAGGACTACAGGCATGCACCACCACGCCTGGCCCACTTTTTTTGTTTTTTGTAGAGATGGGGTTTCACCATGCTGGCCAGCCTGGCCTCGAACATCCTACCTTAAGTGATCCTCCTGCATCGACCTTCTAAATTGCCGGGACCACAGGCATGAGCCACCATGCCCACCCATATATAGCTTTATATGTACATTATAATTGAGCTTTCTATATATATATACCTTGAGCTCACACTATATACTAAAATTGATATAAATCTAAATGCTACAGTGAAAACTATAAAACACTTTGGAAAAAACTTTTGGTTAGGCAAAGATTTCTTAGATGGAACACAAAAACACTATAAAAAACAAATTGGACTTCTTGAAATTGAATACTTTTTGAGAGGAAATGATGAAAAACTATTTTTGCTTTTATGGGGCCCATTTCTCGAAGTTACCTCAGAAGTCATCTAGTGTGAATCTTGATTTTACAGGAAGAGAAAATTGAGCTATAAATACCAAATGAATTTTAAAATGAACATACATATTTAATCAGTCAGCACAGACCTTGAGCTTAAGAGATTTCAGTAGGGTTTTTTCTTTTCTTTTTTTTTTTTTTTTGTCCTATAATGGTATCAAAAATCACTATTTCCAAAATTAAAAACATGTATATAGTTATATCAAGTGTAACAAATCAACATCAAACATAAAAAAATCATTAAATGAATTGATGTGGACTCCACACCAATGCCTACCAGAGTATAGTAAATGCCTACCAGAGTATAGTGTTCTAGGTACTATACTCAGGAGTTTGGGTTCAAATCCTGGCTCTACCACTCCCAACTGATGTGTTCTTGGGATCATTATTTAAACTTTCTTTGCCTCAGTTTTTTTATCTGTAAGATAAGGTAAATGAGAATAATAAGAGTACCTTATAGGGTTATTGGGTGGATAAAATGAATAATCTATACAAAGAATTTAGTATGCAGCCTAGTAAATATGAATAAATATTGGTTATTATTGTCATTAGGAAATTCTTCAGATATACAAAAACCTATAATGGTAATATAGTAAATATCAAAGACAATGAAATTTAACAGGTAGAACCTTATAAATATAATTGAAGCACATGCTATTTTGTAGTTCAGTAATTATCTTTCTCATGCATGCTTTTGTTCTTTCATTACAGATGTATATATTATTTTACACATGTATATATTATTAAGCAATATGTAGAAACATTTACAAACGTTTTAATGGATGAGACCAACTGTATTTGTTCTGTAACAAATACAGTTTTATGATACATATGATACTTGCAAAAGCCATCATAATTGGTATATGAAGCTCTATATCATTTATTTTCGCTGTTATGCACTATGAATGAAACTGCAGTGAAACTAGAATATGTCTATCGTAAGAATGAAACTACAGTTCATTCATCATGTTCTTATTGCTGTATATTTAGATGTGTTTTAAAACTTTTACTATTTGGCTGGGCGCGGTGGCTCATGCCTGTAATCCCAGCACTTTGGGAGGCCGAGGGGGGTGGATCACGAGGTCGAGAGATCGAGACAATCCTGTTCAACATGGTGAAATCCCGTCTCTACTAAAAATACAAAAAATTAGCTGGGCATGGTGGCGCGTGCCTGTAATCCCAGCTACACAGGAGGCTGAGGCAGGAGAATTGCCTGAACCCAGGAGGCGGAGGTTGCGGTGAGCCGAGATCGCGCCATTGCACTCCAGCCTGGGTAACAAGAGCGAAACTCTGTCTCAAAAAACAAAACAAAACAAAACAAAAAACTTTTACTATTTTATAAACTGCTATAGCAAGAATCAATGAAAAAAGTAATAGAAAACAGTTTTCTAATACTTACTTCTCAGCCAATGATTTACATATGTTGAATCATTTAATCCCATAAAATCTCATAGTAAGAACTATTATTATCTACAATGTACAGATGAAGAAAGTAGGTCAACTTGACACAGCTGGTACACGGTGTTTCTGGAAATCAAAATAAGGTAATCAGGCCAAGATGTAGTTCTCTGAACCACATGTGCTTTTGGGCACACATGTAAGAGTGCTCAAAGACTGCTTCTCCATCCTGTCTGCACATTAGAATTATATGGTCACTGATTTGCATTTCTCTGATGACCAGTGATGATGAGCATTTTTTCATATGTTTGTTGGCCTCCTGTATGTCTTCTTTTGTAAAGTATCTGTTCATATCCTTCGCCCATTTTTGAATGGGCTTGTTTGTTTTTTTCTTGTAGATCTGCTTTAGTTCTTTGTAAATTCTGGATATCAGCCCCTTGTCAGATGGGTAGACTGCAAAAATTTTTTCCCATTCTGTTGGTTGCCGATTCACTCTACTGACTGTTTCTTTTGCCATGCAGAAGCTGTGGAGTTTGATTAGGTCCCATTTGTCTATATTGGCTTTTGTTGCCATTGCTTTTGGCGTTTTGGTCATGAAGTCCTTGCCTACACCTATGTCCTGAATGGTTTTGCCTAGATTTTCTTCTAAGGTTTTTATGGTATTAGGTCTTATGTTTAAGTCTTTAATCCATCTGGAGTTAATTTTGGTGTAAGGTGTCAGGAAGGGGTCCTGTTTCTGCCTTCTGCACATGGCTAGCCAGTTTTCCCAACACCATTTATTAAACAGGGAGTCCTTTCCCCATTGCTTGTTTTTGTCAGGTTTGTCGAAGATCAGATGGTTGTGGGTATGTTGTATTTCCTGTGAGGCCTCTGTTCTGTTCCATTGGTCTATATCTCTGTTTTGGTACCAGTACCATGCTGTTTTGATTACTGTAGCCTTGTAGTATAGTTTGAAGTCCGGTAGTGTGATGCCTCCTGCTTTGTTCTTTTTGCTTAGAATTGACTTGGCTATGCGGGCTCTCTTTTGGTTCCATATGAAGTTTAAGGTGTTTTTTTCCAGTTCTGTGAAGAAGGTCATTGGTAGCTTGATGGGAATAGCGTTGAATCTGTAAATTACTTTGGGCAGTATGGCCATTTTCACGATGTTGATTCTTCCTAACCATGAACATGGAATGTTTCTCCATCTGTTTGTATCCTCTCTTATTTCGTTGAGCAATGGCTTGTAGTTCTCCTTGAAGATACAGGTGAGGGGACGGAAGGCAGCAAAGCACACTGCCATGTGTGTACCTATGCAACAATCTTGCATGTTCATCACATGTACCCCAAAACCTAAAATGCAATAAAAAAAAATAAATAAATATTAAAAAAAAAAAAAAGAATTATCTGGTCACTTAAATATAATGCCTCATGCCTAAACCTCTCTCCAGATCAATTGACTCAAAAGTGCTGGGGATCAAGTCTAGACATAAATACTGTTTAATTTGATTTTTAATTAAATGTTTTGTTCTGAGATACTTGTAAATTTGCATGTTGCTGTAAAAAAAAAAAAAAAAAAAAAAAAAAAAAAAAAAAAAAAACAATATGGAGCAATACTATTCACCATTTACCCAGTTTGCCCCAGGGGTATCATCTTGCAAAACCATAGTACAACGTAACGTCCAGGGTTGACATTAATACAGTCAAGATCCTGAACATTTCTTTCACTGCAGGGATCCCTCCTGTTTGCAATTTGTATCCACACCCATTTCCCTCTTGCTCATCCCCTCCTTAACCCCTGGCAATCAGTTATTCGTTCCATATTTCTATAGTTTTGTCATTTCAGGAATGTTATAGCATTTTATATAAATGGAAAGTCAATTCCAAAAGGTTGCATACTATATAATGGAATTTCATTATATAGAATTATATTATAGGATTCCATTACATAGTATGGAATCCCATTATACAGGATTTCATTATATATCGATTACATATCCTTTTGGGATTGACCTTTTTATCTATCAAAATGCTCTGAAGATTCATCTAGGTTGTTGCATGTGTAAATATTTCACTTCTTTTATAACTTATACCATGATGTGTAAGTACCACAGTTTGTTTAGATAGTCACCTGTTTAAGGACATCTGGATTGTTTCCAGGTTTTTGGCTATTAAATGTGTTTCTATGAATATTTATTTACATGTTTTTGTTTGAATGTATCTTTGCCTTTCTCTGGAAAAAACACAAAGGATTGCAATTACTAGGCCAGAGGCCATATTACATCCTGACTTATTCTTGTTTTTTGAATTTTTTTTTACTTTACATATTTATTAGAATAAATGATATCTCCAGGCTTGTACACTTTTCCATTTTATTTTTAAAACAATAAAACCCCCATTTAAAAACACTGTTTAGGCTCAATATTCTAGAGTCATTTTTCTATTCCACGAATAAGTCAAATCACAAATCCTGTTACTTCTTCCTTCAAATTGTGTATCTAGTTCAACCTGTTGAATTCAAAATGTTGCTCTTTTTGCACCAACATGATGCAGATCCACACTTTTGGCCTTGGGCCATATAACTAATCTTTAATCAACTGTTCTGCTCCAAGTCTCTTACACTGTGCCTGTTACTCATTCAGTCTTGCCAGAGTGTGGGACCTTACCAATGCAATCCTCTTGGAAATGCCTAGTATGATTTCTGGCAGAATGAAGTCCAGGTGTCTTCTCCTACATTCAGCTCTTCTCTCTTACCCGTCTAACCTGTCCTGCTTGTGGATCACATGGACCCAATGATTAATGATTCATGCGATGGGTCCAACCAGTCCTTTTTCTGCCTTCTAACATTTTGCGTTTCATGACAGCCCCCGGTTGTGTTTGCTCTTTATCATGCTGTTTCCTTATGCCTGGAAGAGCTTCCTGGCTCTTCTCTGTCAATTCTTTTTCTCAAAGCTCACATCCAAGTACTTACTCAAATTTCTGTAGATTCTCCATCTACAACTCCACATTTTTTACAAAAAGGGCAAAATGGTCTAGACTTAATATTTAGAAAGGAAGTCCGTTTCTTCTCCAACTACAAATGACTGATATGTAAAATTAGTATTACGGTTTTTAAAAAATAAATCAGAGTCCATTATCCAGAATTCACGTGAGGGAATGTTTAAACAAAATGGTAAACCTGAATCACCTACTCAACATCTGCATGAATGGGTGTGATAGTTCTTTATATGTAATGTTACTGAACTAGTAGCTGCAAAACTCTTAACCTATTTTCCATTTTCTGATCTCTCTTAGGAAGTAATAACACATTTTTGTAAGTCAGTAGCTATAGCCATGAATCTCAAAATAGGGGCCTACTGGAGCATTTTACATTTTTTGAGTGAAACCCAACCTGATTACCCTTCAGATCTCAATATTTTGTTTTATGGAATAATCAAAGTAAGAAACCTAAAGATATGAAAAAGCATTTATTTCCAAAGGAAGAGATCTTCTTAGCCTTTGGAAGGCTTACATGCTTAATGTGCTTTCTATTTGTTAATGAGATTTGTTCACATTAGATAGCTTTCAATTAGTTGTTTTGAATTAATTTTTTAGACTCCATGTAAAATTATACTACAAAAATAAAATCAACATAACCGAGGAGCCTGAAAGGCAGTGGGGTCACATATCCTAGCCTTGGTTTATTCAGAGACTGATGAACAGCTAAGCTGTGCTTGGAGTTGGCTCATGTGCAAGAACTAAATCAATGTCATGGGTTTTCATGTGGCAATTTTAAGGCACCATAATTACTTTAATTACGTATATTAACTTATTTATCAGAGATTATACACAGCACACTTTATTATTTCTTTATAGAACATTGGTCAGCAGCTCTTTTCAAAAAGCAATCACTCCATCGGAATGTTATTGACTACTTCTCCAAAAGGATTTTCCAATATTCCTCCTACAGTTAAGTAAAGGCCATTTCTCTGGCATGTGTTTTCTGAAGCCCCTTAGCTTAATCAAAAATTCTGAGAAAACAATAAAGATCCTGCTTCTCTAAGCAATACCAGACATAAAATTCCCCAAAGAGAAATAAACTGAAGCATTTTATGCTGAACCAAGAATACTCTCCTCCTCCTCTCTCCTTGCTTTGTATGTTATGCAAAACGAGTCAAATGGTAGAGATTAGGAATGAGAAAAAGAAAATTAAGAAAGGAGTTAGACAAAAATCAAGAAAGAGCCTAGTATTACATCACCAAAAAATAAGGTATGTGTCAGGCAGCAAGGAGGGAAATTACAGAAAGTAACTGAAGGCTGGAATAAGAAAATATTTATAGTTTTTTTCTTGATTTCCTATGTATAGGAGGAAATTACAGTCCTCTGTGAGAAGTCAGGATATGAGGGTCACAGAGACACATAAATTCTTTGTTACAATCAGTCCTACTTGTTTTGTGACTTTTACCTTTTGTGCAACTTTATGTCCTAGTTTTTTTCTCTTTTGGGCATTTAGAAATTTGTATCAAGATAAAGAAGCAAGAAATTCGTTGTGATAATTATATGCTACATGAAAATAAACAGCATTGTCTTATCAAAAAAGCTGAATGAAGATTGTGAAACGTCTGTAATTATAACTTTTCTTCAATAATTCTAATGCTGACTGCTGCAAGGAATACAAAATGGTGTAATACAGAGTGTACGCTAAGGAACACATTATTTTGAGGTGACATAGTCATAAATAATGTAAATATTATATAAGAAAAAACAGATTAGCAATAAGGAAAAGGCAGATTACATAGTTGATACATACTAAGAGTATATTCATTTATTCAACAACTATTTGCTGATTATCAAGAAACCTAAAATCAACTAGATTTTAGAGGTCCACAGATTATTGTGAATTCTACAACTTAGGAGATTTGAGTAGGAGTATTTTCCTTTTAGTGAGTTGTTATGTAGGTCTGAAGGAAATGTAGGAGAATATTCTTTACTAAGTGGATGTAAATACATTTGCTGACTAAATGGCATAAAGAAAATAACAAAGTCATCAAGTTTTCAGGATGTAATGATAAATACCTTTGTCTGTAATGCCACGTACAAATCCATTTCTGCTTAAATGAGATAGAAGCAAGAGTGCTGGAAAGGACAGACTTTTATCATTATTCAAAATATTTGCTTATTGTGCTATGTGCAAAAAGAAAATTTAAGCAAGTAGATGCCATCGTAAGACTGTGCATTACTTAGTACTCCTTTGATAATAACGTTCAGAGAACCCTGCAAAAGCTGGTTAAAAAATAATAGGTTTGTATTGATACATATCACTGAAAATTTCAGAAGTCAATTTGGCTTTATAAATACTCTGGAATACAGATGATTTAATCAGGAATTTTTTTTTAATCCTTCTCCTGACTCTATTTTATTCTCAGTTTCCATGGTACGTTCTTTCAGTTTCAGGCGTACATCCTCAAAGCATTCAGTCCAATAGAAAAGAGAGGGAAACCCTGGTTTGCTTCTGAATGAAGTTACTGTGTTCTATGCTTGGAATTTCTAAGGCCAGAAGCTTATATTTTAGCCAGTCATTGTGGCTAAAATTATGGAATTACACAGATTTACCAGGAGTAGACTACAAACGTATCCTTGACTTCCTGTGAATAGAGGAATTCAGTAATTCATTTGTTATGACTGGATAAACATAGAACCTATGTGCTCCCACCCACATCCACACAGAATGAAGATTGAGGAAGTTTATTTCCCTGAAAATATTTGTTGTACTGGGAATGAGTGCAATGCGGAAGTTATGCAAATCTACCCAAATGTTTACTCCAGGGGGTGTATAATAGCACTATGCTGAATGGGTTGGATGAAAGAAAGCTTGGAGGTAGAATGAACAAGGTGTGTGGCTATAAATTATATGAATTTTAGCTATACACACAAATTGGAATGGGAAGGGTGATATTAATGTACCATATTTTTCAAGAATGACCAGGTAGGGCTTGCTGATTATCTATTAGCTTTTCCAATAGTAGATGTTTTTATGGTTACACATATTAGTGCTATATCATGGCCCAGAGGTTCCCGAATTTTTGCAACTTACAACATTCTTAATTTCTCAGTTACTTTTGCATGGCACGCAAAAATATTTCAGTGAACCAAAATAAATATTTAAGAAATATATTTAACAAATATTGACTACTCCAGTAGGCCCCTATTTTGGGAATCATAGCTATACCTTTTGACTTACAAAAATGTGTTATTGCTTCCTATGTATTATATTCATACAATTTATAGCTATAGTCTTTGTTCATTCTATCTCCAAGCTTTCTTTCATCCAAGCCATTTAGCATAGTGCTATTATACAAGGCCCTGGAGTAAACATTTGGGTGGATTTACAAAACTTCCACATTAGACTCCTTCCCAGTACAAAAATGTGCTATTACTTCCTATTTTCCATTGTCTGATCCCAAACTTAATATGAGTATCCAAAGAGGGATCAGACAATAGAAAATAGATAAGGATTTTGCAGCTGTTACTTCAATAACATCACATACAGAGACTATCACACCCATTCATGCAGATCTTGAGTAGGTGATTTGGGTTTACTATTTTGTCTAAACTTTTCCTCATGTGAGTTCTGGATAATAGACTCTGATTCAAAAAACTATAAAACTTATTTCACATATCAGTCATGTGTAGAAGAAATTGACTTGGTTTCTATATGTTAAGTTTGAACCATTTTGCCCTCTTTGTAAGATGTGATTTGTTTTTAAATAAGTTTAGTGATTTTATATGCTATTTATAATTTACTATGAATAATCAGAGAACGGGTTTTAAAAAAATTGTTTCTTTGGTGGGGAAGGAAGAGATGAAAAATAGGAGGATGGGGGCTTTAATGTAGTAAGTATCAGATGTTGAAGGGAAGGAGTACAGAGATTGACAGGCAGAATGGAAAAAGAATTGCCTATAATAAATTCGGGTCATTTCTTAGTTTCAAAAGCATTAAGCTTGATTTTGATTGGATAAGGCAGCAAAAGTGGTAAGTATCAGGAAAATAGGCATGTGGAATGATATAGAGATAATAAGTTGAACTAACAAGAATTTTGGAATACTTTAAATGCCATTAGTGATTTGTTCCAATTATTTAGACATGGGTTAAATAAACCTCATTAGTATATTTATGCCTTTTCTTAGTTTGATTCAGAGACTGTTACATAGAGGAAGAAACATATGTCATTAACAGCGGTAAAAATAGACAATTTTGAAGCCATTCCAGGATGAAAATAAATGATATATTGTCCCAGACTAATTTTGGTTTCTGACTCGCTCTCCTAGAGTTCTCTGTAGACTTTCTGTAATGTGCATCACAGAAAACCAAGTTATATCAATATTTATCTAGATCTTCTCTCCTGTAAGACAGTAACAACTGGTACTTTCAGAGGAAATATTCTCATCTGGACCTCTTTCATTCCATCGTTACTAAGCCCACCTGGTATACCTTCTAAACTTATTATGAGTATCAATATTTATGCACAAATAATCTTTATTAAAATGCTTTGAATTTCATATTTAGTATAAGTAAAACAGTTTAGAAAAGAGCTTTTAAAACTATTTTTTCATTTCTTACTTGCTTTGAACACATGAAGAATTATTTTTACATTTTGATTTCTTTGTGATTTTATTTTCTGAACTGTACATTTGATTCATTTGCACAAATCTCGGTACAAGCTAGAATATTAAAGATATATCTGATCATTTTTCTATAATTTATTTGAGAATGTTTATTCACTGACTATATGTTTTGTACAATGTGTATGCTTTTAATTAGACCATATGTTACAATCACCTGAAGATTTCATCAAGCCTAAATTTTAATCAAGCCTCACTCCAGACAGAGAAACTAGGGTTTTGAACCAAGGGACGGGTATATTTTTAGATTCCCAGGTGATTCTAATTTGCATTCACAGTTGATAATGATCTAATTCAAACAATGCTTTTTTAAGTTAAATGTATTCTTTAGCTCTTTGTTGACTATTTTTGGTATTGGGAAAAATAAGAATGATATAATTATGGTGTCTGTTCTCTTTCAGTCCACATTCTTGACAATTAAATATCTTATGAAAGTCATACAACTGTGACAGAGAAATGCAAATATATTTCTCCAAACTTAAAGCACAAACGTCATATTTCAAAGGATACAAGAAAATTCTAGTGATTTTAGAATTGATACTCCTTTTCTTCCTTTCCAGCTGCCTGCTAGCCTAGTTCACATTGTTTAGTCACAGGCTAAGAAAAAAGTTTTCAAGCATTTTCCACAGATGCCAATGTTTGATTAAAAAAAAAAAAAAAAAAAAAAAAAAAAGGACACTCTCGTTTCAAGAGCGTTGCTAGGAAACACAATTTGAAGATGAAATTCCCTATAGAGCTGTGTTCCATCCTGTAATAAGAAAGTGTGGTGGTAGCACCTCCTCATTTAAAAAGTAGAAAAATAATCTATTAACTGTGTATCCAGAGGGAATTTGTTGTAGGCTCATTTAAAACTTATTTGGAAACAGTTTTGGTTTATTATCTGCACCACAACATCTGGGAATTCTTTTGTTTTTTAATAGGCACCAGCGTAAAGTTGTAAGCACATAATAATATTTTGTCAAAATGATCACTATAAAAGAAATGCATTTAAATACAATAATGAACTCATGTTAATTTTTGCTTTAATAGAAATTTCTTTTTTAGTCTGTTATTGTTGTACAGGAATGCTTGTGATTTTGGCACATTGATTTTGCACCCTGGGACTTTACTGAAGTTGCTTATCCATTTCAGGAAATTTTGGGCTGAGACAGTGGGATCTTCTAAATATACAATCATGTTGTCTGCAAATATAGACAATTTGAATTCCTCCTTTCCTAATTGAATACTCCTTTATTTCTTTTTCTTGCCTGATTTCTCTGGCTAGAACTTTCAATACTATATTGAATAGGAGTGGTGAGAGAGGGCATCCTTGTCTTTTGCCAGATTTCAAAGGGAATGCTTCCAGTTTTTGCCCATTCAGTATGATATTGGCTGTGGGTTTGTCATAAATAGCTTTTATTTTTTTGAGATACATTTCATCAATATCTAGTTCATTGAGTGTTTTTAGCATAAAGAGCTGTTGAATTTTGTCGAAGGCCTTCTCTGCATCTATTGAGATAATCATGTGTTTTTTGTCATTGGTTCTGTTTATGTGGTGAATTACGTTTATAGACTTGCATATGTTGAACCAAACTTGCATCCCTGGGATGAAGCTTACTTGATTGTGATGGATAAACTTCTTGATGTGCTGTTGCAATAGGATTGCCAGTATTTTATTGAAGATTTTTGCATCTATGTTCATCATGGATATTGGCCTGAAGTTTTCTCTTTTTGTTGAGTCTCTGCTGGGTTTTGGTATCAGGATGATGTTGGCCTCATAAAAGGTTTTGGAAAGTATTCCCTCTTTTTGGATTATTTGGAATAGTTTCAGAAGGAGTGGTACCAGCTCCTCTTTGTACATCTGGTAGAATTTGGCTGTGAACCTGTCTGGACCTGGGCTTTTTTTGGGTGGTAGGCTCATAATTGCTGCCTCAACTTCAGCCCTTGTTATTGGTTTATTCAGGGTTTCGACATCTTCCTGGTTTAGGCTTGGGAGGGTGCAAGTGTCTAGGAATTTACCCATTTCTTCCAGGTTTACTGGTTTATGTGCATAGAGTTGTCTGTAGTAATCTCTGATGGTAGTTTGTATTTCTGTGGAATCCGTGCTGATATCCCCTTTATCATTTTTTTAATTGCATCTATTTGATTCTTCTCTCTTTTCTTTTTTATTAATCTGGCTAGAAGTCTGTCTATTTTGTTGATCTTTTCAAAAAACCAGCTCCTGGAGTAATTTCCATTAAAGTAATGTATCTTTTATCATAGGAAAATGTGGATATACAGAAAATATACAGAAGATAATAAAGATCACCCATAATGCCACCTTATAAAAATAACAATGTTTTGGTGTTATCTATGTTTTATTTCTTCTAAATATTCAGGGCATGTTGGCTAATTGTTGCTATAGGTTATTTTTTCTTTAATTATGTTCTGACACATGGCCAGTTAGCAGGTAAAATCATTTAATCTTATATTTGTTGTAATTTCTTAGGTAGTGATGCATTTCTAAAATCTTATTTTATGTTTTTTAATTACCCAAACTTTTTTCTTTTATTTTTCCTTCTTTTCTGTCTTCTATTTGATTATTTTATGTACCATGTATTTTTGAGGTCATAATATCTAGCATTTAGTTCCGCTTTTTCAAATAGTACAGTATAAGCTTTTCCTGATACTGATTATTATAAAGCATTTGTTAGTGTAATTTTAAGGCTTCTCTAATATTTTATCATATTGCTCTATTATATGTAAACACCTCAAATAATTTAATCAGAATAGATTTCTCTGAGAAATCACTGTATCCGAATGTCTGGATTCTTTTAAGATACTTGATGCATATTACTAAATTTTTTTCTGAAAAGGTTCCTTAGTTACTACTTGTTGTAGCAGTATAGGAAAATATCATTGTATCCACATAAGCATTGAGTATTGTTAATTTTAATTGTGTGCAAATTTTATCAAATAAAATATATATACAGCATTTTAAAGTTGCATTTTTTATTCATTCGTCATATATATATTCATGTAAGTCTAACATGTTCTTTATTCATTTGTCTATTATTACTATAATAGTCTTTCATATATTAACTGTGAGTTCCTTATGGCTCTGTCTGTATTCTTTTTGAAGTTTCTTCCCAGTTTATATTTTGCCCATAAAATTCATTCATAACTTTTATATATGCAGTTTAAATTTTTCCTTTGCATTTTCCTGTCTTTAGGGAGTTGGTGTATTTGTTTCCTCTTTAAGTTAATTTCATTTTTATGTTTTGACTTTTAACTCATCTGAGTTTTTGTTGATATATGAAGTGAGATTAGAATATTATTGAATTTTTCTAGCTATCTAATTGCCTCAGTGCCCTTTATTAAATTGTATTTTGTATCTTTATATGTTAGCACTTTCACAAATAGATGATGTAAACAATATAAATGTAAGCCTTGTTTAAATCTCAATTCCACTACTTACTAGCACCAGAAACCTCATAATCCTGGGAAAATTGCTTAACCTACAGGCCTCAGTTGTTTCATCTCTAAAATGGACACAAAGAGCCTATATCAAGGTTTTTGTGAGGGGTGAGATAATACGTGTCAGGTGTCCAGCACACAATAAGTGCTCAGAAAATGTTAGCTCTTACAGAAGTGGTTTATTCTTCAAAGAACACCATCACACTTTTGTTTATGGAGCTTTTTATTATGATTTTCTATTGGTGGGATTATAGTTATTTTATTAGCCTTGGGAAACAATTTGGTAGACTACTTAAGCACATGGATTCTAGAGCTGAACTGCTTGGTTGTGAATCCTAACATGCCAGCTAGTTAACGGTGTGACCTTAGCTCCTTCACATTTTTGTATTTCATTCCTCTATCTGTAAAGTTGAGGTATTCATAGCTTTTACCATAGAGATTTATTGTGAGGATTCCAGTGAGAATTAAATGCATTTAATGTGGTTGTAAGTGCTATGTAAGCATTAGCTGTAATTTGTTCCAAAATAGTCTTAATTTCCTTTCAACTGTTTTTCTTCTCTGATAAAATTGAGACTTACTCTTTCAAGTTTAGAGATGTCCTATTTGTTCTTTGATTGAAAGTATGTCATTTTGGAAAAAATAATATTGAGTCTTGTTATCAGAGAACTGTCAATGCATCTATTAGGTTATCAATAAATATAGATTTTCATTTCTCATACTGATTACTAAAAGTATGTCTAGGTCATCAATTATGTGTTTGTTAATACTGCAGCCTGAGGCTTCATGTTTCTTATTTCTAAGTAGATGTTATTAGTATAAAGAAAGCAATAGTTTAATTTATATTTATCTTCTGCTTAGTCACTGCTAAACTCTTAAATTGAGTATTTTATTTAAATCCATTTTCTTTTATATTCTGATCTATAATCACACTGTATGCAAATAATAGTTCGACATCCTCTTTTCTGATTGTTGTAAATATAATTTTTACTTCATTTTGAATTATATTTGCCTAAGCTTCCAGAACAGTGCTAAATTCTGTGTTTCGGGTATAGTAGAAGACACTGGGATAAACAAACAGATCAGACAGTGATGGGTCCTGTCCTTACAGTACTTTAAATTTGTTCCCATGGACTTAAATTCTGTGTTTAGTTTGCATTATTTAGGGGAGGTGTTATATAGTCTTTATTAGATTATTAAAATGGCTTATGACTGTAAAAGATTAAGAGTCTTTAATCCTAGTTTATAGTGATAAATCAGTCTTATAATATCCTGATTAATTTTTGTGGTGATTTATATGTTCTTATTCACTGTTATAGACTTTTAAAAATTTTTAAATAACTGTGATAATGTTACCCATTTCCTATCTGTGTACTGTATATATATTTTTAATTACTCACGTTCTCAAAAATCAATAAGTAATTTTCCAAAGAGAAATGTTAAAATACATCAAAAAGAAAAATACTATAGGTACATTAATTTATATTTTTAAGAGTCTTATTTTGGGAGTTCAAAAGCAGTATTGGAAACATAATTTAGTCTATAATCATGGATAGGTCACCTATAGTTTCTGTAAACATTAATATAAATAAAGGTATGTTTTAAAGTCTTAACTTGCGGTTTTAGACTCTCGATTACAATTTAAAGAAATGTGACTTACAAAAAAAGCAAGCATATAGACTGTGGTTTTCTTTTGCCAGCAATTAATCCTTCTGTGGACTGTGGAAACATGGGGGAAAGATAGCTGATTGGTAGGAGACAGCAAGGCTTTTACTGGGCCTGTTAGAGACACTATGAGAGCATTTTGTCGGTTTAATAAACAGAGTAAGGATATAACAAGCTGGGTGGTTTTCCCCAAACAAAACAAATTTGAGAGTTGCAGCAGAAGGAAGAGATCTTTTCCCCTGATTCAGTATCTAGGAGAAAACCATTCACAGGAGGGGATTCATGTGGACAAAGAACGAAGCTTTGCTTTCCCTCCTGCCACTCAGTTCATTCCACAGCATCTTGCCAGTGGGCATGCAGGCCTGTGCCAGGGATTCACTCCATAGGGCCAGTCAGCCGAAATCTCTTGAAAGTATTTTGACTGGAGCTGTAAAAAGTTGAACCATTTGAAAATTCCTTCTCAGGTTATTCTCTGTAAGGGTTAAACCTGCTGCCTTAGGAAATTCACTTCCTATCTACATACTTGTATTTATAGTGGGAGGGAGATTCTTTAAAAAGTTGGCGAGAAGTAGCTGGGCCTGTAATTAAAATCACTGCCCTTTATTAACTAGGTTTTAGCAATAATGTTGAGAGGAAAAAAGAAAAATGGGGGATGTGACAAGTGATTTGAAAGAAAAAAAAATTGTTAAAAGAGTCAAAAATGGTGGTCTAGTTTGAATGGGATTGAAGGAAGGAAAAAGGGCTAGTGGAATGTCATTGCTTCCCTTTTCAGTCTCTTCAGTTTATCCCTTTACATATTCTGTGAAAATATTAAGCAATATTTTTTGGGTCAGTGACATAGTTGTAACTCTTAAAACAATTTGCTAATTTATACATTCAGGAATTTAAAAACTGTTTACTAAGCATTTCCTGTGTGATAGCTGTTGTGATAGGTTTTTGGGGTTTCTGAAGCCCCAAATTAATGGGAAAGTCAGACATTGAGAATTATTTAATCATAAACTGTAATAATCATCCTGAAAGGCACGAATGGTGTAAATCTCAGTGTATTATGATGAGTACTAAAAGCGATAATTCACATAAAGAACTGGCAGTGATGGTGGCAGAGTTTACCTATCATATATATTCCAGTGATGAGAAGAATTATGAAGACAAGCACTATGCTGAGCATGAAGCTGTTAGGGTACAGGTAGCACCATTTATTATCACTGGCAAGTTGCTTGATTTCTCCAAACCTCATTTTCTTATGTTAACTGGAGTCAATAATAGTTACCTACATGTAATTTTGAAGATGAAAGATACTTGTAAAACCACCGGTATTTGAAACAGTATGTGCTCTATAAATGAGTAATTTCCTTTATTTGACTCTTATCCATGGGATATTAATCTCGAATACTTTACAGATGTTATCATTAAAAAAGAAATACAGATACGTGAGTGGTATATTCTGAGAATAGCATTAGATATGGACTATGTCTAAGGTAGTTTTTAAATCGAGCGAATATCACCTTTTCCTGCGACTCCCCATGGTACTTTTTCTCCTTATATTTTTTGTTACTATTTTTAACAGAATTTAAGGGTTTTAGGTTTACAACAAAGTTGAGCAGAAATAAAAGCGAGTTCTCATATACCCCCATCTCCTCACACATTGCTTCCTGCACTATCAACATCTGGCATCAAAGTGGTACAGTTGTTAGAATCAGTGAAACTGCGCTGATACAATATCAACTGAAGTCCATAGTTTACATTAGGGTTACTCTTGCTGTTGTACATCCAATGGATTTCGGTGAAATTATAATGATAGTATCATGCAGAATAGTTTCACTGCCCTAAAAATCTTCTGTGCCACTGCATTCCAGCTCTGTGATCTGCATATTCATTTCTCCCTTCTTGCTAACCCCTAGGAAACACTGATTATTTTACTGTCTCTATGGTGTTCCCTTTTCCAGAATGTCATATAGTTAAAATCATACAGCATATAGCCTTTTCACATTGAATTCTTTCACTTAGTAATATACATTTAAGTTTCCTTAATATAATCTCGTGGCTTGACAGCTCATTTCTTTTTAGCGCTAAGTAATATTCGATGGCCTAGTTGTACCACAGGTTATATATTGATTCCTCTACTAAAGGATGGGTTCCAAGTTTTGACAATTATTAATTAAGCAGCTGTAAACATCCTTGGGCAGTTTTTGTACTGAGATACATTTTCAACTTCTTTGTGTAAATATTAAGGAGTGTAACTGCTGGATCATATGGTAAGAATATGTTTAACTGTGTTAGAAACTGCCAAACTGTCTTCTAAAGTGGTTGCACCATTTTGCATTTCTACCAGAAAAAAAATGAGAGTTCCTGCCGTTCTATACCAAATGCTAGCAAGGAAATGGAACAGCAGGAACCAACATTTGGTGTTAGATTTTTGCCATTTGAATTGGTATGTAGTGATTTTTTTTATGATTTTAATGTGTAATTCCCTGATGATACATGATGCTGAGCATCTCTTCATATATTTATTTGCCACTTGCTTATATTCTTTGGTGAGATGACCATTCAGGAATTTTGACCATTTTCTAGTTGAGTTGTTTGTATTCTTGTTTTTATGTTTTAAGAATTCTTTGTATATTTTGGATAACACTCCCTTATCAGATGTTGTCACAAATATTTATCCCTGTCTATGGCTTGTCTTCTCCTTCTCTTGACAGTGTCTTTTGCAGAGCAGGAGTTTTAAATTTTAATGAAATCCTGCTTACTTAGCAATTCTGGTTTTCATGGATTCTGCCTTTATTGCTTTATCAAAGAGGTTTGAATTCCACCCTTATTGCTGTATCAAAGAAAGTTATTTCCATACTCAAGGTCACCTTGATTTTCTCCTGTGTTACCTTGTAGGAGTTTTATAGTTTTACATTTTAAATTTAGGTCCATGACTCATTTTGAGTTAGTTTTTGTCAAGAGTGTAAGGTATGTGTCTAAACTTTGTTGTTGTTGCACATGGATGTCCAGTTATTTTAGCACAATTTGTTGAAAGGTCTATGTTTCTTCATTATATTGCCTTTATTTCTTTGTCAACAATCACTTGATTATCTTGATATGGTTCTGTATTTGAACTCTCTATTCTGTTCCATTGATCTATGTAACTGTTTTTTCACCAATACCACAGTGTCTTGGTGACCATAGCTTTACAGTCTTTATAACTTTAAATCTTGAGGTTGGACAGTGTCAGTACTTCAGCTTTGTTCTTTTTATTCA
Source organism: Saimiri boliviensis (assembly GCF_048565385.1). NCBI lineage: Eukaryota > Metazoa > Chordata > Mammalia > Primates > Cebidae > Saimiri > Saimiri boliviensis. The sequence continues at coordinate 97,272,827 of NC_133455.1, forward strand.
ATATTGTTGTGTTGACCATTCTGCCTCTCCATGTAAACTTTAGAATCACTATCAACATACACAAAATAACTTGCTGCAGTTTGGATTGGGATTATGTTGAGTATGTAGATGAAGCTGGGAAGTACTGATATCTTGACAATTTAGAATCTCCCTCACTATGTTTTTATCTTTGTGTTTTACTTAAATATTTGTTCAAGGAAAGAACAATTTGAACTCTTCCAAACATACTAAATACCAGCCACATTAGAATTTTTCTATGAGAAGCTGTATTAGGTTACTAACCCCATTCAAATAAAAATATTAATTACAGAAAATAAAATGGAATCGTTCCCAAAGGAGACACAACAACAGGAGATGGAAAACCCATAATCAAACAATCATTATTATCGGCATATCAGAAATAGCACCTGACTTAGTTAAGATACTGTGCTTTGACAGGAATGCTAATCATGTTTCAGGACATAACTTATTTAACAACTGCATATTCACAGCTTCCAGAATGTAAGTCCACTTCTAGAAGGGCAAGAGACTTGAAACCTGAAGCTTCATAATTTTTTTTTTTTCTGACAGGGTTGGAGGGTAATTTGCCAACATCTCATTATTCAATGTTTGTTAAGAGAAATGTAAAGGTCAAAACATCGTGCTTTTTGTTTCTGCTGGAGTACTCAGAGTCAGAGAGATACAGTTCAGCACAATATAAATCATTACAAATTCTTCTTCCCAGAAATTCAAGACATATTAATCAAAACAAATGGAACTCAAGAAATGAAAACAACTAGAGGGTGAATAAACAAAAACATGATTGGGCTGAAAACATAAAAATATTTATTAAAATACCAAAAATATTAAATAGAAACATTCTGATGTAATGATTTCAGATATAGTTCAAATTTAAATAAAGAATGTATGGTCACACATAACTCAAGTAAAAATATCACCTTTTGCCTAAAGTTTTCTGGTTAAGTGCAAAGCCTTCCTCTTTATCCTAACTGTGTAGATCATTATATCACTCTGCATAGTCATGTTAGGAGTTTAATTTTCAAGCTAAATCAAAATCACTTAAAATGTCAATGATAGTTTAAAATTTAGAAATTTGGACATATCAAACTCAATATTGATACTTTATTGAAAAATCTAAGTGTCTGAATTGCTGTCATAAACTTTATATATTCAAAATTAGTTCACAAAAATAAAAAGATAAATTTCTGCATTCTAAAACCTCCAAATTTCTAATAGCTTTATTCTAAGAAACTGCAGCTATAGTAGCAATATTCCTTTAATGCTCAGAACACTCAGGAAGCAATTTTTTAACAAATGTTTTATCTTAGCAAGAACTTTAGAATACAAATCAAAGGTATTTATTCTAAACTTGTAAAGAAAGTAAATAATCTACAAGAGTGCCAACAGCTTCACGGCTGCCAGTAGATACAGCGATCACTGCTTTCTCCCCCTACTCTGTTTCTTTTAGTTAGGGAGCCAAGACAAAGGAAAAACAAAATAATTTCAGACTTATATTTCTGTTGCTTCATTTTTCTTCCTTCCATTTCATTACAAATTGATTAGGAATTTCTATTAAAGCCTTCAAATATTATCAATATGCAGATGACTTACAAATAGCTATTCCCCCCTCTTGTCTGACCTCTAAATTCTGGTCTTACTTATTCAAATGTTTACCTAGTAACTCCACATGAATGTCTAATGGGAAACTCAAATCTAATATGTTCAAAACTAAATTCCTGGGCAACTCACTTTACCATCAAAACTTGAGTTTCCCTTTGTTGAATAGCATCATCATATACTCCAATAGCCAACCCAAAAGGCAAATGCCCATCCCTGAATTCCGCCCTTTCCCTCAAGGCCTGTTCTAATATCTCTGCAGGTACTATGCAATCAGTGTTTATCTTTCACTGGTTCATATCCCCCTTGAAGCCAAGGACCATATTTCTTGAATCTGTTAAGTCCTTAGGACCCAGTAGGGTGTATATACAATAGTCAAATATTTTAAAACAAATAAAATTACTTATATAACAGCTTATTCATTTGCTAAGCAAATAACTGATTTTACATATCTACATTGCAAGTCATATTGGCAACTTCACTGCATTGAAGAAGTCACTAGATCTTGGAAGATAAGTTCTGTTGTATCCTTCCTCCTGTTAAAACTCAGAGAAGATACACACAAAGAGTGAATGTTAATTTAAACTGGACTTCAGTTAATAATTAGTAATATTAGCTCATCAATTGTAACTGATCGATCACAATAATGTGAAATGTTAATAGGGGAAACTATATAGAAGAGAAGGGATATGAGAGAAGGGATATATGAAAACTCTCTGTACTTTCGGTTCACTTTTTCTTTAAGTCTAACACTGCTCTGAAAATAACATATAAAATATGACACAGGAAAAATATTTCTCTAATTTTTATGCCATTATATTCTCAAGACATTATAATCTAGAGACTCATTTTTTCTTCAATTCTCAATGCCTTGTGTTTTAATACCTAACTTTTATTGGGTAACTCTGTTAGCAGAGTATATTTCATTTACTTTCCCCTAAGTAAAAAGAGATAATATGTAATGCTGACTTCATGAAGACTTACAAAGAAAGCAATTCTATGGAAAAAAAATTCTGAATGAGTTTATTACAACTGAGAGAGAACTGTGTTGGAAATTCACAGTAGTATCATTTTCAGAGAATTTGGTCCACATAAATTCAATGTTGGTAGCTAGCCATTAGGGGTTTTTGAACTGGTATATCTTGAGAAATGTTGTAAGTTCTTGGTGGAATAAATAATAAGAAAAAAATGATAGAATTATTCTTTTCTTTAATAAATTTCCATATAAAAGGGTTTTGAAAGTCTGGCCTCAAGATAATTCCAGAAATAGATTTCAAAGACGGTGACTGAAGTTTCTGTTTTATAGTAAGCTTAAGTTTTATAAAGTGTCAAATTGGTGATAAGTTATATGGAAGCCTTCCTTTATAATAGTATAGTCCCATTTTTGTACTACTTTTAATTTGCAAAGTGCTTTCATATATTAACTTACTTGGTATTCATAGTCATCCTGGGAAAATTGTGGAACAGACGGTAACTGCTAAATAGATAACCACAATTTCACAAAGTAAAGAAAAAAATGAATGGAAATATCCTCAGTTCAATTATATCAGCCCATTTTCTATTGCTTCATAACACCTGCAACTAGGTAAGTTATAAAGAAAAGAAATTTATTTCTTACAGTTATGGAGGCTGAGAAGTCCAAGGTTGAGGGGCCACATCTGGTGAAAGCCTCCTTGCTGGTGGGGACTCTGCAGAGTCCTGAGGCAGCAGCAGCACAGGGCATCATGTGGTGAAGGGACTGTGTGTGCTCAGGTGTTTGCTCAGGTGTCTCTTCCTGTTCCTATAGAGCCACCAGTCCTACTCCCATCCATGATAACCCATGAACCCATTAACCCATGAATGAATTATAATTCAATTACCTCTTTAAGGTCTCACCTGTAAAAATTGCCATGTTAGGATTTAAGTTTCCAACACATGAAATCTGGGGGACACATGCAAACCATGGCACCAATGTTAAGTATTTAATAGTAATTCTTGTGCTTCAAGATTTCTTAATGAAGGCACTTGCATAGCTGTTCATAGGTACTTTTAATTATCAGCTCTAAGACACCTAAATTTTCTGAACATACACACACACACTTAACACACACACACATATATATATATATATATATATATATATATATATATATATATCACACATTGTGCAAAATATTTAAGCCCAATTAAAAATATAAAGATATGTATAGGCATGTTGTATCTCTGTATCTCAGAAACTTACAGAGTAGTTAGGAAAAAAGGGAAGCTATCACAGGTGTCTCACATACATTTTTTATATAATGCTCAGAAGTATGTATTATATTACTATTCCCATTTTACAAACGCTGCGGTGACTTGCCTAAATCCACTGAGCCATGTGAATCAGTTCTGACTATACTCACAATCTGTACTCTTGTCTCTCAGCCTCACTGCCTTTTAATAATATCTAAAATGCTATGAACACAGGATCAGATTTACTAGGATACTTTTATAGTTGGATATTCTGTTCTATTTATTGTCCATTAAGACCTATCAGAAACACCAAATTTCAACAAAGAAACTGCTTCTCCAAAATACTTTCTTTCTTCAACCCTTTAAGTTGTCCTCAAATATATTTGTTCTAATTCAGTTTCCCAATTTTCAATTGGAAGTGGCCTTGGATTTAAAAGATAAGCAAGAATATAGTAATAAGATATCAGTGGTAGGTCAAATGACTATTCTAAGGTTTTTGACAAGGGAGAAGACCTCAGAGAAGGAGGTTGTCTGAGGAGACCCTTTCCTGTAAAGATAAAATTTAATCCATATCGTGAAATAGAGTTGAAATTTTTATTTTCTCATTTACAAACTGAAATTAATAATAGTAGCTATATCGTTTATTTACATGAAAATTGAGTTAATACTTAGGCTTTTAAAACAGAGCCTGACTTACAAGTTGGAAGATGGAGTACATGTATCTTAACTACTAAGCTAAAAAATTTTAAGTTGGTCTTTTAATTTCTATGGCCTAGCATAATGCCTAACACATAAAAGGGTTTAATAATCATTGAATGAATGATGAAATGATACTGTATCATTAGTAAATTTTGAGTCAAAGAGTATAGTAAGAGGATTATAGTTTCTGGAGGTCATACTGATATTTGTATTTTTCACTAAGCTTCAGAGATTTATGTGTATGTTCTTTAAAGTAATAAATGCATAGACTGTTTCCTCTTGGTGGAAGGGATCAAAAGGTAGATACGTCAAGTTTTCTCTGAAGCTTGTGCCTAACTAGGCTCTATACTTCTGAAGTTTGAGAATTTGCTTCTGCTATTTCTAATTGGGACTTGTATAAAGCATTTCATATAGTAGGTACTCAAGAAGAATTTGTTGATTGATAAGACTTGGATTTAGATACAAAAAAATAGTTGCTTACATTCAGGGAGAATAATTAAGGATATCAGAAAGTATAGAATTACTTTCCTTTAGATATCAGTTTTTGTATAATCTACATCTCTTTCTGTAATTTCATATAACTGGAGACATGTATGTACCCTTGCCCTACTGACAAATTAATTAATATTTGATATACATTTGAATAAAAAGGAACAAAGCTCTCTGTATAGCCCAAGACCATGTTGTGAATATAAGTCTGACACCTCAATGCTTTGGGGGAAGTAGGTTGAGGTAGTCAGGGAATTTTCCCAATATCTGTTCTGGTAATGAAGGCTTTAAAAGGAAACTTCATAAACCAAAGGATTTAGGATTAAATACTGTGATTATATTTTCTTGTAGAACTATTCAACAACTCTCTGTGAAATCAACTAAAAGTTCAACACATAGCATTTAAGGTGCCATGATTTTACCATAGTTCTCTTTCTCAAATATTCCCATGAGTATATGCCTTGGCCATGCTTATTCTTGAAGGGTCTCTGAATTTGACCTTTATTTTCCTCCTTTCTCTTTTGCTACTTCCTCCTAGATCTGCTTGCCAAATATGGAACAGTAATTTGTTTTTAGTAATTTCTCAATAAACATAGTCAACAGATTTTAATTGGGTATCTTTGATGTGTTAGGTATCACCTTAGGTAATTTGGGGGGTATAGAAAAAGGAATGAGACAATCTGCTGTTGAGGAGCTTATAATTTAGAAATTCCCTCCCTGAATAAATATCTTTGATTTACCAGTACTTATGCTACTGCTACAAAATGTCTGGACATGGTAGATACTTTGGAAATATGTATGGAATAAATTAATAAATAATTTTAAAGTACCATTCATCTACCCTCATAGGATTACTTTGTTCTATATTCTTCAAAGAAAATATAGTAATTTCTTTGTCTTTGAACAGCATGCAATAAAAACAGATGTCTGCATGGTTAAATTGCATAACAATTCATTGAGATGATCTTATATGTGTTTTAAATATAAACACTTGAATAGTTTTAATTGAATTGAAGTGAATTTAACAAAGTTTTCTTAAGCTCTTTCTAGAAATAAGGACCTAAATAATTTAGGTATGAATCACTTATCAGTTTAAGTACTGATACAATGACCTACATTCAATGACTCTTTTTATCTAAAAAACAGAATGTCAAGGATTACATCATGCTCCCAGGAGGACTGTACCTTCCATACTGACATCGCTTAACCCGAACAGCAGCTAATAAGAGTTATGAGATATCAGTCTCATCCTTCCTTCATGGGTGGTCTTGAGTCAGAAGACACTCAGAATTTTTGTGTACCTTTGTATTTGTGAAGTGGAATAAATGCTTGCTGTTTTAACAAAGATATTCAGATACTGTGCAGCATGGAGCAGCCTCGAGCATCATAATCCTGTGCAGCAGCATTAGGAAGAATGACTTAGAGTGGAACCTCAGAAAGCACAGTGGTAGCAGTGATAAAGCTTTTTTTTTTTTTTATTAGATGTGGGCATCTCCATGGAGGAGTAAAGCCACACAAAGGAAGTATTACAGCATAGGAAGTCTTCAAAGCTCTCAGGGTACATTGAGTGAGCTCTTGTATCTGGCACTGTTTACAGATCTCATCCTTTCATGCTTCTATGTGAGAGCAAAAGGTAAAGGATTTTGGACCTTCTATCTTGCTGACATAGGAATTTTTTCTGCTCTCAAACACTTAATAAATTCTACTTTGGATCCTTAGATATGGTTTATAGGTATCACAAAGCATATTTCTTTTGTAGTAGTCTGGCAATCTCAGATCAGTTTGAATTGTGATTGAGCAACAATGGAAGTTAAAATACATTCAATCAGGTCATTGTAGTCTAGTAAGAGAGTCTCATATAAAAGTCAGAAACTTTCCAGATATTAGTCAAAGCAATGCATCAAAATGCCTTGTTCATTATGATATGGCAAAGTAAATCAGATAAATATATAGAGAACTTTACTTATCATGTAGACCAAATGCCACACAAAATATACTACAGACATACTTTTAAGAAACAGACTATTAAATGTCATGCATCTTCTAATTTTTAGAGATGCATTGGCTGAACATGCAGCCCTAGAACACATCTGCATGCATATAGTTACCTATACATTGTTCTCTCTGAGCAATGAAAATATTCCAACCTTCACTTAACACATTTACCACAACAGTTCTGGAACTTTAGCATGTCCACAAATTACCTGGAAAACTTGATTAAAATGCAGATACTAAGACTATTCGTCCAGATATTCTAGTTATTCTTGATAGTTGCTCAGAAATCTATCTTATTATCAATCACAAGCCAAATGCCGTTAATGTTGGTGGCTATTGGACCACAGTTTGGGAAACAATGACTTCTTGTTATAAAAAATATGTTAATTGCTCAATATGCTAAATATTTTTTAATAATCTGAAGAAAAGACAGACACTATGTATTTTTTAAAAATCAAGTAATAGGCTGGGCGCAGTGGCTCAAGCCTGTAATCCCAGCACTTTGGGAGGCCGAGGCGGGTGGATCTCGAGGTCGAGAGATTGAGACCATCCTGGCCAACATGGTGAAACCCCATCTCTACTAAAAATACAAAAAAAAAAAAAAAAATAGCTGGGCATGGTGGCGTGTGCTTGTAATCCCAGCTACTCAGGAGGCTGAGGCAGGAGAATTGCCTGAACCCAGGAGGCGGAGGTTGTGGTGAGCCGAGATCGCGCCATTGCACTCCAGCCTGGGTAACAAGAGCTAAACTCCATCTCAAAAAAAAAAAAAAAAAAAAAAAAATCAAGTAATAAATAACAGGGGATTTAATCTGTATGGAATAGAAGATGACAAACCCTTGCTCTGTTACTAGCTATTTGTATTTGAGCAACCTGTGTAATCCCTTTAAGTCAATCCATCTTTAGAAATGGCTGCTGAGGAGTAAAATATTAAGGCTTTGATCCACAGATGTGGATGTTAATTAAGTGCTGACAGCAAGGCACACATTTTACAGAATGACTGCTTACATTTTTAGATAATTGGATTTATAATTAAATTAATTGCTCATTTATTTTTGAAATGATGTAATGCAGGCAGAGGAATGTAAAAATAATGGGACTCCATTTGTGATATTTATAGCACATTTTTTTCCTGGGATAATTTAAGCCCATGGTGTCACACAGGACTATAACTGCTACAGCCATGCATGTTCCCTGGAATTTCAGGAAACCATCATTTTTAGGTGGTAACAAAAATAGGAAGTCCCACGTAGATTTTTGTCCTACATTTTAGAAGTGTGTGTATGTATGGTTAGATACCTCATAAAGTTAGAGAAAATGCAGAAAAGCCCTGCTGATTCCAAACTATCCTGCCCATGGAACAGATAGGGTACCAACTCCACACAGTTATTTTGCTTAGAATTACAAAATATGAGATGCTACTGGAAAATAAAGATAGTAATAATGAACAAATCAAGTGATGTGGTTTCTTGATTATCAGCAATTCTGAGAATTACTGATTCAATTAATGAACAAAAGAGGTACTGTTTTAGCAAGCAAGATTTAGAATTCACATATTTATTTATGAGATTCCACTCAACCTTTTCCCATCAGTACGTTAATAAGAATCAGTTTATTACTCAAGGGCAAAGCCATATTTTAGGTATGGCAAAGAGCTGCTGCTTAAAATATTCAATGAATATTGAATGAAAGATAAAACATGGTGGGTGGGTTTTAGTAGGAGTTGGGAAGGATGAGGGGATGTGAAACTGACCACCTCTCTGTTGTCAATGATTTACATGAAGAATCTGGATAGAAGAGACTGAATGGAGCCAGGCAGTGAATGAGAGTACTGAAGGTGACACAGTAACCTCAGATACATAAAGGCAATAGAGAAGGAAGTAACAGGCATATTTGCTTAAAATCTTAAAAGTCACTAACTTGTACATTTTCTTATCTGATCCTGACCAAATTGCTCACATTTCTAGAGCTGTACTGAGTTAATAGGGATCATATAGATTGCCCAAAGATGCACAGCTAGTAACACAGCCAGGATTTGAATTCCTTTATTCTAGACAGATTTAAAGTCCCCATTTTTTTATTAGTTTTTTAAAAAGATATTTAAAAATCTGTTCTTGATCTAGATCATAAAAAAGATGTTTTATATTCTATAATTAGTATATTTTTCATAACACTAAGTCGGTGTTTCCCAGAATGTGGTCCAGGGAATTTGGGGTGTATTTGGTAATTAGACAGATTCCTGAGCACATCAAAAGAATAATAAGAATTTCTGTGGAAAGAGCTCAAGTATCTGCATTTTAATCGAGCTTCGTAAGTAATTTGTAGGCATACTAAAGCACAAGAATTATTGTAGTTAAGTGTGCCAAGTGAAGGTTGGAAGGTTTGACTCTCTGGAGATGTTATATTTCATGAGATGTTTTAGAATGTGTTGTGTGGCTCCTTTTTCACATATATGGCACACACATTCAAGTGGCAGGCTATTTCAGGGGTGAAGGCTGTTAACATCTGAAGACTAATGCAGCTCTACCTGCTCGTTGAACAACATATTCTGTTCTGGCAAAGGAAGGATAGTGCTTATAATCATTAGCAGAACGGTGTGTGTACTATATTTTCCTTGTGTGTGTACTATATTCCTTGGCTTAGAACAGTATGGTCTTCAGAAATTATTATGAAGCGTCTTTGACCACAGCAATAATCTGTTTAAACCTTGTTAATGACTTTGTAGAAAACGGTTAGACTTTTGTTGACGAGTTTGAAGAAATCAGGGCGAGGCTGGAGAAGAACATCTAAAAAATACCATTAGTCAGTTAAAGGGAGTTGCATCACATATATTTAAATTGTTTTTAATAATCCATAAGTTAATTGGAGGTAATATTTATATGAAAGTGCTTAATTGTGTATTTAATTGTATAATATCTCCTTTTAAAGGGGTAGCACTTTGCTATTGTAAACAGTGCCACAATGAACATTTGTTTGCCTGTGTCTTTATAAGAGAACAATTTATAATTCTTTGGGTATATACCCAGTAATGGAATTGCTGGGTCAAATGGTATTTCTATTTCTAGGTCCTTGAGGAATCACCACACTTTCTTCCACAATGATTGCATTAATTTGCACTCCCAACAACAGTGTGAAAGTGTTCCTGTTTCTCCACATCTTCTCCAGCTTCTGTTGCCTCCAGATTTTTTAATGATCGCCATTCTAACTCGTGTGAGATGGTATCTCAATGTGGTTTTGATTTGCATTTCTCTAATGACCAGTGATGATGAGCATTTTTTCATGTTTGTTGGTCTCATTGATGTCTTCTTTTGTAAAGTATCTGTTCATATGCTTCACTCACTTTTGAATGGGTTTGCTTTTTTTCTGTTTTAGTTTTTTGTAGATTCTAGATATTAGCCCTTTGTCAGATGGGTAGATTGCAAAAATCTTTTCCCATTCTGTTGGTTGCCAGTTTGCTCTAATGATTGTTTTCTTTGCTGTACAGAAGCTCTGGAGTTTAATTAGATCCCATTTGTCTATTTTTGAGTTTTGTTGCCATTGCTTTTGGTGTTTTAGTCATTAAGTCCTTGCCTATGCCTATGTCCTGAATGGTTTTGCCTAGGTTTTCTTCTAGGGTTTTTATGGTGTTAGGTCTTATGTTTAGATCTTTAATCCATCCAGAGTTAATTTAATGTACAGTGTCAGGAAGGCATCCAGTTTCTGCTTTCTGCACATTGCTAGCCACTTTTCCCAACACCATTTATTAAGCAGGGAATCCTTTCCCCATTGCTTGTTTTTGTCAGGTTTGTCAAAGATCAGATGATTGTAGATCTGTGGTGTTGCTTCTGAGGCTTCTGTTCTGTTCCATTGGTGCATGTCTCTGTTTTGGTACCAGTACCATGCTGTTTTAATTACTGTGGCCTGATAGTATAATTTGAAATCAGGCAGCATGATACCTCCAGCTTTTTTTTTTTTTTTTTTTTTTTTTTTTTTGCTTAGAATTGTTTTGGCTATGCAGGCTCTCTTTTGGTTCCATATGAAGTTTGAAGTGGTTTTTTCCAGTTCTAAGAAGGTCATTGGTAGCTTGATGGGGATAGTGTTGAATCTGTAAATTACTTTGGGCAGTATGGCCATTTTCATGATGTTGATTCTTCCCAATCATGAGCATGGAATGTTTTTCCATCTGTTTGCATCCTCTCTTATTTCATTGAGCAGTGGTTTGTAGTTCTCCTTGAAGAGGTCCTTTACATCCTTTGTTAGTTTTATTCCCAAGTATTTTATTCTCTTTTTAACAATTGTGACTGGGAGTTCACTTTTGCTTTGGCTCTCTGTTTGTCTCTTATTGGTGTATAGAAATGCTTTTGATTTCTGCACATTGATTTTGTATCCTGAGACTTTGCTGAAGTTGCTTATCAGTTTCAGGAGACTAACCTAAATGTCCATCAATGATAGACTGGATAAAGAAAATGTGGCACATATATACCATGGAATAGTAAGCAGCCATAAAAAACAATGAGTTTGTGTCCTTCATAGGGACATGAATGAATCTGGAAACCGTAATTCTCAGCAAACTGACACAAGAACAGAAAACTAAACACTGCATGTTATCACTCATAGGCAGGTGTTGAACAATTAGAACATGTGGACACAGGGAGGGGAGCATCACACACTGCAGTTAGTTGTGGGAGGCTAGGGGAGGGACAGCAGGCAGTGGGGAGGGTGGGGAAGGGTAACAAGCAGAGAAATAAAAGATATAGGTGATGAGGGATGAAGGCAGCAAACCACCTTGCCATGTATGTACCTATGCAACAATCCTGCATGATTTGCACATGTACCCCAGAATCTAAAGTACAATAAAAAATAAATAAAATAGTGGTAGCACTTTTAAAATTCAAAACTAGTTTTATTACCAGAAAATTTCATTTGTTCACTTCACTTTTATGTGCATATGTTGTAGAGCGTTACATCCATACACACACATATCCTTATACATGCATTACCTACACCTCACAATAATACTCTTAGTAGGAACTTGGAGCTTCATTTTAAAGACTGATACCTCAGAAGATTAATGGACTTGAGCAGCAGAGGCAGAATTTCAGATGAAGCCTGAGAGGAAAATGTTGTTCAATTTTGAATTGTAGAGTAGGAAATATTGGTGTCTTTTTGCCTAGAATACTATGGGCTTAACTTGAATAAGATTCTGATAATTTCTTGGAAATATAACTTTCTAGTGAATGTTGTTCAACATCAAATTTTAGGTTAAATATTTTTTTAAAAAATGAACTTTCATGAGGTTGAAATAGTGTTACAATTAAAGGATAAAGGCATATATTATTTCTTGCCTTATGTGCCAAAAATTTTTTTGTAAAAGTAGATGTGACTACTTGTTGATATATATGAATATTTCTTCAATATTTATATGATGATCTCTGTGAATGTAAATGGTTGTCTCATCATCAATGCGATGGAAAACTAGTTTTATTTGCCTTGATGGAACACACTTTGATTACGTGGTAGTACTAAATTCTTTGTAAACAATAGTTGCTAATGTGTTGTTGAAGCATTTATTAATAATTTATTTGAACTATCCAGCATCAGAATAAAACAAGATGAGTTAGATGAAGGTCTATCCAGTGGAAAAATGCTTATCTAATATAGGCCAGATTTCTCCAATGAGAAAACCCCAGTGTTGTCTAAAGTAAAGAAGGAGAGGGAAGAAGAATGACAAGTAGAGGAAGAAAGAAGGAGAAAGAAAGATGAAGATATGTCATAATGCATTGCCTCACTATATTGTGAAGTGTTGTTTTAATATATGTGTGAGAGATTTAGTAAAGGATGTCGGAGAACAGAAGGTGAATTCTACTGGAAATTAACAGAGTGTCAGTCCATGTCAGGGATCCAGCAGTCATCGAGACCCACAGAGCTGTGTCAGATTGTGAGATGCAGCAGCAGCAGTACCTGGCATAAGGCCTGGCTGGGTGTATGAGAGGTCACAGGGCTCTGAAGGTTGACATACCCGGGGAGCTGGCCAGCACAGCACGGCCTCTGGAAAAGCAATGCACCTCCAGTTCCTGCTTCTGGTCCTTCTGTTATTTCAGTTGTTGAGAAGAAACAGGTCTGCTCCTGTGACTGGTGCATGTTTGTCAGAGTTGCTTGTTTTTTAACTTTGTCACTTCGTTTTTTGCAGACTTTCAGGTCCCTGCAGGTCGGGGGGCTAGCTGTGAATTATTAAGTGGTATGGCCTTAAGAGAGAAGTAATAAGAGCAGTTTCTTCCATATTAGCAGGAATGGGCTCAGCTTGGTACCTTCTCTACTGTGCTGCTGAGGGATGTGATCGGGGGAGTCACAAATGATGGGATAACTGGTGACACAACAGAACAGATCACCAGCAGAAAATGAATGTGTGAACAAGTTGTGAAAGACGCTTTTATTTCCGAATGGCAAGACACCCATTGCAGAAAATAAATTACATGCTGCTGGGGGATATCTCACTGTCCTACTGAAAGAGGCAACATTTTGAAGTGAAGGAAAAGATAGTATGGAATAACACAGGCTCAAAATAATGAAAATAACTTTTCATTCTGATTAGAGTATACATATTCAAAACTGGAAAACAGACTTCCAGTAATGCCCAATAAACCATATATTTCAAAATACTTTTAAATATTAATACTTAAAATATCCTTTCTGGAGTATTTTTATAAATCTCTAACAAGAATCAAAGCCCCAGTAAGAAACATTTTTTCTTCTCCTTCTCCTTCTCCTTCTCCTTCTCCTTCTCCTTCTCCTTCTCCTTCTCCTTCTCCTTCTCCTTCTCCTTCTCCTTCTCCTTCTCCTTCTCCTTCTCCTTCTCCTTCTCCTTCTCCTTCTCCTTCTCCTTCTCCTTCTCCTTCTCCTTCTCCTTCTCCTTCTCCTTCTCCTTCTCCTTCTCCTTCTCCTTCTCCTTCTCCTTCTCCTTCTCCTTCTCCTTCTCCTTCTCCTTCTCCTTCTCCTTCTCCTTCTCCTTCTCCTTCTCCTTCTCCTTCTCCTTCTCCTTCTCCTTCTCCTTCTCCTTCTCCTTCTCCTTCTCCTTCTCCTTCTCCTTCTCCTTCTCCTTCTCCTTCTCCTTCTCCTTCTCCTTCTCCTTCTCCTTCTCCTTCTCCTTCTCCTTCTCCTTCTCCTTCTCCTTCTCCTTCTCCTTCTCCTTCTCCTTCTCCTTCTCCTTCTCCTTCTCCTTCTCCTTCTCCTTCTCCTTCTCCTTCTCCTTCTCCTTCTCCTTCTCCTTCTCCTTCTCCTTCTCCTTCTCCTTCTCCTTCTCCTTCTCCTTCTCCTTCTCCTTCTCCTTCTCCTTCTCCTTCTCCTTCTCCTTCTCCTTCTCCTTCTCCTTCTCCTTCTCCTTCTCCTTCTCCTTCTCCTTCTTTTTTTTTTTACTTTGAGACAGAGTTTCACTCTGTCACCCAGGCTGGAATACAGTGGTGCAATCTCTGCCCACTGAAACCTCCAGCTAATGGCTTCAAGCAATTCTCCTGCCTCAGCCTCCCATGTAGCTGGGGCTACAGTCACAAGCCACTATGCTTGGCTAATTTCTTGTATTTTTAGTAGCGACGGGGTTTCACCATATGACCAGGCTGGTCTGGAACCCCTGACCTCGGGGTGATCCACCCGCCTCGCCCTCCCAAATTGCTAGGATTACAGGCATGAGCCACTGCACCCGATCCGATTCTTATTTTAGAAAATTAAAGTTCATTTTGTTTATAGCAAGTGTGTTGGATTATAGTTATGTACATGATCTGTTCATTTCATCATTTATTGAATAAATCCATATCGAGTGACTTCTGTGTGTCAGGCATTAGAGCCACAACAATGAACAAGATATATATCCCCTGTCCTGGTTGGCTTATGGTCTAATAGAATAATAAATGATTACTGAATACTTTCACAGTCAGCATTTTGTATGAATAACTTTATGCAAACCTGGCAATAGTGCTATGCAATAGGAATTCTTTCCCTATTAAAAGATAAGGAAAATTAGGTTCAGAGGATAAGTAATTTGCCCAGACTTGCAAGCTAAAGAGTGGTTGAGGCAAAATTCAGACAAGATCTGGGTGACTTCCCCTGTACACGTTTAACTATGCATATTGGCACATGCTCCCATATTCTGTGGTCATTATTGAGAAGAAACTGTTAAATTAGATTCTAGCCCTAGAAAAGTTTTCTGTATTTTACTTACAATTTACTGAGATCTCTTGCTATATGTGGACACAACTAATCCTTCTTTTGGCCTATCCTACTTCTCTTCCAGATTATCTGTAAAGTTATTGGGTAAATAGACCAAAATATCACTGATGGACTCTATCAAAAGGAAAAATCAGAAGCAAACTTTCACAGAAATTGCTCTTAATTCTTCACCTTTATTTACATTTCTTTTTTTTTAATGGTCAGTGCTGCTTCCTTGCCCCTCAATACCAACACTACAGCAGCATCTCTTGCTTTTAAATGTGAATATCTGTGGGAAACATTTAGAATTTGCAAATTATAACAGTTTATTATTACACAAATTAGAATTTATTATTACACAAACTATGGGAACCACAGAATATGGGAACATGTGCCAACATGCATAGTTTACATAATAGAATTGTGTAATGATAAAAATTAAAATAATAATATATTATCTAAATTAATTTTTACAGTCAACTCCTGGATTGGCATTAAAGTTTTGGCATTTTAATGTGTTTGCTTTTTCTAACTTTCTCTTCATTAGAAGAACTCATCTCATTTTGTATGCATAACCCAATGAGAAGAATTAGAAACTATCAGTACAAAAAAATGATCAAATACACATGTTGTGACAGAAGTTTAGGTAGGTATAACGAATGTGTACACGTTTCCAACATTTCCACTTAGGTCTATATTTAGATAATAATGTGATGCACAATCAAAATAAAAAGCTAAAAATCTTTCCACAGATCATGTAATTGCTATTACTGTCCTCTAAAAGAATCATTTTTCATTCTTCACCTCTATTAAACTATTTTCCTCTCTGCCCAACTCTGCCTAGAAAATTAATAAACATTTAAAATTTCAGACTTACATATATTAAAAATAAAAAATATGTTTATCTTGGTCCATATATTACCATGGCCCAGGTAAAAATTTTTTCCAGCCTCTGCCAGTGCTAGGATTCACACAAATCAAGGAGTATATGTATTCTCAAAATGCATGAAAAAATAAATAGACTCCCATATTTTTCTTTCATATAATAGTATGTGGCAAGCAATCAGTAGGATTTTAATGTTGCTGTTTTAAATAATGTTTGAATATATTTATATGTTTAATACTACAGCATTATGTGTTTTCCCTTCAGAATTGTTTTCATGCTCTCTCTATATTTTTTTTGAGACAGAGTTTCGCTCTTGTTGCCCAGGCTGGAGTGCAGTGCTGCAATGATCTTGGCTTACTGCAACCTCCACCTTACTGGTTCAAGTGATCCTCCTGCCTCAGCCTCCCAAGTAGCTGGGATACAGGCATGTGCCACCACGCTCAGCTAATTTTGTATTTTTAGTAGAGATAGAGGCTTCACCATGTTGGTTAGTCTGGTCTAGAACTCTTGACCTCAGGTGATCTGCCTGCCTCAGCGTCCCAAAGTGCTGGGATTATAGGCGTGAGCCACCACACCCAGCCCATGCTCTATCTTAATTTATGTTTTTGCTCAACTCCATGTCATGAGACTTCAATTTTGCTATTATATGTTCTTTTAAAGCATGATCGAATGTCTTTTCAAGATGAAACTCCTATTGTGTCATTATGAAGAGTGTTCTTTCTAATGCCCTGGTCCATATCATTCTTAAGGTGCTCCAATAAGAGGTGGTTGAGGCAGGAAGTCACCAAATGACTCAAATCTAAGAATGCTACACTCCTGTATAAGGCCCTGCCTACCGCAGGTAGGCCTGTTCCCACCACAGTGCATTTCCCATGGGTTTCAATGAAAATGATTAACACTTTTTTCACGTTTAATAGCATACAGGTCCATGCAACTGTGTCATTGCACTGGCTTGTTCACATATCTGTGCATTTTTTTTTCTATGAACTTCTTAAGAGCAAACAATCTATGTCTTTCTTGTTTGAGTCTTAGTAGGTACATGCTTAGTCACAGTGGTGGATTTTACCATGGAGATGATGAAACATAAGTTGCAGGGCCCTTGACCTGCATGAGGCTATTCCAGGGTCCTGGGTGAAACCTTAGCAATGTAATCACATGGTCATACATTATTGCAAAATTTGTAAATGTAAGAGGGTTTAATTAGACTGCTACAAGGCTTTGTAGTTTCATTTATATTAGTAATTTTATTTTCTTCTTGTCCTGAAAGAAGCCTCCCCAAATGGACAATTTTGGCCCCATAAAACCTTGATTGTCCCTTGTTGACATGCAAGGAACGACTATTTGCTTTTTGTTGGATGAATAAATGAAAGAGGTAAAAGGAATGAGAAGGAATGAATATTTTATTAGTTAATACATTTTAACATTTAAAATTTGCATGTCTGGCAAAAATTTTTCACAAGCTACCAACAGAAAATGCTAACATTATCACCCTTGGGTAGTGTCTATGAGTTTACATGCTCTTATACCAATGTAACTTCAATAGAATTTTCCACCAGGCCTTCGATTAAATTTAACCTTCGATTAAAGTGACTGATATCAAAATGTTTACAACTATGCTATTTTTAGAAAAGGATTATTATACTCAATGGTTAAAGAGGAAAAGAAACCCAAACACATGATTGAGTGATGCTCGTGATTGTATTGTGTCAATACTAGGATGTCAGCTGAAGTCTTCTGATACTGACTCTACTCTTTTCAAAACATGGTGTTTACAAATATATTTAAATAAATGAAAACTTATTCTACAAACAAAAGCATAAAATCAAATAGGTTAATAATGTTTTCCTCAAATGATGAACATTTTCCCTTTCCTTCCCTTTCTTTCTTTTCCTCTCTTCTCCTCCTCCTCTCTCCTTCTTTCCCCTCTCCCTCCATTTCTTTGCTTCTTCTTGTTTTCTTTCTTGATGCAGGTGTTTAATATTATCCAACTGCCATAAAGCTAAATTATTTTTTGGAAAATAGAACTGAACTACTGAATACAAGATGAAAATGTGGTTGCTGGTCAATCATCTTGTAATAATATCTATTACTACCTGTCTAGCAGGTAAGAAATATCCTTTGTATATTCTACATATATTATGTCAACATAATTGATATGTGTGTTTATTTTATTAAATGTGTTGTATGAAGTAAACATTTTCTTTTGATAGCTGGGTCAGACAAGTAGGTAAATATGTATTTAGGCTGACCCTATTTTCTTTTTAATTTCAATTAAGATTTCACAGAACTTCATCAATCTTGGATCATAGTGTGCTTGTGAATGTTTAAGATATAGATCTCTGGGGAGGTCCCTGGAGTGTAGCATTTGTCTATTCCTGAGGAGTAAATTCTCCTACTGTGGCTAATTTCAACTTGACATCATTAATGTGGAACTGAGAAAGATGTGCAACAGCTCATCAGTCTATAATATTTTCACCATCCAGCTATAAATAACCACAATGGCATAGAGTAAAAACAAAACAAAACAAAACAAAACAAAAACAAAAAAGAGGGAAGGTAATGGGTTTTAAGTATTTGTTCCCTTTACGCTTAACATGATTGATGTATTTGTAAATTAATTTTTAATACTGGCTATGTTTAACAAGTGATTCACAAAATTTCTGAAAATTAATAATCACTTCTCGAGAGCTCTAGGTAGATGTAACACACTATTGAATCTTATAACTCTTTTACCAATTGGATCAATATAATTTAAAAATGATTAAAGTAATCTGCAATGTGTGTAGGGACATAAGACCACTAAAACAATTTTGAGAGTACCTTAGTTTTAAGACAAAGAAATTTTATATTTGTCTTTCAAAGGCAAGTGTGAAGCATTCAGACCTATTTTGTACAATGAGAGGCATATCATATCTTTATCTGAAAAATTGATATAGTCACCCAACAAGTACTTATTGAGCTAGGTTATTATCATGAAAGCATTAGAAAAATTGAATTCTAATAATCAATTTTTCTAATACTTTTATATTAATGACCTAACTCAATAGGTAATTGTTGAGTGACTGTTTTGTTCAGACATAAATGGTCTTCATCCTTTTATGATTAATCACTTAAATGATTAATCTGAAGGACATCATTATTAAGAACATAAAAAGCATTGTTTTATTTTGGGGAATAGTTTTTATTATGCTCACTACAAAACTCAGAAAAGACCATTTCATTAGTACTTAAGGATTTTAATGACGTTGATAAATATATATTTTATGACCATAGTAATTATGCACACATACCCACATACATATATATAATCATATGCATAATATATTTACACATATATAATGTAAACATAAGAAATAAAAAATTTGGTAAAGTCATTGGGTGAAGTCTTATTTTTATGAATAAAATAAAAACTATCTTATTAGTACTGAAAATTCATACTAATTAACTGCAAATTTTGGTGCTACAACTATAAATGTAAATTTAAGAAATAAATATATGCACAGGTATGAAGATACTTCAACCTTTATAGTAAAGGACCACTACTCTCATTCCATTGTCTAGCATCTCAGCTATTCAAGTAATGTTTGAAACCACAATTTAAATAATTGCTTCAGGATCAAAATTGTTTTTTTCTTTCATTTTTAGAGTTTACATGGTACAGAAGATATGGTCATGGAGGTAAGTTGACCAAAGAGTAAACCTTGTAAACATCTTTTCTCTATTGAATCATATTTTATCTCTCCTTTAAGCCATTAACTCTCTATATTTAAGGCAAACGGTTAATGTTAGATTACTGTGAAATTTTGTAAGGTGATCTTTCTGAGATTATAAGCAAATTGTTTGTTGAATAAGTGGATACATCATAAACAAATATCCTATTAGAGGATTGTAGCAAATGGAAAATATTAAATGTGGCTGGCATTTTTCCTGCATGCTTTGTAAGAGTGCTATGCCACTAAACTTGGAAGCAGTATTTTAAAATTTGTAAGCATTGAACTCATTTTTGAAAGCCTCTTGCTTTGCTGCAAGGGAGATAACTGAAGTTAGTGAACTCGGAATCTTAAGATTCAGTTCAATTAAAAGTCCACAGATACTGTAAAATTTATTGTTTAATAATCCTTCTAATTTAGATCCTACTTCAACTACCAAACAGATCTTGCAGAAATAAAGTCAGCATGGTATACTGGAAAAAAAAATAGAAAATTTGGAGTAAGATCACCTGAATTTGCGTTTTCAGCTCCATACTCACTAGCTGATCTTATTATCTTGTGTAAATTATATAACTTCTATGAGCCTTAACTTTCCAATATGTAAAAATCACAACATTGTTGTGAGGACTAAAAAATGAATTGCAGTGATGACTTCTAGCGTAATGACTGGCAAGTAGGTGCTCCATAAGTACAGTAACACTAGTAACTTATAAAAGCCACTGTATAATGGTAGGAAAATGAAAAACCATGAAGAATCACTGAACAACCCATGCTAGAACTTGCATGCCAAATCAAGGATACCTATTGTATTAGTCCATTTTCATGATGCTGATAAAGACTTACCCGAGACTGGGAAGAAAAAGAGGTCTAATTGGACATATAGTTCTACATGGCTGGGTAGGCCTCCGAATCATGGCAGGAGGCGAAAGTTACTTCTTACCATGGCAGCAGCAAGAGAAAAATGAGGAAGAAGCAAAAGTGAAAACCCCTGATGAACCCATCAGATCTTGTGAGACTTATTAGGATGTAGTCAGATAAGAGATAGGTGTCAGAAGATGCCCAGCCAGGTATGTAAAACAGAGTCTAGATGCTTCAGAGGTGGATCACAGGACAAGGAAGTAGTTGCTCTAGAGATATGTGACAGGCTCCCTTTGGGCAGGTAGAGCCAAGCAAGGAGAATTTAGTTCACTTAACTTTTCTGCTAACCTGACCCTACTCTTTATTCTAATAACTGTATTTCTACAAGTTTTTGAGACCAACTCCTTACTCTCTCTGTTTAGTTATGGAAAAATACTGCAATGTTACCTATTACCCATGACCCTAAAAAATTGGGGCACCAGCATATTTAAAGGCTAAGCCCATCTTCTCTTATCAGCCGGAAATGGGTGGCAGTGAAGACAGGAAGCTGTACTATGTGGGAGAAGGATGCTTTGTGGCAGTTTAAATATTAACTCTTTTAGAGAGTTTCAAGAGAGCTTAAACCACTCCCAAACCAATAATCATGGTAATATTGTAAATGTGGTAAAAATTTCCATCTTAGTCTCTTTAAATTTTGATGTCATCCCTTTTTTCTAACAGACTTTTCCAAGGACTCTTCTTATAACATATTTACTATAACATATATAAAATTGTGTTTACTAACTAACAGATTGAGGTGAAATAGAATGGGAAGTGGAGTTTGTCTCAAAAAGTATATAAAATAAATAAAAATACCTCTGAAGCACAAATTATAATTTTACTTTCAATTTCCAGAAATAAAATAACAACATTACAGTGGAGACTCTCCACATAGTGATAGGTGAAGTAATCCTGTTTGAGATCATATAATTGACTGGTTATATTAATGGTGAAAGTGAGAATGAAAGAGCAACAGCTTCTGCCTGTCATTTACATTAGTAAATATGACTGCAGATATTCATACATTATTTATTTTTATCTTCATCTTTTTGATCACACTTAAACATACTTACATCTGTAATAGATTTATGATACTCACACTATCAGGTAGGAAATAAATGAATTTACATTAAGAGCAGATCAAAACAGAGATGTGAAGTGTTAAAGCCTCAATTAGCTTGAGAGGTCATCTATAGCTTTGTGCTCCTTTTAAGAAGAATCTCTCTATTAAAAGAAGAAATGTACTTAAAAAATAATTCTAGTTTTTGAAAACACAATCTTTATCTGTGGTTTGTTTCTTAGGACTTTTACCCCCATAATACTTCCAAAGCATCAAAATTTGTCATCTAAGTGTTTCCATGGCTATAGAAAAAAAATCAATAGATGACAGTATTTTCTGGAGGCTGAGAACATAATGCTTACGTTACTGGATCCTTTGCTGAGCCTTGAATTTATTATCCCTGAAAGTTCTTTTCCCTGGATCTGAGCACTCTAGATGAGCTAGCATGGCAATAAACTCAGGTACGGTCTGCAGAGGAAACATGAGGATCCTAGTCAAGAGGTTCATGCTGAACCTGGCAATGCAATACAGATGCTTGCTTTGAATAGTTTTTCTTTCAAGGGCCCAAATATGTTCCTAAAATAAAATATATACAGTAATTGCTAAGCCATCAAATGGAATACATTATGTGATTCAGGTTAAAAAGTTTAGAAAAGTAAGAAGCATATAGTTATAAAACAAAATACTTAATAGAAAAATTAACGTGATATGAAGTATGTCCTATTTTGCTTTCTGTTCTTGGAAAGGGCAAAGGGAAATATCTTAACTGTAATGTTTTGTCAATGTGAAAAATAATTTCAGTATTTTCTTGGAGATTAGCTTCTTATTTTAATCCCTGGAAGCTTGCGTTGTCTGTTACTATAAAGGTCAAATATAAGTGGAGTATTGGGAAATATACACATATAATGTGTGGAAAATATGTTAATTGAGAAGAAAAAGTAGCATAAGGTACCAATATTAACCAGTTAGGCCTATAAAAATTCACTCCAAAATTGTTAAATATTTGCATATCCCCTTTGAGGGTTTTGTTCATTCCTTATGTATAGGAATAATCCTATATACACACTCAGTATAACCCAATAGGTGTAGCCTCATCATTATTTGTATGTGCCATTCTATAATTTTCAATGAAAATTTTCATTGCTAGGACCTTTTACTTTTTAAAAAATACATATTATTAAGATGCAAAAGCTACTTAAAACATATTCTCAGTTCTCTAAAAGCTGACCAACTTTTATCTCAAAAGCATATAGAGTAAATGAAAGGATACATTATTAAAAGAAATATTTAAGACTATTCATTTTATTAAAATATGAAAATATGCTAATCTTTACATAGCAATATGCTCATGTGAATCTGTCTTTATTGTATTTGAAGGTGCCAAGCAGTACTTTGAATAATCAAAGCAATTCTGAATGACCATAACTCACCTTACTTCAAAAGAAAAAAAGCTTATTTAAAGGAAGCAAATGAAATTATAAATTAAGTTTAGAATTCTGGATGATGACCCTCCATATAATGGCACTTCTAGAAGCCACATTAGAAGCAGACACTAGACAGGCCAGGGCTGTCTGTTTCTACATTAGAAATACGATTGTGTAATCTATCTTTATTAATGTAAGCCTGTACCTCTTGCGATGAGTTCATATTTTAGGAAGTCATATTTAATCACTACCGTATTCCTCATTATTAAATGAGACAGATATTTAGTTTCTAAACAATCTTTCAAGTGTGCTGCATATAGGATGCAAGTTGGAGAAGGTTCAAAGAAAAATCCTTAACCCTGAAGACCTGAGATCCTCTCAACAATGTCTTTCACAGGGCAGATCTTTTGATTTTAAAAATCCAACTTAATCTTTTTTTTTTCTTATAATGCTTTTGGTGTCGTGTCTGAAAGCTTATTGAGTACCCAAAGTCAGAATCAAGGACAACTAACATCTATAGTGCATCAAATTGTAGCCCCCAATTGACCATCTGAAATTTCTATGCTAACACTGTTGTAAGAAGTAGAAACTCAAGATCTGATCCAGTGTATAACTGTGGTCTTATGTTTAAAGTATCTGCATACTTGCATCTGCATTCATCTCTCCTTAAATCTCCTTAAATGGATAGCCTTCTCCATTGGTAATAATAACATCTACATCATCATCAGGCTTGTTGCATAAGTACCAAAGTACTTAGAAGATCTTTATAAATTTTACAATCCCCTAAGCAATATTTATTTTTAGTTTTCTAAATATTTATGAACTTAGATTTTTAAAAGTTTTGAAATAATTCACACTAAAGTCATTATTTATCAAGGATTCTAGTGGGAATAGAAACTATCTTACCTTCAAGAAGATAATCTATACATATTGAAAAGTACCCTTCTCTACTTTTTAAGCATTTTTATAGACATTGAGAAGAAACAACTAGATCTTCAAATTGGCAGGTGTTACTAAATTGCTCAGTCAAAAAACCTATGCAATTGGGAGAGACTCAAGGAAATTGTCAAACTGAGAGGAAGAATAGCATGATTTTTATCATAGATAAGCACAAGGTCATTTCTTTCAGAAGTCAGAAAATCCAGACCTTCCATAAAAAACAAGTCTTTAGTCATCAGGGATTCAGGATTCATTTCTCATTTTTTCCGTTTGCTATCACAGCCTGAATAGGCAGAAAATATCAGGCATCATCAGGAAAAGTATTAGAAGTGAAGCAGAAAATATTATATGCATTTATGGCTTTTACAACCTCAAGAAGGATATGGAACTAGAGACAACCTAGAATACAACTTTCAAAATTATTAGCAGAGAGCATCTCTGTGAATACCTCATATCTGTAATCTTAATAATAAATGTGGTAGGCACATGGAGTCCTTAGGACATATGCCTGAATGTCCTAACCCTTTAAAACAAATTGCTTGCATAAGACAATAACTAGAAAAGTTCATTGCAGAAGCTAAGTCTTAGTTTTTCTCATTCTTCTGATTCTGATCCAGCTATTTATCTCCTATCTGAAATGGGATTATGGTAATGGAATGTGTCTGATGTCTATAAACTGTTGAATAAAAATTTCAGCAAATTTCAACCAAGAACGAGGCAGCTCCCTTGGAAACATTTTGGGTTAACTTACTAATTAGAGAAATTAATTCTTCATACCTGGAGGGAGTGGGGAGAAACTAACTTGAGGATTTAGTAACCATCTATATGTACAACAAAAATGTACTGAGTGTCCCAAACAATACAGTGCTAATAGCACCAGAGCTACAAGAGTGAAAATTTAGCTTCTTGTTTTTAGAAGCTTCATGATTAGTCGCATAGTTTATATACACAAGAAGCATAAACTAAATTTCAAAGAGATTGACAAATTATGAGAATGTTTTCAAAATTAGCATTTATTCATTGCTGACTATAAGCCAGGTACACTGTGATCGTCCATGAATTATTTCAAAATAATTCTGACAATAACCTTATCGGGTAGATTTTATTATCCCCTTTTTATAGTGATATTGAGCCTTGGAGAGATAGAATAATTTGTCCAAAGGCACACTAATAATGGTACTGAGGCAAGATTTAAATGACATAATGAAACTATTTGTTCAAAAGGAAGCTGGAACAGAGCTCTCATCTTCAAGTTTAGTGTTAGAGAAGATAAAAATGTCTGTGCGCCATTGCCTTTACCTCTCTCTCAAAAAACAAACTGGAGGAGCGAATCATGGCTTCGATCAGGCAGAGACATTCCAGTGACCTGTAAGAATATTCATTCTTTCTAGCTACACAGATTATTAATTCATTTGAGGCATATGGTTTTGTGCTATGTTCTGTAAATGTTGCCACAGTAGTGGCATGTGAGTGATTCTCTTCTCCTCATCCTGCTGTGAAGTGTCACTCTTCCCTTCCAGAGAGAATAAACCACCAGGATCAACTGTTTCTCAACACAGCTGTTTGCGATAAATTTTAAACCAGTTGTTCAGATCCACTATCCATGTAATTTGTTGATTGATTGTACCACATGTTGCTGAGTGCCAATGCTAGTCACATGTTTAGAAAAAAAAAAAAAAAAGAGAAACCTCGCTTAGAAAAGAGACTCATTTCCCCCAAATCAAGAAGCTCTCCTTTTCATTCAGACTCTTGTTCAAAAATCATTAGGTTCCTATTGTTTTCCAGACAACCAGACAACTACCCAGGAGAATGATGTACACAGATGAAAGACATAACCACGTGTTCTCAAGCATTTGCAATCTAGCAGAACAGAAAGTTGCACCAAGAATCATAGCATGTGTGTTAAGTATCATAACCTATATGGGGAGCTACAGGAACTCAAAAGAGGACCAATAAAAGCCAGGAGAGATGAGAGGTTTTGGCTTCCTGATGGAACTAACTATGGCTAGGTCACAAAGGATCACGTAAATTTTAATAGGACGAGAAAAGTAGAATGATGATTCTAGGAAGACAAAAAGCATATGCAGAGGCTCAGGGGCATGGAAATACAACGTGTTTGGGGAGGTGTAAGTAGTTAAGTTTGGTAACACATGGAAATGACCGGAGATGTGCAGAAAATGATTTTAAATGAAGAACCTAATGTTTGGCTCAGTATTACGGGGGCAGATATCTTTGTTTTGAATTAAAATGGTAAGTCTCTTTCTGATTTTTTTTCAAATGTTTTTCCAATGTTCTCAAACTTTCTTTAACTTATAAAGTAGCACAATGTAAAACAATTTTATTTTTCTTGTAGTTTCTGAGGAAGACAAAGGATTTGGACCAATTTTTGAAGAGCAGCCAATCAATACCATTTATCCAGAGGAATCACTGGAAGGAAAAGTCTCACTCAACTGTCGGGCACGAGCCAGCCCATTCCCGGTTTACAAGTAATGTACCTCACTGCTCTTTTCAGAATGGAGTGTCAGAGTAATGATCACAGATCAGCATGTATTAACTTTTAAAGATATAAGATAGTGCTTTCTACAAATTCCATGGACATTAACAATAATATTGGCATACAAGCTATTTAAGAAGTTGTCTAATGCTCAAATAGCAGGTTTTCTTAAATATATGCAAATAATTCACTTACTGTTCTCTGCACAGATAATGCTACTGGCATTTGACATTACCCACTTACAAATTGTATAATGGAAATAATATTTTTAAGCCTACAAATGGTTACATCAAATTATGCATAATTTAAATATACATATTTGAGGATAAAATGTTTTTGTATGCACTGGCCTGGATAACTCATACCTACAGATATGGATAAATTTTTATATTAAGTACAGGTAAAGATCTTGAACAAATAACTGTAGAAAGCACCATCTTTTTCAACAGTCTCATATCTATATTACATCCAACACAGCAAATTTCTTAAATGTCTCTATAGGAAACTCTGTATAAACATACCTCTTTCTATTTTTCTGGGTTACATATGTATGTTATCGAAAACAACGTTATAAAAAGCAACAATGAATTTGTTTCCTGCTTCAGGTGGGTCAGAAAATTATACTAACAGTTTCCCATTTGATGCAAAGAATGAGATGGAAAAATCAACTAAATGCCAATGGCTTTGAATTTCACCTGTGCGATGGTTCCATGAAGACAAAACAAGAGACTGATAGAGAAATTGGGGGCTCTAGTGTGTTAATGTCACTTGACTTAATTGAAGATTGTCACTCAACAAAGTTAGCTTTAATATGTTTTTCTGGGTAGAAAAGTAACTTTCTATTATTACAAAAAGTTCTTATCAAAGAGAATATCCCCTTCCACCCATTTGATTCTAACTGTACTCAGTTTTTCTTGCCTTTGGCTATAATTACAAAATTATTCTTAAGATAAAATACGAGCTTAGATACAAAATCACCATCCCATTGAAGTTATTTTTATTGTTTCAATTTCATGCATGGGAGTAAAATATAAGTAGGTATTTAATAAATTATAAATAATACATTTGTACTGAAAATATTTGATGGGCTAGACTTATCTCCACACTTAAGCCATATATAATGATAACCTATTTGTCATTGACATGGGATAGTAGAACTAATAGGATCTGTAGAGGAGATCCAATCCAAAAAAATCATACCGGAGAGGAAGTTGAATCCTTAGTAAGTAAATTTGCTTGCTCAGGAACTAGTAAAACACAGATCAGGGACTGAAACACAGGTTTTATGATTTCTGAAGAAGCATGCAATTTTTTCAGTATTTATCTACCTAGATAGATTGATAAAATCTCAAAAGCTCTTTCAGCGACACTTATTCTGTAATACTCTGTTGTTAACATTCATACAAGGGACCTTAGAAAATCAATCTCTAGGCTGGAATGGAGGCAACCAGAAGAAAGGGTTGCTCTCAGATAATGTTCTAGAAACATGGAAAAGGCTATGCTTCTCCTTGCTGCCCCCATCATCCCACCCCACAGGCACAATAAGAAGCAAAGCTTTGCTTGCCCAGTAAGTCAACAACTGCCTCTCACAGGTTGCACCCAGCACTGAAATTTCCTCTTTGAGTTTGACCTGGTTATCCATACATTAATAGAGATAACTGGAGAAGACAGATAGATGTTTAATCTTGTTATGAAGGCAGTCTCTTTTTGTTGGGGAAAAATGAAAGAACAGAAAAAAAAATCAGCTCATGATGCAACTACTTGGAAAAGAATGTTTAAAGTTTTTAAAATGTACTTAATTTCAGGCCAAATTATACTAACCTTGGTAATCATCCAATTTTTCATTCATATAGTAGTTTTATATTTGTACCGTGTTCTGTGACAACTTGTTATTCATAGCAACATCCTGAGAGGTACAACGGGGTACTTTATTTCCGACTTACAAGCCTTGCGGATTTCATTATCTTGTGCCCATCCCCAAAGAAATAAGCACTACAATAAAAAAAAATTACTAAAAGAAATTGTAACAATAGTGTATGTTTCTGAAACTAGAGCAGTGAACTTCCTCAAACACAAAAAAAGGTCATCCTTCTATGATGTCACAAGCATAGTCAGATCCAGGAAGTTAAGACAATAAACAAAAATTTGGAACCAACATAATGAGGGGAAATTTTATAAAAATTGGAACTGCTCAACAAAGAAACACACTGTCTTGACAAGAGCTGAGCAACTTAACACTGGATGGTTCAGGCAGGGACAATATTGCCATCACCTGGGGATAGAGGAAGGCTTTATTCACTGGGTTGGAATTTAGTAAGTTTTAAAAATGCAAAATCACAGTTTCCTATGCTTGCTTTTGAATTATTTCCTATACTGCAAAAATTGTAACTAATAATGTTCCAGTAACTTTGATTTGGTAACAGATATTCTAAAGCAATTAGGCCCTTTGGGTATGATTATTACTCTAATTAGAAGTGGCCAGGAAATGAGTGATGTGGTCACCAGCCACTACTATTTCAGCGATTTGACCACAGCTCTAGGCTTATGACTTTCCTGAGGACATGGAACTTTAAAGGATAAACCCTGATAAAGAATGATTATAAAATTATACAGTTGGTTCTTTTAGTTGAGAACTATTTTCTACATGCATTCTTTTCATCATCACATCAGAAATTTAGATTCCTGTTTCCAGTCAATTTATTTATAACACTATTCCTATTAACTAATGCTCTGATTACCTGCAACATGTCTTATATTGTTATGAAATTCTGTGGTAGGATGGAAAAATAATTGTTTTTCTTTTCCACTTTATTAAAAGTAATCTTTGAGTCTTGAGAAAAGACGTAAGTGACCACTAGCTCTAGGCTGAGGAAGTTTTACTGGTATATTTGTGGCTTGGAATAAATTTTTTAAAACCCAACTAATTTTTATTATTTTCAAATTGTGTGACTGACCTCTAGTGGTCAGAATTGCCACTTACTGAGCAAACCCCAATGTCAGTTTGTTTTACTGAAAAATTACTTTGAAATTTAGAGTCAGATATTGATATTTTATATTTTATTTCTGGTAGAACAATACTTTTAATATTTTATACAGCATATCTGCATATATATGAATCTAACTGGTGCATAGATGACTGTCAATTATGTCCAATGTATAGCTGCCAAGAAATCAATTTATGGAGAAAAACTTAACAAAATATTTGTCACTCGGATACCTCATGAAAAAAAAGACAAAATATGTATGTACTTTGATGTTTACCTGTCTGTACCTGAGCTAAATTACAAATTATGATCCTAGAGACTCTGAATTATAGAGTACAAAGAAATACCATCTGAATCATATTTCTTATTGTCTGAATTTGCCCTGAGCTGTATCCAGACTATTTTAGAACTTTGTTAGCTCCATACAGTTTCCAGGTCTCATGACCTGAGATTGACCTTTGTATCTTTTTCTCTTAGGTGGAGAATGAATAATGGGGACGTTGATCTGACCAGTGATCGATACAGTATGGTAGGAGGAAACCTTGTTATCAACAACCCTGACAAACAGAAAGATGCTGGAATCTACTACTGTTTAGCATCCAATAGCTACGGGATGGTCAGAAGCACTGAAGCAACCCTGAGTTTTGGATGTAAGTAAATAGTAACTTTTTAAAAATGGTGTGTTTAGGTGAGTTCAGCAAGAAGAAAAATCAAGAAAGGATAGTGAGAGGAAGGCATCACAGATGAGGTGCATTGTACAAGATGAGTGGACCTAATTGTATGATGGAGACAACAAAATACTCCAAGGCATACAATGAAGGCACTTGAAACAGTGAAAGATGATGTTGTCAACTAAAGGAAAACCAGGGTCTGAGGATCTTGAATGACTCTTTAAAATTAGTATCAATGCAAGCGTCAAGCCATATATTATTGAAGGGGCCCTATCACCTATAAGGGGGTGAAAATTGGCTTTTGGGGGAAGAAAATGTCACATATTGCAACATAATGTCTATGATTCTTCAAAGATCAACCCAATATGATAATACCTTATTCACTAATATTGTATTTCTCATAGTAGGAATAAATTTAATTATATTTTTGTTAATTTATTTTAAATTTAAATACATGAAAAATTTCTTCTAATTAGGGCCAATAATGACAAATTGTGCTAAGCTAAAATTTAGAGGTTGTTCTGAAATAAAATTTTACACTGGGAGACGAGTTGGATCAGGTGATCTCCAGTATGTGATTTACGTGAGCACTTAAATCTTTTGCAAAATGAACTATAGGATGAAAACCATGTTTTAAGAAGTCCTACATGGTAGGGTTTATCAAGAGGGAATGAGAGGGCCAGGAATAGAAGTAAGATTAAATTAGTGTGGTGAGAGTGGAAATGTAAATTACATACATTAACTATAAGGAAAGAATTAACAGGTTGCATTGCACAAAAGGAAAGAAGACTATAATTTTTTTTTCCCAAGGAATGTCTAGTCAAAGGGCAGAAACATTCTGTTCTCATTAAAAATGTGATGAGAGCAAGAAAAACCAATTTCAAGGATGGCAGGAAGCATTTAAATGGTCGCCTCACATGCAGAGGTTATTGGGATATTGAGTTAATCCAAGTTGAAATGTCAAGTAAGCTATTGAGGATAGGGATGGCATTCAAGTAAGACACCAGAGCTAGAGAAGTAGATTTGAAGAGTCCTCTGCAAAAAGTAACACTTAGAATAAATGGTTTTTCGGAGGTATACAATTTATATGGAGAAAAGTAACAATTAAATGTTATAATTTGGGTGCTGATCACAGGTAAGGAACAGGAAGAAAGGCAGAAAAAAAATAGAGTCAGTAAGACAAATGAAGGATTGCAAGAATATAAAGGAATCAAGCGGAACATAAGTTCCAAATACATAGAAAAGAGTAAAGAAAATTAGAACTGAAGCAAAGCCAAAATTTGAAGAGGAGCAAGAGATTGGTCACTTTCATGTTCCCTAATTAGGGTCCTGTCTTTTACCCTTATCCCTTCCTGATATCCAAGCCCTCCCTCAGGAAGGGAAATACCCATCAAATGAGTCCATTCCTTTAAGTCATTTCTTACTTACTTTCTTTGGTAGGTCCCTGGGTTTGTCTGATTTCATTGTATTTCCAAATGCCCTGCCTGAGATTCTCCCTAAGTCTGAAACAAAAGTCTTTAGGACATTTGTAATTTTCAGGGTTGTCAGAATTCTTATGCAGGCTGCTCTCAATATCTGTAGACTTTGAGCTCATCACAGAACTTTATAGTGTATACAAATCCCGGCAATGTAAGAACGAGGAGCTGACTTTACTAGGCTTCACCAAACCACTGAGAAGGGCTATATCTCAAAAGTGAGTTAATTGCTGAAAGGCAAAAGTGATGGATGTCTCTCTCTCTCTTGACTAGAGAGTGAACCTTTCTCTTTTTCCTTTTGTAATTAGATCTTGATCCTTTCCCACCTGAGGAACGTCCCGAGGTCAGAGTAAAAGAAGGGAAAGGAATGGTGCTGCTCTGTGACCCTCCATACCATTTTCCAGGTAAACTTAATTCCTCTCTATTAGCATCTATCAAACAAAATGGGCAAGCTCCATTTTCATAGTAATAATGCTACATTATTAATAATCATGGCTCATTTTTAATTAGACCAGATGTTTGCATAAGCTTGTAATGTGTCACTAATCATTATGGACACTTCCTTTCTTGGCTCATTAGTCACTTGGTTCTAGTCCCAATGATCTCTAATCATTTCAGTTTATAAACATATATATGTTGTATTATGTCATCATTAAAGTTCCTATTCCACAGGGAAATTCCGATAGTTTGCTAGAAAATATTCCTGAAATGGAACAGTACTGAGGAAGAATGTATAATCAATCATTTTCTTAACAAGTTAGTATCTATAAAATACTGTGAGCTGTACGTAACTAAACACTAGAAAGGGATAAAGACATAATAAATTATTAATCTCCTTAGGAATACCAATCTGCAATAATTATCTACTTCAAAACTGGGGCTAAATTAAGTGTCATCTGTTATGAGATTCAACTTTGAATATATATTTTATGTAATTTAATATGGCGAAGACAAAAACCACTAAAGTGCTAACTAAAAGATGAATTCTTTATATGCTTTCACCAATTTTCATTTGTTTTATTTATCAAATATCCCTTTGAAACGATATATAAATACCTCTCTTCACAATTCAAAAATCGTTTTTTCTATTCTTTTTTTTTTTTTTTTTTTTTTTTTTGAGACATAGTTTTGCTCTTGTTACCCAGGCTGGAGTGCAATGGCGCGATCTCGGCTCACTGCAACCTCCGCCTCCTGGGTTCAGGCAATTCTCCTGCCTCAGCCTCCTGAGTAGCTGGGATTATAGGCACGCGCCACCATGCCCAGCTAATTTTTTGTATTTTTAGTAGAGACGGGGTTTCACCATGTTGACCAGGTTGGTCTCGATCTCTCGACCTCGTGATCCACCCGCCTCGGCCTCCCAAAGTGCTGGGATTACAGGCTTGAGCCACCGCGCCCGGCCTTTCTATTCTTATAGTTCTGATATTATGTCATAAATTTGACTTTAAACATCTCCGTAGAGAATGAAACATAACAAGCTTTTAAAACCCATGCAGGAATTTGTGTGAAATACATCAATCTGATGTGTGTGTACGTACCTAGCCAGATACATATATTCACACAAAATTATGCAGTATACATTTCATGTGAAATTTGTGTGTGTGTGTGTGTGTGTGTATGTATGTAGTTGTGGTTTACACATCAAACATTGGTAATTTTCTCCACAATAGGAGAAAAATAATTGCTTGATAAATATAGGAGTGACATATAAAATCCAAAATGTTGTAACACCCTTTCAATGAGAAAAGACTTTCTGAAGGAACTATTGAAGTTATATATATATATATATATATATATATATATATATATATATTTAAAAACTCTACCATTTTCATAGCATTTCCCACAAAGTAATGACCAAAAGTATCCAGTGACTACATATGACCACATTCAGTATGGGAGGGACTTCACTCCATCACTCATTGACTCAAAAAATTTCTCCTGAGCATTTTTTATACAGCAGGCACAACGTATGCCACAGAAATGCCTCAGTGAAGCAAAACAGGAAAAGCTACCAGCCTTCAGAGATTGTCCACTGGGGAGGGGCAGACATTAATAAGATAAACAGCTGAAAGATATGGCATGCTAGATATTGATAAATAAGGAGAAACAAATAATGCAGGGAAGTGGGGAGAGTAAGTATTGGGGGGACAACTGACCTCAGGAGGAGCATCACTAGAAGGAAAGTTTGAATAAACACGGGAAGGAAATAAAAGAGCTAACAATGCAAGTTTCTGAGAGAAGAGCATGCCAGGCAGATGCTGAGGTGGGACTATGGAAGACCAAGGAAGGCAGGGTGGTGCCATAGACTGAATAAGGCAGAGGGTAACAAGAAATGAAATAAGAGAGGTACAAGAGCTGCATTATGGAGGACCTTATAATCCACAGCAATTATTAATAGTTTGGCTTTTACTTTGAATGTGATTTACATTGGAGGGCTTTGAGCAGAGGAGCCACATGACATGACTTAAGATATAGAAAGGTGACTCTGGCTACTGTTTTAAGAAAGGACTTGGGGAGGGCAAAGGTGGAAACAGGAGATTGGGTACAGGTATTATAATAATCTAGGTAGCATATGATGGGCCAGAGTGGTGTCAGTGGAGGTGGGAATTCAGGCATATTCTATGTAAATAGAATATGTTAAATTTTTATATAGAAATCTAGGTATATTTTAGTTAAATTCTAGATATATTTTGAAGGAGAAGCCAAGAGGATTTGCTTGTTGACTTTTTGTGGTATATAAGAGAAATACAAGAGTTGAGGGTGGCATAAAAGTTTTTGCCATGAGCTTCTGAAAGAATGAAGTTGCCATTACTTCCGCTGAAGGAATAGGTGTGGATATGTTAAATGTGAAGCATCTGTTAAGCTTCCAAATGGAAATCAAGTTGGCAGTTCTATATGTGTGTAGATCTCAAGGGTGATGTCTAAGCTTGGAATATCAGTTTGTGATTCATCATTATATAAGTTGTTTTCAAAACCATGGGACTGCAATATGATTACCTAGGGAATTAGAATAGATAGAAAGCAAGAAGCAGGGGTCCAAAAAACAGGCTTTGAGATTTTTCTAAGATAAGTCTTGATTTTCAGTCTCTGCTGTGTCTAAGCCATGGTGCTGAATGTAAAATATATGGGCCACAGCAAGGTTGGCAGAAGCTTAAAGCCATTAAACCAAAAGAGTCCACTACTTCTTTATCTCAATAAAGATAAATATGTTTACATGGAAAAAGCAAAAACAAAAATCAAGTTGGTTCAAGAGACATTATAATTCACCGAATAAATCTGAGTAGCTCATCAGATACGCCATCTTCAACCGATATAGAAAGACATTTGCTTCAAATCCATGTGTGTATGTATGTGCTTACGTGTACTATTTTACTGTCTCTCTGCCATAAATCCTCATACCGTTTTAATGAAGGTAAATTAAGGTTTTATGTTTTGTGGCTTAGAATTTGGGTTGAAGGTGCAAAGGAACCTGTCACTGTGTTCTGAATGTCTAAGAATGTTATTACACAATTATTTAGAATTGTCACATCCTATTGTTCTATTTGGTGATCTGGGATTCAGTCCTTACTATGTCAAGTAAACTTAGGATGTCTACATCTTAATGTCCTCATTTAAAATGGATTTGAAAATAGTAAAACAGATATGCAATTTCAATAAATTATTATTAAAGTAAATATATTTTAGTACAGCCAATGTTTTCTATATGTTATTGTTATTCAGTACATCTCACTACACTAAAGATTTTTAATTCAGGATTATAGAGATGTTATCTTCCTCATTTATGTGCAGGAAAAAAAGTTCAAAAGGAAACATATCAACTTTTCAATCCCATATATTTTTATCTGTATTTGGATGGTCTTCAGTTGCTTGCAAGGAGGGAAACTCTCATTTGGACCGCTTTTCTTGTTTATCAAGAGTGATCACAAATGTGCATTTGAATACAAATGTTCACTCAATTTTATAACATTTGACATACAAATAATTTTCTGGTGCATATACAAAGTAAGTGTTCAATATAATATCTGAGGAAAGAGTGAGAGAATGAAGAGCAAATAGATTTGTTCATTAAATTAAAAGTAGGGTTAAGTTTCCTGAAAACATAAACTTTCTCGTTTGATTTTTGTTTTATTATATTGCAATACCTAATTCATAAACATGCAAGACTTTTTAAAGTCATGGACTCTCAAAAATGAAGATATAATGCTTTCTTTCCAAGTAATTTTCTATCGATATAGCCATCAAAAATTGACTTACTCCATTTCACAAAATATAAATCATATCTTTGTATATCATAAAAGAGAAATGGACAAAAAAGTCACTTCAAGGGTAGGTATTATCGACAAAATAAGAGATACCTGATAATAGGGACATTGTGAAATTTAAAATGGATAAGAAAATGAGAGTACTCTTCAGAAAAATGACTCCTGAAATACTGAATATAATCTTGAATGAATCTCAATAGACTAAATAGATCATCACAAAAATAGACAGGAATGAGACCAGGGTAAGGAACACATTAGCTCACAATAAAACTTTCTTTCTAAACATGTTTAATGTAGTTTATTGTGTTAAAGCACTGATTAGAAACTACAGTGATTTTGGTACAGGCAAATTCCATTCTGTTCAAGCTCATTTTCTAAAAAGGCAAGAAAATCTCCTAAAAAGTTTTCAAGTTATTTCTTCATGGTTTGAACTAACGAGGTTCAAGTGTATTTCATGGAGATTGATTCAGCATTTTGCAAGGTTACATTAGTGGTGCAGTTCAAAGTAATACAGTGATGTCAGCCTAATGCACTGTAATTGGACAAAATGAATTTCACCTGTGATATACGTGGTCTAGGCTTCTGGGACAAAAGCAGGTGTCAGATATCTACCGCCAAAAGTAATATTTCTTAAACATGTCCTGGCACTTACTAAAAAATAATTTTATAGTAATTTATTGTTTAATCCAGTCTACAATCAGAGGAAAACAGGCTTTTGCAAAGAAAGTTGATTTTATCATCTGCATGGGGCTCGGAAAGACACAAGGAAGATGGTCTGTTGAATCCTTGAAAGAACTAGATCAGGGCTTAGCTCTTGATTTCAGAATCAGAAAAGATCAAAGATCAAAAGATGGACAAAATCACATCTCATCCATAGGCTGGAGAGTCAGGGTGGCTACTGCTCCAGTCTTGCTAACAGCTTATTTTGCTGATGGTGGGTAGGGAAGCTTAGAACATCAGTTCTGCCTCGCCTTTGCTGTGACCTCAGGCAAGTCACTTCACCCTGTTAGGCCTCGGATGCCCTGTTTTAAAAATGGAAAGAGCCATTCCTACCTTTCTTGTACTAGTGCTGACAGATTCTAAGAAATTGTCATTATTGTTTTGTCCAAGTGAATGGCTTTAACAATAAGCTGAAATTTGTTAAAAAATATTTAGAGTAATTATATTGCAAGTCCCACAAATGCAGAGGCCACATCAATCTTGTTTAGCAGCACTTGGAAGGTACTCAGGTTTTGCAAAATAAATAAATGAGAGAATCTACATTGGGCATCAAATCAGTCAGAACAGTTATTCTATAGTCCAAGATTTATGTTCATACAATATCATGACAATAACTTCTCTCATTTAGCATTTATCCCTTATAAGGATCAACTACCATCACTTCTTTCATTTATTTTCACACATCTCTTATGAGTGGAGCACAGGAAAATGTCTTACATTTTAGAGAAACTGAATTATAGAGTGACTAATTTGCCTGATAAAAGTCATATTGAGAATTAAAATCCAGATCTCTGTATTCACATAACCACTGAAGAATCAGATTACTCTAAATGCATTTTATGGGTAGTATCTTTCATACATTCTATAATTACAAAAGTCCTTTCTCTGTATGCAGATACACACTTTCTTGACATTTTTGACTTTGGTGGTGGGGCAGGGGGAGTGGGGATTTAATTTTTAGCAGAAATACCTACAGAATTTTGATTTACATCTTAACTGACAATAGGAAATATTACTCAGAATTAGAAGAGATCAAGGTGTTTTTAAAAATGTACTATAAATATCAGTTTGGATGAAAGACTATGTGATACTTCTGAATGTGATACTTCTTTACTTAGGAGACCTCATTTCAGAAATTTAAGCAGCTCCCTAAATTTCTTCCTATCCTAATAATCCTGTAACCCTAAATCTGCAAAAAAATAATTAAAATAATTCAATCATTCACAGATATAAATGCCTAGAAATATATGTTAACCATAATTCTGAGTTAGAGGCTCATTATGGTAGTCTAATTTTCTACCTCTTTTTACCTGTATTGTTTCTTTAATAACAAACATATGATGCTGCTTCCACAATTTAAAAAATCAATGTTGAAAACCAAAAGAATATTATCACATTCACTGTCTTTCTTGATATTTTGCTGGAGAAAATTACATAGCCAAGCTAACTATAATGCCCAGGTTATTATTCCCAATTGTGTGAGGCTCATATAATGTACATCTCTGTGAGCTTTTCATAGTCCTTGTGCCTTCACACTCTCACTGAAAGCTTTGCTAGCCACATTGAGTTCCGTAAAGCAAAATAGTCCTTTGTCATGATTATTTATCTTTATAAGAAGCCTGAGTGCTCTGAGGTCTTGGTTTTCCACCATTTTACATCTAAAATCCTATCTAGTCTGACCTAGAGAGATTCCCACTTGTATACTTCCTAGTAGAAATTGTCTTTATGTGATCAAGATGTTTTGAAGGGAATCATCATTTTTTGACCTAGAGGTATGCATTACCCATTGTCTCCTCTCGTGTATTTCTTGAATGACTACTGGGAGTCATTCATCAAAACAGAGAGGAAAGAAGGAATAGACAACTATAGGATATTCAGCAAATTAAGGAGGAAATTCAGTTTTCTATTTAACTAGCTAGTGTGTTTAGCCAACGGAATTTCATGTGGGTAAGAGTGACCCGATGATACATCTCCTGCTATTTAATTAAACCAGTATCATACTCTTCCCTGTTTCTGTGGTTTTCTCTGTTTAATGTGACCACAATAGTTTATGTAAGCTCATTTCTAAATCTATAACTTAAAATAGGTGTATACACACAAAAAATAGATGAAGCAATAAATACGGTAAGTAATCTTAATTTTATTTATAAAATGCAGTACTGCAGATTAGTCATGGCTTTGGAGTTATTAGATGTGGATTCAAAATCCCATTTCTTCTTAATAGTCATGAAATTCTAAGCAAGTTATGTAAACTCTTAAGAGTTTCACTTAGCCCATCATTGAAATGAAAGTAAGAATATTAATAGCTTATAAAATAATTGAGATAAATAGATGTAATTGCTTAGTGTAATGCTTACATTCATGTAAAATATGGTAGGTATTTAAAAGTTCACACTGTTTGCCTTGGCTTTCTCCCAACATTTGCTCTGCAAGAGGCTCTATTAGATAAAGTGATAGCTTGTTACTAGCCTCTTATTAGATTATGTAACAGCTCTGGAAGAAGCACTTAATATTTAGAAGACAATATTTTCTCCTAGATGACCTTAGCTACCGCTGGCTTCTAAATGAATTTCCTGTATTTATCACAATGGATAAACGACGATTTGTGTCTCAGACAAATGGCAATCTCTACATTGCAAATGTTGAGGCTTCCGACAAAGGCAATTATTCCTGCTTTGTTTCCAGTCCTTCTATTACAAAGAGCGTGTTCAGCAAATTCATCCCACTCATTCCAATACCTGAACGTAAGTATTTTATTTGTTACATTCTGGTTTTGCAAGATTGTCTACATATGGTACATTTACCGTAATGAAAATAGATGCCCAGTGAAGACTAGCTGGTTTTTCAGGGAGGACAATATAGAGGAATGCACGTTTAAGGGGCCAAAGGCTTTGTTCTTCGCTTTTTGCATTGAGAAGATTCAGCTGATAAAATTGCTATCAGAAAGTGGAGTTCGGATTAGTTGCCTCTAGCTTGGGAAATGCACAGGGGACTGATACCTTAGTCAAGTTCTAGTGTATTGGTTGCAGTGGGCATCACTGGCATCTGCTTTTTGTTTTATGGCCATTCCTACTTCTTAGTAAGCTCATGAAGAAATCAAATGATTATTAGATCAAAACAACAGTAATTGTAAAATTATTTTTAAGTCATTTTGATTATTTTGATATTTTTAAGAAACTATTCACATGATAAAGTAAATAAATGGTCTTTTCTATTCTACATAATCAGCATAGGGTGCTACCCTGGGAGCACCATGGGGGATGACCATTGACAATCTCAGTGGCCTTTTCCCAGGCTCCAATTGGACTACTTCCCCTTTAAAATGCTCTGCTGCTTAAGAGAATCAAATCATAATATACTTGCTTACTTCACATCATTTCTATCCAAGTCCTTCTGCTACATTAATATCAGCAAATTCAAGCTCATGAGAGTCTACCAGCTTCAGATTGACAGACTTAGGTTTCGTTTCTGCCTTTACCCCTAAATACAGTGTGATGATGGGAAAAATGGCATAATAACACTGAGGTTCCATTTTTATTTTTCTCTGCAAGACAACACTCACGTAATTGGTATTCAAAAATATTGTTGACTTTTTGGCTCATTTTTCTTTCCTCAGTTTTAAGAAATAATCTCACCCTCTACTTCATATACTGAAAAGGAGCCATCATGTAAAAATTCTCTTGATTTTCTTTTCTACTCTGCCCAGAAATATACTTGCAGTTCAGCACATCTATTTATTTTCTTACTTTTTGTCTCAGTAGCAGAATATTTCTCCCCCTGCTCAAGCTTAGACCTCCAGTTGCTCTGGTTCATGTTCTATTTGACTCAATTAGAAACTTCACTACATCATTTATTTTCTTCTTTCCCGAATCTTCAGATTCTACTCTACCTAATTCTCTCTGCATATTGTCTTGTATTCAATGCAATTTTGAATTATTATGAATTCCTATTTGCTAAATCCAAAGAATACTTTTCAGTCCTTACTCTGAACTTTGATACTGCCCCTTCTGCCTCTCGTGAATTTTTCTTTCTTCACCTGATTCCCTGAACTCTTCATCTCTCTTCTGTCTCTCTGACAAATTTCATAGAATGTTCTTCACAAATATTCTTCTAATAATTTTCTCTAATCTTTTCCTTGATATTCTCACCCACTTACACATTTTCAACAGTATTCCTCTGCAAAAGACTTCAAGTTCATATCTCCAAAACTTTTCTTGTGTCTAGACCTCAATTCTTCCTATATCCTGGACTTGTTCCTTAAAAAGCTCTCAAAGATGTTAAGCTCAAAGTGTCATAAATACATGTGGTTTTTTCCTCCCTAAATCCTCCTCCTCTTTGGCTTATTTAGCAATACAATTTTATTTCTAACAACTCATGGTAGGATTATTTATTATCAAATCCTGGACTTCCACTGCTCTTCAGGACAGCTAACCCAGTGGTTCTTAATTAGTATGTAAGCACCTTGGGAGTTTTGGGGAAAATGTGGGACCCAGAGATACTGATTCAGCAGGCATCGAACGTGACCCAGGAATGCACAAGTTGAAGCAGTATCCCAGGTGACTCAGATGAATTGGGCCTTGAATCTACACATTGAGAAACACTGATCCAAGGAGTCATCCTGTTGTTTCTGCCTCTAAAATACAATTTATATTTATTGTTTCCTTTCTGTTTTCACCGTAACTGTGCCCTGACCTGTTTTGCCTGAAATATTGAAACAGCCTTTTTTGGACCACTGAGACTATCTTCTGTATTTCTCCTCTCCATCCTCCATCCTTTAAAAATGGCAACAAGCTCTTCTACTTAAACCAAAGATAAGATCCATATTACTTCTCTTACCAAGTCCCAGTGGCAGTTACCTGATATGGTTTGGCTGTGCCATCACCCAGATCTCACCTCAAATTGTAATAGTTTTTACTAGTCCAGGGTGGGGCCAGGTGGTGATCACTGAATCATGGGAGATGCTTTCCCTCATATTGTTCTTGTGGTACTGAATAAGTCTCATGAGATCTGATGGTTTTATAAATAGGAGTTCCCCTGCACATGCTGTCTCTTGCCCACTGCCATGTAAGATGTCCCTTTGCTCTTCCTTAATCTTCTACCATGATTGTGAGACCTCCCCAGTTATGCAGAACTGTCAGTCCATTAAACCTTATTCCTTTATAAATTACCTAGTCTCAGGTATGTCTTCATTAGCATCATGAGAACAGACTAATAGATTACCTGTTGAGAAAATTCATCTCAAATTCTTTAATATCATTTTTCAGTCCTTCTAGATTGTGGGTTCAAGCTCATATACTTCAGCATCATTTAAGCTCCTAGACCTTTTAAAATTCCTTGCACACTCCTGAAGCTTTGTAGTAATATGCTGTTTCCTCAACCTGAACTGGTCCAATTTAAATGCCATATTTGCTGCAGAGTCCTATAGCCCTTGCCTACTTCTAACTACCCTCCTCATCAGTCACTCTTTCAGAGTACCCATTTTGGTTTGGCTTATATATCAGATCATTATTTATTTATTTGACTCTTTAGCATTTTACAGTGTAAGGTACACACTCAATTTGTGATCCTAAACAACGCTTTTCACCTTTCTGAGCCTGTTTTTTTCTCTGTAAGCCTGAAGGATTAATACATCTTTCAGGACTGATATGCTAAATAAATAAAGTGTCTATTTTGAAGAGTGCCAGTTGTCTGAGTAAATGTTTTCCTTCTTTCCCTCTCTCCTTCCCATTTTTCAATTTATTGCCCATTCCCGTTATCTCTGTGGTCATTTCTTTTCTCCTTAGTTTCTTGCCTTGCCTTTTTCTTTTCTACTCTCTTCTCCTTCTCTTTCCTTCTCCCTCATTTTCTTTCTCCACCTTCCTGAGTTCCATGTGGCACTTATCACAATGTTTTACACATATCTGATGCGCTCTAAAGACTTGACTTTTTTAGTAAATTGAGTCACATTGGTTATGCAACTGTCAGAATGAGCTAATATTATTGAGAATGCTGGGAAGTTATATTACATTCATACTGTGCATAAACAAAGAAGTCTATCCATTACGATATGCGCAGTACCTGTACAGAGAAAAGCTTCTGTATTGAAGCAGTTCTAATCCTACAGGATTACCACGTTTAGGAAAACTGTTGTGCTTAATAATTAATGGATATTTGTATTTCTCTTAATATCAGGAACAACAAAACCATATCCTGCTGATATTGTAGTTCAGTTCAAGGATATATATGCATTGATGGGCCAGAATGTGACCTTAGAATGTTTTGCACTTGGAAAGTAAGTATACTGACACTTTT
This sequence comes from Saimiri boliviensis, assembly GCF_048565385.1. Taxonomy (NCBI): domain Eukaryota; kingdom Metazoa; phylum Chordata; class Mammalia; order Primates; family Cebidae; genus Saimiri; species Saimiri boliviensis. The sequence continues at coordinate 97,315,826 of NC_133455.1, forward strand.
ATTAACATATATAGAAATTGTGCAATTTTAGAAAATAAATAACTGTTTAGCCATACACATAAAGTAATTGTCTTTTAAGTGTGTGAAACTTTAGAACTTGTATCTTCTATTTAAAGTCCTGTTCCAGATATCCGATGGCGGAAGGTTCTAGAACCAATGCCAAGCACTGCTGAGATTAGTACCTCTGGGGCTGTTCTTAAGATCTTCAATATTCAGCTGGAAGATGAAGGCATCTATGAATGTGAGGCTGAGAACATTAGAGGAAAGGATAAACATCAAGCAAGAATTTATGTTCAAGGTAGATATTTTAATTTTGTATACGTTTCATCAGTATCTTACTTAGAGCCATTTCCATACTTGAAAAACTACTATATAATGATTAATATTTTTAAAAACAGTGATGTATGTTACCTTCATGGGGAAAGATAAAACTATTTCTCATATGTCTAATGCAGTCACAACTATGTGTTATAGAAGTTACAAACTTATTACCAATTGAACCGTAGATAATAGCAATGGATTGACACAAGTGTTACTGGTAATTTTCAGAATATACAATTAATGTAGTTTGCTTACTTGTTTTATCACTGTCTTTTTCAGTATGTTTTTATTTATAGAACTTGTGTGTTATGACTTAGTTTAAGTCAGTAGTTTGCAAACTTAAGCATGCATGAAAATCATATGGAGGGCTTATTAAAACACAGATAGCTTGCCCCCACTCTCAGAAGTTTTTATTCAGAGGTCTGTTGGGGGTCATGAATTTTAACAAATTCCCAAGAGATACTAATACTATTGGTCCTGGAGTCACACTTTGAGAACCACTGGTCTAAGGAATTGTTTTTCTTTGAGAAAATTATCTTGGCACAAGCCTTTGATTTTCACACATTAAAATAAACTTACATTTGGGAAGACAGATTTTTTTTCAGGCCACATTGGAAACATTCCAGACTGAAATAATCTCTATAGTGTTCCACAACATGAACCTGCAGGTCACACAGAATAAACATTGAGGGCTTACACAAGATTATTCATTTTTAATTCTGGCTACTGTCCCATTTCACTGCCTCCTGTCTCTCCCAAAAAGGAATTAAAATTTTGACAGATACACCCATACTCTCTAAAAGTGCTGTCACCATCTCCAGTTTTTCTTCTCTCTTAAATGCACTCCAACTTGATTTGCATCTCCACCTCTCCACAGAAACCTTTCTTTCCATGACCACCGACTTCCATATTGCTGAAGCCCATGGTCAATTCTTAGTTGTACTTTGTTTAATCTAACAGAAGTGGTTGCCACAGTTGGTCCCTCCCTTCTTCGTTATTCACTTTCTGTGCTTCGTGACTGGGACCCACTTTGTTATGAATTTTCTTGTATAATCTTTCATTCTCCATTGATGTTTCCTCCCAACTCCATACCTTTCTAACATTGGCGTGATCAGCGTTCCATCTGTGAACCTCATCTCCATTTCAGTCACTCCCTTTAGCATCTCATTCATGATCATGGCTTTAGACACACTCTATACACTGAATGCTCTAACCCAGACATTTATCCTGAACCTCAGACTTGTACATCCAATGCCACAGTAATGTTAATGTGATACATATGAAGTATGCACGAAATGGCCTCCTGAAAGGGAGAAAAGTCTAGTTAAGAGCTTGTAAACTTTTGAAATAAATCTATCACTTTCTACCAGGTTTCTAAAGCTTATAGACATGTTTTTATTCAACATATTAAGAAAGCTACACTCCAGGTTATCAGCAGAGTAGAATTTTGAACTGTTTAAAGCCTTGGAAGAACCAAGGTGACAGAGCAGGTATTTATAGCAGGTAATTTAAGAGAAATATTATTTCTTCTTTACTAATGCAGCATACTCAGTATTATCTTTAGGTCTGATCACATCACTTGAAATTTACATAATTAAGCCATATACAGAATGTATCAAGCCAATTCAATTATTCAGTATATAACGTAATAGCAAATGTCTGTGTTACCTATGTGAGACCAAGACAGGAAAGGTGATAATATTCCTGTATTATGTATTGTATACAAAGTAAATTATATACAATTAAGATTGTATACAAAGTAAAACCTCTCTCAATGAACATGAACGTATCCACCAATATTTAAAAAAAATCTCTTTATGTTATGGACAGATATACTGATGAGTGAAAAATTGTACTAAATAAGATTATATATGCTATAAAATATGTATATAGGTGTACATATGTCTACATATAATATATACATTATAATGTGTAATATTGATGGTATTTGGTGAGATTACAAAAAATGTTTCCTAGTTTTAACATTTCTGGCATTTTATTACTTGTTAAATGCTTTATATAAGATGTATATATTGCTTTTGCCATAAACTTAATACAAGTTCCCATTTTCAAAGAAAATTATTTTCCACTCAGGACTCTTTCTTCCTACTTCCATTTTATTTTATATTAATTTATTTATATGCATCTATTTGGACTAGAAAACTGAAATAATCAAAAAGACCATCAAACTATTCATTTGCTTGTTCTCTAGAAATATTTTTTTCTTAGGAACATTTTTATCATTTTCTCATTTTTATGGGTGTTTCTTTAGATATCAAGTGAATCAGATTAAAGAATGAGACTGAGATCAATTTTATTCACGCATGGATTTCACCAATCATGGCTACTATATGTAGTTTCTAATATGGAAAGAGTATATTTAAGTATCCAACTAATTTTTCTAGCACCACAGTAAGATGTTACAGTGGCCACTAGCTGAGTTACATCAAGATGAAGATAACGTATACTTAAAGGAGTGGGGAAAAATCTGAATCTTTATCCAAAAGGTTAAGAGATGGTATCATATTGAATTGAGACATAATTATTTAAAACCTCAATTGTCATTTTGACAGACTTGAAAGATTTATGTTATGAGCAGAAAAAAATCAATTATTTTAGTACTAATTGTAACTCAGCTTTTCAACAAAACATGATTTAAAAATGGAAAAATAATGACTGAGTTATAGTTACCTCCTTTTAGGGTAATATGGGATTTGCATAGGTTAAACCTATACAAAGAAAAGGCCTATGCAAATACAATTTTGATGGCTCAAATACTGAATGTGTGATACCTATAATATCTGATGTATTCTGCAGAATAAGGTTTACTAAATGTAGTATGTATATTCTGGATATTATGATGGATCTTGAGACTTGCATTTAAAATGTACAATGTTTCTTACTTTTTAGCATTCCCTGAGTGGGTAGAACATATCAATGACACAGAGGTGGACATAGGCAGTGATCTTTACTGGCCTTGTGTGGCCACGGGGAAGCCCATCCCTACCATCCGATGGTTGAAAAATGGATATGCGGTATGTATGTTCATGTACTTTGCTGTTCCTGAGTCCCTGTTCAAGCAATGTTTCAGGGTGGTCCTGGGATAAATTTAGCAGGAGAATCAATAGAGAAAGAGTACTTGGGCCCTGAAATATAAAAGCTTCCTAAAAAATACAAAAACTGAACATAAAGTATCTTCTTTCAGTTTAAACAACTTTCTGTAATCTTACTCTACCTTCTTTCTCTCTCTCCTTATTTTTTCCTTTGTTCCACTTTTCCACCCTCTTCCTACTCATCCATCTCCAATACCTGATACTGTCCTCTTTTTCTTGCCACTATTTTCCTGTACCCCACAGAGACAGAGGTAAGAGTGAAGCTCTAAGTCCTACCTTTGGCCCTGGGGACAAGTAGCAGCAGTGGGATTCTTCTCTACCTTCCCACTGTAATCTCCCAGCTGGTCCAAGAGGGGAAAAGGTGGACTGTCAGCTCTGTAGGATGAATAGAACAAGAGCCTTTGGGCATGGTAAGTGGGTTTCCTTTCCCATGCCATGAAAATCCCACTCAGTTCATCTTAGGTAACAGTGGGGGCAGATGAACATAATGTATCTAAATTAAAAGACAACCAAGCCCAAACCTAAGTGAAAGTATTACTATTACAGTTCATTGAGAATATGTTTAACTTTTATTCTTTTCAGTATCATAAAGGGGAATTGAGACTGTATGACGTGACTTTTGAAAATGCTGGAATGTATCAGTGCATAGCTGAAAACACACATGGAGCCATTTACGCAAATGCTGAGTTGAAGATCTTGGGTCAGTATCATTTCTAATTTCTTAAACATTCATCAAGAAGGTGACATATTAAAAAAAATGATGGAGTATCCATGGATCACATTTGATTTCACAGTATGTTCTTTAATGTCCAATGTTAAAAACTTTTAAAATGCAGCGGGGAATGAAATGATACGGTTTTTCCTTTCATTGAAGAACATTTAAGCAGGGAGGAAGTAAAACTTTAAACTTCTTATGCTAGTTGAAAATTCCGACTGCATACAAATTCCTGTTGCATGAAATTGCATCATTTTATTTTTAGCTAAGAAGCTGAAGTCTATAATAAATTTGAAGGAACATGGACTATAATTGTTTTTGGCATTTTTTTTAATGATAAAGCACAATTTACACATGACAATTTTGACAAGTCGTCTTATCCTCTCATATGCCTGGACAGCTGAACACTGCCTGCAGAATCACATAACGTTGAAGACTGATGCTAAAACACTGCATGTGATCCAGCCTCAGATGAGTATTTGGCCATTTTTGGGACATTCTCAGTCCCTGGGTCTCATACCCTACAGTTGCAATTCAGAACTTTTAGGACATTCTGCAAGTCCCTTACTGCACCCTGACTCTGGCTTTCATATTGTATTCTTGTGCTCCATGAAAATTGAAATCGTTTGGCATAAAGGATTGCAACTTCCCATCCACTCAAAGCTATCTCTTTACTACATTTGTCTTTTCAATACTCTTTATCTAGAGAAGAAAGAATCTCTCCTAAGCAAATGTCAATTATTTTACCTCTCTGTACTATATTCATTCCTTTTCATTTTTCCTGATACTTGATATCAACAGCTGTTCATTATCCTGTGTGTGTATGTGTATGTGCCGTGTGTGTGTGTGTGTGTGTGTGTGTGTGTCTGAAAATATATCCACCAGTTGCCTCTCTTTCTGGTCCTGTATTATCTTTCTTCTTTCTTTGGTGATTCTGAGCCGTAAGACCTCACAGACCATTACTTCTCTATCTCCTTCACTGTCACCTTTTTCACCCTCTCCTCTGCCTGGCTAGAAATCTTGCTCTATCCCAGCATTCCATTTCTCTGATCCATTTCATTCCTTTTTCCATTTCCCTTTATGTATCCTACATTATTATGCCTGGTTTTTATTTTTATTTTTAAAATTTCTAGTTAATTTTTTCTGCATCTCCTATTACTTACTAGTGATACCATGATTTATATCTCTGGCCCAGATAATTATCCTTAGCTTCAAGCTCAACAGAAATACTTCCTAGTAGCAATATTCATTTGGATAATCCCACAGATAATCCAAACTTAGCATGTCTGCAGTTGAGTTCTTTTTTAATATCTCCCACCCACACTCACATTTCCTCCTCAAAGATTCTTTGTTCTGAAGAATGGCAGAGTTCATCACGTCCCTTCCCCATCCAGTACATCTGCTAAACTTCTGCAATTCACACCAGAAATATATCCCAGGTGTTTTATTATGACTGCTTTATGTATATTCACTACAACTACTTGAAAAAAGTCTATTTTTTTTAGACAGTCTCTCTCTATCTAGGGTTTTAGTGTCAATTTGTAGGGATACCAATATTTTGAAGAAATATAATCCTATTATAATTTTAATATATGTTTAATAAAATTGAATTTAATAAGATTTACAATAATTTATAATATAATAAATTATGATTTATTATAATTTAATAGAATTGTATATAAATTATAATACTATTAAAATATCCTATTAATTTTTTTAATGTTTTTGAAGCAGTATGTCGTGTCACACAAAATGTTTATTGAGCCTACACAAAATACCCAGTACTGTGTTAGGTCTACAACATAGGTCGGTTGTTTACTAATTTATGTATTGCCAGTTATCCCTTTACCAAGCTAAAGTGAAATGGTGTGATTTCAGTTAACTGCAATTTCTACCTCCTGTGCTCAAGCCATCCTCCCACCTCAGCCTCCCAAGTAGCTGAGACAACAGGCACACTTCACCACACCCAGCTAAACGTTTTATTTTTTGTTGAGATGGAGTTTCTCCATGTTGCTCAGGCTTGTCTAGAACTCCTGAGTTAAGTGGTCTACCCATTTTGGCCTCCCAAAATGTTGGCATTGCAGGCATGAGCCACTGTGCCCAGCCCAAAAGTCTTACTGTATTATGTCCTTTTCATGTTATTTGAAAGAGTTGTCACTAGGTCAAGTCATATTGTAAGTAGTGAATTGAGGAAGTCAGGCTTTTTCTTCTAGCATTAGTTACTGACAAGATAAAGCAATGACTCAATGTGGCCACTTTTATTCTTGCTGCACCCAAAGAAAACTCTTCAAAAACACTGGTATCCCTACAGACTGACTGACACTAAAAGAAAATAGTAGGAAATAAGAGAATTATAAAGAAGTAAATAAAACTAGTCTCAATAAGTTAAGGCCATCTTACTTTTTTTTTTTTGAGATGGAGTTTTGCTCTTGTTGCCCAGGCTAGAGTGCAGTGACGCATTTTCGGCTCACCACAACCTCGCCTCCTGGAGTCAAGCAGTTCTCCTGCCTCAGCCTCCCAAGTGGCTGGGATTACAGGCATGCGCCACCACGTCTGGCTAAGTTTCTGTATTTTTAGCAGAGATAGGGTTTCACCATGCTGGCCAGGATGGTCTCAATCTCTTGACCTTGTGATCCACCCGCCTCATCCTCCCAAAGTGCTGGGATTATAGGCTTGAGCCACAACACCCGGCCAGGCCATCTTAATTTTAACATTCCAATCCACTTATAATGCTGAAGATCATACTCTATTTCTTCCTCCCTAAAGCCTCAATTTCCTGGTAATATATTTACTCTAGTTTCTTGGGTATCAAGAAAGCATCACAAGCTCAGATATCTTTGGTAAAAAAGAATATAAAATCATTTTGACTCAGAGAAGTCAGTTTGAATTCTTCCCCAAATGTAAATTTTATTTTCTGTTAAAGTTCGTATCTTCATATATTACCAAAAAACAGTATAAAAATTCCTCAGCTCAGAAAGATTTCTATATATTCAGGTTAGAATTGTCAAATCTTTTAATGACTATTAATGTAATAACTAGCAAACTGAACAATTTGATCCTCCCCAGATCAATAGCTCTGGACATGTTTAAATTTGTCTCAATCCATTCTTGTTTATTATACTCTTATGCACAGTGCTTCTCTTTTCATCTCTTTTCCTGGGTTAGTTAATTCATGTGTTCATCCAGCAAATATTTATTGAGCACTTATTCTATACCAGATGCTTTTCTTTTAATAGGTTCATGTATTACAATAGAGAACCAAAGACACAAGAAATGCATCATGCCTTCATCTTAATTGAGAGGAAGGATATCCCCTTATTTTTTGCCACCTCCAAAACATATATAGGAACATAGTCTAGGTCCTGTTGTTAGAAATGCAAATATTAGATAAATCTGAAGTCATTTAAAGGACCATACCAAATCAGCTATTTCATTAAAACCTAAACTGATTCAAGGAAAATCCTTATTTTCTATCTAAATTTTGGTTTTAAAAATATAATCCTATTAAATTTTCTTTTATGTTTTCAAAGCAATATGTCATGTCACACAAAATGTTTATTGAGACTGTACAAAATACCCAGAACTGTGTTAGGTGTACAGCATAGGTTGCTGCTTACTACTTTATTACCAGTTATCAAAATTCAGACTAACAAAAAAATGGGATAGAATGAATCTTTGCCACAAAAGGTGTCTTCCCTGGAGCATCAGCAGCAGTGGCCATACCAAGGAGTACATTAGAAGTGCAGAATCCCACGCTCACCCCAGACCTACTGAATGGACACTTTAAAAACATCCCCAGGTGATTTCAATACACAGATAAATTTGAGAATGAGCAGACTAGATGATGAAGAGTCAAAACTCAGATAAAGATATGCCGAGGCCTAGAAAAGCCTCCAGAAAGTACGCAGTTACAGAAGATTGTCACATGTTGAAATATATGGATGAAATCTGCTTGGGGTTTGCCAAGAGAAAAGGAGAGTGAGCGGTAGATTGAATGTGGGAAACCTGAGGAGAGTCAGAGCATGCCAGCAAAGGAGTATTCTTTTCTGATAAGTATTGTTCTTTACTTGGATGTAAGGATGCACTACAAACAATCATGTTCTCCTTAACTCATTGATTAGATCCATTATTCCCATAGCTGTTTATGGATAGGTGCTGAAAGCAGGGCTTCAATTATTTTGGCATTTTCCAGAGCATCTGCATACAGTTGATACTCAGTAAATGTATAAAGGAGAGATTGCATTGTTTAATGAAAAGCACATGCTTTGGAAACAGAAGGACCTAGATTCAAATGTGACTCCCGGTGATTACTACCTGTGGCACCTTTGCCAAATTAGGTCATCCTAATAGATTTCAGTTTTCTCATTTATAAACTGGAGATAGTTCATTCAACATGTGTTTGAGAGGACTGACTAGGATCATATGTCAGTGTGTATAATGCTGGTCAATTTTCTCCAGCCTTTCATTTTACTTTCCTTGTGGGATTGAGTCAAAACAACTGAATTTAGTGTTAATTTTAAGGTAAATGTGTATAAAACATTTGATTGAAATTAAAGTGATTGATTGATTGAGACAGGGTCTCACTGTGTCACCCAGGCTGGAGTGCAGTGGTACAATCACAGCTCACTGCAGACTTGACCTAGATTCAGGTGATCCTCCACCTCAGTCTCCTGGATAGCTGGGACTACAGGTGGGCAAACATGCCCAGCTAATTTTTTGTATTTTAGGTAGAGATGGAGTTTTGCCATGTTACTCAGTCTGCTCTCAAACTCCTGGGCTAAGCCTTCTGCCCACCTCAGCCTCCCAAACTGCTGGGATTATAGATGTGAGCCACTATGCCTGAACTCTAATAAAGTTTCTAATAATCAATTTAGTTATCATCAAGAACTGTACATTTGAATTGGGTGAATTTTATGATAAGTAAAAGTTATTAAAGTTACAAACAAAACAGTAGGTAAAGAATGCCTATTGGTGACAATTGATCATATTTACTGAAATTAATCCTTTCCAATAAACATGAAAAAGAATAAAAGATTCTGTAACACAGAAGCAATGTTTAGGCTTTACAAACAAAAAGAGAAAAATAACAATTTGTTTTCTTTTTAGCATTGGCTCCAACTTTTGAAATGAATCCTATGAAGAAAAAGATCCTGGCTGCTAAAGGTGGAAGGGTGATAATTGAATGCAAACCGAAAGCCGCACCTAAACCAAAGTTTTCATGGAGTAAAGGGACAGAGTGGCTTGTCAATAGCAGCAGGTCAGTGCTGAAACTAGACATCCAATTGCAATAAACTGTTGGAAAAAGTTTATTTTATAGAAGACATGTTTATATGTTAATAATGAAAATGTTTTTTGTTCTAAATTATTTTTTTTTTTGCCACAGAAGATCCTGTAGTTCTAAGATGAACAGAAATACCTATCCCTGTCAGTATGTATTATAATGAAGGTTGAATTAACAGTACTCTATTATGTATAGGGAATTTAGAAAATTGAGGCTCAAAGGTGTTTTTTGCCGTTCTTGTTAGAAATTGCCCAGTGACACTAAGCTAATAAACAATGGGAAATAAAATAGGATCTCTCTAACGTATTTTCCCCCTAACATAGGCATCTATATCCATTCATATTCAACTGAATTTTATGCAATTAGCCTATTAAATATTCTGTAGAAAAATAAAAAGGTGATTTCAAAGTATAAATAATCTCTTCTCATCTTGAAATGAATAACATGTTATCTTTCTTATAAGTAGACCACCTACCAATGTTTCAGTGGTTTTGAGACAAAATGGAAAAGCAGTGTATGACTTACATAGATTATTTGTATAAAAGCCACACTGAATAGTTTGTATGTTTCCTAAAAGAAGTAGTATTGAGTGCAAAAATTATGAGGAGGAGAAAGCCAGGATTGGTGAGAGGGATGGGATGCGGGGGTTGGCTTGGGGGTGTATTTCGGGATGTGAGGGCAGCATCACAAAGGCGCTATGGTGAGGAGTTTAGAATGTGTAAGAAATTGGAGAAACTAAAATCAGTATGATTTGTTTGTAGAGGAAATTGGAGGAGACTTTTAAGGGATGAGACATAGTAAGCCAGATCATAAATGACAAAGTTTTCTATGCTAAGGGAATTGGGCTTCATCTAAGAGTAATGGAAATCTGTTTAAAAGTCTTAAACAAGAAAAAGGACAAAGATCACTTTTGTCACTTGAAAGACTATTCTTACTCAAGTGTAGAAAATATATTATTTTCTTAACAGTAACCCAATAAATAACATTGGAATTCTCATCCATATTTTGAAGTCTCTAAAGCTTGGTAAAGTTAAAGTGACCGTCTGCAAAAATATATTGATGATATCCAAACTAGAACTTGAAGTTGTAAGACATTGATATGAATTGAGAGTATGCCAACACAGGCCTCTTATTAGGATGAACACAGGCATGGCTGTTTATGGAATGGGGGAAGATGGAAGGGACAGCAGGGGCTTCCCTGAACACATTAACTTCTAAAGTTAATATGTTTGACCTAAGAGTTGTTAAGACTTTAACAAAATGATATTACAAGAAGTGTTAAAGGAAAAGTCCATTTGTTCTATTTGCCACTGAAACATTAATGTTCAGAAAACGAGCAATGCAGAAACCGTGATGAAAGGGCAGCCCCATGTGTAGGTGCCTACTCCTTCCATAAGCTACAGCATGGCATTTCCCATTGGACAAACCATTAGTTCTCCCTCCTCAATGACAAAATCTTGTTCTGATTCTGATGAAGACCCATGTCATGGACCTCTTCAACCACAGACTTCCCAGAACAATGTTTCATGGACTTGTTTTTTCTAAATATCAGTATGTGTTCAAAAAAAAGAGAAAGATTTAGCTCCTGAAATTTTACAATTTTGATTTTTCATAATATTCTTAAAGCCTTTGAAATCAAATTGTGTTATTTCCTTGATGAAAGAGTCTGTAAACCAAATTTTTACTTAGTACTTTAACCCATTAATACCTCAGTGTAAGTACCATTTTATAGTAGGTATGGTATTCATATGCAAATATATTTGAATTATAAAATAGCATGTATAAAAAGCTAAATATAAAAATTTTGGTGTTTATTTTGAAAAAGAATAACCAAGGACTAACTTATTATTGGTCTTAAAGCATAAATATAGCCTTATTCTTCTGAAAATAATTATAAAAACAATTTCCATATAACAAAGTTATTTTTGTATCTGGTTAGTGGCCTATAGACTGGTTTATGTGATATTCCAGAGAAGCTATGCATCTCTATAAATGGTAATTAGGTTCTCATTTTATGATTTTATTTTGGATTCAAATGAAATACTTTCTGCAGCAGAATTTCTTTTTAATTAGCAGAATTAAGATAGTTGCTAATTTATATTTAATTTAATTAACTGCTATTAGCTCTAAAGTCATTTTTATTTAAACCACTTAAAGGAGGGGATCTTCATTATTCTTTTCTACTCCAGATGCCATTCTGCAGTAATCCTGCAACAATAAGTGACCAGCTGGTTGAAGACCAGATGCTTCCTCGTTTGTTTGACAGCTGATCTATATCATAGTATCTGGAAATAAGGATAAGATCATGAGCATTTAATCTATATTGCTTTAAGAATAACAAGAATTATTATTTAAGAACTTAGGTTTTCTAAATATTTTTGTTAAAAAGTAAATTTAATCTCAAGGGCAAACCACCTAAAAGTATAAATGGTATGAATGACACATGGAATTACGTATACCCTTTAAAGATGGTAAAGATCAATTGAAAACTAACATAAGTAAGCTCAAAATACTAGTGTGGATTTAAGAAAGAATCATCATTGTTTTTTCCACTGCCACTTGATTATAATTTTGTCATGTCTCTTGAAAAACAGTTAAATAGGACGGATGTGAGTATTTGGCTAAGGACTTATACTAGAGCTTGGTGAGAAATAGTGCGGTACATTAATATTGGTACTGTAGTAATGTGTGTCCTCCAAATTTCTAATGCCAGGAAGATTAGCTATGTAAGAAATTAATTAATGGCAATGCATAGGAGGGAAAATAGAGAGGAAACTGGTGGAGGCTCAGGGAGGTATTTTACTGAGATACAGGTCTGATCCCAAATAAAGGACAGAGGGAAGGAAGGTAAAATGATTAGGTTGAAATGACTTGGACTGCACTGCAATTTTAAGAAAATATGGTAATGCTACTAAAGAGTCTTCCAGTCAAAAATGCATGTCAGAGGAGTTTATTGTCTTCCAGGAACAGGCATGGTTTAGAACTCCTCCCATGCTCAGTCATTGACTGAGAACAGCCTGTGGAATGTGTGGCTCTGAATAAATACAGTGATGGATTTCTGAGTACAGCGTCTGGGACAGAGAATCAATTATACTCCCCAGAGTTGGAGAAGAAGGCATATTCTCAGAGCCTCCATGATCTTAAATAGTTACTTTTATTGTTATATTATTTTGATACTGCATTTCTCCTTCAACAACAAAAAGTATTCTGAAATGAGCTTCCAGTCGGGACTGGATTGTTCAAGAAAAGAAAGGAAATCCTGGACTATAATATTAGTGAAAATTTTTGATATTTTCTTATATGAAGATTTTTATTATTAAGTTAGATAGTTCTTTTTTTCTTTTATCAGACTTTGCCCTTAAAATGGATATATGTTTGCATGCTTTCTGCAAACTTTCAAAGATACTTTAGTTTTGAAAATTAACTATTTAAAGAAAGTAAAAATCCAGTGACAGGCAATTCAGTATTTAAGTATGAGTTTCTGTACAATACAATTTGGTGAATTTTTAGTCTCCATCCCCTGGGGAAGAGGCTGACAGGCAGAAAAAATATGTGTTGTATAAAAGATTTAGTTTCTGTTCAAAGAAGAATTTCCTAAATATCAGTTTGTTCCAGAAGTTGTTACCAAGGAAGGTTTTAAATATTTTTTAGTTTCTAAAAATAAAATATATTTATATTTCTCTGTAGCCATGAAAATGGCAGTTTTCCCTCACTTCCTAGTCTGAATTGAGGTCCTGAGGTTACATTTCTGGGAGACCTGGGCTCGTTTCTTTTAGGCCTATGACTGATTTCAGCTTGTCCCATAGTGGACACTTGGTTAGATGACTATGGCAATAGTTCAGATAAAAGAAGAAAGTGGATTTCTAAAACAAATAGTCAAAGCTGAGAAAATATATTATAACTAAAGGCTAGAATTTTTCAACTTACAAAAATGTCTGTGGTCGCATGATTTATATAAAATGTAACAATTGAAAAATATTAGTGTTTGTAAACTAAGATAATTTACTAAATCAGATTTGTGAATTATGTATTTTTTATTTCACTAGAATACTCATTTGGGAAGATGGTAGCTTAGAAATCAATAACATTACAAGGAATGATGGAGGTATCTACACATGCTTTGCAGAAAATAACAGAGGAAAAGCTAATAGCACTGGAACCCTTGTTATCACAGGTAAGTTAATGTTTGAGGGTGCTTAATTTCTAACGCTTTAAAAAACATGTGATTCAGCATTAAGCATCTAAACAGTCAATGTATTTGTAAGTTTCTGTTTCAAAAGTATTTCAGGCAACTTTCTTGCTTGATGATATTGTTCTTGGAATTTGGATGTGAAAACATATTATTTGACACAAATAAAAATATATATAGGTTTTTATGAAATAAATATGTATAGGTTTTTATTCTTTTAATATATCAGATAATGTGGTGTCTTACATCTTCTCGAATTGTGCTTTACTTTTTTATGTAAAAATGTATAGATCCCACGCGAATTATATTGGCCCCAATTAATGCCGACATCACAGTTGGAGAAAATGCCACCATGCAGTGTGCTGCGTCCTTTGATCCTGCCTTGGATCTCACATTTGTTTGGTCCTTCAACGGCTATGTGATCGATTTTAACAAAGAGAATATTCATTACCAGAGGAATTTTATGGTATGTGTTTTAAGTTTCATCTTGTTAACACCTTAGTGATTCCTTTGTGTCTGCGTTGAAAGTTCTGTTATTATAATCATATTTTATATGATTTTCATTTTTCATGAGACCAAAAAGAAGACAAAAAAGCTTTTTGTAGTTCTCCTTATATTAACTGTTGTATTCCCAGATGGCTAGCTCTGAGGATTTTTGTAGAAATATTAATCAATTAATATTAATTGGGCTTCAGGTGTGCTCTCCCCTTTAATTTTAATTCAGTTTTACACTGATGTGTACTACACGTCAGTACACATGTGCCCTCGGTTCTAGCGCCTACCTTTTTATTTTTAAAGAATTAAGAGTGTAGAACTTAATCTTTGTTGCAATGATGACTTTAAAGCATTTATATTATGCTTTTATGGTAAGAAATGGACAAAATACATATGTTGGAGAATTTGGAGAATTCGTTTATGTGATTTGAAGAAGGTTAAATGGCTCTATTTTAAGAATTGAAAAGTGTTAACATTCTGTAAGTCCGACAGATAAATAGTGATATAAAGAGTCAAGGTGTAGGGAGAAATAAAATAGAAAAAATTGGGAAGTAATACAGGCAGAATAATTTCTATAGGAATATTGTTAGTGTCTTGGTAGACTGTCTAGGTCAGGCGTCCCCAAACTACGGCCCGCGGGCCGCATGTGGCCCCTGAGGCCATTTATCCGGCCCCCCCGCCGCACTTCAGGAAGGGGCACCTCTTTCATTGGTGGTCAGAGAGAGGAGCACAGTATGTGGCGGCCCTCCAACGGTCTGAGGGACAGTGAACTGGCCTCCTGTGTAAAAAGACTGGGGACGCCTGGTCTAGGTTATAGTATATTTAAAAAGTAAATTAATCACTGGCCATACCAGCCTCTTCTTTAGAAAGGCAACTATTTGAAAGACTAGAACCTAATTAGAACATAGGCTTAATTAAGAAAACTTGCATTTTAGAAGTCAGTTATTAATATAGGAAAAGAAGCATGCATAAACTTCTTAGGACATTTAAAATTGTTTCAGTCCCATAAAATCTGAAGATTGATATGTACACATTATGACATTATGCTTTCATATTGCCCAGCCATGTTTATAACCTTAGAAGAGTTTTAATTTGACTGATCTGGCTACAACTGTACATCTATAGTAAGCCTACCAATCCTCTTTCAGTTTCTGAACCAAAATTATACTTTAAGGAATAACAATTGAGAATTGGCAGAGAACTATACATTTTGTATTTTGACATTATACCATGTGATATATTTTCCATATAGATCTGAAACTATTTTGCACATGCCCAAAATTAGTAAAATTGGCACCAAAGTCTCCAATACTTTCTTTAAATTGTATTTTATTTTGCAAGAAAAGTAAATACAACTCAGGTTTTATTCATTTTAAGGGAAAAAAGTGAGCTGAACAGGATCCTAATTTGAAAGGACTATCTATGGTGCTATAAATTGAAAAATTTCAAAAATAAAGTCTAGGAGTCCCACAGCCGTATAAAGTAGTAACTAATTGCTGCAGTGAAGTCTACGTAAATAAATTTTCAGACAAAAATTGCCCTGAACAGAAATGTCATATTTAGAGGTTATTTGTGTTTTTTTTTATAATACTAGTTACATTGTGTTGGTTGATGTAAATAACCACTGCAAAAGAAAAAAGAAGATAAAGAAAATTAAAAAGAAAAATGGAGCCCAGTCCCTTAAAACAACAACAACAACAACAACAACAAATAGAAAACAATGAAATAACTGGAATACTAATTAGGAAATAATAAATTAGGCCATAAAAATGTAAAAGACCTTGTAGCCACTTAGTGCACATGCTCCCTTTTCAGATGATAGCAGCAGAGACTCACATAAAGTTGCCCCTCAGCTAATCCAGAGCAGAGTCCTGACTGCAGGCCCAGTCTCAGGACTCACTGCCTCAGGTTTCAGTTCATCCCATCAAATAATAATATGACAGTGGCAGCAAACCTACTCAACTGGCTAGATATGCATCTTAATTGAGTAAGAATATCAAATGCACATTTTTAGCACTCTGTAGATGGACAGATGCATTCAGTTATTTCGATTTTTTAAAACCTCAGATAAGAATCATCATTTTAAAATAAATAATTAAACTGAATTCTGTCTTTCAAACCAACACAAGACTAATGTAGCTTTCCCTGGCACCTTCCTTCTCTTTTAAGGCGAACTACAAAGTTAGACTTCACTGCTCAATATACCATGCAAAATTTAAGTAAAAACACCATAAATATTTGATCCACCTTTTGGAAGAGAGTTTTAATGCCTAATAATTGCTTCTGGGCTTGTTAGTAGATCATTTGCAGAAGAAGTGACTTCTCTTATCAAAAGCCTAATGAATGAAATCTTAATGGGGATAGCGATATTGAGGACAGCAAATGTGAAGGAAGAAACGTGGCCAACCTGCATTTGTCTTTTATTCAAAACCACACAGGCAAAAATTTCAATATATGTATATATACATATACTGAAATTTCTTAGGTGTGTCATATATGTATAAACACACAAGAAACATATATAAATATAAACATACATGTTCCTTGTGTGTGTATAGATATCATATATATGTTTCTTATATTTATATATATATACATATATATATATTTTAAATAATATTTGGTATTTTATACCAATATAATATATTGGTATATGGCACTATTTCAACAATTGAATAGCATTTGATCATTTAAGAATATGTACTGAACACATAACATAAGCAGACACAGGTTTTGGCACTAAGGTAAATAAAACACTGAAATAGACACACATACCAGACCAAAATAAATCAATGATACCCCGAGAGTTAAAGATTCATGTTTTTTGTTAGTCATTACAGTTAAAACCATTAACATATTTTAACAATTTTCATTGCTAAAAATTAATACAAGAAGTTCTGACTAATATGAAAACATTATAGAAATAAAATTTTAAACATTTTATTTAAAGAGCCTAAGTTTTTATTTTCCAATTTAGTTTCAGTAATAAATTGAATTCAGTAATCAAGTATGCACTGATTTTAGCTTGCTATTCTTGTTTTAACCACTAAGGGGCAACCTTGTATAAGGTTTCAAATTTCACAGCCTGGAGTAAGTTGGGATTTCTTTTTCTTCATGAAATTGAACAGATGCATTTGCCCATACTTATGAATAAATTGTGATTTTATAGCTGATTTTTAAATGTCTTTTTACATTTTCCAATTACAGTTTATTAGGAAAAATGTAACTATACATTTTTTAAAACGTACAATTCTTTTAAGAGTTTAATGAAAACACTAAAGAAGCAAAAATAACACTAGTGATCCTACTTTTTGTAAAACTCTTTGGGATTAATTTATTTTTTTAATGTAACTTTCAATTTTAAGCAGTAATTGCATACCTAGTACTGATTATAGAAAAACACTAAGGAGTTAAACATCTAAAATTTTCCTGAGTATTATTATGTAATTGTCAGATGTTCCACTTGAACTTGAATTTTTGCATGGGGGATGTTAAAAATACAAACACAAAACAGAAATTTAATAAATTTGACACTTTGATACAATAAGATATTAAAGCCATTTATTTAACATTCTTTTATTTTGTTGATGTTATATGGCAAATGATCATAACTTTTTCAAGTCCAATTATAAAGTGGCTCCTGTTTTGGCTTCCTAAATCGATAGCTACTTAATCCCTTAGAGTAAATACAAAAGGCAGAGCCATTTTATTTATTTTGTTTTATTTATAACCTTTCTTGTTGCAAAGAAAGCTTGAGAAAATCTTTTAAAAATATAAATTTTAAATATATCATTTTTATTCCTCTTTCAAGGTGGCACCTGCCCTGTAGAAATTATTTTTTCAGTAGCCATCAATTTTTGACATTCGTTTTGGGTCATTTTCTTTCAACTATTTAACAACATTCTCTGCTTAGAGCCATTATCTTAATTACATGAGTTTCTTAAAATTTCCAGTTCTGGAGATTGTCAATATTTTATATTGACAAAATGATTGTCATGACAATCATTGTGTGTATATATATTATATATATATATATATATATATATATACATAAAATGATATATCACTGTTTATGAGAATTATATATATATTATTCTCTTATTATAAATGTTGTAATTCTGTGTGACATTATTGCCTGTCTTTTATAAATTCATAAATATCACTTGAATTGTTCAGAGATTCTGACACAAACCAACGTCAACTTTAGGCTTCATTTTCTCACTTACTTGGTGACCCTGATGCAGGGAGTAAAACTCTCTATGCCTCAGAATTCCCCTCTGCAAAATGTGATTAATCATTCACTTACTTCATTCAGTTACTTTACTGGGTTTGCAAAACTAGTTACTTCATGAGAGAATGCATATACAGTACTTGGCACAGGATTTGGTATATAAGTGGTTGTTATTAATACTTATAATAATTTATAATAGAGCAACCATCCCCCATTGGAAAATCCAGGAATTTTTGCTAGCCAGTTTTTTTTTTTTTTTGAACCGCAGATCTCATATTTCACAATTTAATACTTGCACTGTTTGCTGTTCTAGATACTTAGTCTGAGACCCCCCCGCCAAAAAAAAAATCTGGGTATTTCATTGCTGACGGTGGTGGAGAGGTAATAATAGACAACATTTATTGTCGGTTTACTGTTGAGTCAGAATTGGGTTAAATGTTTTTCACGTAATTCTTAGTTAATTTTTACAGCAATCCTCTGTGTAGTGCATATTATTGTGATTTTTCTCAGCTTTCCAGGTGAGGAAATTGAGTATTAGAAAACTGAGTAACTGGACCCATGTAATCATATAACTCATTAGTGGCTGACATGAGATTTGAAACCAGGTGGCCTGAATGCCAACCCTGTAATCTCCACCACTTTGATTTTTCATCTTTTGGTTAATGTTCATGTCTGCGTCTATTTAAATAATTCTCCCCTAAGAACTTGAAACTCTACAAGACATCACTGTTCGACTCCCATTTTATTCTCTAATCTCATTTAATGAGCCTTGTATGCTCACTCAGATTGCCCAAATTGCTTCATTCTCCCTACACTGTTAGCCACCTTTACAATACATGTTATGTCTACACAGTTTCAAGTAGTCTAACTATAAAGTTCCTGGCAATTCCCAATGATCTCCTGTAGATAGGTACACTAGGTATGTGTTTGCAGGTATGTGGGTGTGCATTTGTTGAGTGCATAGGCAATATTATTCAAGAGAAAAGAAGACAGATTTCTTACCCAAAGATTATTTTCCCTTTTTAAAGAAAAACTTCATTAAACACGTTAAAAAAGGTTTTTAGATTTTAGAAGTATTTATTTCAAATTAGATCATGCTGTGATCTTGTACAGAAATTTTGTTTCTGCCAGACAAGCAAAAAGAGGACAAATGATAAAACAGAAGTCAATTTGTTATTTTTTATATATTTCATTGTCTCTGTTCACTATTTTTATTGTTGTTTTTGAGACAGAGTTTAGCTCTTGTTGCCCAGGCTACAGTGCAATGGCACAATCTCGGCTCACTGCAGCCTCTGCCTCCTGAGTTCAAGCAATTCTCCAGCTTCAGCCTCCCAAGTAGCTGGGGTAACAGGCACCCATCACAATGCCTGGCTAATTTTTGTATTTTTAGTAGAGACAGGGGTTTCACCATGTTGGTCAAGCTGGTCTCGAACTCTCGACCTCAGGTGATCCACCCACCTTGGCCACCCAAAGCGCTGGGATTACAGGCATGAGCCACCACACCCAGCCTCTATTCACTGTTGAACAAGAAGGTTAAGGTTATCCAGAATTACAGAGCAAGAGGTTGGAGAAAACAAGGGTGGTTGGGCAATAATCCTTGGTAAGAATCAGATTCGAGCTGATAAAATTCAGAGCAGGAGACCAGGCAGGCACAGGGATGTCAGGAAGCCCTGAAATATTTTTGTGACTTTTGCCCCATGTGGAGACATTTTTGGTTATCATAACTGCAGACGTGTTGGCAAGGGGATGTGTTCTGGGCTTCTGTTTAGCTGTTAAATATCCTATAATGCACAAGGCAGATTCCAAAAACCAAGTATTATCTGGCCCAAATTGTCAATAGAACCAGGTTTGAGAAATGTCCTTGAGAAATACCTAATGTAGATGACAGGGTGATGGATGCAGCAAACCACCATGGCACGTGTACATCTATGTAACAAACCTGCACATTCTGCACATGTAACCCAGAACTTAAAGTATAATTTTAGAAAATTGTCAGCTAAATGGATACCTATTTTTTAACAGCCACAGGAAAGAAATCCATGCAATAAAGACTCCCTATTATTCTGGAAAAAAAAAAAAAAGAAAGATTTTAAAGAAGAAACTCAGCAATACTGAGACTAGCCACTGAAAGGTTTTAAACATGATGTATTGGAAACAAAGAGATGTTATATTGTTTTGAGCAGATGAGAATATTGGGCACACAAATAAAAAGAAACTCGATTTTTAAAAATGCATATCCAAAATAGTTTAAGTAGTAGAAAATAGGTTTTAGGTGCTTCTTGAATTTAAAACTCTTAAATTTTCATAAGCAGTGGAAAAGAGGAAGAAATACTTAAAAAGCATACAGGTTCCTGGCACAGTCTTGTGACATACAAAACCTACAGAAGTATTCAGATCGTGCCAAATGACTTTATTTTTCTTATCAGTAATTAGTTGGAAAAGAGTTAGATAACTAGATAGTTCTATCATACTCCATCCTGTATGGATATATAACTTTTTATGATCTCCTTTTTACTACCTTAATAAACCTTTACTTATACCTAACTGCTATATTTTATTTGCTATTTTCCAGTGATAAATGAAGGAAGGTATCTGTGCTCCTGGGTGTGTTTTTCGTTGGGCTAGCTTCTTTTAAGATCATCACACTTCCCATGTATAGACCATGTTAGCTAATGTCATTCTCTAGCTTAGCTTCTCATAGTCCTTACTAAGCATTTGTTGATAAGAATGCCAGATGAATGGAATTAAGTGTATATACATTAGTAGTGTATATATAGGCTTTGAGGGATCTGCCGACATTCATTGAAATTTAAGAACATACCTTTTACATAGAACTCCACACATATTTAAGCATTTCCACATTACTTATTCTAGCTTTTTATGCTTGTAAAATACAGACAATAATTTTGATGTCTTAGACATTTCATGAGTTTAGATAGTGGACTTCAATGCTTTATTTACAGCATGCTAGAAATGTTACTTTGTATTAGTGATTGCAGTCCTAAAAATCTATATATATTTTTTTCAGTTTGTGCTTAAGAACAGAACATGATCTAAAGTTTTGGGTATTTGTTCTGCTTTTGCCACTGACAAGTTATATGACCTTGGGCAAAATAGTCATTCTGAGCCTCAGGTTTCTCCTCTTTCATATGAAGAGTCTGGGCTACATCAGTAGTTTTGAAAAACAACAGCAAAAAGGTTTTTAGCAGCAGAATGCTTTTTGCAAGGAAAATTTAAATCAGAACCCCAATATATAAACGACAGATGAAAATGAGATCGCCCTGACTGAAGATGAAATTGTGTGTGCGTGTATGTTTGTGTACTGTGTGTCTGTGTAGGATACTACATAGCAAAGAGCCTTATGCACAGGGTCTCTCACTTCTTCCTATCCCCAAAATGCCCATTCTGATCACCGCTTTCTACAAAGTGGTCCAGGAAGATTTTTAGAATGCTAAAGCTAACGGAATCCAACTTGAAAACCACATAAATAAGATGATATATGAGTTTTCTTTCAGCTCTAAAACATAGGTTCCAAATCCAAGGCATTGATGTTTTTGTCCATCATTCAAAATGCTTAGCAGAAACCTCAAAGAAAATGGCCTTTTGAGTTTTCATTTAAAATGGCCAACTGATCAAAATTGGACTCTGATTGTCATTCTCATTGTTTATTACATATGAAAGAGGCAAATTTAGAGATGTTCAACATATCCACTCTTAATATATATGCAAATTCACTGTTAGTAATTATCTTAGTAATCTTAGAAATTATCTTGGACAACTTACCTTGTTTATCTTTGTATATATCCAATGACATCACTTTATTAATAAGTTATTTTGTCATTTTATTTTTTAGACTCAATAGTGATGCATTACTTAAAATAACACAAAAACTAGATAATTTAGAGAATTAGCATTAATTATGTTATGTGTGAAAATGGTTTTGCATACAAAAATTAGCTAGGATGGTGGTACATGCCTGTAATCCCAGCTACTTGAGAGGCTGAGGCATGAGAATCATTTGAACCCAGGAGGTGGAGGCTGCAGTGAGCTGAGATTGTGCCACTGCACTCAAGTCTGGGTGACAGAGTGAGACTCTGTCTCAAAATAAAAAACAAAAACAAAAGAAAAGGAAAATGGATTTGTGATTATGTAAGATAATGACCTCAGTTTTTTGAGATTCAAGCTAATGTCTTTAGAAATTGCTGATGAGTTGATGAGTAGTACTGATATAATAATATCTGGAATTTATTTTTCAAAGGTTCAACACTAGACAGAGTCAAGAGAGACAGATAGTAGACAGAGAAAGGTAAATATGGAGCTAGTTAGTTAGACAATTAGATAAAGCAAATATAGCAAAAAGTTTACAATTGTTAAATCTAGTTGGTTTATAGACGGCTTTCTTATGTTTCAAACTTTAAATAGAAAAAAATTTACTAAGTAAAATAATAACATCATATATAAAAAAGTGCCACATCTACTTACCAAATAGTGAACCTAAATCTAGTTACCTGATCTATTAAGCACTACTTTGGAAACAGCTTGACCTGGTGAAATTAGGGCTATGTATTACCTATGGAGCCTTTCACAAATAGCTTAGTGTAAAATCTCAAGGTCTTTATTTCTAAAATGGGAATATTACTAGTAAATCCTTGGGTAGCATTACTTCTGGAACTCAGAAGTGAAAAGGAAATAGTCCTAGTTGCATTAATAGGGCTACGAAATTATAAATGTATTTATAGAAATTGAATGAGAAAATGTATGTGAAGTAGATAGCACATTGCTAGACATTTAAAAAGCATTCAATCAGATCTGGTAAAAAGTAGGAGTTAGTAGAGTTGCTGGTGGTAGGTAATGTTTGCAGTTGGATTGACATATTTGCTATATTATTTTTGCTTCTCTAACAAGCCAAAAGAAGAAAAGTTTTATTGTTTCATGGATATAGCATATATTAAGACATATTTAGTAATTTTTGCCTATGTTTATAAAAAGTATTCTTTAAAGGCTGTACTTCTTTCCAAATCTCTATATCTCTCTCTTTACTCTGAACTTGTATGGAACAAATTATTTAAGTGACCATTATGAGTTCTAAGTTTTATCTAGACCTTTTATGTACCATATAGAATCTTTCTTTGTTCACCAGGATTAATTCGATTTGTTAATACAATGTAATCACTAAGACTTATTTACATTGCAGAAATGATTCTACAGATAGTTTATGGGGGAAGGTGAAGGGCTGGGTATTTATAAGTTGGACGTCTTTTGATTTAAACTAGGAAAACTTCTAAGTGGTCAACCACATATACACTTTGGAACATCCCTGAGCTTTGCTATCACAATTTCCAGTATATGATTCAACTCTCCTCATATGAAGGGAAGAATTTTGTAATAGAGCCAACCTGTGGCTTTTAGTAAAAATACAGCGAGCATTCATATCTAATTTGTGGCTAGAATGTGCTGAGGCCCATGATCTTTACTTGCTTTGTAAGCGTTCTGCCAACCGCTGAGAACCTCAACTTCTCTTGAGGTATGGAAAGTGCTAGTACTATTTATAAAAAGTTTAGGAGTGCTTTCATACATACACAACTATATTGGGAATGATATTTCATAGCTATTTTTTCTTCTTTCCTTCTGAGAAGTTTTATTGTTACATGTTCATCAAATGTAGAGTAAGTGAGAATAAACATTACAGTTGTTTCTTATTGCTTTATGTAAGTGGCCTTATCAATAAAAGAGTTAATTTCCAAATGAATTTAACATTAAACTTTTAGATTAGTTTAATTAAAAGTCATAAAAGAGTTTATTGTGAAAATTTAATAAATATAAATTTAACACAATGCATTTTAGGATATAAAATTGTTTGTGCTTTTTATTACATGTGACAGTATAAGAAAAATGACCACATTATTCTATCAGAATAAAATAAGTGGATGTATAAACAGCATTATGTTTCAAACAGAGTTTAGGGGAAAAAAGACAGCAATTGCATTAAGAAAGAAGGATTAGATACATAACATAAATATTTTTAAAAGGGCAATTATGGTACCACAACATGTTTATTTTTATATTGCTTTCTGCCCTCAATTTTTTGTTGTACAGTTGGATGAGGAAACGTTTTAAATTGCTAAGGTGATTTTTATATAATTCAAATCTAATGTCATGGCTCATTAAAAT
Organism: Saimiri boliviensis; assembly: GCF_048565385.1. Lineage (NCBI taxonomy): Eukaryota > Metazoa > Chordata > Mammalia > Primates > Cebidae > Saimiri > Saimiri boliviensis. The sequence continues at coordinate 97,340,342 of NC_133455.1, forward strand.
AGTGGGAGTTTAGTAATAGTATTATCTTTCAATTAGACACCAAAGCAACTGAAGTACTGAGTTCATTTAATGAGCAAATACAAAGAAAAAAAAAAGAATGCTTTTTACTTGCATGGAAACATTGAAATATTTTTACTTAATGTATTTATATTATTGAATATTTAGTATCAAGTTCATTTCTATTAAGGATGTCAAGATACTTCAAAGCAATCTATTTAACAAATACAAAATGTTTAAATTATTTTATTTTACCATAATTCCTTTTTATTTTATTTTTCCCACTAAAAAAATACTTAGACATATATGTCAATTAACTTTTATGATAGTTCAAGAAAAACTCATATTTACTTTCCCTATATACAGAACCTTATTCTCTGCTTATCTCAAAAATATTTTTAAATATAACTAGAAATAATAAAATAAAAACATACTTTACCTCCTTTCTTAGATGAATTCTATTTAGTATGGTATAAGAAGTTAGGCCAGCTGCAAAGTTGGGCACAGTCCCCAAAACCACCCTCACTTCTGACACCAAATGCAAGTTTAAGGGGTTGCAAAAACCATCTTCTGTTTCCACACTGCACTAGAAGTGAGTCACAGAACTCACTTTAAGCTATTATGCACGTGGGTACAGCTTCTTACAGGAAGGCTACAAATTAAAATCAGCTAAAGGAAAAAGCACGCAGGGCAGAGTTGAGAAGTACGAAACACAGAGCTTCCATTGTCTTCTCCCCAAGTGGTTAAAATGCATTACTCTTACTGTTCTGATGTGTCATAGCATGCTCCAAGTGTTGCCAACCACCAAAGCTTACCAAGCCTTTCTGTCAAGAGTTTCTGAGGGGACTTCATCAAGTACACGTGATTGATGGACTCATTGCTCACATGGTTAATCTCAGTCTCTAGGTTGAGTGATACCACATGACTCAAAACCCCTACTCTAAGTCAAAATGTCCTATTTGCGGCATGACCAGGCCCTTCTCTAAGACTCTACAAGTGTAGTTAACTCTTGCCCTAAATCACATTGTTGAATTTTCCAGTATGACCACCCCTAGCTTTAAGACTAAACAGGTATGGCTAACCCCTTCCCTAAATCATATGATTGGATGACCCAGTATGACCGAAGACCCACCCAGGCAAAGAAAGATATTAGAGATCATCTTCTAGAAGTTGAGAGCAATAGCAGGACCTCTCTTTTGGCAAGGCCAAATTCCTTACTACACATATGGGTGGGAAAAGTTAGAAGTTCAGTTTTCTTACATGTTAGAAATAATGTTTTCTCTGTAAATTGTCACATCTTCCCAATAAGCTTTCTATTTTCTTATGAAATTAGTGTATAGATATTTGAAACATATCATTCATGGTAGTTTATCTCCTAGACATGGATAGCAATAGTTTTTCTCAATTCAGTTATTTTACCTTATAACATTATCATGATCTTACCTGAGAAAATATTTGAAATTACTAAAAGAATGTCTATTTAATAAAAATACTTTAGATTATGTTAATATATCTATCCAATATTTGTTGAATTTTCTTGTATGTCAGATATTATATTAAGTACTTTTGTATGTAATAAGAAGACCTTGTTCTTTCCTCCAGGAATTATAGTCTATTGAAATAAATCAATAGTGAACAATTACAGTAGAAAGGAATAGTTACAATGAAAATGTCTAGCCTTGCAATTTCAGAAATAAGAGGGGTATCTAAAATGTGGGATGAATGTTCATAGCCAAGTAATGGAAGTGGGAGATGGGCAATCTGGGCAATGCAAGTAGTCTATACAAAGGTATGCTCTGAGAGCACAGGGCAAAATATATGCTATTCACCATGGCTGGGGCACAGGAGTTAGATGCAGGGGTAATCTGTGGAGGTTGAAGCTGTGTGTACTTCACATTCACACACAAAAAGGCTCATTTTGCGTTTAGTAAATGCTGTCACTGTCATGGGTTATGTGTACTTGCTAATATAATTCTAAATGTAGCTGAAAAGAAGTAAATATGTATTATCTTAATAGCAGATACAAAAAATTCTTGACAATTTGATAAGTTCATTCAAACAAGGTATGTTTAGTGTAATTTTTTTTTGGCACTGTGCTGGACTTGAGACAGCACATACAGCTGTGTATATGTGTGCGTGTGTGTGTGTGTGTGTGTGTGTGTGTACATATACACACACACACACATCACAAAACACAGGGATACAAGATGTATGCTAAATAAAACTAACATATATTCTCACATAAAACTTATAGTCTTCCAGGGAGACCAACTTCAACCACATAATCATGCAAGTGTTTAAGTGGATTTAAGATAAGTAATATGGTATAAGGTTCATGGTACTATAATAAAATATATAAAGGGGATCTGTCTAGTCCACAGATAATCCAAAAGCTTGCTGGAGAAAATGATTTGAACTGGTATTGGGTGGAGGTGAAGGTGATAAGGGGAGGAGGTACTGAGGTGATGAGGAATATGGATCATAATTCCAGAAAAAAAGACAATGTGGCAAGCCAGAGATTAAAGAGAACAAGATGTATTTGTGGTCCTAAAAACAGCATGTTCTTCCTGGAGAGCCAAGTGTGAGTGAGATGGCGCACTAGGTGAGCTGGAGCATGAGATAAAGCCTAGAGAATGGAACCAAGCTGGCTACAATAATGCTACAGCTTTTGTCCCAAGAAAGGGAAATTTTTAAGGTTTCAGTTTATCTGCTTTTATGGAGATCAGTAAGTTGAGCCTAGTTGCATTTTTAAAAGTCATTCTAGTTAACCAATAGAGGAAAGAACAGAGTGGAACAGTGGTGGAAGTAGTAGTCAAATAAGATGTGGGAGTTCAGGTGACAGATGTGGGTAGTTTGGACAAGAGGCAGTAGTGATAGAAAGAAATGGATAATTTCAAGAATTTATGATGGGTTTGTAAGAAAGTTGAAGAATGAGAGGGGCCAAGAATGTCCTAGAAGTTCCTGGAAAGTCAGGTGACTGGAAAAAAATGAATATTTGGGGAGGGAAAGCCAAATGCTATCGAGAAGTCAAGTAAGACGAGCTGAAGCAGTGGGACTCAGATTAGAACTGATTGAAAAGTAAGAAATGAAGAAATAGAAAAACTACAGAGAATAGATTTTTGTCTGAATCCAAGCAGAAATCAATCAAACAGCTTAACCTGAGAAAATAAGAATTCTTTATTTCCAAGAGAAAGAAGAGAAAGAGAGAGAGAAGTAAGAGACTGGTAGAAGGTGTGGCTGCCAACAGGATGGCGGAGCACTGGCAGGGGTGAAGGTCACTGAAAAATTCCCAGTAAATATACGGCCAATAAAACTTTTAAAAACAGAACTATGCAGTGGATGATACTTTTTAAGGTGGATTTGCCCTGCCTTTTTTTTTTTTTTAATATATAACCAGTTCCAGCACCTTCAGTTATTTACTAAATTCACTTTACTAGGTATTACTGCATGCTATTTGGTTTTATTATAAAATAAAGTGCTGAATTTCTAGTCTGGAGCTCCCTGGTATAACAAATAATAATAATAATAGTAATAATAACAGACCAAGAGGACAGAAGGAAAAAACTACTCTATTCCAAGAATTTGTAGAAATTTTGGGAACTGTTTTGATTTTTGGCCAATCTATACCTCAAGGGACGGGAAGAGCTCACCCAACATTAAATTATAACCTCTGGCTTTGTGCTAAGACTGGCTAACATCAAGAAATAAGGTGTATGCAGGCGTCCCCAAACTACGGCCCAAGAAATAAGGTGTATGCAGGCGTCCCCAAACTACGGCCCGTAGGCCGCATGCGGCCCCCTGAGGCCATTTATCCGGCCCCCCGCTGCACTTCAGGAAGGGGCACCTCTTTCATTGGTGGTCAGTGAGAGGAGCACAGTATGTGGCGGCCCTCCAACGGTCTGAGGGACAGTGAACTGGCCCCCTGTGTAAAAAGTTTGGGGATGCCTGGGGTATGTTCACTGATCAGTTCTTTATGTGGAGATACTAGTATTCTGTTTCAACCAACCATACCAATAAGCCCAGCTATTATTTGTAACCTCATTAATCCAGCACGGGTCACAAACCCAAATGCCAAGACATAATACGTGAAGGGCTATTGAATATAATATGTGAGGGAGGGAACATAATCTGTGAAAAGGCTATTGATAGAACCTATGGTGAAGCAAAACATTCAGTCCATGTACAGTCATTAAATATTCATGTTTGAAAATTTTGTAGGCCTAACTTAGTAAAGTATTATATAAGTATTATATCACATATAAGAGTACTGTTTATATGATATGTTCATCCTTTAATATATCTAGATACCTATGACTGAAATAGTAAATCAATATTTTTGGTTCACAGGAAAACTGAATATGTCCATTTAAAAACTGAGTTCTCCAAGTTTTCATTCTAGGAAAATATCTTGGAGATCATTAACATGAACTTTGACATCGCCCCACTACCATACAAGCTGAGTGACCTTAGTTACCTTAGTTAAATTACTTGGATTCCCTCAGTCCCACTTTCATTGTTAATTAAATGGACATAATAAGACCTATCTCATAGGGCAGTTGTCAAAAAAGAATTGAATAAAAGTGTATGTATGTGTACAAACACACACACACGTGCATGCATATATATATACATATATATACGTATATATACGTATATATACGTATATATATGCTTGTACTGCCCAGGACCCAGTGTAGAATGGTCATTAAGTAAGTATTAGCTATTTTTGGAAATTACACTGAAATAGTGTCATTATCACAAACAAAATTTCCTCAACACTCTCAAAAACTAAGTATTGGACACTCCTGGAAGCACTAGAATAGAGCATTGAACAAAACAAAAACCCTTGTCCTCCCAGAACTTATAATTTTTCACCAAGTACATGTTAGTGAAATTGTACATTTTCTCAATTTCTGCAAACTTTTACTATCTTTCTAAAATGAACTATGGAATATATTAAGACTAGTCAATTAAATCAACTTTGTGAAATCAAGTTAATAATTCTTCCAAACCATATACAATTTGTTTGTACTTATTGATACTTAACACTAAGATTATTAGACCGTAATATTTCTCTTTAAGCAATACCAATTAAATAGTTTCATCCCTTGGGTTTCTCTCGATATAACCCTCAGGTTAGTCCTCTGATTGTGGAAATAATAGAATGCTAAAGGTATTAAAGCTGAAAATGACCTTATTAATAAATTATTCACTTTATTTTTCAGTTGAGAAACTGAAGCCTAGAGCAAGGACATAATAGCATATATAAAATACATTCTTTAAGTGGTGTTTGTTAGGGAAAAATATCTACCTCTTGTATCTTAAATGCCATGTAATTGGGGCAAATTTTACTGATTGGAATGATTGCTGTTTTGCTAACAGCTGGATTCCAATGGGGAACTGCTCATTCGAAATGCACAGCTGAGACACGCTGGAAGATATACATGCACTGCCCAGACAATTGTGGACAATTCTTCAGCTTCAGCTGACCTTGTCGTGAGAGGTAAGAGTTTCAACATTTTAAAATTACAAAACCAAAGATACTTGACTTGCATAAACATGTATAATCCTCTGGTCATTTGTGTGCAAATTCTTACCTATTTAGAGTCTCAATAGCATGCTTAAGGATGGATCTTAAGCTTCTTCCCATGTCTAAGAATGATCTCTGCCAGACAAGTAGTAAACAATGCTGATTTTGTTTGTTTTACTAACTACCTATTTTCTATAAAGTTACACCACATACCTCCTACTTAATGTTTGTGCTTTGTAGACTTACCAAAAGTTCTCATTTCCTGCTAATACTTTTTGGTGTGTGAGTACAGTGCTATTTTCTTTTTTATTTCTGTGGAAAAATATATATTGATGCTGTTTACTATAACCTCAAGTATTATATATTTATCACTTTTGCCTTAGAGTATAAAGTTAATTTTTACACGTATCATGTTTCTATTTGTTGCTGGTTTTCAAATTAGTGCTTTTGTTCTTATGAATAATATAACTGAGATTGTAATGGAATACACGTTTATTAAAAATGCAACCCCTTTGAAACTGGCCACTGCCATAGTCGTGAGGCTGGCTAGGAACACAACACACCTTGTTTAAAATAAATAGTTGGCTCTTCACTCATTGCCCTTTAGCTTAGCACCCAAGAAGTACAATGTGTTGACCCCAGCTTGTTACCTTTAATATCGCTTCATGTAACCAACTCCAACCATCTAACTAATCCACAAAAATACCCTTTACCTTCTAGGTCAGCTGCTTTATTCACAGTCTTCCTCCCACGTCCTTTTCTCATCATTTGTTGACCAAATCTTATCCATCCTTCAAGGCTTAGCTAAAGTATGTACTAAATTCATTAATCCTTCTCTTGATGTCCCCAATATAAGCTCCTATCTTCTGAATTTTCATAACATATATTGCTTTCTCTCATGTATTCTATAGCAATCTGTACACAGTTATCTCCTCTCCTAAGTTGTACAATTCATGTATGTATTTGTATTAACTTTTAGTGAATGGCAGAGTTCCTTTGCATTGTTTCATACCTCTCTCTTTTTTTCTGTCTCAGTGTCAGTAAAATTTCTGTTTTTTCACATTTCACCTACTAAAATATTTATTGAACATCAGTTGTTGCCTTCACTTTTCACACTATCAGATAAATAGGCAAAAAAAAAGGATATTTGTGGTTTATTTTAATACCCCTTTCAGATCTGGGCCAATATAATTTCACTAAATCTCATGCAGCTCCTGTATTTCCCTCTACAGCAGTGCTAATATGGAGTCCCTAAGCAACACTGGGCAAATACTGAAAAGCCTTCTACTCCATTTGAATATATTCTCCAATAGAGTAATAAGAAGTCTAGCTGAAGTTTCTTCATCCAAATAATCTTAGAAATACATTCCACAGGCCATTAACTGAAATTTAACAAACAAATATGAGACTACAAAATCCTAAGTCAAACAATGTTCATTTAGGTTCAGTATTTTCATTTAAAGTATTTTGTTATCTGGGACATTGATTGTTTTCAAGAGTTTTTAGGGAGAGGAATTAGTTCACTGTTCTTCCCAGTCAGACCACTAGTTAATAAGCCATTTCCAGAAATAGCTGAGTGTATATTTAATTGAAATTGCTTACATATAAAAATAATTAGCATTAATATTGCAATAGAAGTTACATTACAATAAGTGGACATCCGTGCCTTCATGTGATTACACTGTAGTAAACTCATTGTAGCATTATCATAAAATACTGTGTAATATTTGAAATGAAGAGGAATTTTACAGATATAATACAAGGGTAGTCATGATACTATCCACACATACTTAGGTAATTAAGTATCGCCACTATGTTTGTTTTTATAGAGAGCCAATAAAAAGAAACTATAGCAGATATTATGTAGAAATAAAAACGTATTTTCTTTTAGTCCCAGGAAAAATGCCTTAAAGTGGTAGAATCCGGCAAGTGCATTCAGTAGAAATAGGGTATAGCATTTTAAGCCCTTGCCCTATAGTAGGATGCTAGTAAAAGTTTACAGGCAGATGAAAATGCTGCTTACCTCTGTTAAAGTCAGCAGAGTCACAAGCATTCTTCAAACTTTATTTATAATAATCGAAAAGGCATTCATTTTGTATCAAAACAAATTTGAAATTAAAATAGTCAGATATATTTGGCTTGCAGAACTTGTGTAAAACACATATATAAAGTAGATGTTCTAATATGCTTTATATATTCAAACCAGAATGTATACAATTAAACAGTTGTTTTTATTTCTTATAATAATGATGAGTAATGTATAAGACATGGCCTGCATCAAATTATATTATTGTTTTATTTATTCATTTAATTATGCTCTGTATCTAGTTCAAGAAATCATAACCTGGAGTCTATAAACGGGCTTTAAGGGATCTATGGACCTCCAGAAATTATACATAAAATTCTATGTATATGTACCTTTTCCTGGAAAAAGGATTTATAATTTTCATATGATTTTCATAGCCAGCATGTCCCACAAGACATTAAAAAGATAATCTATTTTTTATTTTTATTTCCACATCTCTAATAAAATAAATTGAAATGATTATTCATGCAAAAGTATTTAAAAATTTCCTGTAGTTAAATCTAATATAGTACATTTATATTGTGAATTGCTTTTAAAAGATTCAATTTGCACTCAATCCTTCAAAATTACATCCTTATCAAAAATATTAAACATGTTATGTAGTAGACAGTAGGCATGTATAAGAACTTGCCATATTTGAGACGGACTAATTTTAATCCATGTTCAGATATTGGTAATCTGAACTACAGCTGCAGAAGTTAGTGCGATGAGAAAGATAGTAAAAAGAGTAGAGGGGAAAGCAATTTAATGTCAGGATCACTAAGAATTTTTTTTTATAACAAAACAAATTTAATGTATAAATGATTATGCCTTATCAGAAAACTGAAACAAAAGTATAAATATTTAGACATAATTAAGACTGTGGATTTCTTTTAGCTTACATTACAGTGAATGAAATGAATACACGTTGAGAACAGTGTCGCTGCCCTAATCAACGTGTGTGTGCATATGTTTGTGTGTGTGCATGCATTTGTAATTGTGGATGGGCAAGTGTGAGTATATGCATGAAGCTTGATGAAAGTGATCTGTATCAGGAAAAAAATGTGTTTTTGTTTATTCCTTGCCTTTTTATTGTATATTGAGCTTAGAATATAAGCAGTCAAGTAGTTAAATCTGAATGCCTCTAAATATAAAACTAAAATTAAATATAGGAAAAATATAGTCAATAGAAAATGTAGCATTGGATTTGATTTCATGAGGCCTTTTACCAAGAGAAAACTCACTCCTGCTGAGTTTTCTGCATCATATATGATAGGATTTAGAAATGAAGAAAGCAGTAGCAGTTGTTGCCAAAGAAAAACAATCTAGAGAAAATGGCCCCAATAATCAAATATGAATAATTGTAGGTCTGTAAAAGCATAAATGTGTACCTATAGAAAGCTATATCACTTTAATTTATTTACCAACTAACTGGGTCCAAAGATGCTTAAGGAAAAGAGACCAGTAAAGTGGCACATGGTGTCTAACCACCAGCTCTGCAAACAACTCCAAGTCATGAGATTGTATTGATCGTGTGATTTTCTTTTCCAAAGCTGCCTTTTATATGAATTATATCTGTTAACTGTGGCAATATTTCTGTTAGTTTTTCTACAGTATAGAGACTATTTTTGCAAGAGTAACCTTTCTTCAAATGATACTGTCCAGCAGATCTAACATATAAAGTAGAAGATGAAGATAAATAAATAGACATTTGTTCCTCATAATCCTGGCAAAAGCAGATTATCTACTCTGAAATAAGATGGCTTCAACTTAGCCCCACTCAGGATTCTAACAAATTTAGATAATAAGATATGAAACTCTGTAAAAAATGGAAATTGATGGCCAGGCATGGTGGCGCACACCTGTAATCCCAGCACTTTGGGAGACAAAGGAATGTGGATTGCTTCAAGACCAGCCTGAGCAACAGGGTGAAGCTCCATCTCTACCAAAAATACAAAAATTAGTTCATCATGGTGGCAAGAAATTAAAATGCTATGCTTGTTATTATGACATTTAAATTGTTTAAAGAAGATTTTAGTTAAAGTTAACGTTTTTCTTATGAAGAACATATTATCAACATCAATTGGAAGTAATACTGTTGGTGAAAGAAGTAATTTCAGAATCACCCCTTTAAGACAGTGATTTTTGTAATATGGCTGAAGGAATTTAGAACTTAAACCACTATCCATTACTTAATATTTAAAAGGCCTTTGTAGTTAAAAATTATGTTGCCTTAATTTTAAAATAAAAATCAGCTATTATATTTCAGATGTGATTAGGCTTCTTATATAAAAATCAGATGTTTTTAGGCTTCTTATATATAAAACATTAAGCGTATTGACACAAATTTCCTCTGTTGTCACAATGCAATTTTTACTTCTTAGGTCCCATAAAAGTGTATTTCGGGTTGCTTCATCAAGTAAGTGTCTGATGCTTGTGAACAGCCTTATATGAATATCCTAAAGGATATTTCTGAAAGACTTAAAGGTCTTCAGCTAAAAGAGTGTCATTTAGAGGCAAAGGTCTTGCAGGATTTATTCAGCAGGATTTATTTTGGAAACGTATGTGTGGCCTGCCAAATCTAAATTCTCATTCATGAGTGCACTTTTAGACAACATTCAAAAATAGACCATAAAATTAGGCCCCCCCCAAAAAAAAAAATTAGGCTTTAACTTACACATGTCTTATCACTTTCTCTGGTATTTCTAATGCATTATACATTTTTTGGCAATGTTACTGGCTTTTAGGAACACTTTCCTGCCACCTGGGTGAACAAAACATGTTTGCCACTGAAATTCCCAAAATAGAAAATGCAATTAGGATGTTATCTTATATACTATATATTTGTTCATATCTTATGTACTACATTAAATGTTGTTTCTTCACTCAAGTCTGAGTTCAAAAACAAAAGAAAATGAAAACAATTTTACTATCTACACCTTTTCTTTTGGTCTGGTTTTCAACCCTAATGTATGCTGTATCAAATTTTAAAATGTTTTGGAAAAAGAGTAGCTGAACCTAAAGCAAATGATATGAAAACTCTGTAAATCATTTTCTCCTTAAAATAAGTTTGTGTTGTTTACATTATTACATTAGAAGCTTATTCATTTTATCTTATGTGGACTTGTATTTAGACAGAAACATCATGTAAGTGTGTGTGTGCGCGCGCGCACGCGCGCGCGTGCACGTGCGCGCATGCGTGCAGCCTTCCACTTTATTTCTAAGACAAAAATACAGTTACAGAATGGAGAGAGATATTAGTTGGAGGTCATCTTTATTGATATACTCTGTTCAGGTTTTTGTTACTTAGACTAATGATGTGGTAACCATACCAGATTCTTTCTTAAGAAGGCTATTTGGTTGACTACTGAAACACTTTTAAACTGTTGGATGAGTTAAGGTAACATGGTCGATCTAATAAATAAACCTGATGGAAGCTGTCAATATATTTTTTTAGTTTGAATAATATTGCAGTATTTTAAAGTACTATAGTACTTGCCTAAAGATCTCTTCTATGGAAAATGCTCTTGAGTATTTTCTTGCCAGCTGGTTTACATTATAAGACTTAATATCCAGACTATTCCACTGTTCACTGTCCAGAAAAAATTAGTTCTGAAGCATTGACTTGGAGATGATGGTCCAGCCAAATTAGTTTTCTATTTTTTTTAAGAAATACAGAATGATAAACATTTTCTCTCTTTATGATAAAAGCATTCTCATGGTCCTATTATTGGCAAATCATGCATTAGTTACATCTTTGCTCCTTCCCACTTCTTCACAGTGACTCTATGAAATCTCTGCATTTATGTTCAAATTTAAAAATACAATTTTAAATGTAGAATTAATCCTATAGGTTATCTAGACCATTTCTACCCCTTTATTTAACAACTTGGACTCTGAGAGAAAGAGTTCCTCCCCTATATTACCCATCTATATTGTGGAAAACAATAATCTTGGGACCCCAGTCCAGCCTTCTGTACTAAACTTTCTCCAGAAAGTATGGATAAATAAAATCTGTAGTTAATTTGTAAAACTCACTATATCAGAAAGATTATCAAGTCTGTTCTAGAGCAGACAAATTCTTTTATTAAGTTTTACTAAATAGTAAACGTTATTGATTACAGTTTCTGCTCTTTTCTTTCTGTTCCCATTATTTGACATATGCTAATATGAAACATATAATTTTTAAAACATTGTTTTAAAACAATGTTTTAAAAATTATATGTTTTGTATTAGGAAAAAGTAAAGCCAAAGACATGTATCAGAAACAGATTTAATCACTAATTCTTGGATTATTTAGGGTTCTGTTTGTATGACCAGCTCAGGAACCTTGGATAGTAGTGAAGACCACAGGACAGCGTGTTGCCATGTTAAAAGTTTGTTAAACTCTTGGTGCTAAATCAGATTTTAGGCTTCTGTGGTATCTGGCATAAATGTTCACATTGTGTTCAAGAATTCTTATATTCAACATATTCCTAAATAAGTAAATATGGGTTTATGTTTGAAATTATTATTAAGGTATGCCAGGCCAAAATAAATAAAAAGCACTCTTAAATTAATCAGTTTCATTATCATGTAACCGGGAAGAATAGACATAAAGGTTCCATGTAATATACATATTAAGTTAGGCATATAAGTATACACATGTCATCACACCACACACACGCACAGAAAAGAGACGAACATATAAAGGCAGAAAGATCTGGGTCTAAATCATCACAGTCAAATCAAAGAGAATGGTTGAGGTAGTTTTTCAAGTATTTAGGGCAGAAAAACACACATTTACCTCAGATATTTGGATGGTTGCCTCTGCTTTCCACTTGCTTTGGCCAACAAAGTCTTGCCACAGAGACAGACTAAAGATTCCATCTCATCAGCCTTGCAGGACTGAGACAGGAAAATGGTCCTTGCTGCCCACACTGGCTGGAACAATGACAACTGGGCGCCATTCTGAGCCATCCTGACCCCACTCTGCACTAACCACAGCAATACATCCATTGATAGCAAAACCTGCCCAGAAATTAAGCCTTCCACTTCCCACTGAGAATCAACAAATTCCAATCAAAGAAATGCTATTGGGCCAGTTCTCCATAATTGTAATATACAAAAGCTAAAATACTGAGCTGAAATGCATAGTTGGTTATAATATACAGAATTTAGAAAATTTAAAGTTAGAACTCAGTGGCTGTTTAAACAAAAGCTCTAGTAAAAATGACAGCTTTCTCAATTACTTCTGGAATTTTAAAGTAAGTCAATAATTTGACATTGTATTTCTCAATGCAAGTTCAATGTTAACTGATGTGCACTCAAGAAACTTTTCAAATATGGCCACAAAATGTGTGATTTATTCAGAATGAGTCACATTATTTTAAATTTTAAGATGGGTCTTAAAAATTATCTAGATTGGCTGGGCGCGCTGGCTCACGCCTGTAACCCCAGCACTTTGGGAGGCCGAGGCGGGTGGATCACGAGGTCAAGAGATCCAGACCATCCTGGTCAACATGGTGAAACCCCGTCTCTACTAAAAATACAAAAAATTAGCTGGGCATGGTGGCGCTTGCCTGTGGTCCCAGCTACTCGGGAGGCTGAGGCAGGAGAATTGCCTGAACCCAGGAGGCGAAGGTTGCGGTGAGCCGGCGAAGGTTGCGGTGAGCCGGGATCGCACCATTGCACTACAGCCTGGGTAACGAGCGAAACTCCGTCTCAAAAAAAAAAAAAAAAAAAAAAAATTTATCTAAATTAACACTTAATTTTACAAATTCAAAACAAAATATATGGGTTAGAAAATATTATTTCATGCACTAATATAAATTTAGATTTCTTTCTACCCTCCTCACTAGAGTACAATGAGAAAAGCTTCCTTGGAGAATTTCTTCTTTCCTGCAATCAACTACTTCTGGGTCTCTTATAATCAAACTGGTCAGCTTTTGGCAAACTGGAATTTCCTTTTAGATGCACTCTTAATGTGTATCCATGGCTCCCTTGAAAAATAGTAAGCTGGGGGAGGCTGAGGCAGGAGAATTGCTTGAACCCAGGAAACGGAGGTTGCAGAGAGTTGAGATCACGACACTGCACTCCAGCATGGGCAGCAGAGCAATACTCCATCTCAAAAAATAAAATAGTCAACTGGGGGTGTTGGCTTACACCTGTAATCCCAGCACTTTGAGAGGCCGAGGTGGACAGATCACTAGGTCAGGAGTTAGAGATCAACCTGGCCAATATGGTGAAATCTCATCTCTACTAAAAATTAAAAAAAAAAAAAAATAGCAGGCATGGTGACACTCATCTGTAGTACCAGCTTCTCGAGAGGCTGAGGCAGGAGAATCGCTTGAACCCAGGAGGTGGAGGTTGTAGTGAGCCGAGATCATGCCACTGCACTCCAGCCTGGGTGACAGAGTGAGACTCCATCTCAAAAACCAAAAAAAAAAAACAAAATCAACAACACTTAAAAAAACAAATCTGAAGTGCATACAGTATCTAAGAACTCCCAAGGCCTGTTAAGTTCTGTAAGACCTTCCTACAGAGTAGGAACAACAACCCTTCTACTACTCAGGAAGTAGTGCTCCATATTGATTCATACATGCAGGTATATTTACCAGACAATTATGCCAAATTAGGCTACAATTATGCCAATAATGTCAAAGTTCAAGAGCAATACAGATAATCAGTGATATCCAAAAGTCTTGATGAAAATGAATAAATGGCAATTAGTTCATATTTTTAAAGTAATTGTGATTTATGTTGGTAAAATATATTTTTCCAACTCAAATCTTTAGGCTATAAAAAGGGGTGTGTGTGTGTGTGTGTGTGTGTGTGTGTGTGTATAAATAAAATAAAAATAAAGATATATAATTACATAATTTAATGTATCATATTATGACATAACTACATAGCATATTATAATATATATGTCATATAACATGTATTGATTATATCATGAGGATATATAACATTTATTAAAGACATTGTTTATCAGATTCAATTTTAAGGGATGGGAACCATTACTGTATCATATTCATTTTACACATGGAAGGTTGAATCTAATGAGGCTAAGTTAATCTCTCAAGGTCACAAAGCTACTAAATGGAAGAACAAGGTTTGCATGCAGACAGTCTAATTTCAGGTATAACACCCAGCTCATGGCTGTAGCACACTGTAACTAAACACTAGGATATATTCAATGGGATAAAATAATCAATATGGAAAAGTTAAAATGTGGGCCCTTACTTTCTTGGCTATAAATGTTTATTGAAAGTCAGTGATACTGATCTTGCTATTTTATTTTTGCTCATGTTATATTTATGGCTGGCCTATTACAAGGGAAACTATAGTAGTTAAATTTTTTTTCAGCTAGTCAGCTTTATATAGTTATAATTACAATAGCAAAACAGTAAATTAACTGTACTATATGGCTTTAAAGCTTGATTTGACAATGTGCTCTTTGGCCTAAAAATAGTAAGTGAAATTTTGATGTGTGTTTTCCTGCTTTTTTAAAAAATATATATATAATTCATAGAGTTAAAAATAGTTCATTTAGAATGTTCAAATATCTTAGATTATAATGTCTACACCTATAGGGCTTTCCTATAGATTTTACCATGTCATCTACAAAATTGTTATGAGGTGATATGATAGTACAAGGATTGTTATTCCAATTTCATAGGCAGAGGAAGTTTAAAAAAGAAAAAATATATTTTCAACTATCAATTATAAAGCCAGAATGTAGCCAGATACTAGTGTTCCAAATTCAACTACATGAACATGCTTTTCCCTTCTTGATGTTTAACTTCCCCAAAGGCAGAAATCAGACCATATAATTTTGTAGTATGCATCTCTATCATTGCTGTTACATGGTCTGTCAAATTAATTAGATTGTTCCATCAAAACATGCTGAGTTATTGATAACTCCAAGTTAAGTTGGAGAGTAGAGTATCATTTTAGCTTGTTTAAAATTAGAATTTCATTAATATCTTCCCTTTTCAGCTCACTTTACTAAATAAAAAAAGACCAAAACACCTTAGCCTCATTACTGAAAATATAACCAAGAAAAAACTAAATGACATAAAATCCCTTTCAAGCAAAGTTTTATTATCTATGATTTTTGTGCAATCTGCCATTTCCAGGCTCATGACTATGCAATGCTTTCTTGATGCAGCATTTTGCAGGCTGGCTTTCAACCCAGTTCCTGGAAATTTAATGCGGTCATAAAAGTTCTGGCACCTACGAATATTAGAATGAAGGGAACTCAGAAAAAGCTTTTACCCTCTAAAGTCATAGTCAGTTTATGAAGCTACAGAGAGATTTTAGTGTTTTTGAATTACTACAGTAGCTTCTGTAACTCTAATCACTACTGGGATTAAATGAAACATACACAAAGAAAGAAAGAAATGTTTAAGTATTCTGCAACTGATGCTGAAAAGGGATACCCTATTAGATCAGAGCAGTGGGGAGTAGTTCTCAATCCTTCCTCTGCCGAAGTGCATTTCCATGATCATGTTTAACTGTACAATGTACTCTCATAATTGATTGCAGATTCTGGCATAAGTCCAAAAAACCCTTTTTTCCCCTAAAAAGCACAATACTCTTTTAATTGTGAGTTGCTTAATGCCAGCTAACAGTGATGATCACTGTGTGGACATGGGAAGACAAGGGAGTGGCTGAGGTTCATGCGCATTTCCCAGGGCACCCTGAAGAGCCAACACCTTCACTTCAAAGTGCATTGGGATGCAAGTGAGTGAGAGTTAGCATTCTACAGGTATAACTTGGAATCTACTTTACCTTTTGGGGAAAAAAAAGCACAAACTTCTGAATTCTCAAATATTATTAGTAGCAAATTACTTGTGACACACCAGCTTGTAGAGGTCCCTTGTGTAATTATACCCAGAATAGTCTCAGGCCTGTCTTACTGAAGAGCCCACTTCTGAGCATCTGCTCCCTGCACTCTTAGTGGCTCTCAACAATGTGAGCCTGACCCCACCCCTCCTGCACACATTCCTGAGAATTTCTCCAGGAGAAAGGAACTACTACTGATAGGAATATGTTAGATCCCGTTGATGTATAAGGTCTAAGCAATTTGGAGGACCACTGTTTGATACCTTCCTACATTGGTAGATATAGTGACTAATTCAAAGAAATGGCACCTCTGTCTGGAGGAGTTTAGGGAGGCTCCCTTGGTGACTGTTTATAGCCCCCTCTTTCTAGACTTAAAATCTCAAATCACAGATAAGCAAACTCTGGTAAGATAGCAAAATCTATCCAAACTGCATTTAAAAGAAAAAAAAAAAAGAATATATCTAAAATTAGCATTTTCAGTTCTCATCAAAAGGATTTAAAGTTTCATATGCTTAAAATGTCAAATGAGTTTCATGACCTTTATTACTATTTACCTTAAGGACTGACTTTACGACAAGCAGTCAGCATAGACAAGTTTTCCTAGATGCTGTTTCTTCTATTTAAACAGCTATCTCCAGCGGGCAGTAGTGGCTATAAAATGGTATAATTCTAATAATAACTATCTTTAGTTATGCATAGGGAATGAGGTAAATGATCACTCTGTTAATTACATGGTTTCCTATAAAGATGATTGCTGTATTAATATACACATACTGTTGTTAAATGATTTGTATGGTGTGATAGAAAATCTGTGGCCTTTAGATACCCACTTTGCCTACTTAACCTATGGTCTTAGGCTAGTTGATTAATCACTGTGAGCCTCAAATCCCCTATTTGTGAAAGCAAATATGAATTGTTACAATTCATACATTGCTCATGGCAACTTTTTATAAATGTTTTCCTTGACTTTCTTCCCTTTACTATCAATGTGTATATAGACATAAGAAATAAATAAAATATAACTCAAGACAGTTCTCACAAAACACAGCCTCAACCATTAACTTTTTTGAACCATTGCTTCAATCTGTCTTCATTACTTTTTTTTCTTAGAAGTCTTCAAGACATAAGCATATGTTTTAGTAGGTAGACTTATACTATGTGGAATGAAATTTACAAAGGATCCATGAGATTTGTTTTGGCTATTTGTTTTTTGAGGAGAGACTTCAGTTACAACTCTTGCTCTTTAGAAAAGTCAGTCACTATGTATGAGGGAAAGGTTTTAATTGGGCCGGAGCTTGTGACATTGGTTTTCTCTTTTGGCCCCCTGTCCTCAGCGTGTAGGGGAAGATACCGTTCTGTATTCATTCATTCAACTGACCCATCAAGGAAACATGGCAAATCCCCCAAGTACATGGCTTCCTGGCCCTAACTGGGCATCCACACTCTCCCTTCAGCCTTGATCTTTCCTCTTGCAGGTAAAAACAGAAAAGGTGGAGAGAAAAACATGGTGGATTCCTTTCTCCCCGTCTGTGCAAGCCTGCCTCCAACCTGGTGATCGTTGACACTCACCATTTGTGTGAAAGATTTTTTTTTAACATCTTATATTAGATTTGACTAACTCAGTATTGTAGCTTCTGCAGTTCCCCTCCCCTACCTAGTTCTTAGAGTATGTTTTCTCTTTTGAAACATGTAAACATAAGTTGAGCATAAAGATTTTTTAAAATATAACTATAATGCTTCACTAATACCTTAAAAATGGCTAGTGAACTAACTCAGTACTTTATATATTGACCAAATGAAAGTTTTGTGTTTTCATGTCCTATTTTTCTTTGAAATTATATAGCTCAGAAATTAGCTCATTATCTGAAAAATTTATGAAGAACCGAAGAATTGCATAATACAGGAGTATTGCCATTGAGTGTACTGTTTTATTTATTCAAGTGGGTAATGAGCAAGGTTGTCAAATTCTCTAATGAGTCATCATAATTAAGACATAAGCTAAAAGGGGCATTACTCCAACAGTCTTTTTTTTTTTTTTTTTAAATCCTAGTGCCATACGTATTCTTTGGCATGAAAGAATGAAAAGCATCAGTAAACAATTGAAGTCCTACCTTGAATCTGTAGGGTTTTTGGAACAATTCCTGAAATTGGAAAGTGAAAATGGATAGCATGTAGAGGAAACCCTCATCTCAGTAGCAAGATTTTAGTAAAGAGGACTAAGCCATTAACAGCATGCATTCATATTTAATTTTATTAACTCCTGCCATCAACTTTTGTAGATCTTTTCTTTTGGGTGGAAGGTTTTAATTTTTATGGGAAGGACTTAAGTAGAAGTGGAAGATTAAAATTGAGGAGTATATAATTTTTTCTGGAACTGCTTAAATTTTATTGTTTGAAAATGCCTTCACTTTCCCTGTTTGGTCAAAGAGACATGCTTAAAATTCTTACTCCTTCACAATAAATAATTTTGATTTTCTTA
The DNA here is from genome assembly GCF_048565385.1 of Saimiri boliviensis. Classification (NCBI taxonomy): domain Eukaryota; kingdom Metazoa; phylum Chordata; class Mammalia; order Primates; family Cebidae; genus Saimiri; species Saimiri boliviensis. The sequence continues at coordinate 97,359,245 of NC_133455.1, forward strand.
GACAGGTGTGTGTTTAGGTATGAGTTTCTCATTTACCTCATCTAGCAATTCTCCCTGTGGTCAGAAGAACTCTGAAGAAAGCCTGGAGGGAAATAAATATAATTCTTAAATTATTACATATGTATATATATATATATATATATATATATATATATAGTTTAACTTTAAAAATAATTTATTAGTCATCATAAAGAAATAAATTTCTCTGGCTCAAGATGTTACTTATTTCCATCTTTTATATTTTCTAGTCTCAATTACTGTTCCAAAAGGAGCTATCTTAGAATTGAGACTAGAGAACCAGGTTAATTGCCATTTTTGTAAGATGTTTAAAATCAATTTGAGAATTTTCATGTGTCTGTAAACAGCACCATGCAGACATGTATGAATCATATTAAGGGCATCTTTCTATGTAGTCCTTACTGAAATTATACCACCAAGACCAAATAGGAATATAGTTTTTTAAAGAAAGAATAATAATTTGAAAGGGAATCATAGGACAAATGTGACTTCTATCAGAAAAGAAAGGACAGTCTTAAACTATATTATTATCAAGTCGAAGAATTATACAGATTCATTTATCTCCCTTTAGTTGTATTCTTATTTCTAACTGGGATCTAAATTTACCTTTATCAATATCAGAGGTTAAGAAAATTACCGTACTTCTATTAAATGGTAGAGATATTTAATAATATTCAGCTTCATCTTAGTACAAGTTTAAACATCAACATGATTACACAACATTGATTTTTATTTTGAAATAAGGATATTAGAGCCATTGTCTTAACAAATTTTCAAGGAAAGAAGAGGTCTGTAATAAATAATGAGATTTCGACATACCTTGGTAAAGAAGATGTCACCTGGCCTAATAGAACTGTCACTCGTTTTCTGTCAGCAATTTCAATTTTATGATTGCTTGATTTAAAAAGGGAGGTAAATTGTTCTGAAAAGTTTTTTTGTTTCCTTAACATTTCAAACTTTTAATTGAAATTTGTTATTTTGGTAAAAATAAACAGTGAACCACAGAATATTTGTACGTGGTGCTTTGCTTTTAATTTCTTACTAGGGAATTACCAGTGAAAAAAAGAATGTCACCAGTATTTTCCTGCTTATACCAGTTCTGCAGCATGAAGATTTATATTAAATGAATGTGCTAGGTGTATTCCCTAAAGAATCAGTAGTTTTAGGGGGTTCATTTCCAACTATAGTTGTTTAGAAAACCAGTGTTTGAGAGGAAGACAGCCGGTTAGGGCTACTTCCTAAGTAGTGGCACCAATTCAAATGATACCGGGGGTGTAGTCACAGCTCAGCTACTTTACATCCTGTTTAGAAATTGAGACTCAAGGATCTTAATTTTAGTCTTCTATCCAATTCAATTTATTTTAAAAAAGTAATCATATTAAGAAAATATGGTCAGCTTAGAACGTATTATTTGGAAAATATATGTTTTCTCACTGTCCTTCCTCAAATGTCTAAATTCTTCTTCATCGAACGTTACTACATTTTAAAAGCAGAAATGACAGAACTGATAAACAACTGTATTTCTCATCATTTTTGTTTTTAATCAGTTTACATATGAATGAGAACTGAGTAACAATGAAATCTATATTTTGTTCATACATAGGTATTTTTTCCTAAAAACATTAGTAAAAGCCAGGAAAGATTACCAAATATCTTTATAGCAATAATAAAGAATGGGAATGTATTGAATATAAATTTATACATGGATGATATGTTTATCTTTACTTATCTGAGTTAACACAGAAACAAAGATTTAAAAGGTATGATTGGCTGGGCGTGATGTGCATGCCTGTAATCCTAGCATTTTGGGAGACTGAGGCAAGCGGATCAGTTGAACCCAGGAGCTCAAGGCCAACCTAGGCAACATGGTGAAACCCCATCTCTATAAAAGAAATAAAAATAAAAAGCTATGATCGATATATTACAGTTTCTGTCATATTTTCCAAAATATTCACTTGTGCACAAGTAATTCATATTCTCCCCAAAAAGAAATGTCAACAATGGAAACCTAATAACATTTTTGAATATGATACTTGACCATGCTGTTTTAAAATTATTGTTTTTAGCATAGTTGTTGAAAATTTGGTCTCATGGCAAATTAATTGGGTTCAGATCCTAACTTTGAAATTTACTTGTTGGGTGACCATGGCCCTTTTATTTAATCTATTCCTGTTTGTGTTTCCTCACCTATAAAATATGAAAAATAATAGCAGTTATATCATAGGGTTATTGGGAAGAATTGTAAAAGATTTGGCTGTGACTTGATATAAGTACTCAGAAACAGGCATAATTTTTATTAAAATATATAATATAAATTTCCACTTTCTGAATCACTAATAATTTTATATCATGTAAATTTTATATTGTTACCAGTTCAATTCCAAAGAGAACAACAGATAGACTTGCTCTTATCCAGGTAATTTCTAGGAAGTCTTTTGCAGACAGGCACATTTAAGCTGTATGATCTGAATTTGAAAACGGATGTTTTCTTATTTCGAGGGTGTTATACCAGAAGACCTTGTCTCTGATCCCGTCTCTGTACTCTGTCACTGATTAGCTATGCAATTCTGGCAACAGCCCTTCTAGACTTTGGTTTCCTTTTGTAAAATGTATTATTTATATCTTTATTGGCTTAAGTGGACTCTTAAATGTATGTGATCTATGTTAAATACTGAAATGTATCTATCATTTGTCTGTAGCCCATGATTTAATAGTAAAAATGATGAAAACATAAAGAAATTTAGAGAAGGAGAGTAGGGATGTGACAAATGAGACTCTGCACTGAACCATGAATAACAGATCATTCAAGTCATTTCCCCAGTCCTTTAGTAGGTTAAAAAAAAAGTGACAGAAACAAGTCTCAGTAGTTGTAGATTTGTTTTTAGCCAAACTTTGAAGAACCCACAAGGTAAGAAATATAACACTAACAAGAATTTTGATAGATCATTATTTCTGTATGCTCCATAGGTGAACTTTTATGGAAGAGTCTCAGCATTCTCCAAGAGAGATTTTTAAAGTGAGAGTGAAAGAATATAATTGGTGCAAAACAAAAATAGTAAGGCGGTTGGGGGGGGCGGTGTCATGCAAATAGAAAAGGAAGAATAGTCCATAGTGGCAGTCCCCATCTGAAGTTCAGAAAGATAGCCCAAAGAACACTACAATTTTGAGTAGGAAAATAAGCAAAAAATCAGCACTGAAGTTTGTCCTGCCAATTGTAATGAAAGAGAAATTCAGTCAGTGGGAGAGGCTGAGCACAATTAGGGGTGTCCACTCTTGATGACAGCCTGTCAGCATTTGGAAGAATCAGGAAACAGAAAGAACAGAAATAGTAGGAATATGATATATGAGCATAATAAAATGTATTTCAGAAACTCCAGAGCATGGGGCAGGGGGAGGTGGTGACAAGAGCAGAGTAAAGATAAAACTGTATTCATAAAAGCATGAAACAAAAAGCAAGCTTTAAATAACTTTTTATTCCCTCCTCCATATTGCTTTTTCTTTTTCTCTTGTCATCTCTTTCTAAGGCTGTAATACTTGTTAGTGAGAAAAACTGATAAAAAAGACTTTGCCTGGTGTAGTCAGAAATACATTTCAGTTCTTTTTCCTTCTACCACAGATCTTTAATTATTACAGCCAAAGAAAGAAAGAAATAGAAGGCTAAAATAATTTGTCATTTAACGTATCTAGGCATTTGAAATTGGGTCAGATTCCAATGGTTTTTTTCAGCTGAAAAATTTCTCTCTTTTTTGATAACTTTGGGGTAAATCGTTCTTAGGAATAGTTAGCTATCTGGCTGAGAACAGCCTAAGAAACTGGAAAGATATATCAGTAAAGTAATAGTGAAATCAGCTGCACACATCAGGTCATTTGCTTACATTTTTCCTGGCTTCAATTCTTTTCTGAAGAATTTATTGAGAGTACATGGCAATGGAAACTTTAAAAAACAAAAAAGAAACTCAGGGTTAGAATTACGTATGATTGGGTTTTTTTCATTGACAAAAGAATCAGAAGGGTGGTCAGCTCCTAAATGCCTTCCTTTCTGCTGAGAAACAAGTAGCTTTGTCATTTTTTTTTCTACCCCAACACTTTTCTGTCCATTCTAAAAAAAAAGAATAAATAAATAAGCAAGTAACATCAGCCCACACTGCTTGAAAACCTTCCTACTGGGAGACTCTGCAAGCTGGCCCTGGGTTAAAGTCAGACTGTCCACATTTGTCTCCAAGCTCTATTTTTGCCACAGACAGATTTCTTTCTTTTTCTTTTCTTTCTTTTCTTGAGACTGAGTTTTGCTCTTGTTACCCAGGCTGGAGTGCAATGGCGCGATCTCGGCTCACAGCAACCTCCGCCTCCTGGGTTCAGGCAATTCTCCTGCCTCAGCCTCCTGAGTAGCTGGGATTACAGGCATGCGCCACCATGCCCAGCTAATTTTTTTTTTTTTTTTGTATTTTCAGTAGAGATGGGGTTTCACCATGTTAACCAGGATGGTCTCTATCTCTTGATCTCGTGATCCCAAAAACTGATTTCTTAATACACACAGAGTGTCTTCACATTCCCAACTTTTCCTTACCCATATCAAAATTACTGGAAAACATTTTACTTTCTATGTTGTCCTTTACACCAAAGAGTATCTGAGACAAATCTGAATCGATGTAGAAAGTTTATTTTGCCAAGCCATGATGCACCTGTGACACAGCCTCAGGAGGTCCTGATGACATGTTCCCAAGGTTGCTGGGCTGCAGCTTTGTTTTGTATATTTTAGGGAGACGTGAGATATCAATCAACACATGCAAGATGTATATTGGTTCCATCTGGAAAGGCAGGACAACTCAAAGTGAGGGGCTCCCAGATCATAGGTAGATTTTAAGATTTTTCTGATTGGCATTTGGTTGAAAGAGTTATCAATAGAAAGGAATGTCTGGATTACCATAAGGGGTACTGGGGACCAAGGTTTTATCATTCAGATGAAGACTTCAGGCAGCAAGCTTCAGAGAATAGATTGTAAATGCTTCTTATCAGACTTAAATAGTCTATTCTATCAGTAATTCCAAAAAGGAGGAGGATATAATGAGGCATGTCTGACTGCCCCTTCCCATCACTGGCTGAACTAGGTTTTCAGGTTACTTTTGGAATGCCCTTGCCAGGAGAAGGGTTCCTTTCAGATGGTTGGGGGGCTTAGAATTTTATTTTTGGTTTACTGTCCCTGCTTTCTTTTAAATAATAAATGGTAAATGAATACTCTGATAAACAGATCCCTGACAATGACTGAAAAAATACTAATTAATAATTGCTGCCAGGTAGCTAAGATGTCCAGAAGTCTTTTAAAAAATGATAATAATACTATTGTTAATAGCTAAGGTTTCCTGAGGGCTTTCTATGGACCAGGCTGAGAATTACATTCTTTAAGGACATTATTTCAATACTAACAAGTAATCTTTGTGTTTTTTGTTTTTGTTTTTGTTTTTGTTTTTGTTTTGAGACAGAGTTGTGCTCTATCACCCAGGCTGGAGTGTAGTGGCACAATATTGGCTCACTGCAACCCCTGCCTCCCAGGTTCAAGCAATTCTCCTGCTTCAGCCTCCTGAGTAGCTCGGATTACAGGTGTATGCTGCCATCCTAGCTTATTTTTGTATTTTTAGTAGAGATAGGGTTTTGCTATGTTGGCCAGGCTGGTCTCAAACTGCTCACTTCAGGTAACATACCCACCTTGGCCTCTGCAGTGCTGGGATTATAGGTGTGAGTTACCGCACTTGGCCCAAAAACACTCTTACATATTTATTACTTTTATTTTACAGAGGAGAAAACAGAAACTTAATGATTTTAAGAAATTTGCCCAAGATAAATCAGGGCACAGAATTTAAAGCTAAGTCTTAATTCTAAAATCCCTGCTTTTTCATACAATGATGACTTTAATAGTATTATTTTTCTCAGGTACTTTTTGGGAGATATTTGTAGGGATTTACTAGATGTACTAGATAGAAAAATCTATTTCATATCAGTAGAACCATTAACCAAGGAAGATTCCCACACCAGGGTTTTGAAGACAACAACCCATCCCTTTACATTTGTCTTCTCAATTCTACCTGTTTATGATAATATAGTATTTCAAGACAATTGGAGAAATGAAGACTCTTTATCATGGATGCCAATTATGTTTACAGAACTGCCTGAACATCAATTATAATAAATTTATTTATGTATTCACCAAATATTTAAGAAAGAACCTACCATAGGCCAGATGTATATCTGATAAAACAATGGACAAGTATAACTATAGTGTTTTGCTCAACAATATTTTCCTTAAATGGATGTCTGAAATATTATGCATATAATGTCTCAACAAATACACTAATGATGTACAGCTTTATTCTGACCTTTGTGAAATATTATTCATTTGACACCTCAAGAACATCAGAGAATGACAGCAGGGAAATGATTTATACTTTAATGGTTAATGACTAACCTATGGTAATTTTATCTTAAATTCCCTGTAACATTTTCTGAATGCCATACCCCTATGCTCAGAAAAAGTATCTGAATGCATGCATTACAGGGCTTTGTCTTCCTCTGAAAAATTATTTGATTATTCACCTCTAACTTTTTATTTTAGCACTCTAAAGTATTCTACTCAGTAATTGACTTAGGATGCTGCATTATGTGAAGTAATGAACTTCTTGGTTCTGATCCAGAATGTGCACTGTCTTTCAATGTGTTTTTGTACACATGAAAAATATAATCTTTCTGAATATCAAATGTGTTCTGTGTCTATTTTCAATTATTTAAGAAATATACTATTATAGATTATAAATTTATAAAAGTTTATTTGCTTATATGTGATATATTTCCAAATAATAAAATTTAGTGTAACTGATAGGGTGTGTGTCTTGTGTTATTTTAACATTAGTAGTGATGTGTTTCTGTTGATCTGTACACATTTTCTTCCTTGGGTCCACTATAAGGAAATAGGTGAAGGTTTGGACTGTTGGCCATACCTCTGCAAATACCAAAGTTCGTATAAAGAAAAAGGCCATCTAAGCTAAGTAACTCAACTGATATATAAATTATTGTGTTATTTTAACATTAGTGGTGATGTGTTTCTGTTGATCTGTACACATTTTCTTCCTTGGGTCCACTATAAGGAAATAGGTGAAGGTTTGGACTGTTGGCCATACCTCTGCAAATACCAAAGTTTGTATAAAGAAAAAGGCCATCTAAGCTAAGTAACTCAACTGATACATAAATATAAAGGTACATATTTCAGCTCAAAGATAAAGACAAATGTCCCCTTTAGTATTATATTCATTATAAAAAATGATGGTGCTACTTAATCAAATTGTTAATTAATTATTCAGTATGCCTAAATCAGTTAGGGGTAGACTCCTTTCTGGTGCAAATAAAGCAGGTGATATGCATGTTTAGTGATAAACATTTTGAAATGTCTGTACTAAGAGCTGTCTATTAACTGAAAGTCTTCCTTAGCTTTTTAAGTGATAGATGCCACTTCACTAAAGGATATTCTTTTTCTTATTTTTATTTGTCTTATTTGAAGACAAAGAGCTCTTTAAAGCCCAAAAAGTTGTGTCTCATTTATCTTTTAATCTCTATCCTCCAACACAGTGCTCCATTGAGAGGACAAAGGGATAGTATTAGTACTGAGTTATGAAGCAAATATGAAAACCTATTTTTAACATTGTTTTATGTTCTTCAATAACAATTTTTCTGACTCTTCAATATATTTTGAGGTTTTTAAGAGCATTCCTGGTATATTTCTGAATTCACAATTGTTTTTATATAAGTAGAAACATTTTTTAATATTCTTATGACTATAATTAACATGAAATGTATTATGCAAAATGATATATGAAATGATTCCCAGAAATTTCTACTTCAAGTAAATAAATTACCTAAAACATTAAGAGTTACAAGAAAGTATGTGGGCCAGTGTGGTGGTTCATACTTGTAGGGCCAACATTTTGGGAGGCCTAGGCATGCAGATCACTTGAGGCCAGAACTTGGAGACCAGTCTGGACAACACGGTGAAACCCAGTCTCTGCAAAAAAGTACACACACACACACACACACACACACACACACACACACAGATTAGCTGGGTGTTGTGGAGTGCTTATAGTCCCAGCTACTTGGGCAGCTGAGCTGGGACGATCCCCTGAGCTAGGAAGGCAGGTGGGGGCTGCAGTGAGCCATGATCACTCCAGTGCACTCCAGCCTGGGGGACAGAGTGAGACCCTAACTCAAAAAAAAAAAGACAGGCAGAATGACAGGAGACCAACTTTTCCCATATCTAAACTAAATTGTGCCATCCCTGATTCATGCATTCAGCAAGAATTCATTAAATCACACTATGCGACAATCTGTATTAGGTCCCCGTGGTGCCAATTGCATATAATGAGTTGGAGATTATCACATACCTGCATAACAATGTCATTTTAAAATGATGGCATTTATCTCTTTCCTTAAAAAGAGATGCATGAAATCATTCAGTGAAAACCACAAATGATATCACTTCTTATAATCTATATTTAAAAGAAATGCAGCTATACTGATTATATTGTACAAATGTTCTTTAGATTAATTTTAAGAAGACATTTTTGTATTCTACTGGGTGTTTAACTCATTTGTTAGGATTCACTGATTCGTTGCCCAAATTTTCATTTCAGGCCCTCCAGGCCCTCCAGGTGGTCTGAGAATAGAAGACATTAGAGCCACTTCCGTAGCACTGACTTGGAGCCGGGGTTCAGACAATCATAGTCCTATCTCTAAATACACTATTCAGACCAAGACTATTCTTTCAGATGACTGGAAAGATGCAAAGACAGGTAAGTTTATTTGTCTGCTTAATCTGTGCATGTTTTCAAAGTGAATTCTTTTCTCAAAAACAAAAATTTGGAGGTTTTAAAAATGTTATTATCTACCTTGAAAGGCTTTCTTTCTAAAAAATATTTTTTAATTCTAATATTTTGGTAGTAGAGAAAATTCCATGGAACTTACATATTTAAATGTGTTAAAGCTATAGAAAAAGAAGTATCATTTCTAAATCAATCTAGAATGGAAAGCAAAATGAGGCCTCCTGGATTTATTTGAGTTTTGTGTGAGATTTACTGCCCCAAAATCACTGAGAAGTCTATTTTGGAGCAAATAGCATTTATAGCATGTTATTTATGACCCATTTCATTCGATTATATAGGTACTATAGTTTTACATTTCTGAAAAGCCACATTGATCATAAATCTTAAATTAAGCATCCAAATGTTACTACTAGAACCCTTTACTTGTGGGAAAAATCTCACCTGGTTTGAATTTCTTTGAAACAGATTTTTAAAGATATTTTTGATCTTTCAGCATTTTTCTTTTCTTATATTTTCTAAAGTTGATCAGGAAAAATTAAGAGTAAGTGGATATATACCCACTTAATTAATTAATTCTGAAGAGAATGGAAAAGTATGATAATAATGAAACTGTTAGAAATTAGCCACATTAAAATAAACAAATGGCTTAAATTTGGTTTGGCTCTGAAAAAGGAATACTAATTGCAATTATTTCATTAATTACTTATGTATGCTTATTATGTAGCTCAATTAAAATATGCTTCTCATTTTAAAATATCCACTAGAAAGTAAGTTCCATGAAGGTAAAAACTGTTTTATTCACTGTTCTATCTCTAGCACCTAGATCAGGGCCCATAGTGCTCATTTGTTCAACACGCATTTATTGAGTCCTCACTGTGTGCCAGAACCTGTTCTTGATGCTGTATGTATAGCTGAGCAGCAGTGAACAAAATAGACAAAACAACAACAACAACACAACCTGCCTTCAAGGAGCTTATATTATAGGATAGATGCCAAAACACAATTAAAATATATAGTAAGTCATATGGTGATGAATGCTAGAGAGAAACAACAGAAAAGAGGAATGGGTAGGTAGCAGATAAATTTTAAATTGGGTACTTCTGATATTAATCATAGCCACTGATGCTTTCCTTAAGTTTCTGTTTCCATTATACAGCTTTTCCAATTCTTTTACTTTCATTGAATTTGAGTCTTTTAATCTGGAGTATGTTTTCTGTTGGCAGTTTATAGGCAGATACTCACTGTGTGTATGTTTGTGTGTATAATCCTGCTCTCTAAACATAAAATGACGGGAAGTTCATATTCACTGTATATGTGTATAGTCACACACATACATACTTAATGAATACTTTAGGGCTTACCAGATACATTTGAATTTATCAAAATAGGTTTTATAGTTTATTAGCTTAATTTCATGAATATGAAAGTATTTCTCCTAGACAGCTCTATTTCATCTTCCTCTTTTGCACTAGTATAGTAATATATATCACTATATATTAATAGTATATGTTATATGCTATTATAGTAATATATATTACTATATTACTATATATTAATAGCGTAGATTTTATTAGATGCTATTATATAGCATATAAGAAAATATGCTATAATAGCATATATAAAATATATAGTATATTTTATTATATATGCTATAATATAAAGTAATATAGTATATATTACCATAATATATAATATATGCTATTAATATATAGTGATACATTGTAATATATATATTACTATAATAACACAAAAGAGGAAGATGAAATAGAGCTATACAGAAGAAACACTTTCATATTCAGTGAAATGTGTGTGTGTGTGTGTGTGTGTATTACATCTATATATGTCACAAATCCAATTATCTTATGTTAAAATTATCACTTCCTATAATTGTTTGCCTATTAAAATAATACATGTTTGCTTATATTATCCTTTGTTAATTTGTTTGTTATATTATCCTATATACTTACTATTTCTGGTCCTCCTAATTTGTTCATGTTGATTTTAGTTATCATCTGTCTTAGTCGATTTTGCATCGCTATAAAGAAATATATGAGGCTGGGTGTTTTTCAAAAAAAAGAGATATATTTGGCTCACAGTTCTGCAGGCTATACAAGAAGCATAGCACCAGCATCTGCTTCTTGTGAGGGCTTCAGAAGGCTTTTATGCATGGTGAAAGCAAAGTGGCTTGTCATATAGTGAGAGAGGGAGCAGCAAAGGGAGGAGCAAGGTGTCAGGCTCTTTGTAGCAATCAGTTCTTGAGTTCTTACCTGAACTAATAAAACAAGAACTTATTCATTTTTGGAAGAAAGGCACAAAGCCGTTCATGTGGAATTCACGCCCATGACTCAGACTCCTCCTATTAGGTCCCACCTCCAAAACTGGGGATCAAATCTCAATATGAGATTTTGAGCAGACAAATATACAAACTATATGTCATTTTTTTACAGCTTTGCTCCTACCTGTCCCCTGTGCAGCTAGTATCAAATACATTACATATTATTATAGATCCAATAGCATAATTACATACACACACATATAAATACACAAAGTATGTGTGAACATATATACATGCATGTATCGTTTTCTACAATTACTTTTAAATAAGTTAAGAGAAGACAGAAGAAAAAATAAGTATGAATACTATCTTTTATAATTAGAAAATTACCTTTACCAACGCTCATTATTTTGGGGGAGTTTATTCAAATTACTGTTTGGGATCAACTACTTTGAACCTGAAGAACTTCCTTTAATAATTTTTGTAAGATAAGTCTATTAGTAACAGTATCTCTCAGTAGTTGTTTATCTGGGAGTTCATTTTGCTTTTGGTTTTAACATCTATTTTCTTGGATATGATATTCTTGATTGACAATTTTTGTTTTTGTTTATTTTCACTGCTTTGAATATGCCATCTTAGATACTTTTTCAGGCTTAGAAAATTGCTTTCTATTCTGTTTCCTGAAAGGTGCCTCAAAATTCCTTTTTATTTTCTAATATATTTATTATATATGGGTTCCTCATTCCTTTCTGTAAAACTGTTTTTTATCTGGTATAATTTTCACTCATAAGAAACTTACAGCATTTCTAATTGTTCAGGTTGTTAGACTCAAAAGTTCTTTACATTTTTTTCTATCAGAAAATGTCTTTACTTTCATCTTTGTGATATTTCCAAATTGCTTTTCATTTTACTTTGAACACTTTAAAAATATTGTTGTCTTTTCTGCATTGTTTCTGATAAGAAGTCAGTAATTGCCTTAATCATTATTCCCTGTACTTGATATGTCCCTTTTCTGTGACTGCTTCAAGATTTCTTTTGTATTTGCTTTTCAGTTGATAAAATGCATTTATCCTAATGGAGCTTCACTGGCTTGACTTCTGGTATCTTTGAGTTGATATTTTCTTCAACTGGAAAATTCTTAGCCATTCATTACCCCTTCAGACATTTCCTCTGCTCTACTCTCTCTCTCTTCTTGGTCTCTCTTGACATGTATGTTAGATTGTTTGATGGTATTCTACAGATAATGAACACTGTGTGTGTGTGTGTGTGTGCTTCTGTTTAGATAATGGCTAATTACCTCTCTCACTTTTATACTGTATTCTGCTAGATTCAGTCTGTGAATAATCCCATTAAAATACTTTTGACCTACTGCTTTATTGTGTACAGAAATTTTTATTTCTAGCATTTGGCTGCTTTTAATATTGTTCACATAGTACTCCATGGGAATTTCATATTTGTTTATACAAGTTGTACATATTTTTCACTTGACTTTTTCACTTATAGTTATGCTAAAACCCATCAGATGATTTAAACATCTGGGCCATACTTAAGTCTAGCTCTGTTAACTTTTTCTTTCCTAATTGACAATGGGTCACATTTTTTTGTTTATTCATGTGTCTGATAACATTTTGCTCAATTCCAAACATTGTGTATAGAAGAACAGTGATTACTAAAGTAAATATTAATTGATGTCTGGGAAAGTGCATGTCATTATTTTAGAGACTGAGTCAATCAAATTTGTAGTTGAAATGATGTGAGCATTGTTGTTAGATTTTAATATAGCCTTCAAGTGATTTGAGTATAAGATCAGATCTTCCTACATATCTGAGTATCTGGAGATTTTCTTGTCCTGCTATCAGACTTCAGCAGGCTCTCCTACCTTGGACCCCACAAAGGGTTCTTTCAGCTCCCCTGCTTCTGCCCAGGTAGCTGCTGTCTGATAATCAGTCTAAAGCCCAGAGTGCTTGGGCTTCAACAGGTCCAAAGCACCTGTCCCTCACAGAGGAAGCAGATCTTTCTCAGCACTCCTGCCCTTATCTCATGTTTGTGGTATCTGTGCCCCTGAGGGAAGTTCTCTTTTTTTTTTCTTTTTTACACTTGTGTTCTGTCCCAAAACTTTCTTGAGTATATATGATGAAGGCCTATGAAAAAGGATTGCCAAATTTTATAGATTCTCCTTATTTGATCTGATCATCCAGTAATTTTAAACAGCCATATCAGCCTATACTTTGTCTTTAAATATCTGTTAGAAGTTAACCTGTTTTCTTTTGTTAACGTCTATAATGTTTTCTTTTGTTAACGTCTATAACTACATCCTTCTCACTGTTCTACGAATAATGCATTTTAGTCCATTGTGTCTTCACAAACTCAACTCTCTAATGGGCTTTGAAAGATGATACTTTATACATTATCTATGTGTTCTTTGTGTTAGTGTACTAATGAAGTCTTCTTGTGACTGCATTCTAAGTGGAAGTGAAAAATATTTTCTACAACGAATACAGAAATAAAAATTATATAATTTTAATTTATGGTGTGACCACTAAGAAACAAAGGTACAATATTAAACTCAGTTTTATGAAAATAAATATTTAAGATATTAAATATTTTTCAAAGATATCAACTTTCAGTATTCCGAAGATTAAATTTAGAATAATGAGATGAAGAAATAGACTACATATTTTAAAGACAACCTAATGTAAATTTTACTTCTCCTGGACTGTTTTTAGTGGATGGACAGCACACAGTTTGATGCCATTCCTGGAGTTCTGCAAGATGCTCAGGTCATTGTTAGAAAATTATGTTTGATTCTATGCTGCTACTGTCAGAGGGCAAATAATAGATCATTATTAGTGATGGAGTATGTGTGTGTAAGAGGATGTTGGACTGAACATAAACAGGCATGGTAACCATGCTATGAGAAATAGTTAAGAGGACCTGGAATAAATTATCCAAAAATGAAGAAGAAAATATGTTTGTATTTAAATTTCTGTCATATTTAAGACTGAGTTGATTATCAAAAGTTTTCTGCAATTAACATGTTTGCACATAAATGTTGCTTTGTACTTTACATTATTTCCCTAAGATAGATATTTGTAAATTAAATTATTAAGTGTAAACAGCCCAAACCTATAAGCTATATTATATAATTGCTCTGCAGTAAGGTAGAACCAGTCTTTATTCCCATCAGGAGTATATGAGTATCTCTTCTGCCACATCTTTACCTAGTATTAGTATTCTGTTTTTAAAAACAAAAACACTCTAGGTTTATTGTAGGAGAGTATTTTTTTTTTTGCCTTTCTGTTTCTTCAGTTTTTGTAGTTCTCATTTCAAACATGAATTTCTCTGCATATTATGAGGCTACATTCATATTTCCCTTAGAGAAGGATCAAGAATTCACACCTTCTAAGATGCCAGAGCATAGCTTGCTTTTCTTTGCTTCACAGAAATTGGCCAAACCTATGGTTCCTTCCAGAGTCTTGCCAGGTGATCTGCGGGTTGGGTTTTGGACCTGTAACATGAAACTGAGTAGGTGCATTAGAACCAATGAGAAGCCTTTAAATGCTCATTTCCAGTCTCAGAGACCTGAATTTTTATTTAGAACCTCTGAGTGAGTAGGTTTGTTTGGGGTACTTTCAAATATTTGGGTTTTACATTGAAATGGGGGATTCCAAAGATACTGCTTGTGTTTAGATCTTCAAGAAATACCAGGACTCACTAAGGTAACTTCTAAAAATCTACCATGGAGGGGCTTACATTGGCTGGAGTTATTTTTGACACAATCTGTTTTTTAGTCCTGAAGTCATTCTGGCTGTTTCTAAAGCTGCTCAAACACCTAATCAGTGTGGTCTAAAGGTAAGGCACCACAGTATGGTTTCCAGGCAACTAAAACACAATGAATTATTGGCCTTAGGATACCCATGGGCTTGATTCTCTTTTCCTCAAAGAATGGTAAGAAACTTTTTATTCCAAATCTTAGGGCTTCAAGGCATTTGTAAATAGATCTATGAATTACTGCTTATAGCTGGGTGCTAAACTGTGTACTTTTGCCTAAGTACTAAAACAAGAACTAAGGTATCCTGCTTTATATCTCTTTGTTTATAATTTATACTAAAGGCTGGGCTCAGTGGCTGGCACTTGTAGTCCCAGCATTTTGGGAGGACGAGGCAGGCAGATGGCAAGGTCAGGAGATCGAGACCATCCTGACCAACATAGTGAAACCCCGTCTCTACTAAAAAAACAAAAAAGAAAATTAGCTGGGATGGACACAGTGGCTCAAGCCTGTAATCCCAACACTTTGGGAGGCTGAGGTGGGTGGATCACGAGGTCACGAGTTCAAGACCAGCCTGGCCAACACAGTGAAACCCCCTCTCTACTAAAAATACAAAAAGTAGCTGGGCATGGTAGTGTGAGCCTGTAGTCCCAACTACTTGGGAGACTGAGGTAGGAGAATGGCTTGAACCTGAGAGGCGGAGTTTGCAGTAAGCTGAAATCGAGCCACTGCACTCCAGCCTGGGTGACACAGTGAGACTCTGTCTCAGAAAAGAAAAGTAGCTGGGCATGGTAGTGTGAGCCTGTAGTCCCAGCTACTCGGGAGACTGAGGCGGGAGAATTGCTTGAATCCAGGAGGCAAAGGTGGCAGTGAGCCAGTATCATGCCACTGCACTCTAGCCTAGTGATAGAGCAAGACTACATCTCCAAAAAAATTTTTCTGACACTAAAAATAAAACAAATATCTAAAGAACTAACCATTTAATACACAACATACAGATTTTTTTTTTAAGAGCAATGCTTCTAACTGGTATTATACAGTTGAGATCTGATTTTTCACTGCAGAGATTATCTGTATGGCCTGACTCAGAACTGACCCAGTTAAAAATCAGGTCTAGGCCGGGCACGGTGGCTCAAGCCTGTAATCCCAGCACTTTGGGAGGCCGAGGCGGGTGGATCACGAGGTCAAGAGATCGAGACCATCCTGGTCAACATGGTGAAACCCCGTCTCTACTAAAAATACAAAAAAAAATTAGCTGGGCATGGTGGTACGTGCCTGTAATCCCAGCTACTCAGGAGGCTGAGGCAGGAGCATTGCCTGAACCCGGGAGGCGGAGGTTGCGGTGAGCGGAGATCGCGCCACTGCACTCCAGCCTGGGTAACAAGAGCGAAACTCCGTCTCAAAAAAAAAAAAAAAAAAAAAAAAAATCAGGTCTAAAACAAGGTCTGCTCCTGATCCCCAGTATTTGCCTCCATTATGCAAAGTACTTTACTCTCTTTCTGGCTCCAAGAATAACAAACAGGTTAGAAGGAACTTGGCTAAAGAAAGAGGACACAGAGTCTCTCTGTTCCTGTTTCTCTTCTCCATTTGGCTTGAGGCATAAATCTGCTTCCAGAGCAAAGCTGACTTCTGAAGGGAGCAGGCTTCTGCGTAGGTGATGTTGGAAGAAAGAGAAGTAGAAGTAGAAGGAGAAGGAGGAGGAGAAGGAGAAAGAAGAGAAGAAGAAGAGGGAGAAGGAAGAAGAAAAAATTAAAAGAAGAAGAAAAAGAAGCGAGAAGAAAGGATCCAGTAGTTCCTAGGTACAAGTTCATTTATGAAGACATTTAGTGCTCACAATAAAACATATAAAATATGTTTTAAAGGGAAACCCATAAAGCATACACAGCAGCAGTGGAAGAGATAAATGAAAATCAACTCACAATTGAAGAGAAAGTAAGAGGTCTTAAGAAGATGGAGAAGTACTTTCTGCTTTAGACAGAACAGGACAATTTATGGGCTGAATATATGACAATACAGAGTCGTAGAGTGATGGATATTATGTGCTGGGGCAAGGTAAAAGAGTACCTCCCTCTCTTAGCTGCCTGATTCAAGGATGAAGAAGATACTAACATGATTGCTGTACACAAGGCTGTGCTTCTTGCATTGAGACATTGTCTATTCTAAACAGACACAAACTTTAGAATTTGTATCTCATATATATATAATTTTAAGCAAAAATGCAATAAATACTTGTATTCCTAAAACATCATGCTGGGCATACTAGGTCCTGAGGGGTTTCAAAATATGAATAAAAAGTAGAAGAAATGTACAAATGACTACAAATGATAGCCAGGAACAATCCAAGGGGAGATAGAAGAAACATATTGAATGTGGGCCTGGTGTGGACCTAGACAGACTTGGAGTTCCGTTTGTAGTGATGGTATGGGCTACTTAGCTCAAGACAAGAGCCGGGAAAAATATCACAGAGAA
Organism: Saimiri boliviensis; assembly: GCF_048565385.1. Classification (NCBI taxonomy): domain Eukaryota; kingdom Metazoa; phylum Chordata; class Mammalia; order Primates; family Cebidae; genus Saimiri; species Saimiri boliviensis. Next base: position 97,376,640 of record NC_133455.1, read on the forward strand.
TGTGTTTTAAATGATGTGCTTCTGATGTGGTTGGGTTAGAAGTGTCACCCAGATGTGCAGAAGTAAAAGCAGCTTAGAGAGAACAGACACTTTTAATTCTTGGTACATCTTTAAAAAATGATAGAAATTAATCATTTTTTTGCTAAGTTATTCCTAGTACTTACATACACTGTTTTGAGGGGAGTATTGTAACTATCTACCAAAACGTGTTTGTTTTAGATACTCGTATTCTCATAGGTACTGATGTTAATATAAATTATCAAGAATGATAATAATAGGGTTTATCTAAAAAGAAGAGTTGTCAAGCTATTAGCAATCCTGGTGGGAATATTATTCTTATTTATATCAAATTCCTTTCTTAATCATTCAGATTGTCCGTTCTGGAAGTCCTTCCTCTTGATGTGAACTTCCTTTTCCCTCTTTAAGAGAGTTGTTTGCATCTTTGGACCAAGGGCTTCTTCCTAGGTTCTACATATTTGAGGTCATGACTCTGAGTCTGGTTGCTTTATCTTCCTTTCTTCATCTCAGTCATCAAAATCAAAGCCTTGATCCCTCAGCTGGAATCCAGATCTAGCATAAAATGATTCCTGTTGACATTTCCTGCCTTACCTACCATCATTCCTTCACGTATTTTTGGTAGTCATCTAGGATCTTCTACTCTTGGAAAATGTATTCCATTTGTTTGGGATATTTTTATACTGGATAAAATTTTGAGCACATTTTTCACATGTACTCAAAATCAGTCAGTCAGCTGCAGCTTCTCCACACATCCAGCTGGTTCTTTCTCTGTCCCAGCACATACCTGCTCTTACCTGTTGACCTCCCAGCCTCCTGGAAAAGCCCCACTGTAGCCTTGACCATCACAAGAGCACAATATTGTCACCCTTTGGAATGCTTCCAACATTTCTATTCTTCCAGTCCTTAAATGGTGCTGGAGTTTTGCAGGCTAGGAAGCAGGGGAACAGGTCAGACTGTCTTGAGGAGACAAGTCTCCTCAAGCCTCCTAAAACACTTTTGTATTGCACACGCCCCAGCCTCCGCCAAACTCAATAATTTAAAACTCACAAACAGCTTCATCAGCTTCTGCCTTTAAGGTTCTGTGTTAGTTTCCTAGGGTTGCCAACAAGTCAACATAAACTTGGCTTAAAACAAACATAGTTTGGAGACCAAAATCAAAGTGGTGACAGGGTTGTATCCTCTCAAAAGGCTCCATTCTCTGCCTCCTCCAGCTTCTGGTGGCTCCACATGTCCCTTGCCTTGTGGCTACATCACTTTCATATCTGCTTCAGTGGTCTCACAGCCTTCTGGTCTTCTAGGTGTGACTCTTCTCTGTTTCTTTCTTTTATAAGGACATTTGTCACTGGATTTAGAGCCCAGGTAGATAATTCAGGATAATGCTACCTTGAAGATTCTTAACACTTAAAACCTTAAACTTAACTTAAAGGGTCTGGCAAGCCTTTTTTTTTTTTTTTTTTTTTTTTTTTTTTTTTCCATATAAGATGACATTTGCAGGTTCTGGCGATTTGAACATGGACATATTTTTGGGTGGAGAAAGGTACCATTTAACGTAAGACAGCCTGTTTTCTATAAGTGGTCAAAATCATTGAAAAGTGTCCAGGAAAGAAGGACTACCTTACTCAGCATCATCACACAAGCTCTATTCTCCCTTCATTCCATAAACAGCCCTTCACAAACCAAAACTTCACTTTACTTCTTTAAACTACCTAGGAAAATATTTTTATGCATTTCAATGAAAGCAAACAGTTTCTGATTTGGTGTGAGGGAGGAGTGAAAGAGATAAGAGATAAAGAGGTAGAAATCCTTAATAAATCTTAATAAAATAGAGAGGAAGGTAAAGGGAAACTTTTAATTAGAAAGTCAAAAATATATGTCAAATCTACAGAAGAAATCCATAACAAAATAAGAAACTAAATGGCAAAAGTAGTGTATAGCAGTGTTAAAATTATGGTAGGGTGAGATGGGACAGTCTGAGCCATGTGAGAATTTGTCCAAAAGTAGAAACTGGATGCTGGGGTGCCTAGTATTTATTGTGTTGATGGATACATCATCTTTAACCATTACATATTCTTGGTCTACATTGCCAGATAAAACTTCCCTAAAAGATACTGAGTCATAGACAAGCCTACAAGTACAGGTATTTACATGAGCAGACTGATTATTCAAAATATACTTGGAAATATTTGAGAAAAGCTTAAAATAACACCCAGACCTTCCTTGGTTGTATGTTTTATTATATCTCAATTAAATAAGCAATCTGGGATCCTATTCCACCCATAATTTATCATCTCCCATTAGTATCTAGTAACATGAATTCTGAGGGATACCTAAAATCTTAATAAATTATTATAACATTAATTTTCACTGGTCCAAATTATTTGAGTATAAATCAACAAAACCAAGTAAAAATTATATAAACAGTAACCTTTTCTATCCTAGTTATAAATTATTTGCTAGCCATAGACTATAACAGTGGCAATCCATATCATTTTTCTGCTCCTATTATACCCTTATCTCAGGAAACCTTTTTAGATTCTACCTTCAGGCTATAGCTCCTTGCTATTCAAGGTGCAGTTCATGTATTAGCAGCAAGCCTGGTGGCTTGTTAGACATGCAGAATTGCAGTCACCCCACCTTGAACTTGCTTACGTATGTGACTCACATGCATATCATTGTTTGTAAATTTATTATTTACTAAACCTCTTATCTTACCCTCTTGAACTTAACATTTTGTCATTCCCAGTTATAGTTTTTATTTCAACTCAGTGTAATATATACCATTCTCCCAGAAATAGTAAAATAAAAATGTGAAGTTATAAAAGTGATGTTAATCAACCTATATTCTCTGTTTAATGTTTATTTTATTTAGATCCCCCAATTATTGAAGGAAATATGGAGGCAGCAAGAGCAGTGGACTTAATCCCATGGATGGAGTATGAATTCCGCGTGGTGGCAACCAATACATTGGGTAGAGGAGAGCCCAGTATACCATCTAACAAAATTAAAACAGATGGTGCTGGTATGTATATAAAAGAAACTTGAAATTTTAAAAGATTTGTAAATACAGTGTGACTTCAATATATGGTTAAATGTATTTGAAAAGAATGCTCTGAGGTAAGTAATTCATCTAAAAAGCATGTATGTGTATTTCACATGTGTGTATTCTCTATCAAGACATGCCACAAATCAAAAGAGGAAATATGAAGTTTAAGAATGTTTTACATAATTAATGTAGAGAAAGAGGTAATTAGGAACCACTGAAAATGCCACTGAGACTGTTGAAATGAGGTAAGTATTTAGATTATAAACTTTAATGTAAATTCTGAATCTTAACTAGGCAGACTCTTGCTTGATTAAACAGGTTTCATGATTTAGAAGCCTCATAATTTTATGTGTTTCTCGAAGTCATTTATAACTGAGTGGCTAAGGAAGTGTATATTTTATGGTAAATACCAACTGCAATTAAATAGCCTTTAGTGCAGGAAATACTCCAATTCTTTTCTTCCATTTCCCCTATATTACTAAGGAAAAATGTTGTTCTGATTCTAATGATAGCTCTTGTTTTATTATTCCCTGTATCAAAAAGAAAATGTAGCCTCTCTGAGCTCATTTGATGAGGGCTTTTGTTTTAGATGGTGTAGAAAAGACTTTAAATGAATGACAGAATTCCATTAAAATTCTACTGTGATCTCTTAATATCACTTCTCTACATTTTTGCTTACCTCAGGTCCTTGGCCTAACTTCTAAATATAATGATTAGTTCTAATGTCTTTATTTTTAAAAGCCAAGTAATGCACAGGAACTGCCACAAGTAAACTATCTCTTAGTTTCATGCAATTTAATGTAATTCATTAGATAAACATGATAATTCTGAAATTAAAGGGCAAAAGCACTAAAATACCTTGTCTGTAGTCAGTATTTTACATGTATTTCATTTAATCCTCATAATAACATTTTGACAGGTAGTCCTATGCTCATGTTCACTTGTGGGCAATAGACTCACACACTAAATAGTTTATCTAACTTAATACGACTAATTGCAAGATTCAGAATTCGAAGCCAGATCTGACAGCTGTTCTCACATATTGAGCTTTCTCTCTTAAAGTTGGCTTCTCAAGCAGGATTCTAGAAACACATTTATATGAATCTTTATTAGAGTTCTAATAGAAACTTAGATTTCATCCTTAACTATTATATTAGATAAGACCTAAACACTAATTTTTTTGTTTTAGCATATCCACTTGCAAAATGAACACTAGTGTTTGCTTTTCTCTACCTCAGAAATTTTATCAGGATATGTAGGTAATCTAAGGTGAAGCTTTAGAGAAGACAGATACCACATAGCCAGGATTTCTCTGTTTGGTTTTTATTATTATTCCCTAGAGCTGCCTATGTTTGTAATAGAGGCTTCTGTATTATAGACTGAACACTGTTGCTCTTTCTTTAAAACGAAAAATTAAAAACTGGGGCATATTGTGAATACAATTTATACTGAAGATCATATCTAGAAGTGATGTACTCACTCCTAGTGGTTTGTACGTGACTTTGAAGAATATTTACCTTGATGTCTTCTTATCCTTAAATGTTAGGAAAAAATAGTTTTCAAGTAATATTAAACCTAAAATTTTGTCACAGTTGTTACTTGAAACCAACCTGTTTTCGTCATCACCTTCACCTCTTACATTTTCTCAAATGGTGTTTTGTTAAGGACTGAGTTCGCTGTCTGGTGTGCTTACAAAATAACTTTCTTTACGAGCCATCGGAGCCAAGGCTAAAAGCAAACACACTATTGACAGAGTAAGATACAACCTTGTAGTGATGTGAGGTGATTCATTCTTATTAATTGTAAAAAAAGTTAATTCTGAAACTTCTAACACCTTTGTTAATATATCGGAAAATATTTTGAGACCTTCGATTAATCAAATTATAATTACTATAGTTTATACATTTGCAGTATATTGTCAGACATACTGCTTAGTTCTGTTTGCATTGCTTAGGTTAATTCCCACAATAACTTTATGAAACAGATGAGGAAGTTAAGATTATGCCTAGCTAATGTGTGGCAGAGCTGGGATTCAAATCTAGATGTTTCTCATTCTAAAGGCTTTGCTCCTAGACCACCTTCTGAAGATAGCACACAGTATTGCCAGTATTGCGGCTCCCACCCACTGAACCTTTGGTGGAATGCTGGCATTATCATAAAAAAGCTCTGTAATTTGAGGCACATTACTTAACCTCTGAGCCTCTTTTTTTTTTTTTTTTTTTTTTTTTTTTTGAGACAGAGTGCAGTGGCTCTTTTTTGGGAGTGTGGTGGCACAACCACAGCTCGCTGCAGCCTCGACCTCCAGGACTCAAGCTTTCCTCCTTCCTCAGCCATCCTAGTAGCTAGGACTACAGGGACTTGTCACCATGTCCAGCTATTTTGTGTGGTTTTTGGTAGAGATAGGGTTTCTCCATGTTGCCCAGGCTGTCCTTGAATTCCTTGCCTGATGCAATCCACCCGCCTCAACCTCCCAAAGTGCTGGGATTACAGGGATGAACCACCTCATCTGGCCTGAGCCTCACTTTTCTCATTTCTAAATGGGAATCATTTATCTTAAAGGATGATTTTTATGTTTACAAACATACAGGACAGCAGTTAGCACTGCAGTGCATAGTATTTGCTCAATAAATTTATTATGCTATTACATTTTATTTAAAAATATAATATACTTACAAGAAACTATGCTCTCCTGTCTGCTTTGTAATGGAGTACCCATTTAGCAATATATTTTCAATTTTTATAGGCATAGAAGATCATGTAATTTTATATAATTTTTAATCATTTTGTGTATTTAATATAAAATTCAACAGAAGTTCTGTTGTTTTGCTATTTACTTGCTTTATTAAAATTGAATATGCATAAAGTTGGACACTAACTTTTTTTATATAAGAAAAGAAATACTTTCTATATAAGGGATATTTGTCTTGTCATGTACCATTATAACAACTCTCTAAGAGATGCCAGAATATGTTATGTGGGACAAAGGTTGGTCCCCAGCCTCATTATGCTGACTGAAAGACAAGACATTATCCAATGCCACACATGCCCTAATCTGTCCAATTACTTGATGTTAAGATCTCTGCACAGTTGGGCACATTCTTTGGATTCAGACAAGTGCATCATAAAATGAATGCTCCCAAATGAAAAATTAGAAGATGTATTTGTAATTCATTTTAACCCATTTAATTTTGGCTGTAGAAAAGAGATAACAAAAGCATCCTTTGAAATAATGTGTCATTGTAAGACATACCCCCTTAGCTAATAGCTCTGCAGGTGCAGTTGGTGAGTCCACATCCTAAAAATGTACATTCAGGTTTACATCTTTGTTAGTTAGCCAGATCAGGCCAGTTGAAAAAAGGAAAAAGAAAAAAGAATAAAACCAGAAACAACATGTTCATATTACATATAAAACCTCAATGTCATGCCTTATGAAGGTCTATCATTCTTTCATTTAGTATTCTTTCTCATTTTTCTTTCTTCCTCTTTTTTATACATATTTGATAAAGGAGAAGAATAGAACTAAGAAGCTATTTTAAGCTGGTAAGGTACTATGTGATGTTAGTTGCTGTCATTAATAATTAAATAAATCTTTTTTAAAAGAAGTAAAGAGGATAGATTTTTAAGCCATCAGAAGACCTGAATTAAAGATGGCAGCTTTTCTACATGTGAGCAGTGTAAGCTGGGCAAGTTAGTTAATTTATTCAGGACTCATTTGCCTTTACTATTAAGTGGGGATAATGCCATTTCTCCATGTAACTCCTTCAAAGTGCTGATCTGGGTATCCAATTAGATGTAGTATATGAAAATAACTTCTAAGTTCTAGATATGTCTATTATTAAGCTGAGATTCATTCAGCAAACTTTTTGAATTAGGGAGATTTAACACATTGAATTAAAACTAGTAGTGCATGTTTATTTTTTGCCACTATAAAAAGGGCATATCCAGACTGGGCGCAGTGGTTCAGGCCTGTAATCCTAGAACTTTGGGAGGCCAAGACGGGCAGATCACAAGGTCAAGAGATGGTAACCATCCTGGCCAACACGGTGAAACAAACCCCATCTCTATTAAAATATACAAAACTTAACTGTGCATGGTGGTGCGCACCTGTAGTTCCAGCTACTTGGGAGGCTGAGGCAGGAGATTTGCTTGAACGTGGAAGGCAGGGGTTGCAGTGAGCCAAGATCATGCCACTGCACTCAAGCCTGGTGACAGAGTGAGACTCTGTATCAAAAACAAAGAAAAAAAGAGCATATCTAGGACTGCAATCCTTTTTTATTCATATTCTTTCATGTTTTACATAACACAATGTCCATAGTTGATGCTCAAAAATATTTGTAGAAGAAAAAGGAGAAACAAAGAGGGTAAGATGATGATTGGGGCAACTGGAAGTTAACCAATGTTAACTTTAAAAATTAAACAAGTGACATTCGATTTAGCCAAGTGCAGGTGACTGATGATCTTGTAAACAGCAGTTTTGAAACACTAGTGGACAAAGAAACCCAAGTGGAGCATGATGAGAAGAGAATAAAAGACAGTCATATTACCTAGCTCACAGGGCCATGGGGTACATTGAATGGACTCATAGATGTAAAGTGGTTAGCATAGTGCCTGGCATATAGCAAACACTTATTAAAATTAGACGGTGGTGGTGTCAGTACCACTATCAGCATTGTAGTACCTGACGCAGTAGAGTATGCAGAACTGAGATTGGATATTTGGTGACCATGGATTGCATATTATATAACTGTATAAGTGTTCCCTTTTTCTCCACAACTTTGCCAGCATCTGTATTATTTTACTTTTTAATAATATCCATTCTGACTAATGTGAGATGATATTTCATTATGGTTTTGATTTGCATTTCTCTAATTATCACGATGTGGAGTTTTTTCATATGATTGTTGGCTGTAGGTATGTCTTCTTTTGAAGTGTCTGTTCATGTCCTTTGCTCACATTTTAATGTGGTTCTTTTCTTCTTGTAAATTTTTTCAAGCTCCTTATAGCTGCTGGATAATAGACTTTTGTCAGATGCATAGTTTACAAAACCTTTTTCCCATTCTGCATGTTGTCTGTTCACTCTGTTGTAGTTTCCTTTGCTGTGCAGAAGCTCTTTAATTAGATCCCATTTGTCAATTTTTGCTACAGCATTTTCATCATGAAATCTTTTCCCATTCTCATGTCTTGAATGGTATTGCCTAAGTTGTCCTCCAAGGTTTTTACAGTTTGAGGTTTTATATTTATGTCTAATCCATCTTGAGTTCATTTTTGTATAAAGTGCAAAGAAGGGGTCCAATTTCAATCTTCTGCATATGGCTTGCCGGTTATCCCAGCACCATTTATTGAATAGGGTGTCCTATCCCCATTGCTTTTGTCAGCTTTATCAAAGATCAGATAGTTGTAATTGTGTGGCCTTATTTCTGGGTTCTCTGTTCTGTTCCATTGGTATACGTGTCTATTTTTGTGTACTGGTACCATGTTGTTTTGATTACTGTAGCCCTGTAGAATAGTTTAAATTCAGGTAGTGTGATGTCTCCATCTTTGTTCTTTTTACTTAGGGTTGCCTTGGCTATTTGGGCTTTTTGGCTCCATGTGAATTTTGAAAGAGTCTTTTCTAGTTCTGTGAAGAATCTCAATGGTAATTTAACAGGAATGGCATTGAATCTATAAATTGCTTTGGGCAGTATGGACATTTTTATGATATTGATGCTTTCTATCTATGAGCATGGAATGTTTTTCCATTTGTTTGTATCATCTCTGATCTTTGAGCAGTGGTTTGTAGTTCTTCTCACAGAGATATTCATCTCCCTAGTTGTCTGTGTTCCTAGGTATTTTATTCATTTTGTGGCAATTAGGAATGAGATTGTATTCCTCATTTGGCTCTTGGCTTGACTGCTGTTGGTGTATAGGAATACTAGTTATTTTCCGACATTGATTTTGTATCCTGAGACTTTGCTGAAGTTGTTTATTAGCTTAAGAAACTTTTCCACTGAGACTATAGGGTTTTCTAGATATAGGATCATGTCATTTGCAAACTGATATGGTTTGACATCCTCTGTTCCTATTTGTATGCCCTTTCTTTCTCTTGCCTGGTTGCCCTGGCTAGGAGTTCCAATAATATGTTGACTAGAAGTGGTGAGAGAGTGATTCCTTGTCTTGTGCCAGTTTTCAAGGTGAACGCTACCAGCTTTTGCTCATTCAGTATGATGTTGTTTGAGGGTCTGTCATAGATGGCTGCTATTATTTTGAGGTATATTCCTTAAATACCTAGTATACTGATAGTTTTTAACATGAAGGAGTGTTGAATTTTATCAAAAGGTCCTGATTATCTTTGTTAATTTTCTATCTTGATTATCCAATGTTGTCAGTAGAGTGATAAAGACTCCCACTATTATTATGTGAAGGTCTCTAAGAATTTGCTTTATGAATCTGGGTGTTCCTGTCTTGGGTGTATACATATTTAATATAGTTAAATTTTCTTATTAAATTGAACCCTTTGCCATTATGCAGTGTCCTTGTCTTTTTTGATCTTTACTGGTTTAAAGTCTGTTTTATCAGAAACTAGGATTGCAACCTCTACTGTTCTGTTTTCCATTTACTTGGTGGATTTTTCTTCATCTTTTATTTTGAGGCTATGAGTGTCATTGCATGTAAGATGGATCTCTTGAAGAAAAAATAAAATTGGGTCTTGGTTCTTATTTCAGCTTGCCACTCTGTGTGTTTTACTTGGGTCATTTAGCACATTTACTTTAAGGTTATTGTTGATATATGTGGATTTTTTACTGTCATCATGTTAGCCAGTTATTTTGCGGACTTGTTTATGTGGTTGATTTCTAGTGTTCCTGGTCTCTGTAATTCAGTGTGTTTTTGTGGTGGCTGGTAATAGTCTTTCCTTTCCATATTTAGTGCTTCCTTTAGGAGCTCTTATAAGGCAGTTCTGGTGGTAATAAATTCCTTTAGTTGTTGCTTATCTGAAAAGGATCTTATTTCTCCTTGGCTTATGAAGCTTAGTTTGGCTGGATATGGAATTCTGGGTTGAAATTTCTTTTCTGTAAGAATGTTGAATATTGGCTCCAAATCTCTTCTGGCTTATAGGGCTTCTGGTGAAAGGTCCATTGTTAGTCTAATTGGCTTACTTTGTAGTTGACATGACCTTTCTCTCTAGCTGCCTTTAGCATTTTTCTTTCATTTCAACCTTAAAAAAATCTGATGATTATGGGTCTTTGTGATGATCTTCTTGTGAAGTATATTACTGTGGTTTTCTGCATTTCCTGAGTTTCAATGTTGACATGTCTAGTTAGGTTGGGGAAGTTCTCCTGGATGATAACCTGAAATATGTTTTCCAAGTTAGTTCCATTCTCCCCATCTCTTTCAGGAGCACCAATGAGTTGCAGATTCAGTCTCTTTACATAATCCCATATTTCTTGGCTTTTTTTTTTCATTTTTTCATTTTTTTTCTTTTTTCTCTATTCTTATCTGACTGTCTTATTTCTGAAAGCTAGTCTTAAAGCTCTGAGATTATTTTCTCTACTTGGTCTATTCTGCTGTTGATACTTGTGATTGCATTATGAAATTCTTATAGTGTGTTTTTAGCTCTATCAGTTTGATTACATTCTTTTCTAAACTGTCTATTTTGTCTGTCAGCTCCTTCATTGTTTTATAATTATTTTTAGCTTCCTTACCTTGGGTTACATTGTACTCCATTAGATCAATAATCTTCATTTCTGTGCATATTTTGAATTCTATTTCTGTCAATCCAGCCATTCTGAGCCCAGTTCAGAGCCTTTGCTGGAGAGGTGATTCCATCATTTGGAGGAAAGAAGGCACTCTGGAGTTTCAATTTTAAGCATTTGCAGAGGATTCCTTCTAATCTTTGGGGGCTTATCTGCCTTCAATCTTTGAAACTAATGACCTTTGCTTTTTTTTCCTCTTTTATCCTATTTGATGACTTTGAGAGTTTGATTGTGGTATAAGGTAGATTCAGCCAACTGAATTCATTTCCACAATATTTTATGGGGCCAGTATTCAGCTCCCAATTCCAGGACTGCATGCTATAGCTCTGGGGACTTGTACTGGGCCCCCATTTTGTCTTCTGTCTCCTAAAAGTTTGGCATCCCTTCACTGGACAGGAGGGCTGAGCTGTGGCAGCTGTAACAGAATGCTGGCGAGTGTTGGGGTGTCTGACTCCCTGCAGGTGTTCACCACAGTGGCAGAGGCAACATAGCTGAGGAGGGGGTGAGAGCAGAGGACCCCTGGTGGATCTGTGTGTGGTCACGCTGGAAGTGGTATTGACTCAAGGGCTGGGTGCTGGTGGGCAAGGTCTGGGTCCCTTCTCTGTGTCCCCCAAGCAGGAGTGATCCACTATATACTTCTATAGATAAAAGGAAAAGCATGTAGTTTTGTTTCTGTGCAATTCACGTATATACTTCACCAAGACTTTGCATGGCTAACATCAGAAGTTTTAATGTAGGTATTTTGGAATCACAATTATTAGGAGCTACAATTCAGTAAACAGGTATCTTGCTGTGAGCACTCTAAGGCAGGTGTGGCTATTCCACAATGGGAGGAGATTTGGGGACTAATATTTCATCTTTTTAAATTGTTTAACAGATTTGGGGATTATATTTCAGACTGAGTCAAAGCATTGTGTGGGAAAGGTATGTCCTCTATAGAAACATGAACTTCATCCACATGGATGGATAGCTGGGTGGTGCCCAGATTGCAGGAACAAACAGTTGTACTTGGGCAATTGTTGCACTTACCACCTTAATGGAGGATGTGTGCTGGTTTTAGCTCTATATCCTGATCTTATGGCCCATGCTAAAGTGTTTACCTGTAGATAATGGTTCTGGTTAACTTCCAGACTTCAAATCCCCTTGTTAATTAAGTACCATTCTAATTGGAGGTAGAATAGGTGTCTTAAAAGAACGTAGAGACCAAATGGTTGTTTTCCTGAAGGTAGGACAGTATAGAGACTAAAATTTGGTTCCACAGGACATTTTACTCCTAATTATTGAAGGCAGAGTTTTCTCATTCACAGAAACAGTGTATAGCCTGGTTTCTAGCAGAGAGGGATAAAAAGGGGAAAGAATTAGGAAGCTAGGGATTTTGGTAAGTGACCAACAATTTGCCTCATGGAGAGGATTCCTGTTCCACTAGGTGGTGCTGTTGACCTTGAGATGCCATGTGCTCTTTAGACCAAGGGCAGAGTGACCTTGGCATGTCATGTGCTCTCCAGACCAAGGGTGGAGAGTGACCTGGAAATGCCTTGTGCTCTCCACATCAAGGGCAGAGAGAGACCTAAAAATGCCATTTGCTCTCTAGGCCAAGGGCAGGGAGAGATGCTCTCTGTGGGGGTTGGGGGTGCCCTCTATTCTTAGAAAAATCACAATATATTCCTTGAGCTATATCCCCTTTACTATGACATTCCCTGATCTTGGCAAACAAGATTTCTTCCTGAACTGTAAATCTTCCTGCAAGTCACATACACAGAGAAGATAAGAGTTATGACAGTTGCCAACAGGAAAGAAAGAAACTATGATAGGAAAGTTGGAGATCTTGTGGCCAACACCCCATCAGGGTGGTCAAAGGCTGGGGTCAAATCAGTAGCCTTTGGAAAACACGAGGGAGTAGCCCCAGCCAAAAATCCTCATTTGCCCCAGGACTTCTTCCAGCCGTACATGACAGCTAAGTCCTCCATGAAATAAATCTGGTTCAAACATGGCTAATATGTACCTGGTGGATTCTTTATGTTCTCCCCAGTTAGCCTGTCCCCCAAGTCTTACAAGGGTGGCAGCCAGGTTGTTTTTAAATGCCTGAAGTGGGCCCATTATTTTGTTTGATTTGGTTCTAAAATGGAGGCCAATAGCCTCCGAATGGAAGGACAGAGTTGGAGTCTGCTTCTCTACTCACTGTTTTAATGTTGTACCTTGGTACCCCAGATGAGGTCCCCAATATGAAGCGGCTATGCTGTCTGGGGTATATTCCCTGGAATTCATCATCTCACACCACGAAAATTTAGGACGTGGATACGCACAAGGAGTTTAAGAGTGGAGGTGTAATAGGCAGAAGGGAAGAAAAAGAGAAACAGCTCTCTCTCTAGAGAGAGTGGGGACCCCAAGCAGAAAAGACTGGATGGCGGTGAATGCGCTGGATTTTATAGTCAGGTTTAAGAAGACAGTGTCTGATCTACATAGGGCTCACAGATTGGTTTGATCAGGTATGACGTTTACATCGTGTATAGGGAAGGCTGGCTGCTGCACCCTAATCTTATGCAAATGAGCTTTTCAGTTGATTGGTGCTATCTGGTCTGCTTCTTACTGTACGTGTGACTGAAAAAAGGGAAGATGGAGCCACCATCTTGAACATGTCTAGGCCATAGTTCTTGCCACCATTCACCTATGCAAGCTCCCAGTTTGCTTGTCTATGTCAGCAGCTCAACTTTACAGGCTGCTATTCACTGAAGAGCAAAGCCTTACCAAGGACTCCCATATGCTTACTTTCTTCCTAAGTGATTTCTTCTTAACTCCTACATTGGATACATGTGGGTTGTTAAAAAGTGATTATGGACTGAAGTACAAAAAAAAAATAGCCATATATCAGTTCTTTCATGCAGTTCAGTGGCAGAAAAGGGAGCAATGGCTTGGGGATTAAGAAAGCAGTAGAAAGAAACATTTTTAAGAAGACTACAGAGGCTCTTTCTAGCAAGGGAACTGAATGTAAGAGAGTGGGGGAGGGAGTACTTTGGAGTCACCAATGGTACAGTTTCAGAGAAAAGTTGAGAAAGTGAAAGTGAGAGCAGACAGACAATATTGGATTTCTAATATTTATAGATATTTGGGGAAACATTATCCAATACAAATGCATGGTTTCTTAACATTGATTTGTAGAATGAAGCATAAAACTAACACAACAGTAAGTTGTTAGAAGTTCATAGGGTTCCAAAGTAAAAGTGGCAAAATCTTTTTCCAACAGTCTATGTAATCTTTCAAAATCATATTAAGTGAAAGGACAGAAGAAGAAAAAGATGGGCAGGCAAATTTGCTTTGCTATCCTTTGCTGAGGGAAATGGGCATATTTCCTGTGGCACCAAATCAATTTTTATCTTGGCAGAAAAACAGATAACAGCTACTGTGAGCCATTGTTACTATAATTGCGTTGATCATGTGTGCAGTGTGTTTTTCCTAAAGAAAAAATTTGTGGTTTCTGTGGTGAATACAAATTCTAACACCAGGAAAAAATATATAGTCCCTAGTTTTGTTGTTCTGAATATATTCGCTTGTTTGTTTCAGCACCAAATGTGGCTCCTTCAGATGTAGGAGGTGGAGGTGGAAGAAACAGAGAGCTGACCATAACATGGGCAGTAAGTATTGATGAGTTTGCACCTATTATAGGTTGCTTCATAAATCAAGTTGAAAGAGAAAGCCCAATGCACAAGCAAAAATACATTACTATTTTTTTTTAAATGCATATCACACTTTATCTGGCTTACTATGGCTTAGTGTGTAGTTCCTATGCAAGAATGAATCCTGGATGGTAACATATCTGTTAGCCTAGGTGATTAAACCTTCAGCTGTCTCATTCCGGGGATACTTTGATCATTGTAGTCTGGTAATCTAATTGTAATTTAAATCATTGTCTCTGGACATTCTAAATTCCAAAGATTCCATTTACAAACTTTGTATCAAAACCCATTTTTAAATTAGAGTCTGCCTTCTCACTTGAAGCTTACTTTGATCACTGGTGTAATGTAGCATGATAGGTCAATCTTAGAAGTCACCCATGGGACTAGTTACTGAGGTATCCAAAGCATTTTATTACAGTTTCATGAGTCAAAGGAGAGTTCTCTATCAGAGACTATAATCACTAGAAAATAAAACATCTTAGCTGGATTTTGGAAATAGGAAAGATATTGGGAGGGGTGGGAAAAGTTGTTATAGGACAAAATTGTCTGACTTAGACATCTGGCGTTTATCCAGATAACATGGTTTATATAGATTCATGTATTCATTAAATATGCTTAGTGTTGGATCACTGCAGATAAAGAGCAGAATTTAGGCTCCAAAGGATTTTGAAGACTGTATAAAAAAAAAATGACAGGTTTTATTATTTGCATGAGGCAAACTGATTTATTTAATAAGTGAATGCTTAGCAAAACTTGACTATGTGCTTTGTAGTCATTTTTATGCTTAGCATTTAAATCACATTTTAAAGCAAGATTTAGTGAAAAAATCCATTCGCTAATCTGAATCTTAAAATATTTCTAAGTTTTATTGCCAATAAAATGTCACAAAAATGCAAATATTATAAAAATTAGAATATTTCGCTTTTTCTCTTTTGGCTTAACTTGATTTTTGTAAATTCTGTGGATATCTGCTGCAGAATAAGATGGGCCTTATTAAAAAATTCAAAACTGGAAATTTTCCTCCAAAGATTCAAATTCCAGTTTCTGGAGATAGAGCCTGAGAGTTGTTATTTTTGAAAGCTCTATAGATGATTCTGTTACACTCTAAATTCCAAAAACTAAGTAGAGAACTATCAATAAGAAAAATGTTTAAACTATTGTAGAAGTGTTAGGCTGTGCTATCTAATAATCTAAAATCATAGATCTATTACTATATGGTGCAACCACATACAGCTTCTACTGTTTGATCTTTAAACATTTCTACATCTTCCTATTTAATGTAAGTATGTCCAAGCAATAGTGTTATATTTACTTCCAGGTTTTGCCTCAAGACATCTTTTTTTCTGGTTAAAAAAAAAAAAGTAAATATACAACTGTGTATTTACCTTAATTGCTAAAAAGGGCTAACTGGCAAGTACTCACTAGAAGTAGCTGTAAGTCAATATTTATTAATAATAGATGGTTAGGCCTGACATAGACTTCTTTATAAGGCAATTGACATGGGTGATAATAAGAAACCTTGAGAAAATGATGAAAAACCAAGCACTTGCTTTAGCATTGGGGATAGACAGAGACCCAAAGCCATCCTCCTACAAATGGCCTTCCTCCTTGTCACCTGCTTTTATTCCTCTGACCAGTTCCTTTTTGATCACAGAGTAGATATTCTAGAGTCTTGTATAACTCTCCTACCATTGCCTTTCAATTCTAATGAAATTCATTTGCTTATCCTTTAAATACATATTATTTGAAGCCCTGTTCTAGATGCTAGAGATAAAGAGGTAAACAAAACTGACAAAAACTCTGCCTTCATAAAATGTGTATTCTAGTAGTTGAGAAAGACAATAAAGTAGATAAATAAATAAAATGTATAGATTGTGTTAGGGTTAAAGAAAAACAGCAAGCAGCAGGGTGTGGCATGGGAAATTGTGAAAAGAATCTTGCAATGGCAGAACCTGTGGCCAGAGAAAACATCAAGTAGGTGATTTTTACCTCCAGAAAGTGAGGAGGTGGGGAGGAGTACCATGACATCTAAGAGAACATTCTAGGCAGAAGGAACTGAAGTAAAAAGGCCCAGAGTAGGAGGCCTCTGAGGTGTTCAAGGAGTAGCAAGGCTACCATTTGGTAAATAAGGTCATCTCATGTTTGAGCATGTTTTTCCTCTGGCATTTGGAACCAGCACTAATATATGAACTGAGTATGTTTTTACAAAGAGCATGCCTCCGTGTGTGTTGTTATCCCCATAGGATTCCCTCCGTTACCTATATTACTGAAACTTACTCAATATTTTAATTTATATTTAGCCTTTGTCAAGAGAATACCACTATGGCAACAATTTTGGTTACATAGTGGCATTTAAGCCGTTTGATGGAGAAGAATGGAAAAAAGTCACAGTTACTAATCCTGACACTGGCCGATACGTCCATAAAGATGAAACCATGAGCCCTTCTACTGCATTTCAAGTCAAAGTGAAGGCCTTCAACAACAAAGGAGATGGACCGTACAGCCTAGTAGCAGTCATTAATTCAGCACAAGATGGTATGTCAAAGAAAGTCCTTACTAACATGAAGAGGGAGGAAAACCTAATTCTCTAATAGGCGTTTAGTTTGCTTCCTTTCAGGACTGACTTACTAAGACCTTTGTATAGCATTATGCATTTAATAAATGAGTACTATTTTAAACCAAATTAAATGTCAGCCTCTTCATCTAAATGATGAGAATGTTGCTAAAGTCTTTTATCATTTAGCTCCTGCCCATGGTATTAGGAAATCCCCATTAAAATAATTGGCTTAGCCTCCCATTTCTGGGCTCTTGATTCTAATTTTGTAGTCAGAAACCCTTCATACTTGAACAGACATCACAATGTCTATATACTCATAAAATTTGTAATTCTATAACATATACATTATTTGTAAAATGGCCCAAAATTCTAACTTAGAAATGCATGTAACTGTAGTATTCATGTAACTATTTATTACAAGAGAGAACAAACTTTGTTAAAGGGAATCTAGACATAATTATATGAAAAAGGGGTCAGATAGTCAGTTGATATTGTTTTCTTGAAACGGGAAAAATTTGTCCTATAAGACATTTAGGGGGAAAAGAAACAATACTAATACAAGCTCTTTTTGTTTTTTAGAAACTAACTTAACTAAGCATGGCCATAGAGGACTTTATATGATTATACAAATGATACACAGTTTTAGATTAAGCATAATTATATTATTTTCTCTGATTTTCTGTTTAAGCTGCTATACTTTTTTCATTTATATTCCTGTCAAAAATAATACCTTCTTATACTTCTTTATTAATGTGCACTATGTAAATAATGGCTAGAAAAGCACATAGATATGTCATTGCCTTCTGATCTTTGGCAATGATACATTTACCCTTGGCCAAATCTCTCTTTGCACATGTGTGAGAAGCACAAGTGGAAGAGCTGAAAAACTAAAGCTGTGTGAGTTACTCTTCTATCCTTAGAGGAAATGTGCTCTATTGGTTCACCCAACTTGCATTATTTTTACTCCAAAACAGACATTTAGCCATGCCTTAGACCACAACAGAAATTCTCACATGTTCATCAGTCACAGGATTATTAGTTTTAGTGTTTGTTTAAAAATGTAATATATAACTAAATCATCCTATGATCTTTGTTTTATTAAATGTCATTTTATTCTATATATGTATCTCATAATACCATGTCACATATCTTAAATATACATAAATTGATTTAACAATTATTAATATAAAAGGCAGTCATTTATACATGTATATATTTAAAAGCATATAATTTTTACTGTATATATTTTTACTGCATACAAAAATGTGTATTTGAATATACTATGTGTGCGTATATATATATACGCACACATATATATTTACCTTTAAGCTAGCACAATCAAATACATTCAAAGAAAAAAAGTAGAAATAATTTGTTTATTATCAAACAGTGGAAAAGTCCTGATAACAAACTTACATTCTCTATGCTTGCGCTCATTCAGCAGAAATATAACTTGGCCAAACATGATGGCTCACGCCTGTAATCCCAGCACTTTGGGAGGCCGAAGTGGACAGATAACATGAGGTCAGGAGTGTGAGACCAGCCTGACCAACATGGAGAAACCCTGTCTCTACAAAAAAAATACAAAATTGGCCAGGTGTGGTGGTTCATGCCTGTAATCCCAGCTACTGGGGAGACTGAGGCAGGAAAGTAGCTTGAATCTGGAAGGCAGAGGTTGCAGTGAGTAGAGATCACGCCACTGCACTCCAGCGTGGGCAACAAAAGCAAAACTCTATCTCAAAAGAAAAAAAAAAAGAAAAGAAAAAAGAAAAAAAATTGTATTTGTATAATTTTATATATATATATATATATATATATATATATATATATATATAAACTTCGCTCAGTTTTAATAATTTGAAGAACATGAGTACATCTTACAGATAAAACGAGTATCTTAAGCCTTTTTACAAGTTACCTTCTCACCTTTTTACTGCTTACTTGATGCTAAATTAAGCTTTCAGGCAAATAGCTTGTCATCTATTTAGTCATGGCCATTTGTATTTAATTATATTTCTTTCCTAAATATTTTATGAGTTTCATAAAACTTGCATGTGTTGAAACTTGTATACGTGTTAATCTCTTCTTCTACTGCTGAGAAGTCAATCATAATGCTACAGGTTTGCCTTGATTTGGAAAGGCAACAGTGTTCATGTGTAGAACATTTTCACACATTAAATAGGATTATGGCTTTTTAAATGAAAGACAATAAAAATTGATCACCCCTGCTTAAAGCCTTCATTGGTTTCTTTGTGTAAATTTCATAAGAGATGTAAATTACTTTTTTTCTCTGAACAGAGGCCTTTTAGATACATACTTGACTTGATGCCCAGTTGGAAGATTAGACATATAAAAGCTTTCTTGAGCCCAGGAAACAGTGGATGTCACAACTTGTTTCAAAGGCTCTAAATTTTTTTTTTAAGATCTTAGCTTGAACTTAAAAAGGGAATATTTATTTTTATATTGCTGCTTATAGTTAGTTTACACAAATAGCATGTAAGAGAAAATGTATTATATTGAACTATTTTCTATACTAAATGCTAAATTTGCTATTTCCAATAATATAGAGTTGATAGCTAATACTAATAATTTTAATTCGCATCAACAGGCTTTCTTAAGCATATCAGTTGAGAGAATTTTTTTAAAAATTAGTATTGTTTTGCTCACAGATATAATAGAAATTAAAGGAGCTTTCTGTATTTGGTAAAAGTGTGTGTGGGCATGTGTATGTGTATATGTCTATATTAACAATTTTGTATATGAATGTGTGTACATCTATCATTAATGCCATAAAATAAAGTAACAGAAAAATACAGGAAGAGGTAATATAATAATTGTGCTTGTGTTCATTTGAGAATATTAAAGCTATTTTAGAAAAATTGAAGTATGGTGCAACATCATTCATATAGCAAATAATGCTAGTTGAATTTCTTAAATGTAAATATCTCACTTATAATGTAATGTTCTCATAAAATTTCAGCTCCCAGTGAAGCCCCAACAGAAGTAGGTGTAAAAGTCTTATCATCTTCTGAGATATCTGTTCACTGGGAACATGTTTTAGAAAAAATAGTGGAAAGCTATCAGGTAAGTTCAATTTTTATCAAACTAAATACATTTATTCATAAATATATGAGCCTAAGTTTTCAAATGTATTTTATGTTTCATGCCTCATTAATTTATGTGGCAACTAATATTGTATTCTGTGTCTAGTATTGTGGTCATATATAAGTTAATTGTTAAGAATAAAATGGGAATTCCTAACTGGCCTATGTAGGGGAGATGTCAAGAAACCTAAGTCCTGCGAAACAACTGTCCAAAATAAAAACTATTGGTAATAACTTTTCTGATTTCCCAAAGTATTTTTAGGAAAACATTCTCATAAAAAGCTGGAGAATCTCAAGTTTTTTGGAAATCATTCTGGTAATTTATAGATGCATCCTGAAAATAATCACCCTCTTTGAATCAGTAGTTCCATTTCAAAAAGTTCCTCCAAAGTAAACAATTATAAACATGCCAAATATGTCTTATATTATCTATGAAGTAACCATCAAAATGACCCAAATAAAACTTCCCTTGACCTTAATTTTAAAGAACCAGTGAGAATCAGCCAGATACAAATGAGGAAGCTTGTCTTCGTCCAGCAAGAACTGGAAAATCAAAATAGAAAGATAGTTGGGGTCTTCAATACAATGCTATCACAATTTAGACTAAGTTATGTAGAAAATGTGAAATCACCTCACATGTTTAAGTGCAAGAAGTGAAAATTCAAAGGAACTGACATGATCTTACCTTTAAAGATGAACAAATGGATACCAAAGAGATTTGACAACTTGCTTTGATTGTTACTTACAAAAAATGTCAGAGCAGTATCTAAAACTCGAGTTGTCAGATACAAACTTCAGGGATTTATTGCCACACATCACAGACTCCCTTCTCTTTCTCTCAGGGAGTCCTGTCTAGGGCTGCCCATCCACCCACCCCACTCCCACAGACAGCTTGCATTCTTAGCTCCAGCCCTCTCCCCTCTCCCTTGTCCATGCGATATTAGTTCCATGAGGGCAGGGTATTGTTTTATTCTTAGTGCCATGCAAGAACAGTGCTGGGCACCTGGCAGGCTATAGATATTCACTGAATACTGATGGGAATAAGGAAGTATGAGTAAATAAAGTGTTACAATTGGGCTTTCTCAAGGCCATGTTTCTGAGATGTAGCTGTAAAAGAAACTCACGCCTTTGAGCATACACACCCAGACTAACAGGAAGAATTTGTTTTTGGTGCAATAGGTGATAATTTGGGAAGATCTTAAAGAGCTCTCAGACCATCTGTGCAAGGGTTCAGCTGAATTTACTACAGAGCAGAGAAGAGTTGGCTGCGAATCACTAGACTGAGAATACTCAATATTCATAATGTACTAACCTGACAATTGTGTTTACTGCTAGTAGAAAAGGAGTAGGAAAAGGAGAAATTTTCTAGATGTTACAAATCCTATAGTAACTAAGTCTGAGGTATCTTTGGGAGAAGTTATCAATGTATAGAGCTTGGAAAGTCAAATTTTGGATCACAGGATTTCTTTCTTCTTTTATTTCTAACAAATAAAAATTGAAAAAAGGATAATTTAATACATAACCAATATCACTGAGTCAAAATAACAAATATATCACATATTTGACTTCATTTAAAACATGATAGAAAGTTATATATTATCTATGTCAATGCCAAGAATTATCTATTGACTATTTTCTTACTTTTAATAAGAAGAGGACAAAGGAAATATGATGTAGGAAGCAACACAGTGAAACCAGTGATTCAGATAATAATTAAATATGCTCTTTTGATTGGGAATGAAATGTTGATTAAAAATTTTCAAACAGGCAGTAAAAAGTAATCTTCATCAAATAAGATTTTCTCAAACAATAATTTCAGGGGAAAAGTATGTGCCATGAGGAGTTCATCTCACAGATTTCTGACCTTTTCCAACTTCACATTAAGTAGAAACTTATGAGCTTTGCTGCTGAGCAAACATGGCTTTATATTTCAGCTCTGTCACTTAAGAATTTTGTAGAAAATTGATTTGAACTTTCTGAGTTTCCTCACCTATAAAGTGAGAGAGTAACCACTGCCTCATAGAACTGTTATGTGAGAGATATTAAATAACTTGTACTCAATGATTTTCCCTGTTTATGTCACTGAGCATTCAAAGATGGTGATGATGATAACAATGATGATGATGATGGTGATGAAGATTATCATGATGATCTTAATAATTAAAAGGTTGATAACACTTCTTGATTCCTTATTGTGCTAAACACTCAATTAGGCTCATTTTATTAAATCCACATGACTTAGAGGATAAACACTATTATTATCCCCATTTTAGAGATCAAAGACTTGAGGCTTAGAAATGTTTGCCTGAGTAATAATTGTCATAATCAGAGTTTAATCCAGTTCTTGCCTCTCCAGACAATGTTTGGTTAAAATTGCTGAAAGTAAATCATACAATTATTCTTTCCATTCATTCTTTCTTAAAATCCCTTTAAACCTTTCACACAGGGTCTTGAATATCAAACAGACAAGCATGAACACTTAAAAGAGAACATCCATCTTATTTATTCTTCTGCAAGAAATGCTCCTCTGAAGGTGGAGGGGGGGAATCTTGACTGACTATAATGTGGTTATTGTTTCCATTTTAAAATATGATGGGAGAAGCAATGGTTTAACAAGATAGATGATGGTGAAAACTAATACCCCACTGCAGTTCCTATGAAAATGGACAATGGATCTATATTTTTCTGTGTCTAAAGATACACAGAAAAGCAGCATGTTAAAAACATAAAATATAAAGCTGGGAAGCCCTGGCTCTTTCCTGATTGACATCATCTCAAGGTTCATTTCCTGAAATTTCAAATGAGAATTGTGAGCAATTGAATCTAAAGATAATCTCTTCCCTTGTGGTTTTAAAGTGTATCTCAGTAGACTGTTATGTCATTTAGTGTTTTTATTCTCTTACTTGGTTAAAGAGCTCTCCACTTTCAACATTTCACTTTCAATATTTTACTTTCAATATTTTACCCAGTAGGTAAAATATTCACTTAATTTAATACAAATTAAATAGGCTAACAGTAATAATGAATGCAAGAACTTTTATCAGCTGAATTGGAGATTAATGCAGATGACTGATTTTACAGTCATCATAAAAGTTGAACAATCCTGTATAGTCTATTCAAATGTTTTTAAAGGTTAAATAATTATGGTGAGCAGAAACTGATATTTAGAAAGTGCTTTATTTCCTTATTTTGGAGAAGTCATCCATATTAGTCTGAATTTCTTCTAAACAGAGCCTCAAACAAACAATGATGTGGAGAAAAGTTTTTATTATTGTTGATTGTTTTCAATATGATCCTAGGAAGCAGGTATGAGGAAAAGACAGAGTAAACAGGAAAGTGGGGAGCTCGGAAACAAAGGTGCTATTTGTCTTGTTGGCAACCACTGTGGGCAACTGGTACTCCATCCCTCGAGACCTTTGAGGACTTTTATAAATGTGGCTCTGAACCTGCCCTGCCTGGGATGAAAGCTAAAGCATTCATCCACTCCTGAATGTTTAGAAATGTGCTCATTCAACATATAAACCTCACTTTTGCCAAGTGAATTTGAGCCATCCTGTTGCATTTCATAATGGTTTCATACATGTTTATGTAAATAAAAAGTGCAGGATTATTTTATTAGACATTTTAATCTAGGCATTTTGGTTAATTGTAAAATTATAATCCTGTTATTTTATAGACAGGGCATCTAAATATATATATTTTTTCATTCTACTCATACCTTAATTATAAATTTTTGATGCAAAAAAACAGCCTTTATTTAAAGAATTAAAATTATAATCCATAAATTTTCTTAAACTTTAAGGGAAAAGAAATCCTGTAATTATATGGCAAAAGCAATCATTTCTAATCACAAAATTGATAACATTTTTTAAAAAATTACTTTACAGGTAAATGACAGAGTTTATCCAATTATTAGATGTATTTCTTTGATATCTAGCTTATATATGGGTTCAAAGGAAATACTTCTGAAAGGAGCTGGAAGAAAGTGTTATTTTAGCATGTTTTAGGCCACATAATGACTATTTTTATCAAAAATTATATTCTGCTCCAACTGCTTTAAGAATGGGTCAGAACAAGTTTGAAATCATGCAAACAGAAGTAAAACAGGAAATAAATGATAAAAATTACTGTGGCAAATATGTCCAAATGGAGACCACTTTTATATTTTGAAAGTTAAGTCTGCTGCTAAGTTTTGGGGATTTTTAATTTATTTTTCAGTCAATGTAAAAATATTTTGGGCAATGAAGTGAGACTTTGATTTGCTTTTGGCATCTTAAATCATTTCTGCCCTGGGTGCCGTATTATATTCTAAAGCTGATAGATGGGTACGTATCATTAAAAAGGATTTGAAATTATGATGATCAGCCAACAGCAATGGTAACAGAAGTAGCTGAAGAGAAATTTTCACAACTGAACAGTCTAAATCATGGCAGAATATAACTCATCCTGAATGTTTGCAGATTCGGTACTGGGCTGCCCATGACAGAGAAGAAGCTGCAAACAGAGTTCAAGTCACCAGCCAAGAGTACTCGGCCAGGCTGGAGAACCTTCTGCCAGACACCCAGTATTTTATAGAAGTTGGGGCCTGCAATAGTGCAGGGTGTGGACCTCCAAGTGACAGGATTGAGGCTTTCACCAAGAAAGCACGTGAGTTTCACATTTTGTTTTTAGATTTGTCAAAAACTACCATTTGATTCCATCATGATATGAGTACATTTGAAGGAAATTTCCTAGCTAGCTACCTGACTACATTTTTCAATGATATCCTTTATAGCCACACAAAATTTCCCTCAAAACACGAGTTACTATAGATGAAGAAAAACTGTGAAAAATACCTTCATATATTAAATATTCCATTATAGAAATAAAAATTAGAGAACTGCCCTTTTGTAAAGGCTGTGCTCTCCAATTTTGTGCCATTGACTTTTCTTCATCCTGTATTTATTAATTTAAACATTGTTTTCATAAGAGTACATCAACAGCATGTAAAAACTAAAACTTTGCTTGTTTTTACATGCTTTAATTTATAAACCTCTGTCATTATATGTTAAATGCATAGTATGTTAAATGTCAGTGCATGTTAAATGTGTAGCACTATGCTTATTCTCTTATTGCTGTATGTTCTAGTTCTGTTTTACGTGGTTCACAAAACACTGCCACCTATTCCTGCTCACTTTCAGGTCATTCTAATCTCTCTGGATTCATTTTTATATCTCTGTTCTTGAACCAAAGTTGAATATATAAAAAAGGAGAATTTGTATGCAGGACTCAAGGGAATGTCTCAAGAATCTGAAGATGTAATTACCATTAGAGTTTGCAAATTTATGAGATTCACTTTGGGACAGAGACTCTCCCAAGGAGATGACAAATGTAGTGGCAAGAGCTAGAATTTGGTGTCAGACATGTGTTTGAGATCTGTCTCTGCCACTTGCTAAATGTATGACAAGAGATCAATTACCTATTTAAACCTCAGTTTTCTAATTTGTAAAAGGAGCATGCATTTCTTTGTTCTTTTTCTATTTGTTCATATATTTATTCATTCACCAAAAATATGCTATGTACTCAGCACTATTCTAGATGGTGAGGATAAAAAAGGGATCAAGCCAGTCCAAGATGCTTTTCTCACATGGTTTACAAGCTAATGGAAGGAGACAGAAACATCAAACAAACAAAAACTCTGAGAAATAAGTAAGTGGGATTATAGCAGATGACAGGGCAATAAAGTGAATAAATGGATATAATGAAAGTGACTTAGATGAAAGTGAAATTCTGATTGGGTGGCCAGGAAGGGCCTCTTTGAGAAGATGCCAGTTAAGCTAAGATTTGAGTGATAAGTGAAAAGATGAACCCACTAGGTGAAGAGCTTTAGACAGAGCCTTAAGGTTCTCTGCACGCCAAGTAGTAGAAAACCTTAAGGTGGAGAGTGCTTGAAATGTTTTAGGTGTTCCAGGCCAGTGGGTCCCAGGCATAGGTTCTGAGTAAGGAGGAGGAAGAGTTCTGGGACCAAATTGTGGAGGACTTTGTAAGCAACTGTGATGAGTTTGAGTTCTTTCTAAACATGATAAAAAGCCATTGAAAGGTTTTAAAACAGAGTGATATCTAATTTATGATGTCATTTAAAAAAATATTATTCTGGCTTCTGGACAGAAAATGGATTGTAGTGGGTTAACAGTGAAAGCAGAAAAGCCAAGTTGGAAACTATTTCAGCAGTCAAGGAGAGAACTGATAGTGGCTAGCACTAAGTGATAATGGAGACAGAAGTGGAAAGTTATATGGAGGCAGAGTTAACAACTTGCTAATATGGATGTTGGCAATCAGTGGGATGAGAGACTACCAAATTTCTGCTTGAGAAACTAGGGGGTTAGTTGTGCATTTGCTGACAATGGCAAAGACTCAATGGAGAAAGATTTAAGGATACTTGACATTATATTACATTTGAGAAATGTATTACATTTAATTATATTACATTTGAGAAATCTTCTAGACACTCAAGTAGAGAGAGGCTGATATCTGCCCAGACAGAGAGACTTCTAGCCACATATGTCTACAGGTTAAAAGAGAGATTAGGGCTAGAGACAGAACTTTGAATATTTAAAGCCATGGGCCTAGGTGTCAGTACTTAAGGAAGATCCGCAGAGAGAGTAGAAAAGGGTGCATAGATGAAGTTCTAAGTCATCCAACAGTTACAAGTTGACAAAGGGAGCCAGCTAAACATGAATAATGAGAAGGAGCAGTCCATGAAATAGAAAGAAAACCCAGTTGTTAGGATCTGAATTTAAGAAAAAATGAGAGATTCAAGAAAGAAGATGGTCAGTTCTGTGAACTACTTCAAAAACGTTAAATTCAAAAAAGAATAAACAAGTGACATTTGATTTAGCCAAGTGGAGGTTATTGATAACCTTGTAAACAACAGTTTCAAAAGACTAGTAGAGAAAGAAACCCAAGTGGAGCATGAGAAGAGAATAAAAGACAGTCATTACTTAGCTCACAGGGCCATGGGGTACATTAAATGGACTCATGGATGTAAAGTGGTTAGCATAGTGCCTGGCACATAGCAAACACTTATTAAAATTAGATGGTGCTATTTTCAGCACTACTATCATCAGCATTACAATACCTGATGCAATAGAGTATGCAGAACTGAGATTGGATATTTGGTGACCACTGATTACATTATTACTACTTTTCACAGCTCCTAGCCAGCCTCCAAGGATCATCAGTTCAGTAAGGTCTGGTTCACGCTATATAATCACCTGGGATCATGTCGTTGCACTATCAAATGAATCTACAGTGACAGGATACAAGGTATATAAAAGATTACAAGATCATTAGTTACACAAACTTAATTCTTACAAATAGCGATGAATAATGTTTTCAATTTTTGCTGTTCTGGTGAAACCCATTCAAGCCCCGCCCCCCTGTTTTTTAAAGATAGAATCTCACTCTGTCACCTAGGCTGGAGTGCAGAGGTGTGACCTTGGTTCATTGCAACCTTTGCTTCCTGGTTAAAGTGATTCTCCTGCCTCAGCCTCCTGAGTACCTGGGATTATAGGTGCCCACCCCCACACCTGGCTAATTTCTGTATTTTTAGTAGAGACAGGTTTCGGCATGTTGGCCAGGCTGGTCTCGAACTCCTGACCTCAAATGATCCACCTGCCCCGACTTCCCAAAGCACTGAGATTACAGGTATTGTTACCATGCCCAGCACTATTCAGATTTTTTATTCTATTTAATAGTTGTAGAGCAGAATCAGATGACATAGTACCATGATACATTTTTAAATGGAAAAAAATTGTCTTCAATGAATTTCAGCAAAATGCTATGTCAAAAGATTAAGATAAACAGAATACTTTAAAGATAGAATAAAATAATCAAAGCTTAAGGAGGAGAGAGAACGAAACCATTTTTGTTTGGCAATGATCATGATAGTGTTGCCCTGGACCCAGCAAACTCTTTGATAAACTAAGTTACTGTTTATAAATGAACAAAAAGAGAAAAGCTTATTTTAAATATAGTCTTTATATCATACACTATCACATTTTTCACTGAATACCAAATTTTGTGGAAAACAGTAAATTGAGAGGCAATTTTCAGTCCATTTCAATATTTTAAAAGTCCTCATTTTGGACTTTTTTCTTAAAAAGACACATTCTTTCCATATTTTTGTTTTGGGTCATCTCAAAAAATAAAATTCAGATGCTTAAGTCACATCTCCTTGGATAGCCCTAAAAACTTGCAAAAATCAATTATTGTGAATAGAAAATAACACTTTTCCTTCTAGTTTTAAATTTATTTTTTTCCTCTAGTTTAAACTTATTAATTTTTGTTAATAAAA
The DNA here is from genome assembly GCF_048565385.1 of Saimiri boliviensis. Lineage (NCBI taxonomy): Eukaryota > Metazoa > Chordata > Mammalia > Primates > Cebidae > Saimiri > Saimiri boliviensis. The sequence goes on from NC_133455.1 coordinate 97,405,098, forward strand.
GTATAAGCATTTTTATTCTGGTTTTAGTGTTAGGGCACTGGCTCATTATTATGATTTTACTGCATATTTCCATTTCTGTATTTGATAAGGTACTCTACAGACCTGATGGCCAGCATGATGGCAAGCTGTATTCAACTCATAAACACTCCATAGAAGTCCCAATACCCAGAGACGGAGAATATGTTGTGGAGGTTCGCGCACACAGCGATGGAGGAGATGGAGTGGTGTCTCAAGTCAAAATTTCAGGTGAGTCATTTAAGACACATGCAACTAAGCATTTGTGAGTTTCTACACCCTATGGATTCCCAAGGTTTGGATAAGCCTGATATTCACACCAATGTTTGTATTTTCTGAAGTAGATTTAACATATCAAGGATGCCCTGAAACTTGGTATTTCTTCCCTTATGAGTCACAAAAGTTAAGTCTGTGACATACCACATACTTATTATTATCTGGATGTCGTTTAAATCTTTCAGACATAAGATGAACCAGGTTTTGGGATCCAGTGTATAGTATGGGATGTATTAGTTAATTTGATTGTGGTAATCATTACACAATATGTATCTATATCAAATCTTCATGTTGCTCACCTTGAATATATTTAATCTTTGTCAATTATTTTCGCATTCAAATGAAAAGCACAATTTTCAAATAAAAAGTACAATTAAGATTACATAATTTATTGAATACTATATAAAACTAGGCTATTATTTAATAGTAACCAATCTTCTCATATCAAAAGGATATACACTGGGCTATTTTTAATACTATTCTAACTTTCTTTCACTTCACATATTAATAAAATAGAAAAACACGAAATTATAGCTCCTTTGCCTTTTTTCTTTATTTTATCTATTCCTTTTCTACAAATTTTATTTCTGACAACTTTGTTTGATTTAGAAATAAATATATTTGAGGCAGTCATTTCTTTTTTTGATGTGTAGCATTCTGTTATTTAATTTTTGATATACTTTTTCTCATTCTATATGCATGATATGGTTTAATTATACTAAAATTCAATAGATGTTAATTTGAGAAATGTTTGAGAGGCTATGAAATACTAGAAGATCTTAAACACGATAATAAATAATTTATAAGAATATTTGGTTAATCTGTACGACAAATCCCATGACACAAGTTTACCTGTATAATAAATCTGCACATGTACCCCTGAACTTAAAATAAAAGTTAAATTTTAAAAAAAGAAAGAAAAGAAAGTTTGGTGATTTGATCTAAATAAATGAATATTCTATATATTAAACTAACAAGAAATCCTTTAACACTATGCTGGAGTATTTAATAAATGCTAGCTTCCATTGTATGCCATGTTTTTGTGAAATTTGCCACAATACATATATACATTCTTTTCAAACCCAAATAAAACTTTGAATTTTTTAGTTTAATCATCATTTTTGTCTTTTCAGAAAATATAGTAATTATACAGTAGTGAAAAAAAAAGAATCATGCTCCAAATACCCTAAAATAGCTACTGTTAATGCTTAGTTGAATTGATTTATAGTCACTCTGTTCATATATGTAATTTCAAGTTTCAGCTTCCACTTATTTTGTAAATTTTATTTAAAATTATAAATGATGTTCTTTCAAACAAATATGCAAACTCATTATAGTTTTTAAATCATATATAATTTTAGAGTTCATTTTCATAAATTCATCTTTCTTCAGGTTAAATTTAAATATAAGACAAAGTGTTTGAGGTTGACAAATTTCTTCAAAAACAATTACTAATTTAAATTCCTATTGTTTTTTATCAGTGCTTTTCTCACTGCACCACTGTAATGTTACCTTCTTTTCTTATTGCTAATCTGACAGGGAAAAAATGTAATTTTTTTTTTTTTTGGTTTTGAAACATTTTCTATAATCAGAACTTTGCAATACCTTCAATAGTTTTACACTTAGTGGAGCTATGTCACAAAAGGAAATTAGAGGGAAATAGGGCCATTATTTCAAGGAAGATAAAACACAAAATCACTAAATAAATTGCTCTTGAACCCTGGGCTGCCTTTCTCTTGTCTAGAAGCTAGCCATAGCAAGCTTTTGCTCTCTGTACTCACCCTTGGTTCATCATTCCTTGTGGAAAGGAGAACCTAGCTGCTTCTGGGATTGAGACTAGAGGTTTTCAGCAAGAGATGCTGCAGTGGTGATGGTAACCTCAGTTTAGCTATCACTAATGGCACTGGTAAATGTTGAACCGTTGAATCACTAGGGAGAGGGGAAAGCCCTGTTTACAGTGTTTGCCAATTTCTGTGTTGTAAATGTTCTCACCGTGTGTGATTTCAAGCCTCCAAAGTGATGTCACTTAACGTGGAGCTGTGAAGACTTGCACAGTAGCACATCATTACACGTAATTGCCACCATACAGATACAATGAGAACCTCAAAAACATTGACTACATTATAATATAGTAAAACAGTTCAGAATTGATGTTTTTCTGAGTATTTATTACCTTTGTTTTAAGCTTTTAAATTTAAGTTTACATAAATTCTATTTTAATAATTACTTGTTTAAAACAATGCTCATAGATTTCCTAAAAATTTCACAATTGGATTTTGGGGTTTGCATGGGTTGACTTCCACATACCACAGTTGTAATCCAATGTTTCTATATAAATATCTCATGTATAGAAGACAGAGTATTTTTTTTTTAAATCTCAAACTTAGGATATTTTTCAAATATTTCTCTTTTTGCCAACTAATGGACAACATTCTTATTGATTTCAGAATTTCTATAATTTATCTCTTATTAAGACCATAACTGTACAAAGTATTGTAGAATTAACATTACGAAATGTCAGATGCTTGGTGAATAATACCATTATAGAATATTCTTCTTTTTAAGTTTGGATTTTCAAATCATTTAAATTATTTTAATGAGGAAAATGTGTAAATATAAACAAAAATTACAGGATTTCTTCTACATTTAAAGACTCTTAGTACTTTTGTTTGTTTTGGTTTTCATGCCCAAAATATGTAGCCAGTATTATAACACACTACTAGATTTTAATGTTTATAAGCATTATGCTATTTGCTCATTCATTCAACAAATAGACATTAAATGCCTACAATACAGCAGTCACAGTTCACATATTTAAAATGTGCTAAGGTTTATATATTTCAACATCTTTTCCTGGCCCTGCTGCAATTCTAATGATCCTCTTGCCTCCCAGTGTTGGCCGCATTAAGGCCTATTATCTATGCAACAGAGGGATCTTTTAAAACACAAATCAAATCATGTAACTCTCCTCTTAAAAAAATGGCTCACAGGTAACATCTACATTTCTTACTGTGGCCTATTATGGTCTATATAATCCACCTTTCTTTCCTCTCAGTTAAATGCTTTGTCTCTTTCTCTACTAACTTTTCTCTTTTTGAATACACTAGTGTTATCCCTGCCCTCAGGCACCTGTGCTTATTCTTCCTTCTGCCTGGAATTCTCTGGATCTTGGCATGTTAGGTTTATTCTCATCCTTGTTTCTGTTCAAATGTCACCTCCTCAGAAGAGCACTATCCATGGCCAGCAATTAAGATAGTGGCATATTCTGAGTAAATCTTAATATCATAGCACTGTTTTAAATCATAAGCACTTCCTTATATCATAGCATTTTTCATCAACATATTAGTTTCTACGTAAAATTATTTATTTGTTTATCATCTATCTCCATCCTTACTTGAAGCTAAGCTCCATGGGAGCAAGCTCTTGTTTGCTTCAGTCAACCTTTGAATCTCCAGCCCTTAGGGAACTAATCTGGCATGTAACAGGATTTTGACAAGTAACTGTTGAATTGATTCATGATTTATGTATAGAGAAAACCTCACTAACAAGAACAATGTGGGCAACTTAAAACTATAGTTTTCATCTCTAGAAAACTGATATACTTCCCCATTAGGTATATGAATTATGTATTGTGTTGATCCACAAATTTGATCCTTAAAAAAATTAAGACTTCCTTTTAGACATATTTTAGAAATCTTTTTAGATATGGTTATCTGTAACTGCACTACTCTCTGACTTGAACACTGTTATCTACTGCTTTAATAACTTATTCTTTATTAAATATTTGTAGTGCATATCAAGGCAAATGTAACACCACAAATGTTTTGCCACATGCACACTATCTCTAATAAATTCTATATTGCCTTTTAAAAACCATTTTTAATAAATTATTGAGCAATTTAACTGTTTATACATACATATTTATATATAGCTATACTATTTTGAATATTGTCAGTAAGGTAATTTGGATTACTATCCATTTTCTGTAAATTTTAGAATATCTATCGACAAAAATCCTTGGTCATAAATAAATATCCACAGAGAAGCACATATTTAATTATTCATAGTGAACATGCATATTTTAAGTCTATTTTTCTTTTTAGTTTTAAACAGACTATAGATAGCTGAATCAAGAAAGTCTTTTCAGAACATTTTAGAATCTGAGTATTTTTCTAGGAAAAGAAGTCATTTAAAATTTGTAAGGTAGGAGTTACGTGATCAGATTTTCTCACTTGAAAAATCATATTGGTGACTGTGGAAAATATGTACAGCAGGGGAATAAGATGTAAAGAGATGAAGTACAAGGTTATTTCCATATAAAGATTAAAAGATAATGATGTCTTGGACTGAAAAGAAGGCAGTGGTGGATGTCCAGGATAGATTCTAAAAGAGCAGGGCATTTTTTCCATTTGATTTAAAGTTACTATATATTCATTTTGTATATTTTGTCTTCTAATAAATCTGTAATTTATCCTGATGTTACCACAGATGATGTAATCTGAATATTTAACCTACTATTTTTGTAAATGCCAAGCTATTAAGTTAAACTATATAACCAAACCCACTGACTTAAACACTGTGATGAAAAACACATTTTGTTGTTTTGCTTTGTCCTATTCTGCCCAGTAGCAGAAGAAGAAAGTCTAGGAAACCATTTTTTTGGTGGAACTTTTACATGTTTAACTCCATCACTACTTCTGTGCGCCCTTCTCCACTTCCTAAGTCTTGCAGTATAAGAGGGACAAGAGGATAGTGGGATGTTTAAATTCAATTCATACATTATTAAATTTGGGCTGTGATTAAGACACAATCGACATGCTGTCTCTTTAATCGTCTTAAAATAAGCAAATATTTCGTTTTCCTTTACACTATTTTTCATGGGATTAATTTGAACATTCAAGTATATAAATCTAGCCTAGATAGTTGTAGGTTGACAAGTAATCTAAATTACCTCTGAAACATGTGGATCACTTGAGCTCAAGAGTTTGAGACAAGCCTGACTGAAGTGGTAAATCCCCATCTCTACTAAAAATGCAAAAATCAGCTGGGCATGGTGGCATGTGCCTTTAATCCCTGCTACTTGGGAGGCTGAGGCAGAAGAATCTCTTAAACTCTGGAGGCAGAGGTTGCAGTGAGCCAAGATGGCACCACTGCACTCCAGCCTGGGCAACAGAGCAAGATTCTGTCTCAAAAATAATAAAATTTTAAAAATTACTAATTTGCAGAATTTATTTTAAAGTGGCAAAAGTCAAAAGGAGGTTGAAGAAGCTGAGTAAAGAATAGTTAGTTTGGCATTTTGGAAGTCTGCGTATTAGTTTTCTAGGGCTGCAATGATAGTACCACAGCCCGTGAGGCTTAAACAACAGGAATGTATTTTCTCATAACTCTGGAGGCCATATAAAGGTGTTGGTGGGGTTGGTGTCCTTTAAGGCCCCTCTCCTTGGCTTGTAGATGGCCATGTGTTCTTCCCATGGTCTGAGAGAGAGAGAGAGAGAGAGAGAGAGAGAGAGAGAGAGAAAATGTGTGTGTGTGTGTGTGTGTGTGTGTGTTTGACTTCTACTTTCCCCTTCTTATAAGGACTCCATTTATATTGAATTAGACCCACTCTCATCTTAATTATCTATTGAAAGACCCTATCCCAAATGCAGTCAGTCACTTTCTGAGCTACTAGGGGGTTAGAACTTCAATCTATATATATATATATATATATATATATATATATATATATATATATATATATTAGCGGGGACAAAATTCTGCCCAAACAAAGGTCATTGGTAGTTTTAAGAGCAACTTTGACAAAATAGTGTGGGTGAAATCTTATTTCTCTAAGTAAACCTCACAGAACTTACATTTTAAAGTGAGGAGGCAAAATAAATAATACATGAGGATATATAAAGTTTTCTCAGGTAGTGATAATATCTGAAGTTAAGCTGAGGAAGGTAAAAAGAGGTGGGAGAGAACAAGACATCTGTTTTCACTAAGAGTGCTGGGGAAGGACTTATTCTGATAAGGAAATGCAGGGAAAAAATGGAATGAAGTGAGAGAAAAGTAGAAGAAGTTTTCTGGAGGGAAGAAAATGTATTCTCACCAGAACAGTACAAAAGCCCTGAGACTAGTACGGCAAAGAAAACAGTATGGCTGGGGACAAGGAAGCCATGGGGAAGACATAGGTGAATCTGAAACATAGAGAGGTTTATAGGTTCTGATTAAGGACTTTAAATTTTATCCTAAAGGTGATGAGAAGCCACTGAACCATTTTAAGGTGGGAAGTTACATAATCAGATTTATATTTTACAATCGAGCATCTCAATCTCTTTTTGGAAGGGAAGTAGAAATCTCATGAATGATGGTGGAAATCTCTGAGAATCTCTGCAAACAGGGAGATCAGTTAGGTGACAGTCCAAGCAAGAGGTGAAGGTATCTTTGACTGGTGTATTAAGAGTGGAAGTGGGAGGCAGTTATGTTGAGGATTTATATGGAGGAAGAAGACTCAACAGTATTTTCCAGTGATTTTATGAAGTATGTGAAATGGATTTGGCAGAACTTTAAGGATTTAGACAGACCAGCACAATCATCTACTGAAATAATCAGCAGAATTATGTATTAAAACAGAATCATCTACTGAAAATACATGAAATTAAGGAATAGCTCAAATTTTAACATGCTAAGTTCAATATGACTATGAGATATCCAAGTGGAAAGAGATGAAAAGAGAATCATCTAACAAAACTAAGAAAGCAGCTGAGGTCAGATGACATAAACTTGTCAAAGAACCAACTGGCATAATTATATAACTTTATTTGCAATGCATACCAGCCTGGATGGGGATGGAGGAAATAGAGATAGCAGATGTTTGTTGGTGTTGCCCAAAGTTGGCAAATTAAGTGGAGATGAAGGAAAACAAGGATTTATTACTTCCAGTTAAAGAATAATTAAAATTGCTGAACAGAGAGTCAGTATCCATTAGAATATTTTCAGCTGTTAGTAACAAACTCTCAACTCAAAATTGCTTAAGAAAGCCCTTGTGGAATCAGTGTCTCAAAAATATAATTAAAGAACACTTTTTCCCCATTTCTCCACTTGAGAGGCCTCAGCTTCATTCTAAGGTTTGTCCTCTCTATGGTTGCAAGAGTCTGCCGAAGTGTCAGGAATCACACAGACCCTATATTTTCCAAGAAAGAAGAAGGTTTGTCTCTTTTGAGGCTCCATCTTAAAAAGCAGCCCAGCCTTTCACAGAATCTTCTCAGAAAAACATTCCCTATAATGTTCAGAACTGTGTCAAAAGTCTATCCTTAAACAAGTTAAATATCATTTCTACAATTGCTCAAAGTGATCAGGATTCACTGCTGATCTGGGTTGAGAAAAACTTCCTTGGATGAGTGAATAGTATCAGAACAAAATGTGAAGAGTGTATTAGCAAAGAAGCAGAAGGAGAAAGATTTTTTGCATGATGTTCAAAGTTAAATAATGAGGTAAGTGAACAAAGACATAGGAAGCAAACACTCTTAGAGAAAAGAGTAAATTAGGTAAACACAGGTTTATCCTTTAAAAATATATCATTTGCTTCTATCACTGTTAAAGAATATTTAAGTAGTCAAGTAGGAATTGGTTTACATCATTACTGACATAAAAATTGTAAATGTTTTTGTTTTATCATTCAGTTATTCCACAATTTTGAAATCTATGAGGCAAACCCTTCACCTCAAAGAGCTGCATTTAGTGATGTATTCTAAATTTAGAATGTTATACTGGGAAGATAGAATCTGGAAATAATATTTTCGAAGGAACTAAAATAGGAAGCTAGCATGAGGAGGAACTCTCATATATAGTGAGTGCTTTGGAAAAGGAGGTCAGAAATTAAAGGAATTCCTTAATTATTTTTGGAAAATGCAATTATGGTGAAGAATTTTCAGAGAATGAACCAATAGTTCTAAGAGAGATACCTTTGGTAAAAGATGGTTTTATTTTTCTGAGTATTGAGTATCAGCAAAATTTTAGTTTTACTATACAGTAATGTGTTTCTCTTCATGTGTATGCATAATACCAAAGTTTGAGAAAATTAGTTGTAAAGTTTCAACAAATTTTATGATATTTGCATGAATAAATTAGTCAAGAGAAAATGGATAATCTTTAACAATGATGTATCTTATATGAAGAATTTTAATTATTCATTAGCCTAATTTTGTATTATTCTATGAATGTTGATTTACTAATGAGATAAAAATTACATTAAGATATCTCATCTCTTCCTAAGGATGAGCTAAGAAACACCTATCCCCAACCCCAAATAATAGGATATTACTTTATGTTCTCTTCTGAAATAAGAGCAACTCATAAGTCAATTAAAACAGTCAGATTATCTTTAATAGATATATGCATCAACCATCAAAACAAAACTTCAAAATTCACTTTCCTTTGAAACATTATAGGCTATGTTGAAATTTGTAAACCTCTTAGGAAAATGTAAAGACAACTGTATGTTCTGAGAAAGAGTTGGGTTTTCAATTTTCTCTCCTGAGGTTTGACACTTAATCACTGTATCATAAATCTGAAAACCATTTAGAAGAGAAAGTGACTTTGGGATTGTTAAAAATAAAACCCTTGAAATTTCTCATAAATAAAACTGGAAGCTTTTAATGCCATAATAAGGGGAAATATAAAATGCTTAAACTGGAAAGTGATATGTCAACATATTAAAATGGTCTATTCAATACTGCATTAGGGACCAGATTTACTGATTTATGAAGGAACATTTAGGTCTCAAAGTAATTCCCATAGTTGGGTAACGCTAGAAGCCAGGTCTCTCGGTAGATTATTCACAGTATGAGAACAGTGCAAAGGACATTCTAGAGACAGTTTTTATATACACCTTCTGCAAATGATCCAGACCAAAAGAAAATAAATATTTTAGAACAATTTCAAGAGTATGAGATCCTCCAGCCAGTAGTCTTTCTTCTATAACCTTCCATTTCAGGGCCAGCATACTTGACTCTCACTTATTTTTCTTAAAAATGGGCTGAAAAGCAAATAATCAGTCTTGAGTCACATGGCCAGGAGAAAAGAGTGAAGGGTATTGAAGGTTACGAAAGATACACAAAGAGTCAGGGTATGGCAGGTCACAGGGACTGACTCCTCAAGACCTTTAGCCCATAGGAGATACCTTAGAATCCAGATGTGCCTAGAAGTTGTGCACTTTTAGGATATCAACATCCAGACAGTCTAGCCAATGCCCTAGCCTCTTAATTTATGTAACTTTTCTTTTCTGATAATCTTGTTCTGGGTTCTGACTCAGCCACTCACTCATGATCACAATCTAGACAGGAATTCGCAGATTTTTTGAATTTGAGGGGTTTCTGAAACTGGAATGGTTAAAAAAAACATTATAATTTTCATGAATTTCTAACGGAAATTTGACATCTTAAAATATTTGAATTTAGGTCACATACTACTGTCACCAGAAACAGTCAGATATTCTCATATATTTCAGCTGTTGAAGTATTGCTTCAATAATACATTTCTTAAATCTGTTCCCAGACCCTATTTAATGTGTTAATAAGCATACTATTTTAATGTGTTAGTAATGTACATTTTGTTTCTTGATACTTTTATAAATGCATTTCAATATAATAGGTTTTTTTGAAAAACTCTATGTATTATATTTTATGCATGTAGTAAGAGCATTATTCTTAGTTTTTTCAAACATCCACAGACCACTAAAGGGGTCCATGAAACAAAAAACTTAAGAACCCCTGTAAATCTTGATATTATTAATAACTGCAAACATTTTTTTAAATTTTAATTTTAAATAGTCTGTTCTCTGACCACTGACTCTTTTTCTAATTTATTCCCTCAAATCTCCTCCCAACTCCAGCAATTCTTCTACCCTCCCCCACCCAGACTATCATTGATGTAATTGCCTCTATTTTTTTTTGTCCTTCATCCATCCTCATGGCCTCAGCTCCCTTTTTGAATGTCAGCTCAGACTCCATGGTTCATAATGAAAACAACTGCCCTATATACTTTGTCCCTTTCCCTCTATATGATTCTCACATGGCCAAACCCAAACTCAAATGAGAGGATGTAGAGAAATAGGAACACTCCTACACAGTTGGTGGAAGTGTAAATTAGTTCAACCATTGTGGAAGACAATGTAGCGATTTCTCAAGGACCTAGAAATAGAATTCCATTTGACCCAACAATCCCATTACTGGGTATATACCCAAAGAACTATAAACCATTCTACTATAAAGACACATGCACACGTATGTTCATTGCAGCCCTGTGTACAATAGCAAAGACCTGGAACCAAGCCAAATGCCCATTAATGATAGGCTGGACAAAGAAAATGTGGTACATATACACCACGGAATACTACATAGCCATAAAAAAACGACAAGTTCGTGTCCTTTGTAGGGACGTGGATGAATGTGGAAGCCATTATTCTCAGCACACTGACCCAAGAACAGAAAACCAAACACCGCATGTTCTCACTCGTGGGTGGGTGTTGAGCAATGAGAACACATGGACTCAGGGAGAGGAGCATCACACACTGGGGGCAGTTGTGGAGGGATAGGGGAGGGACAGTGTGGGGGTAGGGAGGGTGAGGGGGATAACATGGGGAGAAATGCTGGTTATAGTAAACACCTAAAGTAAAATTAAAAAATAAAATAAAATAAATAAATAAATATAACTGTTCACATTTTATGTGTCCACATCCAAGCAGAAGCCAGATGCCCCTACCAGGATCTCTCCCTTGCATTCCCATCCCCAACATTCATTGCCTCACCAGCACCACGTATCTGGAGACTGAGATCTAATCTGTTCACACCCTAGGGCCTTGTTTATGACACTCACCTACAGAAACTCAGGCCTATCTGATTAATACAGATTCAAATACCCATTTTCTGACATCTCTATTCATACTCTTAAAACCTTCCTACTGTTTCCTCTAAAACTCACCATCAGTCATCTTTACCATCTTTCCATCTATTCACTGAATGCTTCCTTCACCTTTTAACCTTATCTGAAATCTTGCTCTCCCTGATGACATTGCTCCTTTGACTGTCTATTCAAAAGTGGTAGCCGTCTCTCTCATGCCTCTTGAAGGCTGCTCCTGGTGGAGGGTTAGATGATCTTCCTTCTTGTCACTTCTACAGTATTCTCTTTCTCTCTTGCCTAAAAATCTCTGGCTGGAATCTCATATCATCACCCTCTCCCACCCATTTACCCTCCTTTCCAAGTTTTCTACCAACATCCAGAGCCACTCTTACTCATTCCTTGAAGACTTTAGTTTTTAGATATTGTCATCCTTTCCAAATGACATGGAAGAGAATGCCATTCTCTTTCATACTTTCTAGTGATTACAATGTAGATGTAAATGATTTTGCACTACTCTGTTCTCTCAGTTTCTTTCTCTTATTTATGTTGTTCTTCCCGTGGCTCTACCTTAACCTTTTTCATTACTGTCTTTATTATCTCAAACATCCTATCCTCTTCCCACTTCCCATCTTTCCCCTTCTGGTGCTCAGACTATCAAAAATTTTTTGGCCAATCAAGAACCACAAGCCATTGATCTGACCACTATCTGTGTCCCTTACCTTCCTGGTATCCTCACTCTTTCTATATCCAGCTTAAATCCCACAGCCATATAATATAATTACTTCCTTACATAGATCTCTCATTTCACCCAGAGGTCCCTTTTTCTCTCACTTTGCCATACTTGCTTGTCTAAAGCAATGGATTAAATTTAACTCATCACTTGCTCCAAGCCTATGTTCTCACAGCTAAAGGTGGCCAGAGAAGAATGCCAACATGAACACTAGTTTCACCTCAAATTCGTGACCACAAAACCTCACGTGGGCCCATAGTGCTGCTGGACCATTCCACTAGATTTTCTAGCACACCCACTCTTTCTTTCACGTAACAAACCATTTCACACTTTCTTCTCTTTCCTTAAATTTCTAACACATCTTTACCGTCTTTCCTCTTTAGTCAATGACTTTGCTTCCTATTTCTCTGAGAAATAAAAGCAATCTGAAGCAGCCGACATCTACATATGTGCCCATGTGACCCGTCTTCCTTCCTGAGACTCTGGCTGAATACTCTGTGTTCCTACACACCTCTACGTGGAAGTCAGATTCTAACACCTCTTGTTAATTCAAGAATATTGCTTTAACGATCATTTCCTTCCTTTTCTACATCATTATATTTCTTTTATTTCTTTTTTTATTTGATTTTCTCAATGCCATACAAGTATTCTGCAATATTGCCCACATTTAAGGGGGAGAAAACAAATATAACAAAACAGAGCAACAGTTGAAAGAAGAAGGAAAAAAAGGAAGGAAAGAAAGAAGGAAGAAAGGAAGGGAGACAGAGAAGAAGGAAGGAAGGAAAGAAGAAAGGAAGGAAGGAAAGGAGGAAAGAAAGGAGGGAGGGAGGGAGGGTGGAGGAAAAAAAAAAGAAAATCTCTTCCAGTAACTAATGCATGTTCTATTTTCTTCAAAGTAAAATTCAACAAAAAATTTATCATCTTCACCACCTAATTCCTCTTCCAAAATTCTGTCTTAAATTTGCTCCAATCAGATTTTCACCTCAACATTCTGTTAAAACAACTCTTGTCAAGGTCACTAATGACCTCCACGTTTCTAATTCAGGAGTAGCCCTCTCCTTACTCAACCTCTTAGCAGCACTGATGCATATGACCTCTTTCTCTTTCTTGGCTTTCTGGACAATGGTCTTTTTTGATTATTTCTCTCCCTTTTGGAGCTGGTATTCTGCCTTCTTTTCTGGTTTCTGGCAATCATTCCAACCTTTGAACTTTAAAATCTCCCAGGACTCAGTATGTCAATAATTCTTTTCCTCTTAGCCCTTAAGTAATCTCATGCAGTCTCAAGGCTTTAAGTGCATGGCATGTATTTGCTGAAAACAATCAAATGCCAGTCTTCTCTGATTCATTCAACTGCCCGATTGCTATCTCCATTCAGACATCCAAATTGAACTCTTCCCCTCTGCCCTTTGTTTCCTTTTTCTGCAGTTTTACCCATCTCAATAAAGTATCTCCAATTTTCTTCTAAGTAATTTTTGGCATCATTTTTCTTTACACACCACATTCATTTCATCAAGAAATCCTGTTGATTTCACTAACAAAATGTATTTAGAAAGATCCATCTCTCCTTCTCCCATCATAGAGTCCAGCTACTGTGCCTCGTCTCCAAGATTGCTGCTCTAGCCATCTAATTTTGCTCTTTGCTTGGTGCTTAACACCTACAATTCATTCTCAACAAAATGATCACAGTGATTATTTTAAAATATGTCAGCTCTTCTCATGTCTGTGCACAAAAAGTTTTAATGACTTCCTATCTTAGAAGGGAACTAGATCATATTCATATTCGTATTTTGCCTGATCTCTGTCAATCTTGGTCACTACCATTAAGTCCCCAGCTCCTGATATATAAGCCTGTTTCTGGCAAACATAAGCCCGCTTATTTGATTTCCCTTAATTAGGGAAATAAGCCTGTTTATTGGATTTCACTAATTAAGATGTCTATAATATTCTTTTTCTTTTTCAAAGCTAAAGTCTCACTCTGTCACCCAGGCTGGAGTGCAGAGTAACATTATCTCAGCTCACTGCAACTTCTGCCTCCCGGTTTCATATGATTTTCCTGTCTCAGCCTCCCTAGTAGCTCGGATTACAGATGCATCTACCATACCGGGCGAATTTTTCTATTTTCAATAGAAACAGGATTTTACCATGTTGGCCAGACTAGTCTTCAACTTCTGACCTCAGGTGATCCACCCACCTAGACCTCCCAAAGTGCTGGGATTATTTGGTTTGAGCTGCTACACCCGGCCAAGCTGTTTATATTATTATTATAAATTTGTGTATGTTTTTATTATTTATATGCTTTATTAGTCCATTCTAACATTTCTATAAACAACTAGCTGAAACTGTAGTTTATAAAGAAAAGAGGTTTTCTTGACTCACGGTTTCACAGGCTATGCAGGAACATGGCTGAAAAGGCCTCAGAAAACTTACAATAATGGCAGAAGGGAAAGGGGGAAGCAAGCACATTTTCATACAGTGGCAAGACAGAGAGGGAGAAGGGGGAAGTACTATATGCTTTTAAACAATCAGGTCTCATGAGAACTTACTATCACAGAAACAACAAGGGAGAAATTCACCCCCATGATCCAATCACCTTCCACCAGGTCCTTCCCCAACAATGGGAATTACAATTCAAACTGAGACTTGGGTGGGGACACAGAACCTAATCATTATTATATGCCTTGATTATTTAGCATAGGTATGTTCTCTTTCTGTGTAGAGAATAATAGTGTTCACCTTTGATATGAGCCATAAATAAGTAAATTAAAATCTGTTTTTTTATATATATCTTAAACCTTTGCCACCTAATTCTAACCAGAAGTATGACTGGGAAAGATAATACTCTGTATCAGTATTTCTCAAACTTTCTTCATTATTGCCTACCTAGGAAGCCTTGTTACACATTACTTTTCCAGGTGTTACCAGTTATGAAATTTTAATACCAAAAATCTACTGTATAGCTGTTTATGTTCTGTGGCCTTTTAGTGATCCAAAGGTATTATGAAATCTCAGATTTTTCCACCACAGAAGAACCAACTTTCACTTATTTGGAGGCCTTGTTGGTCCTATTGAGAAGGCATGCTCAGTGGAGATTCTCACTCCATCCGTTCCCTGGAGACACAGTAAATTCTATGAATCAATCAATCCAAACCTTCAGTGAACTATGTTTTTAGAATATATTGTTTTGTGATCTTATATAATTAATTTTGTATTGAATTATACTTTGGTATTATGCTATTGGCTTAGATTGAGGGCATTTTATTTTAAAAAAAAAGAACAAACACAACCAAATAAAAATACACAAAATCTACCATTATATTATTCTACAATTGTTGAGGATATATTTTTCTATGCCACACACAAAAATGTCCTCTTTTTAAGGAACTGTGAATGAAAATTCTCTCAGGTAGGGCTGAACCTAGAAAAGTGAGCACCCTGGTCTAGGCCAATAAATATTTCATGTTTAAATAAAATACCTTAATATTAGCATTAAATGAGGAGTCTTGAAATTCCTGTACACTAGTTATTTAATGGAGAAGATGAGATCTTGTTAGAGGAAGAATGCAAGGAGGATCACTTCTGTCTAAACTCTGGACAGTACATATCCTCAACATCCAACCCACACAAACACACACTAAAAGAAAAAGAAAACCCTACAGTTAAATAATCTATTCTCAGCAAGCACTCTAGATACTATTTATTGGAATGTACTGAATAGGAGACTCATTCTACACACACACACACACACACACACACACACACACACACACACACACTCTCTCTCTCTCTCTCTCTCTCTACCTCTCTACCTCGCTCTCTCTCTCTGTCTAGCTTCCACACACATTCTAAATAGCTTGCACACACTCACACACATACTCTAAATAGCTTATCATCTTCCTCCTGTAGACTGGTCTACTTTAAAAGAACTCTGGGAGAAGAATACTGTGATAAATATGCTTTCCCAATTTGTTGTATTTCTAGTACTGTGTTAGCATGCAGTACAGATCATATGCTGGATATCTGCCCAACTAGACTGTTCCTTAAACTGTCTCTCTCATCTTAAGACCAGAAATGGATAAGCTTTTCCTAAGGCATTACTTGTTTTTATCTTTTGGATAATACACTTCATGACTGATGTATTTCTTTGTTTGCACTGCATGGCCAAAGGTCAGACTCAAAAATGCTATATGCTTCTAGCAAAGTATATAAAGTATTGTATATTTTACTTTAAAATATGTGAATTTATGTGCAGTGGGTTTAAAAAGTGCCTGAAATACCATAGACACAATAAATATTGTCAATATTCATACTAGCTTTAGTTGATATTGCTATTTTGGTATTATCTGGTTTTGTATCATTTTTCCTAACTTTTTTTCCCTCTCAATTTTCTTATTTGTTTTATCATACTTTATCTTTGTAAATGATCAGAAAGACTTTTCTATGAGGTAGCCTCTAACTCATAAGTAAATATTTATGTTTTAGCCCCCAAAGAACCTGGCAAATCATTTTGACTCAGTATTTGTTTTTTCAATTAACTAGCAAAAAAAGTTATCGAGATACTATTGGATTTCAGTATCTGAAACACTTCAATAATAAATGCCTTAAGAGCACTTATTTATCCTCAATAACTATAAAACATGAATCAGATTTTCAATATATGATTTCTAATTAAATTTTAGCCAAAAATAATTCTTGAAATATTACTTAAAGTTATAAAGAATGCATCTAAAATGTAAGAGCCAATAAAATCTAAAGAGAAAATTTTTTAAATGGGCACAAGAAGAAAAATGAACACAATTAAAAAGCACTTATATGTTTAGTATAATAAATTTTCTTAGCAAATAGTAACTGACATATGTGATTCTAAGATTACATATTGCAATCCAAGCAGAAGTCTAAAATACAAAGCAAACCAATTTGATAAAGATTTGAAGTATAAAAAATAATGATGCCATTGCATTTGAAAAATATAGCCTTCATAATTCTCATATTCTTCCAAGTATTTCAAGTGCTTTCATGATCTTATATATTCTGAGTTTATTTTTTAGAAAGCCTTGGTTTTTATAAATAAAAAGACTTTTTTTTTATGCAGTCACTATGAATGGCTGACTAAACTACTAAACATAGAAATACACTGCCATGGATATATGATACCCAAAATGAATTTCATGTAGAGGAAAAAGTGTTCCCAGATAAAATTTATTTAGATTTTTTCTCTTTTATGTTTTCACTTTTTTTTTTTTTTGCCAATAATGCAGAGTTAGCCCTTTACAAAGTTGCTTATTTCTGGAAATTCTTGTTCTTTTGTGATTTGGTTAATTATTTTGCCCTTTATATTGATGATTTGGATGTCTGAACATATCTTTTGTAGCTCCCTGAAGCCACGTTACTATTTTTGCTTTTACTCCTGGGACTGTCATCATCAAGAACTTTTAACTAATCTTTAACAGATTTTAAAACAACTAATGTATATTTAAATGTCATCACAAATAATATAATGCTAACTCATTTATTCATTTATTTATTTTTGAGATGGAGTTTCACTCTTGTTACCCAGGCTGGCACAATCTTGGCTCACTGTAACCTCCGCCTCCCAGGTTCAAGCAATTCTCCTGCCTCAGCCTCCCGAGTAGCTGGGACTACAGGTGCACGCCACCATGCCCCAGCTAATTTTTGTATTTTTTAGTAGAGACGGGGTTTCACCATGTTGACCAGGATGGTCTTGATCTCTTGACCTCATGATCCACCCGCCTTGGCCTCCCAAAGTGCTGGGATTATAGGTTTGAGCCACTGCACCTGGCCTTAACTCATATTTATTATCATACTTGTTGAACTTTTGGATTCAGTTAAAAAAAAAAAAAAGGATCATTTAACTTAGCATTTTCTTACTCTGATTTTTTAATCCTTTTTCACTCATTTTAAAAATAAATACAGTGTGTCACTAAGGTAAGAGTCTCGAAAACTCTACTGTCTTATTCTTCTATCATTCTTTAAAAATACATATTGTATGCCAGCTTTTAATTATTTTCAAGGAAATTTGTAAAACAATAATCAAAATTTTATAAGCCAGATAAAATAATCATAAAAGGAAAAATACTTTATATCTAAATTTTAGAGACTAATTCCCTTTCCTCAAAGGAAGAAAAGTTATATGATTCTCAACTTAAAGTGAAAATGAGTATGCTTTCTTGTTGTTATTTCATTATTTAGGACAATATAGTGCCTTAGGCCTCTAAACTATCCTTTCTGGAGTAAGATTTATTTTTCTAAACTCTGAGAATGATAAAATTAGTAATAGATTTTGCTAGGAGTTATAGCATTGATATTGGGGAAAAATAAGATATAAAATATATAGTAAACATAGTGTTATACATATTCCCTAGAACATATTTGACTGTAAGTATTTTTCTACAAATTAAGTAGATATCATTGGCAATGCCTAATATCTTATATATCTTATATATTTTTATATATTTTTCCTGGAACGTAACATTTATGAGGCAAGGTTAGTTATACAAAAGATGAAACATCACAGTGAGAATATGATTAGAGTCTCTGACTTAGCAAGAAGAGAAATGGTAATTATCTCCTCATTTTAAACATAAATAAATTTCCTGTCTTTATAATTAACCTTTTGATAATATGAACCAAAGCACTTATCACAAAGCGTAACTGTTGCTCAGTTATTTTATCTTCAACATTTGCTCATACATTCTGTAAGGTAGCACATGAATAGGTACTTCACATGGAATAATGTCTTTAAATTACATTATCAGTTGCCATGTCACATGTAAAGAACTCGTTCTCTAGTTACTAGATGTACTTAAATGTACTTATATGATTTAGAGAATATCAAGTCATGGATTAAATTTTTGCAAATTTGATGAATTCCCATTTATATGTGTTAATTTTCAAAGACTGTTTCAATCATTTACTAGTTTTTACACAGTTGTGCTGCATTAGTCAATGAACAGTATGTCATGTGTGGTTTGTCTTCAGCCATTTTTAATTAGACAAAATGCAACATTGCAAGTTTTAAAACTAAAGATTATAGGCATCATTCCAAGTAGCAAATATTTCTGTTGTGGCTATTCTTCCAGATTAATAACTTCTCTGACATTTGCACAACTTTGTTTGAAATATAGTCTAACAGAATATGTATTTAACTTCTAATAAAATTGACGTCCTATAAGATGATAAAATATCTTGTAGTTTTAAGGGAATTATACGTTTTTATTCTTTTGGAATGGTCTATGAATCAATGAAATGCAAATTAATATACCTGAGAGGATCAACTAAAATTTTACATTAATTTAGAATATTATAAAGTAATGGCTTAGAATAAAAGTTTACTTTTTGTGAATATCCAGGAAACTTTCGCTAGCTTTTCTTTTTTTAGCAATTCATTTCTCAGTAAATATTTTGTTATCTTCATGACAGAGGGTGTTTCTAAAACCCATTCATATATTTTGCCCGTGTCTTCTTTCTTAGTGTATTTCCCTCCTCCTTGCCTTTTCTGCGGCCATGTGGAAGTACCCTCCCTTTTGCTCCCCTCAGATCTTTGGCATGCTAAGTCCAACTATGTCTACCACACCATACTACAGTTGTGGTTTATTATCATTCAACTATGATCTCTTGAGAAGAAGAAAGGCCATTTCTGCACCCAGCACTGACCACAGTAGTAGTGGGTTCTTAATAAACTGAAATTCATGAATGGAGGTTTGGCAGTTAAGTTTTTTCCTGTTTTATTAAAACTTTCAGAAGCAATCCTAAAGAAAGAAAAATGACTTGAACAGAATTACACATTTTCATCACAGATAGATGGTTCCTGCCCACTTAGTTAAAACACCCAGCATATTTATCTATAAGTTGGATCACATCCCTGCACCTTTCTCAGCAGTGACTTCCTCTCTCTTCCCTCTTGGCATCCCATATAGGGAAATTACAGCCAAGGATCTGCTCTTACTTTGAAAGAAGCACAAGTACCTCAGTACCTAGATCCGTTTTTGAGTTTGCACAACCTTGGAGATGCAAAGTAGTTAAACTGTAGTCAGAAGAGCCCTGATTCTTCCCAGCTTAGATTAAGAGGTATCCTAAATCCCACTTGCTACCTTCTAACGCCCTTCAGTTTGGGCCTGGCCAGATACTTTCTCTCTCCTAAATCCATTACCACAATTCTTTGGAATGTGGCCTGCAAAGACCACAGACAAATGGCACTCATTTTTCAACAAATGAAACAGGTCAGAAAATAATTTTCCAGCTATAATAATACAAAGAGCCATCAATCATGAAATATTTATTTACAATAGCAATGTACTCTGTATCTCTGTTACAATCACACAATTACATAAATGTTACTATCACCACTTTACTGATTAAGTAACTGAAATTCAGAGTTTATATAACTTGTCCAAAGTCATACAGCTGGTTAAGCTAGGAGCCAGAATTCAAATGATTTAGTTCTAACACTAAAGCGTGTGCTCTTAATCTCTATACTATGTTAAGATGTGATTGATTCCATATGGCAATTTTTAGTTAGAACTTGATATTGGGTCATGACATAGCAACAAGAGAAGAGAAACAGATGCCCAGAAATACCCAAGTCAGTCTGTAAGTAGCTACTATATTGCATAATAAACAGTGAATGCCAGATAGGCACAGCTGAAATTTCTAGCACTCCAACTGCAAACCAAATTTTGTTAACTATCTGGAAGAGGACCTGACATTGCATCTACCATTATCAAAACTGACAGAATTTGCATGATTCTTGGAGGAGGAAAAAATTAAATCAACTCAGATTACATTATTTAATCTTCCAGACTCCATCTGTACAAATGGAAAATTCATCTGATTTAGTTAAAAATAACATATTTAAAGCACCAATTACATAGTCCAATTAAAGTATTATCTAAATATGCTCCTCTAAAGAAACAACCATGTATTCCTGGTCCAAGATTATATTTTAAACACAGACTCTACTTAAAATAGAACATAATCACTACCAAAACCAAGAAAGGGGCTAAATCACACTTAAAAATCTCACAAGTACATTAGTAGACCCTTTACAAGTAAAAAAAAATTCTTAAAGTTTAATGTGCAGCTAATTTAGCTTGGTGAAATCTCCTTAATATATATATTATAAAATCAACCTATGGTTAGCTAACAATTGTCAGTCTTAGAATATGAAATATCAATATAAGATTTTGTTCCTATTTCTGAATGAAGCACTTTAGTGGTTATTGGTTTAGATGAGCAGATTGCTTGATTTAAGTCTTATTCTGTGAATTGGGGTAGAAGATTAAAAAATGAAGATGGAAATATATAGCTGGGATATAAGTTATATTTAGACTGTAAAAAGAGGGAAGATTAAGTTTATGGTCTTCGCTTTTTGTTTTCTGGGATTTTGGGGGTGTTTATTTTTATTTTTTGCTTTTCTTATATATCAGCATGAGATGATGAGGTCTTAAACTTACACACAGGCAATAGATGTGAAGTGTATTGAGAAATTCTAGAGCTATAGTGGAGATCAAATCAGTTGGACTTGGGACGCAGGTTGATATATTATAGGTGAGGAAGAAAGCATTTTGCAAATGACTGCATTTTCTGTTATGAATAATTAAGTGCATGGTACCTCATGAACTGAACTAAGTAGCGCAGGCGGATGGACACTTTTTACAGGAATAGTGGTGGGAATAGGGAGTATAGAGGGAGAGAGAAGTGGTCCTGTGACAAACAGAAGAAATCCTACCTGGAAAAAACAGGTAAAGTGAACAAGAGATCAAAGTTTGGGTAAGACATAGTACATCCAAAATGAGTCAGTGCTCCCAAACTTCTTTCTACCTTCCCTAACATTTCTCTCAACGTTCAGAAAATTCATTACGAATCACTTCACACGTTAGTGTATCATCGACAAACACCTAAAACATTGTTTCCACTGTCAAGCTAAATGAGTATTATAAGACACAAGTTTTGAAAAGAGAAAAAGCAATGATAACCCAAAATTATATGATGGAATGAATAAAAGAAGCCTGGCCATACTGGTAGAAATGCTGGTATTGAAAGAATTTCAGTTCCATTCACTGTGTGGGAATTTGATTTGTTCAATGTAAACAAAATTATTTCTTAAAGAATTTCCCAGAATTCCAAATGGAAATAAGTAACTACTCTGTTGGTTTTATAAATAAACTCCTGCCAAAGTGATGAAAGTTAATTTTTTTTTGCATTTTTTAACTTAAAAAGAATTAGAAAAGAACTTAAAATTTCAGGGTTTAGCATCATGAAACTATGACTAAGCATAAGCCTTTTCGAAAAAGAAGGAAGTCTAAAGAATATATATACAGAACCAAGGAAACTCTGTGCAGATATAATCCAAAGTGATTGGAATTATTTTATATCTTCAGGATGAGAAAGTGAACAAGCACAATGTCTTACAAATTTTTTAGTTCATGTCTAATTCTAGCCAGTGACTCTTTACACATTTCAGGCTATTGTTGAAACAACTAAAAAAAATATTATTTCTGCTGTGGAAGCACAAGGAGAAGATTCAACTGCTTATGATCCTCTTAATAGAGTCAATGAATTTAGACAGTTTCTTACAAGACCTTCATGTGCATTACAGCAAAACAAAGAGACACAAATTAATCCTTTTTGATAGATGGATGACACTGAATTGTGCAGTAAAGTCCCAAGGTCTAACGAACAAATGAGTTTAAGGTCATACTAGGAAGAAAAATCTTAAATACCAAAATACAGCCCCAAACAGGTGAATCACTCACTTGTCATAGCCCCAAAGCCAAAGATAACTCATGATCAACAGGACTTTCTGCCCCAGTTTTATCTTGAGAAGGTTTCCAAGGTAGTAATGTGTCTGAATCACCATTCGAAACCAGTGATAGAATGGGATTATTGGCTGTTGTTGCTATTGAGGTGTTTAGACACTTCTAATCATTTTCATCTCTCATCTCATTACATTAAGGAAGGTGGCATCACTGAATTCTCTAGTAATATTTAGAGATGCTCATGAAGCTGCCAGGAGGTAGAGGAGATAGTACTGTGCTTAGATTCAGGTTTACATTCAATGCCCAAGTTTACTGTCCTTTAGGCATGTAAACATGAGCCCTATGTCCCTAATCTGTAAATATAAATAATGATATATACTTTAACTATATATTATAAGAATTTAGTAAAATAAATGCTTTAAAGTGCCCTGGAAAGATTAGGCACTTACTAAGTGGTTAAGAAAAATTTTTAAAGGCCAAGTACAGTACCCTATGCCTGTAATCCCTGCACTTTGTGGGGCCGAGATGAAAGGATTGCTTGAGCTCAGGAGTTCCAGACCATCCTGGGCAAAATTATGAGACCCTCATTTCTATAAAAATATAAAAATTCAGTTGGGCATGGTCATGCATGCCTGTAGTCCCAGCTACTCAGAAGGCTGAAGTGAGAGGGCTGCCTGAGCCTGGGAATTAGAGGCTTTGGTAAGCTGTGATCTCACCTTTGCAATACAGCCTAGGCAACAGGGTAGGGTTTTGTCTAAACAAACAAACAAAAAAAAAAAAAAAACTGAACAGATATTTGTTAATGACATATTATAGATCAGACTGTCCAGATTATTATGAATAAATGAAATAATTTTAAGGAAATCTTTTCATTTATTTTTAAATCATCACTTTATTTAAATTTCAGAATTTTCCTTATTAGGTGAAGATTTTAATTTACAAAGAAAAGCAGAGGTAAAATGTAAATTTGGACTTAATCTGCATCTACCCTTTGTGAAATGGGAATTACTCTCAGGTAGGCCAGCCATTTCAATGGCTGTGCTAATTAGGGTCTCACAAAAGAACCACATGAAACTGAATACAATTTCTACTTTGGGGGTCACAGCACCAATTGAACAGAAGCTTTTCTGTGTCATCCCCACAGCCCTCATCTTCCTAAAGTATTTTCTGTTCTAAGAAAACTTAGTGGTTTGCCCTGTCCACCTAGTACTAGAGAATGATTTCTCCCACAAATACTGATACTACTACAAAGTATGTAAATGTGTGTCTCCTAAATATATTTCATCTCTTGTATAATTTTATGGATGACCATACAAGATAGACTCCACGAATGAATAGTTGTAATGGCTAGTCTCATGATAGGGCAGGCTTCTTAGCTTCCATTATCTCATCTACAAGCAAACACTGTGCCTCACCATGACCTTGAACAGGCGTCCCCAGACTTTTTACACAGGAGGCCAGTTCACTGTCCCTCAGACCGTTGGAGGGCTGCCACATACTGTGCTCCTCTCACTGACCACCAATGAATGAGGTGCCCCTTCCCGAAGTGCGGCGAGGGGTGGGGGGGGGCGGATAATTGGCCTCAGGGGGCCGCATTAAGATATAAGCATGGCCAGGAATGGTGGCTCACGCCTCTAATCCTAGCAGTTTGGGAGGCCGAGGCGGATCATGAGGTCAAAAGATCGAGACCATCCTGGCCAACATGGTGAAACCCCATCTCTACTAAAAATACAAAAATGAGCTGGGCATGGTGGCACGCACCTGTAGTCCCAGCTGCTTTGGAGGCTGAGGCAGGAGAATTGCTTGAACCCAGGAGGTGGAGGTTGCAGTGAGCCAAGACTGCACCACTGCACTCCAGCTTAGCACCTGGCAAGAGAACAAGATTCTGTCTCAAAAAAAAAAAAAAAAAAGAAGAGACATAAGCATAAGCAATAGATCATCTACTCAAATTCATGTAAAAGAAGAACTGAGAAGAACTCAGTGGGTTTTGTGGGAAACTATATCTGCTTCCTTTAGTTTTGATTTATTTTGTTAAGATACACTTATAAGTTTAAAGAAAATTGGCTTTCATGGCCAATTAGTTTCACTCTTTCTCTTTACTATTAGTACCCTCAAACACCAACCAGTCTCCCCCCAAAAGAGAGAAGCAAAGCAACAGAACAAGCAACTTTTGTAGGGGGATGATTGTGAGGGACAGTCTTTATCTGTAAAGAAACTCACAAGGCCATATATCTGTAGTTTCTGAAAATGTCCAAGAAGTCCTAGTCACAGTGTTCAAGTGGTCCCTCAAGCCTTGCACTGAAAAGGAACCATTAACCTTGGCATGGTGGAACACATACATTTTCGAACTTGCTCTCTGGCTCTACTTGTCTCTTTGCCTCAAAAACTAATTTGAAGAAGGCAAGGTAGAGGCAGTGGAAGGAATAATTTAGCATTTGTTTATATATATATATATATATGTATGGCAAAATGAAGTGGGCATTTAAAGTTCCCCAAATTTCTAACTTTGATTGAGGTTGACAAAAGTTAACCCTGGTGGCAACTCAATGTAGTCCATAAAGTTAGGGCTGTGAATGTGAGAATGTTCTGTTAAACAGCTATTTGCAAAGCCAAGTGCAAAGATTATCTAATAAACTGGCTCTGGTCATTGGGTAATTAAGCACAAATGAAAAACTTGAATGTTATTTGTAAAAGATTATGTGTAAGTTGGGAATAAAACAAACCCATGAAATCCATTACACATATGCTATGTAGAACCCAGATACCAAGGTCTGGGTCTCCTCTGTCTCATTCCAGACTGAGTATATTCTCACTAAATAATCAAAAGTCTTTTTAAATGAATAAACTACATTTCATATTGCAAATTCACAATTAATAGATGTTTTTACTATGCATTTTAAACCCACTCCCAATTTTACAGATAAGTAAATGGAGTGCAGAGAGATTAAGTACCTGTGAGAGGCCACACATTCAAATGAGTGGTCACAGTAATCAGATAGAATTGTCTCACCTCAAGTCTCATGCTTTTGTGTAAATGTCACCTTGCATTTCTAAAGAAGTAGGTAAGCCAGTTTTAAAAGTCCTCATAATTATGGTCTCATCTAACCCCAGCACATCAAACTAGAGCTTATTGAGCATGTGCTTATTGACCAGGAGGCAGCTAAAAGTTGCTTTTATATTTCCCAGCAAGTCATTTGGTCATCATTCCATTGGAAACGCTCACTCCTTTCTCAAAAACAAAATGCATCCTTGTGATCTGGCGTTTTCTGATAGGGAAAGGGCCAGAGCCAACAGTCAGGAGCAAATAAAACTGCCAGGATAAGCTGCCAGAAAACCACGGACCTCTGCCAAACAAAAATCTATTTTGCTTGGCATGTGGGTTTGGGTTCACAACTGCCAAACAAGTAGGACCAGCAAGATTAGCGGGCTTCACTGGATGGAAAAACCCACCGAAGCCACTGCACTTAGATGATCAAGCACTTAATGTATATTTATAAACTAATATCAACTTTGATTAGCATAAATAAGGGGAAATATAACAAATATGTTTGCAAATTTTATGGCTAAATGCTGGATATTCTCAAATATATTATGGTTTGCCTAGAATTATAGACTCAGAGTTGTAGTAGGAACCTTAAGACTTACAACATTGAACCCTATCATTTTACAGAAGGAAAATCCACATCCTTGAGAAGTAAAACAGCCAAAGATCACAGCAGCATCAGAACCATGTCTTGAGCCCAAATATTCTGTTGTTAGTTATATAACTAGCTATTGACAGAACTGGAAGTAGATCTTAAGCTGTCTTTTTTCTTCTCTACTTAGCTGAGTATTTTAGTGTTTCTATCTCAAATAGGCAAAGGGAGATAAAATCACCAAAAGCAAAATAAGCAAGCTGACACACAGATAATAAAATAGATATTTTAGGGAAAAATGAAAAATCATTAAATGTGGAAAAATTCTGCTGAACCTCAAAGATCAAATCCATTATATTTTCTGATTTCTCTTTGGGTTTTCTTTCTAGAATCTCTTAAAACCAGTAAGTGTGAATATCCATCACTTCATTATGTCAAAGTCATGAAGTTAATGCTTATAATAATTGATCTAAAATTGAAAATTACATAAGCATTTTCCCCAAGAAACTGGTTTGAAGCCATCTCAGCTAACTTTCTAAAAAGTCACCTCCTTTAATCTTTAATGACATTAGACCATTTATAAAAATAACAATATTGATATATGCTTCAAAGAAAATGTTAACAGCAAACTCACTGAATTACAGCAGCTTTACCGAAAATTGTATGCTAGTTTCAAGTCAAGTACAACTTTTCTACCTTACAGGTTTATAAGTTTACATCTCAACTCCTTTCTATACTTGCATTGTTAATAACATTTAGACAGGATGGAAACCTTGAAAGAAAAAAAATTACTTAAGAGAAAATGTGCAAAGAGAAAGAGACAGGCCAAAAATGAATCAAGCAATAATAATTCAAAGATTCGTTTCAGACATTTCATAAAATCTCAGTTAAGACATTTAAAACATTTGTTTTTACCTCAATAGCTTCACACTGACCAAGTGCTAATTCAAAGAAGTAAATTAGATTGCATGAATTTTTAAAAAGCGTAATTGTCAGAAAATTAACCATACAATAAGTTAGATTTCATTGTCTCAAAGTAAAACATACCTCTGCTTCTTTTAATGTTTGTTTTCACACATTTCTGCCACAAAATTTAATAAATACCTAATTGATTTCCTCACCTGTTCTGACAGCAATCCAATGCAGAAACAAACACAATTTAGTAACTTGCAGAAAGGAACACCACCAGTAAAAGACAATCCCAGAAAATTCCCAACTGGTTAGACTAAGTCCAAAACAAAGCTCTTCACCACGAATTTACCATTTTTTTTTAGACAAATTCTTATGAGTGATTAAATTTGCAGTGGCAAACTCCTACTTGGCTTTCCTGTACAAATAAGGAAGATAAAAAACGCTGAAAATTTCTAATGCTGCACCTACCTTGACTTCGTCCCGGTGGTTACTCATAAACATGGCTCCGGCACTCTGAGAGGTTCGCTGAGTTTGTTGTCTTCTGTAGCTAAACAGAGCACTGCCTTTCTTGTATTTATTAGCCTCAAACAATTGAAAATAGTTAACAGCTGAGAAAGGCAAGTTGGAGAGGTTTTAAATGATACAGGTGAGCAAAGACCAGAAACACGCTTTTCCAATTACCACAACATTACCAGAAAACACATTTTTCCACAGGTGTGGACAGAATAGTATTCCTGTGTTATGGTCCTTGATAGAAAGATTACTGTGGTCAACAAGTTTGGGAGATACTGATTATCCCCTAGCTTTAGTGATTCTCAACATGCACTTACATTTACTTTTTAGGTAAGAGTAGTCTCTTTTTTGCCCCAGAACTCCTCTTTTGCTCCTGGATCCACACAGCTCTTTCACTGGGAAAAGTACTGTTTCTCCTGAGATAAGAATAAAAGCAGCCATCTTCTTAAGTGGTCCTGCCTCCTTGGCCAGAGTGATTGGTTGGGGGATGGAAACCTTCTCCAAGCTAGTTCAATCAAAGCCACTAACTCAGCCACAGCTATTGGTCTGGAGATAGGTGTGTGACCTGATGTTTGCAAAGCAGAGACTTTCCTTAAGAATGTTTTACTGGAGTTGGGGTAAAAAGATAGCCCAGTCTGTTTGCTCTTAAGAATACATGATGTGAGCTAGGAGCTCATGTCTCTCTTAAGAGAAGTCAGTCTGAGAATGTGAGGCAAATTACAAAAGAAGAAGCGAAACCAGAGACTTGGAAGAGATAGGTGGTCAATTCTTGGCTCCAGTTGTCTCTCAGGCCAGTACAACACCAGCTCTCGGGTTGGAGTTCTGTTTCTTAAAACCAAAGATCCCTGAATACCATGCTACACATAAGGTAATAATGGAGCTGGAAGCTACACTATTACAAAAAAAATTCGGTATGCCCAGCTTATGCTCTTGTTTGCTTTATTTTATCCAACTACTTTTCTAAAAATACAGTGCATGTCTAGAGCAAGAAATAAACATTACCAAATGTAGTACGAATTGCTACCATTTACTGGGAGTTATCTATTAATCATGCATTTCTGAAATGCTTATACATAAAGCAGTTGTTTTCAAACCATAATAAGCAGAGCCCCACATGCTGCATGGGGTGATGGGGTTGGGGGAAGTACAGGTGCCAACATGAACACAAAGAAGACAAAAATGTGGTGGTCTCTTGCTCCTAAACCCATCTTTGAGTAAAGCACCCCCTATTAGGTATCGATGGATTGTATCTGAAAATACTAAGAGCGATTTATGACAAACCCACGGCCAATATCATATTGAATGGGCAAAAACTGGAAGCATTTCCTTTGAAAACTGGCAGAAGACAAGAGTGCCCTCTCACACCATTCCTATTCAACATGGTATTGGAAGTTCTGGCTAGGGCCATCAGGCAAGAGAAAGAAATAAAGCATATTCAAATAGGAAGAAAGGACATCAAATTGTCTCTGTTTCCAGATGACATGATTGTATATTTAGAAAACCCCATCATCTCAGCCCAAAATTTCCTTAAGCTGAGAAGCAACTTCAGCAAAGTCTGAGGATACAAAATCAACGTGCAGAAATCAATAGCATTCCTATACACCAATAATAGACAAACAGGGAGCCAAATCATGAATAAACTCCCATTCACAATTGTTATAAAGAGAATAAAATACCTAGGAATACAGCTGACAAGGGATGTGAAGGACCTCTTCAAGGACAACTATGAACCACTGCTCAAGGAAATAAGAGCATACACAAACAGATAGAAAAACATTCCATACTCATGGTTAGGAAGAATGAATATCGTGAAAATAGTGATACTGCTCAAAGTAATTTACAGATTCAATGGTATCCCTATCAAGCTACCAGTGACTTTCTTCACAGAATTGGAAGAAACCACCTTAAACCTCATATGGAACCAAAAAAGATCCTGCATAGCCATGACAATCCTAAGCAAAAAATAAAAATAAAACAAAGCTGGAGGTATCATGGTACTGGACTTCAAACTGTATTACAAGGCTACTGTACTCAAAACAGCATGGTACTGGTACTAAGACTGAGATATAGACCCAATGAAACAAAACAGAGACCTCAGAAATAACTCCACACAACTGCAACCATCTGATCTTTGACAAACCAGACAAAACCAGGCAATGAGGAAAGGATTACCTATTTAATAAATGGTGTTGGGAAAACTGGCTAGCCATATGCAGAAAGCTGAAACTGAATCCCTTCCTTATACCTTATACAAAAATTAACTCTAGAGAGATTAAAGATTTTTACAAGAGGCCTAACACCATAAAAACTCTAGAAGAAAACCTAGGCAATACCATTCAGGACATAGGCATGGCAAGGACTTCATGACTAAAACAGCAAAAGCAATGGCAACAAAAGCCAAAATAGACAAATGGGATCTAATTAAACTTAAGAGCTTCTGCACAGCAAAACAAACTATCAATAGAGTGAACCAGCAATCAACAGAATGGGAAAAAATTTTTAGAATCTACCCATCTGACAAATATGGGTAGAATATCCATTATCTACAAGGAACTTAAATATCCAGAATCTACAAGGAACTTAAACAAATTTACAAGGAAAAAACAACCCCATCAGAAAGTGGGCAAAGGATATGAACAGACACTTTTCAAAAGAAGACATTTATGCAGCCAACAAACATATGAAAAACAGAAACAGCTCATCATCACTAGTTATTAGAGAAACGCAAATCCAAACCACATTGAGATACCATCTCACATCAGTTACAATGGCAATCATTGAAACATCAAGAGACAACAGATGCTGGAGAGGATGTAGAGAAACAGGAACGCTTTTACACTGTTTTGGGGAGTATAAATTAATTCAACCATTGTGGAAGACAGTGTGGTGATTCCTTAAGGATGTAAAAATAGAAATACCATTTGACCCAGCAATCCCATTACTAGGTATATAACCAAAGGATTATAAATCATTCTATTATAAAGACATATGCACCCATATGTTTATTGTGGCATTGTTCACAATAGAAAGACTTGGAACCAACCCAAATGCCCATCAATGTTAGACTGGATAAAGAAAATGAGGCACATATACACAATAGAATACTATGCAGCCATAAAAAAGGATGAGCTCATGTCCTCTGCAGGGACGTGAATGAAACTGGAAGGCATCATTCTCAGCAAACTGACAAAAGAACAGAAAACCAAACACTGCATGTTCTCACTTATACAGTGAAAACACAGGGACACAGGGAGGGGAACATCACACACAGGGCCTGGGGGATGGGGGGCTAGTGGAGGAATAGCAGGGGTTGGGAGGTTAGGGGAGGGATAGCATTAGGAGAAATACCTAATGCAGATAACAGGGTGATGGATGCAGCAATCCACCACCATGGCATGTGTATACCTATATAACAAACCTGCACCATCTGCACATGTACCCCAGAACTTAATGTATAATAAATAAATTTTTAAAGAAGAAATATATAATCCCCTTCTTTGCCCAGGTTCCTAGAAGTTAGAGAGATTATGCAATAGAGAATAAAATGAAAAGAAATATCAGGGGTTCCACTGAAGGTCACAGTGGTTTCCTCTAACCATCTTTTTTCCTTAGACACCCTGTGCTCTGTAATCAAAAAAGATTCAGAGCCTTCAATGGAGGTGTAACTCAATCTTGAACATTATAGGTTGAGTCCTTTCTAGGTACTAGGCTGGGTATTAGTCAACACAGCTAAAATATAATTTGGATATCATCTCCGTCCTGAAGTTGTTCATAATCTAGAGATATTAGCAGTTGTGGTCACAAAATGTGACACCGCAAAAAGAAAATTGTATCAGTAATAGGCAAGCTATAAAAACAGAGACTGCATCAAGATGTCCAGATTGAAGCATCAGAAAGGAGGTTTGTATTAAAAAACAAGTAGAGCAGTTTTCTACTTATCGAAAGCTTGCAGTACTACTTAACTTTTAATTAAAATTTCTGTTTTCAATATATCTCTCTCCATATAGCAGGAATTATTCCTGAAGGAAGTACTAAGTCAAAGTTTAGATTAAAAAAAAATCAATAAAATCCCATGGAAGAGATATAGTACTCCAAATTGGGTTTACATTTCTTCTGACAGAAAAAAATTATTCACAAGAGCAAAGATTTGTTCATGGTTTAACATTCATCAGCTATGTGAAAAGCAAAATATATGTTTACTGTATACCATGTAAGTATCAGAATTATGGTTGATAACAGTATTCTGATATGTATGTTGTTAGATTCAAAACCAATATATATGGAAAAGCTCCTCAAGAATATGTATCATTTAAAATCACTTTAAATAGTACTTCAGTTAGGTCTCTAATTTCTGTTTGGAATGTGGAAGAAAATTGAAGATGAAGACCAAAATTGCATAAGCTTGAGCCATTAGAGAAATTAAATGTAACACATGTAAACATGGAGAGTTTTTAAAAAATAAATCAAATATCCTGACATCAAAGCCACAAATTATGAAATTGTATTTGGTTTTCATACTAATACCAAAACATCAAGATAGCATCCACAATTGACTAAATTTCTTTCAAGCAGCCACAGTTTGTACTTTGCCAACCCACATATTCAGGCAAGTACATAAACGTGTCCCCGACACAGATGTAATTTGTGGTCAAAAGACAGAGCATTGTGGAAACCCTGCAGTCAGCCTCAGACAAAAGGCTTCAGGACAGATTGTTTACATGGGGTAAAACATTGAAGTTTAAAGATTTTGCTGCGTGATTGAGGATTGTTATTGGGCATCTTATCAGAATAAAATAATGTGTGGGCTGTGGCACATTTTTAAAATTATGTAAAAAAGTAGAAGGTAAAAAATATATAAGAATAAGAAGACCTCTTTGAAGCAGCTTATGTGGTAGCTCTTTTTCCTATGACATTTATTATTTTTCTTCTGTGCCCTGGTCTTGACACCTTAAATGCAGAGTGCCGTGTCCTTCTGTATTTCTAAAACTGGTCCCTTGCTAAAGTTATCTGCAGGAACACAGGAGAGGTCAAAAGAACATGGCCTTTGCAGCTGGACAAATCTGAATTCTAATCCTATCTCTGCCCTCTAGTGACTATTGGACTTGAGCAATTCATTTTACCTGACTCAGTTACAAAATATATAAAATTGGGGTAATAAGACCTACCACTATAGGTTGCTGTAGTTACGTCATAATATACATAATGAGCCAACAGAGTTTGTCTTGTAGCTGGCTGTAGGGCAGTAAGTAGCATCTCTCATAGTCGTAAGTTTACTATTGTTGT
The DNA here is from genome assembly GCF_048565385.1 of Saimiri boliviensis. Taxonomy (NCBI): domain Eukaryota; kingdom Metazoa; phylum Chordata; class Mammalia; order Primates; family Cebidae; genus Saimiri; species Saimiri boliviensis. Next base: position 97,438,118 of record NC_133455.1, read on the forward strand.
AGGTAGTGTCCTTAGGAGCTCTGCTACTTGAGGGTTGTTTATATTGCCATTGTTATCTGCCCTCACTTTTGGACCCTCAATTTTCTGCTAATTTCTGAGAACCACTTTATCTATATCTGATAATGCTTTCCCTCTTGTGTTTCCAGGCAGCACCAAAAGTAACAAGCAGAGCAATGTTGAAGACAAGCAAGCAGACAGACACTATTATCTTCCATCTTTTAGGGAACATGAATGTGTTTTTAATAACCAGAGATTCAGGAGAAATGCCCTAAATCTCCCTGAATATAAAAGGACTATGCCAAAGAATGAGCTGTTTATGATCACTTTTAATATGATAGATAATAATGATTTATTTGATGGTTTCAAATTTAGAGAATAAACCTCCAAAAATTAACAAAAACTGTTACATTTGTAAGCCATTGACTATATCTTTTAGGCCTTCACTCATTCCAGCAATATGTTCATTGAAGATAGTGTCAGTCAGGCATGGTGGCTCATGCCTGTAATATCAGTGCTTTGGGAGGCTGAGGCAGGAGGATCACTTGGGCCCAGGAGTTTGAGGCTGCAATGAACTATGACTGAACCACTACACTCCAGCCTGAGCAACAGAACAAGGCCCTGTCTCTTAAAAAAATAATTAATGTATTAAAAAAGAAGATAGTGCCTAATAGGTGTGCACATTCAGAAGAAAGAGTATGACTTTTTGGTCCTACTTCACAGCAGTTTTTCAAAAATTCTTCAGTCAGCAGGACCTGGACCCATGAACTTACGTGACTATAGGAGCAGCCCAAGATGTAAAATAAGTCCATAGCATATTATAATACATCATTTCAATTTTTAATTCACAGTATAATATCTCAGGGCAATTGTTCCTCAATTAAAATTGAATGAGATTATTTAATATTATCAGAAATGCATTCCTTAAATCATTGTGTATAAATATATAAATATCTTAAAACCATTGGTATATGAAATTATACAAGACCTGCCTAGCATATTTATGTTATCATTATCCCAGGAAACATTGGCAGTATTTTTACTGTAACTCTTTATCATATTCTTTTCAAGCTTACTTTTTTTTTAACGTATGTATATGTGTTTCTTGACCTTTTGCCATCTGGTAGGAATTTGGGACTGCTGGATCATAGGGACAACACAAACATTTGTGACATTATTTTAAAAGATTAATCATGTTGTATAAACAGTTCACATGGTCTCACACACAAAATCTTTGATCAAAAGCTTTTGTTTTTCTTAAATCATGTAACAATAAGAGACTCTATTTTGTAAAAGGACCCATTTGCTTTTCAGGGCTATGTCATCTTGCCTTAGCCAAAGCAGACTAAATGAGCAACAGTGATGTTTACTAATGAAATAATATGCACACTTTTGGTTTACCTTGTAGGTGCACTCACCCTGTCTCCAAGTCTTCTCGGCTTACTGCTGCCTGCCCTTGGCATCCTTGTCTACTTGGAATTCTGAATGTGTTGTGACAGCTGCTGTTCCCATCCCAGCTCAGAAGACACCCTTCATCCCTGGGATGACCACAATTCCAATTTCTGTGGCTCCATCCTAAGCCAAAAAAATTATACTTTAACAAACTATTCAACTGATTTACAACACACATGATGACTGAGGCATTCAGGAACCCCTTCATCCAAAAGAATAAACTTTTAAATGGATATAAATGATTTTTAACTCGTTCCAATATGCCTTATAAACCACTTAACCTGATTCTGTGACAATTGCATGATTTAACCCAATGGGACAAGTTACAGTGTTCAATTCAATACTATAGGCTGTAGAGTGAAAGTCAAATCACCATATACAGGTGCTTTAAATTTAATAACAAGTTGTGAAATATAATAGAGATTGAAATGTTGGTTGTATGTGGTAAATGTAAGAGTAATACAGTCTCTTGTACTTTCCTCGCTATTTTGGGTACTGCATATTATTGAATGGCCCCTATCATTCATGACATCTTGAGTTTTCTTGAAAAGCCAATAGAGTGTAACAAATGCTGTCATAAATCCCATGATCAAATCATGAGTTGAAAGATTTTGATTACTGAAAACCAAATTCTAGAACTTACTATCAGTATTCTTATTTTCAAAGTAAGTAATTTTCTAAATATTTGATTTTCAGAATCAGTTTTTTAATAGTAAACATACCATATAAAGATTTTTTTTACTTTTATATTCTACTCTGAAGTTATTTTATGCTTTTCTTATCAATTTCAAATCTCAAAAATCACAGCTCTTATATAGAGTATCATGATATTGCTATATTTGTTCATATGTGGAATGATAAATTTAGAAAAGTAGAGTGCTTCCTTTTTTATTGAGCGGTGACAGTCATTACACAGTTAGGAACAAGTGACAGTTAAGTGAATATCGCAATTACTAGTACTTTGGTTTTTCTGCTTTATTCCTAAGTATAACTTTTTTACTACAAATGTCAGATCAAAAAGTCACCTATAGGCTGAAAAAGCTCCAGTATTCTTTTTTAAAATTAGTTGTAAGCTCATTTCCCACTTCAATGCAATACTGAAAACTGGCTAAAAATACCAAATCAATATATTGCTAATAGTACTTTGAAGAGTATGCAAAACTGGAAGGCCAGGAGGAGACAAATAATATGTCTTTCCGATTGTGTCTCCCAAGTGTTGGTGCTTTGGGTTTTTATAAGTTATGAAAAGGAAGATGCACATTTCTTCATTCTCCATGGTGTGCACGGAAATATGTTTGAGTATGGATGTGAAAGAAATCGAGTAATAAAGAATTAGCTGGCTCATGAAATAGTGCAATGTTGGATGCTTCAAGAGGTATAATCCTATTTTATTAGCACAAACTTGCTAGCTAATTAGAGTTTATCTTTTTAGAAAGGATACCGTATAGGTTCGTAAAAAATATTTACAGGAAGCAAAATAGATCTATTACTACTTTACCCCTTTTTCTTTAATTTGTATAATTTTTGTACTATATATCTATGTGTAAATGTTTAGAGCCTTCATTATGAAAATATCAATAAATATTTCATTAGTTTACATTTAACTCTTTGTTATAAAATGAAACTTTTAAAAATAAGTGAAATGGATGATTTCCCAGTGGAAGTATGTCAACAGTCTTAAGATCATTGCCAGATTTCATAATATTTAAGTATTTGAAAAAGAAACAAAATGTCTTCATACTTTAAGGAAACGAATACTCTGTATACCTTCTGTACAAATGTTTGTGTTTTCATTGTTACACTTTGGGGTTTTACTTTTGCAATGTGACCTATGTTGGGCATTTTTATATAATCAACAACTAAATCTTTTGCCAAATGCATGCTTGCCTTTTATTTTCTAATATATGATAATAAGGAACAAAACTGGTTAGATTTTGCATGAAGTGGATCTGAAAGGTAAGAGGAAAACAGACTTTGGAGGTTGTTTAGTTTTGAATTTCTGACAGAGATAAAGTAGTTTAAAATCTCTGGTACACTGATAACTCAAGCTTTTCATTTTCTCATACAGCTGTACAGATTTAACTGGGACCATCAGTTTTAAACTGTTGTCAAGCTAACTAATAATAATCTGCTTTAAGATGCAAGACTCTGAATTAAACTTTATATAGGTATAGATACATCTGTTGTTTCTTTGTATTTCAGGAAAGGTAATAGTAGTTTTATTTGATACTGATAAATATTGAATTGATTTTTTTAGTTATTTTTTATCATTTTTTCAATGGAGTAGTATAGGACTGTGCTTTGTCCTTTTTATGAATGAAAAAAAATTAGTATAAAGTAATAAATGTCTTACTGTTACCTAAGAAAGAACAACTGTCCTTTCAATTTACCTCAAGTTTAAATTTATTTTTAGAAGGTTTTCATTACAAGTTCAATAGAAGGGAATATTCTGGTTAAGCAACAGTTTAATATTTGAAAAGTTCTACAAAAAGTACACACATAGAAGAAATATACGCGGAGTTGTTATTACACTGAAATAAGATCACCTGGTAAATAACTTCAACTCATGAAGATGTCAGTGAATATCATTCAATCTAAATTGAAATACTAAAGCAAGCTGCTAGATGCTAAGAAAATGAGACTGTTTGACACTGAATGAGCTGAGCCTGGAATAGAGGTATCTGCATAATGGCATGAATCTATAGGAGGAGTGTAAAGCCTCTGAGTCCTGAGACAGGCTGGGCCCAGAAAACCATGCCAGGGCTGCCTGTGTCCTGCCTTCTCGTTTTCTCCTGTGTTCTAATCATGGTTTCATAATGGAATTCTTACCTCTCTTCTTATTTCATGAAGCTTGCTATACCCTGGATTCTGGTTTTCCTTTTTTGACCTTGTATCTGTTTCTAGATCTTAAGTATTAGATTACTTCTCTTCTAATATTTTGTATTGGTATTTGACCTTCAACTGACCCCAGCTCACATTCTCTAGGCTTTGAAGGATCAAATCTTCTTTCTGTGAGAGTGTGTTCCATGTTACTGATTGTCAAACCTGGTTGCCCGTCAGCATCACCTGGAGAATCAGAAAAATTAAAATAAAATCCCTGGGCCTCAGTTCAGATTCGCCAAATCAGAATCTGAGGCATGGACTATATTTTGGAGGGAATGTTCAGTACTGCCTGATAGGGGATTGGGTTTGAAGTTTTCATGATCACTACAGGCTAAATAAACTGATAGTGTTAGCCGAAACAACAGTATATTTCAATAGCATGTCTACATAACTTATTATCTCTTAAGAAAAAAAAATCCATAACCTCGGCTTGCCTAAATGCTGATTTGTTTATAATTATTATTGTCTTCTGTTCTACATCTTAATATCAAAATATAATACAGTTTTTGTCTGGCAAAAATATCCCGTATCTTGTTTGTATCCAAACTGCAGACATAAATGCACCTCAGAAGATTTCTTCTCTAAAGGAATGTGAACTTTTTCTTTTTCCTTCATGATACTTGGAAAATGAATTAAATTTTAAAGGTTAATTTCCTGAGTCTATCATCTTCTGGAAGTTGCTAATAAAAAAAAATGATGAAAATTACTTCCCCCAAACTTTACTATTTGTTTCTTCATCATAGACACAGGATGACTTTGAATCAACTGACTTGTTAACCAGTTTATGGGAAGCCAGAATTAGGTTTCACCTATTTTAAAACCAAGTTTCACTTTCCAGTTTATTAGAAATAAGTCTGCTACTTGGGGTAATATATACGTACGTATATATTACGTACGTACAATGCCATTACTAATTTTGCTCTAGAATTCAGTCAGGCTCATCCTAAAGCACAACCGTCAAGTTAATCCTTTTCATTCAGGGTAATTTGTTTCACAGATGCTGCCTTGAAAGCAAAACCAAAAATCTTCATCTTTTCTTGCATTTGTTTCCCAGAACTGCAGTAAAAACTACCACAAACCAAGGGTCTTACAATAACAGAATTTTCTCACAGTTCTGGGAACTGGAAGTCTAAAATGAAGATGTCAGCCTGTCTTCTGGAGACTCCAAGGGAGAATCTGCTCCACAACCCCCTCTTAGCTTTTCATGGTTACAGGCAGTGCTTCATATTCCTTGGCTCGCAGGTGCAACACTCCAATCTCTACCTCTTGTCATGTGGCATATTCCCTGTGTGTCTTGCTGTCCACATTTCTCTCTTTTATCAGGACACCAGTCATTGGATTAGGAACCATCTTAATATCCAGCATGACTTCCACTTAATTACATATGCAAAGACCCTATTTCTAAATAAGATCACATTCACAGGTTCTGAGTGGACATATATTTTGTATCAATATAGTTTGTCTCAGCATAGTTCTCATTTCCTTTTTTTAAAACCTGATATTTATCACTCACACTAACGTGGATATGATTCAAATGCTGCTCTAAGCATCATTTCAGAAAGCATTTATGTTGATAATGTAAAACAATATGGATGAAACGCAAATAAATTATGCTAGGTGAAAAGAAGCCAGATTCAAAATGCTGTGTGATGCCATTTATGGAACTTTCTGGAACAGTCAGAATGCTAGTGGTTGCAAGGAGTTGAGAACAGGTGAAGGGTCTGACTGTACAGAAGCAGCATGAGGGAACTCTTAGGGGCCACAAAACTGGTTGTGGTGACTCAAAACTATGCATTTGTTTAAACACAAAATTCCCCATCGAAAGAGTGAGCTTTACAGTATGTTCATTAAAACAAAATTTTTAAAAATGAAATTTTTGAAAAGATCATGACCATTGGACAGATCTATGATAGCATTTTAATGCCATCTGTTATTACTTATGAGATCTTGGACAAGAAGTGTGACATTCTGAGATGCAGTTTCCTCGTCTGTAAAATAGGAATAATATTTCTCAATTGTTCAGAGTTCTTTTAGTTGCAAATGACAAACACTCAACTCCAATACCTTTAAGGAAAAAAAAAGGAGTCTATTGACTCAAATAATGCAGTCTCTAAAATGGATTAGATATAAAGGCTTCAGTAATGTTCCCAGGGTTTCTCTTCATCTATGGATTCTGCATGTCTGGCAGGCTATTATTTTGTGGAAGGAATCCAGGGTACTGACAGTTCCAAACCTACATCCTCCTGAGTAGTTGTCCAAAAGTAATAGAGCCTCTCTCACTCTGACTCAGCATACATAGAAAATCTTGGTGAAGACTCAGATTATCCCCAGAAAATTGGTATATTTTACGTGCCATTTTGGGTTTCCTGTCCACCCTTCTGGGTAGTCAAAAGGTGGCACAAACCTTGTAATAGAAATTCCCACCAGCTAGGCATGGTGACTCACACCTGTAATCCCAGCATTTTGGGAGGCCAAGGTGGATGGGTCACCTGAGGTAAGGAGTTTGAGACCAGCCTGGCCAACATAGCGAAACCCTGCCTCTACTAAAATACAAAAAAATCAGCCAGGCCTGGTGGCATGTGCGTTTAATCCCAGCTACTCAGGAGGCTGAGGCAGGAGACTTGCTTGAACCTCAGGGGTGGAGGTTGTAGTGAGCTGAGATTATGTTACTGCACTGCAGCCTGGGTGACAGAGTGAAGCTTTGTCTCAAAAAAAGAAGAAAGAGAGAGAAGAGAGAGAGAGAGAGAGAAAGAGAGAAAGGAAGAAAGGAAGGAGAGAGAGAGAGGAAGGAAAGGAAGGAAGGAAAGAAGAGAGAGAAAGAAAAGAAAAAAGGAAAAGGAAGGAAGGAAAGATAAAGAAAGAAAAGGAGAGAGAGAAAGAAGGAAGGGGAGGGGAGGGGAGGAAAGGGGAAAGAAAGAAGAAAAGAAAAAAGAGAGAAGTTAATTCCCACCAGGACTAGATGGCATGGAGAAAGATGGTTCCTCCAGAAGAAATATCAGGTGCCTGTCAGCACGAAGATCCTTTTACCACCTGTTAAATATACACTATTCTCAGTGACGACAGGTGAGGGGAAATTATTGTCAATCAGTCCCATCTACACCGTTTTTATTATTTCTAAGAATGACATGAATATTCAACTAGAGTACAAGTTTCCAAGGGACTTTGAAACTTCATTAGAAAAGCTTATCCACATTACACAATCATTTCAATTAATCACAGGGAAAGGACGTGTCACGTTGAAGTGTTGCAAAAACATGCATCATTTTAAGTGAACTGTATTCATTATTAACAAAACCTCAGTGGCAGATAACAATAAAAAAACTGCTCACACATTTGGGCAGCAGTAGGTAACATATGTGGCTTTGCTTATCTGAACTGAACTCCCTCACATGTTTGGGAGTCAGTTGACTGTCAGCTGTTCAAGACTGCCCTTAGATGGGGCCTTTCGGGTAACTTGACTCTGCTTCACTTTTCTCCCACTCTCCAGCGGGCTAGACTTGGCACGTTCTCATGGCTGACAGAGATGCAAGAAAGCGTGTGGAAACACGTATCTATTTTCTCAAGCGTTTGCTTGCCTCATGTCTGCTAACATCCTATTGACCAAATCGAGTAATATTATAAACCCAGAGCCAAGAGGCAGGGCAGGTCACCCACATATGCGGATGGACACTTTAAAGGTGCAATAAGGGTGTGGATATAGGGAGTGTTGAAGAATTGGAGCCAAATGATGTAATCTACCACAGATACTTATCAAATTCCACTGGATATAAGATGCCATCAATTTTACTATTAGACTAGAAAAATTATTTCTAATTAAACGATGACATGTTTATCATGCAGAACTGTTATTCTTATTGAAATGGATATTTATTTGGACATATGTTTTTATGATGTATTATACTTATGCCTAGACAATAAAGAGACTATACAAAAATTGTGCTAAGAAAGTCCTACAAATTTTCCACATTTAGAATAAGACTCTTAGAAATCATTTCTAAACTCTGAGTAGTTGATGTTTGTACTTTGTTACAAAATGTCATCTTTTGCTGGTATTGGTGTCTACATCGTTACTTGTTTATCATGTAGAACTGATAAACAAATGCTTGTTTATCATGCAGAACTGTTATTCTTATTGAAATGGCTATTTATTTGGACATATGTTTTTATGATGTATTATACTTATGCCTAGACAATAAAGAAACTATACAAAAATTGTGCTAAGAAAGTCCTACAAATTTTCTACATTTAGAATAAGACTCTTAGAAATCATTTCTAAACTCTGAGTAGTTGATGTTTGTATTTTGTTACAAAATGTCATCTTTTGCTGGTATTGGTGTCTACATCATTACTTAAAGGACACTCCAATATTTCTTTCAAGGCACTGATGCCCATTCTGCTCATGTTTTCTCAATCTTACCAGGTATCAACAGAGACTTATTGTGGCCATTGAAAAAAAAATTTGTTTATAAAGTCTTCTCTTATAGAGGTGGAACGTAATTCCGGTCCCCTTGAGGATATGCTGAATTTAGTGAATCACCTCCAGAGAATGGGATAAAGCAGAAACGACATTGGAGGACTTTGGAAACTACATCATTAAAAAGCCAGTGTGGTCTCCATCTTAATCATTCTCTCTCTCTCTCTCTCTCTCTCTCTCTCTCTCTCGGATCAATGGCTCTTTGAGAAGGCAGTTGCCATGTTCTGAGGGTGTTCAGTCAACCCTATGCAGATATCCATAGAGAGAGAAACTGATACCTCCTGTTAGCATCCCTGTGAGTGAGCCATCTTGCAAGCCTATCAGCCTCAGTCAAGCCTCCTGAGGAATACAGTCTAGGCTGAAAGCCTAATTACAATCTAATGAAAGAACTTGAGCTAGAACCACCCAAACATCTGCTCCCAGATTTACGACCTTCAGGAACTATGTGAGACAATAATTATTTGTTGTTTTAAGCCATTACATTTTGGAGTTATTCATTAAATAGTAGTAGATAACTATACAATTGGCAAATGATTAAGACTCTTAAGTGATTTGTTGACAAAAATTTTAAGCAAATGTAGTTGTCCAATTTGACCAACAAAATTAAGAAATGTAATCCTGTATGTTCAGCTACTTTATTTTCATGTATTTCTGTATGCTATAATGATTTAAATTCAATGCTGAATTATAAAGACACATAAAAACAATCAAACTCATGTGTTTTCTCCAAAGTATTTCCAACTCAATTGAAGTGATGATAATATAAACAGTTATGTTAAGATGACTTATGTGTAGGCAATAATAACTCTGCTGTAGCTGTCTCCTGGCTGAGAGCAATTGAAAGATACCATTAATTGTAAGATGCATCTTATTTTAAGAGATGTTAACATATTTCAAAAATGTGTGGACTAGAAATAGGGTACTTAACAGTTCTTATGAAAACTTGTAGCTTCTGTGACTAAATTTAGGGTAAAGAAGATGAAACTTATATTTAGGTTAGGATGTTGAAGAGTAACTGATTATTGAAGATGCAAGACTCCTGTTTCACTGTCTGGTATCCCAGTGGGAGCTGAGATGAGCAGGGCTGTCCAGCAAAACTGTTTCTACCTTTACAGCTATCATAAAGGCAACAGCTCAAAGAGTTCTAACTCAACTGTTTCACTATTTCTTTTCATCTTGACACAGTAGTATAAGCTCATGCATGCAATAAGGACTCAATACATATATAGTGAATGGATTTTTGAATTAATAAAAAAAAACCAAGTTTTTAGATTTTTGTGTTTTAGCATATTTTCTAGAAATATTTTTATGTTACTTGATTGATAATGTGCTTATTCCACATATTCTAATATCATGGAACTGTTTACTAAAGTAACTGTCAGCTTTTGACAATGCTGTTTACAGGTTTAAGTCTGTAAAAACTTGTAAGTGGAAAAAAGGCTCTTTGAAGGGTGATCACTAAAGAGGGATAAATTTATCTATAGTTGTATACCCAGGACATATCCAGGACCCTCCTCTTCTGAGTATTGTTTCTGCAAAATTTCATTTCTAAATATTTGTACCACAGGAGTGCTAGATCATATTGATGTAAAAAATAATACTATACAATTTGTGGCTCACACTAATGCACTATGCACCTTGTCCCATTTATCATTTATTTTTATGTATTTATATTTTTTATTATGTGTTTCTCTATTTTAACTCCAATCCCACATCACACCATGCTTTCACTGTCATGTATTCAATGTTTGTCCTTTCAATTTATTGTATTTATATGCTACTGCATGAATAATACATAGGATTCATATATTTGGTTTTATTTATATAAATTATATTTTGCTGTGTGTTTTATTCTGCTTCATAACTCTTTCAATTAACATTACATTTTCTGATACATCTGTATTACTCTATGTATGTCTAGTTTATTCATCTAGTTAATTTTGGTGCAATTTATTTCTTTGTTCCCATTGTTTAAAAAATCTCCCCACTAGAGTTAATTTTACAGTAAACATTTATTTGCATGCTTCTTTATGTACCTTTATGGGAATTTTTCTAGGGTACACATTTGGCAATAGAATCACTAGATTATTGTACGTGTGTAATACACTATTTACCATGCATATTCATTCATTCAACAAGGTTCTTCTCTTCATGTTGAGGATACAGCAATGAGAAAAATTAAGTCATACAAATTTTAAAAGGTAACTCCAATTTTCACTTCTTTCAACACTTGAGGATTTCCATTTTCTCATCCAAACTTGATATTATATAGATAAAAAATTTAGCCAATCTGGTCATGTGTAAAGTGTTTTAATTTACATTTCTCTGATTACGAAATGTGCTGACCACCTCTTTGTACAATTATTACTTATAAATTTTTCTTTTGTGAATTTTCTATTCATAACAAAACATTTCAATATTTTATAGAAATCTTAAACATACACATACTGAAATGTTTTGACTGTGTCCCCACCCAAATCGCATCTTGAATTGTAGTTCTCATAAAGCCCACATGTCATGGGAGGGATATAATGGGAGGTAATTGAATCATAGGGACAGGTATTTCCCGTGCTACTCTCTTGATAGTGAATGGGTCTAAGGAGATCTGATGGTTTTATAAAGGGAAATTCCCCTGCACATGGTGTCTTGCCTGCCACTAGGTAAGACATGCCTCTGCTCCTCCTTCACCTTCTGGCATGACTGTGAAGCCTCCCTAGCCATGTGGAACTGTGAGTCGATTAATCCTTTTTTTGTTTTTTAAATATAAATTACCCAGTCTCAGTTATTTCTTCATAGCAGTGTAAAAATGGACTAAATGCAGTAAATTGGTACCAGTAGAGTGGAGTACTATAATGATACCCAAAATGTAGAAGTGACTTTGAAACTGGGCAACAAGCAGAGGTTGGAACAGTTTGGAGGGCTCGGAAAGAGACAGGAAAGTATGCGAAAGTTTGGAACTTCATAGAGACTTGAAGGGCTCAGGAGATAGGAAAATGTGGGAAAGTTTGGAACTTCCTAGAGACATGATGAATAGCTTTGACCAAAGTGCTGACAGTGATATGGACAATGAAGTCCAGGCTGAGGTGGTCTCAGATGGTGATGTGGAATTTGTTGGAATCTGGAATAAAGGCGACTATTACTATATTTTAGTAAAAAGACTAGTGGCATTTGCTGCTGCACTAGAGATCTGTGGAACTTTGAACTTGAGGGAGATGATTTAGGGTATCTGGTGGAAGAAATTTCTAAGCAGTAAAGCATTCAACATGTGACTCGGATGCTGTTAAAAGCATTCAGTTTTGTGTGTTTACAAAGATACGGTTTGGAATTAGAACTTATATTTAAAAGGGAAGCAGAACATAACGGTTCAGAAAATATGCAGGCTGACAGTGCAATAGAAAAGAAAAACACATCTTCTGAGGAAAAATTCAAGTTGACTGCAGAAAATTGCATAAGTAACAAGGAGCCAAATGCTAATCACAAGACAATGGAGAAAATGTCTTCAGTGCATGTCAGAGGGCTTCATGGCAAGCCTGCCCATCACAAGCTGGCAGGCCTAGGAAAAAAATGGTTTTCTGGGCTGGGCCCAGAGTTTTGCTGCTCTGTGTAGCCTCAGGACTTCGTGCCCTGCATCCCAGCATGAATAAAAAGGGCCAATATCATCTCAGTCCACTGATTCAGAGGGTGCAAGACCCAGGTTTTGGTGTCTTTCACGTGGTGTTGGGCCTGTGGGTACACAGAAGTCAAGAATTGAGGTTTGGGAACCTCTGCCTGGATTTCAGGGGTTGTATGGAAACACCCAAATATCCAAGTAAAAGTGTGCTACAGGGGCAGAGCCTTCATGGAGCACCTCTGCCAGGGCAGTGCAAAAGGGAAATGCAGGGTGGGAGCTCCCACACAGAGTCCCTACCGGGGCACTGCCTAGTGGAGCTGTGAGAGGAGGACCACCATCCTTCAGACCTCAGAATGGTAGATCTACTAGCAGTTTGCATCACGTGTCTGGAAAAGCCACAGACACTCAATGCCAGCCTGTGAAAGCAGCCAGAAGGGGGTCTATACCCTGCAAAGCCACAGAGGCAGAGTTCCCAATGACCATGGGAACCCATCTCTTACATCAGCCTGATCTGGATGTGAGACATGGAGTCAAAGGAGATTATTTTGGAGCTTTAAGGTTTGACTGCCCTGGTTGATTTTGGACTTGCGTGGGGCATGTAGCCCCCTTTTTTGGCCAATTTCCCTCATTTGGAATTAGTGTATTTACCCAATGCCTGAACACCCATTGTATCTAGGAAATAACTAACTTTCTTTTAATTTTACAGGTTCATAGGTGAAAGGGACTTTCCTTGTCTCAGATGAGACTTTGGACAGTGAACATCTGAGTTAATGCTGAAATGAGTTAAGACTTTGAGGAACTGTTGGAAGGAATAATTTGTTTTGAAATGTGAGGACATCAGATTTGGGAGGTCCCAGCAGCAGACTAATGTGATTGGGCTGTGTCAATCCCCAAATCTTATGTTGAATTGTAGCTTCCATAATCCCCACATGTCATGGGAGAGAACCAGTGGGAGATAATTGAATCATAGGGCTGTTCTTGTGATAGTGAATAAGTCTCACAAGATCTGATGGATTTATGAAGGGCAGGTCTCCCACACATGCTCTCTTGCCTGCTGCCCTGTAAAATGTGCCTTTCCTCCTCCTTTGCCTTCTACCATGATAGTGAGGCCTCCCCAACCATGTGGAACTGTGAGCCCATTAAACAAACCTCTTTTTCTTTATAAATTATGCAGTCTCAGGTATTTCTTCCTAGCAGTATGAACATTAATATGCATATCTTATGAGCAAGTGATTTTACCTATGGATATATATGATTGAAAAATGAATATGTATGTGCACCAAGTATCAGAATGTTCATGCTAACATTGTTCATAATACCTCAAATTTAAAGTCAACCTAAATGCCCCCCAATAATAGCTCAGATAAATACACTATGGTATTGTATTAGGTTCTCTAAGAAATAGGATCAATAGGATACATAATAAAGAAAGGAAAGGAAAGGAAAGAAAGAAAAAAGAAAAAAGAAAGAAGGAAAGAAAAGGGAAGGGGAGGGGAGGGGAGGGGAGGGGAGGGGAGGGGAGGGGAGGGGAGGGGAGGGGAGGGGAGGGGAGGGGAGGGGAGGGGAGGGGAGGGGAGGGGAGGGGAGGGGAGGGGAGGGGAGGGGAGGGGAGGGGAGGGGAGGGGAGGGGAGGGGAGGGGAGGGGAGGGGAGGGGAGGGAAGGGAAGGGAAGGGAAGGGAAGGGAAGGGAAGGGAAGGGAAGGGAGAGAGAGAGATTGATTTATTATGAGAGCCTAGCTCACCTGATTATGAAGTCTGCCCATTTCCTATCTGCAACCTGAAGGACCAGGAAAGATGGTGGTACAGTTCCAGTTCCAGTTCAAGGCCTGAGAACCATAAATGCTGATGTCAGGCAGGAAGTGATGGATGTCCCAGCTCCAATAGAGAGAGTAAATTCATCCTTCCTCTGCTTCTTTGTCCTACACAGGCCTTTAACTGAATGATGCCCAGCCACGCTGGTGAGAAACATCTTCTTTACTCAGTCTACTAATTTAAATGCTAATTTCCTCAGGATATATCCTCACTAGCACACCCAGAAATAATGCTTTTCCCACTATCTGGGTATCTTTTAGTCCAGTCAAACTGGCACATAAAATTAACCATCACAGGTAACTTTCAGAAAATAAAATATTATACAATAATAAATATGAACAGCCTATCGCTACATTCAACAGGAATGTATCTTATAAGATATGTGCATTAGTCAGTGTTCATACAGCAATTGCCATGGTCTGACCATTACACATTTGTGCATGTCTCAAAATATTACACGTACTTTCCAAATATGTACAACTATTATATATCAATAAAAATGTACAAGGACAGGAAAAAATGGTCTATTTTATTAGATGTCAGCATATTGGTTATACTTGGGAAGACAGTGAGGATAGTGACTGTCAGGAAACATGAAGGGACTTCTAGGGAGATGGTTTTTCCTAATCTGGGTAGTAATTGCACAGTGTGAAAATTCATTAAGTTTTATGTTTATGACTTGCACACTTTTATATATATATATCCATGCTACGTTTCAGTAAGAAACTAAAAATTCACTAAACCTATTTGTACTTAACTCTGAATTTCTAATTATGCCTAAGATAAAATTGTTAGAATAGGGAGTGTGACTATTTCACGCACATATCTCCCACAAGGGATTTATAAAACTTATTTTCCTTGATCAGTAAGAAATGCAGATGACTAAAGAACAAATTGCAATCAAGTGTGTTAAGTCATGTGATAGGGAAGATTTAAGATGCTTTGACAATGGAGTGGGCTTGGCAGTAGCCGTCTAGCAATCAGGTAAAGTTTCTCAGAGGGAACAACGGATATGGGACTACCTGAAAGAAAAAAGCCTGGGCATTACAGAGGGATCAATGAGGAGAATAAGGTGCCCAGCAAAAAGAAAGGCACTGTGAAGGGACCGTATTTAGAGAAGCCCAAAGAGGCTCAAAGGTTGTAAGAAGGACAGTAAGGCTGGAGTATGAGAACTGAGGCCAGAGTGATGGGCAGAAGTGGGTGGTAAGAGCTTTATAGACCCCACTAAACAAAACCTGTGCTTTATCTAGCATGAAATAGGCACCTTGAGGGCAAACAAATGGGGAAATAATAAAGTTTGCCTTTTACATCTAATTCAGACTATGCTTCAGAGGACACCATAATACATGTTAGTCTGTAAAGTAAAAATCTGAAACATTATCATGAATCTACAAAGGACTTGCTTAGATAAGCAGAAATATGTTAGATTGTTTAAAAGTTTCTAATATTTCATTTTTATAAATGATGGAATTTCAGTTTTCTTTAGAGAATATGGTCATCTAGATATTTTTAAAGTAGATAGGTTAATATGTCCCTCCTTACTTAATCTGTTGTGCCCAGAAACACTGACTAACTACTTACCTATTTTCCATTTCCAAAATCAATTATTGGAGTGACAGCTACTGGTACTGAGTGATTTGCGAATTACCAAAAGGGACAATATGTCTGATGAATTGTAGATTTCTATATAATTATCTTTTTTTTTTGCCTCTAAACAAGTGTCCCTTAAATTTGAGGAAATCATAGCTGAAATTAAACAAATCAACTCAGCAATCACAAGCTATTCAGTTGACTAAAATTATTATTAAAATGTTATTTAAATATGTACAATATAAAATCATTATAAACTTCTTGTTCTTGTAACTTATACCAAAGCAAATTTAAAAATGAAACAAAGATACAAGACTAGTCATATTAAAATTAGTAATTGATTTAACATGACTATTGATGTTGTTTTGCTGAAATTAATTTGCTACTCATGGGCCTAGATATCTGAATTCTTCTACAATTTTCTCTGTTCTAGCTTTTGGCAAGCAGTGCTGACATTTGGGCATCACTTAGTGCAAAATCATTATTCACCATTAAGTTCACATCTGTTCCGTTCTTATTAACCAAAGATTGTACCAGTGAAATTGGCACTTGGCACCAATGAAATTGTAAACAAACACTCTAGGACTACAATTATAGGAAACATTTAGTTACCCCATGGTTACCAGAAGATCCAGAATACACTTATATTATTTTTTAAGATATCATCCAAAGATAATCATCAAATGATCAGAAGTTTTAAATTCTCCTGAGAACTCTCAGAATTTGTGGGAAGCAGGTTCTTAGACCAGAACCAGCTTGAAGAACCTTAAATTAAGTATTAATAGGCAAGAGTTAAAATGCAAATATTGTTTATAAAGAATAGCACAGAAAACCTTTTCACACCCTAATTCAAAATAGTTTGAGAAGAGAAGGGCCCTGAAGAAAAGGAAATACAATCTTTTTTGGCTTGATTCAGGGATTAGAAAATTGTCAATAGTTAAAGCATTTGTAGTGGTCTGAAGCTTTCAGAAGGTGCTAAAATTACAGAATCCACAGTGATCATCAACTAGGACAAAGAAAGTGATTAAAAAGGGACTGAGGAAGAATGTGAGGCATAATGTGAATATCTAATAAAAATTATTCTTAGCATTAGTAAATATAGATACAGTTACACCATCCAATTCAAACATACTTGCATAGAATTAAAGTTATTCAGGAAAGAGGCAGATTTAGAAAATGACATCAGGCCCCAAAGGAATTGTTTACCTTGCTGAGGCAAACAAGCTCTCAGATAAGATTGACTGACTGACATTTTTGGCACTTGAGATACTATATTCATGACTTTCTCTTGCTCAAATTCTAACTCCTGTTCTTAAAAAAAGTAATCTTATTATGGATTGGCAGATTGCTTATTTCTGAAATGGCTCATCTGGCATGAAATGGCATAATCTAAGCAATCCAGTTTTGGGAGGACTTCAACATTTGAAAAGTCTTAGAAAACACAGTAGCTTTTTGAAAAAAAAAAAAATTACTAGAAGATTTAAATGATAGAGTGGAATTCCAGATCTAGAGATATTGACCTAGATACATGATCCTTAAGAATTTCAGGTTTGTTCACTCTAATAGGAGGGAGTATGCATTAATACTGGCTCAACCTCTCTGTATCATCAAATTGAGCAGAAAGAGAAATTTTCTCCAATTTGTATTCCAAAGTTCTATAATATTAATATTAAACAAAAAGACAAAGTATATCTCCCTTTTATTATTCATTTGAAGCTCACATCCATCATATAAAGAGTATTTCCATCTTACCCCACATATATGCTTGGTTCTAAGCACTTGTGAGCTAAGTCCTAACAGACAAGCAATCTCTTTCAGTGTTTTGAATGCAGGAAGAAAAATACACCATATTTTTATAATACTATTTTCATTATCTCAATCTGAAAAAAAAAAAAAAAAGGAAATCCCAGCCTTTCTTACTACTGACTCCTAGAACTTTACAGTTAATTTATTTTTGTGTTTATTTTGCATAATCATGCACTTTTTAGTTAGAAAAATACTGCCTCCAGGTCACTATGAAGCTATATAAAATCACGATTTTGTATAGGTAAAAATCATGATTCATTAATGATCAAATAAAGAATGTTACCTATTCAAGTTCTTTTTTTTTTTTTCTTTTAGAAACAGGGTCTCACACTGTCAGCTCAGCTAGAGTGCAGTAGCACAATCATAGTTCTCTGCAGTCTAGAACTTCTGGGATCAAGCCATCCTTCCACTTCAGCCTCTAGAGTAGCTAGGACTACAGGCATGAGCCACAGTGCTCTGCCAGTATTTTCTTTCCATAACATTTTCTGTTTTGCTTTTTTGCTCTCTTTAACTATTTTTAAAATTCTGATTAACATAACACTATTTTCCATAGTGATGAGTCTTCAAGGCAAGCACTCTGTTCTCTGGCACTCAGAAGAGCTCAGTTTGGGTGGCTTTACTAGAGAGGCATAAAATGCCATGTGGGTGGGCAAGCCGAGATCAAAGAGCTGCCTCAGACATCTGTCCCCAGAAGAACCACAGGAAGCCTTCTGATTTCCATATTGCCCCATCACGCTCCACCTTCTGTGACAGGCTGCTCTTTGGGGTTGGGTTCCTGAGTAAGCTGCTCCTTTTCTGCTCATTCACTAGAATCTGCTAAGGAAAAATGTCATCTTGTTCATCATTCCTTAGAATACCTTCATTTACCTGTGTCTTCCGATATTTCTCAGAAAGCCATGGTTGTTAAAAGTTTCCATGGGATTTCTAAAATTTCAAGTGTCATTTTAAATATGCAGTTACTTAAAAAAAAAAAAAACACCACACCACAGAAAATCTGGCAATTGCTATTCAGGAAGGAAATTTAAAAGCTGAGCATTCAGGCTATGCTGGCTTTGAAGAAGTAGACTCATAAAATCAGGAGAAGGTGGGAGGTAAGTAATAGAAAGCAACTGCTTCTCGTGAGCTGAAGAGCATCTGGCAACACACTTGAATATTACCATGCAGCCATGCAGACCTTTTTAAGCCATTAAAATATATTTTCTCATTAATTATTTAAAGGGTCTACCAGATATAATTTTGTTTGGTTTGGATTTTTAGTTATGATCTCTGGGAAGATGATTCAAAAGATTTCTAATAGATGTGAGGCTAAATATAGACTTATTTGAACTTTCATAGTAAATTTCTGTTTATCTGCTCTCATAAACATTGCCATTTAAGAATTAAATAACTGTAGACCATGTACAATAAGACAACTCATAAAATAATTTTCAGAGTATAATCTTTTAGGGGGCAAAATTCATGATTGATTTGAAAAATTACGCTATTCTCTTTGACAACTCTATTTGTTTCTTATGACCACTGTAACAAATTACCAAAAGCGTGGTGGCTTAAAATAACAGTTATTTATTCTGTCACAGTTCTGGAGCCAGAGGTTCCAAATCAGTGTCACTGAACCAGAATCAATGTATTATTAGGATCATAGTCCCTTTAAAGGGTCTAGGGGAAAATCCATCCCTGGCTTCTAGCTTTCGGTGACTGCTAGAATTCTTTTGGCTTGTTTGGCTTGTTGTCACATCAGTCCAACCTCTACCCTTCTTCTCTTTGCCTTTTCCTTTCCCATGTGTCAAATCCTTCTCTGTCTCTCTCTTATAAAGACATATATTGCATTTGGGACCAACCCTGATAATTTAGGATAATATTCCCATCTCAATATCCTTAGTCACACATATAAAGTCTTTACCACATAAATTAAAATTTCTGGTTTCCAGAGATTGGGACCTGATATCTTAGAGAGCCACTACTAAGTCTACTGCAAAAATCATCTATTTTTCCAACTTATGCTTCTTTTCCTGGAGCGATCATCTCAATAAAAAATTCCCATAAGCAATGTGATTGTTTCACAGTTAGTAAGTTTATGTTACTATTCTGAATCACAAAACATGTAAAACATCATACTATAAATTACCTGGCAAACTTTTCAAAGGGTTTAAAAGCAGTATTTCCCAGAGGTGTAGTTTTACAAAATAACCTAACATTATTTATTTCACATCTGAAATCAGTATATTTGCCACACACATTTCCCCAAATATTCATCATTAAAGAGTATTGAGTGATAAATATCCTAATTTTTCTATTCCCATTTTTTCCTAGTTCTCCTGGACATAGGTAAAATAAAGTACAAACTTTAACCTTTATTTAATAACTACATAATTCTATTTGTTATATAAATTTACATTAAATACGTAGATTGTAAATCTGAGAATGTACTAGATACTATCAATCCAAAAATCCATTCATCTCACTTTCATCACTGATAGTTCATCTCTTTTCCGTATTGCTATGCAGAATTTCTTGGGAGCTTGTTCCTGTATGGGGGCTTCAGTCTTTTTCAAAGATAGTATTACATGAGCTGATTTTAATCCCCTCCTAGACTCGTAGTAGAAATGTTTCCATCAAGATGAACAACTCATATGTTTTCCAGGGACAATACTCTCCGGTATGCAGTCTGAAACAGACACAAGTATGTTCTCAAATTTGTTTCAATTGAGCTTTCCTTCCATCATCAAGCTACCGGGACTATCGTTTCTTCATTTCCCGCCTCCATCCTTGGATGCCTTCCTAACACACTCAACACAAGGAAACGCATTATACAAACTCTTCATAAATTCCCAAGGAAAAAAACCAAATTCCTTGGCTGTAAGTCTTCTTTGTCTTTTTCCTCTTCAATCACTTTCTATCCACAATGTATGCAACTCACTCTCTATATGCTTTATTTTACCTGGCCATTTTCTTTTTCTATCTTTCTGAACAGTTGTTTTCCAGACTTCCATTGATAGACTCCGTTTCTAAAGCAGGTTTTTCATCAGCTGTTATTTACTGCCCAGCATCCCCTTCCCCATGTTCAAGGGCATAACACCTCAGTTTTCCTCCTCTAAGCCAGGTGATTAGGTTACTTTAAACCCATCCTCATTACTAAAAGTTGGCCCTGATTGACTTAAACCAGTTCTATCCTGCTGGCTCTAGAGATTGGTGCAGGGGTGGCATAAGAGTTAAGATATGTTTCAATGCAAGCAACATAAAACTTATCTAATAGGACATTTATTGTTGTCTCATCAAAAATCACAAAGACAAAAATATTTAACTAGTATCAGGCTACCAATAACATACGAAGTAAGACAACAGTAGAGCTGTCTTTCAAGAAACCTACGGAAAGAAAATGCAAACCACAGGTCTTCATACATCAAAACTGAAGAAACACATTTAGAACATACAAGAACTCATCAGATGCTCTATACCTGTGCCCTTTTAGAGGAATCTACTGCAGGGTAAGCTTTATACAAACTAAAGCTGACTGGAAAATTCCATCAAAGAAACCAATGGTGAATATTGCACATAATTGAAAAGCTAAAACTTAAAGCACAGTAAAGTTACAAAAGAAAAATTTCAAAACATTACACTTTCTTTTTATTTTTCTCTTTTTTGTATTACACTTTAAATCCTGGGATACATGTGCAGAACGTGCAAGTTTGTTACATAGGTAAACACGTGCCATAGTGGTTTGCTGCCTCCATCAACCTGTCATCTACATTAGGTATTTCTCCTAATAATATCCCTCCCCTAGTCCCCCATCCCCCAACAGGCCCTGGTGTGTGATGTTCCCCTCCCTGTGTCCATGTGTTCTCATTGTTCAACTCCCACTTACTAGTGAGAAAATGCAGTATTTGGTTTTCTGTTCCTGTGTTAGATTGCTGAGAATGACGGCTTCCAGTTTTATCTATGTCTCCACAAAGGACATTAACTCATCCTTTTTTATGACTGTATAGTATTCCATGGTATATGTGTGCCACATTTTCTTTATCCAAAAACTAACAAATGGGGTCTAATTAAACTAAAAAGCTTCTGCACAGAAAATGAAACTTTCATCAGAGTGAACAGGCAACCTACAGAAAGAGAGAAAATTTTTGCAGTCTACCCATCTGACAAAGGGCTAATATCCAGAATCTACAAGGAACTTAAACAAATCTACAAGAAAAAAAAAAACAACCTCATCGAAAAGTGGGCAAAGGATATGAGCAGACACTTCTCAAAAGAAGACATTTATGCGGCCAAGAAACATATGAAAAAAAGCTCATCACCTCTGGTCATTAAAGAAATGCAAATCAAAACCACATTGAGATACTATTCACACCAGTTAGAATGGTGATCATTAAAAAGTTAGGAAACAACAGATGCTAGAGAGGATGTGGGGAAATAGGAACACTTATACTGTTGGCAGGTGGTAGTTTAAATTAGTTCAACTATGTGGAAGACAGTCTGGTGATTCCTCAAGGATCTAGAACCAGAAATACCATTTGACCAGCAACCCCATTACTGGGTATATACCCAAAGGATTATAAATCATTCTACTATAAAGACACATGCACACATATGTTTATTGCAGCACTATTCACAATAGCAAAGACGTGGAACCAACCCAAATGCCCGTCAATGAAAAACATACTTTCTGTTTTTTCATTGAGAAGAATGAAACTTTAAAAAGGTGAAAACAAGGGAGAAAGAATGTAAAAGTATAATAATATTATTAACTTTTGTATAGGTAAGAGGCGTCAAAAGATACCATTTGAAACAAACATTAGAGATAGTAAAAAGGTTAAATACAGAAGAAATAATATTAAGGGCATTATAAAATGTATTAATACAAAATTAGCCACTATAATAAAATATAAAGCTTTTTAAATATGAAAAACATTTTTTTAAAAAAGGAAAAAAGACACACCAAAGAAAAAAACCAAACAGTAAATATTACATAATATGCATATATACAACTTAAGATGATACAGCATAATAGACAAAAGAATAAGGACATGGAAGATCTAAACAACATAATAATATAGATCCTTTGGGGTATATATCAAGCACTATACCCCAAAATTTTAAAAAATCATTTTTCTCAAGTATGACTGAAATAGTCACAAAAAACTGACTCTATATTAAGACTCACACAAAAAAATAGTAAGTTTCATACAGTGAAAATACTCCAACACCGATCTCAGTGCAATACTACCAGAAACTAAAAATCAATGCAAAATATAAAAATGCACCACCTAGAAGGGACATATAATATGTAACAGGGTAAGACAAGAAAGAACCCTATGAGAATGGATTAGAATTGAAAATAGTATACATTCATGATTTCTAAAATATGCATGTGCAATGTATATATGCATGTACATGTATATGTATATAAAAATACATATGTATGTATATGTATATGTGTGTATGGTTGTCTACCCACATATACTTACGCTTGTCTGTGTGAACATGTATGTGATCTATGTGGATGTGGATGTATGTGTATAACATGCACATATTTTCCAATGCAGTCCACTGAAAGGGCGAAGCTACCCCAATAGCAATGATTGCAATGAACATGTTTGGCTGCCAGATCTTAGTCTCTAATACCACTCAACCTAAAAAGGAACCAGGACTCTTCTGAGTAATGACTAATTCCAGGGTTACAGCAGGGCAGGTACAGGATGAACCTGGAACATTAGCTATGCCAGAAAGTAAGAAGCTAACCAAAACATGATGTGAAACATTTCACAAGGAAATAACCAGCTTGAAGGACTGCCACAAGTCAAATCCGGGACAATTTGTACAAGACAAATAAGAACAGCAGTGAATTATAAATCATAGAAAATAATAATAATATATGAGTCTATCATGAGAGAGAGAGAGAGAAGAAATGAGGTCTCTTGCTCACAGTAAAATGCTAGGTACTGACAAGCAAATGATTATATTTTGTTTCTTGATCAGTTAATATGATGAATTGCATTGATATATTTTCAAATGTTAAACTAATATTGTATTCTTGGATAATCCGTTTTTATACATTGCTTGTTTGATGAGCTAATATTTTATTGGAGATTTTTGTGTCAAATTTTTATGTTCATGAAAGACATTTATCTGTAGTTTTTTCTTCTTTTAATATTTTCTGTCTGGCTTTAGTGTCATGGTATCCCTGGCCTCATAAAATGAGTTAGAAAATGTTCCTTCTTCTATTTTCTGAAAGAATTTGTGTACGATTGTCTCCTTTTTGCATGGGGCAAAATAACTTTTAAGAATGTTTGAAGCTGATTTAAGACCCTTCTTCTTTTCCATGTAAGGATTTAGGGGACGGAAGGCAGCAAACCACACTGCCATGTGTGCACCTATGCAACAATCTTGCATGTTCATCACATGTACCCCAAAACCTAAAATGCAATAAAAAAAATAAAAATAAAAATAAATAAAAATTGCTAAAAAAAAAAAAGAAATGCAAATCAAAACCACACTGGGATACCATCTCATGCCAGTCAGAATGGTAATTATTAAAAAATCAAGAAACAACAGATGCCGGAAAGGTTGCAGAGAAAAAGGAAGACTTCTACACTGTTGGTGGGAATGTAAATTAGCTCAGCCATTGGGGAAGACAGTGTGACAGTTCCTCAAATATCTAGAAGCAGAAATATCATTTTATCCAGCAATCCCATTATCAGGTATATGGCCAAAGGAATATATATCATTCTATTATGAATATACATGCATGTGTATGCTCACTGCAGCACTATTCACAATGCAAAAGACCTGGAATCAACCCAAATGCCCATCAACAGTAAACTAGATTTTAAAAACGTTAGCACATATACACTATGAAACGCTATGCAGCCATAAAAAGGAACAAGATCATGTCCTTTGCAGAGACATAGATGGAGCTGGAAGCCGTTATTCTCAGCAAACTAACGCAGGAGCAGAAAACCAAACACCACATGTTCTTACTTAAAAGTGGGAGCTGAATGATGACAACACATGAACATAAGGTGAGGAAGAATACACACTGGGGCCTGTCAGGGGCCAGAGGGAGGGACAGCATCAAGAAGAGCTCACAGGTGCTGGGCTTAATACCTAGGTGATGGGTTGACCTGTGCAGCAAACCACCAGGGCACATGTTTACCTATGTAACAAACCTGCACATCCTGCACATGTACCCAGGAACTTAAAAAAAAACTTGATTAAAAAATAAGTACGTAAAAAATAAAAAATAAATACAATAAAGCAAAATGATAAATTATCTCTAACCAATGCTCCAATTTCATTGTACTATGTTCTGTTTTCATTATTATTTAGGTTAACTGTTTCCAAATTGTATTGCAATTTTTGAACCGTTAGTTACTTAGAAGTTCGTTGATCAATTTTCAGATACTTTAAGCTCTCATCATTCAGCTCCCACTTAGAAGTAAGAATACGCAGTGTTTGGTTTCTGTTACTGTCAGATTAAAATCTATTGTAATTGATTTTAATGTAATATAATTGTGGTCCCTATGATTTCGATCCTCTTAAATATATTGGGACTTATTTGATGGTCTAGCATAGGTCCATATTGGTGATTATTCAATGTGCACTTGAAATAAATGTGCGTTCTGTTGTTTGGGTGAATAGTGTTCTATCAATGTCATAGGTCATGTTGGTTGTTAGTACTGTTCTGATCCACATCCTTACCAATTTTCTGTGTTCTATAACTGAGAGAGGAGAGTGGTGTATCCAACTATAACTTTGAATCTGCCTATTTCTCCTTTCAGTTCTATTGTGTTTTTGTTTTGTTGTTGTTGTTGTTGTTGTTGTTGTTTTTGAGATGGAGTTTCGCTCTTGTTACCCAGGCTGGAGTGCAATGGCACGATCTCGGCTCACCACAACCTCCGCCTCCTGGGTTCAGGCAATTCTCCTGCCTCAGCCTTCTGAGTAGCTGGGATTACAGGCACGCGCCACCATGCCCAGCTAATTTTTTTGTATTTTTAGTAGAGACAGGGTTTCACCATGTTGGCCAGGATGGTCTCGATCTCTTGACCTCGTGATCTACCCGCCTCGGCCTCCCAAAGTGCTGGAATTACAGGCTTGAGCCACCGCGCCCGGCCTTGTCATATATTCTTGATGACTTAATCCTTTTAATAATTAAACATCTCTCAATATCTCTAGCAATATTTCTAGTCTTAAAGTTCACTCTGTCTCATACTAATATGTCCACTCCAGTTTTCTTATGATTAATGTTCCCTCTTTGCATTCTTTAATTTACTGTTTTTGTCTTTATATTTAATGTGCATTTTCTGTATACAGTATAGGGTTTTATACTTCTTCTTATTTTCTGTTGTTAGCCCCTACTATTGCAGTTTTCATCTCCATGTATTGCTTACTGAAGCCTTCACATGAGTCAAAGAATTGAAGAATGTTTTTCAACCCACAAAGATGAGTAACAGGATTATGTGATCTTCAGCTCTTTTAAATTTCTAGACACAGACATAAAGGACCTATTAACATAGGCATATACTCTTTTGTTAACTTGTTTTCAAATACTACTTAGAATAAGGCATGTCTCTTTCTCATACATGCTTCCTGAACAACCCAAAAAATGGACAACACTTTTCTTCATTCTGATATTTGTCTGCTTGGTAACTTAAACTTCAGCAGTCACATTATATAAGATGCATGGTGCTATGGGAGGCAGTTTCAGGAGCTGCTTTGCAAAGCCTAGCAAGTTTCTCAGTTTTTTTATTTAATTTTTCAAATTAAGATTAGCTTCATCTGCAGATAATACTGGTTGTAAAAATACAGAAATATATTTTCTTTCCCTCAAAAGTGTGGAAAAAGAAAGAGGATAACTGATCTGGCAGTTTTGTTCCACAAAGTCTTTGAGAATTTAGGCCCCTTCCAGTTCACCTATCTGTATTTTCTAGACTTCAAGATTTAGGAGGGTTCCAGTGGAACAGAGGAAGAGGGGAGACCAAAAGAAGGCAAAGGACATGTTCTAACTGTTTTTAATGAAGCTTCCTGAAATCTACCAGGTGACAAAGTTTCATCTAGTTCTTAGGGAAGCTGGTAAATATAGTCATTTTTCCTTAGACTGTCACATTCCCTAAACATGAAAGCCGAGGCAAGACAGTCCTCTGACTTCTTTATCTTACTCCGTATTTATTTACCTTACCTAAGCTGAATGGTGGCCTGCATTTATGCTTTATTTATTTATTTATTTATGGCCTGTGCTGTCTTTTTAACTACTTGTCAATGAGTTTCATGTGAAATACTGGATTCCTGGCTTTTCTTGAAAAAGCTCACATATCTAGCAACAACGGGATATGTGTCTACCAAGGAACAGCTGGAATTGAGTACAGCCTCCCTCTCTAAAGGAGACCTTCAATCTGCAGATAGCAGAGGTTACTGTGCCTTCCTGTTCCTACCCCACTGGCCAGCTGCCTGGCCCCACAGGCACTTGTTCATATTGCTCCTCCAGGGCAATGACTGCCAGGTTATCTTATACTTCATAACTGAGGAACGTCACTACCGCAGTGTCTTGAGTCACTAGGCAACTTTCACACTGAAGCTGGTTATAATTTAGTTTAATGTACCATACATTATTTCTCTTTTACTAAAAGATATTTAGACTACTTCCAATTTTTATTACACATAATCTTGTATGTACTTGTATTATGTATATTCTTTATATATTTTATATACACAGTTGGCCCTCCATATCATTGGGTTCTACAATTGCTGATTCAACCAATAGCAGATTAAAAATAGTTGAAAAACATAGTAAAAAAATGAATTTTAAAATACACTATAACAACTATTTACATAGCATTTACAATATATTAGGTGTTATAAATAGGCTAGAGATGATTTAAAATATCCAACAGGACTTGGGTAGGTGATATGCAAATATTACTTTGCCATTTTATGTAAGGGACTTGAGGATCAGTGAATTTTGAAATTCACAGTAGGTCCTGGAACCAATTCCCCCATACCAGGTACAACTGTAGTATTTTGTACATACACACAAACACAATGCATCTATTTCATATGGTGTGTCAGGAATTCCAATTAGATAACCCATGTGAATCAATCAGGAGAGTATCTGAAACATACAAGAATTGCTAAATTAAGAAAAATCTGAAAGATTAGGTTTTAGAGATTATAGGTGCTATGACATCAACAATATATAGAAAAATTATATTTAATCAATTCTAAGTTGAATCTTTTTATATTTTTGAGTAATTCATACCTGTCTTATCATTGATGGTGTCTCACAATTATGGTCAGACAAAGGATTTGGCTTTTCAAGTAGATTGCCTTGTCTGAGTGCTTGAGAACTTGGTCATGACATTACGCTACAGTTAAGTAATGAGCATGGCCCACAACTGAAGAATGACAACTAATGTGTTTACATCCAGAACATCTTGATTATATTATGAATTGGTGTTTATTGAAAAAGTTATTGTGTATGCAGAAATACATAAAAGCAGCAGCAGTGTATACATTTTATACTGGTGAAGTAAATATTCATTGTTGAAGAAATGACTGCAAGTACAAAAAGTTGCTGAAGGGATGTCAGAGATTTGGAAGAAAATATGTGAGACTAAAATGTGCTCCATCATCTACTGTCTTTACGGCTCAGAGAAGTAAGAACACTGAGCACTCTGAGTCAAAAAGTGATTTATAGGATAACACTGAGTCAAAAATGATTCACAGAATGAAGAGGACTTAGGCATACCTCAGCAAATTTATTTATATGTTTCTTTTTGCATACAAGAGTAACGTATGACAAAAATATAATTCTCAGTACATCTAAAAGAGCTCTTTCGCAAGTGAGAAAATTTCTAAGTGGTTAGAAAACATTGTCTGTATAACTGATATCTTTTTCTAAGTGATATGTACAGTAATGGTATATCTAACATATATGGCATTATAGACTGATGAAATCTACAAATGAACAATTTCTTTAGCACTTCAATGTTTTTAGATCATGGCTGAGATTTAAAGTCCAAGGAGGGGGGATTTAAAGTCCAAGGAGGGGGGCATGAATAGCCCTATTTAAATCGCATGCCAATCTATTGTCCTTGAAAAGGGTGAGGTACCTTGACTGGCAGTTCCAATACAATTTAATTCAATAAAGATGGAAGAGATTTTCAAAGAAATATCAGAGTCTTATCATAAAATAGGAACATGAATATTGAGCAAGCAATAAAATTGAATTAAAAAAAAGTACATTATGAATTTTGACAGGTAGACTACTCCCAAGATCCACTGTAAAAAAAAAAACAAAAACAAAACCTGAAGCAATTTAAATTAATCAACAGTCATGAGATATAAATTTCCCAGAATCTTCATCAGCATGATAGCATACTCTAATTATTGTCTATGTTGTTACATATATTTTCTAGTCTATCATTTTACTTTTAACTTTGTTTACATAGTACTTTTTTATGCAGATCATTGCTTTTTTGGTATTGTTGAGCATATAGATCTCCCAAACCATGAAAGAAAGGGATTTAATCTCAACAGATAACGTTCTCTTCAAAGCAGCCAGTATAACTGGGTTTAGTGAAGCTAGAGAATGGAAACAGCTCCTCCAATATGCTGAGGAGATAACTAATTAGAATATTCAAAATAGTGAGTTGGAGATTTCACCCTAGGTGTCAACAGAGAAGCAAGCCCTTTGTAGGTTACTGAGTCTTCATCTCCTTCCTCCTTATGCTGTGTTGTAAATAATACACAGAAGACAGCCTGCACAGGGTCACTCTTGGGGATCCCAAAATTTCAGGAAGGGATGGAATCCTCTCAAGCCCCTACAATGAAGTTAAAGTCCATGTGTATCACCAAACACTCACGTCCAATACTGACTTTATTATTTTATTTCCATGGTATCTTTCAATAGAGGAGATCACAAGCTTACGGAATTTTATCCCTTAAGACATTTAGAGTTTTTCTGTCTGGGCTAAACTTCTACCCCGATAATAAAGCCATAATTATGTAAAGCCAGTATTTATCCCAAGTACTTTTTATTAAATATTCAAAAATGCTAACAGAAATGGAAAATGTGTATATACAACTTTGCAATTAAGAAAAATACAACTTTGTAATTTGGTTGATAATTATTCAACCAAATATTTTGACTGAGAGGTTCTTTTTATAAAATCTGATTTTACTTTTGGTACTTTATAATTGGTTTGTTTATTTTAATCTGTAAACAATCATTAAGAGAGATAAGAGAATTCTTAACTCCCAAAATATAATTCAGAACACTACACATTCATACAACATAAAACATTAAATCATATCTTTATCCTTCATGCTTCAGAATGATGATATGTTTGCAAATACATATTTAAAAATTTGAAAAATGTTATGAAACCAAATACCTGAACTAATGCCAAGGAGAGAGGATCATTCTGAAACAAAATGTGTAAAGCATAATTGATTGCAACATCAATCTCCCCACAGGTTTATGGAATGTTCACAGAAAGCAATTCTAAGCTCACACAATAATCCACTTTAAATGCTGGTGATTATGGTTTGTGTGTGGTTCTGGAAACCATAAGTACTATTATTTTTGAAAAGCAATTAATATAAAGCAGTAGTATTAAATGTGTGTCAACAGAATTACTCATTAATATAAATGCTTTTCCCCAGTTATGGTGAGAGGTGTTGATTATTTGTAGGTAGAGAAAATTAGATTAAATAAACTCTAATATCTAGGGCCTTGCCATTTTGCTTAGTAAGCAAGAGACAGTTTATGCTAATCCTTGGAGTTGGTTGGCTGACTGCCATTATTAGATCAGATCCTGGGTTTCTAGTGGGAAAAGATAGTTCTGTGAAAAAGTCATCTCCCGTGGTACCTTAAATGTAGTTGATGCAGGCATCATTTAAATTTCCAGACATAAAAAAAATAAGTCAAACATTTGAGAATGAATTTTCAATACATCCGGTAGATATTTTATAAACTTTTGTAAAATGCTTCATTAATCCCACCTACTTGGGAGGCTGAGGAAGGAGAATCGCTTGAAACCAGAAGGCAGAGGTTGCAGTGAGCCAAGATCGTGCCACTGCAATCCAGCCTGGGTGAAAAGAGTGAAACTTCATCTAAAAAAACAAAAAAAGCCTAAAATAATGAAAAATATTTTGCGTTTAATCTGAACTATAACTTATGTGATTC
Organism: Saimiri boliviensis; assembly: GCF_048565385.1. Lineage (NCBI taxonomy): Eukaryota > Metazoa > Chordata > Mammalia > Primates > Cebidae > Saimiri > Saimiri boliviensis. The sequence continues at coordinate 97,468,925 of NC_133455.1, forward strand.
CCTGTCATTAGCCTAGATATACAAATAAACTCTTATGGACAATTCCTGTGAGTTCACAGAACAAGATTTGAAGATTATTCAAGATTCTTTTTTTTTTTTTTTTTTTGAGGCAGAGTCTCACTCTGTCGCCCAGACTGGAGGTTGCAGTGAGACAAGATCGTACCACTGCGATCCTGTCTCACTGCAATCTCCACTTTCTGGATATAAGCTATTCTCCTGCCTCAGCCTCCTGAGTAGGAAAAAAAAAAAAGATTCTTGTTAGTCCTGTGAACAGAGCTTTGTCTACAAGGACATCATCATTTGAAGTCAGCTTTAATTCCTATTCACAAGTTATTTTTGTAATTCTATTCCAAATTCTCAAACTTATCAAATCATAATATATAATACATCTTGCTTTTTATGAAATGACAGTTTTCAAAAATGACCTAGGTAAGTAACTTATAGGAGAGACAACACGTTTTAGAGAAACATTTTAAAAAACTTTCTTCATGGAACAAATGGGTTTTAAACCAGCACTGTCCTCTCAAACATTATGAGATGATGGAAATCTTCTAAATCTATACCATCTAAAGCAGCAGCCACTAGCCAGTAAGAACTGGAAATATACCAGTGTGAGGAGAAACTAAATTTTAAGTTTAATTTAATTATTATTAATTTAAGTTAAAATGGCCTCATGTGACTAGTGACATGTTGGATGTCAAAGCTCTAAGATGTAGATTACCCATTAAAATAGCCATAGGATCACTAATCATTTGTCAATCATAAGAAAGAGGAAACAGTGAAACTCTACCAAAGCAACTCAACCCTTCTGGATCTCAATGAATATGGACACTGGATTAAGTCATTCCAAAATGATGTCAAGAATTCTGGTAATGAATAATCCAGTCTCATCAATTAATTTGTTAAACTACTGGTCCACAAAACTGATTATATTCATTTTTCACTTTCCCAAACAAAATTATATATTAAAGACATCAGAGAGTGGTGTTTACTTATAAGGTTACCACCACTGACCTAGTGAATATAGATATGTGTACTGATGAGTCTGGCTTGGAAATAAGTTTCCCAGAGATACTCTCAGTCATTCTATTGTTATTTTGCAATTTTTATTAATATAGAAGAACTACAAAATACTTCTATTACCTGTACTTTATTACCCATACATATTATAACAAATGTATATTTACTGATTATAAAAATTTACATGTTAAAAAAATCTAAGCCATTCAACTTAAAAAATAAAGTTAAAAAAATTCTTTCAATTAGATAAAATTACTGTTAAAATTGTTACCTTAATTCCAGACATCTTTATTCATAAAGAAACACAGAGGTATAGATATCTAGATTGAGATCAAACCAGCGTTATGAAAATAGAATTGTACTTGCTATTTTCATTTTCAAAATTATGACAAGACATTTTAGTTTAATTGAAGATTTAAAAGTGAACAATGCTGCATTAAAATGAAATTGTTGTTAAAATTTTGGTAATTGCTTCTTCATAAAAAAAAATACCGTGACCTAAAATATGAACTAAATTTTAAATGATTATAAAAAACTTTAAGTTATTAAGTCATTTTTTTTTAGCTAACTATCTCAGTTGCAGCCTAAGTAGTTGAAAGCCTCATATAAAGATGAGGGAACGAACGCTGAAACACTTCCTCTTACCACTCTTCTTCTTTCACAGAACCGAAAATTAGTGATCCTGTTTTTGGTTTTGTTTATTATTATTATTATTTTTACTTTGTTCTGCTTTAAATTACATTCTGAAGGTTTGTATCACTTACACTCTATTCTGTAATATTTGGATTCTTAATGAGAATTCAAGCATAATATTACCAGTTCCCAGGTCTCCAGTAGATTAAAACTTGCTCTTCTCAATGTATTGGCCATTTGGGTCATAAGCATCTCCAGGCTTCCACTTGCTCAGTCCATAAAACTTGAAGTCATTCATTAGTCCTGAGTCCTCTCCATCTCCTTCACCCCAATTCCAGACCATATACAAATTCTGCTAGGTCTACCTCCTAAATATCTCCAGAATCTGCCCACCTTCCAACACCTTCACTGCCATCACCTGGTCCAGGTCACCATCCCTCTCCCCCAGATCCTTGCACAGCCTCCTACCTAGCCTTCCTTCTCTGCTCTGGCCCCGGCCCTTCAATCACATCTCAACACAGCAAACAGAATGATGCTCTTACAAAGGCAATACTGTGATTTTAACTCTTTGAGCAAAGCACTTCCAAGTCCTAACATTGGCCTACAAAACTCGATGCAATCTTGATCTGTTGCTCATTTCACCCCATCTCCTACTACTTCACTCCAGCCACAACAGCCTTCCCAAATACAGCAGGTATGTTCCTGCCTCACACTTTTCATATATGATGTTTCTTCTTAGAACCACTTTGCTTTGAGCTCTGTCACCATGCAAGATTTATTCAGAAGCCAACTTCTCAGGGTGGCCTTTCCTCACCACCCTATTGATTTATTAATTTAAATATTTTATTGACAAAAATATGTGTATGTATTTATGGGGTACATTTGATGTAATAATTTGTTACATGCATAGGCTGTGTAATTAAGTTAGGGTGTTTGGGATGTCCACCTCAAGGATTTATCATTTTATATGTTGGGAACATTTCAAGTCCTCTCTTCTTGTAATTTTCAAATAGACAATGCATTGTTGTTAACTATAGTGACCCTCCTCTGCTATTGAACATTAGAACTTACCAGTGTATAGGAATGCTTGTGATTTTTGAACATTGATTTTGTATCCTGAGACTTTGCTGAAGTTGCTTATCAGTTTCAGGAGATTTTGGGCTGAGACAATGTGGTCTTCTAGATATACAATCATGTAGTATGCAAATAGAGACAATTTGACTTCCTACTTTCCTATTTGAATATGCTTTATTTCTTTTTCTTGCCTGATTGCTCTGGCTAGAACTTCCAGTATTATATTGAATAGAGTGGTGAGAGAGGGCATCCTTGTCTAGTGCCAGATTTCAAAGGGAATGCTTCCAGTTTTTGCCCATTCAGTATGATATTGGCTGTTCATTTGTCATAAATAGCTTTTATTATTTTGAGATACGTTCCATCAATACCTAGTTTATTGAGGGTTTTTAGCATAAAGGGCTGTTGAATTTTGTCAAAGGCCTTCTCTGCATCGGAAGGCAGCAAATCACACTGCCATGTGTGTACCTATGCAACAGTCTTGCATGTTCTTCACATGTAACCCAAAACTTAAAATGCAATAAAAAAATAAAAATATATTTTAAAAATTTAAAAAAAGAACTTATTCCTTCTATCTATGTTTGTACCCATTTACCAAGCTCTCTTCATCACCATCTCCTCAACACCCAAACATCCTTCCAAGCTATCATCCTACTGGTAACCATCATCCTACTCTCTGGTAACTGCCATCCTACTCTCTAATTTCATGAGATCAACCTTTTTAACTCCCACGAACGAATGTAAGCATGCAATATTTGTTTTTCTGTACATATTTCAGTTAACATAATGGACTCCAGTTACATTCATGTTGCTGCAAATAGGATTTAATTCTTTTTATGGCCAAATATTCCATTGTGTGTGTGTGTGTGTGTGTGTGTATGAATGTGAATATATATATACACATTTCATATTTTTTTCAATTCATCTGTTGATGGACACCACTAAGTTGATTTCATCTTGCTTTTATGAATAATGCTGCAATGAACATGGTAGTCTATGTATCTCTTTGATATACTGACCTCCTTTCCTTTGGATAAATTCCTAGCAGTAGGATTGCTAGACTGTATGGTAGTTCTATTTGTAGATTTTTGAAAAATGGCCATGCTATTCTGATCACCTGACTTAAATCATAGTCCTCCCTTCAAACTCTATCCATTTCTCCCTCTAGCTTGTTTTTCCTCCATAGAACTTTTTACCATCTGACATATTGTACATTTTACTTCTTACTTTGTTTACTGTTTGCCATCCTCTTATTAGAATGTTTCCACAGGGCAGAAAAAATTTCCCTTTTTATCCACTATTTTACATTCAGTGCCTGGCACAATAATGTCACATAGAACTTGATATTTGTTTAAAGAAAAACAGAGTGAATAATTGCTGCAGGATTTTTAAAATGGTTGTTATTGATTATTCATATCTTCTCTTTTTATATAAATTCAGCCCCTCACCCTATTACCTCTGTTTCTGTATTTCTGAATTGTCTGTTGTCTGGAGATTTTAAATTTTCTCTACTGCTATGTAACAAATCACCACAAACTTAATGATGTAACACAACACTCATCTAGTAACTCACAGTTCTATAGGTCTGAAGACTGGCACAGCCTACCTGTGTCCTCTGCCTAGGGAATCTCAGGCTGAAATCACGGTATCAGTCAGGCTGAGTTCTCCTCTGGAGGCTTTGGGGAAAAGTAAACTGCCAAGCATTTGTAATTTTTGGCAGAATTCTCATCCTTGCTACTTACTGAATGTCAGCTGGGGCCAACAGCAACTAGAACCTACTTGCCTGCCTTGCTGTCTTCAAGCCAGAAATGTTGAACCACATTCTTCTCCTGCTATAAATCTGACTTTTTTTTCTGGAACGAGTGGGAGAAAACACTCTTTTTTAAGGTTTATGTGATTAGGTTGCACCCACTTGGAAAATCTTCGCAATGTAAGATCAACTCACCTGGCACCTTAATTATGACTATAAAGTCTGTGTACCTAGACTGGTGTTGAATTGAATAACTGGGAGAAGGTGTGTGTATTGCAGGGGCTGGGAACCTTAGAGGGACATTTTAGATTTCTGCCAACCTCAGATTTCAGTGTAAGTTTTTTTTCTTCTCCCAAGAAGCGTTTGTAAGATCTGTATTCCTTAACTGCTGCAAACCTGAAACTTGTCTCCTAATGGGGCAAACTTATTTAATACTTTTTCCCAACCAAAATGCTATAGACCTTGCTTCTTGTATTTCCTGCTTTTAAGTGCTTCACTGTTTTCTGCTACTAGTTTTCACTCTTCTTCTAATTTGCTAGATTTAATCATTCAGTCATTTGGGTTGGTTATTTCCAAGAAGTGATCATGGGCACAATAATTCCTAATTTTTTTTAATGTTTACAAAATGCTTGTTCAGTGAATTAAAAAAATAACTGGCCATAATCCATTCCTTTAAGATTTGGTGAACAGGTTCTGTTATCTTTTGATACTGATTATTGTTGTAAGAATGTCCAAGTCCAGCCTGATCTCTTTGTTGATAATCTTCTTTTTCCACATTCATGCCAAAAGTTTAATTACAGCCAGAACACATCTTTATATTTCCATCTTTAACATGAACTTTTAAAATACAGAATTAGCTCTTATATCAAATAAATTATTTTCTATATTTTCAAAACATTTTGTTTCAGGGGTTTCTACTTCAAAAACACCAATTATTGTCCACAAGCGTATTTGTCTTCTTTTCTTTTAAAGGACTTCCACCTTTCCGTTAGATTGTTAATTAGAATTTTTCCTTTCTATGCTCTCTTCCTTTCTGCAAATTCAGAATGGAGTTCTATAGAATATTGAGGCCTGGTGATATTTTTTTGCCCAGCTAGAACACAGCAATGGTAACTGCTCCGTCTTTCACAGCCCTGCCCTTGTCTTTCAGAGCTTTCCTCCAAGCTCCCACTGATCCCTGCAACCACTTCTTGTTAACTTGTAGAGTATAAGTAAATATTTTCTAAATTTTTTCAGCTTTTGGGTATCACATTTGGCACATTTGGGAGGTAACAGCAGAGATAGGTTTGGGAACTGTACTAAGATGGGAAAGAATATTTTTTTTTTTATTTCCTTTCTTTTACTTTTTAAAACAAAGTACTAAATTATATGTTTTCATTGTTGGGTCTCTCTTGGTGAGACTGTTTTTCTAATTTTGAAGTTTTTGTTTGTTTACTCATTCGCATGTTTACTGTTTATTTAGTATATTTTTACCTTTGTTACTATGATGTAGAAGGGAAAGAAAGTGATTGGTAAAATATAATTGTACAACTCAATATATTATTACAATATGAATATTTCTAGGACATGGATAATTTTCAGTAACTGAAAATTCTCCTCCTCCTCATTGATTCCTTTTCTTTAAAGGTCATCAGTACCCTAGCTCCTAATACAATAGTTTAATCTTGCCTGCCTTAAGTGTTCTAGAGTGAAATAATAAGATATGTATAGTTTTCTGGTTTCTTTCAGGCTACATTCTATTTCTAAAATTTGTCTATCTTCCTGCATACAGGTATAACTTACTTAATTTATTTGCTCTTCAGTATACCATAGTTTGAGTCTACCATAATTTAGGTCTTATTTATGGGCAACTGTATTAATTCCAGGGTATGCCTACTGCAAATATTTGAACCATGGACACTATTCAGCATGGTCTTTGGTACATGTTTTCACATATTTTTTGTTGGATATATTCAAAAGGGAAATGAGTCACACTATATGCATATGGTCAACTTAATAGAAAATGCCAAATTGCTTTCCAATGTGGTTATGCTAATTACACTAATTTATACCTCTACACTTTTATGAGGACTGCTATCACTCCACATATTCACCAACATTTAGTATTACCAATATTTTTAATTTTAGCCATCTGATAGGTGTGCAGTGAACCCGTACATAGGGTTGCTTCCTATTTTCCTGACTAAAAATGAAGTTAAACACTGTTCTGAATTGTGTGTATTCAACTTGGCATCCCTACCAAGATATTTTCTGCATAACAGAGAGAATCCAGAGACTACAATCCTAATGAGCACTTCTCTTATTTTACATGGAAGTCTAACATTTAGAAGCAATTCCTAGAAGCGAAGGGAAGGTCACATTCTTCAGAAGAATTTGTAGCAAAACTCATAGGCAGACATTTGAGTCATAGAAACCTGTCGAGAACTATTATACAGAGAATATAGACTCTTGAGAACTATTTGCTTTATTGATATAGACTGATATGGTGGGAGCTTCTCTGAGCTCTAATCCCCCAGCTCTTGAAATGTTTGTGTAAGCTTCTAATTCCCTCTAATAATGCACTTCCTATCTGGAATACATAGAGTAGCTTCTGTTTCCCTGTGCAGATCCCTGATTCCATATATACCGTGTCATATTCATTGGTCCTTGAGATATTTTTGTGATGTGCTTGTTCAAGTCTCTTGCCTTTTTCTCTTTGCTGGGTTGCCTTTTTCCTACTGATTGGTAAGTGTCTTAGTCAGCTTGGACTGCCATGACTGGCAGACTGGGTGGCTTAAACAGCAGAAATGTATTTTCTCACAGAGCTGAAACTGAAAGTCCATGATCCAGGTGCCTTCAGAGCTGGATTTCAGTGAGGCTCCTTCCTGGTTTCCAGACAGCTGCTGTCTCACTGTGTCCTCAACAGCCTCTTCTCTGTGTGAGAGCGGCAAACTCTGCTGTCTTACCCTCTTTGCAAGAACATAAGTCCTATCATATTAGGGCCCCACTCCTATGACTTTAAAGGCCGTATCTCCAAACACAGAAACATTGGAAGTTAGGGCTTCAACATATGAATCTTCAAAGAACACAGTTCAGTCTGCAATGGTAGGAGTCCTTTATATTATTCATGAGTTCAGCTATAGATAAAGAAAATAGTTACCTCACTTCATAGCCTATTTTTCAGTCTCTCAAATGGTGTACTTTGATTAAAAGTACTTAATTTCAAAGTAGTTTAACAAATGTATGATTAATGTGTTTGTTTTATTTTAAAAGTTATTTCCTGTCAATGGTCATGAAGATACTCTTCTCCATTATCTTTATTTAGACGCTTTATTATTTTGCCTTCTATATTTATGTCTAATGTCTACCTAGAAATGATTTTTGGTAAGATATTTTTTCCCATATAGTTATCCAAACGACCCAGTTCTCTCTATTGACTAGACCATTCTTTCTTCTATTTTTCTAAAGTACTGTTTGCATAAATCAAATATCTATATCTAGATGAGTCTTTTTCTGGGCATCTACTTAATTGCATTGGCTTATTTGTCTATAATTGATGCAGCCACTCCTTCTTTTAATTATCTACTGTATAGCAAGTCTTGATATCCGTAAAGCAAGATTTCATACACATAAGAATGTGTAATCCAATATCCTCCTAGCTATTCTTGGTCCTCTGAATTTCCATATAAATTTTAAAGTCAGATTTTCAGTTTCCGTTTTGAAACCCTGCTAACTTATTTTTGTGTTTTCTGTTTTATTTTGTTTCCATTTGAGCTAGCTTCTTGGGCTGGGGAATAGTAGTGGTATAAATCTATGCTCCCTGTTGCCAGAGTTATCTAAAGCACAAATATAATCATAAATTATAAATTAAATAAATATAATTTTAACTTCTAAAATCACCCCCCAGGTAAAATGTGAAATACATAGACAGTTATACAAGATCCTACATTGGCTTGTACTGACCTTTATTTCCAACCACAATACTGGCTCTGTATCATCCTTCATCTGACATTTTTCAATACTTCTGATACGCCAAGAATAGAGCTGCAAGTTGAACTTACTCTCTTCCTCTAGATATTAGCCTTGGTGTCATATTTTCCCAAAAGTCTTTCCTGAATTTCTTCAACAGGGCTAAGGACTCTCTTCTCTGAGCCTGAGATAGTTGTATCCCTATGTTAGCCTATAGTCTTAAAATTGTCTAGAAATTATTTCCATCTGCTAAAAAGGGAATGGAGATACGATTTAGTCATCTTGAATAACAAACACAAAAGGTAAAATCCTGTGATTTAAGGAATATATATCAGAGAGAGAGAGTGATAGAAAATATATGTATAAAAATTTAAAGGGGGAAGAGAGTTGTCATTTTGTTTTACTAACATAACGGTTTGCGTGATTTTTCTATAAGTAATTTCTATGAACTTCTTTTGATGATCATAAAGGACAATGGGAGCACATATTTTAGAGCAGTATTGAAAACAATCCAGGGTTCTGTAGGGAAATGGCCCTGCCGTGGTGCCCTGGAAATCTTGCACAAGTCCACGCAGGGCCATGCTTGACCATAGTCTGACTCAAGGCTTGATGGTGAGTCTAGTGACTCTCTTTTTGGTGTAAGGGGAGGTACACAGTTGAAGGAGTTGCTGTAAGGCAGTTTCTTATTCCAATCTTGTGGAAGACTCTCACAAGATGATTCTCGTTTCATTTGAGTCAAGGACTTTTCTACCTCACCTCACCTCTTGGAGTACAGCTGCAGACTTCTTGAGTAAGTTTATAAACCTGCTTGGCTGTGATATACAGGCTGCTCCTCAGTGGCAGAGTGACAATTCACTGGCATCACTCATCATCTGACTCTTTTGGGTTAGTGTCATAATGTGGAACCAGGGATGTGGGGAGCTGACATCACCAAGCTGATGTTGCTTTGCTTTTGCATAAGAAGTAAATTGTCAGGATCTGTCTAGAATTGTTGACTCATTGCTAGCCAAACCTATGGAAGGGTACAGGCCAACCTTCAACTGTAATATTCTTCCCTGTGGTCTTTTTAGTCATTCTGCTTCTGCTTCTGCTTTGGGAAAGCTTGAACACTTGATATATTCTACTTCTTTATTTATTTTATTTTATTTATTTTGAGAAGGAGTCTCGCTCTCCTCAGACTGTCACCCAGGCTGAAGTGCAGTGATGCAATGCAACCTCTGCCTCCTGGGTTCAAATGATTCTCCTGCCTCAGCCTTTAGAGTAGCTGGAAATACAGGAGCCCACTACTATGCCCAGCTAGTAGAAAAATTATACATAATTTTTCTATTGTGTAAATAGAAAAACTAATTTTTATATTAGTCGGGCATGGTGGCAGGCTCCTGTAATTCCAGTTACATGGTTTCGCCATGCTGGCCAGGCTAGTCTCGAACTCCTGACCTCAGGTGATCTACCCACTTCCGCCTCCCAAAGTTCTGGGATTACAGGCATGAGCCACTGTGCCTGGCTGATTCTTCTTAAAATGTCAGCTGAATAGCAAATCTTCCTTCAGATTCTGCCAAAAATACTTATTAATATGATTTTTAAGATTGAAAACTCATGATGACACTATAAAGAAGAACCTACCGTCTCCTTGATGAAATAGAACTGGCAAAATAAAACAATAATAAAAGAAATGATGGCCTATGTGCATCAGGTTCACTTGTAGGGAGAAGCATGCTTCATTTTTCCTAAACTAAATGGTTTCTGTTTCAGACACAAGATTGGTGCCAAGTTCTTTGCTACCCCCGGGCATTTGGCAGGCTGTGTTCCCACTGCCTGCTCTCCAGTCCTGCTCTCACCTGACAACCACATTTATGCTCAGCACATGGTTAACCCCTTCTCTTTCTTTAGTCCTGAGCTTAAATGTCATCTACCCAGAGAATCATTCTTAATCCCCGACTACGTTCCCTCTGTCTATGCTTTCCCTTTGTCATATTTACCATGATTTTTTGTTAAAAATAAAGGAAAGACATTATAATTGTTCATGTTTATCTCTCCTACTGGAGTGTAAAGTCTATGAATATAAAGATCATAGTTTTTGTTTGCTTTTTATTACCACAGTTTTCCAGCACCTAGCTCAGTTCTGGCATATAGTGGAGCTTAATAAATACTTGTTGAATAAAAAAAATAAATCATGGAGTGAAAAACTAGAAGAGTGGCCACCCAACTTGGGTTTCTTGGGTGTTAATTCATGAGTGCTGTATTTCTCCTACCAGTTAAAATTTCTCTTTCCTGCTGTATGTACTCAAGGACTTAAATTCCAGAAGTACTTGACAAAATGCACATGGTAAGGAGGGAAGGAGTGCTGAGTTAGGGATTCAGTGATGTTGCTGAGGAAACATGTTACTGAGGGAGAAAAGAAGGAAGAAAGGATACTGGGAATGTCACATTGAGACCTTGAAAGTAGAATCCCCACAATAAAATTATGTAAATGGAGAACATACGAGAAACAGGTGAAAGTGTTTTAAATTGGGGAGGGGCATAGTTTTTTAAAACAAATATTTTATTGCTAGGCATGGTGGCTCATACCTATAATCTCAGCTACTCAGGAGGCAGAGGCCAGGGGATTGCTTGAGGACAGAAAATCAAGAACAGCCTGGGTAAGATAGTAAGAATATGAATATATATATATATATATATATATATATATATATATATATTTTTTTTTTTTTTCCTTAGTTCATAGGAAGCAGTCTTAGGAATTGTAAGATGTTCTTGCATTTGTTCCTCAAATATGAATTAGACAAAAATCTGCTAGACATTTGTTTTGGAGCTCACATCAACCAAGCAAATAGAGCAAGTCACCAGTTTCAGTTATTTACCAATATGTTCTGTAAAGACTTCTATGAAGACAAGAATGAGTTAAAATACACGCATACACACACACACACACACACACACACACACACACACAGAGTACACACACACAAATAATCATGCAAAATTAATGTAGAGCAAGTAAAAAAATCAGTATACTAAAGATTCAGAGGAATACCAATATTTACTAAGCCAGATGAACATTTTAGGAAATTGATCCACTTAACTCAAGAGATAAAGATTCCAGCCCAGGAATAGAGACAACTGTAAATGCAAGTATAGATGCAAAGGTTACAAATAAAAGAATATAAGTGTGATAGATGTATTCAGGGTAGAGAAAAATGAAAGATGAAAACAAACTAAGTAACAAAGAATACTAAGTAACAAAGAATATCAATGGTTGGAAGACATTCTTGAGAGCCTCCCCAAAATTGCACAAGAAAAAAGACAAATGAAAATGGTACTATATAATATAAGGGAAGGATAATGGTGAGTGAACTCAAGTATTAGAATTATTCTTGGGAAAGCTACCAGAACTGCTAGAAAACAATCTAAAATCTATCCTGCAAAATTTATAAAAGTGATCTTTGTTCAAGAGAGGTAATATAGTTTGGTCAAATGAAAATAAATTTATCTTCAGATAAACAACTCGAAGAGAAACAGTATGTAGACACGAGCTTCCCCATAAAAAATGATCACCAGTGTTCTTATAAAAGTATTAACACAGAGAAGAACAGTCTCATGCAGTGAATATTAGAGTTCCACGAGGGAAAAATAAAAGACCACAAATCTAACTAAACTCAGATCACAGGATCCCAAACCAGGAGAAAATACTATGTGTATGTCAAACATGCCTGTCCTTTAAAAAAAAACAAAAACAAAACAAAAAAAAAAACTGTGCTTTTGATCTTCTACTTATGAAATTTATATTGACATTCTCCCCATTAGCTATATCAAATTTATTTTGTGCCACGTTAAAAAATATATATGATTTAAAACACTTCAGAAACAGTTTGGCAGAATTAGGGAAATGGAAGCAGCCCAAGGTAAAACAACAACAGCAACAAAAGACCCACACTCACACATACAAAAAAAAATACAAAATGGAAAATCATTTTAAAAAGAATTATAGATATATTGCAGAATGTTAGTGTGTATATTTCAAAAATAATTTTAAACTTAACCTCAAACACAACCAGAGGAGACTAAGAATTAATTAGATAAACCTCTATGGAATTTACTAAATTAACTACCAGCAGTTTGTATAATACTTTAAGTAAGCAAGTTATAGAAAATAATTAAAGGATAAATGGATAAAGACAGCTGTTCTGCAAGTGGAATAAGGCCCAGCCTTTACAGAATATGTTTTATTTTTACTCTAAACCATCAGACTACAGTAATATGCCTCTTCTAAATTGTTTTAATAATATAGGTTCAGTTTATTATTTTGTATAGGTAAGTCATGTCAGTTCACAGGCTATAATTCTTTAGGTATTTTTCCTGGACAAAAACCTTGGAAATTGCAGGAAAATGGCATGATCTCACCAGCTAGTAGAACAGCAATAATCAATTAGTTATAATCATTTCCAATAATTTTTATACATTACTTCACTTGCTTGCAATCATTATGCACATGTAATTTTATATCCTGGCTTTTATACAATGAGCCTTTATCATGTGACAACATAGTCTCCATAATTATTTTCATAGTTACATAATATTCTATTGAGTAGAGGTTTTGTAACTGTCTTACCTACTTTTCTTTATTTCAGTATTCAAATAGACCATGGAAAAGTTTGTGTTCCTCCCCAAACTGATACATTGATATCTCATCTGTAATGTGATGGGATTTGCAGGTGTGACTTTTGGGAGCTGACTAGGGCATGAAGGTGATTAGGCTCATGAAGCAGCCATCCTAGGTGAGATTTGTGCCTTTATGAAAGAACCCTGAGAGCTCCCTGGTTCCTTCTGCCATGTGAGGATGCAGCCAAATGACAGCCATCTATAAACCAGAAGTAGGCCCTCACCAGACACCAGGTCTGCCAGCACCTTGATCTCAGACATCTCAGCTTCCAGAACTGTGAGAAATACATTCCTCTTGTTTATAAGCCTCTCAGTCTATTGTATTCTGTTATAGCCACTCAAACAGACTAAGAAAAGTAGCTTTCCACTTTTGTTGAAGACAGGAAGCAAATCATACTCATTGTTTTTATATTAAGTTTACTATTTTTTTAAAAGGTCAATGTTATTACATATCAAAGTACATGATTAGTCTTGATCTATGTTGCTTAATTAAATGAAAACATGGTTTTGCCAATATGCATGTATGAGCACCTGTTTTATTTCACATTTATTATTACTTATCATTGAATTTTTACTTTTTTCATTATTATTTTATTTTCATTATTGCTTCATTATTTTAAAATTTTATTTGAAAAATAACAAAATTGGCATTGGTTCTTATTATTTGTATTGACTACCAAAATTTGATAGAAGTAAAATGCAAAAACTAACAAAGTCTAAAATGTGGCATTGACTCAGTAGAGGTAGAGGGAATAGAAATACTGGAGTTTGGAAGGCTGGTGACTTTTAAGAAATTGAAAGCATTTAGTCAAAGTATTGCTTACTGAGTTAACGCAAGAACAGAAAACCAAATACCACAAGTCCTCACTTACAAGCAGCAGCTAAGCATTGGGTACTCATGGACTTAAAGATGGCAATGATAGACACTGGGGACTAATAGAAGGGGAAGCAGGGGAAGGGTTGAAAAACTAACTATTCGGTACCATACTCAATACCTGGGTGATGGGATCAGTTATACCCCAAACCTCAGCATCACACAATATACCCACATAACAAACTTGCCCCCCTGAATGGAAAATAAAAGTTGAAATTAGTTTTTAAAAACATATGGTTTACTATACTTGGGAAGATAAATGAAGTAACAGCCAGTGCTGTAGCCTTGGGTAAATAAGTGTGCGTGGGGGGAATCAGAATGTGTTTGTGTGCTGGTTGCTTCTTTTTTTTTTTTTTTTTTTCACTTAGACAACTTTTACTAAATGGGAAAACTACATTTAAAATGTGTTTTAAAACAAAATGGAATTAGAAAAAAAGACATATGCATTTTAAAGAACTTTTGCACTGTGCTAAAAATGAAATATCTCTTGCAGTAAGTAATACAATGCGCCAATTCATAAAATGTAAGTTAACAGGTTTCTCAATTTAACATTTTCAAAGATGATATTAAGGTCAAAAATGTCACATCTATGGTAGCACATACAGAAGGGCATTATAGATATGATGTCCATCCCTGTGCAGCTTACGAATTTGACAATGCTCAATAAAAGCTTTTAGAAACACATCCAATAGTGTCATAGCCAAAGAATCACAAATCTGTGTCCTGTAAGTTCTCTCCTTCTAAGATTTTTATGTTAACTTTTCAACTCATTGCCATTTGTTAATACTAACCCTTAAAAAAAGAGAGAATAGGAAAAGAAAGGCTGCAATAAACTCTTGATCAGGTTCCAGCAAACCATTGTGTCACAGCATTCCAGCAAAAATTCAGGTTAGAGTGAACTAGTCTACAAGTAGAGACAAAAGGTAATAGATATTTGTTAGGAAGCATGCTGACTCTGGCCTGCAGACTAAATTTGACTAAGAATCCAGAAATTTGAAATTCTGTTGCGAGATAAAGCCAACTGTCTATATCCGAATTGAAGCTATTAGGCCCTAGTTCCCTGCCCTACAAACTATGTCTGTGTATGAATTGAAGCTATTAGACACCTGTTCCTCACCCTACAAACTTAGGGAGAGGACTGACAAAGGCAGAATCAGGGAGAATGCCTTTACTACTCCTGTTTATCATTTCAGAGTTGATGGAGAATAGAAGACAGAATAGAGGCCAGAAACTAAAAACCATGTTCTCTGTCTAACCAAAAATGTTAATAGTAGTCATCCTTACAGAGACCAGAATGAATTCTGATTTACTTTGAATAACATGCAGTACATTCCCATATCCTTATGGCCTCCTCATTTTCATCTTCCATGGCCATCTCTCCATTCCCCACTATACTGCAGATGCATAGGATCTCCATTTCCCAATGTGCCTCACTTTACTGAAAGCCCATTTATTTGTAGAGATAGCTCCCTGTGGCTGCCATCCTCTTCCTCCCTTTGCCCTAATTAAACTTCTATTCATCTTAGCATCCATAACAGTGTCTCTCAGTGTTGTAAACCAAGAAATTAATTTTTTACAAAATCGAATTGAAGTGAACCACCAGAGAAAGGTGACTCATGACTCCTGGCTGGCGATTCATGCTGGTAGAGGAGGCACCTTAGTTTAAGTGGGACTGTTTCATATTTTTCCAATTCTCTCTCTTAAATGCATACACACAAACAGACACATTATCCATTATTTTATAAAGCATGTTAGCTGGATGACCATATAGATCAAACTCTACCAAAAAAAAAAAATACTGAAAATATGCTTGAATTTAAACCTGGTAAATAATTGGCATACTGTTTTGTTTTCTCATAGATCCCATTTTCCCTCTGTTTTTCTCTTTTGTTATAATTGGAACTTTATTTCTGTAGGGTAGCCTTACAGCATGCAGAGAATGCTCGGGCAAACAAATGAATGGGACAACACAAATGACTCAAAATTACAAATTGTATCCCATTCCAGATATAGATATATTCACCATCTTAAAATGACATTTTCCCTTTTATAGAATAGTAACCAAATGTGATCAGATTCACAAAACAGCCAGCTGAATAGCATGGGAAAAGCTGAAGAAATACTAAACAAAAATGTAAATGAAGCTGGGCATTCTGCCTGGAAAACAGAATCTGTGTGCAAACAACATATATTCATGCCAGTTGTTAAACCCCTTAAAAGGCCCTTCAACTGTGCCTCTCTCTAAGCATAAGGCCAAAGAGGAAATAGGTGAATTTTCCACCAACACGCAGTGGGAAGGTTGTAAAGAGTAAAGATCATACATCTATTCTCAGAAAGACTGGGAAAAATTACTTGATTTAATTTAATTTAATCTTGATGAGGATTGGATCAAGCTCCACCTCTAATCTGACAGGATGGCATGTCAACATAGGAATAACTACTGTCATCACCCGAGAGCAATTCTCAGGAATTACGTGATAGTTGAACTCCGTATTTTAAACTTTATTTTGGTCCATCAAAGGCTTTTTTAAAAATAGAGGTGTTAAAGACCTCAAGAACTAGAGTGAGCCTTATTCTAGATTACATGATTGGGCAAATCACTTTTTTTCTGGTTCCACCTGCAAAACAAAGTTAACCATTTTGCAAATTCATAAGTATAAAGCATTCTGTAAATATCAGGTGCTGTTATTGTTACAGTTAGAAAGGGAGAGGAAGAGCATTCCAGATAAAATAATGATGTCATCTAAAGTGTGGCAGTAAGAAGGCAGACACAGCTATGGAATAGGTAGTCAACTGTCAGGCTGGTCCAATAAACTTTACAAATCTTTTTAAGGCTTCCACTAGTCTGCTATTATTGGTTGAGAGTATTTATCTCTTCCTTCAATTTTGATGAATTTTCAAATTCATTTCTTCACAGACAACTACTTTCTTGCTATAATTATTGTCTGGGCATTAGGAATAACAATCTCCTACTTGATTGTGAGGTCAGATGATCTCAGTTTCTCTTAATTCCAATCCAATATGTCAAGATTTCTCCATCAAAAACGATGAGTTCACGTCCTTTGTAGGGACACGGATGAACCTGGAAAACATCATTCTCAGCAAACTGACACAAGAGCAGAAAATCAAACACCGTATATTCTCACTCATAGGCGGGTGTTGAACAAAGAGAACACATGGACACAGGGAGGGGAGCACTACACACTGGGGTCCGTTGGGGGGAAATGGGGGAGGGGTGGGGGGGTGGGGAGGTGGGAAGAGATAGCATGGGAAGAAATGACAGATACAGGTGAGGGGACAGAAGGCAGCAAACCACACTGCCATGTGTGTACCTATGCAACAATATTGCATGTTCATCACATATACCTCAAAACCTAAAATGCATTAAAAAAAAAACACAAAAATTAAAAAAAAAAAGATTTCTCACATACAGTTTTCATTTACCAGCTGAAGATTTTACAAAAGTTCACTTTAAGAGGCTATTATTCTAGATTCCTTCACTACCATGATTTTAAAGTCCTTTATTCTCTCCCATTGCTCAAACAATCTAAAATTATTTCTTATTAAACTATAGTGGGAACAATCCCTTCCATTTCTAGAGAATATTCTTAACCAGGCCCATGCTTCCAAGGCTCAGTCTCTTTCTCCATCTGAAATTTATTTCTTCCCCTGTAATCTCTTCAACTTTGCTCATTCATTAAAAGCAGGTAATCTTGAAGTCTTCACAAGTGTGATAGCTCATTTACTCCTCTGAAATCATTTAGAATTTCTTGATTTATGACACCATTTAACACTTGTTCTTATTTTGTATTTCAAGATGACCCAATTAGATTGCAATTGGGCACAGGGAATTTTGCTTCTACCATACATAGTAGATGTCTTAGAATACAACTGATGAGTGTATTAACTGATTGGGAGTGAATCAGAAGAGTGGTTCAGAAGTCTCAAAAATACAACAAAGCCACTCCTATTTAACAGTCACATTCACAGACTTGCTCACTATCTCCTCTGCCAAAAGCCTACTGGCCTTAGGACTATAACTCAAAAGGTACAGTGAATATCAATGGAGGTAAAGAAAGTTTTCATGAAATCAAATTTTTAAGCTTATGCCATCACTGTAAAGGAAGAATACATATTTAGTATAACAAACTGTGTCTTTTGACGCTTGTTGATGAGGTATGCAGTAAGTTTCTTTTGAGAGTTGAGATAAAATTTAAATGAATAAATGACACATAAGGGCTGCTATAAAAACAGAAATGTGGCTTTCTGAAATTAAAACTACCTGTTTCAATGTGAATCATATAGTATGTACATTGCAAGCATTATTTATATTTAGCATTTAGGTTTTATAAGAAATGAAGAAAAGTCATACCATACCCAGAAAGGGTGTGAACGTAGAATGCTACACTTATGGAAAGGTCTATGTCTTGACAATATTTTTGATTAAAAGTTGTTTCCATAGTTACAATACTATTACGCTTATCTTGCATGAAGCAGTAAGTCACTGTATGTTTTAATATTAGTTATTAAAATAAAAATTCCTTTAGAGGCAAATGCTTATTTAAAATTTATAATGAATATGTATTTTAAAATAAACCAGAACAACTACTATGCTTCTTCTGTTAGTGAAAAAGACATGTTGCATGAATGTTTCTTGCAGTTTAGATTTCTGGAAATTCATGTGGCTGAACATATTCTCAGAGAAATTACCTCATCTAAAGGGCATAATTTCAGAGCTATGTTTATTATTAATATTTGATTTTGCAAATAACTTAGATAAAATAATACTATGATTAAAAATGAATCAGTTCTCTGACTTTGCAGAATACTATTTGTTATCATCATAGTCACTACCTCCTTCAAAACAAATTTAGGTCTAGAATTTATGGAAACATTTAGAGAGGAGATGAATAATAGAGGCTTCAGCCACTCAAAGGAGTTATTACACTGTTCCTTCTGACAGTATTTGGATTTTACAGCTTTAGTTTGATCTATTTTGAAAGGCCATGGCATGAGGTCATACTCAAAAGATTTATTATGTGATGGAAATATTGCATGCCTGATACTTTTAAACTTGGAGAATTCCTTTGTTAGAAAAAATAATCTGAATACCTAGGAATACAACTTACAAGGGATGTGAAGGACCTCTTCAAGGAGAACTACAAACCACTGCTCAAGGAAATAAGAGGACATAAACAGATGGAAAAACATTCCATTCTCATGGTTAGGAAGAATCAGTATCATGAAAATGGCCATACTGCCCAAAGTAATTTATAGATTCAATGCTATCCCCATCAAACTACCTGACTTTCTTCACAGAATTAGGAAACAAATACTATAAAGTTCATATGGAACCAAAAAAAGCCCACATAGCCAAGACAAAAGAACAAAGCTGGACACATCATGCTACCTGACTTCAAACTATACTACAAGGCTACAGTAACCAAAGTAGCATGGTACTGGTACCAAAACAGAGATATAGACCAATGGAACAGAATAGAGGCCTCAGAAAGAACACATACATCTACAACCATGTGATCTTTGACAAGCCTGAAAAAAACAAGCAATGGTGAAGGGATTTCCTATTTAATAAATGGTGTTAAGAAAACTGGCTAGCCATATGCAGAAAACTGAAACTGGACCCCTTCCTTAAACTTAAACAAAAAATTAACTCAAGATGGATTAAAGACTTAAATGGAAGATCTAAAACCATAAAAACCCTATAAGAAAACTTAGGCCATACCATTCAGGACACAGGCATGAACAAAGACTTCATAATTAAGACATAAAAAGCAATGGCAACAAAAGCCAAAATGGACAAATGGGATCTAATTAAACTAAAGAGCTTCTGCACAGCAAGAGAAACTATCATCAGAGTGAACAGGCAGCCTACAGAATGGGAGAGAATTTTTGCAATCTGTTCATCTGAAAAAGATATCCAGAATATACAAAGAACTTAAACAAATTTACAAGAAAAAAAAATAACCTCATCAAAAAGTGGACAAAGGATATCAACAGACACTTCAAAAAAGGAGACATTTATGCAGCCAGCAAACATATGAAAAAAAGCTCATCATCACTGGTCATTAGAGAAATACAAATCAAAACCATGACGAGATACCATATCACGCTAGTTAGAATGGTGATCATTAAAATTCAGGAAACAATAGTTACTGGAGAGCATTTGGAGAAACAAGATTGTTTTTACGCTGTTGGTAAATTAGTTCAAACACTGTGGAAGACAGTGTGGCTATTTCTTAAGTATCTAGAACCAGAAATACCATTTGACCCAGCAATCCCATTACTGGGTATATATCCATGGGATTATAAATCATTCTACTATAAAGACACATGCACATGTTTGTTTATTGCAGCACTGTTCACAATAGCAAGGACTTGGAACCAACCCAAATGCCCATCAATTATAGACTCGATAAAGAAATCGTGGCACATATATACCATGGAATACTATGCAGCCATAAAAAAGGATGAGTTCATGTCTTTTGCAGGGACATGGATGAAGCTGGAACACATCATTCTCAGCAAACTAACACAGGAACAGAAAACAAAACAGTACATGTTCTCACTCTTAAGTCAGAGTTGAACAATGAGAACACATTGAGACAGTGAGGGAAACATCATACACTGGGACCTGTTGGAAGGCGGAGGCTAGGGGACAGAGAGCATTAGGAGAAATACCTAATGTAGATGATGCATTGATGGGCGCAGCAAACCACCATGGCACGTGTATACCTCTGTAAAAAACCTGCATGTTCTACATATGTGTCACAGAACTTAGAGCATAATTTAAGAAAAAGAAACTGAGAAAAAGAAAAAAGAATCTGAACAATTAAGAGGAATGCAACAGCTTGCATTAGAGCACATGATATGTAAAGGTTTGGAAAAGCAAGGCTGACAGTTTTGGGTGAAGGAAAGGGCAAGGTAGGAGAGTACACAGAGGAGGTGCTCAGAGGGCATGGTCTCCTGCAGCACCCCATTCTCTGGCAAGGACCTTCACCCAGATAACCAAAAGCTTGATCAAGTCATGCACTAGATGGAGCAGAGAGCAGTCTACTGGATTAGATTTCCTCCAATTATTTCCTCCTGCAAAGAACTTTTGTTAACATTAGGAAAACAAAAGTACATTTATATCCCCCACCTTCCATTACTCAAATGTTCCTGTTTTATGTCTATCAACTACATATTTAAATAAAATTAAATAGATGGGCACAGATATCGGTAAGTGACTTCAAAGTTTATACAACACCAATATAATGCAAGGTAACACTAACCTGGTCTGATCCACCTGTCCAAGTCATGAAGCCCAAAGTGATTACTATTTTACAATCCCTGCACCTGGATTTTGTATTACATTTCAGGTAAACTTTTATATGAATTTAACTTTAACACTAAAGCCATGAAACGATGTAATCCCTAAAAGCACCATAAGGACTCGGGTAAGTCATATGCTTTGATGTGGATATTCACAGTTATATATTACAAAAAGAAGTTTAGAGCCATTACAGCCCAATTTTTTTTTCAAGTTAGTCATATACGATCTGAATGTCCACATAATTTTCCCAAAAGAAACTTAAATTTCTCTGCATCGAATTATGATAGTCACAGTACCATTTAAAACACAGTGATAATTCTACATGTGGTTCATGAATTTTGGTGAGCCATAGGTATATATGGTATTAATTGAGCTGGTTGAAATCCAGAAGCAGTGAAATGTTCATCTTCCCCTGATTGTACAAAAGTTCTGAATTCTAAAACCTTATTTATTAATACATTAGACACTTCATGATCAGAAATGCTTGCAAGTATGTCAGCGCTTTTTGCTTAAATCCTTGAATGTTTCTGTCAAATTGTCTCTCTCCTTTTATTCTGTCATTGAACTCTTTGTCTCTCTTTACATACACACACAAACAGATGGACACACAGCTTGTAATTCTTATCTCAGTTTGCAATGCTTTTGCTCTTGTAAATTTGAGTGCTCAAGGAGACTTGGAGAATTTTGACCATATTTATTTTTTATTGTTTTACTTAAAAAGATAAGCTTGAATGAAAAGGTAGTCCATCAATGCTTTGCCTTCTATCAGGGCCCAATTTTCCTCTCTCATGAAGAAAGTACTATTGACTGCCCCTATTATGACACAGCTACTCTCTTAGGTAGTTATATGTACTAGTTATTTGTACTTGTCTCATGTAATTATTATAATCACTCCAAAAGTTTCACTCATTTTATTCTAATCTCTATTCAAGCATCACTATGTCAGGAAAGCCTTCTATACTAAACCAAATAGGAACTGCCCCTATTATCACAATCCCTTTCTATTTTTATTCTTAGCACTTATTATTGCCTGTCATATTACACAAATTTTGTTTATTTTCTTTCATCTCTGTTATAACAAAAGCATTTTTAGCTTCATCATTTTTCCTACCCTTATTACTAGATACACTAGCATCTTCAGTGCTTACAAGAGTAGCTGACATATAGTAGATACAAATAGATATCTGTAGAATGAATGATAAGTGAACAACCGAGGGCTAAAGAACAAAGCCTCTGTACTCTTAATGTATGGGTTCAACTCCCTAGAGAGGAAATAAAAGATAGTGGCAAATGTGTAGCCTTGGAGTCAGATTGCTTTGGTTTAATCTCAACTTTACCATTTGGTAACTACACGACTGATATGGTTTGGCTGTCGCCACCCAAATCTCATCTTCAATTGTAGTTCCCATAATTACTATGTGTCATGGGAGGGACCCTGAGGGAGGTAACTGAATCATGGAGTTATTTTTTTCCCATGCTGCTCTCTTGATTGTAAGTCTCATGAGATCTGATAGTTTTATAAAGGGGAGTTCTTCTGCACATTTTCTTGCCTGCCACCATGTAAGATGTGACTTTGCTCTTCATTCACCTTCCACTATGATTGTGAGGCCTGCCCAGCCATATGGAACTGTGAGGTGATTAAGCCTCTTTCTTATAAATTACCCAGTCTTGGGTATATCTTTGTTATCAGTGGGAGAACAGATTAATACAATGACCTTGGACAAGGTATTTACTTTTGCTGGGCTCCAGTTTCTCCATGTGAATGGTGATAACAATAGCAACCACCTCGTAGGGTTGTTTGAGACTAAAATGAATGAATACTTCATGCTTAGAAAAGTACCTGCCACTTCACGTTAAAAGTTATTATTAACTTCATTCACTTCAGTTCACAGATGAAGATGCTAAGTTCACAGACAACAAACAACATACTAGGTGATAAAATAGGCCTTCAAACAGAGATGCTTCTGGTGCTATAGGTGTCTTTCTTTTTCCTAAAGTGGATTTATTCTTCTTTTCTTATTCTTTTTTCTTGTTTGAATAATTCTGTTATTAAAAATAATTGTTAATAGACAATGAGGTTTTACTTAATGTGAACATTATATATAGTAAAAAATACACTTCTCTTTTAAGGAAAATATGTAGAAAAATATATTTGAATATATAAAAGGAATTATAACCCATATTCTATTTTCCTCTAAAATCTGAGTATTGAATTTTCTACCTACAGATATAATTTTCAATTGCTTATTTTAAAATGCTTACTGACAAAATATTAGGTTGAGAGCACCACAGATACAGATGCTTTGATAGTTAATATGGTATTTCAATTTCTAAGTTTACTAGTGTTGCCTTTGCCCTCTTATGTGATAATTTCATTAGCTTTATCGATTTTAAATATGTTTTAGCACCTAAAACTTTTATTTTATCATAATAGTCATTTCTCTGAAACCCTATAGTAGTTCTTCACGCTTTTTTCTAGAGAATCTTTTCTTTAGAAAGCAGTTTACTAGGACATTCTCTATAGAAAATATCTGAGTGGCGTTGCTCTGATGGGAATAATAGATGTTGTCGAATACAGGTTACTCAATTCCTTTTTTACCTCTTCACAAGAACCCTCTAAAATTCAGAGAAGACTCCAGAGTGAGACAATCTTTTCAAAAGAAATATTGTGGATGAAGACAGATTTCTTATGCTATGGAGTAAAGTCTATTTAAAGGAGAGTTTAAATGAAACAGTTTTTAAAGGGACACTTTTATAAGCTTACATGTATTCATCAGTGTTCTCCAGACAAACAGAACCAATAGAATATCTTTCTATATCACAAAGTATTAGCTCACAAATGGAGGCTGAGAAGTCCCATGATCTGATATTGCTGTGTGCAAGCTGGAAACCCAGGAAAGCCATTTGTGTAGTCTGAAGGCCTGAGAGTGAGAGGTGAGTGGCATAGATTCTGGTCCAAGTCTGAAGCCCTGAAAACCAGGAGCACCATAGGCAGGAGAAGCTCCATGTCTCAGGTCAACCATCAAACAGAGAGGGAATTCAATGTTCTCTGCCTTTTTGTTCTATGCAGGCCCTCAACAGACTGGATAATGTTCACTCACAGTGGGGAATCTCATCTGCTTTATGCAGTTGAACAGTTCAAATGTTAATCTCTTCTAGAAATACCCTCATAGACACTCCCAGGAATAATATTTGACCAAATATCTGGGCATTCGTGGCCCAGTCTAATTGACACATACAATTAACAATCACACTTAAGATAAGCTTCAAATCAGTTGATTTTCCTTAGCTCTGCCTTCTTACTCTAAGGTTGATTTATTACTATCAATTTTCTTTTTAAGAAACACTCAGTGACTTCTATGGTATTCCAATTATTAAAGCTTTATATTAAAACTCATCTCTGTCTTCTGACTTATTTATAAAATGAGACTAGAGAAATGGCTGATACAGCAATCTTGCTATATGTTCATCTCTTGCCATATGCTCACCTCTTCCTCTCCATCCCGCCTGGCTTCCCCCTGCCCATTCCAGGTTTCAAGCATTAAACCTATGGCCAGGGTGTGTAAAAACCAGAGAGAATATAGCAGAACTGAAAGTAGATGCAGCCTAAATATAAGAGTTATTCTGGGTTTAGGGCACTGATAAGAAAGTGTTGTGAGTAATGCGAAGTCCAGGACCCACTGGCCTTTGGGAAGCTGAATCACGTGCTAAAGCCCCCTGTCCAGACCAGCTTGTCCATATCCCATCCTGGGCACTGAATGACAGAGCTACCACAGGTCAGGGACTGCCTGCCCACTTGGAAAATGAGAATTTGAATACATTCAAGATTGCAATTCAAGGCCCTATCTCTGATGGGCTTTCTCTGATGAGCAGGGCACGTACATCTAGACATTGCGTATAATCAAGACTAAAAATCTATTTTTCACAGGTTCAGTAGGATGGGAGTTTATTTCAGCAGGACAAGAAAATGAATGTTTTTGCACACTGTTTGTGGTCTAAAATAAATCTCTGCTGCATATAATTTAGATTTATTTTAATTATGTTTTTCTGAAAAATCATAAAATGTACAAAATTGTTTCATGTGGCTGTGTTCCCAACCTGAAACATTAACCTGATCTGTTAAGTTAATTCATAGTATTTCCAAGTAAAGCAGCGAGTTGTCAAAGACAGATTATGAGTAGATAGTGATAGGACTGATTGGCCCTGACTGCAGACCACATAT
The DNA here is from genome assembly GCF_048565385.1 of Saimiri boliviensis. Classification (NCBI taxonomy): domain Eukaryota; kingdom Metazoa; phylum Chordata; class Mammalia; order Primates; family Cebidae; genus Saimiri; species Saimiri boliviensis. The sequence continues at coordinate 97,494,435 of NC_133455.1, forward strand.
GTATGCATGCTTTAAATTGTGTTTAATGAATATCATCTCCTAAATATGTTCAATTTCCAACCTAAAATTTCATTTTTAGTACTAATTTGCTAGCAAATACTTCTTAAAGAGTAAAATGTGAAAGTTTATTAAACAGGAGTCCAGCTACAATGATGAATTATTACAAGTTGTATTAAAGTTTTATTGTATTTAAAAAGCTGAGACTGCTAAACAAAAGATACTGATTATCAGCATTGATAGCAGTGATTTTAATTTTATAAAATAGAGATAAGATCACAATAGCGTGTCTGCATATCATTTCAGAGAGATTTAATTTTCTCTCTAAGAATATCTGGTGCTTTCATAAAAGGTATAAATCTCTATACAGCCCCACGGATGGGGGCTTTGTAACTAATTTATCTTGACAGAGGATAGAGAATGATTGATGAAGAGGAGAATTCAGCTTAATGTTCTTTGTACTTTGTATTGCAAAGAATTAAAGTAGCTGTGATCACTAGCTTTTTGGGAATTTGTAGCTGAAAACATGTTAGATGACTGGTAGCCACACTGAGATCTCATAAAGATCATGCTTTGATTTTGACTATTGTTGGTTAATAGCACTTTTCTTCCCTTTTAAAAAACCCCATTTGCTGTTTGGCTTCACCTCAGCTTGTCTTATGTCACCTCATCCATCATACAGGCGGGGTTTTCTGCAGGGACAGCAGTTTCTCAAAGAATGATAATGTGGCATACTATGAAACTTCTTTCCCTATGTCCTTTAGCAATAGCTTTGACCTATCCCTCTTGCTTAGAGTGGCTGTGCACCAACTATACTCTGTTAGCCATTCCCTCACTAAAATTTATTATTAAATTAAAATGATGCCTATGTTGAGTAGTTCATATACCAGGCCCTATGCTAGTCATCCCAGACCCCTTTGTGTATCTTTCTTATATAGATGTTGAGCCAGAGAGATTAGGTAAGTTTTCCATGGTTAATATTAGGTAATGTGTGTCAAACGTGGGACTCAAACATAGATCCAATTCTAAAGTCCATTTTTACTTACCTCTTGACAAGATGTTCCCTCTATATATCCAGGATATATCTTTGTTTTAGTTTATTAATTCATTTTATTTTTTCTATTTTTTTATTTTTTATTTTTTATTTTTTTTTCATTTTTTAAATAAACATTTATTACATACCTTCAAGCTTATTTTGAAGAATATCAAGATTGGAGCCTAAATTAGCAAAGCTTGAGAGGTAGACAAGGTCCGTATCTTGTTTAGCTTCAGAGGTAGACAAGGTAGGGTAAGCTGCTGGAATCTAAAGACATATAGAACAGAGTGTCTAGCTTCTTCAGCCTTTCCTCAAGATAAGAGAGAGAAAAATTAAAAATCAAAATAAAAAAATAACAATTATTGTTTAGAGAGTAGGAAGATAAACGCAATTCAATTTTTTTGTGTGTGAAACAAAAGGATAAATTTTGCAAATTAGGGTGATATTGGAGCTGATTTCTGAAGGGGATGAGTAGGTATTGAGATAGGAAAAAGCAAGCTTATTTTGAAGAACATCAAGATTGGAGCCTAAACTAGCAAAGCTTGAGAGGTAGACAAGGTCCATATCTTGTTTAGCTTGAGAGGTAGACAAGGTCTGTATCTTGCTTAGCATCCTAATGGAAATACATTTTCTTCCAGATGCAGATATAGGGTAAACATGGAAGCATTTTATGCAGGAGATTTTGATAAGGTGAACATTTTATAGATAAAAAATGCCTGAGAATATGAAGCCTCCTTGAAAACTGGCTGCTTCTGGATCTCAATTTTAAGAATTCCCTTTTCTTCTAGGAAAGAAATAATTATTTTCAAAGTACTTGTAATAAAATATTCATGTATTTGTTTTTCCTTTGATCATATTTATTCTTTTGGGGTTGGATAGAAAGTTTGAAGGAATTGAAGAAGCAACAGACTTCTGAGTCAAAAGGCACCAGTAGAACATATGTAAATGAGTTCTAAAAAGTATTGGAGTTATAGTTAGAAAAAAACAGGTTTCGATTTTGCCTCTGGTAATTAGGATAGCTTTTTATTCTTTGTAAAAATAAGAGTATTTTTCTTCCCCTATTTCATGGCATAATTTGAGCTTCAAAGGATAATATATGTGGAAGTGCTTTGCGAATTTTATAAATGTCACAGAAAAGCTGAACTGGAGCTTATAATGTGTGCAGAGGCTTGAAGTGGATGTCTCTTTGCCTTCCACTTTCAGATGGCTTTAAAGTTTTAGTGTATAAAGTGATATTTGTCATGCTTATTTCTGATCACAATCAATAAATCTTCTCTTATGACTGGTATGACCTAGAAAATATCTCTCTTAGTTATGGGGGAAAAATTCCAGAGATGAGAGAGAATCATAAAGTAAAGGAAAGCTATGGCAAGGGAAAGTATAACAGCTTTTCTCCCCTGTTTATGGATTTAAATCTTCTCAACAGTCAGCCAAGAGCTTCTCAGTCAATATTTGGACCTAAATTTATATACAAGATTTTCTAATATAAAGTTTTACTTTTGGAATTTCCTTCCCTTTTGAATGTGGCATAGCAGAGCACAGCCATATGAATTTTATAATTAATAGAGAAATTATAAAAAATATTTCAACTTATTAAACTATTAACTTTATCCTTTATGTTATGAATGGAATTTTATCCCCTGAGAATTATTAGGTTGAAGCCCTAACCCCCAATGTGACTGTAAGTAGAGATTGGACCTTAAAGGAGATAATTAAGTTTAATTAGGTAATAAGGTGGGAGACGCATTTCAATAGGACTGGTGTCTTCATAAGAAGACAAAGAAGCATGAGATTCTTCTTGCTTTCAGCATACACTAAAAGAAAAAGTCATGGCAGGATCCAACTAGAAAGCAGCCATTTGCAAGCCAAGAAGAGAGACCTTACCAAAAATCAACCCTGAATGCACCTTCATCTTGGACTTCCAGTCTTCAGATCAGTGAGAAAATAAATCTCTATGGTTTAAGCCACAGGAGCTGTAGAATTTTGCTGTGACAACCCTAGCAGACTAAACTCTGCACTTCAAGCTCTGTAGTCCCGCGTCATGAGAGTCAGGGCATGTAACTAAGATTTTTAGCATGGCTTGAGTAACTTACACAAAAAGCATTCTATTTGAACAAATTTTTTTTTTAAATGTATGTATCAAAAGGCAGAATGATGTAGTTTGTGTATTTGCCCCTACCCAAATGTTAGGTAGAATTATAGTCCTCAATATTGGTGGTAAGACCTGGTGAGAGGTGACTGGATGGGAGTGGATTTCTCATGAATGGTTTAAGCCCATCCTCTTGATACTGTCTTCCTGATAATCAGAGACTACTTTTGAGATCTGGCTGTTTAAAAGTGTGGGGCACACACTCTCTTTCCCCCTTGCTCCTGCTTTCACCATGTGAAGTGCCTAATTCTAAGGACTCCCCAGAAACAGATGCCACTATGCTTCCTGTACAGCCTGCAGAACCATGAGCCAGTAAAGCCTATTTTCTTGTAAATTACCCAGTCACAGATATTTCTTTACAGCAGTGCAAGAACAGACTAGTACAGAAAATCACAATGCAGGAATGGCCTAATTCACACTTTATCTTGGATTTCTTTCATTATTATATTTTCTGTTTCTATTAGTCTATTTTCTTATGGTGAGGTTGGTAATACATTCTATGTTAGGTAGAGAATCCATGATATCAGTGGTTAGTCTAGAACTAGAAAACAACAAAACAACACAATAAGGACCAGGTATTTCTTCCAATTGTCTGAGAAAACCATGTAAAGATGGGTAAATCTGCAGGAAATATTTGCTAATGACATTAGAAGTAAACTCAGCTTAAAGCAACTATTTCAAAACAGTGAACAACATGTAAAGCTCACTTTACTTTTCTACATATTATATAATTTCTAAAGAAATAAATACATAAATTATCCTCAAGACTCTGTAGATGACAGCATTGGTTTGTAAAGACTTCGTGTAGATTCCTCCACATGAAGAATCAAGGGTAACTCATGATGCTGTCATCTGGTTGCCATGTTCTACAAGAATTGTTGGCATGAAAATCTAGTAGAGTTTTATCTATACATGTATATGCATATATATGTATATATGACATATATATGATACCTTCATTTTATAATACACTCTTCAAAAGAGTTGCATAATATTTTATGTCACATATCTAAATACACTCTTTACATATGCTTCATAGAAAATAAAAATGTTTCTTTTTTTCCCCTCTGTATTATATGTGTTACATGTAATTTAAGATGTTGGCTTTAATGTCTCGTGTAATAGACATTTCCCCTTGGTATATTGGACTATTATAAAATGTTTCCTTCTTGAGGACATCACATCAAGCCAACATCAACACATACCCTTTTTGTCAAACAAGGGGAGATTTATTTATTTATTTATTTATTTATTTATTTATTTATTTATTTATTTAAAAAGGAAAACTAGGTCTTCAGTCTCAAGACCTGGTTTAGATCTATTTGTCCTTGAAAGAGTGAGCAGTTGGGCAAACATCAGAAGTAATAACTTTGTCATCAATCTCTTAGTACAAAGTTAGTGATATTAATCACTCTACCTTTGGGGAATTAACAAAGGAGGGAGACACACAGTGAACTGATTATGATATGTGTCATTTGACCTAAAGTTGGAATGAGCACAGGGTGCTATGGAACACAGAACAGAAGGATCCAATCCTGTGTGGAGCACAGAGGGAATGCTCCTGTCCGAGAATGGTGGAGATGATACCTTCAAACCTCACAAGTCTTCAGGGTGAATTGGGACAAAGCTTGTCCTGTAGTGAAGAACTAGTAAGGTGAGAAGAATCCTCTTCTAAATAATGTGTGACATTTTCAAGAAAGTGCCATTTCTTCATTTTCTCAGAGTGGTTCTTCATAAAAGTGACAAGAGATGGTCAGATTTACAAAAGAAGAATAAGGTGGGAATAAGAAGAAGAAGAAAAAAAGAAGAAATAAGAATAACTTAAACCATGGGGCAAAAAAGGGAAAGTGGAAGACATGAAAAGATAAAACACAGCAGTATTTGTTCTCTATCACCATCAACCCAGTAACTCTAAACCAGACAGCGCGGCATGATGTGCTATGCATTTAACATGCATTGCCACACTTAATCCTCAAACCATCCATGAGAACTTCACTATTTTACATGTAAAGAAAACAAGACACAAAGAGATCAAATAGCCAACACAATGACTATTAGCAGACTGGAGATTTCAGCTCAGGTTTATCTGATGCCCTGACGCCATGTCATCTGTCTCCCTGGTAGCTCTTTTATCAGTCTCATCCTCTCTGCTATTTTCTTGGACCGGTCTGTCATTCATTATCTCTTAGAAAATGGCAACAGCTTCCTAATTACTCTTCCAGCCATTTGCCAAAGTAAGAAGGGTCAGATCAAACCCCCACAGTCCCTCTAGTGCTGTTCTCTGGGCCATCAAATTCTGTTTCTGCCTGAATTTGCATTTGGCAACATGGTTGGCATAAATTATAACATAGCTAACCTATCTAAAATGTTTAACTCTTTTAAAAGATATTTGCAGCTGGCTGCAGTGGCTCATAACTGTAATCCCAACAATTTGGGAGGCTTAAGTGGGAGAATTGTTTGAGTCCAGGAATTAAAGACAGCCTGGGTAACATAATGAGACCCTATCTCTACAAAAGAAAGCCTTTTATGTACTTAGCCAGGCATGGTGGCACATGCCTGTAGTTCCAGCCACTCAGGAGTCTGAGATGGAAGGATCACTTGAGGCCAGGAGTTCAAGGTTACAGTGAGCTATGATTTCATCACTGTACTCCAGCTTGAGCAACAGAGTGAGATCATGTTTCTATAAAAATAGAATAAAATAAAATACATTTGCAAAGATATGGTTGCCAAGAAGCCCACAAAATTCATACTTGGAAGCTGAGATTTCACTACCCTTAAAGATGTCCTTTTCCATGTGAAATGACAGCTTCCTCTCTAATTTCTAACACTGATGATTTTCTTTAGTTTTGGATGTTGAACTGCCACTGAAGAAAATGCAACTTTAACACAGCTGGTAGAGTTGCCTCCAGTTTATTCAAGCAAGTCCATTATGCACTCCATCTTTTAGGGAGAACTTCCTGAAATATTAATTTGATATGTATAGGCCCTATAATGATTTATCATAACCTTCACAATAAAGTTCAAATTTCTTAGCTTAGTGTACGTGTTAGGAGCCTGATCTCTGCTTTCTGCAGGAACTTATATCCTACTAATTCCTTCACACAGAACCTATTTTTCCCCATCTATACCAATGCACCTATAGTTTCTTCAAAGGAATTACAGTCTTCTTTGCTTTCACCTGCTAGTCCTTGGAATAGTTTATCTCCATATTGGTTTACTCAAACACTAGTTATCTTTCAAACTTAAGCTTAGATATGTTTCTTCTGGCCCTTCTCTTCACCTCCTTGTCTGATTGACTCTTCAGTGTGCTTACATTACTTAAAGTCTCCTTCTATGGAAGACTGACCATGTTTTGCTGCAGGTCAAAATTTGTTTACTCATCTCTGCAATGAAAGGGTCAGGTGTCTAAGGACTCTGTATGCCAGCATTCAGCACTGTCCCTAGCCTTTCAGTAGGTGCTCAATAAATGTTTTCTGATTTATTAAATGGATACAAGAAAGAGATATAAGGAATTCAATTAAAGTAACTGAAGAAATTAAGAGAAAAATCCCATGAAAGAAGAAAAAAAAATGACAGATATCCTCTGTTAAGAACATCTTGTGTGCAAATAAGGCTTATGTATTATTATTATGCATTGACTTTAAAAAAAACAAATGGATTAATACTTGATGGGCAACTGGAGGAAAAGTGAGAGAAGGAGCAGTAAAGTGTAAAGAAAATCTAAAAATATTGCAGGTAAATTAAAGCGTGAATGGGTACAGCAATAATGACAAATTGTTTCTGATACGTACTTCCTATGAATTTCCAAATGAAGACTCCCAATGATAAATTACTTACAAGTCATAAGACCATTATCCATCTCCCCTGATTAATTATATGTTTCATTTAACTTTAGTACTAAGAAGTTAGCCTTTGAATAATTTTTTATTTTGTAAAGGGCTTTCATATACATAATCTCATTTAATTGCACAATAATTCTGTGAGAAACTCAAGTTAGGTATTGCTGCTATTTTATAAATGAGGAAGCAGAGCTGAATTAAGTGATTTGCCCAGTGGTACTTTCCAATCTGTGTTGTAACCAGAATGGATCTTGAGATCACAGCAGCCAGCCACTCATTTTGTAGATGAAGAACAGTATAGAAGATATGCCTGGACTAGCTCAGGGTTAAGTAAGTGGTAGCCAGGTTTACCCATTTCATATCTCCCAGTCAGGTGCATTTCTAATCAATCTAAATTGTTTCTTTATCATTGTTTATATCATGTGCTTTTAAAATGCCAAAATATAATTCTTTATCTTTGTGCTACATTTTCAGATTGATAGTGTATCCCTGCATTGAAATGCTGCATTTCATAACCTTGTCTCTGGGAGCTATTACTTACAAAATCCCTGACTGGCAAGGTTTTGTGAAAACTGACTGTCTAAGAAAGTGAACTGATCCTATTCTTTCTTAGTTCCTAACTAAATCAGGATACAAAGGAAGAATTTTCAAGTAAAAATAAAATATCTGATATGTCATGCCCTACTGCATAGCTTCAGTATTGAACCCCATGCCCACCACAGCCCCCCGTGACTGTCAATACCCACTTCATTGAGGAGAAAGTGCAGGGGAAGAAATCAACATGCTGCCTAGTTCTATACAAACACATTTGTACCTCACCAACCGCAATCCCATCCAACCACATACATACATGTAGGATTAGAATTCCTTCTGCTCATTAGCTACCACTATTGTTTCTAAATTGCTGAAGAAACCCATTGCTGATATTGTAAAATACCTAGAACATACCTATATCTAACAAGGAGATAATCACATATCTAATACCTTATTTTATTAAAAGCCTTGTTTTAGGGATACTACATTCAGAAAGTATCTACAAGCAATGGAAATGATGCACTTCAAGTTTGGGGAAAATACAGACCTTGTTGGAAATGGGAAAAAAGGAATAAAAAACTTACCCCTAAGGGTGATTGTGAAGGTTTATGAGCTGATGCTTAGGAAACATGTTAAGAATCTGTCTTGAAAAATACATTGCAAGCAAAAAGTTTTAACTATTGCCACATAGTTCCATATTACTATGATGTGAAATTACAGGTTTTACGTGTGTGCAATTGAAAGCTTACTGCTCAGTTTGCAAAGTTTTGCAATCACTGCTCCACCAGTGAGGGTCAAGCTGTTCAAAGCACCTACCTTAACTTAGACATCATGCTGTGAGACCAGTAATAAGAAGAGTAAAAGTCTCTACTTCCAATCTGTTTATCTGTGTCTTTGGAACCAAATAATCTTTAAATCTTTAAATATTTTGAAGGAAACAAGTTGATTTAATGGTTGCCACCTAGCTGCGGTATTAAATAACACCATGACTATTGTGAGAGAATTATATTAGACTTGTTTTGCTTCTACAACTCATTTTTTGTGCCAACATAAAGATGATAATGCACTATAGAATTTTATTGGTGTCTAATTTCGTAAGTAAATTACCTAAAAGTTTCTACTAAGATTCACTTATATACGTTTTGCCAGAGAGAGATGCAGAATTAAGATGATTTCCAGCTAAAATGCAGAGTGACTCAAATAATTCAAGAGAAAACCTTGTAAAGAAGAAGATAGAAGGGAAGGGAAAGAAGAGAGATGATAGAGAGAGAATAAAGTCACATTTTCTGCCTGCTTGATGTACATTTACCCTTACAAGCCCTTTGTTTTATACACATGGCAATTTATAAAGTGGTAGAAACTATGCTTATAACTGTCCTTATCCCTTCCTTCAGGGAACCACCTTTTCTGTCTCCAAGGGCTCCTGTTAGAACTATAAATTAAGATGCCATATCCATTCCCAAAGGTACATATAAAAGCACACTTAATCTGCAGCTCTATGCTCCTCAGGATACTGTGATTTATACAGGAGCAGATATGTGTCCTAGCCTGAGAGCATCAGAGTCTTTCTAAAGAGTATGAGAGAGGTCTCAACTCTCTTTGGACTATGAGATATAATAATTCTAGCTGAGCACGATGGCTCACATCTGTTAATCACAGCACTTTGGGAGGCTGAGGTGGGCAGATCACGAGGTCAGGAGTTCGAGGCCAGCCTGACTAACATGTTGAAACCCCATCTCTACCAAAAATACAAAAATTAGCTGGGTGTGGTGGCATGTGCCTGTAATCCCAGCTACTCAGGAAGCTGAGGCAGGAGAATCACTTGAACCCAGGAGACACAGGTTGCAGTGAGCTGAGATTTCACCACTGCACTCCAGCCTGGGCAACAGGGCGAGAGGTCATCTCAAACCAACAAAAGAATTCAGGTTGGAAGCTGCCAGCATTCTTCTTTCTGTCTGTATAGAAAGAGGTTGCCTGAGAATTAAGCTCACAGACAAACCTAGGTGATACCATTTAAGTCCCTGGGTCCAACTCTGCTTGGAATTCTCAGTTACATGAGTCAGTATGTTTTGTGTTCTTTTCTTTCTTAACTAGGTCAACTGTGTTGAGTTTCTTGCTACTCAAAAGATGTGACTAATAGGGGCTTTAAATGGGTTTTTCTTAAATAATCCTCTTGAAAACCTAATTTTACAGATGAGAGGCTTAGAGAGGTTAAGTAAATGATCCAAGTTCACATGTAGGAAGTGTCATAGCTAGATTCAAATCCAGATAGGATTATGTTGAACACAAACCCAATGACATGTGGGTCTGACATTTTCTTGAGAGTTGTATTTTGTCCTTTTTATTTAATTTTTATTTTCACTTATTTTCTTCAATTAACATTTATTTATTCTTATTCTAATGTGTCTTTTGTTATAAAAGTTCAGATGGCTGAGTTTGTCCCACATCAATAACTCACCTTCTGCAAATATGAGAGCTCTGTTGCAATGCTTAATGTTGTATAATGTGATCATTTAGAATTATTTGCACTTGTAAAGAAAAAGTCAAACAATGACTCATAATTCTCTATTATTTTGCCATTAAAAGAAATTGAAAAAACCACAATTGCTTTTGCGCCAACATAATATATTGTGGATTTCATGGACATTTTATATCTCTACCACACTTCTGATACTCTTTTCTCTAAGATTTTTAAAGGAAATATTGAAAGAGAATTACTAGGCGTCAAAAGATTTCTATCCTCCCAATGCGGCCCTTCCTTCTGTTACTAAATCCAACCTATTCTTTCTTTACTATGAAATCTCTACTCCAATGCCTTGAATCCCAAATCTTTTCATACATAAATTTAAAATGTCCTTTTTCTAGCCCTCTCTTATTTCTCCTCCTTGGCCCCACTGTTCCATTCGCTGCTACCAAATTCATATAAAATTTAATTTTCTGCTTGCCTACTTGCTCTGCTACACGTGAAGAAATCGTACTAATTAGGGCCTTCCACTGTGCTCAGCCATGGATATGCAAAACTTATGATATGATTCACAGTCTTAAAAAGCACTATGTTTAGTTGGGGAGACAGGCACAGTTACAAAACTTCATAGCAAAGCCAATAGTTAGTCTTATGATATGGATATATATGCTTGCAAAGGGATCCCAGACATAAAAAGCAGCTAACACAAATAAGACCCAATGAGAATGTTAGATTTCACACACAGCTGAAGAGGGGGCTGTGGTGTCAAAAAGAGGCATGTTAGATAGAAGATGCAACAAACACAAAGACATGAGGCATAAAGAAATTAGCTTGGGTCACAAGGACATTTTGGAATGTCTGCTCTTCTTATAATTAACCCTTTAACAGTAGCATCCCTTCCATCAGAATTTAAAATGTGACTTTATTATTATTATTTTGAGACAGGACCTCACTCTGCCACACAGGCTGGAGTGCCGTGACATAATCATGGCTTACTGTACTTTAACCTTGACTTCTCTGGGATCCACTGATCCTCCCACCTCAACCACTGATCCTCCCACCTCAACTAGGGCTACAGGCGAACATCACCCCACCTGGCTAATCTTTATTTTGTGTGTGTGTGTGAAATGGGGTTTCACCATGTTGTCCAGGCTGGTCTTGAACTCCTGAGGCTCCAGTGATCTGCCTGCCTTGGCCTCTCAAAGTGTTGGGATTACAGGTATGAACCATCACACAGGGCCTACAATTTCACTGAAAAGAGCAGGAGAGGAGAAAGAGAGATCTCAAGCTGTTGGATGGATAACTTGTGAATTTCTATTGCAACCACTATGTGGAACAGGGAGGCAAAAAGAAAAGCCATGAAGCAATGAAAACAATAATAAATCATACTAAAACAGAGTTCTGAAGCATTCATTCATATGTTCAAATGTATTATGAAATCATGATAGGGCAGACATCGAGAGAAGTTCAGAAAACAAAAATGCAGGTCCTGCTCCCATGAAACCAACAGCCTAATGTAAATAATAGACAATAAACAAACAAACAAGAAGACAGTAGATAGTGATTAGAGCTACGACGCAACAAATCAAGGCAATGTAGTAAAGAGTGTTAAGTTCATTGATTTAAATTGATGGTTCAAAGAAGGCCTCAAAAAGGAGGCTGCATCTAAGCTAAATCATAGTAACAAAAAAGAAACAAACAAAATCACTAGTGATGATTCAGAGGAGGAATTTTCTAAGCTGAGAGTACAGGAAAGAGTAAATACAGCATGTTAACAGCATAGAAAGAAGGTCAGAGTGATTAGAACTTGGTGAGTGAAGACAAGAATAATAAGAGATGAGGCAGAGAGGGAAGCAGGGGCCAGATGAGGTAGGACCTCTATTTCAGCGTGATGATTTTGGATTTTATTTTACACTTAATCATAAACCATTAAAGTAGACTAAGTAGATGAGTGATATGTTCAGATATAAATATTTAAAAATAACTTTAAGTTGCAAGAGGGAAGCAGGGAAATCAGGTCACAGAAAACCTGAAAGAGCTCAGTTTAGAGAATGTGGTAACCAGGCTGGTATCACCATAGATATAATGAATGGGACATCTGGAGATAGAGAAATGCCTTGCTAATCAATAAGATAAGATGAAGAAAAAGAGAAAGCAAGAATGATTCATAAGTATTTGGATTAAACAACTCAATGGATGAAGATGAAATTTTCTAAGATGTGTATGACTGTGAGAAAAGCAAGTTTTGATTGAGTGGGATGAATTAAGAGTTTTCTTTGGGCCACATGTGGTGGCTAACCTCTGTAATCCCAACATTTTGTGGGGGCCAAGGCCAGCAGATCATCTAAGGTCAGGCATTCAAGACCAGCCTGGGCAATGTGTGAGACCCAGTCTCTACCAAAAGTACCAAAATTAGCCGGGTGTGGTAGCACACACCTGTAGTTCCAGCTACTCAGGAGGCTGAGCCAGGAGAATCACCTGAATCTGGGAGATGGAGGTTGCAGTGAGCAGAGATCATGTCACTGCACTCCAGCTTGGGTGACGGAGTGAAGCTCTGTTTCAATCAGTCAATCAATCATTCAATTAAAAGAGTTTCCTTTGGAGCATTCTAAGCTTCAGATGACTACTGGACATCCAGGTGGATACGTCAAGTGAGCAGTTAGATAGTCAAGTCTGCAGTCCAGAAGACCAGTCCTGGATGAAGCTATAAACTTGTTGTAAATCATCATGTAGATGCCATTTAAAGCCCTGTGCTGGAGGACATTACCCATCCAAAAAACACAGACAGAAGAAAAAGATCTGGCCATCTAGAGATTAAGGCAGGGAGGAAAAATCAGCAGAGGAAACTGAAAAACATATCAGTGTGATAGAAGAAAAACACTAGAGTGTGATATTTCAGAGGCCAAGAGAAGAAAGGTTCAAGAATCAGAGAAGATATAATTATGGTGAATAGTTGGAGAAGTTGAGTAAGATGAGGCCGCAAGTATAATTACTGGGTTTGGAAATGAGGAAGACTTTAATACTCTGGTAGTATCAATTTTTGAACAGTGATGGAGTTAGAACTTGTAATTGAGTAAGTTGAAAAAAAAAATGAGAAATTATTTAGTAAAGAGATTACACTGGTACAACTTTCAAAACTGTATTTTTAAGAATACCAGAAATATGCAGGAAGAGCTAATGGAGCAAATTCCTACAACATGTGTGTGAGCTGATGAGAATGAACCAGCAGAGTAGACAGTGACATTGGCGATGCAGGGGAGGAGAGGAACACAGGCAGGAGGCTCTTGGGAATTGTTAGGGGATTAGGGGATGGGACCAGGGACTGAGTGAGGGAGTATCCTTTCATGTGTTACAGCAAATGCTGGAGCACCACATCTGTTGTAACAGACAGACACAGGGTGCTGATACAGGTGCAAGGAGAATAGTGGATTTGGGAGTACACAGGTGTGGAGGCTTCTGCCTAATTGCTCCTATATTCCCCTTGAAGTTATTAACTAAGAGAAAAGAAGGAAGGCAGAATGTTGGCACTGGAGAAAAGGGAGGTGATTTGAACTCAATGTTTTAGATAATAGGAGAACAAATATTCCAGAGTGACAGACCAGCATTCCTGACCAAAGTTGAGTCCTCACTTGAGATGTGTGGTCATGAATAGACAGTGAAACTACTCGGTACAGTTGTGTGTTTTTTCCAGTAATATTTATATGCTCAAGTATTGAATAGGGGAATTAATGCAGCATTTTTTTTTGCTCCTTCCTTCAGCTATGAGTTCTTGTCACACGACCAAAAAAGATTAGGGATTGCAGACACATTGAAAGGTAAGGAGGGCAGAATTTATTAAAAGAAGCTCTCAGTGAAATAAAAGAGTCCAGCCAACAGGCTCTTACCTCACAGACCGAACACCAGGCCACCACACGCAGGAGCTGACGAGGCCAGGCTCCTCCCCACGGGATAAGGCGCAAATCCCCAATGGCGCCACCTCGATCTCCCAGTGCGCAGGCGCGTCCCGCGTCAGCTGTGGGCATGCGCAGTCAAGGCCCTGGGCAGGTTTCCCCATGTGCGCGCGGAACCGTCTGATGTTAAACACTTGTGGGGCAGGCTGGAGACTCTCGGGGGATCCTCCCCTTCTCTGCCCCCTGCATCTATCAGAATGCCTGAGGTTTACCACTCTCGGAGATTTACCAGGCAGATACTGAAGGAAGGAGAGATGCATGCGAGTTAAGGGTTTTTGCAAGAAAGTAGTTTTAATTATTGAATATGAAATCTAAGCCGTATAACCACAGCAATGAGAATTACAGGAAGGTAGTTGCTATAGAAAACAGGGGTAAAGAAGTAAAGGTTTCAATGAAGGCAAAGAATTGCTAAAGTAGAACGAGACTAAGTAAGCTAAATGTAGGAGGGGGCAGTAAAAGTCTAAAGATTGAAATAAAATGTCTGGTGGCATTTGAGCTTCTTATACTGTGGTAAGACCACGATATTTTCAAATGAGATGGGGTAAAAAAAAATTTTTTTTAATGCAATTGGGGTCAAAGAATTAAGAAAGCAATGTATTCGGTAGGTCATTCAAGCAGACAGGAACAACCACGGAAGTCACCGTGAGTGAAAGCGGTGTGGCCTGGGGGCTGGCAGGTGAAACCCAGAATGAGGATGGCAGCTGATAAAGCTTGCTGGCGCAAACTCAAAGAGCCTGCCGTCCTGGAACGAGAAGGATGGAGAATGCGTGGAAGCAGCAGTGGGAAGCGCGGAAGACACACCTCCCCCTTCTCTGAGCCCTGAGGCGTGTTCAAGGAAAACAAAAACAAAACGTAAACGTCTTTACTCCAGAGTCATGCCAGGAGTGCCCGGTCGGCAGGCTGCGATGGCCACATTGCATTTAAAACAAGAAAAGCAAAGGTATGTTCAGAAAATAAGTTCCTGGAAAAGGGGTAGGCTGTTTGTTACACAGGGCAAAATGGAAGAGATCCGGAGGCTGAGGTTTGGAGACAGGGCAGATTAGACGCTGCAGTGTTAAGATTATAATCCACCTACAGAGTAAATTTACATTAAAAATGCAGCCCGCATACATAGCATGTCCACAGATAAGAAAGCAGAGTCTCGGAACCGGGCGCGATAGCTCACGCCTGTAATCACAGCACTTTGGGAGACCGAGGCGGGCGGGTCATGAGGTCAGGAGATCGAGACCATCCTGGCTAACACGGTGAAAACCCGTCTCTACTAAAAATGCATAAATAAATAAATATTAAAAATTCGTTGGGCATGGTGCCGGGCACCTGTAGTCCCAGCTACTCAGGAGGCTGAGGCAGAATTGTTGAACCCTGGAGGCAGAGGCTGCAGTGAGCTGAGATCGTGCTACCTGCACTCTAGCCTGGGCGACAGAGTGAGATTCCATCTCAATAAATAAATAAATAAATAAATAGCAGAGTCTTACATACCACTGTCTCATTTAGCATGTGTGAAGCACTTCCGTTGTATTCCATTTATATAAAGAGAAACTGCCATTTGGAAACTTCTAAATCATGTTTATGATCCACAATCCAGTGCTGGCAAAACAGTGGGTTGGCTCCTGCTTTGGCTTCTGGTTTCTTTTTCAGTGAGACTTCCCCATTGTTTCCTAAAGTGGCCAACCCAGTTATTTTCTATCTTCTTTCCACTTTTATTAGCTTTGCAGTGCTTACAACCAACAATCATCCTGCTTATTTGTCTAGTTATTTTCCACATCCTTTCAAATTGTGAATTTTGTAGGGGCAGGACCTGTCTGTCTTATCTTTTCACCACCGGCTCAGTACCCGTCACAAATAATGCTCTATGTACATTGCGAATGGATGGATCATTGAGAATACCAACTTCAGGTGTTCTGGACTACAAAATCTCTTAGTTGTCTCTAGAACTGTATTAAACATCTTCTATGTTTACTAAATAAACATCCTTTAGAAGGCATCTAAGAAGGTTTTCTTTATCCTTCAGCTTAGAATATATGTCAAACAGTAAAATGAAAAAGAAAAGCCTGCTAGATATGCACCAGCTAGATATGCACCATCTGTCCTTTCAGACTCACTTTCTTCTCCTTTTCCCCCTGTTTTGAGACCTTTTGTTAACTGCATTCCCCTCTGGCTTCCAGCTCGATCCAGTCAATAAAAGCACCAATATGAGATCCAGAAGTAAAGGGAGCTGGAGAACAGGTGTTTATTCTTTGACTCTTCCTCCTAAAAGTAGGTTGCAATGGCTGTGCTACTCTGTGCGAAGATCTCTCAGGTTTTTGTAATTGCTCCTTCCCTCTGCTCCTTGAGGCCCACAGGTGATAATAGTCCTCCCCTCACCCACAGATGCAATCTCTTGTCCCATTCTCTTTACTCCCCCACAACTTTTTAAATAGTTCTGTCTTTAAACTCTCCCCAGTTACCACATTTTTTTCCTGCCTGGATTCTGATTGAAACAGAAACATTTTTATCTAAAATAATCCAATACCATCTGAGATACCTCTGAGTTTAAAAGTCATGCCAAGGACATTTTGTAGCAAGTCCATAGATGCCTAAGAAGTTATGTTTTCCACTTCCCGTTTCTAAACTTATGGAATTAAGAGGGTGTTTTGCAGCTACAGGCAAACATTCCATCATCACCATGCCAGTGTCATTCCTTCAATTAAAACCATTTATCAACTACCTACTATGTGCCAGGTTATGCTTGGCACTAAAGACACAAGTAGTCAAATAGCTCTCAGTGCTGGCCATTAAGAAACCAAAGACATTCTCAAAAACCTATCCTATGCTTGGTACTCAAGGTGAAATTAGGTTGAGAGCAACATTATGAAACACAAAAATATCCAGTTTGAAAGCTGTGGAAAGAGAAAAATATAAAAAGTCTTAGTTTGATAATTAGAAGATATTTAATATTTTGATAGATAAGTAATAAAAATACTAATATATTACTTTTTGAAGCATAGACATAACTGTGATTTGATATGGAATTCAAAAAAGGAATCAAAGAATATATGTACATATATATGCATATATGCACAGATGTATGTACCTATATATTTCATTTGAATAAAGAGTAAAACACAGATATAAAGCAGAAGACAGTTACTTAGATCAATTTTTTTCAAATTAGGCAAGTCACTGTCTTCAATGTAATATTCAAATAGGCATTACTTACACTCCTAATTTAGAATCTATTGCACAAAGCAATTTTTATTAGGCCCCATTAAGTTTATTTTTTGGTGTGCCCATCGTTTTGACCTAAACTGCTTAGCTATAGTAAACTTTTTCATCCTGCTAGACTAAGGGGAATACTGGGTATGACTCATGAAATGGAGTTTGAGATATTGAAGTTTTATTGGCAGTTTCCAAACTTTAGTTTAGATTTAGATTCAGGCCTTAGCAACCAGTTTATTTTTTATCATGACTGAAAAAGTAAGTTGGTAATTTAGTGCTCTTTAACACTTGCTAAAACATTTCTTCACATTACATTTTTGTAAAGCAAAAAGCCATTATTAATACTTTGATATTTGTTCATAAAGTGTTCTGCTTACATAGAAAAGTATGCAAAATCAAAAAGGTATCTATATCATAAAAACTAAATTCAATATTATTTTAAAAAGAAAAATTGATTTAAAACCCACCTCAAATTAAAGTGATGTTGGATTCATTAAATTTCTGTTAAGTCTTCATAAAACCTTCCTTTCTCTTTTTCCTAGAAATTAGAAAGACATGCCAATTAAAATAATGTTGGAAGCTGAGTGTATCTCAGGATGGCTAACATAATTGGTATGTGTTGTGGGCTTGAATTGTGTCCTCTCCAAAGATATGTACCTGTAAATGTGACCTTCTTTGGAAATACAGTCTTTACAATGAGTCAAGTTAAAATAAGATCATACTGGATTGGTCTGAGCCTTAAGTCCAGTGACTGATGTACTTTAAAAGAAGAAAGGAATTTGGAATCATACAGACAGATAGGCATACATACATATACACACACATACACACGCAGACACGCACACACGTGCACACACACACACACATACACGGAGAGGGTCATGTGATAATGATGGGAACAGAGAATGTAGTGATGCAGCTATGAAAGGAGAAACTCCAAGGATTTTTGCACCTACCAGAAGCTAGGAAGAGGCAAGGAAGGATTTTCCCCAAGAACCTTCAGAGGGAACAGTGGCCCTGCTGACAACTTTCTATTTAGCTGCTTGCCTGTAGAACTGTGAGGGGATACACTTCTGTTGTTTTAAGCCACCCAGTTTGTGATACTTTGTTACAACAGCCCTAGAAAAACCAATATAGTATACAAGGTTTTCACAGATGACCGTATCTTTCAGTTTCACAGGTATAGAAGGCCAATGACATGTATTCTGTTAAAATAAACAAGCAAATATATGTAATTACAAACAAAGCATAAATTAGGCCATCCACAGAAGCCTGCAATTGTAGCTAAACTAAAGAGTTCTGAACCATTCCAGGACAAAACATTTATAGTATATTCAGCTGCAATTTAAGTCTATTTCAAGAATCTTAAGGAGCATAAATTTCCTTTTAAAGCTGATTCTTTATAAGATGTTAAACAGAGAGGAACTAACATTATAGTGTCTATTGTATTCCAGATCCAGCAAAAGACATTTTATTTTAGGACGTAATCTAATCCTTATGTATTAGTCGGTTTCAACATTGCTATGAAGAATTACCTGAGACTGAGTAATTTACAAAGGAAAGAGGTTTAATTGACTCACAGTTCTCATTGCTGGGGAGCCCTCAGGAAACTTGCAATCATGGCAGAAGGCATCTCTTCACAGGGAAACAGGAGAGAGTGAGTGCAAGCAGGGGAAATACTAGATGCATATAAAACCATCAAATATCATGAGAAACCACTCACTATTACAAGAAAAGCATTGGGGAAGCCACCCCATTATTCAGTCATGTCTTACCAGGTTCCTCCTATGAGACATGGGGATTATGGGAACTATAATTCAAGATGAGATTTGGGTAGGGACACAGCCAAACCATATCATTCTGTCCCTGGCTCCTCCCAAATCTCATGTGCTCACATTTCAAAACACAACAATATCTTTGCAACAGCCTCCCAATATCTTAACTCATTCCAGCATTAACCCAAAAGTCCAACTCCTAACTCTGATCTGATAAAAGCCAAGTTCCTTCTGCCTGTGAACCTGTAAAATCAAAAGCAAGTGAGTTACTTCCTAGATACAATGAGAGTACAGGCATTCACTAAGTATACACATTCCACATGGGAGAAATCGGCTGGAACAAAGGGGCTATAGGCCCCATGCAAGTCAGAAATCCAATAAGGCAGTTATTAAAGCTTAAAGTTTAAAAATGATCTCCTTTGACATGATATCTCACATTGATGCAAGAAGTGGGCTCCCATAGCCTTGGGCAGCTCAACCTTTGTGACTTTGCGGAGTACAGGCACCTCAGCTGTTTTCACAGGCTGATGCTGAGTGTCTGTGGCTTTTCCAGGCACACAGTGCAAGCTGTCAGTGGATCTATCATTCTGGGGTCTGGAGGATAGTAACCTTCTTTTCAAAGCTCTACTAGGCAGGCAGTGACCCAGTAGAGAGTCTGTAGGGGGCTCCCTGCATTTCCTTTCTGTACTGCCCTAGCAAGGGTTCTCCATTAGGGCTCTGCTTCCACAGCAAACTTCTGCTTGGACATCCAGGCATTTACATACATCCTCTGAAATATAGGTGGAGGTTTCCAAACCTCAGATTTTGACTTCTGTACACTCACAGGCTCAACAACACATGGAAGCCACCAAAGCTTGGGGTTTGCACCCTCTGAAGCAATGATCTGGGCTATAGCTTGTCCCCTTTTAGCCACAGCTGGAGCTGAGGCAGCTGGGACACAGGGCACCATGTCCTGAGGCTGCATAGAGGAGGGGGGCCCTGGGCCCAGCCCAAGAAACCATTTTTCCCTCCTAAGCCTCCAGGCCTGTGATAGGAGGGGCTACCATGAAGGTTTCTGGCATGCCCTGGAGACATTTCTCCAATTATCTTGGTGATTAATGTTTGACTCCTAGTTACTTCTGCAAATTTCTGCAGCAGGCTTGAATTTCACCCCAGAAAATGGGTTTTTCTTTTCTATTGCAACCTCAGCCTGCAAATTTTCCAAACGTTTATGCTCTTGAACACTTTGTTGCTTAGAAATTTCTTCTACCCACTACCATAAATCATCTCTCTCAAGTTCAAAGTTTCACCTGTCTCCAGGGCAGGGACAAAATGCCACCACAGTCTCTTTGCTAAAGCATCGCGAAAGTGACCTTTGCTCTAGTTCCCAAGAAGTTTCTTGTCTCCATCTGAGATCAATACAGCCTGGACTTCATTGTCCTTATAATATCAGCATTTTTGTCAAAACCACTCAACAAGTCACTAGGAAGGTTCAAACTTTGCCACATTTTATTGTCTTCTTCGGAGCCCTCCAAACTGTTCCAACCTCTGCCTGTTACCCAGTTCCAAAGTCACTTCCATATTTTTAGGTATCTTTATAGGAGCACCCCACTAACTCAGTACCAATTTACTGTATTTGTTCATTTTCACATAGCTATCAAGATATACCCAAGACTGGGTAATTTATAAAGGAATGAGGTATAATTGACTCACAGTTCCACATGCTTGGGGAGCCCTCAGGAAACTTACAATCGTGGCACAAGGCACCTCTTCAAAGAGTGGCAGGAGGGAGTGAATGCAAGCAGGGAAAATGCCAGGCATTTACAAAACTATCAGATCTCATTAGAACTCACTGTCGTGAGAATAGCATAGGGGAACAGCCCCTATGATCTAATCAGTTCCCACCAGCTCCCTCCCATGACACATGGGGATTATAGGAACTACAGTTAAAGATGACATTTGGGTGGGGTTACAGCCAGCCATATCACCTTAAAATAACTCTGATATTGAAATGGTAGTGTAAGATTTATTGCTGAGGTAAAATGAGGAAACTGAGACAAGTATAAGAAAATGAGAAGCTAATTTATTTAGCTCCTGGGCGAGGTTCTGTGGTTTAGGAAGGGACTAAAGAAGTCATGTTTGGCTGTTTGGAGAGTGGGGTTTTATGGGGAGGGAAGGCAATTGATTGGCTATTGGGGAAACAGAGCAAAGGTAATTTTATTGGCTGTTAAGAAGCAGGAAATACTTCAAACTAGCTGCCATTGGTAGGCAGGCAGGACTTTGAGTAAGTGGGCTTGATTGGCTATTGGGGAAACAAAGCAAAGGCAATTTTATTGGCTGCTAAGAAGCAGGAAATACTTGGAACTAGCTGCTATTGGTAGGTGGACAGGACCTTGAGTAAGTGGGCCTTGATTGGCTACTGAGGAAACAAAGTGAAGGCAATTTTATTGGCTGTTAAGAAGCAGGAAATACCTGGAGCTAGTTGTTATGGGTGGGCTGGAGGGACTTTGGGTAAGTGGGCCTGCCAGGGGCGTACAGGGCAGACTGCTACCAGGCCGGGTTTGATGGGGCTTCTTTAAAAAATTTTTCTGCAGGGTTTATTAACAGCAGGCTGGGGGTTGAATGCATAATTTAGTACTGAATGTGGGCTTGTGTCTGGTATGCGGAGGCTGGTGCAAGGAAGCCATGGGGGGGCAAGGCCAGATAACGAGCTTGAGTGATGATGTAGTTATCAGGCGTGAAGAGAGATGGATGTGTCCGTTTAACCCTCTGCGAGGCAGCCGGCCTTACAAGTAGTATCTTCGTTTTCCAAATAAGGATATTATAGAGTAGATGCCTAAATTATAAAATAAGTTCCCTAAGATCACACTGTAGTAAGTGGTAGGGGTAAAATTTGAACCTAAGTCTAAGACAGATCTATGTTTTGTGGGACCTAAGCTTACACAATAGTTAAGAGTAGAGCAAAAGACAACAGAAAATGAAATGAATTGCCTTGGGCTACTAAGAGACCCTCAAGCTTAAGCTTCATCTGATTAGCTCCTGTCTGGGCATGCCTTCCAAGCATTTTTTTTCCCCCCAGGCATTAGACAAGTAATACAAGTTAGTTATAGAAAAACAATAAAATACACTCATTTTTATTTTATTAATTAATTTATTTTTAGACAGAGTCTCCCTCTGTTTCCCAGGCTGGAGTGCAGTGACACATTCTTGACTCACTGCAACCTCCACCTTCTGGGTTTAAGCAATTCTCATGTCCCAGCCTCCTGAATAGCTGGGATTACAGGTGACCAGCACCATGACTGGCTAATTTTTGTATTTTTAGTAGAGACTGGGTTTTACCATGTTGGCCAGGCTAGACTCAAACTCCTGACCTTAGGTGATTCACCCGCCTTGTCCTCCCAAAGTACTGGGATTACAGGCATGAGCCACTACACCCAACCTACACTCATTATTTTTTAAATGACTCAACATTCTACAACTCAGTTAATTGTTGTTAAGTACAGATTTTATACATCCTTCCAGAGATCTTGCTATACATAAGCATTTATAACTTGTTTCTTTTTCACTTAATATATTAATTGATATTTAAAATATAAGCCACATCATAACAGTCTCCTGTTTATAACTGTGTAGTGGTTTCTATATCAATTTTTGTTTTATTTGTATCAAAATAACATATGTTCTTAATTTAAAAATAAAATACTGCTGTTAAGCTTATAGTTAATAACAGGAACCCCTGTCACTCCATCATCCAATCTCATACCCTAGAAGCAATCTTTTTCATCTCTAGCTACTTTTTCTTACATTTTCTCTAAAGTTTAAATAAGGTATTTATGTAATATTCTTTAAAATATTATCTACTGACCTTCTAATATGTAATATATGAATTTAGTATTTTCATATTTCCCTTAATTTTTTGTTCTTTGATTTTTCTAAACTTTTTGGTTATGTTAATATTCAGAAATTACCTTATCATTTGTTAATGTAATTCATTGAAGAATCAAGAGATAAATACTTTCTTTCTTGTGTAACATCTTTTCTTCTGGAATTAAAAATGTTTTTATTAATTATCAATTATTCCCTAATTACCAATTCTTTCAAATACTCAAACAATACTCTGAATCCCTCTGAACACTATATTCTACATGGCCACACATTAAATCTTTCCACTCCAGTTTGTTGTTATTGTTTTCAATAAAGATATTCCTGCTGGGCTTCCAAATATACTGCTGTTTTCTAGGCCTACAACTCAACTACTGACCTGAGATCTCCCTGGGCTCTTTTATGATGATTCCAGTTTTCTTTGCCCTCACATTTAATGTCCAAGTTGTTCTCTTTATTCACTCCCTCATTTCGGTGGACACATCCTGATAGTATCCAAAGCATGTGTATATGGAAAACAAATCCTTTGAGAACCTTGAGTGCCTGAAATATCTTTATTCTACCTTTATATGTGTTTAATAATGTCTAGCTCTAGATTTCTAGCTCAGAAATAATTTTCCAACAGGATTTTGAAAGCATTACTCTATGGTCTTTAAGGTTCTGTTATTGATGAGGAGTCCAAGGCCCTGCTGATTCCCAATCCTATCTATGTAACCAGCTTTTATTCCCCACTCCCCAGAAGATTTTAGGGTTATTTTTTTGCCCATAGTTTCCAAAATTCCTAATGAATGATGTGCCTGGTGTCATTTTCCATTCATTGGTCATAAATTCAATGATCTCTTTTCATTTAGAGACTCACATGACTATAATACATGATAATTCTAAGAATTTTCTTGTATTATTTCTTAGAGAAGCCAGTCCTCTTCATTTTTTTCTTTCTGAAACTCTTTATTGAAATATTTTACATTTAAATAAAATCAATATTAATATTTAATCATATACTTTATTCCATTTTTATCACCTCATTACTTTATTATTATTATTAAATAAATTGATTCCAATTTTGGTATTTGTTTTTAGCCACTATATGGTGTCATATATTTCACTGAAATTAAGTCATATTTTTCCTTTAACTATCTTGTCTTTTTAAAAATTTCTTTTCCAACTTTCCAAGTTAGCAAATTTGACTTGTGATGAATATGAAGGAACAAGTTAAACACAGGTTAACAGGGAGAATGAGTAATGTTTGCCTACTTACATAAATATTACAGCAAAACAAACTTATGATGCCCTAAGCTCTTTCAACATTGACGAGCTGCTGTGTTCTGACAAATCGAATTAGTCATCTATCATGCTACATCATGGTGTGGAAGAATTCCATGAAAATGTGCATTATTCACCTATGGAATACCAAACAGCCAGTCTTCTGTGTTCATGGTTGGCATTCAGCTTTATTTTTTAGTAGGAGAAAAATAATTCTTTTTTTGAAGATGTTTTTCTCTATTATGATATGTCAAACTAGCACCAAAGCAATGATTTTTTTTTTTTGCTTTTGAAAGAATAAGATTGGTGAGCACCTCCAGAATGTTCTAGATAACATGCAAACTCTCTCTCACATTTTTTAAAAAATGGTTTATCTTTCCAAAAATTGCTGCCCATTTCTTTAAACAAATCTACTCATTCTGGTCTTTGTTCCAATTTCTCAAATGGCACCAATGATGATTATTAATCTGATATTAATTCTTATTTCACTCAAGCTCCCTTGATACTGTTAACTATTCATTAGCTACTCAGTGTAGGAAATGAATAATTTTCTGGAATCACTCATTACTCCATCTTTGTCCTTTCCTTTTGACCCTAAGTCTAGCTGCTCAAGTTTGTATGTGTTCATAATTTAAATTGCCATTTGAAGGCTAAAACTACAAAATTAAAAATGACCTATGTCATTTTTCATTGCATTAAGCTTTTGTGTCCTAAACAATTGATATGCTATACAGTTGCCTTTTTATGTGCTAGTTCAGCTGTGTATGGAAGGTAATTTGAAGGGACAAGAGAAACCACTGAAATGCTTTCCATTCCCACATTCCCTTTAAGGGAACCTTTCATGCAATGTTGTCTTCTGACCAGGACAATTCACGTAGTTCCATTTAGTCTCAGATCTCCTATACTGTTCAGTTTTCGCCATTGAGCTTGGTTTTTGCTTTAAATCTGCTTGTTTTTTTACCCAATCGTATTGTAAATTTATGGTAAGCAGAGATTATATTCTCTACCATTACATGCCTAAGAGTGTCCTTCACTGGTCAAGGGTAGGTACTCATTAAATACTCATTGAAAGCTTTGTAATCACATTGGTGGGATTTTCCCCATATTTTGGATTTAACTCAAACATCATTTAATACATATCCTTTTGTAGTAAAAAAAAAAAAAATTACAAACTAAGACTTTCTAATCGGGTTACTGGCCTTTAATTATGTTAACTGCCACTATTAAGTTGTGTTACTGATCCAAAGAAAATACTGACTGTTGGTTATTTTCTGGCTTATGATTGATGAAATGTTATTGAGTAACATTAGGTCATATTCTTTGTCAGAATGTGACTTGGAATTTGGCAGCTACACCATCAATTAGCAATATTGCTGATAACCTGTATTTTGTATAGCAAGTAATTTGTTTTTCCATAGTAGCTGGGAGAAGGAGAGAAGAAAATGATAGTTACTCATTACCACAAGTAATCTGTAGTAAAAATAATACATTTAAAATATTCTTTAATGCTTTTTAAAGACTCTTAAAATCTCTGTGGTTTTATGCGTATGCACACATGGGCATGAGTATCTTGGTAGGATGTCTGATCCAACATTAAGTATTTATTGACTTTATTGCCCATTTTTAATCTAGCTATTTGATGCTTCATTTCTTACCTAAATTTTTGAATCTGAACCTAATATGCATGTTGCCATACCAAAGTTCCAGGAACTTTTACATTGCCAAGCCAAAGAGTTGCCAACTTTGCCTATTTTTATTTCCCTTTTATGAAATGCATTTTATTGAAGCAAACTCAGGTTTCAGTGCTTTTACTTCACATTTTAAAGAAAGTGGGAAAGTATTTAATGTTTGGCAGGTGCTCTTCATAATTTAAAAAAATGGGCCCAAAATAACTTAGACCAAAATAATATATAGCTTGTTAGGTACTGATCTGATTTTAATTCTTCAGTCTTTGCTGTTCTTAAGTCCAGTTTTCAACTATTAATCCACCACTAACACTGACATATAATCTTTCTGCTACACAGTTCTAGAAATATAATTATATTGACATTCTTAGGCACGAATTAAATAACTTTTATGACTATGAACTAGTACAAAGCCATACTCTGTAATGTTGAGTGACTAATATTACATTGTAATGAAGTAACCAAAAAATCTGGGAGGGAAAAACTATTTTTCAGTGTTCTAAGTAACGTAATTAACATGTAATCAATGATAAGAGTTGCCCAGTTTTGAATTAGACTATCGGAATCATGTACATTCATGGCATTAACACAGTTAACTTTCCCCATACAAATAAAAATATTATAGACTTCCACTTATTCTACCCACTTTTGTTTTTACCAATACTAAAAGTTTGTGTTCTAAAGAGTGTAAATAATACATCCCATGCCTCAAAAAGTGAACATATATATATGTTCCTAATATATATGTGTGTGTGTGTGTGTGTGTGTGTGTGTGTGTGTGTGTGTGTGTGTATAATTAGGAAGAGCAATAAGCTTTTTTGAAAGAAGCTAAAGCTGTTTGAGTAAGTCATAAACTCCAGTAGTTCTTAATGAAGGAGTCACTATTTTTAAAAGTTCTTGCTTTAGAATTTATGACCCAATTGACAAGGAAATGAATGATTAATTGCTTCAAGTCAGATTTACAAATCTAAGATGCTGTTATAATTAAGTTTTTTTATGTATAAATTCACATTTTTATAAAGTTAAGAATTATTAATTTTCATGAACCTGTAAGTCTTTTTTTATAAACCTATACTTCTTAGTGTATACTAGCTAATTAAAAACCATTGACTACCTATTCTGAGACTCTCGTTTATCAGCATCCACCTCCTGCCATGCCTGCAGACCTATGTGTATTTTTATTCATAATCAGACATACATTCAATACATGATAAGGCATATTCAGGCATATATGAATTTATGGACTATAAATGCAGTTGCATTTTAATGTAATTTTCTTAAAAGTAAATTTTTCTAAACTATATCTGTGTTCAAATTCCAAATTATAGTTGTTCTAAACATTTATGTGAGAGTGGCAGTAATAAAATACATCTAACCTATAATATTTAAGAATGATGTGGGCACTTTTTCTGCATTTCTTTCCAAATGGGACTTTTAGACAAGTACACCTATCTCTGGCTTAATAATTTTAATTATTTCAAGAAAACTCTTCTGCTAGGTGAAAATTGTTAAACAAAACAAAACAAAATTCCGTGTATTCTAATGGGAAAAATTATTACATATTCCCCCATTTCATCAAAAGATATCCAGTTTTCATAGGTAGAAAAAATGTTTGAATTGAATCAGGACAAGTTTATACATTTTAAAAGGCTTGAAAATAAATACATAAATTTTTCACGTAACAGTAAGATAATACAGGGTTATTACATTCATCAAATAATATTTGATAGTGGGTTAAGGTTGGTAGAGTTAGTAAAGGAGGATGCAAAGGAATTAGTCTTTGGAAGATAATAGAAACTCAAGGAATGAGAATTGATCTTTGGATTTATCAACATGAAGGTCATTGATGGCCTTGAAGAATTCCTATAAAGATCAATAAAGTGTTATTATCTCTTATTTATTTTTTAAAGGCAGGGTCTGACTCTGCCATCCGGATTGGAGTGCAGTGGTGCGATCACAGTTCAATGGAGCCTCAACCTCCAGGGTTGGCCTCCCACCTCAGTCTCCCAAGTATCTGCACCACCACTCCTGGCTAATTTTTTGTATTTATTTACTTACTTACTTATTGTAGAGAGGGGATTTCACCATTCTGCCAAGATTGGTCTCAAACCCTTGGGTTTAAGCAATCTGCTCACCTTGGCCTTCCACAGTGGTAGGATTACAAGTGTGAGCTACCATGCTTGGCTTCTTTCTAATATTTTATTTGTGGTAGATTGTAATTGTTCTTCTGGAGTATATTAGTCTAGTTATTTTAAAAAGAATAAACAAGATCTTTATTTAAAATAATCAGATATTCCCTTTTTATTGTTTCAACACCAATATTTAATTTTAAAAAAGTCCCCTCCTTCTTTTGATTATTGTGCATCTCCTCTGTACCATGTTCACTTTTTAATATATAAAGGTAAATGAGGTATATCATATCTGATCTTGTAAAACCTTTATAACAGAATGAAATAATTTATAGTGAACAGGTAGTAAAGAGTAAGAGACTCAGTTCAAATCCCAGCCTGAGTCCTCTTCATAAATCCATATTATATTGCTAATAAATGAGTGTAAAATACTATTAGCTAATGTGATCTGACAGTAAATGTTCTCATCTAGTGTAAGTGAGAAAAATATCTACAGGTGAGGGGACGGAAGGCAGCAAACCACACTGCCATGTGTGTACCTATGCAACAACCTTCC
This sequence comes from Saimiri boliviensis, assembly GCF_048565385.1. Lineage (NCBI taxonomy): Eukaryota > Metazoa > Chordata > Mammalia > Primates > Cebidae > Saimiri > Saimiri boliviensis. Next base: position 97,522,871 of record NC_133455.1, read on the forward strand.
ATGTTCTTCACATGTACCCCAAAACCTAAAATGCAATTTAAAAAAATATCTTAATGCATCAAGCACAAGACCAACACCTAATATGTGAAGGATGGTATACATTCCCCAAACCCTTAAATTACCAGCCATGAAACACTAATTTCATTCATAAGAAATGTTTAAAAATAATAAAATTCCTTTAAAAAATCGAATTCAGAATTTTTAAAAATTAACATTAGCATATTGACAACCAAGTTGTGGAAACATTTAACTAAAATTAAATCATAAATTCACTGAAGTGGTCTAGTTCTTTATTATAATGTATATTTTATGTTTTTTTGTATTGACATATTGAAATTTTTTTTTTAATTTTTATTTTTATTTTAAGTTCTGGGGCACATGTACAGGTTGTGCAGGTTTTGTCACATAGGTAAATGTGTGCCATGGTAGTTTGCTGCCCCTACGAAGCCATCAGCTAGATATTAAACCCAGCATGCATTAGCTATTTTTTCTGATACTTTCTCTCCCTTCACCCCACCCCTAACAGGCCCCGGTGTGTGTTGTTTTCTTCCCTGTGTCCATGTGTTGTCATTGTTCAGTTCCCACTTTTAATCAAGAACATGTGGTGTTTGGTTTTCTGTTCTTTTGTTAGTTTGCAGAGGATAATGGTTCCCAGCTCCATTCATGTCCCTGCAAAGAACATAATCTCATTTCTTTTTATGGCTGCATAGTATTCCATATATGTACCACATTTTCTTTATCCAGTCTATTGTTGATGGGCATTTGGGTTGAGTCCATGTCTTTGATATTGTGAATAGTGCTGCAACAAACATACAGGTGGATGCAACTTTGTAATAAAATGATTTGTATTCTTTTGAGTATATACTCAGTGATTGGATTGCTGTGTCAAATGGTATTTCTGGTTCTAGATCTTTAAGGAATCACCACACCATCATCCACAATGGTTGAACTAATTTACATTCCCAACAATGTAAAACATTCCTATTTCTCCACAACCTCGCCAGTATCTGTTGACTTTTTTAAAATTACCAATCTGACTGGCATGAGATGGTATCTCATTGTGGTTTTGAATTGCATTTCTTTAATGATCAGTGATGTTGAGTTTTTTTATGTTTGTTGCCCACATGTATATCTTCTTTTGAGAAGTGTCTGTTCATATCCTTTGTCCACTTTTTAATGGGGTCATTTTTTATTGTAAATTTGTTTAAGTTTCTTATAGATTCTGGATATTAGACCTTTGTCAGATGGATAGGTTGCACAAATTTTCTCCCATGTTGTAGGTTGCCTGTTTGCTCTAATGATAGTTATTTTGTTGTGCAGAAGCTCTTTAGTTTAATTAGATCCCATTTGTCAATTTTTGCTTTTGCTGCAATTGTTTTTGGTGACTTTATCATGAAATCTTTGCCTGTGCCTATGTCCTGAATGGTATTGCCTAGATTCTCTTCTACGGTTTTTAAAGTTTTGGGTCTCGCATTTAAGTCGTTAATTCATCTTCAGTAAATTTTTGTCTAAGGTATGAGGAAAGGTCCAGTTTCAACATTCTGCAAATGGCTAGCCAGTTTTCTCAGCACTGTTTATTAACTAGGGAATCCTTTCCCCATTGCTTGTTTTTGTCAGGTCTGTTGAAGATCGGATGCTTGTAGATGTGCAGGCCTATTTCTGAGTTCTCTACTTTGTTCCATTTGTCTATGTGTCTGTTTTTGTACCACTACTATGCTGCTTTGGTTATTGTAGCCTTGTAGTATAGTTTGAAGTCAAGTAGTGTGATGCCTCCAGCTTTGTTCTTTTTGCTTAGGATTGTCTTGGCTATATAGTCTCTTTGTGGGTTCCATATGAAATTTAAAGTAGTTTTTTTTCTAATTCTGTGAAGAAAGTCAATGGTAGCTTGATGGAGATAGCATTGAATCTATAAATTACTTTGGGCTATATGGCCACTTATATGATATTGATGCTTGCTATCTGTAAGTGTGGAATGTTTTTCCATTTCTTTGTGTCCTCTGATTTCCTTGAGTAGTGGTTTGTAGTTCTCCTTGAAGAGGTCCTTCAAGGAGAACTTCCCTTGTTAGCTGTATTCCTAGGTGTTTTATTCTCTTTGTAGCATTTGTGAATGGAAGTTCATTCATAATTCGGCTCTCTGCTTGCCTGTTGTTGGTGTATAGGAATGCCTGTGACTCTTGCACATTAATTTTATATTCTAAGACTGTGCTGAAGTTGCTTATCAGCTTGAGAAGCTTTTGGGCTGTGATGATGGAGTTTTCTAGATACAGGATAACAACATCTGCAAACAAAGACAATTTGAATTGCCCTGATTTAATACTTTACACACTTAAAATCATTTGTATTCAATTTCGTTCAATAAAAATTTTAAAAAATATTTAGCAAAAAAGCAAAAACTCCTATTGATAAGGCTACATTTTTCAGTCTCAGATTTTAATAATTAGAATCAAACACTGTATCTCTCCAGCTTTCTTCATTCTAATATTCTACATCAGGTAGACATTTAAAATTCTATTATCTGCTGTATCAGGGACATTGGTTTTATTTTCTTTATTTTAAGAAGCACTGAGTTATGGCACCAAAAAAAAAGAAAAAAGCACTGTCACCTCCTTCTTTAAAACATTTTTACTATTTTAAAATTTGCATTGTTTATTTTTCTAAGCTATGTGGTTGATAAAACAGTAATGTACCAGTGGGTTATATAAGCATTTGAACATACAAATTGTCTTCTGATAGAATTGATGAGGTATGTGGTCCTACTGATGCTCAAGAGTATTTTCTATAAAGGGCCTCCAGATAGTAAGCATTTTTGGCCTTGAGGTCCAGACAGTCCCTGTTGTCATTGTGGTGGGAATAAACCATAGACAATACATCAACAAATTGATGTAACCTTATTCCAATAAAACTTTATTGACAAAACAGATGGCAAGTTAGATTCAGCCCTTAGGTCATAGTTTGCCAACCCTTCTCTAGGGAACCAAATATGTGCTATGTTATGACTTTCTCAGTAAACTATATTATTTTAATGATACATGTTCTTTTAACATTAAGTTCAGAGCTGGAAGAAGAACATGGGAGTTTCTTCAAACTTATCTTCAAGGTACATGCTATAGGTTACTTCAGGAGTGTGAATCTATATTTAAAATTTATTTTGGATTCTTCAGAAGCTAAACCAATTCAAATGTGATTCAAGAAAAGTCTGAAAACAAAGAATTCTATAGGTCATAGCAGTTAAGCCTTCACTTCACTATGAACTGGTGAAGTTCAGGTTTATATCCTTAAAAATTAGTATGTTTAATTTTAAATATTAACAGGAAGTACTTGTGATTTATTCAGTACAAGAGGTGTGTAGGGAGGGCAAGATGACATGGAAATTTCAAAATTGCTAAAATCATTTAGGAATGTCTGTGAGGATGATTATAAACATAATTTTAAAATAAAATTTTAGAAATGAGGAAAATAAATACCTGTCTCTTAAAAAGTAAATTATCATACTAAAATGTAAGAAGCAATGTCAAAAATAAAAGGTATGAGTATGGCCAGACATAACATATGAAAAATGTGAAAATAGATGCAAAACCCACAGGTCATGGGAAGAGAGAAAAGGCTTAGTAAGTAAGGCAACAGAATATATTTGCAAGTAGGTAACAATGATACTGATATTTTGATTTTATTATAATCAATTGTAGAAACTGAAGTATTATTTAATGATGACAGAGTGTGTCATGGATCAATGCACCCAACAAAGTAATCTACCTGAGGAAAGGGGGCTCACTTCAAAACCTCACTTCAAAAGATTTTCTGTTAAAAATTTACTTCAGACACGGTTATTAGATTAGGCTCTAAACTCAAGCTGTACACTGCCAACTGTAATATACACAGAACAGTTAAATTGGGAGATTTTATGAGTCAATGGATGGAAAGACTACACTATTAAAACTATTGTAGGGGATTACTTATTCTAAATGCTAAGTATGTTAGTGTTTACCAAAAGAAGCAGAAACTCATATTGTAATATGAATCTTGAACCAGTATCTTCCTCTGAAATATTTCCATAATACATTCAGACATTTCGAAAGATCTAAAGAACTGTTAATTTTGGTGTGTATCTTCAATTTGTCAGTAGAAAAAGACCTATGGACACTTAGATGCCAAATCTAAGCCTTAATGCCTACCCATAAAATGATCATAGAACATATAAACATGCAAATGGGAACAGAATTAGAAATAGTGCATACAGTATGTAGTTTTATTCATATGTATTGATGTGGGTCAGATTTTAGCAAAATATTTTAAGTAAAATTCTCTCTATATCATTGGAATAATGGTTTATATATTGTGTAGCATGATTAATAGAATAATCAGACACTTTATTATTTTGTACATTTTACATTTACAAATGCTGTACCGTGAATTATGTTTGCCCTAGAAAAAATAACAAGAGCTGTCATTTATTAAGTAGATCCTATGTGTCAAAAGAATAAGCACTATTTTATTATTCTTAACATAATGTATGTGTATTAGTCATATTTTACTCATTCTACAGGTGAAGAAATTAGTATTCAGAAAGATTAAGTCATTTCCCACAAGAATTGTACAGCCTGTACATACAGAAACTAGGATTCAATTCAATACAAGGACTGCATTAACTATAAAGCCTGGGTCTTTCACTATTAATTTCAACACAAGATGGTGTATGGCTATAAGAAAGACAGTATGCCTTAGTAGTTAGCAGCCAAGTCTTATAAGCCAGATGTCCAAGTATAAATTCCACTTCTGCCACTAAGAACTCTGAAACCTTAGCATGACACTCAAAACTCTAAATCTTAACTTCCTCGTCTGTAAGACAAAGATAGTGACATTAATAATGTAATATCTCCTTTCTCATGTTGTTTTGACTCATAAATGACTAAAACATATTTAAAGCTTAGGACAGTTTGTGGGATATTTCAGTCAGTTAATGATTTCCTATTATTTTTCCAAAGAGGATTTTACTTTTGTTCAGATATTTGCTCCTTTTCCTCAAAGCCCTGTTCACCCAAGAGAAGCTGAACTCATCCCCAACTTCACATGTGATCCTGGTACATCTGAGCCAATCAGCATAATTCTATGCCTCTTATTGGTGATTAGTTTCTGGGAAAACTTCAATAAGCAACTATGGACAGTAACACTCACAAAGATTTTTGCTGGGATTTTTCTAGAGAAGTTTTTTGTTTTCTAGGAAGAACTACCCCCCTGACTGTTTGACATGTATGAGGAAACACAGAACCCTGATAATGATTGGCACCCATCCTTTAGCTATGAGGAAAACCAGCCTTATAAGCCAGCCAGGGCCATCGACGCTAAGGACCTGGGTCATTGAAGGCATCCTTCCACCTGCAAACATGAAGCCTGCTCTACCTCTAGACTCCAAACTATTAGTAAGGCCAATATGATTTCAATTTTGGGGACCATAAGTGAAAAGTTGGGTTCATAGAAACAGATCATGAATAAATGTTGTTCTTTTTCCCAGCTCTGAGATTTTAGAGATTAAGAGAATGAACTACTTCCACTTGAGGGGGAATTCAGGTGACAGAGGAAATCCTGCTCAATGTCAAAATGCTGAAGACTAAAAGTTTTCTAGGAAAGTTTGTATATATGAGAAAGATTGTTGGAAACAGAAGAGGGATTATATAAGAAGGTATTGTAAAAGAAGCCAAACATCAGATTAAAAAGATAAGTATGTCAAAATATTTTTAAAAAGAAAAGAAAGACACATAGAAAGAGTTGGGGATGACAACTAATGCAAAGGGCTTAAAATGTAGTGGATGATTATGAAACTGACAGGAGAAAGGAACATGGAGCTAGGAAGTGGGTGACGAGTACTTGAGTGGAATTGATCAGCCTTTTTATTCCATTCAGAAATGTGGTGTGCGGTTGTGGGATGACTTTACAAATCAATACTTAAAGCATAACCTTAACTGTGAACCAAAATTGCACATAATTTAAGCTATTATATTTATTAAACATTAAACAACCATTCCCTGTTGATTATATTGTGCATATACACATGCGTAGATATTGGCTCTCCATAAAAGTATGTAATTTTAGCAATGCAAATATCAAATAAAGATAAATGCTGTCATGAAGCTGGTGAACAAGATTTGAAACATATACAAAATATTGTTTTGGGGACTTCAATAATCCAGATGGAAGAGTGATTTCACTAGCTCTTGTTCAAAGTTCCATGAAATGGCATACTTTTCTCTCTAGGCTTGTAACAAGGAATGCATATCTATTTAATAGATCTGATAAGACACATACAAAACAAAGACTCATTCTTTTATTTTCAAAACAAGACAGTGATGGTTGATAATTGTTTTAAGATCCCTTTACAAAGAATAGCACATGTGCTTCTTTCTTCAACAAAGACAAATGATCATAAAGAGAATTTATCAGTTATCCAAGCTGATAAGATTAGTATTCTTGATACATATGTTTATTATATATGTGTCATATATATATATATATATATATATATATATATATATATATATATATCTCCCATATATCAATTACAGAAAGACAATTGTGATACAAAATAGGCCTATCGTCCCAGCACTTTGGGAGACTGAAGCAGGTGGATCACTTGAAGTCAGGAGTTTAAGACTGGTCTGGCTAACATAGTGAAACTCCATCTCCACTAAAAGTACAAAAATTAGCTGAGCACAGTGGTGCCCACCTTTCGTCCCAGCTACTTGGGATGCTGAGGCACTAGAATTGCTTGAACCCAGGAGGCAGAGGTGGCAATGAGCCAAGATTGTGCCACTGCACTCCACCCTAGGCAACAGAATGAGACTACATCTCAAAAATATTTAAAAAAAAGAGAAAAGAAAAAAGGAAGGGAGAGAGAGAGGGAGGGAGGGAGGGAGGGAGGGAGGGAGAGAGAGAGAGAGAGAGAGAAAAGAAAATAGATAAAAGAGGATTTAAACAGTAAATTCCATGAATAAATAACTATGATCAATAAAAAACTAATAATTTTACTGATAAACAAGCACAAATTAAAATGACAATAATGAGATTTCTTTTTGCTTTTGAGGACAGGGAGAGGACATTTAATGTTGTAGGTTGTACATCTATACATTGCTATGTGTAATCTGATAATGTTTCTGGAATAAAGCAATGAGAGCAAATAGTTACGTAATACTTACTGTGTTTCAAGGTTCTATATTACGTTAACTCATGCAGTCTCACAACAACCACAACAACCTGATAAGTAGATGTAATTTTTATTCTCATTTTATAGATGATAAAAATATTAAGTTAGGAAAAGGTTAAAGGATAACTAAATTAGCCAAGACCACATAGCTAGATAGTGGCAAAGCTGTGATTCAAACCCAGGCAACCTGGCTTCATACTGATTCTCATTCTAGTGATACATACCAAATTGTTAAAAAAAAAAAAAGTCAAAAAAACATCACTGTTCTAAGTGCTACTTATTGAAATTTATTCCAGCTCTATGTCTGACATGAAAACAAAAATATAAAATAATTCTAATTGTAATATTGTTTATAATAGGCAAACACTAAAAGCAAACTAAATCCATTAATAATGGATGCAGTTTTATAAAGATGATGCATCTATACAATGAATGACTAGCAAATAATTTAAATATGTATTGTTGATTTAATAACTTGGAAAAGTGTTGAATTTATACAGTGAAGTGAAGGAAGACAAGCTACAAACCTGGGTGGACTGGTCTCCATTTGTTGAAAAATTCTACAGTAAAGCTGTATATATTAAATAATGTTTGTGGAAAATTATATAACAAATATTAGTGGTTGTTGTCTCTGGTGGATTATTTTCGGTAAAACATATGTTGATTTTATAATCAGAGAAAACATAATAAAGCAATTTTACTGCAAAAAAAAAAAAAAAAAAAAAGAAAGGAAGAAGAGAAAACTGACCAAGTTGGAGAATAAAAATGGCTACCAAATCCACCTTGGGTTGCTGAGAATTTCTTCATAGATAAGGGGTACATTTTGTATCAGTTGTTATTTTAGTAGATTTACATCTAAATTTTACTTATTGCAATGACAACATTCTTAAGGCAAGTTTTTTCTGAAAAAAAAAAAAACTTTTTTTTTTTTTTTTTTTTTGAGACAGCGTCTCCCTCTATTGCCAGGCTGGAGTGCAGTGACATGATCATGGCTCACTGCAACCTCTGCCTCCTGGGCTTAGGCAATCTTCCCACCTCATCCTCCCAAGTTGCTGGGACTATGGGCATGCATGCCCACGCCGGGTTATTATTTATGTATTTATACAGATGGGGTTTTGACATGTTCCCCAGGCAGGTCTCAAACTCCTCGATTCAAGCAATCTGCCCACTTTGGCCTCCCAAAGTGCTGAGATTACAGATGTGCGCCACCACAGCCAGCCTACTGAAAAAACTAAATTCTTATCATTTGAATAACGCGATACTTTTAACTCTATTATAAATGTAAAACTTTGCAGTCAATACTCTTTATCAAATGTTAAAAAGAAACCTTCATGAATTTTTATTGTGTAATGACTAATGGATCATTTTCTAGTTTGATTCTTCTTCCATCACATATGAGTTTGGGTTGACTTTAAAGAAGTCATTAAGCTTCAAACTGAGTTGGAGGTAAGAACAAGGGAACAGAGTAATTGGATTTACAACTCCTGGTAGCTGTGATTTTTAATTACCTGACAGTATTGATAACATGAAAATCTATATTAGGCACTTTCTTAATTATGGCAAACAGCATAAATTTGAATGAAGTACTTTCTCTTTAGTATAAAACTATGTAGAGAAATTACATTTAATTAAAGCTGAGAAACATTTTAGACAATTAGTAATTACAAACAGCAAACAATGAGAAACTTTTCTAGAAATTTTCTAAGCCTTCCCATTTACACAGGTTTAAATATATTTTTAGAAATGCTGGTGCACTCAGTACTCTTTAAGTACTACCCTGCTTTTGGGTTGAGAGTGGGAAGGCATATGGTTCTTTGTAATGGGGAACAAGTATTTGCTTTACACGAATAATAGGATACTCTAAGTTCTACTGTAATATATAATCATTTTATACTATAATTGTAATTGAAGAATTCAAAACATAGTATAAACATTTTATTTTATTCTTTCGAGATTTCTGGGAGGGAGGATGATACAGATGTCAATGATTTCATTTTATAGATGAGATTATATTGAAATTAAATAATCTATGTCAAATCCATGGCATGGCAGGACGAATCATGGCAAAAAGCATCTCTTTGTTTTTTAGACATCATTCTAAGCCACAGAGTTTTCATGTGGAATTTCCAATATCCATTAATTTTAAAAATTATATTTTCATGTGATAAATTATTAACATATAATATTAATTATATATAGATTTCCTTTGAGTTTGGGATAAATGAGCAAACAAGTGGCTTCAGAAGCCCAAAGAAATACTGATAGTGAATGAGATCAGTGACATTTTTCCTGTTTTTTCTTCAAACCCTACTTACATTGGTTTCAGGTTATGGTTTCCACATCACTGTAATAAAAAATAAAAATTTTTAAATTATTTTTAATAAAAGTAAATACTTTTCTATTATAAAAAACAAAAATACAATAGTACAATAATGTTTATTTCACTAATAATTTGTTTCATTTCACTAAGCAACAAGCTGACTTAATGAGCTCACGTCTCAAAATTCTGTGAAAATCACTGAAATTTTGCAGAAACATCCAGAAAAATATGTTACAGAAATTTTTTTTGGTCTTTTTTTAAATTAAATTAAAATTTTTTAAAATTGCGTTTTAGGTTTTGGGGTACATGTGAAGGACACACAAGATTGTTGCATAGGTGCACACATGGCAGTGTGATTTGCTGCCTTTCTCCCCATCACCTATATCTGGCATTTCTCCCCATGCTATCTCTCCCCAACTCCCCACCTCCTGCTGTCCCTCTCCTATTTCCCTCCGACAGACGCCAGTATGAGATGCTCCCCTCTCTGTGTCCATGTGTTCTCATTGTTCAACACCACCTATGAGTGAGAATGTTCATTGTTTGATTTTCTGTTCTTGTGTTAGTTTGCTGAAAATGATGGTTTCCGAGTTTATCCATGTCACTACAAAGGACACTAACTCATCGTTTTTTATGGCTGCATAGTATTCCATGGTGTATATGTGCCACATTTTCCCTGTCCAGTCTATCATCGATGGGCATTTGGGTTGGTTCCAGGTCTTTGCTATTGTAAACTGTGCTGCAGTGAACATTCGTGTGCATGTGTCCTTATAGTAGAACGATTTATGATCCTTTGGATATATACCCAGTAATGGGATTGCTGGGTCAAATGGACTTTCTATTTCTAGGTCCTTGAGGAATTGCCACAGAAACCTCACAAAAACAAGCAATGGGGAAAGGATTCCCTGTTTAATAAATGGTGTTGGAAAAACTGGCTAGCCAAGGGCAGAAAGCAGAAACTGGATCCCTTCCTGACACCTTACACTAAAATTAACTCCAGATGGATTAAAGACTTAAACATAAGACCTAATAGCATAAAAACCCTAAAAGAAAATCTAGGCAAAACCATTCAGGACATAGGCATAGGCAAGGACTTCATGACCAAAACACCAAAAGCAGTGGCAACAAAAGCCAAAATAGACAAATGGGACCTAATCAAACTCCATAGCTTCTGCATGGCAAAAGAAAACAGCCATTAGAGTGAATCAGTAACCAACAGAATGGGAAATTTTTTTTGCAATCTACCCATCTGACAAAGGGCTGATATCCAGAATCTACAAAGAACTAAAACAGATTTACAAGAAAAAAACAAGTCCATTCAAAAGTGGGCAAAGGACACAAACAGACACGTTATAGAAAATTTTTATTGAACTAAGCACAAAGCAATAGTTTGACCAGAATATACAGGGATTTATTAAGACAAAATTTAAGGATCATACACAATTGGTTTATTACATAGAAAACTTTCAGCTATTTAAGACCAGTTGTGTGAAACAAAATGGTCTAAAATAGCCATATTGGTATTACATAGAACAGTTAATAAAATCAAGATTCTTATTTGCATAAATTACTCAAAGACCTCTAATAAACATGACCTTGGAACTACCCTCAGCAGAGAAAGCAAAACAAAGAGAGAGCATTTAAACAGTGGAGTCGAATGAATGCAATTATTACAATGTCCATTTATACAACATGTTTGATAGTGCATTTTTTTTTCTAAAATAAACCCATGGCAAATGTAAGAAAAACAAGCCAAAACAATGTAGTGTTTAAGAGTCAAATCTTTTAGTGAGGCTGATCTTGGTTTAAGCCTAAGATCTGCCACTTATGATTTGTGTGAGCTTGGTCAAGTCGTGGGAACAATAATAGTACCTACTCAAAATGGTCATTGGGAGATTTGAATGAGATTATATATGTAAAGAATGTAGAGCTGTGGCTGTCACATAGTGAGAGTTATTACATATTAGCTCTTGTGGTTGTTTATTATACCATCCATTTTTGTCAGTGACTGTGACCCATAAGATAAAACACAAAACTAAGGTTAACTAAATGCAGAATTTAATCTATTTGTGTCTATAAACCATCTCTCACCATAGTCTCCTCTCAAATAGAATAATAGTACCCTTCCTAATGTCTGGGTGACTTTAGAAGAATCAGTCTGTAATCTAATTGAAAGTTGCTACAATTTTAATTTAATATCTCATTTTAATTTGATTTTCTTCAAATTCCTCATTCTGCTGTGTCTGATAATTCATTTCTGCAGAGACTGCACAATTACTGTAAATGATTTACTCGATTTTGGTGTACATAATATTGTCATTCATATCACTTTATTTATCTTAAATATGGCATTCTATACTGTCATGATTCACCTTCTAACTACATTTTGCCAAAGATGACAGGAAAGCAAGATTATAGCAAACAAATCCTAATGGATTACATGTCAACAGATAGGAATTATAAGAATTGATACTGCTTCATATTCTCTGGATTTTACTGATTCTGTACCATTCCAAGTAAAACATTATCAAAAATGTATCACTTCTCTAACATGATATGTTATCAGCCAACTCTGACTTAAAAAATATATATCTGCCTCATTTTTAATGAACTTTCAACTAACTCAACTTCAAAGTATCTTTTATTGTTCTTACCAAGTTTGGAATTTTTCAGTACTGTCAAAGTGACCTTGTTGTTATCTCATACATTATGAATATAGTCATTTATGCTACTAGGTGCAAATCTGATCCTAGATTATAATGCAAGAATTATCAAGATAAGAACAAGTATGTCTGTTAACTTCAACACAAATGAGCGTATTCCACAGGAGCTATTTTGACCTGAAGTGGCTGAGTACGTTTGCCTCAGATACTAGAATAATTTTATATATTTACAGCTTATGTTTAGAGCACTTGGGATAATTATAGAAATAGTACTAATTTATGATAAATGACTAGGGAATCAAGAAAAGAAATACATAATGAAATTTTCTTTATGAGAAAGTTCTTACTATAGATAATTAGAAAACTATGGTTATATTAAAAGTACTATCTTGTTCTATATTAAAATATATAAAATAAAAGTTTTAAGGTCTTATTCTTTGAAAAATTTCCTCAACTTTTCCAACATTCTGGCCCTCAATTAAATGGGTGAAATATAAAAAGAGTCTCAAATGAGTTGGTTTTAACAAAGCATTATCTGTGCATGAGCTGAAAAAATTTCTCTCTCCCATTTTACCTCTCCAATCATCATTTTTGAGTCTTAGAATAAAGCACTTTATTTTAGGTCTTTTAGCATTTGACTCCACAACCAATAACTCCTAGATTCATCCTTGGAAGTAGTCATGACTCAGAGCTGGGTTGGAACCCTGCCTCTTCTCACTGGAAACGCCCAAGGCACATCCCGGTTTCATTACTGAGCTAGGAATTGGCCCAAAATAACAGATTAAAGCAAAAGCTAGTTACTAAGCTGAAAATATCTAACCAACTACTGATTGCTTAAAGATATTTATTTATTTTTCTTGAGACAAAGTTTCCCTCTTGCTGCCCAGGCGGGAGTGCAATGACATGATCTCGGGTCACTGCAACCTCTGCCTCCCAGGTTCAAGTGATTCTCCCAACTCAGCCTCCTGAGTAGCTGGGATTACAGGCACCTGCCACCATGCCTGGCTAATTTACATATGTATTTTTAGTAGAGATATGGTTTTACCATGTTGGCCAAGCTGGTTTCCAATTCCTGACCTCAAGTGATCTGCCCACCTCAACCTCCCAAAATGCTGCCTTTTAAAAAATAATTTTAATCAAGCCATGGTTCCTGGCTTGGAAATAAGCTAAGTGAACTTGTAGCTCAGTTGGCAAAGTACATCCTCAGGTCCAGGGTGAATGAAAGCTTATGAGAAATATAATAGGCTTGGTTTTGGCTGTGAGCAACACAGTTATAAGTTGGCTTTGCCCAACAAGAAGACAGTGGCTTTCTTTTCAGCTCTTTTTAGCCCCCAGTGTTAGTATTCAGCCTGCAATTTTCACTATCCAGAGATGTTTAAAAGATAGAAAATCATAATCAGTGAAAACATAAAGGTATGCCCCAGCTAAAGATGCAAGATATTAATTTGTCTAACTTGCCAAAAGACATTTAAATATTACTGGATCTGTTTTGCTGAAATATTTGTGTATCTTATAAACTCATTTCAAGTACTTTCTTTGTTTACCCAAGCTAATTACTTTCATTTAATTATGCTCCATATTTCTAACTCATTCAAGCTTTTCAGTGATATTACAGTTTTCCTAATATATAGAATAATATTTTATAGTCTGGGAAGTGAAGCGAGACTATCTGGCTCAACTGATGTCACAGACTTAGGCAACAATGTTTTCAGACAGCAAAAGTTTATGAGGTTCACTTAGGTGTGTCCATTCCCTTAGAGTTCAATTCTTGTCATGTTCTTTCCTTATACTTAGCTCTTTTGGAAGTGCTCTGGCTTTTATTTTATTATGCAAAAGATTTTCCTAAGTTCTGTTTGGATTACTTCATTACTTAGCTTCGCTTTACATGTCCTCATTTTTGAACTTGTCATTCTCTGTGGACGAAGTTTTTGACATCTGCTTTTCTTTAATAATAAAAATGTTGTGCATCCTGGAATTACTCATACCATAATTTACTCATGTTCCTTACTTTTGTTATAGGAATTACATGGGCAGACTAAGGACATCATACGACCATTTTTTTTTTTTTTCAAGTAACTGAAGTCTCATGGTCCTAACAGTCTCTTGTCTCAATAGAATATTTTTTGATTCCATCTCTTCTCTCTCTTTTTAAAAATGCTCTCAGTATCATTGTGTTTACTATAGAACCAATAAATATCAAGCTATAGCTATAACCGTATATGCACAGTTATAACTGTTTATAGCTGTAAGTTATAACTTTTTCTATAGCTTAAAAAATGGAATAGATCTCTCCTGCCCAGAAGTATTTGATAAATTCTAGAAGAGGCATCTCCAGTTTATGCAATTCATAAAAATATGTTCACATTGTTAACGTTAAATTTATTTATTCAGAAATTTATTGTGTGCTTATTTATTTGTAGAAAGGTCAAAAAAGGGAAATTTGGAACATAGTGGCAAATGTTACTTTATCACACATAAATCTGTAAGTATTAAATGAGAAAGACAGCATCTTATTTTGACAAAGAGTTTAAAGGCATATCAAACAGCTAGCATACCAATCCTCACTGGTTATTGAACAACGAACAAAATCTCATCTTTCAAACAGAAAGAAGACTCAGAAGGTTATTATCCTCTATTATTAGTCTTTGCTAATTCTTCAGTTAGCTCCAAGGAGTTAAAAGACAAAGTCTGGAGCTTTTATCATCAATCCCAACTGATGCCATTTGGTGTCATAGAGAAGTACAAGCTTTCCAGGAACAAGGCTCAATTGGCAGCAAGAAATAATCAATGATTAATTTATAAAACCCACCCAAGCATCTGGTAGCAGCTTCAGGATAATGGCAGTAAGTGATAGGCAGCCAGGTGATAGGTCCCTTTGCATTCCTAAAGTTCAGAAGATGGTAAAGGAAGTGGAATAAGGGCTTGGAATGATGCCCTACTGCGTGTTTTCAGGACAGCTTGTCATGCTGCAAAATACAAAGAGTCAAACTAGGAGAGGAGGCAATTTGGATCCAAAGTTCATTCAGGATAAGTAGAAGGAAAAAGCCACTAATATTTTATTTATGTTATTTCACTGCTTTCTTTCATCATCTTTCCCTTTAATTTTCCCTTCCAGGTTCCCAAATGATCACATTCCCGGTCCCAGTAGTAACATGCCCGTGGAAGTAGAAGATGGATGCTGTGGCAACTGAACCTGAAATCAAACTCAGAATCCCAGCTTCCTCAGTAGGAGGCCTTGCATGGCTGTTCAGTGGCTCCCTGAAAAGGTAGAGTCCCGAGGAGGGCACCTGGCTTTCCCCCTATCTTTGCTGCTAGGTCAAAGATCCGCGCTTTTCTAACTCACCTGATTTCTGAATCATGGTTTGAGAAGCCTGGCTCTGTGGATTTCCTAGTGTTATTTTCCTAATAGTGATTTCCTAAGGTCACAGCTTCCTTGTAGTTGATTGATATGAAAGAACAAAACGTGCTTCTATTTCAAACATATTGGAGATAGACTCGACGCCGCGCCATGAGCATTCAGCGGAAAACCAGACGGACAAAAATTCTGCTCTCCCGAAGCTTACATTGCGGTGGATTTAAAAAGTTACTTCTCATCATTTTGCGCTGAACCCATCACCGGCTCTGCCCAGGGCGAGGCGCCTTGATGCTTGAAGTTCACTGGTCAGGCAAAGGAGAACACTGTTTCTCCAAGGACCATTGTAAGCTGGCGGCCAAAATCTGAAAGAACATAAATCGCAGGGCAGCAGCGGAAGAGGCTGGGGTCTCTGGAGGTGACTTCTATTAACGTCAGTACTGGCGAAGTCAGGGGACCTAGCCGGAGCCTGAAAACTTTAAGGCAAACAAACTGAAATCACACCTCCCACCCGCCACCTCTCTCCCGCTAGCCACTACCGCCGCCCCGAGACCGCCGCCCCGGGGTGGCCAGGGGAAGGCAGTGGGGGTCGGAGAAGACGGACTCTGCTTTCGCTCCCCTTTCTCCCCAATCCCTAACATGGGCTTTGCCCTGGAGCGCTTCGCAGAAGCCGTGGACCCGGCTTTCGAGTGCAAGCTGTGCGGCCAGGTGCTGGAAGAGCCGTTGTGCGCGCCGTGCGGGCACGTCTTTTGCGCCAGTTGCCTGTTACCCTGGGCGGTGCGGCGGCGCCGGTGCCCGCTGCAGTGCCAGCCCCTGGCGCCCCGCGAGCTGTACCGGGTGCTGCCGCTGCGCAGCCTCATCCAGAAGCTGCGCGTCCAGTGTGACTACCGCGCCCGCGGCTGTGGCCACTCTGTCCGGCTGCAAGAGCTGGAGGCGCACGTCGAACACTGCGACTTCCGACCTGCCCGCCGCCTCCGCAGCCGTGGGGGCTGCGCTTCTGGGCCGGACAGTGGGGAGGTGCCGCCGCGGGAGGGCTACGGGCGGGCAGCAGGGGCCGGCTGGGGCGGGGGCACGCGCAGGGGGCCGCCGGGTGGCCTCTGTGGCCGCGGGCGGGAACCCAGGCCTCTGGTCCTCGCCTGGAGGCGGCGCGAGAAGGCGCTGCTGGCGCAGCTGTCGGCGCTGCAGGGCGAGGTGCAGCTCACTGCGCGCAGGTACCAGGAGAAGTTCACCCAATACATGGCTCACATCCGCAACTTCGTCGGGGACCTGGGTGGCGGCCACCGCAGGGTAAGCAAAGGGGGGTGGGCGCCGCGGGCATGGTCGATTTAGGTGGGAAGAGGAACAGTTTTTTCTGACACTTCAGGATTCCTTTGGAATGGGGTATCCTTTCTTACTATACAGCAGGAAGCATCCACGCCCTAATCATACTTTCCTGTCATTATCTTGCGAATGGATTGGCACTGAAGTTGTCCCCTTTCTGCTTATATTACGATTGGAAAGAGTTAAACAGATTGGATTCTAACTTTCCCCTGGGAAAGTGGAGTTGGGAAAACTCATTTTCCATCCAGACTCTCGTTCTCCATCTTTTACCTTCCTGCTCACTGTCTCTGCCTATTTTTTGAACCTTTGTCCTGTGCCTGAAGCAAATACGAGAAATAAAGCAAAGACTTCTCCCTGCCCAGACTTTCTTCTTCCGTGGCCGTCAGCATATCCGCGGCCCCTGGCAGCGGCACACACGGGAGCGGTGTCACCGCTGGTGACACTTGCCCTGCCACTGCCTGCATCCACTGCCTTCTGATAAGCTGGGGACTGTGAGGCATGGTGGGACCAGGACAGTCTCGGGAGTTGAGAGACTGAGAGATGGGGTTTCTTAGACCTGCAGAGTTCTTTTCATCATCCTGACTTTCCCTAAATAAGCCTTGTTTGCCTCAGGATCTCATTATTGGTGTGGAGAGAGAAAGGTGCAGGGGTGTGGTTGGGGGTTGTGTATGCGACCTGGAAAGTCCAGTTCGAGAGCCTTCATCTGTGGTCAGACCGGCCCTGAGAGCCCCCAGCCGGCGGCTGTTTCCCTTCTTTGTCGAAGCTGCTGGCCCCGAACTGCACTCCTGGACCTCCCGCTTTCAGACCGAATAAACAAGCCTCTTTGCAGCACCCCGTGTGAAGAAGCTTGTTTATAAAGCTGTTACTTCTCTCCTGGAGGACTTCTGCACAGTGTTTGACATTGTTGGTCGCTGCCATGGTGAGCAGGGATTTAGCAGAATTTGCGCTCCATTCAAGGAGCTGTTTTCATTCTTCAGCTCTCCCGGGGAGGAGCAACCCAGAAAGATTCCCGTTTGGGACTGGCTGCTCCACACTGCCTCCAACTCAGGCACTGAGTTTAGAAGCCCCGACTTAAACCTAAAAGAGAAAATTGAAGTGAAAGGGACTAAAATGTTTCTTCCTTGATGAATGGACGGACACTGTACTAAAAGACTCGTTTCAAGGGTTCTTTCTGTAGTGCATACATGCATATACATATATGCATATATACAGGTAAATTTACAAAATGGGAAGACCCAGGGAAAAGCACAGATAGAAGCTTTGCATTACCAGTCCAGGTTTCAAGGTCACAGGAAACCAATGATTGAAGGAAAGGAGCAACGGCTAGAATAATATGACAGAAAAGCCCATGCAGCAAGTCAAGCTACGATCCTGAGAAGTGAGAAAACAGTCTATGATTTGCAGATTAGCCAAAACCGCTGTGTTCCTCAGAAATGTTTTTCTACTACCAGTAGGGGCTGCTATGTGCACTGCCTGGGAAAAGCTCCTGGGAAAATATCGTGATGCTGATAGTAGTGATGTTAAGGCTTATGGAATGTTACTCAGAAATAATTTCTAAGTAAAAGTTAATAACATCTATAACCATGAATAAAACCCACCTAGTCCAGCACTAATTCATCCTATGTTTAAGTTAGTCTTTATTAATAAACATTGCAGATATAATTCCTATTTGTTTTACAATTATTTGGCCAGCCAAAAAAAAAAAAATACTACTTTACCTAGCACAAATTCTCTTTTTTTATTCTTCAGGAATTATACAAAACCAAGTATTAATATTATTTAAAATTAGGAGTACAGTAGCCTAATAGATCCTGCATTACAACAGCAACTTAAATATTATTTACAAATAGTTAAGTGTTTTTAAATTCTGTAAGACTTTACAAAATAAAAATTTTATGCTATTCATAATTTATATTTTACTTTTCTATAATGGAGGGAAAAATAAATATAACTCCAAGGTTTAACCAGAAATATGTTTTCAGTTACAGTGAAATCAGAATTGGATGCTGCATTAGGATAAAAGGGCTGCGTGTCTCAATGCAAAGCCATTTAGTAATTTTTGAAAATAGGGTTTTTTCCCCTCACATGCACAGTTGTTCTTTTTCAAATACATACTTGCAAAGTAAGTATAGAAAGATCTCAACCTTCTGCCACATTCAAGCATCCTTAATTTTAAGGTTTTCCTCTTTTCACATGTCAGTTAACTCATGGTACATAAAAACTTATTGTAGCATTTATTTTTCTTTCTTTTATATTTTTACCTAGTGATTTTTCTACATTTTCTTGTAGGATGGAGAACATAAGCCATTCACTATTGTATTAGAAAGAGAAAATGATACTTTGGGATTCAACATTATAGGAGGTCGACCAAATCAGGTAAAATACCTTGTTAATGTATTACTCATTACTTATAAAATAAGCATTACTCATTGCTTATAACATAATAGAGAACTTAGCTTTTGTTTGTGGATTTTGAGTAGGAAAAACAAGTGGTTTAATATTTAAAATTACTCTTGTGATCAAATATCAGATTTCATAAAGCATATATTCCAGTACATACCCAGATTTTATTTATTTATTTTGTTTGTTGTTTGAGACAGTCTCAGTCTGTCGCCCATGCTGGAGTGCAGTGGTGCAATCTCAGCTCACTGCAACCTCTGCCTCCTGGGTTCAAGCGATTCTCAAGTAGCTGAGATTACAGGTGCTGTTATCACGCCCAGCTAATTTTTTTGTATTTTTAGTAGAGACAGGGTTTCACCATGTTGGCCAGGCTGCTTTCGAACCCCTGACTTTAAGTGATCAACCCACCTTGGCCTCCTAAGTGCTAGGATTACAGGCATGAACCACTGCTCATGGCACAGATTTTACTTTAAAAATTTATTATTATTATTTTCTTTTTGAGACAGAGTCTCGCGCTGTGGCTCAGGCTGTCGTGCAGTGGCGTGATCTCAACTCACTGCAACCTCTGCCTCCTGGTTCAAGTGATTCTCCTACCTCAGCCTCCTGAGTAGCTGAAATTACAGGAACATGCCACCACGCCCAGCTAATTTTTGTATTTTTAGTAGAGAAAATACAAAATGTTGGCCAGGCTGGTCTTGGGTCTCCTGACCTCAAATGATCTTCCTGCCTCACCTCCCAAAGTGCCTGGACTACAGGTGTGAGCCACCGTGACCAGCCTTTATTTTTGAGAAAAACAGAAAACAACAGCTAACAAACTTGGTTCTCTTTGCTGCTTTAAAAGGAGAAGAGTACAGTTCACATTTTATCTAAATTTTGTAGTCCTTTTGGCAAATTTCTTGAATAAACCTATTTTACAAAGATGTGTAGGCAATTTCTATTTGATAATATTAGGCAATTGTATTGCCTGGTTAAAACTTTTATTTATTAAGTCAGATTATGCAGTTTGAAGATGCTAATACAGACTAGGAAGAAAATAATATATATTGAGTGAATGAATAAACAGTTGAAATAAGGGATGATTTATTTCAATAGGAACTACCAGGTTAAGGAAAAACAGTTGATTAGAAATATTTTTGGCTCCCCAAACAGGTTCTTTGTTTGATTGAATGAATAACATTCTCTATGTTGATGCCAATTGTTTTCAAAGTGCATATTATTAACTTATATAATATACTGTAGTTGCAAAGTTCTTTTATATCCTTGAACTCCTGTGCCAACTTAATTTTCACCGTAACTGGGAAAAGGTAGTTAAGTTTTAAAACACTATGCTCTTTAATTTTCTCAACGAACTACCATGAAATTTTTGCATCCTGCATTGTAGATGTTGTCCAAGGAAACTGTCTAAATGTTGTTGGCCATATGCTCTGTTTAGGTAAAGATGGCAGTGACGTATTTCTTCCTTGTGTTTAGTATTTTGAAAACCTAGCAACTAATGACTCTTGTGCTTCCCTTTTTAAAACAGTCCTCATTTATTAAGATAAAAGTCTTTGCATCACATCATTTTTGTTATCATTTTCCCTAAGGAATATTTTTATAAATTCTATTTCAGCATTTGACATTTAGATGACATTGGACCTTTTTTAAAGGCCTCTTAAAATTTATGACAAGGATAGTTAAAGAGAAATAATTTTATTTAACTTGCCATGAAGCCAAATGACACTTAAAATTATATGATGTATTATTATAGGATGTTGGATATTTTCCCTAAATAAGTTTTGGCTTCTTGTGACTGGCTAAAATGTCCTATTACTACCATATTGGCTACATTTGAGGTTTAACTAACCATGAGGCACATCGCACCTGGAAATGTATAAAGATTGGCTTTGGATGGCTTCCCTTTTGCATAGGTTTCCTTGCAGTTTAGATGCTATCTTTTGGGATTTTACACTTGAGTAAGGGTACCAGTCTCTCCTGTTAATAGTCACAGCTAGAGCTAGGTTTCTAAATCTGTCATATCAGAAAGCTAAATTATATTTTCAAAACTCTGACCAAATCTCAAACCAGTTATGCAATGGGAACCAGATACATGTTTTTTTCTTCTTTAACCTTATCACCCTTTTACTTGCTACATCTCTTTAGAAGTGAGATGTTTTATCAGTAATACTTAAAACCAGTTTATTTTACCTTGTACATGCCCTTTCCCATAGCTTTTTATGTGAACTCAGAAATGTGAAGTAAATAGATAATCTTGTCAGAGACTCTGGACTCATTTATTAAAACTGCCATCTTGATTAATGACTAGTTGGTGTTAAGTAAGGTAAAATTCTGTGCCAAATCCCCAGCTAAGAGACTTGCAGGTTTAAGGAGGATTGGAAATGTTACATTTGGTAAACTGTCCTTAATAATATTTAAATTTTGCTTACGTCTTTCTTCTGCTAATGATTTTTTTTATATATAGAATAACCAGGAAGGAACTTCAACTGAAGGGATTTATGTTTCAAAAATTTTAGAAAATGGACCTGCGGACAGAGCAGATGGCCTGGAGATTCATGACAAAATCATTGAGGTAAGATGATGATAAAACATGCGTATGATCCATGAAGTAAAGATTTGGATATTTTACATTTCCAAACTTATCGCTTTACCTTGGTGTGATGCTTATTTGAATACACACACACACACACACACACACACACACAGTGCTTTTACGACCACATATATATGTAAAAAAACAAGGTTTTTTTTCTGATATTCTTGTTTTTATTTAATCATCACAGCTTTCTGAATCAAAGCAGCTGAATTTGCAGCAAGACCAATGTCATTTCCTTCAAGGGTTAATGAATTGACATAGAATAAGAGTGAAGAATATAGAAGAGCCAATCGTTTGCTGTTTTGGGGAAAAAGAACATAACATTTCTAAATTAGCTGATTAGACAATTTAGAAAAAACAAAAGAGTTATCTTTTGCTGAAAAACAAAAACGAAAACTGTGGTTTATATCTAAAGAGGTCTCTTGTATCAACATTTCATTCCTCCAGTTTTGTTGCCAAGAAAGTTCAGACCTACTTTCACTGTTGCTATCCAATTTGTCTTGACAATTTGCCTAGTGGAAACATTCACATGCTGTAGCTTCTAAAGTTAGAATGTGTACAGTATGATTTAAAGTGCCACATAATTTAAACAGAAGATTGTACCTATTGCTTTCTGCTTTACCTCAAAAACATGTTAAGTTATCCAGTTACCAATGGAAAATAAAGTCCTACGTTTAATATTATTAGAAGAACTGATGGTACTGAATACATATATTGTTACACAAACACACAGACACAACAGAAATACATATTGGCGATTTTAAAAATAACTTATTCTAGGTAGGTGACAATGTTATGTATGTTTCATTAATGTTACATTAAAAGAGAAAAAGAATTATTTTTATATTGTGATACAACACTTTGGTTAAAAACCTTCGGTTTTGTTGAAGAGGTAGTTTTATAAAAGTATGGTTGAAAAATCAAGTGCATCTTGACACTTATATAGTACTGTTACTAATATGTGTCAAATTAACCTTATTTAAACACTGTAAGATAAAAAAGTAAAGAGACGAATCATAGAAATTCAAATGAAATTTAACTACCTATGGTATTATTACTCACTTTGCTTTGCATATGTTAGCAGTTAATGACAAGAGCTTGAAATTTGTCTCAATGATACCGGTTTTTCAATGTGTCTTTTATACCAGGGTACATTTATTTTATGTATATATGCTATAGTTCTAGAATTGATCAGTGTGACCACATTTGCAGGTAAGAAATGCCTTAGATGATGTACATATTTGTAGAATGTTGTGTGTTCAATACATGAAATATTTTAGAAAGAAGATTATTAGAAAAAAATATCTCTTGCTTAGTTGTTCAGTGGTGTTATCAGCTTTTTGAGTGAATAGACATTTGTGTGACTTTAATATCTAGTTAAAAAGTAGCATGTTTTTTCTTGAGCATACATGGGTGTTGTGAAAGACCCAAATGTATCCATTAAAGTTAGGAATATTTTATGCTTGTCAATTATTTTAGTTTCTCTGTCATTATGATATCAATCAACTTTAAGCAGTTTTTAGCTAATGGGAAACTGAGAAGAAATATATCAATTTAAAATGTGCAGATGCATATTGTAAAACAGATTTTTAGAGTAAAGAGAATAATTTCTGTTTTGTGTTCAATGATTTGTTTGTTGGACAAATTTAATGGATCAATTTTTGAAATTCAAATGTTTGACTTTTGAGTGCTAGGCTCCTGAGAAGGGAAATGAGCCACTTCATATTACTGTGCAGCTTGCACACAGCTCAGTTGGATTTGGTGTCCCTGTCTGAAGATCTAACTGTGGTTCCCATTCTCCTCATCATTCTGTGCTATGAAAATCTCATCAGAACACCTGTAACATTATTTTGATTCATTTTAAATTGTGATCCAAAGTTGCTTGTAGGTAAAATTCCAAATTGGGCTATCATGTTCTGGTTTTTGCCCTTCCTTTCTATCTTTCTATCATCTTGGGCACCTAGCACCTTCTTTCTCTCTTTCTTATTCCTCTGCAACATTTGTTGTCAGGAAAAAAGATTCTTACATTCACTTGCACTATTTGAACCATATATGTTTGTTCCATCGTAGTATCCAAACCTTAACTATAGATAATGCCTTAATGACACCTAAGCCTATATCATTTTCACCTGGGCCTGCACAGTAGCTTCTTAAGTAAACTTTCCCTTCTTCCAGCCTCTGCTATCTGTAACTCCACTTGTTTCCTACCCTCAGCAAAACTTGTCATTGTTTTGCTCCTTTGCTTAGGAGCCTTTAATGGCATTGTATTTCCAATAGGTTAAATCCAGGTTTTTCTTGTGAAGCAAACGTGACCTTTAAAAACCTTTGTGCATTTTTTTAAACCCTCTATTACTGTCTCATGAAACTCATCCATTTCCCTATCAACAGGCCTCTCTGCTTTTATTTGTTGTTTTCTTTCTGCCTGGTATTCCGTCCCATGGCCTCCTGTAGCTGACAAACTCCTTTGTATCCTCAAAAATCCTCTATTCCTGGAAGCTCTTTGCAATCCACTAAGCAATATTACCTTTTCTTCTTTGTTGTGTAAAGATCTTTATACCTCTCACTTTCATAGCATTTTCATGTATTATGGTATATATTTATTTTTAGATCTTCTTTTCCCCCAACAAATGTATGGGTTTCTTAGAAGTGGTTTTAGTATTTTATTGAACTTACTATCTTCAGTACCTCTTTTGCTCTCAGCATTGTGCCTGGGGAACTTTAGACATTCTGTGAATTTTCTTTGAATGATGGACTAAATGAATGGATGAGTCTCAAGATCAAGGTTTTAGGCATTATGGTATGGATCCAAGGGTTTTTCAACATCCCTGAAATCTTGCCTGGTGGGCAGTCCCCAAAAGCTCTCTTGTCACTTCCAATTCCTTCTCACCATATATTTATTACAAGATCAATCAGAAGTTGAAAGACATTGTTTCTTCAGTTGTGAGATCTTGAAAATCTAGCCACAATGGATCAATGCAATTGTATCTTTCTAGACTGTTTCTTTTAGTCTGTAAATCAAGAAAGAACCTAAATCTACAAGGCAATGTTTCAAATTCTGTTCATATAAATGCTTGGATGGGATCTGAAGATATGTGTGCTCACCTTCACCTTCATGCAGAATGTTAGTTATTGAACTTGAACAGCCGTGGTAAAGCTGCCTGAATTTACATGCTTCCCTGCGAAACAGATGTGCAGAGAATGGCACTGGACCAAATATGAAATTGAACAAAAACATGATTGACTGCAGAGGAATTAAAAAGATGAAAGATATTTTCAATGTTTCCAAGCCTTGTAAATGGTCTGGTGAAAAAACCAAAAGAGCTGAGGCTTCCTAGAGCACTGGGGATGGCCTAAGAACCTCTTTGAAGTCCTCTTTGGTGGAGCTGCTTGGAGTAATTACCAGTAGCCCCAGCTGTGAGGCATTCTGAAGAAGCTTAAGACACAACTCACTGAGCTTGATGCTGGGAACTTTTTAAGGCAAGTTTAGAGAGACTGTGTTTTTGTAAGTACATGCTATTGTATTCCTAGTAGATTTTAGTGTTTCTACAAAGAGACAGGAATATAAACTTTCCCAGTCTGTTCTAAAAATCATTGTTCTTCCCAGTGTCTTGAGAAAGTGTCACAAAGGAGAACAGGAGACTGATATGGGTTGGGTGGATTTGGTGCCTGATCCTCTTAACTCTGTGAATTATTACAGCCACATCACAGTTTCATGGCTTTATAAACAGTGCCTTTAATCTGCTTTGCTCTCCTTTCTTAAGCAGATAACAGTGTTCTTAAGGAGAATGTATCACTTCTTTTATAATCAGCAACTTAGGGGTGATTCAATTGTTATCTTCATACCAAAAACACCCCAAAGAGTAGACATTATTTATTATGCGGTTTCAAATATTTTAAACAATTGTATATTGCTGTAAAAATATAGCAATAAATCTTCAACTTATAAGGTTATATGAGCAATTGACTATGCTACTTAAATAAGGAAATACATATTTTTCATAATTTAGAGTATGATGAAATTTAATATAGAATACTGGACAAAATATATAATGTTAAATGAAAATGTTGTTACTTTATGTAAAATTAGGTGATTTGATGTTTTATTTGCATAGTCTATCACATTGAAGCTAAGGGAAACAACAGATTTACTCTATGAAATTGTATTTCAGAAAAAACATAATTAGTTAACAAACATTTGTTACTTATAAAAAAGATCATCAGTTTTCACAGTGAAATATGCTACAAACATGATTCATGAAGTATACAAACACATGTTTAAATGATAATACACTTTTATTGCTGAAGGTAAAAAAATACATAACCTGTTACTGATTGGAAATAGCTTATAAGCAAGATGGGAAGATAGCTGTACATTAATTAAACAACAACAACAACAACAAAAAAAAAAATGAGCACAGGATGAGTGATTGGTATAAATTCACTACCAAGAAGAATTCCTTAATATTATGGGGGCCTAAGAGCTTTACCCTTTAAGAGGTAATGGTATTTGAAAGAACTCTTACAGGAAAAGTCAGAGATGGATTGGGAGGTAAGAGAGGGTAGAGCAAGAGCTTTCCATATTCAGAAAGAATGCCGTGAGTCAAATGACAAGGTAGGACTCGTGTGTCTTGCTTGGCAGCCATTTGGTTAACATGAAAAAAAAAATCATAGCTAATACTTATTGGTTATTATATGTCAATCATTCTTTAGTTTTTTATAGTTATTAATTCATTTTATCCCCACAAAACTCTATAGAATTGGTACTGTAGGTATTGATAGTTTCCCATTTTACAGTTGAGAAGACTGAGACACAGAGAGATCAAGTAATTTGCCAAGGCCACAGAGTAAGAGCTCCTGTATCTGTGCTCTCAACCATCACCTAATACTACCTATTATAAAGACTTATATAGGTGATTCATGGCAGGTAATCTATGAAAAGTTAGTTGAAGCCAGACTTTGAAGAAATTAGGGGAAGACCTTGCATGCCTGGTTAAGGAGTTTGCTTTTTATGGTATAGGCAACAGGAAGTCAGTGATAAGCTTTGAGCAGGGGAATGACACGAGCAAAGTGATGATGAGAAGATTAAATTCCAAAATAGATTTAATTGGGGTATATAAATAACTTGAAAAGTGAAAGAACTTGAGATGGGACACTAATGGGTAGGTATCAAAGTTGTCCATATATGAGGTAGTAAGGGCTAGTAGCAAATAAATGCAATAGAAAAGTACCAGAAGGTAGTGATAGCCTGATTATCTTACTTACTATACTTACCTTGAACATCTGCCCTTGTCTTCACTTTCCAACAGTATGTTCATCACCATCTTACGTCAAGAATGTAGTCTACTACCACAGAGGTTATGCATACTTTCTTTTATTCTCTTCATTGCAGACTGTATCATGCTGTTTAGTATAAATTGATAATGGAAATCTGTCCCTTTTGTCTATTAGGAAGTCATTTGATTGTAGTGGTCCAAAGAGATCCTCTAAAAAGTCTTGAGAGAAAGAGGGAGAGAGACAAAAGGCTTGATGGGTTACCCTGTGGGCAGGAGAGTTCCTTAAGAAGAACTAGGGTGTTCGAGCATTGTTTTCTACTGCAGGCAGTTAGAAAAGATCCTGCAGAAATATGGTGCGTGTTGGAAGAACAGGGGCAATTTGGAGGCTGTAGTTATCCATTCTTACACTGCTACACAGCACTGCCCTAAACTGGGTAATTTAGAAAGGAAAGAAGTTAAATTGACTCACAGTTCTATGTGGCTGGGAGGCCTCAAGAAACTTACAATAATTGCCAAAGGGAAGCAAGGCATCTTGTTCACAAGGCAGCAGGAGGGAAAATAAATGCAGGAGGAACTGCCCAACACATAAAACCATCAGAACTCGTGAGAACTCACTCATAATCGTGACAACAGCATGGGGGAACCACCCCTGTGATGCAGTTACCTCCACCTGGTCTTTTCCTTGACATGTGGGGATTATGGGAATTACAATTCAGGATTAAATTTTGCGTGGGGACACAGCTAAACCATATCAGAGCCTGTTCACCTTTTAAACTTGATTTGAAGTATTTAGAAGTACTGTTGACCTTGAAGCTTTGTTCAGACAAAATTTTCTCTCAATCAAATGTGTCATCTTCCCTGTCCTAGAATATTGCATTTTACTTCATATGGTTTCTTAACCATCATTTGTACTCTGTCAAATCTGTCTCTATGCCAGTACTACTTGAACTATTTGTGTTAAAATGCATTTAATTATTTTATTTTATTTTTATGAATCATAGACTATAAGATAAAAATGAAGAAGATGAACTAGAATAAAATGAAATAAAATGAGACAAAATACTACCAGGGCAACTTTTTATTATTTATATATATTGTTTACATTTATATTTTTTATTATATGTTATTTATTTATAATTATAATTATTTATATTGTTAGATTCATCAGATATACATTTGTCCTACCAAGTTAATATAAATGATTCTGAATTCTTGCTCTCTCTTTCTGTACTCACCTTATCATAGACTAGTAACAAACTGTTCATGCCCTGGCACTGGTCTTTGGACCTCAGTCTATTCTGAGTAGCACTGCTTCTCACAGCAGCCAGAGAGATCATTTAGGAATGCAAATTGCATCTTATGATCCTTCTGTCTACAATTCTTAAAAACCTTCCCTGTGCCTGGGATAAAATGCAAGGTTCTTAAGCCATTCACTGAGGCCCTGCCTCCTCTGGCACTCCTCTATAAATCCAGCTTCTTTGTCCACCCTCCCCTTAGCTCACATTGTTCAAGTTACACTGGCTCTCTCTTTCAGTTCCAGAATACACCCAGTACTTTCCCGTCTCAAGGATTTCTCACTGGAAGTCTCTTTCCCCTCCTTTAACCTCACTAACTTCTACTCATTCATTCAACTCAGCTCAAATGTCACCATTGCAGATAGGCCTTCTCTGACTTTCCTGTTTAAACTGAACTCCCAAGTGATGCTGTTTCACATACCTCCTTCTCCTGGTAATATCATAATTAAAAATTACCTGTTTCCCTTTAAGTAAATGTTTACAAAAGAGTCACAAATCTAGTACAACAAAAGATCAGAAAGTGAAGTCATGCATGAGGACATCACCCAGATCAAGAAACAGAGCATAGCAAACATCTTCAAAACTTCCCTTCTTCCCCTGTTACTTCATTACCTTCCTCTAAGTTTTGCCTATTTTTGAGTTCATATAAATAGAATCACAGAATAGCTATTCTTTAAAGTTCAACTTCTTTTATTTAATGCCATGTTTATGATGTCCACTCATACTGCTGCATGTAATTGTTCATTCTTTTAGCTGTGTAGCATTGTAGCATTTCACACTATATGACTGTACCACAATTTAATTATCAATTTTACCTTCAATGGACTTGTCAGTTCTAGGCTATTACAACAGCAGTGCTCTGAACATTCTTATTTGGTGGCCACAGGCATGCATTTCTGACACACACTCACAGACAAATACATTTATGGGTATATTTGCAAGGTCAAAGGACATAGAAATATTCAGCTTTAGTCATTATTGCCAAATAGATTTTTTTAATGGTTGTAGCAATTTAGATTCTCATCAGCAGTGTCTTGGAGTTTCAATTACTCCACATACATGCAAAAACTTGGTATTGTGTGTTTTTTTAATTTCATCCATCTGGTGAAATGACGTATGCAGGTTATTCTGGCACTTCCTTGATATCTAATGAAGCTAAATAAATCTTTGTATGTGTATTGGTAATTTCAGTCTCCTGTTTTATGAAGTATCATGGTGAGCTCAGAAATCCTGCCTTTTGCTGTGACTTTAACACCCAGCAATGCTCAGTAGGCACTCAGCTACTGAATAAATCATTAGTAATATAAGCCTACAAAGATAAAGCAAATATAGCCCTGCTATGAAAACTCTGTGCCTGACATCTATGAGGTATGCTATTGCACATGTACTAAATGCATAAGTAAAACTTTCCTAAGTTTCTTTTAAATTCATGTATATCACAAAGTAATTAAGTGCTTCGTGTCTTACCTGGTTTTCTCTCAGAGAAAGAGAAGTAATTCTGTGTTTCTTTTGACATTATCATGTTTGATCATCTTGACATGCTCAATTTTTAATATTACTCCTTTTGAAGGACCAGTTTTACACTATCTATCTTGCTCCATAATTCTTTGTTATAGTGTCACAAAGATTAATATGATCCCTAAACTAATACTTCTGGCCTAGATACACTGTCTTACAAATCCTTTCACTTTTTCCAAATGTGTGGGTGTTATTTTTTAGGAGACATAATTCTTTTCAACAGATAAGAATGATCAAAGAAGAAAAATTCTTTGTTTTTCTTCTTACCCAAACTTTCACTTAGCGGACATTTCTTTTTATAGCACAGAACTTTATAATGCATATCTCTTCTTAGACAGGTATAATTTTTCTTTGGATCCAAATTAAAATCCAGTAATGTCACATTCTACTGATTCAGAATTAGATCACTGAGGCATACTTAGTTAACCCTAAGATAAATTTAGATTCCCAGACTTACAGCTGGCAAGATAGAATTTTAGAGCTGAAAAAAATTGGTTGGCTCAAAATTATCTAATAAACAATTGAAGAATAATTTTCATATAAAAATTTTATATTTTACACATTATGTATTTAATATTCTAGGTATATTTTATGTAATTAAATATTGTATCATGTGGGATCATGAACTGCCAAATAAATTATCTTACTGTAATTTGTAAGTATATATCTAACTCATAAAATATATCTCAACACATATAAATTATATACTGAATTGCTGTTATATTCAATCAGAATGGTAAGGATGATGATGGTTATAAAATAGTGAACATTTATAAACTCTTTATTGTGTGACAAACACTATGCAAACAGCTATATGTAATAAGCACATTGGTGCAATTAAAGAATTTCAGTGAATAACAGTAACTTAAACTTTGATATGGTCAGTTTCATCAGAATAAACTTCATTATGTCTAAAGAAGAAATATGGCTGGTTAGTATGAAGGAGTAGTAAACATCCTGTAACATGTACTAGAAACCTATGGAGTTGATGGCTCCAACTCTTCTTTAAGCCAGGCAGTGAAATTCAAGTGAATTATAGTATTAGCCATGTTTTCAGTTTACAGAAACAAAACAAAAAAAAGTGGCTGGGTATGGTAGCTCACACCTGTAATCCCAGCACTTTGGGAGACCTAGACAGGTGGATCACAAGGTCAGGAGATTAAGACCATTCTGGCCAACATGTTGAAATCCCATCCCTTCTAAAAATGAAAAAAAAAATTAGCTGGGCATGATGGCATGCCCCTGTAACCCCAGCTATTCGGGAGGCTGAGGCAGGAGAATCACTTGAACCCAGGAGGCAGAGGTTGCAGAGACTGAGATTGAGCCAGCACTGCAGTCTGGGCAACAGTGCGAGACTGTGTTTTAAAAAAAAAAAAATTAAATATAGTGATAATTATGTGTTTTCTTGTGGCACTTGGAGTTTATAATAGCTTTCATTATTAAAAGATCCTGAAACACTTTGTGGAGCAGAGTTACAGATAGTCATCCTTAGCTCTGAATGTCCTCTCTTTTGTGTGTTGTAAGCTTTGTAAACATTGCTTCTATTGGCCACTATTGCTTCTATTCCCAGGACTCTACTATTTAATCCCAGGATTCATAATCTATTGAAAATGTCTGACCTGACAAAATAGAAGTGTAAGCTTTACGGTAAGACTTGACTATTTGGTTCAGGGAAAATATATAAATCCAATTCTGGGAATAACTTGAAGAGAGTTGGCTGCTTTGAGAGTGATTCCCAAAGTTTAATATCTCAGGTGTTTTCCTGTATGAAACTTTTCACTAAGGGAACCTTCATCTTCATGTATATTGTCTCCATTTCTTTGCTTCTAACGGATTTGTCAGTAATATTTGCATCAGTATAGGGATTTAGCTTTTAATCTGGGTCAGTTATTTAACCAGTAGCAGCTGAAGAAACTTGACCTTTTAGAATGATCATAACCTAATGCATTTGCTTATCATTTTTACCATATTCAGATTAATTCCTTACATGGAAGTGGTTTTTTAATATCAAAATCAAGGAAGAACATATGATTTATTTTGTTTAAAAAAGCTTGAACATCTAATCTGTAGGAAGCAAGTTATGTGGTACTTTCTCCTTCTTAAAAATAACTCAGTAGTGAGAAGCCTGTTGTTTTCTCTGGGGAGAAGGCATTATTAAGGAAAGAAAACGAAGATTGTTAATTTCTGTGAACACTATTTGTTGTTCTTCGTGTTTTTTCTTTTATATCCTTTTTAAAAAATATTATTGGGGAAAATATTTTCTAGAAGTTTTGCACATAAAAGATAAAGAATTTTCACCTTGCTCATGCTGTAGGAATTTAACATTGTTAAGGTTAAGTTACATGAAGTTAAGAATGTGCTTAAACTTTCTAACTGTGTGATTTGTGTGTATGCATGCATGTGTGTTTCCTCTTTCTTTGCCCTGTTTGAAAGTAATGTGTCAATACTTTGTAAGATAATTTTTTATTCTTATTTTGGAAACAGCTGCTTGGATACTATCAAAGTGGCAAAGTTAATGAATCATGAGACTTTTAAAAAAAAAAACAACAACAGTTACTTTTGTTTAGCTTTTTTTTTTTTTTTTTTTTTTTGAGATGGAGTTTCATTCTCGTTGCCCAAGCTGGAGTGCAGTGGCGTGATCTCGACTCACTGCTACCTCCCAGGTTCAAGTGATTCTCCTTCCTCAGCCTTCCAAGTAGCTGAATTACAGGTGTGAAACACCACACCTGGCTAATTTTTTGTATTTTTAGTAGAAATGGGGTTTCATCAGTTAGCCAGGCTGGTTTCGAACTGCTGACCTCAAGTGATCCGTCTGCCTCAGCCTCCCAAAGTGCTGGAATTACAGGCATGAGCCACTATGCTCAGCCTACTTTGTTTAGCTTGCTAAGAGGTCATTTGGGCACAGATGAAGACATCTGAAAATTAGTCATCATTTTCTTTATCCCTAAGTACAATGTTACTGGCAAGTTTTCTATTAAAAGTGTTCAAGAAACAATAAAAGTGAATTACATTAAATTATTATTGATATCTTTTGGAGGGCAAGTGTTAAAATATACTTAAAATTTTACAACATACTTAAAAATTGAAGAAAATATTATACTTTACTCTTCATTTTTAGCAATTAACATTTTGAAAATGACAAAATATGAGAAATAGTTTATTTGTGTGCAGTTACTGAAAAATGAAACCATGGTGAAAAGACATTATTAAAAGCCACTATTTCTTTTGGCAGAGAAATCTTGGAAATTTTGAAAGCCACATATAAATATGAACTTACCTAGAATTCAAAATATAACCTCTGGTTTTCCGTATTTTTTGTCACGGACTGGTAGGTAAGGATTTTGCTAGAGGTTTAAAACCCCAGAATTACTACAACCATAGCTAAGATTTCAAATTAGTTTAGGATATTTTACCAAAAGACACTAAAGCCCACAAACAATTAATTCGTTTTTATAATAAATCATTGAAATCTATTTCTGTTCATTATTTATAGCTCTTCTAAGTCAAGCTGTTATTCAAATGTAATCTCTAAAGCATTGTCAGTTTTATAGATAAGTTATGTCTACACAATGATCACAAGCCAGTATTTCATGCCCTCAGCAAATACCTGAAGTTAGAAATAGGTTATGCCATTGCCCATAGTTCCAGCTCCCAGAATTGCCACTCCAGGGTACTTTATATATAATTACCTTATTGAAAGCATTGTCAAGCATTGTCAATATCCCTTCTGTCCTTGAGAGGAAAAATATTCAGAAGATCTTGAACAATTTCTAGATTCTAGATTGGTATTTTAATTTTCAAAAGCCAACCCAGTCCTGGGATTGTTCTTAGATGATAACTTCAGATTATATTGCTTTGGTTTATTTCAGGAGAAAATCTGTTGGAGAATATAAGGGAGGTTCTTATCTCTTTTATACTTGCCCATTACTTTTATTTGTTTTCCTTTGTGGCACTTACAGAAAGCCTTGTGGATAGATCTGATTTTTATAGTAATTCCTATATTGTTGAAGAAGCTTTTCTCTGAGGTGCTCATGTATTATCATTAGCATGATTAATGTTTTGTCACTTAAACGGAGAGATATGGTCTTAATGAGAAAACTATTATCCTGAAACTATAAACCTAACAAAATACAAGGAAAATTAGAAAGAAGGCCACCTGTAGATACACTCTGCAGATTTGATCATTGGACTATTTAGGCAGGAGGCACAGAAGCCTTTATGTATACAAATCCAATTGAATTTAATGAGCTGTCTGAAGATCAGTTTAGGCAGACTAAAAGCCACTGATATTAGCTAAAACAAATGAAAACACAGTTTGAGGATTGTAGTTTTTCACGAGACCAGAAACCCATGGCAATGGCATTAATTGTGCCTTCCCCTGTCAATATTTATCTGTCAGTGTCTGTTTATTGGTCTCTTTATATGATACCAGGTTTCTTTGTATATGATTTCTAAAATAGGTATATGTGCCATAGTCTAGTTTTATGGAGAAACTCCCTTTGCATATTTGTTTTGTATTCTTCCCGTCACTGTACCCTAGGACAGAATCAACCTTTAACTGGGCCTTGTGCCAGTCAGCCTCATGGTGTGAGGGCTCAATCTCATGTTACATCAATCTTGCCTTATAGGAGTACATGTTCTAAAATCCCTGTTACCTATAATTAGATTATACTGTCATTAGAGGGACATAAAATTTCATAGGGATATTTAAACATTTGTTTTTCTCAAAGTGTTGCTATTATATATAGACATATTAAAATATCAATGAAATGATATTTTACTTTCATTTATTTCTTAGTGTTTCTGCCTGTTCTGTTTTATTTGGCTTTTGAACCAGTAGTTATGCAAGAAACTTCTTGTTCAGTGGTGGATTTTTTTCCCTACTATTTTTATTTACATACATCATTCCAAGTGGAATATCCACGTCCTCTAAATATGGAAAAGTTGACAGCCTCGTCTTATTTTTCATGTGTTTGATATAATAATAATTGTCTGGAATTAAATTGATAATTTCTGTGACAGAGTACATATTCTCTAATTCTCTTTTTTAGAGTATTAATTGTATCACTTAATAAATATTTGCTTAGCTTTTGCTATGAGCCAGCTACTGTGCTAATACTAGTTACACTACACCTAAGAACCTGGACTTATGTAAAGTAATGGAGAGAGAAGTTAAATAATAAATTAGCAATTATAGTAAATGTATGAGGGAAGTTCTAGCTGTCGTTTGAGGAAATAATGGGTGTGGAGTGGGTGGTTTTTATCTGACAGATCAAGGATATTTTTCTTTGAAGAGTGACATTTATAGCAAAACTAGAAACATGAAGAAGTGTTAGGCAAGGATTTGAGAACAAAGCTTTTAAAACAGACAGATGAGTGTGTGTGAAAGCGATAGGATAGGAAAAAGCTTAGTGTACGTTAAGAATTGAAAGAAAGCTGATGGAAGAATGGCTTTCCATAGGATTGGAGGGCTTGGGAGGGGCTAATGCATGGAACATGTCTCAAACAGGTTGACTGTACATCTGGGTTGCCCTCGGCAGCCTTGTTGATCTGGCAAAATGATTACTAACACTCCTACTTATTCTCAGATGTGCCCCAATTTGATGTTAAATTACATCTTCCTCCATTTATAAATCGAGGTTTTTTTAATTCCAAGAAAAATAGGAACCCATTAAAGTATTAAGTGGGGAGATGACATGATCAAATTATTATTATAAGAAATCATTCTGCTGTAATGTTCCAAGTGGATTTGAGGAATCCAGATGGAAGTGGGAGGCTGGCTAGTCAGCCAGTGCAGTGGTTCAGATGCCAGATGGCCATGGTTTTGATGAGGGATTTGGCAGTGGAGACACAACCCACAGCTTCAACATATATTTCAAGAACTGACTCAGGGAAGCCGTAAGCAACAGGCATCCTCCTTTCAGTCTAGCAATAATAATGCTTCTCTTCTTCATTTTGATAACCAGCCATGAGCGCATGCAATGCCCACACTCACCATTCACTTATACAGCCATGGGTTCTTAGTTTCTGTTTCTGGTTGGGCCGGTAAAGCCCTTTCCTCATCCCTCTTTTCTGTTTATCACTAGAGACAGAAACTAAAAACCATGACTTCAGGCTGCTAATAACCTAAAATAAAACAAAACAGAACAGCAGCAAAATAAAGCATGTTGGACAAGCTTGCTCTAAGTGACTTCCTGATAACGTATAAGGGACTCAGTTTTTTCAGCATTTTGTCTTTTTATTAACCTGTAGCAAGCCTTTGGAAAGCATCCTTGCCAATAGTTGATCTAGGAAAACAGCACAGGGCATTGGTTTGAGCCCAGGCTCTTGAGTTCAGTAGCCTAGGTTGGAATTTTAGCTCTGCAACCAGCCGCTTCTAGTACAAAAAGTCACTGACCCTCTCTGGTCCTCTATGTCTTAATCTCTAAAATAAGGATAATAATGCCCACTTCAGAGTTGTTATCAAGATTAAACCAATTAATATTTCAAAAAATGTAAAGCAATGCATGGCACATAGCCACCCTTGTAAAAATTTTGTTAAATTATTAAAACTGGGTGACTATGGTTTGTACTGCAGCTTGATCAGAGACATAGTGGGATAATTCTTGACCTAAATATCTTATGTAACCTATTGATTATACTATCTTCTGGGTACATTGGCTCATGCCTGTAATCTCAGCACTTTGGAAGGCTGAAGTGGAAGACTGCTTGAGGCCAAGAGTTCAAGACCAGCCTAAGCAACATAGTGGGACCTCATATCTCAAAAAAAAAAAAAGTTAACCAGGCGTGATGGTACATGCCTGTAGTTCCAGCTACTCTGGAGGCTGTGGCAGGAGGATTGCTTGAGCTCAGGAGTTTAAGGCTGCAGTGAGATGTGATCATGCTACTGCACTCTAGCCTAGGCAAAAGAGGGAGACCCTGTCCCTTAAAAAAACAGTTATCTATTTGTGACTGTTGAGAAATTCCTGAAACATAAAGAACAAATGATCATCTATAACTGAACTTGACTAGAATTCTGGCTAGAATAAATAGAGAAAAGATAAAAGAAAGGTTATATTTCAAAAAGAAAAATGTGTGTAGGATTAATTTCTTCAGGCTATTTAGCATATGATTTTCCACTCATACTAAAACTACAACTACATTTATGAAATGTTAGAGTTGAAAGCCATTATAGATGACATTTTTCCACATTGTCTTACTGTGGATATCAGGGCTTAAAGAAAATTAAGAGGTTTACCTAAGATCCTATGACACAGATCTAAGGTACTCAAAATAGTTGTAACAGGTAATAATAAAAGACTTCAGAAGTCTGTGACTTCACAAACTGCATCATCCTTGGTTGATGCTATATAATATATCCATTTGAGAGAAAAAAATGTCTGAAAAGCATTAAATGTTCAAGGAAGTATTTCGTAGCTGGTAAAGTCCAATATTCTCACTTTATGGATGATTCTCATTAACCATAAAAAGCTATAGCCTTCCAACACAGTTGAATGGCAGGCCACTTCTGTGACATGGAGAATAGCAAAATTGTTTTTCCAACCAAAATGTTCCACATCTCACTAATTACATGGCTTGAATTTCCACCATCAGGGATGCATTTCTTTAAGTTTTGAGGACATCTTGGTGTCAATGAATGGCTTAGAAAAATGGAAATCATTTACTGGGCTGTCTCAATTTCAGAATGTATTAACTAAGGACTTCTATGGAAAAGGTTCTAAAACTATAGTATAGAAATCATATATGTCAGATTCTTGAGGTACTTGTTAAAAATGCAGATTCCAGAGTTCAATCCCAGACCTACTGAAATAATCTCTAAGGTCTAGATTACTCAGATCTATACACTGTTTGCTTGATGATGTTCTTGAATGACATTTGAGTATCACTATTTAAATTATCACGAGTGGTGTGTAGAAAGTTCGTAATAAACAAAAAGTATACGACTTCACTAGTTGAATATTGAATAGTAAAGGTATGTACTACCTAAAGTAAGTACCTTTAGTTTTATTTGCATTCTGGCTGATAATTAACTGTCTTCAGAATCTTAACAGATTGTCTGCCATGATGATTCCATGGATATTTTAGGATTTTTTTTTCACAGACAATTGTTATATCCACTTGAAGTATAACTTGCAAATTTTTCTCCTTAGGCAAAGATTCTCTGGGTTTATCATTTCACCTCTCATCCTAATATCACTTTTCCCCACTTTCTTCCATAGTGATCTAAATATAGTGCCTTGAGTCTACCACTTGTCTTTGAACAAGCCTCATAAACACTCTAAGCCTCCATAGTTGTTTTTTTTAAAAAAAATATATCGTTGAATTTAATTTGCTCTCCTAAATATCAGGACAGTGTAAGGATTTTGTTAGGTAATTTACATGAAGGTATTTTGTAAATGATGAAGTGTTCTACAAATGTAATGTGCTATTAACTAGTTAAGGACCTAAAAATACCCATTACCCCTGTAGTGCTGTCAAACTCATCCTATCAATTTCTTTTCTTCTTCAGAACTCTGGACTCAGTTATACTAGTTAGCAAACTTAATTATGTTAAATAAAATGTCAACTCTGATACTAATAGATAATGTTCATTTCCATAGGCCAAATCCAGATTCATTGAGTACAGTTAGTGCAACTAGCACATATTGTTCTGGACATTATAGAGAAATAATGAGTAATTAAAATGTTCTTCATAATGTTATAGATATCTTTTTAAAAGAAGAAATAAGAAATGCAAGCAACATAATGCAAATTCTTATGTAATCAGTGCCATGAATAAGACAGAATGGACTCCAGGTGGGAGTTGTTTAAGGGAAAAAGAATACAATTAAATTTTAAGGAATCAAGGATTCTATATAGACCTTGAAAGATGGGTAGGATTTTAGAAGCTTATGTTTCCAAGAGTTTGACCTGAATACAAGACAGAAATCATTCCTAAAACAATTTTATCTATAAAATTTAGTGACTTAAAACTAGGAAAAACTTTGAGTATCTTTTAAATTAACTATTTTTATTTAAAAAAAAAAAAGCATATAGTTCACCAGATCTGAAAGCCTGCATATTCCAAACACTAAATTTATATCCTCTTTTCCACTGGATTAGTCTATAACAGGCAGTAAGTGAATAAATTATTCTGGGTGTGTTTATTTGATCTGCTCAGATCAATTCATCTAATTAATTCATTTATCTCAGATCACAGACCAGATATCTGTCATTCTTTCTTTTTTTTACGAAATATGGAATCATCAAGCATAACATTTTAAAAAATCACCAAATCAACCTGCTGAGTTCAATTAATGTTGCTTTATTCTTCTTAAAAAGGGAGCACCTGCCTTACTAATGTTCATAATAAATGTCTTGTATAGAAGAGTTTTCCTCATGTAGAAATATGTATTTGTCCCATGAAGAAATCAGCTCCCCAACATCAAATCCTTCTCCAAACAAATTGGTGGATTTCAGTTTCTTCCCTTGTTGTGAATGACCCTTTCAAATCCCTTTCTTGTTTACCTGGTCAAAACTGATAAGTTGGAAGCTAGTTTAAGCAGGAGATGAGGCATAGGGTGCTTAAAGCTACAGTGTCTGGACTGGACTTTCCGTCTTCAGGTTCAAGCAGCTCCTGAAGTAGAGGCCAGTGTTCCAAATCAGAGTAACTCAATGAACTATTTTGTCTCTGTTTGAAGTGTCTAAGGCAGGGCTGGCTTCATGGGTGAGTACCTGAGCAGTTACACAGGGTTCTGGGTTAGCGGGGTCCTGCCCTTATTTTAATGCCCTCCTGTCATCATCTTGAAATTCCTAAGCGTTTTTGAACAATGATTTTTCATGTTATGCTGGGCTCTGCAAATTACATACCTGGTCCTGCTCTAAGGCTTTTATCCCTTACTGCAGAACTATCTCAAAGCAAAATAAAAGCACCAAATGAGTGCCGTCATTTATTAATATGAGGGGAAAATAGCAGGTTCAGAGATCCAATCAGATAGTAATGCCACATTTTCCCCAGGACATTTCCTTTAAAAGGAAAACATTTATATCTGAAACAGTCAACAAAGGTGTAGGTCGGTCTGATTGTAAACCATCAGTCTAGGCTGAAGGAAGACTTTTCTCTGGGTGAAACAGATCACTTTCTCTTCTCTACCTCCCCTCCTTGTTTTTGGCTTGTTCCTTCCTTTAAAGGAAACACAGACACCTTTCATCCTTGGCCTGCTCACCGTGGGCTGCCAATAAGCTAGACGATGCTCCATTTTGACCCTGTTTCCCAGTTTGCAGCGTCCCTCTTCGTGCTTCAAAGACCTTTCTAAATCCTACCCATAACTTCACTGAAGAAATACTGAAAAGAGATACCACATTATCCATATAAACTTCTCACGGAGCACGGCCTTGCCCCACAAAATCGAACAGACTTGGAATGTACAAGTCATACAGCTGAGGGCCAAAGCACTGTAGAAATGAATCCATTCGCTCCTGAAGCTTTTGAGGGAGGCGAGTTTTCAAAAGCAGCTCTCCAAGTCTTTCCACCCTTCAGGCTGCTCCCGCCACACAATGAACCTATTAAAAGAATTAAGTCAGTTTTTAAAAAGCAGTGATCTCCCTTTGGTATGATTTGTGGCGTAGTTCATGTAGAAGCCTCTTTTCCTTTTGCCTGTTATATGAATCTGTACTCCTCTCCTAGTTCATTGCTTTATTTGATTTTCACTTCAATTGATACCTTGTCCCTTGGTCAGGGGAAGGCAGGATAAAGAAGACAGGGCACATGAGAGAGGTTCTAAAAGTGTTAAACAAAGAAATACATCAAGGGCTGACAAATGGGATTCTGTTTCAAAGCAGACCTGAGCACTGCTTTTGAAAATTTTAAAGGTGAAAATGTTCATTCTGTGCTATTAACGTCCTATAGCATAATCACTTTTGATTTGCATCTCACATTCTGTTGCTTTTGTTCCAAAAAACTTTTAGTGTCTAAGAAAATGCTCATTATATAAAATTTTTATCATACACTGGCATACTCCCTATTAAGAGTATTCTTTCTAAAAATAATTGTTGGGTATAGTAAGTGACCCCTCAAGAAGGACTCTCAAATAATTCAGTTTTATCTGCTTAAATAAAATAACATGAAACAAACTTTTAAAAATCATTAACTACAACTCACTTTCAGTAAATATGTATCACAAAGATTAAAGTATATTCAAATATTTCCTATCCATTGCTTCTTAAACATTTTTCAGTTAATTTCTGTTCCTTTATGGCACATTCAAACATTTGACTAAAAGTGAAGAAACTTTAGATTAACTGTAGAAATACTTCTAAATTTTAATCAGTTATTTATTTTCACACGTAAGTCTCTACATTATTATTCCAATAACTAGGAATATTATTTTTCCTAGAATATTCCTAGATGTAGGAATATTATTTTACTAGGAATATTATTGTTCCTAGAATATTCCTACATCTAGGAATATTATCTTACTAGGAGTATTATTCATAAATACAGGAATAATAATGTAGAGACTTATGAGTAAAAATAAATGCTGTCTGATATAACACACATCTATAGAGAGTACCTTGTGTACCAATATACAGATCCTGCCTGTCAGGGATTAAGGTGATCAGTGAATCACAGCAATGGGTCCTAAATGCTGTGATGAAAGCTTAAAGAAGATACCCTAGTTCTAGTTGGAGATGGTAGGAAGAAGCCATATTATCTTTTTGTAAATATTTTACTATTAAAGTGGAAATGAAGGAGAAAGAATAGTGATAATGCTCTAGAAGTTGAAACCGAGGCACTTTTAACAGTGGGAGTAAGCTTCATTTCTTTGTTAATCAGTTGCAGCCTTGTTAATGTTCTTAATAATCTGAATTTTAAATAGCACCAATGCTTGAAAGAAATACGTTTTGTGAGGTTTTAAAGCCGCCTCCCAAGAAACATGAGGTTGCATTGAGGAGACACAAAGTTTACTGTTAGATAACATACAGTATTATTTCACGAAGTGTATGAAGAAGCAACCTTGATATGATCATCAGAAATTTGTTGTATTTGCTGCTTTTGCAGAAAGCAGAATCTTTTTCTTTAAACGAATGTCTCAAAGCGGTGTTAGACATTCCACAAATTTTATTAGGAATTCTGTATATTCAGCAACACTTTTAAACTGCTGTAGCTTCTGCTACTGATATAACCAGCAACATTAATTGTGAAAGTTTTAGAGACTCTTCTGTGTCAGTTTGACCTATAGATGTCTGACTTTGATCATGGGGAGTATAAATCCATGTGGGTAGTTTCTGTAAAGGCAGCAAATGCAAAGGAGACAAGACTAGTCAAGAAGGTCTGTGCCCAGCCATAAGGAAAACCTAGAAGCCAAGCTCCAAGAGCGTATGAAGGCTTTTATGTGATGGGTTCCCCCCCTCCCTTTGTAAAATCTATATTAGTTTGCTAGGGCTGCCATAACAAAGTTCCATAGACTGGATAACTTAACAGAAATTTAATTCCTCTCAGTTTGAGGCTAGAAGTCCAAGATCAAGGGTTGGCAGGGTTAGTTTCCTGGGAGTCCATTTCCTTGGCATGTAGATGGCCACCTTCTTGCTGTGTCTTCAGGTGGCCTTTCCTCTTGTGTCTGTGTCTTCACCTCTGCTTAGAAGAACACCAGTCATATTGGATTAGAGTTCACTCTGATGGCCTCACTGAATCTTAATTACCTCCTTAAAGACCCTGTGTCCCAGTACAGTCACATCTGACGGTACTGAGCATTAAGGGCTTCAACTTACAAATTTGGAGGGTGGGGATATAATTTAGCATAGCAGAGAATCCTCACTACAAGGAAGGACCTGACATCCAGCAGCACTCAGTAACATGTTTTTAAAGTAAGTGTTTGAAAGAGTAAAGAAGTGGCTCCGAGAGAAGCAGATGCCAGAAGCTGACTTGGATAGTGTATACAACTAGACTATGGTAAGAAAAAACACAGTAAATTTGTAGTCAGTTCCATAGCCCTAAAAGGCTAAGTAAGTGGAATGAAGAGGAGGTTATGGAATAAACTAGGCAGTTCAGAAAAATGTTGGGCCTAAGTCTAGATCCATAATCATGATGTTTTGAGCTTGACACTAGTAAAATCGAAGTACCTGTGGTTAGCACAACCATAAGCTGGAAGGAAAAGGAAATACTATAGAGAAAAGCATTTATTTTAGTCTCCATCTTCCTACATACTCTGCCCATAACCCATGTATGGCTAAAGCAGCATTGTGCATTTCTACATTGTTTTATTTTTCTACGGGTAAACCAGACTCCATTTCCCAGCTCTCCTGGCATACAGGTGGGACCATATGACTGAGTTCTAAGCAAAGGAATGCAAACGGAAGTAAGACTTCTAGGTTTTCCTTATGGCTGGGCACAGACTTTCCTGACTAGTCTTGTCTCCTTTGCATTTGTTGCCTTTACAGAAACCACCCACAGGGATTTACACTCCCCATGATCAATGTCAGACATCTGTAGGTCAAACTGACACAGAAGAGTCTCTAGGTCATGAAGTATCCATGTAGTTGGTCTTGCTCTCTCTTTCCTGCTCACATGTCAGGAAGCAAAGGATAACAAAATCGAGAGCCACTTACTGGGAGGGAGGCCAGATTCCAGAGTCCTTGGAGAGGGGCTCCCCAAGAGAGCTCTTAGACTGGGAACACCTACTTCAGACTTCACAGGATCAAGAAACAAAGCTTGAAGGTGTGTTAAGTTAATGCTAAGACACTGAGATCTGAGGGTTGTTACAGCAGTTACTTGTCCTAATACAAAAATTAGTGCTGTGAAGTGGGTGTGCTCTTGTAACCCAAATATATTGTATCATCTTATACAATGGGAATGAGGAGGAGGAAGCTGATAACTAAGGCTGAAGCAAAGTTAATTCATATTCTTAGAGGCAACACATTTGGTAGAGTGTTTATTTGGAAGCCAGACACTGTGTCAACAGCTCTTAGGAAAAAGGTTGAAAAACAGAACTTTATTAATGTAGTTTTATTATTAGTAGTATTACCCGTGTTTGGCAAAAATATCACAAAAAGGAGTTGAATTCAGGAAAGAACTGGCTGGTTTATGAGCAGAACTGATAAGGAATTTTAAAAAGTGTAGTAATTTAAGGCTTTACAGGCTTAGCAAATGCAACTGCTTCTAGATCTCAATCAGTCAGTGGTCAAATTATGGTGATGCAGTAGAAAAAAATCAGATTAAGGCTGTGTGTGGCCTTCCTTTTCAAGTCTCATAGCCTTTAGTTGTCCTCAAGAAATTTAAGTGATGAGAAAGAGGCAAGGGACAAGAAAGGAGATAAAACTGGGCCCCTAACTTTCCTGTCACACCTGACAGCCTGTTAAAGATCCAGTCCCCTACAGGGAATACTCATCAAGACATATTTGCACCTTGGCCAAGAAAAACGTCCTAGACAAGGAGAACCTCTTAGGGGGTTGAAGCCAAGGTTATGGACAACAAAGAACAAAATCTGTCTTCTAAGATATAATATGGTAAAAGAAACAGAAGCAGCATTGGCTCACAAATTATTCCTTCACGTGGAGATGACGGTGGCATCTCTACATGTGACCAGAAGCCCTCTGTGCTGCCTTTTCCATATGGAGCTCATAGTCTACCATGCAGTCTCTCATAAACTGTCTTGGCATCGTTGGTCATAGGCCATATGGTATTCTTTTGCTTGATATGGACATTTGACCAGCTCATTTCCTGCTAGTGGATACTTATTTAACTT
Organism: Saimiri boliviensis; assembly: GCF_048565385.1. NCBI lineage: Eukaryota > Metazoa > Chordata > Mammalia > Primates > Cebidae > Saimiri > Saimiri boliviensis. The sequence continues at coordinate 97,567,517 of NC_133455.1, forward strand.
TTTAAAAAATGTTTGTGCACAGTTTGGAATATTCTTTTCAGCTTTTTTTCCTGTTGACCTCACCTATGTAGAATGCGGTCTGCCCTTGGGCAGCTGTGTTGTACAGATTGAGAGGGAACAGATTGCTGGTATACTATGTCAAACAGAAATGAGTTTCTGTATTTGTTTATGTTAAATTTCATCAGGTTTTACTGATAGAGTTTGTCTAAAATGTAATATATTATTATTATTATTATTATTATTATTATTGAGATGGAGTCTCACTATGCACCCAGGCTGGATTGTAGTGGCACAATCTCGACTCACTGCAACCTCCACCTCCCAGGTTCAAGCAGTTCTCCTGCCTCAGCCTCCCAAGTAGCTGGGATTACAGGGGCACATCACCATGCCTGGCTAATTTTTGTATTTTTTGTATAGATGGGGCTTCGCCATGTTGGCCAATCTGGTCTTGAACTCCTGACCTCAAGTGATGCATCTGCCTTGGCCTCCCAAAGTGCTGGAATTACAGACATGAGCCATGATTACAACCTGTAATGGATTATTTATAGCTTTATAGAACTACTATAAGCTGTGTTTCTATAGTAGCAACCTCTTAGACAGAACCAACAGTATCTATTGTGTAATCACAGTGTCTTTTGACAATTCTTACCTTGGCTAGAACTACTCATTTTTAGTAGCTCATGTTTTGTAACCAAATTACAGATTTAAGCTTCTATTTTTACTTTGTTATTAGCTTGATGCAAAAGTAATTGTGGCTTTTGCTTTTTTAAAAAAATGTTAAGGCTCACAATTACTTTTACACCAGACTAGTATTAAAAAAATTGATAAGACTTGCACAACAGGTAGATATTACAGTATTTGTTTGGCTCTTCTTAGACTTGTACGAAGCAACACCATGAAGGAACTCATAGTAACCACATGTGATGGGTTTATTTGTATCCAGAGCAGTGTCACCAAAATTTGGAATGTAATAAGTAAATTACTTTTACGATGGTTTGTATATGTATATATTAAAGAAAAGATTAGTCCTGTCAGGTCCTTTTTAAAATTTTCTAAATTCCATTCCTCCCTATCTCTCTCTCTCTCTCCCTTCTCTTCTTCACTCCTCCCTTTCTCTCTCCCTCTGCCCAGCCTGTCTATATGTATTTAGTTCAGACAATCACACAAAGGAAACAAAGGAAAAAAATCAACAAGTGGATAACATACACCTCTTTCTCTCAAACCCTGGAGACACAAAATACACTGATTGTGCTGTTTTATTTAAAATGTATAATCTTCTGCATTCCACATACAAAATTCCAAATCAGAGTTTTTGTTTTTAAAATGTTAAAAATGAGATAATAACATTGATGCTGGGAGTTGCTGAGCCATTAGGTCTTGAGGTGGTCATTTAGGACAGTGAGCTGAAGTAGTACTCACACCTGTATTCACTTACTGCTGCAGAGCCAGCAAGAGGCAAAAAGAGCTGCCAGCTCCTCAGCCCCATTTTCTCTGTGGAATGGCACTGGGCGATGGCCAGGTGGGTAGAGCACAGGCAGGGTGAGTTGTCTCACTGCCGAGAAACCCAAATAAGACTCCAGCCCCTTTATGACCCTGTGGGTCCAGGGCAGGGTGAGAGGGAAGGGCTAGGGGTGGAAAGGTACAGAATCTCAGTGGAGAAAAGCATTTCAGGCAAGGCCTTCCACTAAAGAGGCCTCTGACCAGAAGGATCCTGGACATGGTAGGAAGGGACTAGGTTCTAGAATGCAACTTTCTGCAGAAAATTGCACCAAGTTTGCTGTGGCCAGAGCAGCTTCCCCTTGTGGCCTGCCAGGCAAAGCTTTGCCATAGCCTATGGTTTCATCTGAGAGGTCATACATAGGAATTTTTCCTGGAGCTGGACTCTCCAGGAAGTAGCATTTAATGAAATCTCACTATGTGCTAGTCTGTGGCATTCAGTCCTCAAGGAAGCACATGAGTTGGGGCTTTTATGAACCCCATTTTACAAACGGGTAAATGATGCTGAGAGAGATTAAGTTACTTGCCCCATATTGTGCCATGAATCTCTTAAGCAATGGCCAGCTAAAGTGTGAGAGGTGCTGTGTCATCTATTGATACATATTCCTAACATTATTTTTGGTTGCAGTCTTCTATGTTTATTGTACTAAATATTACAGCCTAAATTAGTAGGTGGGGTATATTCAAGACTGGAACTTTTCCTTTGTATGATACTTGATAAACTTACAGGTTCAAATGGTTTTCATAAGAAAGAGATCAGTGTTAGTGCTTTTAGTGGTGTTAAAGAAAAAAGTAAAGTGAAAACCAAGAATTTCTGTTCTGAGAAGTAGAGAATTGTGAATCTTTTATGATCATGGAAATAATTCCAATTTTATAGTATAGGTAAGAGAATCTGAGTTTATTTCTGGAGTAATGTGTCTACTTTAATACTAGAGATGGAACAAAAAGTCAAAATTCGTGACTCTTAGTTCAATATACCTTTTATTATATAACAACAACAGCTGCCACAGCAGTGGCTATTGCTGATATTTCAGATGCACAGATGAGGAAATGAACACCGTAAGATCAGTAGCTTCATCAGAATTTGGATGCAGGCTGATTAGCTCTAGTTTTCAAGGTTTAATCACTGCATAATCATACACTAACACTGTTACATCCTACTATAGTACTAGAGATCACATTTTCTTAAGCATAAATTGTAACACCTGGCCTGAAAAATAAAAATAGAATAGTTAAAGAAAAATAGGAAGAAGTTTACTTATTCAAATGATCATTATAACTATATACAGTTCTCCCATCTCCAGAGTATAAAAAGATGCTATTCTAATGAAAAAAATATAGATTTAATTTATTCACATTTTTACCAAGAAATAGTACATTATGAATTAATAATTGGACTTATCATTTTTATGATTTTCTTTTACTGCCAGAATTTGCAAATTCATTTACCACATTAAGTTTCAAAGCTAAATAATGATAGCTGTGATTTCCATCTATAAACAGGAAGAATAATGTCTTAATGCTTCAAACTCTGGGTGGTTGCATCTGAGGTAATAAATTGAAAGGAAGAAAGCTAAAAATAAAGCTCTAGATCAATGATGTAATGTACGTCAGCATTCATATTGGGAAGTATAATTCACTTTATATTATATTGTGGTTTTTTTTTCTGATGTCATCAGTTACCTGTATTACCTTTAAACCAAACACCTATAATGGTAGAAAACTATCTTACAATTTAGTGCTTTATATTTAAATGCTTTTGTAATAATTTTGTAACTTAGATAAAGGAACACCAATATTTTCCACAAATTTTTACACAACACACCTAGTTTAGTTTCTCTTTTATTTCTGGATCAAAATGTATGATTCCAAGTGGTAAGATATTGAGAGACAACTGAATATGGGAATGAGGGATCTAGAAATTGTATCCTTTAACTCCAAATCAGTAAACAATTCAAACCCTGGCCATTTCTGTCATCAGTTGTACCACATCCGTTGTCTCAGCTTGTTTTGCATGTTAACTATAGCAGCCATAAAGGGTTCTAGAGTTGGCATCTCGGAATTTCATTTTCATCATGCCTTCTCCTACCCGTCTGAGTTATTCTGGAGCCACTCACACCTCTGGAGTAGGTGACCCTTGTCAATGGCATGCTCCTGCCTCCATTTGCGTTTTTTCCCCTGCTACTTTTACCTCTCCAGGCATTCTCTCTAGTCCCTAGTTTACCCATTCTGAATCTCTTTATCCTATGATATGGTTAAATGATGTCTTGAAAGGTTTGTGCTGATCATTTGATGTTATATTTTATTTTAACACAAAGCCCTTGAAAGTGCCTGGAGAATGATGTGTATCATATATTGTCCTATATATGTTACAAAATAAGAATCTTTTCCTGGTCCCTTTGCTTATCAGCTTCGTGGCTTTGCTCCAGTATGAGGTCTGTGGTCAGCATTTGCTTAATCACCCTCTTTAATTACATCTATCCATCTCTAGTGCTTCCTGCCACCCTTACCTATTCTGTTTCTCTCTTTAGTACTAGTATCTTCTAATGCGCTCCCTTATGTACCTAGTTTTTGTTTTTCCTGTCTACTTCTCACTAGATCAAAACCTCTTTGAGGTCATAGATTTTTGAGTTTTGGTCCACTGCAAAGAACTCCAGAGCCCAGACCAAGGCTGGTGTCTAGAAGCTGTTCCATAAATTTTGTTTAAGGAATAAGGAATTACAAAGGAATAAAGCTTTTGTTATACTCCCAAAGGGTCCTATAATCTTTAAAACAATGAAAGTAAGGAAATTCTGGCTTAAAATGTTCATTCGTAGAATCAAGCAAAGAACCTCCTGATTTGAAATGTAGCTCTGTTGTATAAAACAGTGAAGGCATAAAAAAATGTGTCTGGCTCAAATACTGGCCACTTGATTCCAGTTTGTAACCTATGGTTCAAGGTATTGCACCTGCTATGCATGCTGGTATTTTAATAATGTTAAGGCTAGAAAAACTGTTAAGGTCTAAATAAAATACCAAATAATCAGTGGCCAGATGCCATAACATTGAGCTATGACTGAAGACCCTCTATGCCTATTAATAGCATTCTTCCCGATTCTTCACACCAACTTTTTCTTGACTATATTGTACTTGCTGTTTTTACTATCTAATACGCAGGTTTCTTGCCTGTTTGCATCATGTAGTTGCAAAATAGCCCAAATTGCAAATAGGCGTATGCATCTGAAATGGATAACTTTCCCCTATCCAAATTGGTAGAACTATTTACAACTATAGGCAAATATACTTATTTAGAATGATAGCTAGGAGTTATGCTAATGTCAGATTATTTTTCACAGGTAGTCAATAAAATAAGCGTAATGGTGTATTAAAAAGGTAGATGTGTGACATTTAGGGAATGAGAACTTTGTTCAGTCAAGTGGTAAGCAGAAGTAGTTCTGATTAAGTCTGCGGTTTGTTCTGTTTAATCTTAGATCAAAAAACTAACATCCCCAGTGATTTTGAAAAACCCTGTTGCCTCTGTATATTTCGTCAGGGCCAATATAGAATTTGCAAATGACCTATCCAGCTGCAAACTGAGACATCGGGCTAGATGCAGTGGCTCACATCTCTCATCCCAGCACTTTGGGAGGGATGTCATCCTGAGGTGGGAGGATCACTTGAGCCCAGGAGTTCGAAACCAGCCTGGGCAACATTGTGAAACCCCACCTTTACCAAAAATACAAAAATTATCCAAGCATCCTGGCACATCCCTGTAGTCCCAACTACTTGGGAGGCTGAGGAGGGAGGATGGTTTGAGCCCAGGAGTCAGAAGTTTCAGTGAGCTGAGATTATGCCATTGCACTCCAGCCTGGGTAACAGAGCCAGCCCCTGACTTAAAAACAACAAAAACTAAGACATTGTTGTGCTCGCTTCGGCAGCACATATACTAAAAGACATTGTTGCTACCAGGATCTCTAGTGTGACCATATGCATATGAGATATATGTTGTTTGGTGTTTAATGAACCACAGCCTATTTCTCTCCTTTGTGAAGCGTGATAATGAAACAAAATAGCCAAAAGTAGAAACAGAAAGAAAAAGCAAAAGTCATGTCTTAAGAAGACAAGCAAAAATCTACATACACACACACACCCCAAAAGGGTTGAAGCTGTATTATTACCATACTCTAAAAATATAATCACTTTTCAGAGTGTTTACCTGTACTAATTAGTTGACTGATTATGCTATAAAAGAAAAGGTCTTTGGTGCCATTCACAGTAGAAATAAAGTGTTACAAGAAAAGACAATAAAATGGTACAGGAAAAGACAGTTATCTGAATTGAAGTAATATGGAGCCAGAAAGACTGAACACCACATCTACTTATTACAGAAAGTTATCAACAGTCTTCCTCCGAATCTACCAGAGTCCAGTGAAGATTTTTTCAACTGTTTCTCCAATCACTTGAACAGTGGTAGCCATTCATCAGTACATCACCATTTATGTCATCGAAATTATCTTAAAGCGGCCGGGCGCGGCACAGGAGGGAAATTCATGAGGGTTTCTTTAGGCTGGAGGTTAATTTTAATTAAGTATTGGGGCAAAAGTCAGACTTACTGACTACAGAATAATTTTTTGTGCTGCTCTGAGAATTTGTGAGTATTCAAGAAAGTTCACAACATCATTAGTATTACATGAATCGTCTGTTTAACTTGGATATAATAGGTCAAAAAAAGACTGACTCTTGGATTTTGAAAGACCTTTTGCCAAAAAAAGAAAATGTCTGGTGGGTTAAAGTATTAATTGGGTCAGGGACCCCAGAGGAATGTTATCGTCTTCCTAAATAAAAAGGCTACCTTTGTTCAGGGTATGCCATGCTCAGGAGGCTGTGATGCTCTGAGTTTTATAAATCAGACAATTGTAATATCATTGACAAGTATAAACATGAGTTTTCTTAGAAAACAAAGTTCAGATTGACAGCTTCCTTTGAGCCGCTCAAGGAAGCAATATTCCTTACTACTTCATTAGCTTTTTCTATGAAATTCAACAGTATATAAAATAAAATGAGATGATGTTCTCAATCTCTTTGTTTTTATATGTGAAACAAATGAATTCTTTCCACAGAGATAATCTCATAGAATTTAAAAATCAGACAGAGGTGTTTATGCTGGAGTATCAGCCTGGATGGGATTTAACGCTTCAATTCTTAAAGAATTCTAAAGATACGATATCCTTTTTTCCAAAAATATAAATTTTCTCCCTGAAGTAAACCTAAGACCTCAAGTTGTGTACAATGCAGTGCTTTATAATTTCCCCCATTCTCTCACTAATTCATCTAATGAAACATTATTTTATCCAATGTTTACACTGATAACCTGATAAACAGTTACACTGGTAAACTGATGATCTGTCTCGGATTATTAGTGTAAACATTAGATGAAATAATCTGCCTGTTTAACTCAGTAATGGACCATTCGAAATGTGAATCTGATGATGCGCACTATGACAAATATCAGAATTGCTTCATGAAAGAATTTTTTAAAGTTCCTTAGTCAAATGAAACAAACAGAGCACCACACAGGATTCTTCAAAAGTCTTATAACAAAAAATAGACGTTCAAGATCACAATCAAAATTCCCAGTGCTTTATGATTTCTGTTGTATCTGCTTTCTCATTAAACAGCAGATTCTCTGCATTTCAAGTATGCATGAGTAGCCTGTTACGTTTGCACACTATGTGAATACTGCTTGACCCAGGCCCCACTCCCTCAGATCATGACCTTTACTTTGTCTTACTCACTATCTGATATATCAAAGCACAGGAATAGATGCAGTTCTGTTATCTGCTTTCCTTGAGTTTCACATTATTTTTTTAAATAACTCCACAACCTCTGGCACCATTGGATGTGGCACCCTAGAATTTTTCATTTGTAACCTTTCTTGTGCTAGCCTTCGGAAGTCTTATGAATGAATGCTCAGGGCTTGAGGACTGAGAGATTTCCCATTTTACTGGCAGCCTTTCTCTTCCTTCAGAGTCCAAGGTGAGGTCAGTGAAATTCTCTACATTTCTTATCAGAAAGAGAGCCTCTTTTGCCAGGCTGGAAGCTCTGGGATGATCCAACTATACATTTTTTTTTTTTTTTTTTTTTTTTAACACATGAAGTTGGTGGACTTAGTGTTTTTTTTTTTTTTTTTTTTCAAGTTTCCACAAGTGGCTTTTGTCAGAGCTGTGTTAGTGACCTGATTCGTATTTGTGATTTCTAGATTATTGCTTTGCTGGATATCTTCACTTCTGCTTCCCTCCATTGGCATGTATCCCAAGTAAGTTATCATTACTGATAAACTATAAATGCAGTCTGTTAGAAATAAGGATGGCATGTTGTAATACTAGTGTGGAATCAATAACGTCCTAGTCTTCCATCCTTTGAAATGATAGATTCCAAATAAAATGTATTTCATCTATATCAGTTCACTTAAAAATTCTTCATCTTTTTTGAAATCATTTGTTATTAGTGTTTTGATTATTTTAGAAATTTTTGGGAAAAAATAAATTTTTGTCTTTCATTTCCAACTCTTATACTTACTTTTATTTGTAATAGTCACATGCATGGTAGTTCTTTTATATTAACACACAGCTAATCTCTTTTTTACCCAGGAAATAGGAAAACTTGTGTTTCAGCCGTATTCAGAAATAACAATATACTCTTTGTTTTATCTCTGAGCTACCTAATTCTGCCAGGGTAGGATTAACTTAAAGTAATTCCCATCACTGCCCCTGTGGTTTAATGGAGTGTGTAGGTGTGTGTGTTCACATATGCATGTGTGTTTTCAAAAATAAATATCAAAGATATATCAGATAGAAATCCATTCATGAGCTCTTTTCCTCTGTTAATAAAACAATACATTAAGTGAAAAACACTCATTAGGGCTGAACAGATACAGAGAGTTAGGAGCTGATTTGGACTTGATACGTCCTTGAGCACTAAGATTGCTCTGTTACCATTCTGGGTTTTATAAATTTCTCAATCGCTTTATTTAGGATTTTTATTAGAGAAAAAAATGTATATGTTAAAAATTCTTTTGTGTCATCAGCATTAAAAACTAATTTGTTGGTATTTACATTGCTTAATTTTCCAGAAACACCATTCATTACAGAAAGGATCAGATTTGGTCTGTTGTGACATTCATACAGCAAAAACACTGCAAGAGAATACAGTTAACTTGCTAATCTATTTAATTTGACTCCTATGTTGTTAGTGATGGTGTCATGCAAATAGGTTTACCTGGAGGTGTGATTATTCCAGAGTGATGGTTTTTCCTGATTATGTACTGAATGGCATAGCATCTTTTCTTAGACTTCATAAGAATTTACTTAGTCATTTTTGCTGTTTACAAAATTATATTAGTTTCATTTTATTTTTTTACTAAATAGTGATGACAGAAAAACTAGAAGCTATTATTATATAGGGCTCAGCCCTAACTTTGCTATATGACTGTGAATAGTTATCACACCTTATGAGCTGTGATTTCCTTATTTCTCAATTATAGTTACTAAACTACATCTTGAGTTACGGTCAGTTTTAGTACCAAAAATTTATGGTTCCATAAAAGACTGAAATTTCTTATTGTTGAAGTTAATTCTGAAAAAGACAGAATAATTAAACAGTAGCATTTTCAAACTACTATGGCACTGTTTATAACTAAATTTGAAGTGTATTAAATTTAAAAATCAGTGAAATTATAATTGTTTTAATACATGAATTATTTGAAGATTTACTTACATTAGTTCTTTGTTTTTAAACAAAGAGAATCTATATTAAAAAAAACATTTTGACTGGTTCTAAAAGGTCGTTTTTAGAAAATTGCAAAGGCTTGTTGTAGAATGCCATCAGAAGCGGAAAATCCACTGAGATTACAAATCTATTAGGGAACTGCGTGCTAAAAAGTAAGAGCTGAAATTTAAATTCTTAGGTTTTAATGAAGTGCTGTCTTCATATACTGTTGCTGGATATTTATTTCTATAATAAAGCAGGTATAAGGTGATGCTCATGTAGCCTCACCTGCCCTTCAGCAGAGGATGATAAACAAGGAATGGCATTATTATGTTTTCCTTCATTCACCATATGCTGAATGTACAATGAGAAAAATATTCCTTTGCTATTCTTTCACATGCAGCTCCTGGATCTGTAAAGGAGTGTTTATCAGCTGCATCCTCAAGGCCTAGAATTTGGCAGCTCATTGTGAAATTTATTATTTAGCTTCCAAATGAAGGTTCTCTTATCCTTATATTTTTAGCATATAAGGAGATGGATAACAAAGAAACCTATTTCCAGATGTAGCAGAGAACCTCTCTCCGATTTGGCCCCTGTCAGAAAGCAATATTGGCCCTTTGAGGAATATTTATGTTAGTGAATTTATTGCTCCTTAATTAATAGAAGCTTCAAAAAAGGTAACTTTTGGAAAGCATCTGCTTGATAATATATGTTGATAGTTTTCCTTTTAACACCCCCCTCCAATTTATAGAGCTGCTACTAATACTGTCACTGTATTTTTCAAAATTATCTTGGCAAATATTGAAACCTGTAATTTTCTTTACCTTCAAAACATGTATATAGCGAATACCTTTTCTGAATTCGTACAGTTGAAATTCTCACGTAAATTAGGAATATGAGCAGCCAAGATTAAAAGCGAAACTCCAAACCATTGGTCAGAAAAGTTATCTTAGAAAAGTTCAAATGTACTTTTCAGAGCTTCAAAATAGAGAAACCTAGGTCCTAGGAAGAGAGTATGAGTGCATTCCATTTATAAAGAGGGACTTTTATAATCACAATATGGAAGAATTCTTGTGGCAAATATAAGATTTTCATGTTATCACCAGTATAGATATCTAACTAGAAAGGTAGACTGTTTAATAATGGTCTCTTGATTCCCAGGATAAGAGTTTGTTGCCACATTTGAGCACATAGGAAGCTTTTTATGGTTTATCTAAATGTACATATGTGTCATGTATGAGATGGAATAATCACATGCATAAAAACCTAAAGGACATTTTCTTTTCCCAGTTGCTCTTCAGTGGTTATATAAATGTGTCCTTTAAAAGTTGATTGGATCAGAGCTGTATTTTCTAGCTCATTGAATCTCCTGAAATTGGAGATGGTTATTTAACCCTGTGACAGATGGAGACAGCCTGTCTCAGCCTTCAAAGATGAAATGTCAATGAATGTGAGTGAATAAATATGAGACTAATTGAAGTGGACTGACTGAGAGACTGAGGAAGGATGCATTCCTAGCACTCCTGAGCCCCAAGCTTTTGAAGCCAGCCAATAGTCTGTGTAAATGACCCCACTAACCTACACCGGAAGGGGTTAGAAGGTTACCTAAACACACAGTCCTTTATAAACCTATTAGAAATATCTTTCAGAGCATTGGTATTCCTAAATATGCCTGGTCTGTCTTATCAGTTATAAAGGAAGAATTAAAGAATACTGGTTTTGGGATGAGCACTGTAACGTTATGTTGTTCAGATATAAACTTTTATGTAATTCAATCAAATAAACTTTTATGTAATTCAATCAAATATAAACTCTTCAACTTGACAGCAAACAGGATGACTCAAGCCCCATGACCTTCTTACCCGATGCATTATTGTGCCATTTTATTCTGTTTGCAAAGATATATACCTCCTAGGAACATAGGAAAGGGCCAAAAAATTAAACAAAATTAAAAACAATGTGGGTGTAAAGTCTAGCTTTTCGATATTATAGCAGATTTTCATAGAAAATGTTAAACTAACAGAGAAGAAAGACAATTATATTAACTAGGGCCACACATTCAAAAAGCCTAGAAGGGCCAGGCAGATTTCACCCATGAAGGATCAGGGAGTGAGTTTCTATGCACATAGTGTGCCTCTGCATGGTGAGGATCTTGGGGAACTAGATACATATGTTAATTTAAAAGCATGTATGCCCAGAAATTCTAGACCTTACATATTTTCGAGAAAAATAGAAACTCAAATTTAGATGTAAAACATCTCAATTTTTAAATGCTGTTTCAAAAATTTTAAAAATCCTCTATGAAGAACCAAACCACATACATGTGGGCCTCCGGGGTCACTCGGCATACAGGCAATCAGTTTACAACCTCAGATGAAATGCATAGATATGCACATACTTAAATCTTTGTGTATCATGGGCACACTGAAAATGTTTGTTTAACCAGCGTGGACATTGCCAGGCATTGGCATTACAGAATTTCATTTCCAAATGTCTAACACTCATTTCTTTTTTCATTGTTGAACTTTCAAAGTTAAATTAATGCTAAAGAATTATATTTAGCTATATAAGTTAGTAACTTAGCCATTTCAGGAATCAAATTAATTCCAGAAAAAATAAACTCTAAATTAATTTGAAACGTTTTTTACAGTCTGATAACCCATGTTCACTGAGCACCTAGATTAAAAGACACTGAAGAGTGATTGAATACAGTTCCTAACCAAAGTTGTTTGCAATCTAGTGGATAAGAAAGAATACCTTTAATATAACACAGATAAAAGTAAATGTACAAATGTCATGAGGGATTGAAGAAAATTATCTTCTTTGTGCCTTCATAGCACGAAGGGAGAGAACATTGATTCTTTGCAGGGAATCAAAGACCAAGGAAAGCACCTTGTGGCATTTCCGACGTGTATGGGAGAGTGAGCCATTTGCAGAACTGGGGACAAGATGCATCACAGTGCTTGGACTGAGCATTGGGAAATCTTCTGGCATGGCTGGAGTGCAGAGGAAACAAAGTGAGGGTGAGGAAGGAGGCTCATTTAGGGCAGAATTACAGAGAGCCTCGGGTGTTATGTTGGCGCCTGTTTTAGGACTTTATAGAACGAGAAGAAGAAAAGATTGGTGCATTGCAAAACAAACTAGAGATGAAGGAAAAGAGACTAAGAGAGAAGAAAGATCAGTTAGTAGGCCATTTCAATAGTATAAGCAACAATTAATGAGGACTTGAATGGGTATGAGGGAGTGGGACTCTGAAGAGGCGATAGAATTGGATGTCATAGCATATGACAGTCTGGGAATTGTTTTTTTCTTTTTACCAATATGGAAGTGAAACAATTAGACCTAGATTTTCATTTTTTCTTCCCACGTTATTAGCTCACCATTCTTCCTGGATTTCAGCACAATCCACAGAAAAGAATGGTGTAATAAGACAATAGATATTTGGATTTTCCTACATAGTCCAAGAACAATTTCTATTTTAAGCTTCTGGATCTATTTTATTTTATATATGGAGTTTATTGAAGAGGGGGCTCCAGAGAAGATAGAAAATGACTTTTTCATAATATTATGCTCTAAAAATGGAAGACTGATAACATTTTAAATGTATACACAGGAAACATTTAAAATGAATAACATAGATTGTAAAAAGATAGGCAAGAAGGTTTGGAATTCATGAAACTAACTTGCATCATAGGAAAAATAAAACATGAAAATAAAAACATAATTAGGTGATATTAACTTCTAATCATTATACCTTCTTGTTACTGGTGCCCCCTCATAGGTACTTCTTGGGAAAAACGGAAATCCAGACTTTTCAAATGAATAGAGTATACAGTCCAGAAATACATGATGAAATAATATAATTATTTCATAATATTTTAAAAAGAAATGTATTCCCTAATTTGTTCTTATAAAATGGAAGTATAAAGCATCTGGTAAAATTAAGGTCACTAAATGTGGACACATTTGTATCAAATATCTTTATGGATCATATTCTCATTTGGTCATGTTTATTGCTATAGATGTTCAAATAAATGTCTCAATTACAAGTTTTCATAATTTTATTGCTACTGTATTCCCAGTATGTATAGCTTTGTAATATATGGTAAAATAATCTAATTTAATCCTTCAATATTTTTGTCATGAAATATTTGCCTATACCTATGTCCTGAATGGTATTCCCTAGATTTTCTTCTAGATTTTTATAGTTTTGGGTTTTGTATTTCAGTCGTTAATCCATTTTGAGTTAATTTTTGTATAAGGTGTAAGGAAGGGATCCAGTTTCAATTTTCTGCATATGGCTAGCCAGCTCTCTCAGAACCATTTATTAAATGGGGAGTCCTTTCTCCATTGCTTCTTTTTGTCAGCTTTGTCAAAAATCATATATTTGTAGGTGTGTGGTCTTATTTATGAGATCTCTATTCTGTTCCATTGATCTGTGTGTCTGTTTTTGTACCAGTACCATACTGTTTTGGTTACTGTAGCCTTGTAGTATAGTTTGAAGTCAGGTGGGATGATGCTTCCAGCTTTGTTCTTTTTGCTTGGGATTGTCTTGGCTATTCAGGCTCTTTTTTAGTTCCATATGAATTTTAAAGTAGTTTTTTTCTAACTCTGTGAAGAATGTCAATGGTAGTTTAACAGGAATAGCATTGACTCTATAGATTACTTTGGGCAGTATGGCCGTTTTCATGATATTGATTCCTTTTATCCATGAGCATGGAATGTTTTTTACATCTGCTTGTGTACTCTCATATTTCCTTGAGCAGTGGTTTGTAGTTCTTGAAGAGGTCCTTCACTTCTTTTGTTAGCTGTATTCCTAGGTATTTTATTCTCTTTTTAACAATTGTGAATGGGAGTTCATTTATGATTTGGCTTTTTCTGCTTGCCTGTTGTTGATGTATAGGAATACTAGTAATTTTTTGCATATTGATTTTGTATCTTGAGACTTTGCAGAAGTTGCTTATCAGGTTGAAATTGACAAATGGGATTTAATTAAACTAAAGAGCGTCTGCACCGCCAAATAAGTTATCATCAGAATGAACAGACAATCTACAGAATGGGAGAAAAATTTTTCAAACTATCCATCTGACAAAGGTCTAATATCCAGAAACTGCAACTCCCATCTCAGCCTTGCCACTCCCCAGTAGCTGGGACTGTAGGCAGATGTCACCACGCCCAGCTAATTTTTGTATTCTTTGTAAAGACAGGGTTTCACCATGTTGCCCAGGCTTACTTCGATTTTTTTTCTTGCATCATCCAAAATGTCAGTAGGATAAAATTTCTGCCAGAAAACATGACTTTCCTTGAACACGTTCTTGAAGATGGAGAGCAGCTCTCACTTGCTGTCGGTCTCCACAGCTGTGGAGTAAATGCAATTGTTGAAAAATTGCAGTGCCCTTCTGAGCATAACACTCAGCATAGCCACTGTCCAGTGGCAAATAGAATCGGCAGGAACATCTTTTTCTCAGTAGACTTTTGGCTCCTCTTTTTCGCCTGATTGCAGTGTGTGTTGGTCCTAATGCTTTTGTCATATCTGATTCTATGTAAAATTCTTTTCAGTATTTTCCCTTGCTGTTATTATCTTTGTTACTTCTGCCTCCTATATTTTTGGTTCAAAAACTTTTTGAGTGTAGAGGCAGCAGAGTTTTCCCTATGAGGTGAAAGTTTTCCTTTGATCTCTTCATATTGTTTAAAGAATGCTCTTGTTACTGCCAGCAGATTGCACATGGAGTGGAAACCATGGCAAGATATAGGGAGACATAGTCAAGCTCAGATTTCTTTAATATTTTCCACTCTAATTCCTTACACATATATTACTCCTTGGATTTGTTTTAATTTATAGTAGTTGGGGCAGCTTGGTTAGTTGTTCTGGTGCTATGATGAATAATGACAATTTTAAAAATTAATAAGTGCAGTCGGTTAAACAAGGAAAAAATAATGATTTTAAAATACTTTAGGTTTATGACCAGATCTCATGAGTTGCATCAAGGTAATGACAAAGCAACTAGCTGAAAACCAGAAGTTACTATTTAAGCAAGTTATGTGACAGCATTTGAATATGTTAAAAATATTTTCAGTCCATATTTAAAGTCAAGTAGGTCTGTTGGAGTCATTTTGGGTTCACAACTACAGTTTAAAAAATTATCTTTTGTACTTAATTTGAAGGAATGATTTTTCTTACTACATGTTACAGATTCAGGACCTTTTAGTTTCTGTTTGGGATAGCACTACCCAACAGTTAATTCACAACAGTAGAATATCATTTCTATTTATAACACATTAGATGTAATACAGGACTCTATATGAAGACATGATATCCCTATAAATAATGTTCCTGTTTCATAAACTTAGCTAAGATATTCACTCAAACGTTATTCATTTCCCTCTCATGTTTCCAATCTGTCAGTGTGCCCCCAGGCTGAGTACTCTGATGGCTTTTATTTTCCTACCTACTCTCAGGTGATCTTAGCTGGATCCAAGGCTTGAGGAGCCTTTATGCCTCCTAACATTTTATGTGTAGGTCTGACCTTTAGCCCAGACTCCATCTTCTTTCCCAACATTTTCAACTGGATATCTGATAGACATCTCAAATTTCCCACATCTCAAAACAAACTTTTAATTTCCAATTCCTGCCCCCAAGTACTTCCCCAACTTGGTAAATGGCCATTCTGTTCTTCAAGTTGCTTAGATCAAACCCTCAGAGTCACCCTTGTCTCCTGTTCCCACACTTTACATGAAATTCCATCTCACCATCTACACTAAGCCATTGTATCCCTCTCCTAGAATATTTCAATAGCCTTCTAACTGGTTTCTCTCCCTTCCTCTTTTGTGCCACTAAGATGTTTCTCCATGCCACAGCCAGAGTGTTCCTGTGGCTGTAAGTCAAATCATGATACTTCTCTGCTCAAAGTTCTTCAATGAGTTCCCATCTTCCTCAGTAAAACCCAAAGTTCTTTCCTTGGCCATTGCTCTCCATGATCTGCTCCACTGCCGCATCTCTGACCCCATCTCCTACACCTTTTCCCTTTGCTTACTCCCAGACCAGAACCCTTCCTGTATCTTCAGCAGTTCCAGCAGACTCCCGCCTCAGGGTGTTGCATCTGCCAGGCTTGCCCCTAGAAGGCCTTCACCCAAGCATACCACTGTCATGACATTCACTTCACATTATTCTCTGGTTCAATGTCAGTCTCTGGTCCAATGTCACCTTATCAGGGAGGTCTTCAGGGAGGTTTTCCTCAATTATCCCATATAAAATATCATTCCCAGCTGCCACTGTGAGCACTGTCTAGCTAGCCTCTTGGCAGTGTGTTATTGTATTTCATAGCATTTCACCCTCTTATGTATTATATACTTATGGGTTTGTTGCACTTTCTCACATTCAAGCAGATTTCTGATCACAGGGACTTTGCCTGTTTTGTTCATGACAGCTCCAGGACCCAAAACAGTGTAGCCTTTTGTTAAGCATTTAATAGAAATTTGTTGAATGAATAAATAAACAAGTGAATTATCAACAAACGCATATTGACTGTATACCTGATACTATTTCAATCCTTGCAGATTCAAATGTTAATAAAATAAGAGCTCTGCCTTCAAGCAGGAAAGATAGACATGCACAAAATTAATTAGAATATGATATGACAACCCCTCTAGTCGAGTCTTATAAAAAGCTTGGTATACAGTGAAATGCATATGGATAATATAATAGAATATCTAGGATTGGCTTCAAAATGATATGCAGTTGAGGGAATGATTTAGATACATGAACAATGTCTTCATAAATGTTGAATCTGGGTAATGGGAATATAGGGATTCCTTTTTTCTGTTTTAAAATGTTCAACATTTTCCATATTAAAAACTGAAAAATATATATGGCAATATAACTGATGAAACAGTAACTCTTCCTGTGCTGACAGGGAGTCTTTACAAAGGAAACAGTATTTAGACTGAGACTGAGTCCTCATGGAAATCAAATCAGTAACTCATTAAAAATGGAGTGCAAACGGAGGAGAGCCCCACCCTTATGTTACATCTGCACAGCAAAGAAACAGAACAATGCCTGGGCTTTACATTAGATGTGGCTCAATTGAGTTGGGTGGTAGAAGGTGAGTTAGAGGGGTCGTCTGGGGAAATAGTGAAGGATCTTGTTTGCAATGTGGAGGAACATGGAATTACTCTTTAGAAACATAAAAACCAGCTGAGATTTTAAGTATTCAAAATTTAGGATGGTAATTAATAGCATGCAGATTGAGGAGCTTTGGGTAGACAGGAAACGTGTTCCAACTGCAGGGAGATTTCTCAGAGAAATAAAATGTCTTTTTGATAATTTGCTTTGATTTGATTTGTTTATATCATTTCAATATTTAATATGGGTTCTGTCTGCATAGAATTTTTTAAAATAAGTTTTGTTTTATCAGTAATGAATATGATTTGGTTAGCCCAGTATACTCATCAAGGTTTTAAAACAATTGTACAGTTAATTTACGGTGTATTTCAACTGTACAGTTAATTGTACAGTTAATCGGCAGTGTATTTCACTCTAGATCAAAAAGCTGTCATTACAAGATAGTTAAATTTTTGGCAACAGATTATGCTGTGTGGATAGATATGGATGGATATTAATCTAAATATAATCCTCTTGAGAAAATTCTGTATAAAAATATTCTTTTTGTTATTGGGTTCTTTCATGTACAGAGGAAGTTTTCATCCAAAATGTTTGGAGCTTGTTGTCCTGCGACATTTGGTGACACTATTGCTATATCTGATTTTTTCAGTTAACTTGTGATGGTTTGCTGGAGCTATAGATGAAGTAATAAGTTCCAGGCATTTTGATGAGATCAAATGCAGGGGCTTGACATCACAACCAATTTTCCTACAGCACCTGTTTCTGTTGCTATGTTCTTTATCCTCTGGACCTTCCCCTTCACTGAGAGTTGTAAAGCAGCAAATTTGAGTTCATCTCTACTATTCTTTATGCCTTGGAACTGCTAATCAGTCCTGTTAGGCCACTGAACATGAAATGCAGTGAAGAAAATGACCTCTGCATTGCTTTGGAAGCTAGAATCATTGCTCCATATAGATACTCTGTATAGTTTTTTTTTGTTTTTTTTTGTTTTTGTTTTTGTTTTTTCTATTTACTCTAAAAGGTAAAGTGACCATTCTGTATTATCAGCTAGGATATTTTGCCTCGCTTTGTTTTCAGACCTTCAGGAATTGCTATGTCATTCATCCATCCCTTCCTTTTCTTTTTCACCTTCCACAAGTATATTGAGATCCAGTATATCCAGTGTTCTGTGCTAGGCACTATGAGGAATATAATGCTGACAGAATCCCAGGGTAAAATAATTTAAAATTTAATAAAGGAATTAATACCAAAATAATCATGGTCCAAGGTACAGTATAAGTAACAATATTTGGAGAGCCTGGAAAACCGATGTATCACAGCTGGTTGAGAAAAGAACTCTGGAACTAAGATGCTTATTATATTGCTTACTACATTCTCTTCTAATTAAGGTATGTGGACTGGCAGAACCAGCATTATCTGAGAGGTTGCTAGATATGCAGATTTTTAGGTCCCAATAAAACTCACCAAATTCCAATCTTTGACAGTATGGCCTCAGAATCTCTAACAAGCTGATATTTATACATGCTGGTACACCACTGACCATTGAAATTACCCAATATAAGTTGATTGTTGATTTAATTTGGGGGGGGGGTCTATTTTATTTTTATTTTTTGAGACAGAGTCTTGTTCTGTCACCCAGACTGGAGTCCAGTGGCGCAATCTCAGCTTACTGCAACCTCTGTCTCTCAGGTTCAAGCAATTCTCCTGCCTTAACCTCCTGAGTAGCTAGGATTACAGGTGCCCACCACCATGCCAGCTAATTTTTGTATTTTTAGTAGAAACAGGGTTTCACCATATTGTCCAGGAATGTTTCAATCTCTTGACTTCATGATCCATCCACCTCGGTCTCCCAAAGTACTGGGATTACAGGCTTGAGCCACCACACCTGGCTCCTTTTAAATGTTTTGTTCGATGAGCGAATGTTCTTCCTCTGTGGTAGGGTTCATTGCCCTTTTGCCTCTAATTCCTGGGCTTGGCTTTACTTGTGACCAGCTTGGAAAATATGATAAATCTTTAATGTATTGATTGTTATATGTTTCTTGGCATAGTAGGCTTGGATAGAAGATAGAATGTACATTGATGTAACAATTTTTTTTCTTGTACTAAAAACATAATTTAATAATTTGATTGAATAATTTGAACCAGGTTTTAAGCATTTACATGGAAGGAAAACATGGAAATTCCCACAATGTCAGGGTTCTGGTCAGGTTCTTTAGAGATACAGATAACTGTCATTTCTGGGAATGTATGAGAGGTGCAGAGGCAAAATCCAGTGTCAGAGATGGTCTCACCTTGATGGCATTAAAAGATTCGAATGCATTTATAATAACACTAACAGCAGCAGCGAAAACAACAACATACTTGTTTAGCATTTACAGTTGACAGTGAACCGTCCTCATGTTATTTCATTTAGTCCTCAAACAACTCTATGTGTTTGGCTTTTTGTCTTTGATCTGCAGATGTGAAGGACGGAGGCTTAAGTGCCCATTTGACTCCCATCCTTTGCTTATATTTCCAAAATATTTTAAAAGACTTTAAAAAAGGAAAATAGCATTTGTGCTTAGGGTAGCCAGATTAGAACACAGGTATTTGGAAATGGACTTTAAAAGATCTATGCTCAAACTAAGATTTTAGAAGATCTTGGTTTAAGTTAACGTGCTTGGAACATGCATACAATCATCAGGCATTTCAGCTACAGAAAGCAATGGCATTAATCCATGTGCTGAAGGTTCACAGATGTAAAATGTATTGGACTGTTGTTTTAGGCAGTCATGGTGAAACAGGAAATGACCTGCATGAAGCAGGCTGCAACAAATTGAAATGATGCTGGCTGTTGCAGGTTCACTTCACCACTTTGTTCTGATATTTAAACTGATGTTACCCAGAGGGTAGCAACCATATTTAAACAATTATTATTTGTCTATTTGTTTTCCTTCAGCAAATAATAGTGTGTTAAAATTATGGATATGGCTCAGCTGGCATGTTGGTGAGTACTTAGAGGGTCGTACAAAACAAAACCGAAAGTGTTAGATAAAGCTTAGAAACCTCAATCTTATGGGTTAGCAAGGCTTTCTATAATGGAATTCTAATTTTTTTTTACTAAGAAACATTTCATCATCATGCACATGCACCATGCATTTTATGAATTACATGTGATATGCTGAAAACAGAGACTTACTGCAAATGGCAAGAAAAGTAACATTTTAATTGCTTGAAAGGAAAATGTTTACTTAGCATTCAATGACTAAATCCAGTAAGTTAGTCTATATGGACAGTAATAGCCAAGATTTTACCCTCCTACTCAGGAAAGCCAGCGTGAAAATGTGAGTTTTGAATGGCAGTAATTAATCATTATGGTAGACTGTCAGAAAAAGAACTCAAGTCATTTATGTTAATGATTGCAGTATGCAGTTTCTGACATATACTGTGAGTGCTAACATGTTTCACATATAGCAATTAACCAAAAATGCAAACATCTGGAAAGCAATCTACCAGCATTCTTAGAAGTGGAATGCAGCTTTAAATACATATTAAAAGATACCTTATTATATATAATTGCATTGTGAATTTATTAAAAAATGAATTAAAATACAGATTATTTGCTTGGCATAATGCAATTATCCCCAGAGTAATTTATATAATGCCATTAGTAATTACAACCTGATTACACAGTAATATTTGTTTGGTAGTAACAAGAAAGCATTTAGATGTCATGATTATGATATGAACTATATATTCATAGTACTTAGATAGATTTAGCAGACATTTCTGATTTCCCAGTATTTGTGTTAAATTACTTTGAAGTAAAAGCTTCTTGGTTATTCCTAAGCAAAAATCACCATGTTATACATACATGTACATGTGTGCACGTGTGTATACACACATGTATACACACACAGAGACAGAGAATCAGTTTCAAAAAAAGATATTTTGTAAGACTCGATGTCTGAAAATACAGGCATATATGAAAAAATGGTGACTTAAAATGGGATATACTGGGTCAGTGAAAAGTAATTACCATTACTTTTAATGGCAAAAATCACAGTTACTTTTCACCAACCTAATACCACAAAAAGTACATGGCTAGTATGAACCATTTTGCATGAAGAGGTATCTTGTCACTAATTAGGAAAAATTCCTGTATTGAAGGTGACTTGTACAGATTGTAAATAACATGTCAAAAGAAGTTGCTATGGAGAAATAAATCAGTGTATGGGAACTTGCACACCATTTGAATGCCAGACGATATGGCAATGCCCTGCTATGAAATCTGTGATTTAGCTTTGTTGCTAAATTGTGAGGACCAAGGGAGCTGAATGAATGGCTTTGAGGCTGGAGAGAAGTTAGTAGATGGGTGACAGGAACAAAGCTTTGATGCCCTGAATATACCATTCCCTTGCTGATGCAGGTTGTTTTCAACCTTATTCATTTAAAAAGCATAACAATGGATTTACCATCATCTAAGAGTGCTTTGCTGATGACTTGCTGGGGCCTGAAGTATTATGCAGCCTGCCTTTGATTTGAAGACTTCATACTTCGACATGTTCTGTTGACTTACTCTATACCAAATTGGCCAGTGTAGAAGCCAGTAGGAAGGTAAAGAAGAAGCAGAGTTCATCCGTTAGGTATAGAGTCTGGATTTGGCAACTGAAGCTTTTCCTTCATTTATAGTAAAGGGTTGTGTGTGTGTTTGTGTGTGTGTGTATGTGTGTGTGTGTGTGTGTGTGTGTGTGTGTGTGTGTGTGTGTTTAAATTTCCCCATCAAGTTCTCTGGAAAATCAGTCTAATTTAACCACAGTTTTCCCCAGGAAGCAAAGTCATGAAACAGAAATCTCAATTAAGGGGTCAATTCTTTTAGACTGATCCTTTATAGAATTTGTCTAGATAGTATAGACAACTACAGAGAAAATGAGTAGGGTAACTTGCATACTTTACTTGTTTGCTCCTGACTTAGGTCTTCAGACATATTATTATAAATGCATTACAAAAGAGTCTTCTGACCACTTCAGACTCTCAA
Source organism: Saimiri boliviensis (assembly GCF_048565385.1). Lineage (NCBI taxonomy): Eukaryota > Metazoa > Chordata > Mammalia > Primates > Cebidae > Saimiri > Saimiri boliviensis. Next base: position 97,589,899 of record NC_133455.1, read on the forward strand.
AGTATTATTATTTTGTAAATAGTCTGTACTTCTGGTCCATTCCATGATTTATCAAAAATGAACAATGAATTTTCAGGAACAATTATAAGGTATAAGAAAAACAGTTGTTATGACTACAGCCTTGTTGATTTGCTTCCTCTCCAAAAACATTTTCAAGAAAGGTAAGTGTGTCTGTTTGAAACGCTGCTCTTGCAACATACTAACAAGAAATGCCTTGATTCTCCCACCACCATCTTGCTTTCTTTTCATGTGAGGGAACTTCAAATCGTTTCTAGAAAAATGGAATTAAAAGACAAAAATAAAAAATACAAACTATATTTCTCAGAAGAAACTCCATCAAATTCAAGATACTTTTGTAAGCAATGATGTCAGACTTTTAGTTCATCCCTAAATAACTGAAAGTCCTGGGAATTTAACAATGTCAATGCAGTCCTTTTTACATTATTAGTTGAAGAAAATGGGTGTGCTTGACATATTTTTTAAGATTGGGAAATGAAAAGAAGTTTGAAGGAGCCAAATTAGGACTGGAAGGTAGATGCCTAATGCTTTCCTATTGAAACTTTCACAAAGTTGCCCTTACGTGATGAGAGGAATGAGCAAGAGCGTTGTCAGGGTGGAGAAAGACTCTAGTAAAAGCTTTCCTGGGTGTTTTTCTGCTAAAGTTTTGGTTTTCTCAAAATATCTTCATAATAAGCGGATGTTATTATTTGTCAACCCTCCAGAAATTCAACAGGCAATGTGCTTTTAGTATCAAAATAACTGTTGCCGTGACTTTTGCTCTTGACTGGTCCACTTTTACTTTGACTGGACCACAGCCACCTCTTGGTAGTCATTGCTTTGATTGTACTTTGTTTTCTGGATTGTACTGGTAAAGATATGTTTTACCTCCTGCTAGAATTCTTTGAAAAACTGCTTCAAGATCTCAATGCCATTTCTTTAAAATTTCCATTAAACACTGTTCTTTTCTGTAGCTGATCTGGGCACAACAGTGTACCCATCAAGTGGAAATTTGCTCAACTTTAATATTTCAGTCAGATGATTTAAGCTGAACCAATTGATGTCTGTGGTGTTGCCTATTGTTTCTGCTTTTAATCATCACTCCTCTTCAATTAGGGCATGAAAAAGATGAGTTAATTTCCTCAAAAACTGATATGGGTAATCTGCTGCCATGAGCTTTACCTTCAACATATTCTCATCTCTTCTTAAAATGAGTTATCCGCCGGGCGCGGTGGCTCAAGCTTGTAATCCCAGCACTTTGGGAGGACGAGGAGGGTGGATCACAAGGTCGAGAGATCGAGACCATCCTGGTCAACATGGTGAAACCTCGTCTCTACTATAAATACAAAAAATTAGCTGGGCGTGGTGGCACGTGCCTGTAATCCCAGCTACTCAGGAGGCTGAGGCAGGAGAATTGCCTGAACCCAGGAGGTGGAGGTTGCGGTGAGCTGAGATCGCGCCATTGCACTCCAGCCTGGGTAACAAGAGCGAAACTCTGTCTCAAAAAAAAAAAAAAAAAAAAAAAAAGAGTTATCCATTTGTAAACTGCTTATTTCTTTGGGGCATTGTCCCTATAAACTTTCTGTAAAGCACCAATGATTTCACCATTCTTCCAACCAAGCTTCATTATAAATTCGCTGTTTGTTCTTACTTCAATTTTAGCAGAGTTAAGTTTGCTCTGATAGGGTCTCTTTTCAAACTGCCTTATCCTGCTTAGTTCTTCAAACTAGATTCTGTTCAGACATATTATAAAAGGTTAGTTTGAGTTTATTTTGATGCAAATAAATTTGAAATCAATGCATAATTTTTAATAATACACATTTTCCATGAACTGTTTGAGGACCTTCTGTATATGCTGTATGATAAATCATCCAACATTTAATCTCCCTCTTACATGAGTCGTTCATACTGGTCTTGTGTGGTCAAATTACAACATAGTCACCAAGTTTAAACACAATTATAAAATTTACAAAACAAAGCAAATTATAAAAATGTCATATTTAAAATAAAGCCAGGCACGGTGGCTCACACTTGTAATCCCAGCACTTTAGGAGGCTGAGGTGGGCAGATTTCTTGAGCCCAGAGCTTCAAGACTAGCCTGAGCAACACAGTGAAACCTGTCTCTACAAAAAAATACAAAAGTTAGGTGGGCATGGTGGTATGTGCCTGTAGTCCTAGCTATTCAGGATGCTGAAGTGAGAGAATTGATTGAGCCCAGGAGATAGAAGACACAGCAAGCCATTATCGAGCCACTGTACTCCAGATTGGGTAACAAAGCAAGACCCTATCTGAAAAAAATAAATAAATAATAAAATGAAACAAAATAAAATAAGCATTGCGCTACAATGGAAACCTTCAGCAATGTCTTAAAAATACTTTACTGTATGATCAGTAATTCTACTACTAGGTATTTAATAAAGATAAATAAAAACACAAATATAGAAAGGTGCTCTTTTCATAATAGCAAGTATCATGAAGTAACCCAATGCCCACAAACAGGTAAATGTACATACAATGAAGTACTACTCAGCAACAAAATAGAATGAACCACTGACAGAGGCAAATTGCAAATGTTATCCTGAGTGATAGCAGGCAGACACAAAAGTTTTATTCACAAGAAACACTTAAAGAGACAAAACAGACAAGGCACAGTGGCTCATGCCTGTAATCCCAGCCCTTTGGGAGGTCGAAGTGGGTGGATCACAGGAGTTTGAGATCAGCCCGGTCAACATGGTGAAACCCCATCTCTAGTAAAACTACAAAAATAAGCTGGATGTGGTGGCACACCCCATAATCCCAGGTACTAGGGAGGCTGAGGCAGGATAATTGCTTGAACCTGGGAGGCAGAGGTTGCACTGAGCTGAGATCCTGCCACTGCACTCAAGCCTGGGCGACAGAGCAAGACTGTCTCAAATAAAAGGAAAAAAAGGCAAAACAATCTTAACAGAAAACAGATCAATGATTGCCTGAGTCTGGGGAGTAGGTAGGAAGAATTAGGAAACATTTTGAGGTGCTGAAAATGTTTTTGATCTTGTAGTGGTGGTTAGTTAGGTGTACATTTTAAAAATATATACCCAATATATAAAAATATTGGGTATATTTTAGTGTATGTAAATTATATCTCAACAAAGTTGACTTTGAAAGAAAAACATGAATATTGAGTATGTAAGAACAAATGAACATGTGGTGAGATGAACATGTGGGAAAGAACAAGACTTGGAATTGCATGGCATTAATGTAATATGAAATTGAGACAAAACTGTAGAAATCCCATTCTGTTGGTCATCATTTTACTTTGTTGATTGTTTCCCTTGCTGTGCAGAAGGTTTTTAACTTGAGATCATCCCTATTGTCTATTTTTGCTTTGGTTGCCTGAACTGTTGAAGCACAAAAAAATCTTTGCCTAGCCCAATATCCTGGAATGTTTCTCCCAATGTTTTCTCCTAGAAGTTTCAGGTCTAGACTTAATCTTTAATCCATTTTGATTTGATTTTTGTGTATGGTAAGAGATAGGGGTCTAGTTTAATTCTTCTGCATACAGTTATTCAGCTTTATCAGTGCCATCTATTGAAAAGACTCAAAACCAAATACAATATCATCTCACTCCAGTAAAAATGGCTTGTATCAAAAAGTCAAATAATAACAGAGCCTGGTGAAAATGTGGAGAAAGGGGAACACCCATTACTGTTACTGGGACTGTAAATTAGTAAAGCCAATATGAAGAACAGAATGGAGGTTCCTTAAAAAACTGAAACTAAAACTACCATATGATCAAGCAATTTTACTACTAGGCATATAGCAGAAAGGAAGAAATTCAATATATCAAAAATATACCTTCACTCCCATGTTTATCACAGTGCTATTCACAATAGCTAAAAGATGGAACTGTGTGTCCATCAAAAGACAAATGGATAAAGAAATTTGACACATAGACACAATAAAATATTATTCAGCCATAAAAAGGATGAAATTGTGTCATTTGCAGCAATATAGATGGAACTAAGTCGAGCACAGAAAGACAGATATTGCATGTTCTCACTCATGTGTAGGCTCATGAAAATAGAGAAGAGACTCCTGGCTACCATATATATATATATATATATATATATATATATATATATATATGTGGGTGTGTGTGTGTGTGTGTGTGTGTGTGTCTGCGTGTTTATTATATTTGAACTGTACACTTAAAAATAGTAAAGGTGGCAAATTATATATGTATATTTTACCTCACACATATGTATTTTTTAACCTCACTAAAAATATATAAATATATATAAATAAACAAAAAATATTTCAAAAGAAAAGGAAAAAAAGTATTAATCAGCATTTTCTTCTGTATTGCCAGAGAGATCAGAAGCAGCAAAAATTTTTTAGCCCAGTGAAGATATTGCACAAAACACTTTATATGAATAATATTATTTAATCTTCCCCAAATACCCATTAGGTAGGCTTAAAAAACAAAGCTTAGGGAGACTAAGTAAGATACCCAAAGTCATGTGGCTAATAGGTGGCAGGGCTTGATTTGAATGAGACTGACTCAAAACTATAAATGCTTAACAGTTATACCCAGACGAAATCTTTCCAAATAATAGTTTCTTATTTAATTATGAGAATGTTGATATTTAGTGTTGTTTGAATAAGATATATGTAAAAGCCTGTTCCAAATTAGAGAGTAGACCAGTATATTCACGCTCATTTATGTAATAAATATTTGACGACTTTCTATGTGCCAGAAATTGTGCTGAGTATGGTAGACAAGACAGATCATCTGCAGTCCCAAGTCTGAAGATGCAGGCAGTAAAACGAAGAAGTTAAAATACTGTGAGTCACAGTGCTGTAAGACCACATTGCCTAGGTAGGCATGACCTTGAAAGTGGTGAGATCTAAGTGAGAACTGGTAGATTAATAAGAGGTTGCTCTGGCCAGGCACGTGTCTCATGCCTGTAATTCCAACATTCTGGGAAGCAGGAGGATCACTTAAGGCCAGGAGTTCTAGACTAGCCTAGCCCATGTAGGAAGACCCAGTCTCTACAAAACATAAAAAATAAAAAATTAATCATACATGCTGGTACATGTCTGTGGTCCCAGCTACCTGGGAGGCTGAAGTGGGAGGATTGCTTGAGCCCAGGTCATTGAGGCTGAAGTGAGCTGTAGTCACACCACTGCTCTCCAGCACAGGTAACAGAGACACATTATCTCCAAAAGAAAAAAAAAAAAGAAAAGAAAAAAAGAAAGAAAGAGAAAGAAAAAGAAAGAGTTGGCTCCTTGGGTGTGGGAAGGGGACTAATTGACTCAGAAGTGATTTATGGAGAAATCTTGCAGACAGTTCAGTGAGACAAATGTAGAGGAGCCAGAGTATAGAGAGCATGGTGGGGAAGTGGTGAGGGAGAAAGCTAAAGTGATCAGGAGGGGGGCCAGATCATTCAGGTCCTTTAGGTAAGGCATGTGTGTTTGCCACACAAACCAGGATACATAAAGATTAATATAGCCTTTGATAATTATGCCAATACAACAGATCTAAAATGGGGCTGTCTGTGGCCTGCTGGTTACTCCATACACTTGATAGTAAGTTTGGTTTTTTTTCAGAGTAGCAGGAATAATTGGAGAGTTTCAAGTAGGGAAGTGAAATGATTAGATTACATTTTGCCTTGTGTCCTGTCTATCAATATGCCTTGAGGAAGAGATTGAGGGAACTTCTTTTTATTACAGTTTAACTTCCTGAAGTGCATGTATGAAGCCTTTTGCATTAGTCTGTTTTTGTGTTGCTATAAAGAAATACCTGAGGCTGGTTAATTTAGAAAGAAAATGAGGTTTAATTGACTCATGGTTCTGGGAGCTATACAGGAAGCAAGGCACCAGTATCTGCTTCTGGTGAGGCTTCAGGGAGCTTTTACTCATGGTGGAAGGTGAAGCACATCCCGTGGTGAAAGAGGGAGCAAAGAGAGAGAGAGCGTGAGAGGAAAAGCCAGGCTCCTTTAAAAAAAAGAAAAAAAGAAGCTCTCCTGTGAATTAACAGAACAAGAACTCATTTATTGCTATGGGGTGGGTATCAAACCATTGGTGAGGGATCCACTCCCATGACCCAAAGACCTCCCACCAAGCTCCACCTCCAGCATGGGGGACCAAATTTCAACATAAGATTTGGAGGGGATACACATTCAAACTATATCAGCTCTTAAGTATTCACATTCTCTATGGAAATGCCAGTCACCCAAAGAATATTAAGAAACAAAAACATTTTTAAAAATGCATTGACAGCCAAATGTGTAAGGAAATTTTTCAAAATAAAATCATTTCCTAGTCACGTAAAAGTGATTTTAGTGGTATTCTAAATAAAAATGTCTGTAAAATGAAATGAAAAACAATTTTTCCAACAGGATATTTTTAAATGAATAAAAATTTCTTGAATACTTTCTAAGGTCCTCCTATGTCAGAGTCAAATCTTGTTGATGTTGTATAATGTAAAGGGAAATATTTAAGATTATTTGTTCATTAAAAAATGTAAGAACTGTGGCAAAAGGGAAACACTTAAATATTTTTAATGCTCTGAGATTATGTCTTCATTACATTGAATATTCTATAAATAAGTATGGAATAGCTAAAATGTGTTCTAAAAACCTGGAGCAACATGTTGATCCTCCTATACACAAGCCAGCATTTACCTTCTCTTTTCTATCCTCTTGAGGTAAGGCAAAAAAGCAAGCTGAATTTTATAGGGCTTTATTGGCCATGCTAAGTAGTTATGCTTATCTTAGGGAGAAAGAGAATTTATTCAGGAGTTTCCAGGAGCATATTTAGATCTACATTTGAAAAGCATCACCTGGGCTGCAATTTGGAGAACAAGTTGATTGGGGTACTGAGAGGAAGTGAGTATAAGTAGATCATTCAGGAGGTACACACAGTCCAGGTGATAAATTAATGTAGTCTAAGCTGGGTTGAAGAATGTGGAGAAAAGTGAGTAGGGTCAAGAAATATTTAGAAGGCAAAAGCAATAAAATATGGTGATATGTATATCAGGAGAGGGGAAAGTGAAGGATTAGAGATGGCTTGCCAGTTGACTAATTAGAGAAAGTTTATGACTTACTCAGTTGGAAGAATGGATATACCATTCCCTGAGATAGGAAGATGACAGATTTGGAAAAATGCACATACCCTTCCCTGAGATAGGAAGATGACAGATTTGGTAGAAATACTGAGATGGACCTTTTGAGTTAGAAAGGCATTGAGATGCACAAGAAGAGAGTCAGGTTGAGACTTGGATACGAAATTCTGGAGACAGTCATGATCCAGCAAAATGAATGTGTGTCTTAGTCAATTCAGTTGCTGTGACAAAATGCTATATAAAGTGAGTGTCTTGTAAACAACATAAATTTATTTCTCACAGTTCTGGAAGCTGGAAAGTCCAAGATGATGGTGCCAGCATTGTCAGATTCATGTGATGATACTCTTCCAGGTTGCAGATTGCTGAGTTTTCATTGTGTCCTCACATGGTGAAAGGGGCAAGGCAGCTCAGGGGCCCCATTCATAAGGGCACTAATCCTGTTCATGAGGGTGCTTGACCTCATGACCTAATCATCTCTCCTAGGCTCCACTTTATAATACCATCATCTTAGTAATTAGGATTCAACACAAATTTAGAACATAGCAATGGTGAATCAACTGCATAGGAGAGGTAACTGAAGCTTTGGGTGTGAATGAGATGCCCCTGGAATAGACCTTAGGGGAAGAAGAAGAATGTCTCCAAGAAACTCAATATTTAATGGTCAGTGGAAGTGGAGAAAGCCTTTAGACACAAAGAAGACATGGCTAGAGAGGAAGGAGTGAAACAGGGAAGAGTGGTATCATGAAATTCAGTAAGTGATTTGCCATGAGATTGGGTCTTTCAATTGTGTTTATTTCTTACAAATTTCAATATTGCTCTAGTTGGGGGAAATATTCTCAAATGGAAATCAATTGTAATTTATTTGCCCCTTTCACCTATTTGCTCATTTTCTTGGTATTCCTATGAGTGGGACCTAGCTAGAAGAGAAAACTGCCAGTATCTTAAGAATTGCCTGTTTATAGATTTAACAGTACTATTAGAAGATAATATTGATTTAGCACTTATGTACTTGTGCTAATGCTTTAGATGTATTATGTTATTTAACCTGTTCAACAAACTTTAGAGTAAGCAATATCATTATTATTTTTATAAATGAAGAAACAGTACTAGAATTGGCATGGTCACACAGCAAGTGATAGGGCCTGGATTTAGACACAATGAGCTACTCCCTATGTAATAACTTCTAACTGACAGTTACTCCATCACTATTTGTTCTATTAATGTGAAGCTGGCAGGGTTTATACTGGACAGTTGGTATGCTCTAAACCCAAATCGTTTTGTATTGGGTTGTAAATTATCAATGCAATCTTTCTATCCCTTTTTCTAATATCCAAAATGAAATATTTATATCTTCTTTAATTTTTAGCCTTTTGAATTAATAATACCCATAGTCTCAATGTGTTTATTTTGGTGAATAGAAGGAGGGAGGAAAGGAGAGTAAGAGAGAGAGGTAGAAAGAGTGAGAGAAAGACAAATACTAGAAATAAAATGCCCTATTTTACACGTAATTTAGAATAAGAGTCATTGGTAATAGAAGTCATATGTTTGTATAAGAAATCTTTTCCCTCCCCTATTAAAAGTAGATCTTTTTTCTCACCTATTTAATTTAAAACAATCACATACATTTAGAAATTAACCTGCATTTAAATACACACATGAAAGAAACAGGAAGCGAACTTGCCGAAAGTATAATGGATAATAATGGCTATCGATGGCTGATTTTTATTTTTGTCTTTATATTGTGAGCATTTTAAACTGTCCTATGATGCATGATTTTATAATAAGAAAACAATAACATTAAACACTTTTATATTGAGTCTATTGAGGAGAAAAGACAGAGTGGAAAGAGAAAGACAGGAGAAAATAAAGAAGAGTCAGAGAGACACTTACAGCCAAAAATAGACTTGATAATACTAATACACAGCAAGAAACTGTTCATATTAAGAAAAGATGCAGCGTGAGAAACATGTTTACATATCGGCTCACACAATGTTACCATGTTATAGCCCTTTAAAAACAGTCACTGAATATTGTAATAGTGCATTTTAACAAAACTAGCATGTTAAGAAACACTGTCCCTTGAAAGTGTTTATTTGTGTTGGATGAAATTAGACTGAGGATTGGATCTGTCTTCGTGGTAGAATTAAATCAGTAAGTTCCTGTGTGTGCTTTCAGGTGACCTTTGTTACAGACTCTAACCACATCTGTGGACAAAGACTTCAGGACACAAGAGAAGCAAGTCTGAAAACTATGTTAAGCATTTAAAATAAAAAGAGAATCTTAGAAAATGAGCATAGTGGCCGGACTGATTACTTGGCATCATGTAATTAGTTCACAAATGAGTTTAGTGTAGAGTGCTACTTTTTCAAGCTAATCAGCTTAGTTTTAGCCCTCTTTTAGATATCTTCATGGTAACTATTTCACTTCCTAGGATTATAAATTCTATTTATTTTGCAAGCAAATCCATAGATATTGAAGTGTCAGTTATAGATGTCTTTTTCATCTATATATCTGATAAGACTACTGACCTTGAAGGAACAGCTTAGAATCATACTAGGACATCTTCTGCTTTATTTTAGATTACAATTGGCAAGCTTATTGGTTGGGAGTATCTGGAAGCAATCTTTGGAATTATTTTGTGTTAGGTTAATATAAATAATCTAATGCATTTTCTATCAAAAATACTGAAAGCAATTAAATTCACATTTCAAAAGTAAGATGTTTCAGACTGTTCTTTCTTTTGGCCAGTTCTTTGGATCATATTTTTAGAAAGATTTCCTTTTCATATCTTTTGACTTATGTATTAGGATAGGAACAACAATACTTCATTCATCCTATTTTCTAGCAGCATTTTGGTATAATTTCCCTAACATAACAGCAGAGATATATGGAGTTGAATGTGTCCACTAAACAAAGGCTATGAGAAGTGCCATATTGTGGGTGGTCTCTGATTGAACAAGCAGTGCAATTGAGTGGCACTGTTAAGGTTTATTTTATTTCAAAACTAAGATAAACTAAGGCTTAAGGAAATTCAGAATGTAGCATATCTAAGTTATGACTCCAATTGTACATGAGTTAATATAAAATCGTATTTTCTTTTTTATGTAATAGCATTATGAAACTAAGGTTGTCTTATTTAAGTATTAGTAAAGACTCATTTCTTGATATTAAAATATTATTTACTACATTTTCAGAAAATAAGAAGGAAAAGTTAATATTATATTAGTTCCATCAAAATACTTAATCGATGGTGTGTTGTGCCCACTATGAGTCTAGACAAGGTGATGCTATAATATTTTTTAAAGTCAGTAATAAGAATCTTACTTGAACTTGTGTACAATTGAAGTCATAATTTGGATTTTCTATAGTCTGCACTTCCCTTGTTTCACCCACAGAGAAACATTAACATTTTTCACACTTGAAATATCTCTGACAGAAAATAATGAGCTTCTAACTCCATGGTTCTGCTGTTTTTCTACATATCACCCCCTGTAGTCAAGATAGTTTTAAATCTTGTGTTTCTGTAGAAATCAAACTCTGTGATTTATCTCTCCTCCTTAATTAGAAAAAGAACGTGTTTCTATTAATTGAATTAAGTTGAAGATGCAGAAAGATGCACTATATTTGTTATGTTGCTTCATAAATTCCATGGCACATCCCAGTTTTAAAAGACATAGGTTTCTCTGTCCTATTGGTTTAAAAGGGATATAAAAATTGTCTAGGGGTTCTGGAATTCCCTAGAGTTTCTCATACTAATTTATGTCAATTTTTATTTTTAAAAGTACCTTTCATTGCATTTAAAAAAATGTATTCAGAATATTTGTGAAGAATGTAAATTATAATATTTAGTAGAGGGCAGTTAGAGATTTCTTTAAAATACACCTATGGGAAAATGTGCAAGCCTATTCCATGTGAATTATTTGTTAGAAATATAGTAACTTATGATAAATGAGTTCTGCTTCATCAGAAGTTAAAGGCTTAATCAAGATTTCGGAATTAAGGAAATTAGATTTTATTTTTCTACAAAGACAAAGTATTTCTATTTCCCCTTTTATTGTTTTGAAATCTCTTCAGTTCTATCAAACTCAGCAATTCACTATAAAGTGCAACGTAAGAAAGAGGAACACACTCTTATCCTGGCAGATCCGTGGCAGGGAACATGGGATGGGGAGAAGAGTATCTGTGGTGGTGGACAAGAATGGGAGGCGAACAGAACAGGCAGCCTGCAGTCCTGAGCATGAGCTTTCCGGCTCCCGATTAAAATCTGAATGTTTGTCCAGTGATTGGAATTTCTCCTCCAGTCTTCATCCCTCCATTGCCTCCCACTGTGAATTCCACTTGTACTCCTTCCAAGCCTTCTAGATGACTGCTCCTATTACCTAAATTAGTGTCTTCCCCAAAATCAGGACTTTGGGAACTCTTTTTCCATTTCCCAGTGGTGCTGACTGATGATATACAGTGCTGTAACATTCATTATAGTTCTGTGTGCTGAAGGACCATGACCACAGTCTGTTTATGGCCATGCATTAAGATAAGAATTCACCTATGTGTACACAACTGTAACTTGCAGGCCCTTATCTGATGTGTTATCATACATTTGGTTCTGCTTAAGAAGTTTCTGTTGAATGTCTTGATCAAATGGAATGCCAGCGGTCTGACTATACAAAAATGAGTAAGTCAGAGTTTGTGATTTTTAGAAACTTTCAAATAAGTGGGGGAGCTGGAAAAAAATTCAGTATGATGTAGTGTACAGTTCTTATAATAATTTATTATGCAATAGTATCAGTATGATTTTAGTAGTATAGACTAAAAGATACAAATATACAACTTCCATTGAAGACATAGAATTTGAGATGGTATTTGAAGGAAGATTGGATTTTGAAAGGGTGGAATTGCTATTGGTTAATTATCACCATTAAGTAAACTATAGAACTGGTCACTGACAGAGAAAACCCAAGGGGAAGCTGGTCATCCGCTGAATACCGTTAGTTTATATATGCTAGATAATTTTAAAAGTTAAATATCATTTTAGTTGGATTCTATGTAAAATTATTAGAAGTAAATGTAGATCACTAAAGCCAGCTAAGATGTCGGAGTTTCTAGAATTAAATTGAAAACAAATCTTAAAGATTAACAGGTCTATCAATTAAATTATCATTTTTATCCTGATTTTGAAGTGGGGATAAAAAGTACTTTATATATGTATGTATCTAATATATCTCACTAATCTAAGCCACGTGGTATATACTATTTGATAAAATATACATGGAATAGAAGATTACCTCAGTGTTACTGATGATAAAAGGGACAGTGCTTATGTTTGTATATTGGGTCAAGGAAATTGTGAACGGGAATAATTTATTAATTTCTATGATTCCTCAGAATTATTACAGATTCTTTTAGTGAGGTCTCAAAGCAAAAAGAATGTGTGTGTGTGTGTGTGTGTGTGTGTGTGTGTGTGTGTACACATACATATGTCAGTGAGACACATAAGGTGAAATAGTCATGCTAGTATCGTTTCTTTGGTGGTGGTGGGGGAATGTACTGATAAAACCTTTTTATCAAAATATATCTTGTATTCACTTAAAGAAAATGAAAATAGCTGGGCATGGCAGCTCATGCCTGTAACCCCGGCTCTTTAGGTGGCCAAGGCGGGTTGATCACTTGAGGTCAGGAGTTTGAGACCAGCCTAGCCAACATGATGAAACCCTGTCTCTACTAAAAATACAAAAATTAGCTGGGCGTGGTGGCTCATGCCTGTAATCACAGCACTTTGGATGGCCAAGGCATCTGGATCACTTGAGGTCTGGAGCTTGAGAACAGCCTGGCCAACATGTTGAAACCTTGTCTTTACTAAAAACACAAAAATTAGCTGAGCATGCTGGCACATGCCTGTAATCCCAGTGACTCAGGAGGCTAGACAGGAGAATCACCTGAACCCAGGAGGCAGAGGATGCAGTGAGCCGAGATTGCACCACTGCATTCCAGCCTGGGCAACAGAGAAAAATTCAGTCTCAAAAGAAAATGAAAATAAACTCTATCAATAAGGTAAAAGCAAAATGCTGGTAGAGAATAAGAATTAGCAATCACATGAATGTCTGTGCTTATATTAAGTTTAAAAGCAAGTTACTAGTATAAACTATGCAATAAAAATATTTATCATATACAATCCCACATCTTAAAATACAAGAAGGAGACTCCTCCTTTCCTCTTGTATTGATAATAGGTTCACATTTATCCATCAACATGCTTTTACATCTGTGATCAAAGACTACCCCTGACTATAAATCAAACTGTGGTCAAAAACTGACTCCATAAAAAACACATCTTTGACTTAACATTTTAATCCTTTCAATTTCAGCAATATTTGAAAATAAAAAAGTATAGCTAACAATTTGTGCAGACTTATAAATATCCCAAATAAAGGAAAGAGGAAAAAAAGCTATCGAAATTCTATCGTTTAGCTGCCATATAATTACTCAAGGCTATAGGTACAATGAATACATTGTTTTTTTTAATATGAGTACAAAATAATGAAAAAATTTTATTGGCAGAGCTAATGTTCTCTAATTGCAAAGAAGATCAAGTAACTTTGGCCTTATGAAAGAAAACTTCAACCCGAGTGTGTACAATTTACAAAATGATGCCATTAATTGTTTTTAAAATCATTATGAATAAAGTATCATAGCAATAGTAGTTAGAATCAAAACTTAGTTACACTCTTGGAAATTTGTTATCGCTGTTGAAATATGTTCTTTTTCTTATTTTATTTTTATCTACATAGTGGTTTGTAGTGGTTCAAAAAATCCATTAGAGGGCAATGTAATATTGCTCTGAAGCTGAGAAAATGTACTAGTGAAAGAATTGAGCATTACTCTGCCTCTCTGTGTGAGAGTTTTGAAAATAGGCTTCTTAACAAAAGGAATTGTTTAGTTCTATGCTTTTTTAAATTATTATACTTTAAGTTCTGGGGTACGTGTGCAGATCATGCAGGTTTGTTACATAGGAATATGTTTTTTCTTAGTGTTTTATTTTTCTGAAAAACCCTCAGCTGAATTGCAATCTTTTATTTATATTTAGAATTGTAAAAGAAATTATTCTAAATTTTATTTTAAATCTTGCAAGCCTTTAACTTGTTAAATAAAAATAGATGGCACAGTAAATGTCCCACCTACAATTGTATTGTAGAAAACCTTTTTTATGAATGAAATCATGTCGTTTGAAGCAACCTGGAGGCAGCTGAAGTCATTATCTTAAGTAAATTAATACTGAAACACAAAATCAAATACCACATGTTCTCACTTACAAGCGGGTAGTCATGAATATAAAGATGGAAACAATGGACACTGGGGACTCCAAAAGTGAGGCAGGAAAGAAGGAATAGAGAAAGGAATGAAAAACTATCTAGTGGGTACTATGTTCACTATTTGGGTGGTGGGTTCGATAAAAGCCCAAACCTCAGCACTGTGCAACCTATCCATGTAACAAACCTGCACATATACCGCCTGAAAATAAAATAGTTTTTTATAAAAACATTTTCATTCACAATAAATTGTAAAATGATTCCTTAAAAATGAGTAACAAAGTTGTTTAGAATTTAAAAATTTAGAGATCTACACATATAAGTGAAAAAATCCTGGGCTTCTTTTCAAAGTTGATCATTTATATTAAAGAACATATATTTTACATGTATGATTTATTAATCCCAGACTTCTACTGGGTCATCAACCCAATTATATCTCTAAATTTGAAAATACACCTGAACTCATGTAACCGGTCAGTTTACATAATTAACATAGCTGTAAAGTTTTATTTAATTCAAATATAATTAAGAATTAATATCTCATTGGTACGATTTTACTTTAAGAAACTGTTCTATGTGACACCAGAAATATAGCAAGGACCTATCTCAAATCCTGTCTTAAATCCTGCAGGTTAGATTAAAATATATTGCATCAAAAAACTGAGTATTTAAGGAAAGCACTAGGCATTAAAGAACTATGTTAGAAGTGCTGCTTTCTTCAAAACATAAGAGTCAGTCCTCAGTTGTTTCTTAGCATAGGGCAGCTGCTGACTGGCCCAAGGATATGTATCTGACTGACCAACGCAGGCTTCTCAAGAAAGAGGCTGGAGAGGGTCTGGACTTGTGTGAAGGGGTGATTGTAATTAATCAAACCAATTAGAGTAACTGTCTTTGTGACTTGGACTAGTCAAAGGCCGTTCATACATTTTTCTTAGCTCCATTTATCACTTGTACTGTAGTTAATTTATTGTATCATGTGTTTAACTTAAACACATGTATTGTAAAGGATACTATTACCAATTGAAAACCAGAATGATATACCATAAATACCAGGGTATCATAAAATTAAACACAGGGGAAATAGTTTACATCGAAAGGAAGAAATTAAACAATAAAAATAAATTATGATGGCTCTAATATCTATATAAAATGCATAGCTGAAAATAAGTTATTCAAATCAAAGGCTTTTTCTTCTTGGTTCATAATAAAATGATTTGCTTTGACCCAGTGTTACTTTGTTCATGACTTAAAATGAGATATTAAAATCAATAAGTTAATTTCATTTTTTTTCCTTTTGGTGTTGATACTAACTGGAAATGAGAATCCCATTTTACCTATGCACCTAGTTGGATATTGGAAGCTGAATTGCAGTTTACATTTTTAATTACAGTCAGTTATCCTCTGAAAGATATTTTGAGAAATTATGAAATTATTAAAGAAGAATAGTACAAAGACCAATTCTGGCAGGAATAAAAGTGGGAGTAGCAGCTGGTTGTTATAGTTATTAAGGTAATACTATAAAGCTAAATTCTCTTTCCAATTTTTTTACAGATTTTGTAGTACATATTTCCAGAATTCTGTCAGGTTGTCCGTCCATCTGTCCATCTATACAGTTAGACCTCCAGCCACCATCTCAGTGCATCAAAGGATTGTTTGCTCATAAAACTCTTCAGTTCATGAGCTCTACAAACTGCTAGTTAAAAATAACTGTAGTGTTGGTCTATGGACTCTCCAAGACAAACCTATCCAGACTTTGGCTATCATCTTACATGGATAATGTGAAAACTACTTAAGACTTTCAGTATATAATGAAACAAAAATATAGTTGTAGTGGGATTTGGATAAGATAGCAAATACTTGGCATACATCATGTATTACCCCTCCTGTGCCTATGGCAGACATTGTTAATTGATCATTTCTACTGAAATTGATCAGAGTCCATCTCTACAAAGTGATTGCCAATCAACTGGAGCTGGCATATTACTTGAACCTGAATGCCATTCCTATATCTGGAAGAAGAATAAGAAAAAGACAAAGATAAGAATATGAAATAGAAAAAGCAAAAGGGAGAACCAGGGTTTCCCAGTGAATCAAAGGTTAGAAATGTCCTTTCTCCATGATGCTGATAAAAATTGGAATTTCGATAAAAGGAAGAAGAAGGGCCCAGGTGCAATGACTCATGACTGTAATACCAGCACTTTGGGAGGCCAAGGCAGGTGGACCACATGAGGTCAGGAGTTTGAGATCACCCTGGCCAACATGATGAAACCTGTCTCTACTAAAAGTCCCCAAAAGATTAGTTGAGCCTGGTGGTGGATGCCTGTAATTCCAGCTATTAGAGAGGCTGAGGCAGAATTGCTTAAACCCAGGAGGTGGAGGTTGCAGTGAGCAGAGATCTCACCACTGCACTCCAGCTTGGGCAACAGAGCAAAGCTCAGTCTCAAAAAAAAAAAAAAAAAGAAAGAAAGAAAGAAAGAAGAAGTTATGAGTAAGAAAGTTGCTCTGTTAATCACTTTCACCAAAGAAAAAGAATCCTAACAAAGGAGCCTGTTACTAAGGCTGCCATTTCTTCGATGGTGGCCCAGGGGAAGCCAGAGACCTCTACTCTGAACTACTCTGACATTAAATTAAATTCAACAAATATTTATCAAGCAACATCATGCAAACTATGCATAGGTTCCTGCTATGCTAGGTTCTGTGACAGATACAAAAGAGGAATTGTTATTAAATTTAGCTCCTATATTGTACAAGTCATGTACCAGGAAATTTACACATATTATTTAAATTCCCAAACACCCCTGGGTCTAAGTAGTGTTGTGTCAACCTCACAGATAAGGAGAGTTGAGAGAAGTTTAGCAAATTGCCATCAATCAAACAGCTGCCAGAAGAGGCTGGGTCTCACACAAAAATTTCTAGTCCTTCATATTGTGTTGCCTCATATGGCCAGGTAGATAGTTGTGAAATATTGGGTACAGGGGTTCAGGGTGCCCTCGGATCCCCTGAGAGGATGTTTCTCCAGGTTCTTGGTCTCCTGCCCTCTCAAGAATGAGAGAGGGGACCATGGTGTAGTGTGCAGTAAATGCCAGACTCAAAAGTGTTTGTAGAAAATGATTTATTTAAAGAGAGAGAGAAACAGGAGAAGGAGAGAGAACGAAACAGCTCTCACATTGAGTGAGAGAATACAGAAAGATGGAATCCAGGAGAGGAAAGCAACTTCCACGAGAGTGTTAGGGAATAGAGAGAGAAATGGAGTTCAGGAGGGGAAGACAGGCTTCCACGAGAGAGTGTGGAAGGGGACTCCAGTGGGAAAATCCAGGAGAGAGAAAGCTTCCACAAAGGGAATGTTCATGGAAGGGGACCCAAACATGGAGTCTGAAGGGGCGTGGAAGGGGATTTTTAACCTGGGAGGAACCCCCACCTTCTCTAAGACCCCAGGCCAATGAAAGGAGTTCCTTAGAACTTCCGCTGGAGTGATTGACTCTTAGTTTCTTCCCGTGCCACTAAATTCAAACATAAACCGCTAAATCTCCCAGATGGAGAGAGATGGGAGGGGGGCATGTGCTGGGAAATTCTTACCCTTAAAAGTACGCCCCCTTGTGGACCTGGAAAGAGAACATCTTCCCTCATTCCCTGTCCCCCTCCCCACCCAACCTGCCCCAAACAGGGAAGCCCAACTTCTGTTGGAATTACAGACATAAATTCTCTTTATGCTTCCTGCTGAAATGGGGCGTAGAAGGGGCCCTGCAGTTGAGGTTTCCTCCAGAGGGGAGCCTTTCAGGGGTGCAGGTTGATCCTGAGGTCTGTGATAGAGCCCATGAGCCAAGGACATCTGGGGTTCCAACAGCAGGATTATTTGTGACCTTATATTTCTATAAGAAATGGATGTGACAAGGTGGTTAAAGAGAGAGGCTTAGAGGCCAACAAATACAGAAGGTTTATAAATGAGCCTACAAGAGAACAGAGCCAGGTTCTTGAAGGTCTTTAGCCCTGTGTTTGATTGATTCCTGAGTTCTGTGTTCAAAACAACACTTAACTGGTTTACAAGATAGCAGTATTTTGCCTAGAAAGAGACAGATTCCCTTACCACTATGAAAAGGATGCTCAGAGTTTGAGAGATAGCAAAGTTGAGGGTTACAGTTCTGTTAATGCCAGGATATAAATTAGACTTATGTGTCATTACTTCCCTGAGGATCTTGTTGGAAAAGCAGATGTAGATCTTCTAATGGCTCACAGGTGGATGAAGGGTTGTCTCCTGGAACTTCCGGCTGCAGAGCGGAGAGTCTATGACTTTCTTCGGGAGGTGTCCAAGGCTTCAGCCAAGTGTGATGAATCCGTGTGTTAATTTCCACTACTTTAACTGCCATTGGGGTAGACAGAATAACCAAAAATGATCCTTCCCAGGATAGGCCTAGAGAGGGAGAGTCTGAGGGGAGAGAATTAACAAGCACCAAGTCTCCAGGGCAGGAGTGGAATACTGAGAAGGCCATGCAGTGTCCGGGAGAAGATTAACTTCCTGGACCACTATGGCCAGCGTTATCCAAGGCTCTGTGAGGGTGACAGCTCATGCTGGCACTTGTTCCAGCCACCCTGAGTCCTGCCACTGGGTCATCTGGTCGGACACCTCAGGCCCTGGGGCCCTTCATCCCCTGGACAGTGTGCTTTCTAGTGATTCCATTGGCACAGTGGGCATGGACGAGATGGTGGTCCATTTCTCTGGAGACAATTTCTTACAAAATGTCCCTTCAGACTGCACTGGTAACAAGCTCTGCCAGACTGGTGGCTAAGCTAAGCCTTTCCCTCATTTGAGCCCCTGGGGTCTGCTTACCCAAAAGCCATGATTAAGGCAGCAGCCTTTCTCTAATCTCTCCTGTTCCTTTCAGCCTGTTCCTTCTGGTCTCTATTATAAAACACTGAGGTTGCCTGATTCAGTAATGATTCTGACTCTGTTCTGGTCCCAAAGCCAGCTTTTGAAGCTTCCGCCTGATATCTGCTGCTGACTGAGAAATAGACTTGTCCTTTAGTATTAACTGATTCTCAATGGAGTCTGGTGACAGAGGGTGTACTTTCTTAAAGCCTCCCACAATTGCTCAAGGAAAACTGTTGGGTTTTCTTCCCTTCCCTTTGGTGGTTAGGTTTTCCATTTGGTAGAGGGTAATTTGGCCACACTATTTGGCGGAGAAAAATGAGCCACCTCTTCCTTAAAGACTTTGTGTCAAATTGGTCCCAATTATCCAGTATACACTTTAATGGGGACTTGAGCTTGGGAATAGAAGCACCCATCTGAAATAGAACACAAGGGATGCCCGTATCCCTGGATAAAGAAATTACAGCCGCTTTGACCTGAGGCATCCCTCAGGTAAAATGTGTACTAAAATGAAACGTCTTTCAGTCAGTACCCCGAAATGTCGTGTGCCCGAGATGCATGATCCATCTTATCAGAGGGCCTCCTATGTACTGGATTTGAATCACCACCTACCAGTTTCACAGGACTACTCTCACTGCAGGGCCTCCAGTGACTACCATAGAGGCATGGAACCAGAGGAGCTATTGGGTTAGGTAGTCACGTACCAACGATCCCCGACGAGGCCAGTGAGTCTCAGGAGATGGATACCAATATTTCCCAGCAAAAGTCCAATTTACACAGGCCAATTTATAAAACTGCCCCAGAAGGGTAAACTTCTAGGAAGGGGCCATTAGAGCATACGTTCAAAGAAGGTAGGCCGGTGTGGCTGAGGCTGGAACAACACCCTCAGGACCTGGGCCTCCCCTCCCCTAACCCATCTTCCCTTGTAGGAAAATTCTCTTAAAGTTTTGAGACCTGCCATTGACTATTTGGGCCTGGAACCAGTTTAAGTATGATCTTCTAGGTGGAAAAGTTCTACCAGAGAGAGCTAATCCCAAGCAAGACAAATTATACACCAAACACAAAGTCCCATGGCCTTCAGCTTCTGAATTTCCCCAAGAGATTTCTCTAAGTCAAGACTGGCTCCACCAGGAATTTGAACCAACAACCTTGCAGTTGCAGGCCCTATATCTTAACCAACTGTACAAACGGCCCCTTGCATTAAGGGAAGGCAGAAAGCTTTCTTAAGCCAAATTATGGGTGAGAATGCTGCACCCTGAGGCGATGTGGCCTGCCTAAAAGCTGGGCGAGACTGATGGCCAGCAGCTGCTTTGGTGGCTTCCTTTCCCTCAGAGCTGCACAGGCAGAGGAAAAAAGCTGCTTGCCCCATTAGTTTAAAAGCCGTGTTTGCAGCTGCTGCTGGGCTGCCTTGAGTTCCCCCACCCCGACAGCTCTCGGTGGCCATGTTGACCCCGCCAGAACCACTTGCATGCCTGGGCCACTGCCTGAGCTACTGCCTGCACAGGGACCCGTGGCCAGTAGGCAAATGCCCTGGGGAGCCTTTTTACCCTGCTGCCTGGGACTGGGGAATGCCAGAGAGGTCTGCGAGCCCCGCGCTCCCTGTCCCCCGCAGGCTGAAGTACCTGGACCCTCCCCGCTGTTTTCTCCAGCCCATGCTAGGTTCTGCCCCTGTGCCTGGGCTTCCCACCAGCAAGGAGCAAAAGGCCTGGGGGCAATGCTTGCCCGCCCTGCCCCATAGGCTCCCTCACGTACCAGAGATAACATCCAAAGGATAGAGAAGGAGACGGAAAGCAGAGAGAGTGCTTGAAGGTAAAAAAAAAAAAAAAAAAAAAAAAAAAAAAAAATGCACTTTTAATTCTGGCTGGGCCACGCTGCTTAAGAGGGGCTGGGTCATGCCTCCAAGGAGCCACTGCTCCTGTTCCCCGCAGTCCTGTCTGGCTGCAGCCTCTTCAGGTGTTCTTAAAGAGATAGGATAGAATGGGGCTGGTTTTACAATTTTAAAGTCTTCTTCTCCAGGTATACCCCTTATCTGGCTGTACCCGTCTTCAGGTGTACCCCTTTTCTGGTGTACCCCTCTCCTGGCTGGCTTGCAAAAATATAATATTGGGGTTCAGGGTGCCTTCAGCTCCTCTGAGAGGATGTTTCTCCAGTTTCTTGGTCTCCTGCCCTCTCAAGAATGAGAAAGTGAACCACAGCACAGTGCACGGTAAATGCTGGATTCAAAAGTGTTTGTAGAAAGTGATTTATTTAAAGAGAGAGAGAAACAGGAGAAGGAGAGAGAACAAAACAGCTCTCACACTGAGTGAGAGAATCCAGAAAGATGGAATCCAGGAGACGAAAGCAGCTTCCACGAGAGCGTTAGGGAATAGAGAGAGAGTGGAGTTTAGGAGAAGACAAGCTTCCACGAGAGAGCGTGGAATGGGACTCCAGAGGGAAAATCCAGGAGAGAGAAAGATGGCTTCCACAAAGGGAGTGTTCATGGAAGGGGACCCAAACATGGAGTCCAAAGGGGTGTGGAAGAAGGGAACTTTTAACCTGGGAGGAACCCCCACCTTCTCTAAGACCCCAGGCCAATGAAAGGAGTTCCTTAGAACTTTCGCTGGAGTGATTGACTCAGTTTCTTCCCGTGCCTGCAAAGTTCAAACATAAATCATTAAGTCTCCTGGATGGACAGAGATGGGAGGGGGCGTGGTGCTGGGAAATTCTTGCCCTTAAAACTATGCCCCCTTGTGGACCTGGAAAGAGAACACCTTCCCTCAGTTGCACTTGTGTTTTTACATGTCACCGCACTCACTGGAAATAACAAAAGATGCAAGAGAACAGAGATGGCATTGTCTGCCTCCTGTTCACATGTGTTTTTTTGACCAAACCAGATAGGCTCCAAAGGATAAAGGTTAAAATATTAGAATTACCAGTGCTAGACATTTTATTTGGTCTCATTACTTGGTTTTTAGTTATTTCCAGGTATGAAAAACTTGACTTTTTTCCCTCAAAGATAGTAGTCTGTTAAACTTTGTTGTAAATAGAATTTTAGAAACTTAAAGAGAACCAACACATCAGACAATAATATAATAATTTCCAATTAAATACATCATTCTTTTCCAACATATAGAATTTTAGAGTCAGACTAATTAAATCTCCATTTTTTTAGCAATGTTCATATTATTCTAACGGAGTACTTTCAATTGAAGAGGTTAGTGTGTTTCTAAAAGTTCAAATGAAATTGGGGAAAGGACATTAGAGGGATACAAAGAAAAAAATTACTGGCGGATAAAAACCTGGAAAATTGCATGATTGAAACTAAGGCATTTCACTTTGTGTCTTGCCTTATAAATTATCAACTGGATAATACAATTCTGTAGAGTAACCCTCAATCATGCATTTTTCACTTGAAATATATTGTCTGCTTCACCTAGCTCCTGCCTTGAGCTTGGAGAGCAAACAAGAATATTTGGGTTTAGCCTAGAGCAACGTAAAAGAAAATGGAATAAAATCTTCTCCAGATCTCTGTGTAGCTAGTGGCCTATGGCAAACAGAATTGAAGTTATAATGGTTCTGAAGCTGAGAACAGTATTGCTAGTGTCCATGAAAATGGAAAGCAACTATGAAAATGATTGACACATTCTATAAGGTAGACTTTTACTGTCAATCATCTAAATATGATTCATTAATCATACTGTAAGCATTTGACAGCTGACTGACAATAACAAATTCTCCCCAGAGAAAGCTCTGTAGAAACTTAAGAGCAGCTTATTACTGTTGATACTGTTTAAGCCGGATGTTATGTATCTTACAGGAAACAGATAGCTTCTTGCAGCCCAATGTAATTGATTCCAGCAGAACCTTGTTACCACAGGCCATATTACATGGCTTCTGATGCATTCCCAATTACCAAAAAAAAAAAAAACAAAAGAGAGAGAGAGAGAGCGAAAAAAAGAGAGAAAACACCTTTGATCTCAACCCAATAAATTGTTCAAAATAGACTTTTTGTAAAAAACAATTTTCAAATTATTTCAGCAATTTGGGAGCCTAAATATCACAGGGCATAAAGACATAGCCAAGCCTGGTGTCAGTTTCTCCATGTTTCTAACACAGCGCGCTCAGAGTTCAAGACTCTATATGCTATATTTTGAAGTTTTCTATTGCATCAGACTGTGTTGTTTCTTGAGGTATTCCAAAGAAAGATGAAAAGCGAAACTTTAAATAAAGCACAAGATGGAAAGATTAAGGAAGTAATAATAAAGACATGCTGTGCACAGACCTGTGCCTTGGGGAAGAAATAAAGTCAACACTAGGTTTTAAACTATGATAAGCATTCTGATACACACAATATTGCTAAAACATTTCTAGAAAGTCAGTTAAATGCCATGTCAGATGAAATGTCTCTCACCCTACCTCTCTCCTTTATCTATCTCTCTGGTTTTTTGAATCAATTCTGTGGGTCATTGTTGTAAAGCAGACTGATGGTTAGGAGTCATACAGACCTGGCTTTGACTTTAGTTTCACGTTTGCCCATTTAACAGATATGGGTGAGTCAGTTACTCGTTTCTAAAGCAGTGATAATTACTCTCCCATCACCAATTGTTATCAATTAAATGAGCTAATGGATGTAACAATAACTTTTATTCAATTAACTCTCCAATTATCTGGGATAATATTTGGATTGTAACTATTTGTGTGTGTGTGTGTGTGTGTGTGTGTGTGTGTGTGTGTGTGTGTATTTAGAATTAGATTGTTAATGCACGTAACCTGGTCATAATTTAAGCAATTTATAGAAATTAATAAATTTTGTAGCTGGAAAAAGTTGTTAGAGAAAATCAAATTCCATCATTTAGCAGTAAAAATAACTAAGTAATAAAACACGTAGATGACTTGGGTAACAAAAGGCTTACTTATTTTAGAAGTCATGTTTATAGAATGTTTGGCTTTCTCAAAATTTCTACTTGCTTTCAGTGAAGACGCAAAATTGGAATCTTTTTATTTACTTCCATCTTATCTTCACTGCAATCAGAATTCACCGTTTTAAACTAATTCATGAATCATATGATAAACGTGCTTACTTTTGTCGTGACTATTTTTGATATTTTTATATCCTAACAGGACAGAGATGCAGCCAGTTGGAATAAATGATGCAGACAACATGAAAAAATTATTTATTCTTTTATTAATTTTTTAGTTTTAGAGAAATGTCAAAATATTTATTTCACATATATCACCATGAGTGTTAAAAACTCAGTATATTTAGTGGGGAAGTAATATTTTGAAAGAGAAGAGCTCTTTCCTATACTGATTTAGTGAAAAATTTGCTTAAAAATAAGACAGTATAATAAAATTTATTATTAAAATGTCAAACCTTCATTTACAACACGTTAGAAATTATTTTATAAATCTGAAATATAAAGTATTTGTAGTATCACATATATGATTGAAATAATTTGACTTGACTTATATAATTCACTTTTATATTATTTTTCATTTTGTGTTTTATATTATCTAAACTTCAAAGAATATAATATATTCTCATCTCATCAGCTTAAAACAAGGTAGCTATTATTTTTCTTGAATAGCTGCATCTAGAGATTTAAAAAATAGTAATTTTATAAATTCACTCCTCCAACGCAAAGCACAAAGTACAGACAGTATACATTAAATATCTTCCAAGTTTATTGTTTTACGAATAGCTGATTCTCATTATACTTAGCTGCTTTCCCTTAGGTACAAAAATATGGGTCAAGTCCTATTTTCATGGCCTTATTAAATCACAACTGCAGGTACCATTTTTAAGCATCTGTAGCATTGTTTTAAAGACAACTTTCACATGAAGGTAGTTTGAAAAGTCATTCTTTCCTAGGTTTTGCATAATTATTTTCTCTTATTCTGAAACTCAGAATTTTTAGTCTAGTCTGTTTTAAACACCTTGAATCTGCCAATTAAGCTGCTAGCCTCTTGGCCCTAACTTCCTTTCCCTCATTCCCAGCAAGCATCTGTTTTTCCACATTCTTGTATAGTTTAACTCAAAATGCCAATCAGTGATGATTGATCACATTTTTCAGACAACAGCCTGGACCCTGATTCTGCACTCCACATGCATTTGCCATTTTGATTAATGAACATAAATCAGGGGTGACAATTCACATTTGCAAGTGGATGGAAAGAAGTATTAGAAATGCAGCATGTTAGTAAGCGAAAGCTTCCCTTCATTCTATTACAATTGCATTGAAAACAAATACACTCAGAGGACCTTGTGGTTATCATTAGGGAATATCTGAAATATGGAAATAAAACACATGCTGCCAGGCCTGTTTTCATTATTTTGATCTCATAAGAGATCTTTATATTTCAGTACTGCACAAGTACCAAATGATTTTAAAATATCATTTCTATGTTTATATAAGGCTCTATTGTATGGAATATCTCAAAAAGCAACTCCTTTACCAAATACCATACTTTATTTTGGAATGAAAGAATGGCTAATAAACATTTAACTTGTTTCTTTAATTCACATAAACAATAAAAATTAAAAATTATGTCTATGTCCATTCAATGAATTACTTGCTTCTATTTCCTCCAGTAATATTTACTTTAGGAACATATAACTCACAAATAAATAACCTCTTTTGGTCTTAAAGCAAAAGTGCCAATGATAATGTGGTGAATAAGACTAAAGTCAACTGGTAAAAATATTTTGTTTTCTTTGGCTGTCAAAATTTGTGACTCAATTGAGACATACAGATCAGGATCTTCAAATAAAATATTCCTAAATGGAATATATATGAAATATAATTCACAGACCATATGTATTGATCCTAAAGTGACCTGTTTGACTTATTGATTTTGAAGCATCATTACTATAATGGCCCATTTATTGTATTAAATGAGTATTAAATTTTTGCAGCTACTTAAGACTGTTTTTAAGGGTCGTGGATCTAATTGCCTCAGTAACTATATACCTATACCTTCAAAATATTTACCTATACTATAGAAAGGATATATTGATTTTTGCTATAGTATAGGTATATACTATCAAAAATATATTGATTCTTTCTATAATATAGGCAAAAGCACTAGTGTGTTTAGTAAGTATAACTGACTCTTTTGGTAATAAATGGATACACTTTAAAAGCACATGTATCAAGACTGCCAGAAAAAAAAATTTAAAACTTTATCAACAGTTTGAAAGTTATAAAAATATTTGCCATGCTTGAAAAAAGTTTCCGTCTTTATTTTATAATAACATATTTATTTAGGGAGTGCTTTGTTTTCTTTCTCCTTTATGGTGTCAAATTGTCATTAAAAGTCTCTTCAATGATCATGGGATGAGCTAGTTAAGTTGCTGTCCATGTGGGAGAACAGTAAAATAAATGTTGTTGGTTGTTACTCTGAATTTCCAGAAGTCACATTAAAGGTAAAGTCCCAATAAAATATTTAGAAGAAAATTGAATTCTGCAACCAATGAGAACTATAGTCTCAGCAGCTCCAGAAAGGCCCATTTCCTTGGTATTTTGCTTAAACTTGTCTGGGCTTCATTTAGTAGTCTACATTAAATTTAAGCAATCATGGGTATGGAAAATGAACAAAGTGTTGACTGTTCATTTGAACTAATTTTATTCATTCAAAAATATATATTTTAATAAAGTAATATGTTAGGCACTATGGATAGAAATATCAAAGAGACTCAGTTTCTTCTTCCAAAGTGTTCCTAAATAAGAAAATATACGTAGAAGGAAAGTAAGTCATAATCCAGTTTGGTAAGCAGAGTAATGGAAGATTGCATAGACAGTGTGCTAACATGACCTAGAATGATCAAATCTGGTTATGGAGAGTGTCATCAAAGTTGTTATAACTAAATCTGAAAATATAAATCCCCAGACATTTTAAAAAGAAAAAGCTATTCTGAAAAGAAGAAACAGTGAATTCAGAACAGAGAATAAAACAGTATAGCATGATAGAAACTTCAAGTGGCCTTAACTTATACATAGAGCATCTTATAGAGATGGGGAAAGTGATAAAGGGTGAAGCTAGCAAGGGACTTGTATGCTTGCAAGTTTTCACACTACTTTATAAATGATGTAGAAACCAATAAATGAGGTGTTTCACTAAAGAGTTAGTGAATTAATTCAGTCAGAAATTAGCAATTTTAGGAATTTTTAGAATACCTAAAAAATGACTGAATATAAAATCTGATTTTTAATTGATAAAATATATTTTCAGGTTTACCTGCAAAAAGTACGGTTGATTTGCAAACATGTCTTACTATAGTAGAAAATCACCAAATGTATGCTGTTTATCATTAAATTTACCTTCACAGCAGCAGATGCCAAAGAACTAGTTCAGCAATTATGCCTTAATGTCACCCCATTATCATTTATCATTTTTCTTAATGCATCAAGATCTAAAGTCCTTGAAGGCAAGCTTGGTCAGCAACCATAGAAATATGGGGTTCATTTTATCTTTGCTTTGTCATAAAAGGGGTCTTGCCTTCTTCTATGTGGGGCATGACATTTAAGTTAAGTTCATATAACCTTTTAAGTAAGGACATTATATATTTTTTCATTTTCTACTGGAATAACTACCTCACCAGTAAGTGGTAGAATAAATTGTAGCCATATGTCAAAAAGTAGGTCATCCTAATGAGTGTGTATAAAGCTGATATTTTCCTTTTGAAAATGTCAGGGATTTTTTAAAATAGAATAGTAATATGTTTTATTAATAACTGCTCTGTGTATCATGTAGTTAAAATTATTGACTATAACTACTTTTATACCAAGCATTATTTAAAATAATGAATCTTGCAAAATTTAAGTTGACATGGCATAAAGGTAAAATTTGAAGAAACATATAGATCTGGTAATTATAAATGGAAAACTCTTAAAATGCTGAGCTTGTTTCTATGTTTAGTGAACACTTGCTAGTTCAAGTTAGAAAGAAAATTGCCTGAATTAGTGAAAGTTCTGAATTAGAAAATACTTTGGAAGCAAATATAGTACCATAGATGCTCAGGGACATTAGAGTTCATTCTTTAAATACCAACTAAAGTCTATGTAACATCGACATTACCTCTACTTCTTGGATTCCTAGACACCATTGAAATACCTGAATCCATGACAGAGAGCAGATCTCTCAAGATAGCTTGCTTCTTCAGATGACACCATTAGGAAACGTTTTCTTATATTTTGCCAGATCTATCATAGCCAGCATTGCCTGGCTCAAGCTCTGCCTGATGTGGTCACACAGTATACGCCCTTCAAATATCTGAAGATAGTTAAAGATCAGTTCCCTTCCTGTTCACTGAATCACTGGACTAGCCATCAGGGAAATGTGGTAGATAAAAATGCTCTAAAATTAGCCAGATATTTGCAAAATCTCCTATTGAATTATTATAAATAGAACAATTTTGGCTGACAATATAATTAGATAGACTCAGGCCAAAGAACTCACTGGTGGGCCAGTAGCAGACTGGGGAGCTGACACATGTGTGTAGTTCAGATGCTACATGGATCAGTACTTTAGACTAAGATGATGAACATTTTAACTCACAAATAAGCTGAGAAGCTTGACTGGCATGTGATCAAAATGACGCCAGAAGCAACTTTGGAAGGGAGAGTGGATATGCCTAATGACAGTTATCCCAGGGAACCGTATGGCTCATTTCCTCATTTAATTCAAGTCTCTGACAAAAAAAAGTCTATCCTTCCAATAGTCTCTGTCTTATCACCTCATAAAATTAGCATTCTTCCCCATCATAACTCTCTGACTCATTTGTCTTCAGAATGCTTGCAACCACCTGTTGTATATTTATTTAATAGTTTACTTGAAATAACCCACCAGAATGTAAGTTCCAACACTTTATAGTTTTCTTTGCCAAAAGTTCAATCTTCCAGTTCTTTCCCATTAAATGATTTCAAGGCCAACTTGTTGGCAGGATTTTTGCCGTGGCCTGTATAACAAACTTAGAAGAAGTGTGCTCAGTGGAGTGACAAGGAAGGCAGGCATAAAACAGATCCCCTCTGCTCCACATCTTTATCCACTGCATGCAAGGGTCTGTGCTAGGCAGTTGGTGTGATTTTACTTATCTCCGTTAAAATTTTATGAGGGTATATTGTGGAATTTTTAAAAAAATATATCATTTCTGAGGTAGTATTACATATAAGGCTATATTACATGTAAGACTATAAACATATTATTACATGTAAGGATATAGATATGTAGTAAGTAAAGGAGATAGGATTCAAACCCAGATATGACCACAAGAGTAGGGAATAATTTTTAATCTCTGACTATAAAGATTTCAGTGATGATTGTAAAGCATTTTATTTTTTAAATAAAAATGGAGGCTCATTGAATCTAAGGAAGTAATTTAGAGAAAATCTACAAGCTGGATATGAAAAATGAAGGTGATTTTGATGGATGTGAGAATAGAGAAGACTATGAGAGTGCTTGTGAGTTTCAGAGTCAGGTAAATGGTTACAGGCAGAGGAAACTCCAGATTTATATACTTCTATCTTGGTAGATGTGGTTGCCTAGCAGCAGTTTCACAGTTGTTAATGAGGAAGGGTGAATGGTTTGGGAAGCCTAGGACATTCTCGAGGGGGATGATAGCAATCCCAAGGGGCAAATATTGGTTCTTGGAGGGCAAAAAAGCTTACATATTACAATGGTTTGTCATCATCCACATAATCACAGTATGTAAACAGATATACAGCATGTCTGTGGTTTAAAATTTCACAGGGAAGGTGGTGAGGAGATAATGGGAACCAAAAAGAAACAAGGGCCTAATGCAAGAGAGCAGAAACCATACAAGAAAATGATTTATACAAATAGGCTGTTCTCTGGTGGATTTTATTTATTTATTTATTTTTGAGATGGAGTTTCGCTCTTGTTACCCAGGCTGGAGTGCAATGGCGCGATCTCGGCTCACCGCAACCTCCGCCTCCTGGGTTCAGGCAATTCTCCTGCCTCAGCCTCCTGAGTAGCTGGGATTACAGGCACGTGCCACCATGCCCAGCTAATTTTTTGTATTTTTAGTAGAGACGGGGTTTCACCATGTTGACTAGGATGGTCTCCATCTCTTGACCTCATGATCCACACGCCTTGGCCTCCCAAAGTGCTGGGATTACAGGCGTGAGGCACTGCGCCCAGCCTCTCTGGTGTTTTAAGACCTGTTTTTACTATATTATAGTTAGTATATTATAGCAGTTGAAGGAGTAGGCCCTGGACTCAGATAGACTCAGATAGACCTGTGGATTACTTTATGCTTAATATGTGCCATAGTCTCTGCTAAGTGTTTCCCAGGCATATATTCATTGATTAAACAAATTTATGAGAAGTTCTTGGAATAAAACTTGCCCACAGTCACACAGCTGTTAATGTTAGGGCCAGAAATCACTATGAAATTTATTTTCCTAATAAATTGGGAAAATAAGATAGTCATACCTATTCTGTAGGTTGCAAGAATCACATCAGCTAACGTATGTAAAGAACTAAGCACAGTGCCAGGCAGGAATGTTAGCTACTCTTACTATCCATCTATGATCAGTACCCTATCTTTGTCTGGATAAACCAGAGTCAGCAGTTTTTCCCATTCTTAGAGACCCAGTTCTACTTTAATAATAATCTATGCATGTTGGTTAGCTAGTATGACAAATATACCACACTAATGTAAGGTGGTAACAAGGGGGAAAATCTGGATATATGAAAACTCTCTGTACTATATTTACAACTTTTCTCTAAATCTAAATGTATTCTAAAATATAACAACTCTTTAAAAGACATTCATTTCTAGCAAAAAATTGAGTGTGCTCTTTTAAATAGGAACTTTAAAAAATCAATTTCATAAATTCAGCTAACAATGAAAATAAAAAACAAAACAAACAAACAAAAAACAGTGGTGAGAGTGCGCAGGAATTTTAAACATTCTATACATGAACCAGCAGATGGCAGAGTACGCAAGCATCTGAACTTGGGTACTAAAATCCCACTTCCCATCAAATGAAGCCTTTCATTTTTCACGTAGTTTTAGTTAATTTATAGTGTCAAAGATATAAAGTCTTGCTGCCCCTAACTACAGGGCTATTGCTGAAAATAAAATGGGCGTGAGTACTGAATGGATATATTAGCTCACAGGCACTGCAGAGGCGAATTTCCCACTGAGGAAAGAGGCAGCTTTCATTCTGAGCTTTGTGAAGTCAGCTTATACACCAGCGCAGTTATGATATCTATAATCAGATGGCCACCCTTCTTATCCCAATCTCTTATTCACCTTATGCTCACTGTGGTGATATCTCATGTGGTTCACGTGAGATGATTGGATGATTCACTCTCTAGACCAGACTAGCTCGACTAATCAGTGATCCCCAGCTATGCTGACACTAATCTAGAGTTACTGCTGGAACAAAAGTCTAACCTCCAACTGAAATAAGGTTGATGAACATCTCTTGTTGCAACGATTGAAGAGACTCTGCTACTCTTTGGTGTGTAAGAAAAGCAATGTTTGTTAGAATAAATCAATTTCTCTTTGGTAGATTAGTGGCCATAGATGGAATTCACACACAGAGTTTCCATATGGATAAAGATGATTTTCTTTTCTTATGTCTAGGGGAGAGGAAGATAATTTATGTGAGCAAGTGAACAGTAATGTAGAATAAAAGGGATATTAGTTAGACATTTTAGTCCTCAGCAAAGAATTTAAAGCTAATGGCCTCCATCTGATCCAAAAGCCAATTATGATAATGGCACTCTTAGATGTAAAATCTGTAGCTATAAGTCAAGACAGACCTTTGGCCCTCAATATGTTTGCATGGACACTACGATGATTCTTTTCCCCCTGTTCACTGTACCCATAAGATAATAGAACTGAATGAGAGGAGGCTTTTTATACAACTATGATTGGATATATCCTCCAAGCTAAGTCTTATGTTATATTCAAAAGTCATGGAAGGAAAAAAGAGACACAAGATGCCCTAAAACGTTGTCTTCCTATCCAGGATAATGTTTTTCACCAAATTCAAGGAGACTTTTTAATTTCTTTTATGTATGTAGAAGGTTAATCATTGAGATGTGTTAATGTACACACATTAGTTAATCTTAGCAGTCTGTTAAATGAACAGGTTTATTGACTTCACAAAGATTACTTTGTGTAACGATTACACTGAAAGAGCAAAACTCAATAGGGTGCAATATAAAGCACTATTTTTCCTTCCACTGTCCCTAAAACCTTCTAGAGGAACCAAATATTTTTGTGCTTCTGATGAAAAGTCAAAGTAGTTCCATAGCTTCAGTAACTTTTAATTACAAAAAAAAAATCTCTTAATAATCAAAATTCTCTACTTCATCCAAAGTTAAACTTTCTCCAGTAGTTCCCTTTAAAGTCCTCTTACTCAAACTAGAGATAAAGGAACAGTGGAAAATATTAGATCACTGCAACTGTTTCTAAGGAAATTCTATTCCAAAAACTCCCATTCCTTGATCTTTCTCATTTCCAAATCTCTTCTAAGTGCAGATTGAATGGAAAGTCTCAGTATTTGTTTCTGGATGCCATTTTAGCAAGCCCTGCATGGTGAGAGAGCCCCTACTAAGGGGATGTAGGGA